>NC_090022.1:165871881-167209381 GCF_037176765.1 Anolis sagrei | reverse complement strand
CGTAACCCAAACCATAACCCTAAGCCTAATTATGTTCTGCCATGATCAGACCACACCAGGAACCACATTGTGTCTAACCCTAACCCTAACCCTAACTCTAAATCTATCTCTCTTTGGCCTTAGTCAGACCACAACTGGAATCAAATTGTGTCTAACAATAACTGTAACCCTAACCATAAACCTAACCCTATCGCTAACCCTAACCCTAACCCCAACTCTCTTCTGCCTTGGTGAGACCACATCTGAAATCACAGGTCAGACCACCCCAACCCTAACCCTAACCCTAACCCTAACCCTAACCCTAACCCTAACCCTAACCCTAACCCTAACCCTAACCCTAACCCCAACTCTCTTCTGCCTTGGTGAGACCACACCTGAAATCACAGGTCAGACCACCCTAACCCTAACCCAAAACTAACCCTAACCCTAACTGTAACCCTAACCCGAACCCTAACCCTAACCCTAACCCTTACCCTAAAGACAACTGGAATCACATTGTGTCTACCCTAACCCTAAGCCTAATTATCTTCTGCCATGGTCAGACCACACTAGGAACCACATTGTGTCTAACCCTAACCGTAAACCTAACCATTAACCTAACCCTATCGCTAACCATAACCCTAACCCTATCCCCAACTCTCTTCTGCCTTGGTCAGACCACACCTGAAATCACAGGTCAGACCACCCTAAAGCTAACCCTAACCCTAACCCTAACCCAAACCCTAACCCTTACACTTACCCTAACCCTAAACCTAACCCTAACCCTACCCCTAACCCAAATCCAAACCCTAATCCGAACCCAAACCCTAACCCTAACCCTCACCCTCACCCTAACCCTAACACTAATCCTAAACCCAACCCCAACCCTAACCCTGCCTCTAACCCAAACCCGAACCGTAACCTGAACTCGAAACCTAACCCTAACCCTAAACCTAACCCTAAACCTAACAACAACTCGCTTCTGCCTTGGTCAGACCACGCCTGAAATAACATTATGTCTATCCCTAACCCGAATCCTAACCCTAAACCTAATTCTCTTCTGCCTTTGTTAGACCACATCAGGAATCACATTGTGTCTAACACTAACCCTAACCCTAAGTTTAACCCTAACTCTCTTCTGCCTTGGGTAGACCACAACTGGAATCAAATTGTGTCTAACAATAACCGTAACCCTAACCATAAACCTAACCCTATCGCTAACCCTAATCCTAACCCCAACTCTCTTCTGCCTTGGTGAGACCACACCTGAAATCACAGGTCAGACCACCCTAACCCTAACCCTAACCCGAACCCAAACACAACCCTAACCCTAACCCTAACCCTAATCCGAACCCGAACCCTAACCCTAACCCTAACCCCAACCCCAACCCCAACCCTAACCCTACCCCTAACCCAAACCCTATCCTGAACCCGAACCCTAACACTAACCCTAACCCTAACACTAAACCTTACCCTAACCCTAACCCTAACCCTAACCCTAACACCAACTCTCTTCTGCCTTGGTCAGACCACACCTAAAATCACATTATGTCTAATCCTAATGCTAACCCAATACTGTCTTCTGCCTGTCTTCTGCCTTGGTCAGACCACACCTAGAATCACATTGTGTCTAACCATAACCCCAACCCTAACCCTAACCCTAACCCTAACCCTAACTCTCTTCTGTCTTGGTCAGACTACACATGGAATCACATTGTGTCTAACCCTAACCCAAACCCAAATCGAAACCCTAAATCTAACCCTTACTCTAACACTATTCCTAATCCTAACCCTAAGCACACCTGTAATCACATTGTGTCTAAACCTTACCGTAACCCTAACCCTAAACCTAAACCTAACCCTAACCCTAAACACAACTGGAATGACATTGTGTCTAACCATAACCCTAACCCTAAGCCTAAGCCTAAACCTAATTCTCTTCTGCTTTGGTCAAACCACACCAGGAATCACATTGTGTCTCAACCTTACCGTAACCCTAACCCTAACCCTAACCCTAAACCTAACCCTAATCCTAAACACAATTGGAATCACATTGTGTCTAACCCTAATCCTAAACCTAACTCTAAATCTAACTCTCTTCTGCCTTGGTCAGACCACAACTGGAATCACATTGTGTCTACCCCTCACCGTAACCCTAACCATAAACCTAACCCTATCGCTAACCCTAACCCTAACCCCAACTCTCTTCTGCCTTGGTGAGACCACACCTGAAATCACAGGTCAGACCACCCTAACCCTAACCCTAACCCTAACCCTAACTCTAACCCTAACCCTAACCCTAACCCCAACCCCAACCCCAACCCTACCCCTAACCCAAACCCTATCCCGAACCCGAACCCTAACACTAACCCTAACCCTAACCCTAAACCTTACCCTAACTCTAACTCTAACCCTAACCCTAACCCTAACCCTAACCCCAACCCCAACCCCAACCCTACCCCTAACCTTAACCCAAACCCGAACCTGAACCCTAACCCTTACCCTAAACCTAACAACAACTCTCATCTGCCTTGGTCAGACCACACCTGAAATCACATTATTTCTAACCCTAACCCTAAACCTAATTCTCTTCTGCCTTTGTCAGACCACACCAGAAATCACATTGTGTCTAACACTGATCCTAACTCTAAGCGTAACCCTAACTCTCTTCTGCCTTGGTTAGACCACAACTGGAATCATATTGTGTCTAACCCTAACTATAACCCTAACTCTAAATCTAACTCTCTTCTGCCTTGGGTAGACCACAACTAGAATCACATTGTGTCTAACCCTAACCCTAACCCTAAGCCTAATTTTCTTCTGCCTTGGTCAGACCACACCAAGAATCACATTGTGCCTAAACCTTACCGTAACCCTAACCCTAACCCTAAACCTAACCCTAACCCTAAACACAACTGGAATCACATTGTGCCTAACCATAACACTAACCCTAAGTATGATGGCACACTGGGAAGATCTAATGAGAAACCTAAATGTGTCTGGCTATTTTCCCAGTGACCATCGGTATGCCCTAATTACTATAATTTCCCCAAAATAAAGTTCTATAACCAGCCCATTCTGGCTCTGAGTCAGAATGGGCTGCACCAACCGAACTCGGCCTCTAGGGGGAACCTAAGCTCTCCCCTAAACTAGGCAAAATGGAACAGTCCAACTGGGAAATAAACAGGCCGAGACTTCACACTCCCCGCTCAAATTTGGAACAAATTTGCATATACATTATCACATATCACTCTATACAATTATATACAATAAACTTTAAACCTTTAATAAACCACCAAGTCTGTGAAAAGTCTTTGGTGAGTATCAGTCTTTCAGTTGGAGTCCGTCTTGATTGGAGTCTTCCTGATATGGTCATCCACACTCGGACACTCTTCTTGGGTAACACCCATATGCCAACTGTTCCAGGAAGCACTTTTGTCCTTTAAAACAATGTCTCTTACCCTGATGTCCTCGTGGGGGTGCTGTCCAACCTTTCTTCTCTGGAGTTGACTCAGGAAACTCTGGAAAGGTCAATGGTGTGTTGTCCTTTGAAGAACCTGGGTCTGCGAGGCATTCGAAACCCGACAGCCAGCTGGAACGCAGCAACCTCCGAGCAGACGCCCCTCGGGAAATGATGTCCTCAGCGGCGACGTCAATCCACTGACTTGCCTCAGCACAGGAAATGCTCTTGTTGTTTCTATCTGGCCTTTTGCTGGTCTCACACGCAGTGTTCGGCCCCAAACGAATGGAATCCTGGCAAGCTGACTCTTTGAGTAATGCCTTCTTGTGTGATGGCACTGCTGCAGGGGACACTGCCTCTGTCGCCTCAACCTGCTCAGAATTGCAATGGAATGCTTGAGCACCAGACCCCAGAAAATCTGGGTTGCAGCCACTGGAACATGGAGCCTCTTTTTCAGCAGTTTTGGCAAGCAGCACCTGCTGTGAGTGTGGAAAGCCAGGTGGAGTGCCAGATGTAACACTGCAGTCAAAGGCTAATTTCACTTTGCAAGGTTTATCATCCTTAAAGGGAAAAGGGGCTATCCAGTTTCCCTCTTCTGACTGCACTGCTTTGTTTAGAAGGTCCAGAAATCTTTGCTCTTCTTTGGAGAAGCTTAAGTCATCATCCCATAGTTGCTTACAGTCCTTGAGTTTAAGAACTGGAAAACTATGAAGTCTATTTAGAGGAGGCCCCCTCTGAAGTCTATTCAGAGGAGGCCCCATATCTCTCTTGCAGCCGTGACCAGGCAGAATCTAGTGCCCTTTCAGGGTCTGATACATGAGCATAGACTCTCTGAACTTGTGGCGCAGAAGTAGGACCCAGCCAAAAAATGAGCAAAGTAAGCTCCTCATCAGCAGATAACTGTAAATCTTTTATAGCCCTTTTAAAGGTTGTCTTCCAAAGGTGGAAGTCTTCTGGCTGGTCTGAAAACTTTTGAACCCCCTTATCTTTTAAGTCTCTTTTGGGGCTTTTGAAGAAGGAGGGGCTCCAGGCCACAGATGGCATGGAAAACATTTGATTTGGCGCAGAAAAGATTGCTTTTTCCCTCCCTGTGCCTTCACTCTGACCCATAGGAGAATTACCTGAGGCTATGGTTTGATTGGGGAAGGAATTCTGGACACAAGGTGAATTGTCCAAAAATTCCACTTTAACTTCTTTCTCAGATTTGGGGTCAGGGAGGGACCAGGTGGCAGGAACAGGGGAACAGGTTGAGAGCATAAAGGACTGGCTCCCCGCTGTAGTTTTCTGCACTTTGTGAAAGACTGCTGCTGATGGCTGATGGTTAAGCTGAGGTGCAGATCTTTTCCCCTCAGCATTAGGCAGATCCTCTATTGTGTTGGTATAGATAGGGCTTAGCTTTTTGGTAGTGACATCTTTGTCAGACAGGAGAAGAAATGACATCTTTGATTCGATGTCCTCCTGAGGCAGCAGCCTAACATTTTCAGGAATCAACTCGTCCTGAAAAGCTTTGACAAGAATTTTTGTCTTAACAGCAAGCTTGGCCGCTTCTTTAGCTTTTTCAGTTATATTTCTTTTGCTTTGTAAAGCTGATAACTGGGATTCCATTTCAGCTTGCTGTATGGCCTGCTTAGCTTGTATTTCAGCTTGGCGCTTGGCCTGATTAGCTTCTAGTTGAGAGAAGTCAAGATCTTTGGCAGCCATAGCCGATTCAGCCTCTGCCTGCAAGATTTGCGCCTTGAGCTTCATCCTCTCAACTTCTTTGAAATGATGAGCCGCCACAGAAGAAAACTTACTGTGGCAATATGATGCACTTTTGCTGGAATGTGCACTGGAATGGCTAAGTGATCTTTGCGTGACAGAACTTTTGACACTTAGGGGATATCCTATATCCTAAGAAGTCAATTTGCTTCTTATTAAACTCACATTTGGCTAGTTTGGCGAACAATTTTGCCTCCCTTAGCCTTTGGAGTACCTCCCTCACCAATTGAGTATGTTGCTCTTCATTTTTACTAAAAATTATTACATCATCAATAAAACAAAAGACCCCACGGTACAATAATGGGTGTAACACTTCGTTGATCATCTGCATGAACGCTTCTCCCCCTCCTTTTAGGCCGTGAGGTAAAACACAGAATTGGTACAATCCTAACGCACATGAGAATGCAGTTTTCCACCTGTCCTCTGGTTTCACTCTGAGTTTGTGGTAAGCCTCAATCAAGTCCAGTTTCGTAAACACCCTCCCCTCCGCCAGTCTAGATAATAAGTCCTTGGTTAGAGGTAAAGGGTAACAGGTGCTCGTGCTCACGGCGTTTAGCCCCCTGTAGTCTACACACAATCGAAGTGAACCGTCCTTTTTCCGTCTAAATAGCACGGGGGCCCCAAGGGGGGAATCAGAAGGCTCAATGAACCCCCGCGCGAGGTTTTTGTCTATGTACTGTTTCAATTCGGCCATCTCCCTAGCCGACATAGGGTAGATTTTGGCTTTAGGAAGTGTAACGTCCTTGTGCAGTTCAATTTTCACCTCAACCCTCCTTTTGGGAGGTAGTCTGTCAGCTTCCTTCTCATCAAAAACATCAGCAAAGTCCCGGTATTGAGGGAGAATGTCCTGTACCCAATCCTTTGGCTTGCTTTCCTCGCCTCGACCTCCCATCCCCGTTGGGGTCTTTGGGAATCTCAGGCTCCTCTCCTCCCAATCTATGCAAGGATTTGCTCCTCATAGCCATGGCATCCCCAGGATTACGTTGTATGTTGTATGGGCGGTCTCGGCGTGGACATTGAAGTCCCCCAGCACAAGCAGCCGCTGGGACTCCAATGCCAGGTCCGAGACCACCCCCGCTACCTCAGTCAGGGAGACTGTAGTGCAGCGAGGTGGACGGTACACTAACAGAATCCCTAATCTGTCCCGGTCACCCACCCTCAGGTGGACGCATTCAAAATTTGTTGACTGCGGGATGGGGGCCCTGGTCAGAAGAATGGAATCTCTATAGACCACTGCAACCCCGCCTCCCCGCCCTCCGGATCTTGGCTGGTGCTGCACAGAGAAACCTGGCAGGCAAAGCTGGGTCAAATTCACACCTCCAGCTTCGTCCAGCCAGGTCTCTGTGATGCACGCCAGATCTGCCCGTTCATCCAGGATCAAGTCCTGGATGAAAGCTGTTTTGCCATTGACAGATCTGGCGTTCAACAGCACCACCTTCAATCCGAGGGGACCGCCATCCTGGTTACACCAATTTACCATATCAGGAGACCGATTTGGAATTACTAATGTTGTTGTACGATCCCTAGGCCGAATTCGGGGTCTCCTTTTCCCGTATCTCCCCATCCCCACCACGACTTCTATGGGGGCTCCCCGACCAACGGAACACCCTCCCTCCTCCATGACGCAGTTCATATCCATAGTTTCACCCCATGCTTCGCTGCTGGATATCTGATTTGTTGCCGATACAATTCGTTCTAGTTTTCCCTTCCATTCAGTTCTTATCCTGACTCTGCTATTTCCAGGAATCTGGAAATAGATTACCTCTCCCACAAACAATTAACAGAAGGGTTAGCAATTGCCAGGGAATTGGAAGCAGCATGGATGGTGGATGTTAAACACAATAAATAGATCTACCAAGTTCTTAAAGTGCAGCAGGTAGTTGTATCAACCTCACAGTTCTTAAAAAATACAATAGGAAGGTGTTAAACACTAACAGTAGAGCTACCAAAGGTCTTAAAGTGCAGCAGGTAGTTGTATCAACCTCACAGTTCTTAAAGTGCGATAGGTTTCTCGAGATTGTTCTAAAGTGCTAAACTAACGTGCATCATGGAGGACTATTGATTTAAGTGCTAGAAGACTAGAACACTGGGTTAAAGTGCTTAGCTGAGCAGGGTAATGGACCAATACAGTACAAGTTAACAATTTAAAGTGCTGGAAGATTAAGGCGCTGGCAGATTAAAGTGACTGGAATTATGCAGAATTAGCAGCACCACTCAGTATGTTGGTAAAGATCTTAAACATACAGTTACAGGACATTGGACGACAGAGAGCGGATCCAAGGGTGGTTGATATT
The DNA here is from genome assembly GCF_037176765.1 of Anolis sagrei. Lineage (NCBI taxonomy): Eukaryota > Metazoa > Chordata > Lepidosauria > Squamata > Anolidae > Anolis > Anolis sagrei. The sequence goes on along the minus strand of NC_090022.1, from coordinate 167,201,890 downwards.
GGTCCTTCCGGGAATAGAATTAATGTCCGCGGTGGTGGTCGTTGGCCACAGCCGAATAGTCCGATGGTAGGGGATGGCCAACACAGATGGACAACACAGATGGACAGCACAATAGATTGGACAATACAACGGTCGACACAATAGGTAGTTAACTGGTTACCACACGTCAGGCAGCCTGAGTCGGTCAGCACAGCAATAGCCCGGTGTCGGTACCATATACAAATTGGCCCCAGGAGCCCCCCGGAGGAGTGTAGCCAGATACAAGTCCACTAGGCCGCGCCCAGGGCTTCGACCCAGAAACCAGGCCAGCCCGGGCCGACCTCCCGAGGAAGAAACAGGAGCACAAGCCGAAGTGCCCGGGCGTCCTAAGGGCGGCGAGAGATGGTAGGCACCACCCTGTTCGGAGCTCTGCCGCCACCGAGCAGCCAAACGGTGCCGCCGCCGATGCCGCACACGGCCGAGCAGGGAACGATGGAAAGCCGCTTACAGTTGAGTGGCGGCACCGCCAAACCGCCAACCAGCCAAGATCTCCGCCGAGCGAAGAAGCGCAGAAAGGCGCAAAGCTGGTAAGCGTCCCCGCTTCAGGTACACAGGAGGCTAGCTCAGGCTGCAGGGAGTCACCGCGGTAGCCGCGCCGCACCCCAAAATGGCGGCCTCGTTAGAGCTGCGCGCCGCCAAGGGCCGACGTGCTGCAGTTCGTCCCAAGCACAGAAGCCCCGGTCGACCAGTTTGTGGTATGGGAGGGGGGCATACTCAGGCCTAGCTGGTGATGGGCCTCGCTCCAATCCTCTCTCGAGCCAAGGTGTTTGCGGCTGCAGCTGGAGAAGGCGCAACTTCACAGTTAGGAGTAGCTTCACAATTAGGTATCAATAAACAGCTTCACAGACCAGAGTCAAAGAGCAGCTTCACAGATAGGTATAAAGAGAGCGACTTCAGGTCTAAAGGAGTAGCTCCAGCACTGAGTTCTCAAGAATAGATGTCAAATAGACTTGTTTTAGGCTTGTTCTTCCTGAAACCGTGGAGGAGATTCTTGGGGCTGTGAGAGCGACCACCTCGTCTCTAGACCTGTGCCCATCTTGGCTCATTAAATCAGCCAGGGAGGGGCTGGTTGATTGGTTTGTATTGATTATCAACGCATTGTTGGAGCAAGGGATTTTTCCATCTAACTTGAAACAGGCCGTGGTTTGTCCACTCCTCAAAAAGGCTTCCCTTGACTCCACGGTGCTGAGCAACTACAGGCCAATTTCCAACCTCCCTTTTTTGGGTAAGGTGCTGGAGCGGGTGGTCGCATCCCAGCTCCAGAGCTTCTTAGATGATACCAACTACCTAGATCAGTCACAGTCTGGTTTTAGGCCTGGTCATGGCACCGAGACGGCCTTGGTCGCCTTGGTGGATGACCTCCGCAGAGAACTGGACAGGGGGAGTGTGACTCTGTTGGTTCTCTTGGACATCTCAGCGGCTTTCGATACCATCGACCATGGTATCCTTCTGGGTCATCTCTCTGGGATGGGCCTTGGGGGCGCGGTTCTATCATGGCTCTGGTCCTTCCTGGAGGGTCGAACCCAGATGGTGAAGCTGGGAGACGCCTGCTCGGACCCCTGGCCTTTGACCTGTGGGGTCCCGCAAGGCTCTATTTTGTCGCCCATGCTTTTTAACATCTACATGAAACCACTGGGAGAGGTCATCCGGAGTTTTGGAGTTGGGTGCCATCTCTATGCGGATGACGCACAACTCTACTACTCCTTTCCACCTAATGCCAAGGAGGCCTCCCGGGTGCGGGATGAGTGCCTGGCCGCTGTGTCGATCTGGATGAGGAAGAACAAGCTGAAAATCAATCCTGACAAGACAGAGGTCCTCCTGGTTGATCGTAAACCGGATCGGGGTATAGGGTGGCTACCTGTGCTGGACGGGGTTACACTTCCCCTGAAGCCACAGGTCCGCAGTTTGGGTGTCCTCCTGGACTCGTCGCTTACACTTGAGGCTCAGTTGTTGGCGGTATCCGGGAGGACCTTTGCACAATTGAGACTTGTGCGCCAGCTGCGACCGTACCTCGCGAAGGCTGATCTGGCCGGGGTGGTCCATGCCTTGGTCACCTCTAGAATGGATTACTGCAATGCGCTCTACGTGGGGCTGCCCTTGAAGACGGCTCGGAAACTCCAACTGGTCCAGCGGGCAGCAGCCAGGATGCTAACCGGGGCTCATTATCAAGAGAGGTCTACCCCTCTGTTTAAGGAGCTCCACTGGCTGCCATTTATTTTCCGAGCCCAATTCAAGGTGCAGGTGCTCACCTACAAAGCCCTGAACGGTTTGGGACCACCCTACCTGCGTGACCGCATCTCCATCTACGAACCCACACGCTCACTCCGGTCATCTGGGGAGGCCCTGCTCGTGATCCCACCCACGTTGCAAGCGCGCTTGGTGGGGACACGAGACAGGGCCTTTTCTGTGGCGGCCCCCCGACTTTGGAATGCCCTTCCAAAAGATCTTCGCCAGGCCCCTACTTTAGCAGCTTTCAGAAAGAACCTAAAAACTTGGCTGTTCCGATGTGCCTTCTCAGATTAGGAATCCCCCACCCAAGTCCTAGAAGCACTTTAGTACAATTAACATTACTGCACACCGTACTATTTTATTCCTATGCTCCTCCTGCCACTCCAGCACTTTTAACCCTGTACCCCATTGCGCTGGCCGGCCCAGTTTTAAAGTGTCATGATGTATTGTTATTGTCGTTGTTGCTTGCTTAACTATTGATTTGCTGTGTTTTCTACTGTCGTGTTATGTTTTACTGTATTGTGTTTTGAGGCTTCGGCCTGTGTAAGCCGCATCGAGTCCTCCGGGAGATGCTAGCGGGGTACAAATAAAGTTAATAAATAAATAATAATAAATAGATGTCAAAAGGAGCAACTTCGCAGTAGTAGCTCCAAGCACTGAGACCCTCTCCTGTTCTTGCAGGCCAGATGATAGTGTTCTTTCCATAGCTGAACCAGGTTGTTGGGGAATCCCCCCACTACTGAATCAATAGGACTGCCTCTTCTGTTCTCAGCTCCTTGACCTCAGAAGAAAAGCAGAATTGAGCAGCTGACCTCAATTAAAGCATCTGCTGGGGGTGTGGCAAGGAGACCAACAAGGGAACACCAGCAAAATCTGGAGGAGGCCTGGAAGGTAGAAGCTGCAGCTATCTCCCTTGGTCTGAGACACAATGTTATTTCAGGTGTGAACTGCCAAGGGCAGAGGAGAGTTAGGATTAGGGTTACGGTTAGGGTTAGACACAATGTGATTCCAGGTGTGGCCTGCCCAGGGCAGAAGAGAGTTAGTGTTAGGGTTAGGGTTAGACACAATGTTATTCCAGGTGTGGTGTGACCAAGGCAGAAGAGAGTTCCTGTTAGTTAGGGTTAGTGTTAGGGTTAGGGTTACATTTAGAGTTACTGTTAGGGTTTGGGTTAGGGTTTTGTTTGGGTTAGGGTAAGGGTTAGACACAATGTGATTCCAGGTGTGCCCTGCCAAGGGCAGAAGAGAGTTAGGGTTAGGGTTAGGGTTAGGTTTTGTGTTAGGGTTACGGTTAGGGTTAGACACAATGTGATTCCAGGTTTGGTCTGACCAAAGCAGAAGAGAGTTCGCTTTAGGGTTAGGGTTAGCATTAGGATTAGACATTATGTGATTTCAGGTGTGGTCTGACCCAGACAGAAGAGAGTTGCGGTTAGGGTTAGGGTTAGGATTAGGATTAGTGATAGGGTTAGGGTTAGGGTTAGACACAATATGATTCCAGGTGTGACCTGCCAGGGGCAGAAGAGAGTTAGGATTAGGGTTAGGGTAAGGGTTAGACACAATGTGATTCCAAGTGTGGTCTAACCAAGGCAATAGAGAGTTGCTGTTAGCGTTAGTTTTAGTGTTAGGGTTAGGGTTAGACACAATGTGATTACAGGTGTGGTTAAAGTTAGGATTAGGAATAGTGTTAGAGTTAGGGTTAGGTTTAGGCTTTGGGTTTGGGTTTGGGTTAGCGTTAGACACAATGTGATTCCATGTGTAGTCTGACAACGGCAGAAGAGAGTTAGGGTTAGGGTTAGGCTTAGAATTAGGTTTAGGCTTAGGCTTATTTATTTATTTATTTATTTTTTGCATTTATTGACCGCCCCTCTCAGCCCGAGGGCGACTCGGGGCGGTGAACAGCAACAAAAAGGAACAATGTACAATAAATCACGACAGTACAGACTAGACAATACAACATAACATATACTTATACTAAAAATCCGCTTCGTCAAGTCCTGGGGTCATAGCCAAATTTCATAATCCTAGTTCATTCCAGTGTCGTTTCAAGATACACTCAATTGAAGGCCTGCTCGAAGAGCCATGTTTTTAGGCCCCTACGAAAGGCCATCAAGGAGGGCGCCTGTCTAACTTCAACAGGGAGGGCGTTCCACAGCCGGGGGGCCACCACCGAGAAGGCCCGCTCTCTCGTCCCCGCCAAACGTGCCTGTGAGGCAGGCGGGACCGAGAGGAGGGCCTCCCCGGAAGATCTCAAGGCCCTCGTGGGCTCATAGGCCGAGATGCGGTCTGCGAGGTATTTTGGGCCGGAACCGTTCAGGGCTTTGTAGGATAACACCAGCACCTTAAATTGGGCCCGGTAGCGAATCGGCAGCCAGTGGAGCTGGGACAGCAGGGGCGTTGTATGCTCTCTGCGTCCTGCTCCCGTTAACAACATGGCTGCCGCGCGTTGGACTAGCTGGAGCTTCCGGGCCGTCTTCAAGGGCAGCCCCACGTAGAGAGCGTTGCAGTAGTCGAGGCGGGATGTGACCAAAGCGTGTACCACCGTGGCCAAGTCAGACTTCCCAAGATACGGGCGCAGCTGGCGCACGAGCCTAAGCTGTGCAAATGCTCCCCTGGTCACCGCTGAAACCTGAGGCTCCAGGCTCAGCGATGAGTCCAGGGTCACACCCAAGCTGCGAACCTGCGCCTTCAAGGGGAGTGCGACCCCGTCCAGCACAGGCTGTAACCCTATACCCTGTTCGGCCTTGCGACTGACCAGGAGTACCTCTGTCTTGTCTGGATTTAGTTTCAGTTTGTTCGCCCTCATCCAGACCATTACAGCGGCCAGGCACCGGTTCAGGACTTCGACGGCCTCCTTAGTAGCAGGTGGGAAGGAGTGACAGAGTTGGACATCATCTGCGTACAGGTGACACCGCACCCCGAAACTCCGGATGATCTCACCCAGCGGCTTCATGTAGATGTTAAACAGCAAGGGGGACAAGATGGAACCCTGAGGAACGCCACAGATCAACGGCTGTGGCGCTGAACAGGAGTCCCCCAGCAACACCTTCTGAGTACGACCCTCCAGAAATGACCGGAGCCACTGCAAAGCAGTGCCCCCAAGACCCATCTCTGCAAGGCGCCCCAGAAGAATACCGTGGTCGACGGTATCGAAGGCCGCTGAGAGGTCCAGGAGCACCAACAGGGACACACTCCCCCTGTCTAGCTCCCGGCGCAGATCATCGACTAAGGCGACCAAGACCGTCTCGGTACCATGTCCCGGTCTGAAACCAGACTGTGCCGGATCCAGATTATCCGTGTCTCTCAAGAATACCTGGAGTTGTGAGGCCACCACGCTTTCCATGACTTTGCCCAAGAAGGGAAGATTGGAAACAGGCCGAAAGTTGTCCAATTTAGTGGGGTCAAGTGATGGTTTCTTCAACAGCGGCTTTACAATAGCCTGTTTTAGGCTCGCTGGAATCTTGCCTTCCCGGAGGGAGGCATTAACCACCACCGTTACCCACTCGGCCAATCCCCCTCTGGCCTCCTTCAGAAGCCAGGATGGGCAGGGGTCTAGGATGGACGTGGTGGGTCTCATTCCTCCAAGTATCTTGTCCACATCCTCGGGTTTCACAAACTGAAAAGAATCCAACAAAATCGGACAAGCAGGTGCTTGTGTCACATCCACAGAGACTGCATCTAATGTGGCGTCCAGCTCAGAACGGATCAAAGCGACTTTGTCTGCAAAGAACCGAGCAAATGCTTCACAGCGCGCTGCTTAGGGTTCGACATAATGTGATTCCATGTGTGGTCTGACCAAGGCAGAAGAGAGTTGGGGTTAGGGTTAGGGTTACGGTTAGGGTTAGACACAATGTGATTCCAGGTGTGGTCTGCCAAGCGCAGAAGAGTTAGGGTTAGACACAATGTGATTCCAGGTGTGGTCTGACCAAAGCAGAAGAGAGTTGCTGTTAGGGTTAGGGTTAGGTTTAGGGTTAGGGTTATGGTTAGGGTTAGACACAATGTTATTCCAGGTGTGGTTTCATGAAGGCAGAAGAGAGTTGCTGTTAGGGTTAGGGTTAGGGTTAAGGTTAGGATTTGGGTTAGAGTTTGGGTTTGGGTTTGAGTTAGAGTTAGGGTTCGACACAATGTGATTTCAGGTGTGGTCTGACCAAGGCAGAAGAGAGTTGCGGTTAGGGTTAGGGTTATGGTTATGGTTAGGGTTAGCGATAGGGTTAGGTTTATGGTTGGGGTTATGGTTAGTGTTAGACACAATGTGATTCCAGGTGTGGTTTGACCAAGGCAGAATAGAGTTAGGGTTAGGGGTAGCGTTAGGGTTAGGGTTGGACACAATATGATTCCAGGTATGTGTAGGGTTAGGGTTACGGTTACGGCTAAAATTAGAATTAGTGTTAGTGTTAATTTTAGGGTTAGACACAATGTGATTCCAGGTGTGGTCTGACCAAGGGCAGAAGAGAGTTAGCTTTAGGGTTCGGGTTAGCATTAGTGTTAGGCATAATGTGATTTCAGGTGTGGTTAGGGTTAGGATTAGGAATAGTGTTAGAGTTAGGGTTAGGTTTAGGGTTTGGATGTGGGTTTGGGTTTGGGTTAGGGTTAGACACAATATGATTCCATGTGTACTCTGACCAATGCAGAAGAGCGTTAGGGTTAGGGTTATGGTTAGGGTTAGGGTTAGGGTTCAACACAATGTGATTCCACGTGTGGTGTATTATATTGGTGGCAGCGGTGGGATTCGTTGTTCCCCCCTGCCCTAGATATTCTTTAAATTGTATTATATTGGTGGCAGCGGTGGGATTCATTGTTCCCCCCCTGCCCCAGATATCCTTTAAATTGTATTATATTGGTCACAGCGGTGGGATTCGTTGTTCCCCCCTGCCCCAGATATCCTTAATCCTTAATATAATACAATTTAAAGGATATCTAGGGCAGGGGGGAACAAAGAATCCCACCGCTGCCACCACTGTAATACAATTTAGAGGCTGGCCCTATGTTAAATATGTAAATGACCGATGTTGCTTGGTAGGTATGACTGCCACCACCTCAGCTTCTATTGGCCTGAGGAACCAAAGGTGTGAATGTGTTGTAGGTAAGGTGTGTTTGAGCTCTTGATTCTTCTATTGCTTCTTCACTGGATGACTGGACTTTAAAAGGGTTTGACAGACTTAGTTCTGAAGAGATGGATAGACTGAGGCATACAGTTGTAGAGACTTAGTTACTTAAACAAGTAGTTCCACTGACAGTAAAGCTTTCATCAACTGTGAGATTCCTTAAACACACTGCTCTATCTTCAGAAACAGTAACACTTGGAGAACAGACTCCTGTCTGTCTTCCCCTGTGGAAAGTGTTGTGTCTAGAGGGAGCTGCACATGGGGCGATAGATTTGCCCCACTGCCTCTCTCCTTTCACCGTGATACCAAGCAAAATGAGACATTTCACTTTTCCTTTATCATGTGTCCCTAAGAGGCTCTTATACTTTTCCTCAGTATAATCAGACAAGTCTTTCTGTTACTGATCCTCTCAATACAGTAACCTTAGCCCTTGTCTGCTGCTTATTCCCTATTCTAAAGGCTCACTTAAAACTTTCTTTCCCTGTCAGATCCCTACTGTAACTTCCTATCTTAACATTTCATCCTTCTGTGTCTCATGTCAAGACACTTCTCTCTCCTCCCCTAATTGCTCCAACCAATCAGGAGTCGGCTTGACTCCTCCTCCTGTCTCTGCCTGCCTTCCAAGATGACAGCTACTGTCATGCAGGCTTCGGCCTTGTCGTCTTAAAGGTAGATTCCACTACAGTTAGCGTTAGGGTTAGACATAATGTGATTTCAGGTGTGGTCTGACCAAGGCAGAAGAGAGTTGTTGTTAGGTTTAGGTTTAGTCCTGCATGGTGGGTTTTAAAAGGCCTCTGACAACTCGGAACAGTTCAGCCGGACGGTTCTTTGCAGACGCAATAGTAGCCACAAAGTAAGTCTTCTTTGCGGCTTTTATTGCTGCGGCATATGCCCTTAAAAAGGACACAAACCGTGTTCGATTTGGCTCGTTCGGATTCGAACGCCACACGCTCTCTAGTTCACTCTTCTTTCGCTTCAGCGCTGCCAGCTCCTCAGTGAACCAAGGAGCTGGTTTAGCTCGGCCACTTGAGAGGGGACGTTCTTGAGCGATCGTGTCTATTGCCCTGGCCATCTCCCCATTCCAGAGAGCGACCAGGGCATCAACAGGATCACCAACCGAGGCGGCGGGAAATTCCCCAAGAGCCATCAGGAATCCATCCGGATCCATAAGCCTCCTGGGGCGGACCAGCTTAATGGGTCCTCCACCTCTGCAGAGGTTAGGGGGTGCAGTTAGTCTAAAGCTGACCAGGTGGTGGTTGGTCCATGGCAACGGAGAGATGGATAACTCCTCAACACCGCCACCTTCCTCCCATCCCTGATAGAAGACCAAATCCAATGTGTGTCCAGCACTGTGGGTGGGGCCAGATACCTGTTGGGACAGCCCCATGGTTGCCATGGCAGACATGAAGTCCTGAGCCGCTCCCGATAAGGCAGACCTGCCTTGGTCAGACCACACCTGAAATCACATTATGTCTAACCCTAACGCTAACCCTAACCCTAAACCTAATTCTCTTCTGCCTTTGTCAGACCACACCAGGAATCACTTTGTGTCTTACACTAATGCTAACCCTAACCCTAAAGCTAACTTTCTTCTGCCCTTGGTCAGACCACAACTGGAATCACATTGTGTCTAACCCTAAAATTAACACTTACACTCATTCTAACCTTAACCGTAACTGTAACCCTAACCCGAATTATACCTGGAATCATATTTTGTCCAACGCTAACCCTAACGCTAATCCTAAACTTAACGCTATTCTGCCTTGGTCAAACCACACCTGGAATCAAATTGTGTCTAACCGTAACCATAACCCTAACCCTAACCCTATCGCTAACCCTAACCCTCACCCTAACCCTAACCCTAATCCTAAACCCTAACCCTAACCCTAACCATAACCCTAATCCTAACCATAACCCTTACCCTTACCCTAACCCTAAACCTAAACCCAACCCCAATCCTAACCCTAACCCTACCCCTAACCCAAACCTAAACCCTAACCCTAAACTAGAATCCTGACGTTTCACCCCGATAAGGAATCTGCAGCTGGTGGCCTTGGAGGGAAGCAGTTGTCTGGTGGCGGGAAGCTTTTGCGCGGGGTTTTGGATTTGGCGGGAGTTCACGTTTTGAACTGGTGGGAGTGTATATAAGGGATTGCCTGCTGCGACCAGGCAATCCCGGCTTTTCTGTGTCTGAGTATCTGATAGTAAAGTTCTTTGTTTGATTACGATGGAAGTCTCGTGTCATCATTGAGCCCAGCTGTTGTGAGCTGACACTTACCTATGTCATTCCTGCTCCACCTGCCCCCCTACTTCCACACTTTCCTTGTAACAACCCCCCCTTTTTCTTTTTCTTTTATTATATTTCCTTTTACTGTGCTCCATGCTCCTGCGAGCAATTTTAATCTCAATAAAAACAATTTAAAAAATAAACCTATGCTTGTTTTTGAACTTGGTTGAGATGACTTTCCTGGCTGTCAGAAAGAATATGTACTTTGTTATATCTGGGTTTATTGTGGGTTTATCTGGGTTTATTGGCTTGTTCTAAACAATTGCTTTCAGCTCATAACATACTTGAAATGATGCTACTTTATTTATCTATTAATTTCCTCCCAACATGGGACCCAAGACAGCTCACAACATTGATTAAGAACATCATCGCATGATGGTCCTTAAGCCAGGGGACAGTGGGGGCATCTGTGGGGCAAATCCATTGGGCAGCTGGTAAATTATCGAGCAACACCCCGCATCTCCTTCTTACCATCCTATGCCAAATTGTTTCCAAGAAAGAATTATGGACATTTTATGCAAATGAATGAAAGTGTCAACAGGAGATCTGATAATAATTTTCAGACAGAAAAGTTGAGCACAGCAAAAACCTTTTCCATTTAGACCCAACAAGCAGTATCTGTTTTCTGCATAAACAGGGAGAGTAGCAATCAAGGCAGTGGCTGCTGTCCAAGGGGTTTTTCTCTTGAGGCAATTAAACATATCTTAAAGTGTCTTGTGTGCAAAAAGGATGCTATAAATATTTACTAAGCTTATTGCATGAGAGCAGAGTGGGTTTATGACCCTGAGTGGCTGTGGCCAGGGGAAGCTGTAACTGTAACTTGTCAAGGGTATGAGAAAGAGCTCCCTTTAGGTTTCTGTGAATAACAGTTGGACTATAATTCCTAATGGTCATGAGCTTTTAGGGTCTGTGAAACTGCCCCAGTGCATTCTTGAGATTTTGACTTGTGTTACAGGTTCCCAGAAAGCTTAGAAGAAATTAGTCATGCATAACACCATTATTACCACCACCATCTTATTCATTTGCATCATGGAATGACAGAGCTGGAAGGGATTACAAGAGTCATCTAGTCCAAATGGGTATGGTGCGTAGAAATCCTGTGATAATGCAGCATTCTCGTTAAGAGCCACATTCACTGTTTTAACATAGTGAGATGTGGTCCACACTGGGCATGCATATTCAGCAGCAGAATGGCAAAGTACAAGGGCAGATGTCTTCATTGCAGGGGAAAGTGGGGGACAGCAGAGGGAACCATCTTACTCCCATGTCCTTTTCTCCTTCAGGTCCATCTTTTCTCTGCATTCTCCCGCTTTATGCCATTTTGATTCATGTGTTACTCTGGGCTCTGTTTGCTGAAACCCCACAGAGCCTCTCCAGAAGTTGCCCTGTGTCGGTCATGTAATGGGCTCTGTGGGACTCCGTTTTGGCAGCATGGATAAATTGGGAGAAGACACAAAGAAGACTCTGTCTGATGAGATTGTAATCCTATGATTCTATTATTTTAATCTGGAAGTGTTTAAAATCATTTCTTTTGTATGCTGACTTTAGATCCCATGATAAAAGGTGAAACATAAATATCTAAGTAAATAAATAAACACAAAGAACATATCTTTGAAAAATACTACATTTTGAAGTAATTACTCAAAGAATGGGCTTTTATTCATGACAAGAAGAATTATGAAGGAAATTTGTGTAAGTCATGGGAATTGTAAGCCTTTATTTACCAGTTATATCTGTATGCAACAGGCAATTGGCACCTTCTCTCATCAATCTTTCTTTATGTCAGAAACAGCATGTGATCAGTCCATTACAATAAACTAATTAATTTGAAGATGCTACATAGCCTTTAATGAGTGTTCAGAAGACCTGTTTAACCGTTTGGACACATTCTACAATAAGTCAGCCAAAATGCAGCACAGCTCCTCTTTCCTACTCCTATAATGTATGATGCCAAAATGTAGTGTGTAGCTACAAAAATGTGTTTGATGCTAAATCAAAGATTCTGGGTTTGGGCCTTCCACTTTTGGACTCTCGCTTGCTGAGGTGTTCCGGCGAGTGTCTCTGTAGATCTCGGCTAAAACAGGCTGTGGTCCGTCCACTCTTGAAGAAGACTTCCCTTGACTCAACGGTGCTGAACAACTACAGACCAATCTCCAACCTCCCTTTTTTGGGCAAGGTATTGGAGCGGGTGGTCATCTCTCAGCTCCAGGGCTTCCTGGATGACATCAATTACCTAGACCAGTCTGGCTTCAGACCTGGCCACAGCACCGAGACGGCTTTGGTCGCCTTGGTGGATGACCTCCGCAGGGAACTGGACAGGGGGAGTGTGACCCTGTTGGTTCTCTTGGACAACTCAGTGGCTTTCGATACCATCGATCATGGTAACCTTCTGGGACGTCTCTCCGAGATGGGTCTTGGCGGCACGGTTCTGTCCTTCCTGGAGGGTCGTTCCCAGATGATGAAGCTGGGAGACACCTGCTCGGTTCCTGGCCTTTGACATGTGGGGTCCCGCAAGGCTCCATTCTGTCTCCCATGCTTTTTAACATTTACATGAAACCGCTGGGAGAGGTCATCCAGAGTTTTGGAGTTGGGTGCCATCTCTACGCAGATGACAGACAACTCTACTACTCTTTTCCACCTAACTCCAAGGAAGCTCCTCGGGTGCTGGACGAGTGCCTGGCCGCTGTGGCTGTCTGGATGAGGATGAACAAGCTGAAGATCAATCCCGACAAGACAGAGGTCCTCCTGGTTGATCGCAAACCGGATCGGGGTATAGGGTGGCAACCTGTGCTGGATGGGGTTACACTCCCCCTGAAGTCACAGGTCCACAGTTTGGGTGTTCTCCTGGACTCATCACTTACGCTTGAAGCTCAAGCATCGGCTGGGGCCGGGAGGGCCTTTGAACAACTAAGACTCGTGCGCCAACTGCGACTGTACCTTGTGAAGGTGGATCTGGCCAAGGTGGTCCATGCATTAGTCACCTCCAGATTGGACTACTGTAATTCACTCTACGTGGGGCTGCCCTTGAAAACGGGCCGGCATTTTCAACTGGTTCAACGGGCAGTGCTCAGGTTGTTAACTGGTGCTTCTTACAGGGAGCGGTCAACCCTCCTTTTTAAGGAGCTCCATTGGCTGCCATTCATTTTCCGGTCCCAATTCAAGGTGCAGGTCTACAAAGCCCTAAACGGTTTGGGACCCACCTACCTGCATCTGTTTACGAACCCACGCGATCCCTTCGATCATCTGGAGAGGTCTTGCTCACGATCCCACCTGCATCGCAAGCGCGATTGGTGGAGACGAGGGACAGGGCCTTCTTGGTGATGGCCCCCGGCTCTGGAACTCTCTTACCAAGGACATCAGACAGGCCCCAATGTTGGTAGTTTTTAGGAGGAGTTTGAAAACATGATTGTTCCAGTGTGCCTTCCCAGAATAAGGAAACTCCAGGCAATATGCCCCTCAATGTTTTCTAGAGATCCAAGATGTCTGCACGCCCTAACCTTGCCGCCTGCCAGGCCCAGCACTTTTTAAAATTTTAACTACTACATTTGGCCCTGCCACAGTTTTTAACGTGTCATGATGTTTTGTTAATGTTTATTGCTCTGTATTATGAGTTATGTATTTTGTTTTGTTTGTTGTTCTTGTTTTGTTGATGTATTTGGGCTCAGCCTCTTGTGAACTGCACCGAGTCCTTTGGGAGATAGTAGCGGGGTATAAATAAAGGATTATTATTATTATTATTATTATATAGAGATTATTTCTATGGAGGTGTCTTTTTCTTATTGAATGTGAAGAATTCATTTAATAATTCTTTGTTTTTTGTTTGTTCTTTAATAAGTTGTTCATTTAATTTCCATTTATATGTTTTCCTTGTATTCTCCTGGTCTAGAATTGTTATCTCTAGCAGGGTGTTCAGTTCAGTATAGGGAAAATCTTCGAGTTGGTCACCTTGGTTGTTATTGTTTCGGTACCCCAAATCATGTCTATAACAAGCACAGGTTTAGAAGAGGGACTGAATCACCAAATCTCTTCAGAATAAACAGAAATTGTTGCTGGCAAACAAAGGTGGCAGCCTATGATTGGTTGAAAATTACCACAGTTGGAATCTGGGCCCCCATGTAACTCAGGTACAGGTGCAGCTGGCGCACAAACTTTAATTCTCCCGGGTCACTGCTGAGACCTGGGGTTCCAGGCTCAGCAATGAATACTTCCAAGCTGCGAACCGGCATCTTCAGGTGGAGTGTAACCCCATCCAACACAGGCTGTAACCCTATGCCCTGTTCGGCCTTTCGACTGACCAGGAGGACCTCTGTTTTGTCAGGATTCAATTTCAATTTGTTAGCCCTCATCCAGTCTGACACAGCTGCCAAGCACTGGTTCAAGGTCTGAACAGCCTCCTGGGAAGGAGTGACAGATTGGGACATCATCTGCATACAGATAGCATCTTAACCCCAAAACTCCAGATGATCTCCCCCAGCAGCCTCATGTAGATGTTAAACAACATTGGGGACAGTACTGAATCCCGAGGAACTCCATAAAACAATGGTTGTGGGGTTGAACAAGGGATCACCCAATAACACCTTCTGGGACCATCCCTCCAGGAAGGACCGGAGCCACTGCAAAGCAGTACCTCCAAGTCCCATCTCTGCGAGGCATCCCAGAAGGATACTCTGGTCAACGGTATTGAAGGCCGCTGAGAGGTCCAGCAGAACTAACAGGGACACACTCCCCCTATCTAGCTCCCGGCGTAGATCATCTACTAAGGCAACCAAGGCTGTTTCAGTTCCATGTTCCGGCTTAAAGACAGACTGTGCCAGATCTAGAGAATCAGTGTCTACCGGGAACCCCTGGAGTTGCAAAGCCACCATACATTCAATGACTTTGCCCAAATAGGGGAGATTGGATACTGGCCAATAGTTGACTAATTGAGTGAGATCCAGTGATGGTTTTTTCAACAGCAGTTTTATAACAGCCTATTTTAGGCTGACTGGAATCTTGCCCTCCCGTAAGCAGGCATTAACCTGGTGGTTAATGCCTGCTTACGGGAGGGCAAGATTCCAGTCAGCCTAAAATAGGCTCTTATAACCCACTCTGCCAAACCCCTTCTGGCTTCTTTTATCAGCCAGGATGGACAGGGGTCTAGGATGCATGTAGCTGGCCTTGCCTCTTCAAGGATCCTGTCCATGTCCTTGAGCTGAACCAATTGAAATGAATCCACCAAAAAGGGAAAAGGTTCACAAAGTCAAAGTGCAAAACAAGCTCAGGCTAGCCAGGGACATTAAAAACAATTAAAAGGGCTTCTTTGCTTACATCAGTAGAAAAAAAGGAGACCATGGAGGCGATAGGGCCTCTGCGAGGAGAAGATGTGGCAATACTGACAGGTGATAGGGAAAAGGCAGAACTACTTAATGCCTTCTTTGCCTCAGTCTTCTCACAAGATGGAGTGGATGAGGGATTAGAGGACATCTAACCTCAAATTGGGAAACAAGTCATTCAGGCATACCTTGTTTTCTGGCAAACTTGTTTTCTGCTGCCCTGGAGACTAGGACGTGGAACAATGGCTTCAAACTACAAGAAAGGAGACTCCATCTGAACATTAGGAAGAACTTCCTGTGAGAGCCGCTCAGCAATAGAACTCTCTGCCCTGGAGTGTGGTGGAGGCTCCTTCTTTGGAGGCTTTTAAACAGAGGCTGCATGGCCATCTGTCAGGGATGTTTTGAATGCAATTTTCCTGATTCTTGGCAGGGGATTGGACTGGATGGTCTACGAAATCTCTTCCAACTCTATGATTCTATGATTCTATACCTGGCTGCTCTAAATGAGTTCAAGTCCCCAGGACCAGATCAACTACGCCCAATAATACACGTAAAGGATGTCATAAATGTAAAATCACACAGCTATTAACACTCTCATCCATGTTTAAGCTGGTTCGCATTTTTTGGGTAAATATTAAAAGTAGATCCAAGTATTTCCTTTGTCGTTTCAAGTTGTTCCCAAGATGAACGAGAGTCACGTGAGGATTCCCCAGTCTCCTTAAGAAGGAACTAGCGGAGGTCATTTCGGAACCTTTGGCAATAATCTTAGAAAGTTCTTGGAGAAGAGGGAGCAAGCTTGTTTTCTGCTGCCCTGGAGATTAGGACATGGGACAATGGCTTCAAACTACAAGAAAGGAGATTCCATCTAAACATTAAGAAGAACTTCCTGGCTTTGAGAGCCGTTCAGCAGTGGAATTCTCTGTCCCAGAGTGTGGCGGAGGCTCCTTCTTTGGAGGCTTTTAAACAGAGGCTGGATGGCCATCTGTCGGGGGTGCTTTGAATGCGATTTTCCGGCTTCTTGGCAGGGGATTAGACTGGGTGGCCCATGAGGTCTCTTCCAACTCTATGATTCTGTGATTCTATGAATGCGGTGGGGAAATATGAAAAAGAATCTTTGATTGACTCAATGGTCTAGTCCAGGTGGGCAAAAAAAGATAGTGTGTAATTGCAAGTGATCAACAGTTAAATGGGATAAACTGGCCACAATTTGTGTGCTGATCCCCAGCAGTAGATAGTCCAGATGATATCAATGGCTGCTAGAAAAACCTCTCAGTGACAGCAGAAATTTTCTCAATGAAACGGGAGTTTATCAATGGAAAACATTTTATTAAATAAATTTTAATAAATTTTAATAAAGGATTTTATAGGTTGTTGTAGGTTTTTCCGGGCTATAGGATTTTATAAATGGGGAGCACTTTGAGTACATAATTAAGCACCTCTTCCTCTCTCTCTCTCTCTCTCTCTCTCTCTCTCTCTCTCTCTCTCTCTCTCTCCCCCCCCCCCCCCCCCCCCCATCCATTGCAAAGATATGTGAATAGGCAGGCATTCTATATAGTCAACTATAATTTTGGGAAAGAGGGGGAATGAAACCTGCTTGGCCCTTCTGGGGTTGTGAAATATAGAAAAGCAATCTGCTGGAATTGTTAGATTGCAGGAAAAATATTTAATAAAAATTTATAAATAAATCACTGGGATTTATGAATGAAGTCAAAGGATATGAGAAGTGGACACAAGGGATTCATGAAAGGGGGGGGGGGTGTTCCAGGATGCTGCTCATAACAAAAAAAAATACAGAAGGATTTCATCAGTCAGTAGGGGGTCAAGAACTTCCTGGCATTTCCTCTCGAGCTCCTCCCAGGTGTTCTTTAAAGGGATTAGATGAATTTGGGACATTGTTTCCTGGAGTCCAGGGTGTGGAGAAGCAACATCTCAATAAAATTCTTGGAAGGTTACTTTGTAGAGCAATTAGAAATGAACATGTGTCTGACTATATTTTCCAATGGAGCCACATCTTACAATTCATATGTATTTTATATAATTCATATTGTTAGGTGATCTAATTTCTTAATAACAATATGACAGTGTAGCTGGATCAGTAGTTGAAGAATATAATGAGCTTCAAAAGATAAAATAACTTCTTTATGTCTGTGCTTTCTGTTTGAGCTTATAAAGTTCATCACCAATATGTGTTTGAGACTGGTTTCATTTGTACAGCTCAGGCATGAAGCTTTGAATTAGTTGTATGCCAAGACAGAGACTTTATAATTAGTTCCTTATTGTGTGATCTGCCTTTGCATCTGTCTTTCAGATAACTTCCACACCACCACCATCATCTCCATCTTTCTCACTACCCAGCAGCCTATTGGGAAAAAAGCGGTTGCCAGAGGACTGGAGCAATCAGTAGTCAATGACTTTTGAAACTGAGTTGAAAACCACAAGTTGCACTGAAGTCTAGCTCAACATTTTAAATTCCTTACTCTCGTTCAGATTTTCTGATCTGAAGACTTTGGCCTGTGATTGACTGCTTGCACTTTTTAGAGAAGTCATTGAAAGGGTTATTTCTACAGATGTTTTAGCTTTTTGATAACATTCTCAAGCTGTTACAAACAGAGCTTGAAAGAAGAAATTATAAATGTGGACTTCCTGGCTACAAGGGGGTGGAGGGGATGCATTCATCTGAAAATCAATTTATGCTTCTTTCAAGGCAGTCAACATTTCTATCACTATAGTGACATCCTATGGATAAAGAAAGACAAACATGCAGAAAAGGTTGTTTTTAGTAAAACTGCTGTTTGGGCAGTTTACGTTGTAATAGAGACCCATCTATGCTTTAAAAAAAAATATTTGCATTCAAAGGGATTTCAGTTGCATGCAATAATGTTCCATTATAATAAAAACAGGAAAACAAAAACACAAAGGGGGGGGGGGAAACACATTACTCAAAGGTTTCTACAGAAACTAACCAAATGTCCCAACAGAAGTCCATTTGTAAAATATGGCAATACATCAAATGTTGCAAGCTCTGGTAGCACTTTTATGCATTGGAGGTCTGAGGGGGGGGGGGGGGGAACGACATATTATTCCAATAACAAAGCATAAATCTCTAAGTAGTTAAAACAGCATGAAAAATCAATTTCTGTCTATGGGCCCTTCCAGACAGGCCCTAAATCCCAGGATCAGATCCCAAGCTTTGTGCTTTAAACTGGATTACATTTATTTATTTATTTATTTGATAAATTTGTATACCATCCCTCAGCCCGCAGGCGACTTGAGGTGGTTCACAAGGCAACAATCAATGCCATCAACATCATAAAAACATAAAAAACACTTAAAAGCATTAACATATCCAATAAGACCATAACAATAATAAAAAACAAATCAGTTCGTCTCCTCGATAAAACAATCTGACGTCATAATCCAATTGTTCCATAATAGTATGTCTGTTACACTGCCTTTTCAAACGCCTGCTCGAACAGCCAGATTTTCATTTTTTTTTCGGAAGGTCAAAAGAGAGGAAGCTGATCTTATGTCTCTAGGAAGGGTGTTCCATAGCCGAGGGGCCACCACTGAGAAGGCCCTGTCTCTCATCCCCGCCAAACGTATTTGTGATGCCAATGGAGTCAAGAGCAGGGCCTCCCTAGATGATCTTAACATCCTAGATGTTTCATAAGGGGAGATGCGTTCAGACAGGTAAGTTGGGCCAGAACCATTTAGGGCTTCAAAGCCAGCACTTTGAATTGTGCCCGGTAGCAAACTGCCAGCCAGTGGAGCTGGCGCAACAGAGGAGTTGTATGCTCCCTGTTAGTAATCTGGCTGCTGTCCGTTGGACCAATTGAAGCTTCCGAGCAGTCTTCAAAGGCAATCCCGTGTAGAGGGCATTGCAGTAATCTATACGGGATGTAACAAGGGCATGGACTACCATGGCCAAGTCAGACTTCCCAAGGGACACTGCCAGAAAATCTGGGATAAACAGAAAACCTGGGATCAGATGCTGGGATATAGGGGCTGTCTGGAAGGGCCTTTTGTTTGACAGGATGACGAGTCTCAGTGAAATATTAATTTTCTGTAAAGCAATTAGGACTAGTCTTGTGCATGGATTTGAAGTAGTCAGTTCCCTTCGGCCAATCCAACTTGTTTGGTCGGATGGCCATAACAGCAAGGGCCCAGTTGTCACACTTTTTCATCCATGACGGGACCATGCGGCAGCTGATCATGGCTCCTCCTCCCCTATTCAGCATAACGCGGCATACAAAGAGGCTGCTGCATGCTGCTCCACGGGGGTTTCCTATGAGCTCTGCCTGTTGGTCCAATTAGAATAGAAGAATGTTGTGACTTGTCTTTTGCAAGCTGTGTCAATGTAATGGTCTCAGTTGTATTCTGGCTTCAGTCCGATTGCTTTGCCACTTGCTCTCAGCTTTATTTTTTGGCTTGGCTTGGCTTGGAGTCTCTCTTGAATCTTTTTGATTTTCCTTGATTTTCTTGATTCTTTTTCTCTAGTGGGACTGACTACTACCTACCTAATTATTTCATTCCTTTGCAAGCAAGTTCTCCCTGCTTATATTGGTCACTGTGTGTCCTCTCTGCCTTCTGAATTTCAAGTAAAAACAATAATGTATTGGCTGTTGCCAATACTAGTAAGAAGAACCTCAAAACTTAGTTGTGGGCTTCAATCTGTAGAGAAACTTGGCCATTTGCCAAGCCAACAGAACCCATCATCTCCTTCTCAACTCCAACCTCCTTCAGGACATAAAAGTTTTTTTATTTTTTTTATTATTTGCTTCATTTATATCCCGCCTTTCTCACCCAGTGGGAGATTCAAGGCAGCTTACAGCACCGGCAAGATTCAATGCCATTACAACAAAACAATAAAACATCCCATCAATTAAAACAGTTAAACAAATCAAACATATAGAACAATAAACAGATTAAAAACATAAAGTGCATAATGCAATTCATCCATAATCCTTGCTCATATTTCTTATTCAGACTGTGTTGAATTCAATGATGGCTTGTTCTTCAAATGCTTGTGTAAAGAGCCAAATGTTCAACTCTTTTTCTAAAAGCCAGGAGAGATGGGGCCTGTCTGATGTCACTGGGAAGGGAGTTCCATAGCTGAGGGGCCACCACTGAGAAGGCCCTGTCTCTTGTCCCCACCAATTGTGCTTGTGAAGAAGGTGGAATCGAGAGCAGGGCCTCCCCAGCCAATCTTAAAGCTCTTGTTGGCTCATAGGAGGAGACACATTTGGACAGGTAAGTTGGACCAGAAGCATTTAGGGCAGTGGTTCTTAACCTGGTAAACTGGTTGGGATTTCTGGGAGTTGTAGGCTAAAACACCTGGGGACCCATAGGTTGAGAACCACTGGTTTAGGGCTTTATAGGCCAAGATCAGCACTTTGAATTGGGCTCATTAGCAGATTGGCAGCCAGTGGAACTGATGTAACAAAGGAGTAGTGTGCTCCCTTTACACCACACCAGTTAGAAATCTAGCTGCCACTCGTTGGACTAATTGAAGCTTCTGGGCCATCTTCAAAGGCAAGACCACGTAGAGCGTGTTGCAGTAGTCTATATGAGATGTTACAAGAGCATGGACCACCGTGGCCAAATCTGACTTCTCAAGGTACCGGCACAACTAGTGCACAAGTATTATTATTGTTGATAATAATAATAATAATAATAATAATAATAATAATAATAATAATACCATTAATAATAATAATACCAAAAAAATTGTACCACAGGCTCCACCTTATTATGCATGATGGGCTAGGCCTGTCAGTGCCTCTGAAGGAGATTAACAAACCCCCAGACAATATCCAGCAGATCGGAGAGCTGAACTGAACATAAAGCCTACTACTCTAGTACCATAGTCCCTCTTTTTCTTCAGCTGAATCTCTATTTTTCAACAGCCAAGGGTCCGTTTTTGCTTCCTGCTACAAATCTTTAGCTAGGCCACTTACTTGGTGGCCCTCCTTACTAAGCTTTTCCTCTTCTATTTAAGCCTGACTCTACATTTGAACTGCTAATCCCAAGTGTTGGGCTCCATACTGTCCTGACCATCTGCTCTGGTTCATTAGCATGTTGGAGTATTCTGGAAAGTGCATTCACTAGGCAATTCTGTTTGCCCAGAAAGAATCACAAAGTGAAATTAAAGTGGCTGAAAAACTGCGCCCACCTAAGCTGCTTGGCATTGAATCGGCATGCTTGCAGATTATTATGTCTGGATATATAGGAAAGAAAGTCATGACACCAAGTTACCAGAACAGAATTTCCCTTAAATGAGATGATATTTTACTGTAAACGAATTATAGTGTATGGAATCGGCCTCTGTTCCAGACATTTATGACTCAGTGCCATTTTTGCATTCAGTATCAAGACAGTGTAAACTTTATTCAAAGATTGTGTAAGGAGAGATGAGCAGAAAAAGCGTTAACAAATCAAATGCTTATGACATTAGCTGTTGTGTTTAACAATGTATGTATCTGTTTTTTTTCTGGTACATAGAAGCGCTAGACATTTTAAATCTTTCAAAGAAGAGGATTTCAAAACCTGGCTTTTCCATTGTTCTTTTGGAGAGTGACCAAAAAGATGTCTTTTTGTTTTGCTCCCCCAAAATGTCTGTCCCCATATTGTATTTCCTCCTGCCTGTTTGAAGGCCTGTTCCCACTATGCATTTTCCAATGAGTTTCCCCTTCACAAATATCTCCCTTTCATTTCTATCTCATCCTGAGTTTTTAACATTTTATCTTGTACATGTGATTGTGATTTATTTATCACTGTATTTTTCACTGCTTTATTGTATTCTTATGTTTTATTCTATTTATTTTATTGCGATTTTTTGTGTTTTGGTTTTATTCTGTTGTAATGCACTGCTGGGCTAGGCATCATGTAAGCCACCCTGAGTTCCCATTGGGGAGATGGTGGTGGGGTATAAATAAAGTTTATTTATTTATTTATTTTTATTATTATTATAGCTGTCATTAAGAAAAGGAAATAATCAAGAAGCTGACCTTGAGAAGAAATTGTTTTGTCTACAAGTGTCCTTCTCTATAAACAAGATGAAGGAGAAAGAAGGGAGGAAATGATGTAAGTGCTGGGCAGGGTGGAAGAGGCAAGAATGGAAGCAGGAAAGGGCGATGAGAGGGAGAGTCCAAGTAAGGGTGGAAGTGACAAAAAAGTGCAGAAGTAACAAAAGTAAGGGCAGAAAGCCCAGTATAAAGGAACCAGGAAGTAGGAAGCAGAAAGAAAAGAGAACCATAGAGGCAAGAAGAATCGAAATCCTAGAGAGTTAGAAAAGCCCATAAAACCCTATGACAGCTGGAACAGAGATGGAGACAGAGATGGAGAGGAAAGAGGAAAGAGGTAAGAAAATTGAAGGCAAATAAATACAAAAGAATATAAGAGAGGAGAGCCAAAGAGGGGCAGTGAAGGGACACCAAGCCCTAGAGGAAAGGAGACTACCATAATACAACTAAGATGCTGGAAGGGAGACTGAAAAAGACAGAAAGAGTGACACCACAGGTTAAACAAGGAAAGAAGAAAAGATTAGAAAAGAAAAGAAAGACCCGGAAAATAAGAAAAGAGACCCAAGAGAAAGAAGGAAAGACTAAAATACTGTACTATTTGTGGCAAATTTGCAATAAAAAGGAAAAGAGGTTAAAAGGGGAAGGAGGAAAATAAAGCAAATACATAAAATACCTCACAATAGAGGGCAGATTACAAGGACTAATAAGGAGACATTCAAAATTATGTATCTCAACAGAAATAGAAACCGATTATGGCAACTGCAAGCAATAAATCAGAGAAGAAAATATTAAGTAAAAAAAAAGGAGAAGTTCATCACCAGAACAACTCAATCTCCAAGATGTCATAACAGATATTCAGAAATTGTCAATTAAAATAGAAAAAATAGACACAAATAAGAAACAATACCAGGAACAGATGTCAAGCACAAAGGAAGAAACAAAGGAGGAATTAGGCACGATCAAGAAAAATGTCAGCTATTCAGGAGGACATAAAAGAGATGAAATTAGAGAAAATGAAAATGGAGAAAGAGCAAGAGAAAATGAAAAACAAGATATGGAAACTTGAAGAAAGGACTATCAAGATAGAAATTAAACAGGAATTGATGGAACAGAGTGAGATGGAATATCAATTAAGATTTAGAAATATCCAGGAAGAGATGAAGGAAAATATAAGGCAAATAATAATACAGATGATAGTGGAAATGTTAGAAATCCCAGAAGGAAAATCAAGGTACCAAGAGACGTGATAATTCACTTCAGCAGGAAAAGAATAAGAGGTGAGATCCTTAAAAAAAGCAACCAATCTGCTTTATTACAGATAAAAAAAGAATAGTAATATTTTATTATTTATTTTTTTATTTATTTGCTTCACTTTTATACCGCATATTTCAGCCCTTGACGGGCGACTCAATGCGGTTTACAGTGCAGTTAAAACACAGCAATACAACAACCGGGACGACAACGTTGCTCCACAACAATTAACATCAGACAGACAAATCAACAAACAACATACATAGCGCCTCCGTTAAAGTCAGATCCATTCTCATAGTCATTGTGCCGTTCCTATGTTCAGTTATCGTCTTCCTTAGTTAGTTGCATTGCTTAGCCAAACGCTTGTTCGTAAAGCCAGGTCTTGACCATTCTCCGAAACGCCAGCAACGAAGGTGCCTGTCTGATGTCTACTGGCAAGGCATTCCATAGCCGAGGGGCCACCACTGAGAAGGCCCTGTCTCTCGTCCCCGCCAAGCACACCTGAGACGCAGGCGGGATCAAGAGGAGGGCCTCCCCAGACGATCTTAGTGTTCTAGTCGGTTCGTAGGCAGAAATGCGTTAATGAAGGAATACCCAATTTTGACATTAAATAAAAGACGGAAGTATATTTTCCTAATGGAGGAACTTAAAAAAATCAAATAAGATTCTGCTGGTAAAGAAGGGAAGGTATAATGCTGATGTACAAAGAAGTAAGATACTTGATTACTTCGGAGGAGAAGGCTAAAGAATTTATTTAAAAACTGATAAAGGACATGGAAACTGAAAAAACGCCCAATCAAAGACCGGAGAAATTCCACAAAAAAGCCCAAATCAGGAAGTAAAGAAAAACTGGAAAAAGGACAAAGTCTGGAATCCCCAGAAGAATATGAGACATTCTTAGAATTGGTTGGATCCTCTTACAATCCTCATCTGGGGGAGAAGGAAGAAGAGGAAGAAGAGGAAGGAGAAGAGGAGGAAGAGGAAAAAGAAAATGATGGAATTTAAATGTTTGGTAAATAATGTGAATGGCCTGAATTCGCCGAGCAAAAGGAAGAAAATCTACAACCAAATTAGGAAAGGGAAATGCCAGATTGTGATATTACAGGAAACCCACATTGCTCAGAAACACGTGGCCCATTAACACAAAAAGATTTAGGAAAGGAATTCTATGCATCAGCTTAAGGAAAAAAAGAGGAGTTATCGACCCTTTTTCATATAGTTATAATTTCTGATACTTTTCATGTTGTTTAGTGTTTCGTTAAACAGCTGTATTATTTGTGGTGCCAATTCTTCCATATATACTTTATAATATTCCACTGGAAACCATCTGGCCCTGGTGATTTAGCTCTCTTTCACCCTTTAATTACCTTTATCATTTCCTCTTGTTTTAATGGTTGGTTCAGTGACACTCTATTCTCCTCCCCAATTTTTCGTTTGATATTTAAACAGTGTGTGGACAATTTCAACGGAAAGGAGGAAACCATGAAAATGAACAACCAACAGAGAGGAAACAATCAAGGACATCTAATCTCATCAAAAGATTGCCCCAGGCACTGCCAGGCCATCAAATGCTAATCAAGGTGGTCAGTTGAAACATTCACACCTAGCTCCAACAGACAAGAGTTCTTTGTCCCACCCTGGTCATTCCACCCATATAAACCCATTTTCCTAGTTCCAACAGACCTCACTACCTCTGAGGATGCTTGACATAGATGCAGGCGAAACATCATGAGAGAATGCCTTTAGAACATGGCCATATAGCCCGAAAAAACCTATAACAACCCAATTGTATAGTAACTGCAAAGCAAGAATAAGGGAAAACGATGGAAGGACAGGACAGATACCAATTTTAAATGGTACAATTTTAAATGGTACAAAACTAAGTTGTCCATTATTCCCCACTCTATTTGTAACAGCGATAGAAATGCTCTGTGAAGTATCAGGAATAGCACCAATTGGACAGGGTATAAAATAGAAAAGTAAGGACGACAAAAGGAAGAAATAAAGCTCAATCTATTTGCCAATGATGAAATAATTATTAATTATTGTAAAAAATATGAAAAAAATTGAAAGAGTTTAAGAATATATCAGGACTATTTGTTAACATTAAAAAGGCATAGATACTATGTCTTAATACACCATCAATGGATAATTGGAGATTAGGAAAATATCAGGATTAAGATTTGGAGTATCTATATAAATAAAAATGTAATGTTCATTTGTGCTACCATCAGAACTCAAAAACCACTGGGGGAATTGACACCAAATTTGGACACAAGATACCAAACAGTCCAATTGATGTCCTCCACTCAAAAAAAAAAAAAACCCACAGAAACAGCAGAAACCCCAAATATCCACACAACGGAAGAGCACCCATTACAGCACTGAGAGCTAAGTGCGTGCGCATGCATGGCCATACAAATAGAACTGCCACAGCGAGCGGCACCCAGCTCCCTCCCTCACCGCATGCAAAGAGTCAGCGGCATTTCTCTCCCCCCGGAGTGGCTTCGGCCTTCCTTCTCTCGCTCCTTCCCTCTCTTCCTTTGCTTCTTCCTTCCTTCCCTCCTGTGTAGGAGTGAGAAGCCTCCCGGGAAGGCACCAGGGATGCCAGCGTTGCCTGGCCACGCCCACCCGGCGCCACCACCGCTGACAAGAGCGCACACCCTCCTCTTCACCATCAGGGATCTTCTGCTGCGCTCTCTGCACTCCACAGCCACAAGGCGCCTCCTGCTCCATTCCCAGCCAAGAACAAGCGATGGGTGCCGCTCTGAAAAGGTTTGGCCCAATTCTATCGTTGATGGGGGTTCAGAATGCTCTGTGATTGTAGGTGAACTACAAATCTCAGCAACTACAACTCCCAAATGTCAAGATTCTATTTCCCCCCTACTCCACCAGTGTTCACATTTGGGCATATGGAATATTCGTGCCAAGTTTGGTCCAGATCCAACATTGTTTGAGTCCACAGTAATCTTTGGATGTAGGTGAACTACAACTCTAAAACCAAAGGACACTGCCCACCAAACCCTTCCAGTATTTTCTGTTGGTCATGGGAGAACTGTGAGCCCAGTTTGGTTCAATTTCATCGTTGTGGGGTTCAGAATGTTTTTTGATTATAGGTAAACTATACATCCCAGCAATTACAACTCCCAAATGACAAAATCATTTTTTTGAGTTAAGGACATACATTGGGTTGTTAGGTGTCCAGTGGTTTTTGAGTTCTGTTAATCCCACAATGAACATTACATTTTTATTTAGATAGATTTATTATTTCATATATTTATACCCTGCCCTTCTCCCCCTGAAAGGGGACTCATGCTCACGTATGCCAAAAACCACTTTCAAAATGACAGAAAATAGATTTTCTCCTCCCCTCACCAGCTTCCTTCTCCTTTATTAAATCTACAGTGTAGATTCACCCAAAGTCAACCCTTCCACACTGCCATGTAAAATCAAGATTATCTATTTAGGACTGGATTATATGGCAGTGTAGACACATGCACACACGCGCACGCGCACGCACACACATACATATATGGATGGATGTTGGATCACTGGTTGGTGATACACACACACACATATCTATAACAATACTTCATATATTACTATTATATATATTTCTATATAATACATATATATTATATATATTATTTTTATATATACTACTATATAATATAATGTTGCTACTATATATTACTATATTAAATAGACTCATAGAATAGAGTTAGAAGGGACTCTACCATGGTATTGGGGGAGAACAGACAGGAAGGAAGGAGGGAAGGAAGGAGAGAAGGAAGGAAGGAAAGAGGTACCGAAAGAAGGAAAAAGAGAAAATAGGAAAGAAAAAGGAAAGGAAAGGCAGGAAAGAGATAAAGAAGGAAGGAGACAAGGAAATAAAAAGGGAAAGAGGGGGGAAACAGGGAGGGGAAAAAGGAGACAAAGAAGTAGAGAAGGGGAGGGAAGGAAGGAAAGAGAGAAGGAAGGATCATAGAATCATAGAATCAAAGAATCATAGAATCATAGAATCAAAGAGTTGGAAGAGACCTCATGGGCCATCCAGTCCAACCCCATTCTGCCAAGAAGCAGGAATATTGCATTCAAATCACCCCTGACAAATGGCCATCCAGCCTCTGCTTGCAAAGAAGGAGCCTCCACCACACTCCGGGGGCAGAGAGTTCCACTGCTGAACGGCTCTCACAGTCAGGAAGTTCTTTCTAATGTTCAGATGGAATCTCCTCTCTTGTAGTTTGAAGCATTGTTCCACGTCCTAGTCTCCAAGGAAGCAGAAAACAAGCTTGCTCCCTCCTCCCTGTGGCTTCCTCTCACATATTTATACATGGCTATCATATCTCCTCTCAGCCTTCTCTTCTTCAGGCTAAACATGCCCAGTTCCCTAAGCCGCTCCTCATAGGGCTTGTTCTCCAGACCCTTGATCATTTTAGTCGCCCTCCTCTGGACACATTCCAGCTTGTCAATATCTCTCTTGAATTGTGGCGCCCAGAATTGGACACAATATTCCAGGTGTGGTCTAACCAAAGCAGAATAGAGGGGTAGCATTACTTCCTTAGATCTAGACACTATGCTCCTATTGATGCAGGCCAAAATCCCATTGGCTTTTTTTGCCGCCACATCACATTGTTGGCTCATGTTTAACTTGTTGTCCACGAGGACTCCAAGATCTTTTTCACACGTACTGCTCTCGAGCCAGGCGTCACCCATTCTGTATCTTTGCATTTCATTTTTTCTGCCAAAGTGGAGTATCTTGCATTTGTCACTGTTGAACTTCATTTTGTTAGTTTTGTCCCATCTCTCTAATCTGTCAAGATCGTTTTGAATTCTGCTCCTGTCCTCTGGACTATTGGCTATCCCTCCCAATTTGGTGTCGTCTGCAAACTTGATGATCCTGCCTTCTAGCCCTTCATCTAAGTCATTAATAAAGATGTTGAACAGGACCGGGCCCAGGACGGAACCCTGCGGCACTCCGCTCGTCACTTCTTTCCAAGATGAAGAGGAAGCATTAGTGAGCACCCTCTACGTTCGTCCATTTAACCAATTACAGATCCACCTCACCGTAGTTTTGCCTAGCCCACATTGGACTAGTTTCCTTGCCAGAAGGTCATGGGGGACCTTGTCGAAGGCCTTACTGAAATCCAGGTACGCTACATCCACGGCATTCCCTGCATCTACCCAGCTTGTAACTCTATCGAAAAAAGAGATCAGATTAGTCTGGCATGACTTGTTTTTGATAAATCTATGTTGACTATTAGCGATGACCGCATTTGTTTCTAAGTGTTTGCAGACCCCTTCCTTTTCCAGAATCTTGCCTGGTATCGACGTGAGGCTGACCGGACGGTAATTGTTTGGGTCATCCTTTTTTCCCTTCTTGAAGACTGGGACCACATTGGAACTTCTCCCGTTCTCCAAGAACTCTCAAAGATGATTGCCAGTGGTTCCGAAATGACTTCTGCTAGTTCCTTCAGTACTCTTGGGTGTAGTTGATCTGGCCCTGGTGACATGAACTCATTTAGAGCAGCCAGGTATTCCTGGACGACTTGTTTCCCAATTTGGGGTTGGATGTCCTCTAATCCCTCATCCACTCCATCTTGCTGAGATTGAAGATGACCTTCTTTTTGTAAGAAGACCGAGGCAAAGAAGGCATTAAGTAGTTCTGCTTTTTCCCTACCCCCTGTCAGCATTGCCCCATCTTCTCCTCGAAGAGGCCCTATCGCCTCCTTGTTTTTCCTTTTTCTACTGACATAAGAAAAGAAGCCTCTTTTATTGTTTTTAATGTCCCTGGCAAGCAGTACCAAGAGCAGCATTATCCACCAAGGCATTCGCTGAGTCCCGTTCAACCCTCTTACAAGCTATTGCTTTTGTACAGAATTTTCTTGCGGACCTTTTCCCTACAGGTGTTGGCTATTTGTTTGAATTCTTCTTTGGTGATTTCTCCCTTTTCCCACTTCTTGTGCATGTCTCTTTTGTGTTTTAGCACAGTTAGAAGTTCTTTGGACATCCATTCTGGCTTCTTTGCACTTGTCCTATTTTTTCTCTTTGTTGGCACAGTTTGCAATTGTGCCTTGAGTATTTCACTCTTGAGAAATTCCCATCCATCCTTAACTCCCTTATCTTTTAGTATCTGTGTCCACTGAATGCTGCTCAACATTTCCTTCATTTTTAGGAAATTAGCTCTCCTAAAGTCCAAAATGCGGGTTTGACTTGTCTTAGTTTCGGCCTTCCTTTGTACCTCAAATTGCAGGAGCACATGGTCACTTGCCCCTAAGGATCCTACCACTTCGACCGCATTGATCAGGTCCTCCGCATTTGTTAGGATGAGATCAAGAGTAGCCAACCCCCTTGTTGCCTCTTCTACCTACTGGACCATGAAATTGTCTGCAAGGCAAGCGAGGAATTTGTTGGACCTTGTACTCTTGGCCGAGTTTGTTTTCCAGCAAATATCGGGATAGTTGAAATCGCCCATGACTACTACATCTCTTCTCTGTGCAAAGGTCAACTGTTAGCAGAAGACTTCATCTAGTTCTTCCTCCTGGCTTGGGGGTCTGTAGTAGACGCCTACTGTAAGCTCACAGCAGCCGCTCCCAGAAATGACACAGGACGCCAATCCGTGATCAAACAGGGAACTTTTACTACTGGATGCATATACACAATGAAAGCCAGGATTGGCATACAGATGCAAGTCAACCCTTATATACCCTCCCCCACATTCGAATCCTCCCTTCCCGCCGACCAAGGATCCCGCTCAATATTCCCCGCCAAAACCACCAACTGCCCTTCCCAAGGCCACCAGCTGCAAACCCTTATCAATCCTCCATGTCAGGAATCCGGTTTTTTGCGCCAACATCCAAGGCCAGGAAACCGGGTCCTGACATAACGTCCCCCTCCACCTCTTCTTCTTCCTGGAAGGGAAACATACATCACCATCATGTTCCTTCTTTGTCTAGCGGACCTTGGTATTTTTTCAACAAACTACAATGAAACGTTGGGTGTATTTTCCCCAATACCTTAGGTAGTTTCAGGGTATATGTCACTTCATTTATTTTGTCAGAAATCCTAAAAGGACCGATGTATTTGGGAGACAACTTCAGAGAGGGGGTATTTAGCTTAAGGTTTTTTGTGCTCAGCCACACTGAATCCCCTTCTTCCAATTTGTCACCTTCCCTCCTTTTTCGATCTGCAAACAACTTATATTTTCGTTGGGCCTCTCGTAGTGATTTTGCCACTCCCTCCCAGTTCGCTTTCATTTTGTCTGGCCATCCTTCCTTTCCCTCCAGTTCTTCCCCCCAACTCGGCAGTTTGGGTAAAGGGGTTACTTCCATGCCGTATACTACCTCAAAGGGGGATTTCCCTGTGGATGCGTGACAGGCCCCATTGTACGCAATTTCTGCAAACGGAAGTAGATCGGCCCAATCGGTTTGGCATTGGTTTGTGTATGTTCTTAGGAACATTCCCAAGGTCTGTTGTGTGCGCTCGACCCCCCCATTGGTCATGGGATGGAACGCCGAGCTCAGGGTTCTTTCCACCCCCATCAACTGCATGAATCCTTCCCAGAACCGGGCCGTGAATTGCACCCCTCGATCACTAATCACCTGGTCCGGGCAACCATGTAACCGGTAGATATGTTTGATAAACAACTCAGCCAATTTCTCTGCAGATGGCAATTTAGGCAGCGCTATGAAATGCGCTTGCTTTGAGAACAGATCCATCACCGTCCATATGTAACGTTGACCTCGGCTAATTGGGAGTTCGCCCACAAAGTCCATAGCAATCACCCTCCATGGTTTTGAGGGTTCTGCCACCTTTTGCAACAACCCCGTCGGCTTTTGTGTGGTTGCCTTACTTTGTGCACACGCACTACATTGGGATACATACATTTTGGTGTCACCCCTCATGCCGGGCCACCAACACTGACGTGCCAACATTTTCAAGGTTTTTGTTACTCCCCAGTGTCCCGCTCCCTTGTTGCCATGGCATCTGACCATCATTTTTTCCCTCAGGTTGCCTGCGATGTATAACTTCCTGTGCACAAATCCCAATCCATCCTTCCATTCCACCTTTTCCTTATTTCTTTCCAGCCACTTGTCCTCCCTGCATGCTTGCCTTATCTCCTCCTCCCATCCCCCGTCCTTGCTCTCAACCCCCACCAGTCTTTGGCTGCGCTCCGTTTGTGCTCGGGTTTGCACTGCCATGCCCCACTGCTGTTCTGAGAATATGCTCCCCTTTGGGCCTCGCCCCCTCCCTCCATCCTCCGGCATTCTTGACAACGTGTCTGCGATTACATTTTGTTTTCCCTTTTGGAACCGCAGCTTAAAATCAAATCTGCTGAAATACTGGGCCCATCTTATTTGCTTTGCTGACAACTGCCTGGGTGAAGTGAGGTATTGTAAGTTTTTATGGTCGGTCCACACCTCAAAGGGGATGCCGCTTCCCTCTAATAGGTGCCTCCACGTTTCTAGAGCCCTCACCACTGACAGAGCCTCCTTCTCCCACACTGGCCAGTTCCGTTCAGTTTCGCTGAACTTTTTTGAAATGAACCCGCAGGGTCTCAACCTCCCTTCTGGGTCCCTTTGCATCAGAGCCGCCCCGTAAGCCCAATCCGATGCGTCACAATGGATTACGAACGGGTTGGTCAAATCGGGGTGGATCAATACTGGTTCCTCAGTGAATCTGCGTTTCAGTTCTTCAAAAGCCCCTTGGCACTCTGTTGACCAATTTAGCTTTGCTCCCGGGGATCGTACCTTCACCGTTTCCCCCTTTCCCTTTGTTTTTAGCAGTTCAGTTAGGGGCAATGTTACTTGAGCAAAGTCCTTTATGAAACCCCGGTAGAAATTTGCAAACCTGAGGAATGATTGCAACTGTTTGCGCGTTTGGGGAGGGCTCCACCCCCTGACATCCTCCACCTTTGCTGGATCCATTGCTATCCCTCCCTTGGATATTCGGTATCCCAGGAAGTCTATCTGTTCTTTATTGAACTCACATTTTGGCAGCTTTGCAAACAGTTTTGCCTCCCTCAATTTCTGGAGCACCTCTCTCACCAATTTGACATGAGATCGTCTATCACGGGTAAACACAATTACATCATCCACAAAGCAAAACACCCCGCGATACAATAGTGGGTGTAACACCTCATTAATCATTTGCATAAATGCTGATCCAGAGCCCTTTAAACCGAAGGGACAAACGGAGAATTCAAAATGGCCGAGCGCGCAGGTGAACGCCGTTTTCCACCTGTCCTCGGGCCTTATGCGCAGCTTATGATAAGCTTCGATCAAGTCAATTTTCGTGAACACCCTTGCTTCTGACAGTCTCGATAGTAAGTCCTTAGTCAGTGGCATGGGGTAGTTGTTGGTGGTGCTCACTGCGTTCAGCCCCCTATAGTCCACGCACAGTCTCAACGAGCCATCCTTTTTGTGCCTAAACAGCACTGGGGCTCCCAAGGGTGATTCGGAGGGCCTTATAAACCCTCGGGCCAAGTTTTTATCAATATATTTCCTCAGTTCCTCCATCTCCTTGACCG
The DNA here is from genome assembly GCF_037176765.1 of Anolis sagrei. Lineage (NCBI taxonomy): Eukaryota > Metazoa > Chordata > Lepidosauria > Squamata > Anolidae > Anolis > Anolis sagrei. Next base: position 167,169,122 of record NC_090022.1, on the reverse strand, counting down.
ACATGGGGTACAATCTACTCCTGGGCAACTTAGCATCCTCATTGAGTTCAGTCTTTACTTCGACCCTCCTAGGAGGGGGAAGCTGGTCCGCCTCCTTTTCGTCAAATACATCCTCAAAGTCTCTGTATTCAGGGGGAATTTCCTGCACCCCACCCGCCGTGTTCTCTTCCCCCTTGCAACATTTTCCTCTTTCTTCGCTCTGGAATGTTATGCTGCCTTCCCTCCAATTGATCTGTGGGTTGGCTTCCTTTAACCATGGCATCCCCAGTATTACATTGTAAGTAGCCATAGGGGATACGACAAAGGTTATGCTGCCTTCCCAGCTCCCCACTTTACATCTCACTTCTCCCACTTCAAACCGTGCCGGGGCCCCAGCCGCCACTGACCCATCTAGCTGCGAGAATGCTATGGGGCTCTGCAAGGGGGTTTTCTCACATTTCAGTTCGTCTGCTAACTCTGGGGCCATAATGTTTCTTGAGCAGCCGCAATCCATGAGAGCTTTGCAGCTGGCCCACTTCCCCTCCCCTTCTAGCCTGATCGGGAATACTAGCATTCCTGGGCTGTGACTCACCAGATCTCCCACTGGGGCCCTAGAAGGGGGGCTCTCCTCCGCTCTCTTCCCTGCAGCCGGTTTGAACTTTGGGAAATGGGACTCTCCCCCTTTCCTTTGTCGGCACTCGGCAGCCCGATGGCCCAGGCGACCGCATACATAACAGCCGCCCCTCTGCTCCTTGGGCCCTCCGGTTGGGGCTTTCCCGACCGTGCCTCTCTCCGTCCTCCGACTCTCCTCCTTTGCTCTCGTCTGCTGCGGCGCCGCTCCTTGATGCCTCTTGACCTGTGCCAAGGTCGTCTCGATGCGGCCGGCCAGCTCAATCCATCCACCTATCTCCTCCGGGTCGTCGCGATGAAGCGCCCAGGTCAAGATTTCCTTCCGCAGGCCCTCTTTGAAGATCTGGACTTTGGTGGTGTTGGACCACTCTGGGACCTTCTCCGCCCTCAACCGGAATTCCTCCACGTACTCAGATACGGAACGATGTCCTTGGGTTATCGTCTGCAGCTTTTCCCTCGCCCGGACCCTCTCGAGCGGATCCCTGAAGCGCGCCTCCATCGCAGCCAGGAATCGCCTTGTAGATCCCAAACATGGGTCGTGCCTGGCGTGGAGCTGGACGTACCACTCCGCTGCTCCCCCTCTCAGTGCTGCGCCCACTGCTCGCACCCTGCTTGCTTCCGATCCGAAGGTAAGGGCGTTATCTTCTAGATATCCCCTCACCATAGTCAGGAAGTATGCGAGGTTCCCGGCTTCTCCTCCGAACTCGATCCTCAGCTCCTCCCTCCTAGGTTGGTATGGAAGGAGCTGCCTTTCCCGGTTCTCCGCTCGCGGTGGCCCTCCCTGGAGCAGCAGCCCTCCAGCTCGTCTGTGTTTTAGGACGTGCCCCGGGTCCCCGGTCACTCCTCTCCCCCGCGCTCCACATCGATTCCCCTCGGGGTGGTGGTTCCTCTAACAGGGGGGTCAGCCTCTCCATCACCTTTGACATCATCGCGAGGGTAGTCTCCATTGATGCCATCTTTTCCTCCAGGAAATCCAATCTCTGCGGGGAGGGAAACTCTAGCCCACTGCTTTCTCTCGTTGCTGCCCCTGCCCCCTTCACTCGCCTCTGTGTGACTCCGTTGGGCTGGGCATATGCAGTCGATGAAGCCAAGGCATTCACTCTCTCCAGCTCCTCTTCTGCGTTTTCGAAAGGGGAGGCTGGTTCTCCCCCCTCCGTTGGATCTTCCTCCCGTTGCATAGGGGTACCTCACCACAGCCGTGGGATGGCACCGAAGAATCCTGGCTTAATGTAAGCTCACAGCAGCCGCTCCCAGAAATGACACAGGACGCCAATCCGTGATCAAACAGGGAACTTTTATTACTGGATGCATATACACGATGAAAGCCAGGATTGGCATACAGACGCAAGTCAACCCTTATATACCCTCCCCCACATTCGAATCCTCCCTTCCCGCCGACCAAGGATCCCGCTCAATATTCCCCGCCAAAACCACCAACTGCCCTTCCCAAGGCCACCAGCTGCAAACCCTTATCAATCCTCCATGTCAGGAATCCGGTTTTTTGCGCCAACATCCAAGGCCAGGAAACCGGGTCCTGACAGCCTACAATGAGAATAAAACAATAAAATTAAAATTAAAAATCCCATCATCCATAGTCCATTCTCCCCCAAGTCGCACCAGGACATAAAGTGGGTCATGGGAGGTCTGTGTGGCAAGTTTGGTTCAGGTCATTCATGGGGGTTGCAGTAGTCTAAGGAAGTGAGTGAAAGTACTGCAAATCTCATCATCTATGGCAACAATCCGTATCTCCTCATTCATTTTAAATGCTAGAATTGTGCCATAGCACTAAAACAAACAAACAAATGAAGCTGGATAGGGTGCAGCTAGGTGCAGGAAGGTGGAATTACAAGCGTGTGCAGAAGACTGGTTGTGGTACCACGAAGAGGCAGACTAGTGCAATTGTTGTACTGAATATCGAAGGTGCTCATTTCAGTATGTATCCATTATATACACTAACACAGCTGTCTTGGGATTGGTGTGATAAAGTTCTAGATCATCTGTAATGTGAACAAATGTAATTCAGCTATAAGTGCTATCAGGCTGTACCCATATGCTTTAGGTAAGAACAGAGAAAATATCTTTCCCAATGTCAACTTGTGCTAGATGGTGCTTTGAATGCGATTTTCCTGCTTCTTGGCAGGTGGTTGGACTGGATGGCCTCTTCCAATTCTATGATTCTATTATTCTAATGTCAACTTGACTCTGAGCATCAGAGACCGAATTTCCTTTCTTTTTGCCTTCTCCTCTCAAGATGTGCTGGGGAGAAAAATTGGCATTCTCATGAAACCATGTCTACAGAGTCCTGTGACATGTCTCTTCTTGCTGCCAGACTGTAAGGAATAGTTTCAATGAGCCCACTTCCAACCTTAAGGTACCTACCAAGATAACTTCAACCCTATTTCCTTCCTGACCTCTCTGCCCTTGCTAGCTGTTTCAGGATGATGAGTGCCAACAGCTTCCTGTCTCCAGAAAAGTGTCAACTTTATCTTTCCAAAGGCAGGTTGGAACAAGCATACCCTCTGGAGAATGAAAAAAAATAAATAGTCCAGGCACCCCAGTGCTCTTCTGCTGGATGAAAAAACAGCTTTTCTAGGAGAGCAATTTTATTTGTGAAAAAATATGTAATAATTAATTAAGTCAAATCATGTCAAAGTAAAAGTATATACTATTGTGTTGCTAAATCAATTCTGCCTAACAAACAAATAAATTGACCCTAATATTACTCTGTTCAGGCCATTTTTGTGCTTACATGTGAAGTAGGCTTGGCTATTGGTGAAAAATCCCATAGCTTAAATATCCATCCTTTTACATCTGGAATATTAAGCAATTTCCAGTAATCTGGAGAATATATTCTTATAGTTGTCAACTATAAGAATATATGTCAGTTCACATCTGTATCACTGGGACAAATGGAAGCAGTTATTTTTTAAGCCAGCGTTTCTCAACCTGGGGGTCAGGACCCCTGTGGGGGAGGTCGCGAGAGGGTGTCAGAGGGTGCCATCAGAAAACAAAGTATTTTCTGTTGGTCATGGAGGTTCTATTTGGGAAGTTTGGCCAAATTCTATCGTTGATGGGGTTCAGAATGCTCTTTGTTTGTAAGTGAACAATCCCAGCAACTACAACTCCCAAATGTGAAGATCTATTTTCCCCAAACTCCACCAGTGTTTACATTTGGGCAGATTGAGGACTCATGCCAAATTTGGTCCAGATCCATCATTGTTTGAGTTCACGGTGCTCTCTGGATTTAGGTGAACTACAATTCCAAAACTCAAGGCCAATGCCCACCAAACCCTTCCAGTATTTTCTATTGGTCATGGGAGTTCTGTGTGCCAAGTTTGGTTCAATTTCATCGTTGGTGGAGTCCTGAGTGTTCTTTGATTGTAGGCGAACTATAAATCCCAGCAACGACAACTCCCAATGACAAAATCAATCCACTCCCCACCCCTACCAGTATACAATATACGAAAGCTGACTGGCACAACCTGGGGATCACAACCAGACCCAGTGAAGACATCTGCCCTTGCGCTATGCTACTCTGCTGCTGAGTATGCATGCCCAGTGTGGAACACATCTCACCACGCTAAAATAGTGGATGTGGCTCTTAATGAGACATGCTGCATTATCACAGGGTGTCTGCGCCCTACACCATTGGAGAAATTACACTGCTTAGCCGGTATTGCACCACCTGACATCTGCCGGGAAGGAACAGCCAATAGTGAACGGACCAAGGCAGAGACATCTCCAGCTCATCCCCTGTTTGGGTATCAGCCAGCACATCAATGACATAAATCAAGAAATAGTTTTCTAAGATCTACAGAGACACTCGCTGGAACACCTCAGAAAGCGAGAGTCCAAAAGTGGCAGGCTCAAACCCAGAATCTCAATCAATGGCTGATAACGAATGAGAGACTCCCCCCTGGGCACACAGAAAACTGGGCAACTTGGAAGGCTCTGAACAGGCTTCGCTCTGGCACCACGAGATGCAGAGCCAACCTCAAGAAATGGGGCCACAAAGTGAAATCCTCGACATGCGAGTGCGGAGAAGAGCAAACCACTGACCACCTGCTGCAATGCAACCTGAGCCCTGCCACATGCACAATGGAGGACCTCCTTGTGGCAACACCAGAAGCACTCCAAGGGGCCAGATAGGACATTTAATCAACTACCAAGTTTGCAAAATTTGTGTTTTTTTAATCTGTTTGTTTGTTTTGTTCTGTTACAAATGTAATACAACGATATGGTTGCTGATGACACGATAAATAAATAAAATAACCAGTATTCAAATTTGGGCGTATCGGATATTTGTGTCAAATTTGGTCCAGTGAATGAAAATACATTCTGTATATCAGATATTTCCATTACAATTCATACAATTACAGTTATGAAGGAGCAACATAACTGTAACATAACTGGGGGGGGGGGGGGATGTCACCACAACATGAGGAACTGTATTAAGGGGTCGCGGCATTAGGAAAGTTGAGAAACACTGTTGTAAGCTGTCATTTTGTAACTGAAACAGAAATAGAAATGTTTTAAATGGTTGAGTGGGTGCATTACTCAGCTGTTGTTTGGAAAACTGAATAATATCTAGGGTTCCTTTCCACTGATTAAGTGGGGCACATAATCTTCAGATGTTAGAAACTAATAAATCATAAGAATATAATTGGCAGAAGTGTGTCAAAATGTATAGGAGCTAAGAGAAAAAAAGAAGATGAAGTAAACACTCTAGGGTCAAAGAGATTGATTAAAGATGCTAGGGTTGTGCTCTATCATATTTGTACTCTTATCATATTTGACTTGAGGAAGAATTTTATCTAACTCAGATATTGTTTCTTTCCCATATAACCCAATATACCTATGGAACAACAGTAAAATAATAATCAGACACATTTCCAAAACCCAGATTGGTTTGATAATCAAATTATAGACTCAGAAAATTATCTGATGGACTGCAAGAATAAATAGAATAAATGGCTTGGGGATATTTTGCAGTTAACAGCTAGTAAAGTTGTAGAACAGGAATAACTAACTACTCCAAATAATTGAATTATTCAAGTTGGTAAACTACATCATAGGGCCCCAAAATGATTTTCAGATATAATAACAAAAATCCCAGGAAGCTATATTTAGGGAAATGTTGTTCCCATCTTCCAAAAAGAAGTGGAGACAGGATACTAACAGCTACTGATCAGTCAGCTTGGCATCAATACCAGGAAAGGTTACGGAGCAGATAATTAAGCTAAGAGTATGCATGCACAGGCTGTCCCCAAGATACAAACAAGATAGGTTTTGTAGGTTTGTAGGTCGAATTTGTATGTAAGTCAGAATATGTATATTTTAAAAGTGTACATGCAACCATATACCACGGGTGGCAATGGCTGACAGGGAGCTCTGGCGTGGGCTGGTCCATGAGAGATTTCACCTCACTTTCTGTCCTTGTGATTTTGAAAAATTTGGCTTGCTGTGGAAACAAAGATTGGTGATAAATCTTCAGTTGAGACCCCTTTTCCCCATCATAACAACTCTTTCAGGATTTCCCTTCCTGGGGTAGATTTCTCACATTGCCTGTTGTCTCACCCCTGTTCTTAACTATGAGTGATTTGTAAGTTTGATGTTGTAAGTCAGGAACTTAGAAAATACTTAGGACATAGTGTTCTGATTACTAAGAGCTCATTCTGTCTCTACAGAAAGCATTTGTGCCCAGGAGCTGCACAGATCCAGCACAAAGCTGTTGAAAACAGGCCATTTCTCCAGATGATCCATCCTATTCCTTTGCTGGCCCAACCCCTTGTCCATGTATCACTATCAATACTCTATGCTGGCCAGCACCAGTTGCATCTGCTGAGGTCATAAAGGGGGGCCACAAAGAGGGGGTATAATGGTGAACCTCTTCTTGCTGGTCATGCAGGTGCCACATTCTGACTTCAGAAAATGCGATGGGCAATGGCCAGGTACTTGTGGGAGCTTTGTCGCCGGTGAGGAGGGGTAGCAGCAAGACAAGTGCCATCCACCCCTTCCCTGCACAGTACAGGGAAACATTGCTAGCAACAGTGTGCCTGGACCCAATCCAGCTATTTAAATGGCCAAAGCAGAGCAAAGTCATACGGGATACAACCCCCCCCCCCAAAAAAAAACAAAAACAAAACCCCAGATGCTTAGTGGAGATAACCATGTGTTGTGTATACTGAATTCAAAATAAGTCTTGGGGGGGGGGGGTACTCTTATCGACAACTTCTCAGAAACAAGTCACACTACATTAATTTCCTCTCATACTTTTGATAATTAGGAACAGATAATTTCCTGCCCATAATTGCTATTCGACAGTGGAACAATGCCTTGGAGTCTGGTGAAAGCTCATTCTTTGGAGGCATTTAAACATAGGCTGGATGGCCATCTGTCGGAGGTACTTTGATTGTGCTTTCCTGTGTGGAAGGGAGTTAGGACTTAAGCAGGATAGCTGGAAGGAGAGGGAACGAAAGTGTTCCCTTTGCACTTATCATTGCATAATCGGGTGGACAGCCGATGTTCCTCCCTTGGAGATGGATCCAGGTAGACTGCTATCAGGAAGAGCTAGTAATTCTGTCAATGTCCTGTAAGGCACAAAGATGATCGGAGCAAACAATATTATTGCTTCTTTGTTATTTGCTTTCCATTACAGAGCGCTCATAAGGCTCTGTAGTTTATTCAGTAAGTAGGAAAATGATTAGAGTGATTCTATGCAAGTAAGCTCTCATTACAAGTCTGACTTAACATAACTTAGCACAAATCTATTCTGTGACACTATCTACACAGTATCATCCAGCATAGGTGTTCAATTTGGGGAAAGGCCTATTATAACTTGATCCTCAGAGAACAGTATGGGATTTGGTTGGAAGAATCAGGACTGCTAGCAAATGACTCAGAAAAATAGAGCAAGTAGGGGGCTATCTCTCATCAGACATAACCCAACCAAAAAAGAAAGCCATTCTGGTTGAACTAAACTGCTGGTTTGGAATGTTTGTGTAATGGGTAATATTTGCTATAAAGGGAAGAAAAACTGTTCATTTACTGTTCATTAGCAATACACCAAAATGTTGCTCATTTCCTATGGAAAGTCAGCTATGTCTGGAAAATTCTGTTGGAAAAAAGTAGCTAACATGCAAAGGTTCTTTCAAAGCACTGGATGTTTGATTACTTTTCAACCACAAGAGGTCTAACTAGAGCATGTGGCCTGGAACTACTTCTTACAGTGTGGCTATGTACTGTGGGGTTTGGATTGGACTGTGTTGGTTTGGCCAATGAGCACATTACAACTGTGCAAAGTATTTGTGTCTTGGGTATGTCAGTGTATCTATATACACTGTTTTTCCCAAGATTAAGAGAGGACTCACTTTATTTATTTATGTATTTATTTATTTCTTATATTTATACCCCGCCCTTCTCCCCCTGAAGGGGAACTCAGGGCGACCTAACAAAAACATCATATCATGCTAGCATCACAAAAACAACCAGTTTTAATTGTTTTAATATTAAAAATTAAAACAATTAAAACAATTAATTAAGACACATCCATTAAAATTGAAATCCAAAAACCAGTCCAGGTCAATTCATTGCCATAAGTTGTGTGATCTTCTTCCACTTGCTGCTCACTGATCAAATGCTTGGTCAGGTCTTGATTTTCCTTCTAAAAGACAAGAGGGCCAATCTGATATCTCTAGGGAGGGTGTTCCATAGGCGGGGGGCCACTGATGAGAAGGCCCTGTCTCTCATCCCCATCAACTGTGTTTGCGATAGTGGTGGGATCGAGAGCAGGGCCTATCCTGAAGATCTTAAACTTCGTAATGGTTCGTACTGTATATAGGAAAGATATGGCAAGTTTTACTTTTTATTTATTTAGAGAACTCAATTATCACCGATTTATTGAAAAACAGTTCTCATTCAGCAGTTTTTTGATGAAAAAGTTAGTGAAAATATCTTTCCTTTTGCTTTAGTTACTTTAATTTCAAGATACATTTGCTTGTGCTCTGTTTTAATTTATCATTTAATCATATTAGTATACACCTGTGCTTGAGGAAAACATACAGCTTACAAAAAGCTTTTATGAAAACTTTGGGCTCTTTCAATGTATAGAAATAAGGAGAAAGTTGTTTTCTGAAGAACCCCCCCCCCAATGTTTTCTAAAAATTATTAAAAAATAAAACATTAGAAGCAATAAGTACCTTTTTAATGAATTACTTCCCAGTACTTCTCCATTTCTGGAAGCCAATTCTTGTTATAGAAACAGAATCATACAATCATTGAGTTGGAAGAGACCTTGTGGGCCATCCAGTCCAACCCCCTGCCAAGAAATAGGAAACTCGCATTCAAAGCACCCCAACAGATGGCCATCCAGCTTCTGTTTAAAAGCCTCCAAAGAAGGAGCCTCCACCACACTACAGGACAGAGAATTCCACTGCTGACCATCTCTCACACTTAGGAAGTTCTTTCTCATGTTCAGGTGAAATCTCCTCTCCTGTAGTTTGAAGCCATGACGTCCCCTCACATATATACATGGTCCTCATCATGTCTCCTCTTAGCCTTCTCTTCTGAAAACTAACCATGCCCAGTTCTTTAAGCCACTTCTCATAGGGCTTTTTCTCCAGACCACTGATCATTTTGGCCCCCCTCCTCTGGACACATTCCAGCTTGTCAACATCTCCCTTCAATTGTGGTGCCCAGAATTGGACACAGTATTCCAGATGTGGTCTAACCAAGGTGGGATAGAGGGGTAGCATGACTTCACTGGATCTAGACACTATACTCCTATTTATGCAGGCTAAAATCCCATTGGCTTTTTTTGCCGTTCATGTTGGTTTGAATATTGTTGGCTCATGTTTAACTTGTTGTCCACAAGGACCCAAAGATCTTTTTCACACGTACCGCTCTTGAGCGTCCCCCATTCTGTATCTTTGCGAAATGGCAGCGAGATGGTTTGAGGAATAGAAACAAAAGAGAGCTCCTGAGGTTTATTCTTGGTTGGCGCCAACCAGATATGGACCCTGCTGGTAGTCCAGGAAACAGGGTGCTGAACAAAAGAATTGCCTTGCATGCATCATACAAGTATCACAATGTGCATCACAAAATTACACTTTTACATTGATTTCAATAGCATATTTTAACTTCAATACCTTCAATCTTCTATTAAGCACCTTTATCTAAAGAGCTACTTATTAGTGGACCATAGCGCCAGAGTGTATGCTACCGGTTACTTGATAGCAAGAGCTTCCATTCATCTTGAGATGTCCCTCCTGAAGAAGCCTCTTGATAGCCAGGCTCATTAATCTTATGATAAGCCCTGCTAGGTATGAAATGGAAGGGTCTTGGTATTTAGATTAATAGATCAATAATTTTCCTACTGCCCACTAATGATTGAAGCATAGGTGTCGACGGTGGCTGGGAGGCCTTCGCATAATTGAAGCTCATACGCCAGCTGTGACTGTACCTCGTGAATCTGGATCTGGCCATGGTGGTCCACACCTTAGTCACTTTAGTCACCTCCAGATTGGATTACTGAAATGCACCCTACGTGGGGCTGCCCTTGAATACAGCTCGGAAATTTCAATTGGTCCTACAGGCAGCAGCCAGATTACTAACTGGAGCGTCTTACTGGGAGCGGTCTATTCCGCTGTTTAAGGAGCTCAATTGGCTGCTGTTCATTTTCCAGTCCCAATTCAAGGTGCAGATTCTTACCTACAAAGCCCTGAATGCTTTGGGACCCACCTACCTGTGTGACCGCATTTCTGCTTATGAACCCACGTGAGCTCTTCGTTCATCTGGAGAGGCTTTGCTCTTGCTCCCACCCCCTTCACAGGTGCGATTGGTGGGGACAAGAGAGAGGGCCTTCTCTATGATAGCCCCCCGTCTCTGGAACTCATTCCCCAAGGATATCAGACAAGCCCCCACATTGGCAGTCTTTAGGAGGAGCTTGAAAACTTGGCTGTTCCAGTGTGCCTTCCCTGAATAAAGGAAACAATGCCCTGACCAACTTTCTGCAATATGTCCTCTGAAGCACGTTATCTACCCATTGGATTGATTCCCTGACATTATCCTTACCCCCCCCCCCCCCATTTAGATACGTACTGCTTCAGGGTGTTCATATATCAGAGTGGCATTTCTTCCATATTGATCAAACATAAATTTGGCATGCTCTTTGAACCAGTTACCATCTACTACTTTGAACCAGTTACCATCTACTTCTAATACACACAATACATATATCACCCACAAAGCTTTCATTCTTCTGGAATCTCACCGTATGTAGCGCAACCGTTCTGGTAGGCTGCAATAAGGTCTAGTTCTGTCTTCGTTCCTCTCCAGTGCATAGAGCTAGTCGCTTCCAGGTATGGACTTAAGCCGCAGTGTCTAGCCCGTATCTTCTCATCCAACAGCAGGGGCAGATCTGACTGTACGCAGGGCAAGACTGCTTCCTGGTATGTGTCTTGCAGTATCAGTCTAGTCTGAATCTTCTTATCTGCCAACACCTTCCTTTTGGTTAGAACAACCAGAGTTTTGGGTTATTTTAAGCTTTTGTGGGTGTTTTGGGTCTGGAATAGCTTGTCAACTGGGAGCAGCCTTTTAAATTCTAGTTCAGTGAAGCCAAGGTTTGATTTCCACTACCTTGACTGCACTAGGTGATGTAAGAATTGCCACATAAGGGCCCTTCCATTTGAATTGCAAAGTTTCCACTTTCCAATCTTTAACCCACACTTCATCCCCTGGGTGAAACAAATGAGTGGGGGACATGTGACTGGGCAGCCTGAACTCGTAGGCATACTGTCGTAGCTCTTGCAGTGTTTTCCCCAAAGCAACCATTTCCTGTCTCTTTGCCTGGGCCCCTACTTTGTGCAGTTCCCCTTGCAATCTGGGAAACAAAGGAGGGGGCCTCCCATAAAGCATTTAAAAAGGAGACAGTCCAATATATAACACTACTAATATGTAACACTACTAATGGAAAAAGCTGAATCCAACTAAGTTCTGTTTCTTGACACATTTTAGCTAGCTTAGTTTTCAGATTTTGATTCATTCTCTCAACCTTGCCTGAGCTCTGAGGCCTATATGCACAATGCAATTTCCAAGTTATTCCAAGAACCTTAGCCAAGCTGCCAGCACTTTAACCAATAATTTGCACTTTAAACCCTGTATACTTTAACGCTATTAATTTGCCACCATAGCACTTTAGTTCCTTAACAACGTGTTACTTGTGTGCACTTTAATAATTCTCAACTTGAACATCTAGCACTTTAAGACCTACTGATACGTGAATTCTAGTGACCCAATCCAACGCTGTATCAATTCCGTTCACCCATGTCGGCATTCTTCCCTTGGTATCTGCTTATAGTGTTGTTGGTAGATTGGGAAGACAATAGAGGGTGGAACGGGTGGGAGGATCCTAGAAATAGTAAATCAGGGGTAGGAAAGCATTGGATTGAGGTAGGGTGGCAAAAGCAAATAATCTGGAACAAATCATGGGTTGAAGCCATGAAATCCAAGGACAATATGGTAGAAGAGGGGCATTCCATTAGCCGGGGGGTCCCCATAGAAATCATAACGGGGAGGAGGAGATGTGGGAAAGGGAGACCACTAATTCGGCCTAGAAATAGTGAAAATTTAACAACTCAAATTCGGCCTAGGGAGAGAAGAAGAAAAAAATTAATCACTTGTAATCGGTCTCCTGACGTGGTAAGTTGGTGTACCCAGGATGGCGGTCCCTCTGGGTTGAAGATGGTGCTGCTGAACGCCAGATCTGTCAATGGCAAAACATCTTTCATCCAAGATTTAATTCTGGAGGAACGGGCAGATCTGGCATGCATTATGGAGACCTGGCTGGATGAAGCTGGAGGAGTAAATTTGACCCAGCTTTGTCCACCAGGATTCTCCGTACAGCACCAGTCGAGACCTGGAGGGCAGGGAGGCGGAGTTGTGGTGGTCTATAAAAATTCAATCCCCCTGACCAGAGGCCCCATCCCACAGTCAACCAATTTTGAGTGTGTCCACCTGAGGGTGGGTGACCGGGACAGAATAGGGATTCTGTTAGTGTACCGCCCACCTCGCTGCACTACGGTCTCCCTACCTGAGCTAGCAGGGGTGGTCTCGAGCTTGGCATTGGAGTCTCAACGGCTTCTTGTGCTGGGGGACTTCAATGTACACGCCGAGACTACCCTAGGAGGAGCGGCTCAGGACTTCATGTCTTCCATGGCAACCATGGGGCTGTCCCAACGAGTATCTGGTGCTGGACACACATTGGATTTGGTTTTCTGTCAGGGATGGGAGCAAGGTGGCAGTGTTGAGGAGTTATCCACCTCTCCGTTGCCATGGACCGACCACTATCTGGTCAGATTTAGACTTACCACACCTCCCAACCTCTGCAGAGGTGGGGGACCCATTAAGATGGTCCGCCCCAGGAGGCTTATGGATCCGAATGGATTCCTGACGGCTCTTGGGGACTTCCCCGCCACCTCGGTTGGTGATCCTGTTGATGCCCTGGTGTCTCTCTGGAATGGGGAGATGACTAGGGCAATAAACACGATTGCTCCGGAACGTCCCCTCTCAAGTAGCCGAGCTAAACCAGCACCTTGGTTCAACGAGGAGCTGGCAGCGATGAAGCGAAGAAAGAGGAGACTAGAGCGCGTGTGGCGTTCGGACCCGAGCGAGTTAAATCGAACACGGCTTGTTGCCCTTCTAAGGGCATATGCCGTGGCAATAAAGGTGGCAAAGAAATCCTTCTTTGCGGCCAATATTGCGTCCGCAAAGAACCGTCCGGCAGAGTTGTTTCGAGTTGTCAGAGGTCTATTAAACCCCACCATTCCGGATGGGAACCCTGACAACTCGACGGCCCGGTGTGAAGCATTTGCTCGGTTCTTTGCGGACAAAGTCGCTTTGATCCGTTCTGGCCTGGATACCATGTTAACGGCAGTCTCTGAGGATGTAACACGAGCACCTGCTTGTCCGATTTTGATGGATTCATTTCAATTGGTGAAACCCGAGGATGTGGACAAGATACTTGGAGGAATGAGAGCAACCACATGCATCCTAGAAGCCCATCCTGGCTTCTAAAGGAGGCCAGAGGGGGATTGGCCGAGTGGGTGGAAGTGGTGGTTAATGCCTCCCTTCGGGAAGGCAAAATTCCAGCCAGCTTAAAACAAGCTGTAATAAAACTGCTGTTGAAAAAACCATCACTAGACCCCACTCAATTCGTCAACTATCGGCCTGTTTCCAATCTTCCTTTTTGGGCAAAGTCCTGGAACGTGTGGTGGCCTCACAACTCCAGGCATTCTTGGTAGACACGGATTATCTGGATCCGGCACAGTCTGGCTTTAGGCCGGGGCATGGTACCGAGACAGCCTTGGTCGCCTTAGTGGATGATCTCCGCCGGGAGCTCGACAGGGGGAGTGTGTCCCTGTTGGTCCTGCTGGATCTCTCAGCGGCCTTCGATACCGTCGACCACGGTATCCTTCTGGGACGCCTTGCGGGAATGGGCCTTGGTGGCACTGCTCTGCAGTGGCTCAGGTCCTTCCTAGAGGGTTGTACCCAGAAGGTGTTGATGGGGGACAACTGCTCGTCCTCACAACCATTGTCTTGTGGGGTCCCGCAGGGTTCAGTACTGTCCCCCATGTTGTTTAACATCTACATGAAGCCGTTGGGAGAGATCATCCGGAGTTTCGGGGTGCGGTGTTATCTGTACGCAGATGATGTCCAACTCTGTCACTCCTTTCCACCCACTACTAAGGAGGCTGTTCAGGTTCTGAACCGGTGCTTGGCCGCTGTGTCGGACTGGATGAGGGTGAACAAATTGAAATTGAATCCAGACAAGACAGAGGCACTCCTGGTCAGTCGAAAGGCCGAACAGGGTATAGGGTTATAGCCTGTGTTGGACGGGGTTACACTCCCCCTGAAGACGCAGGTTCGCAGCTTGGGTGTGATCCTGGATTCATCGCTGAGCCTGGAGCCCCAGGTCTCGACAGTGGCCAGGGGAGCATTTGCACAGCTCAAGCTCGTGCGCCAGCTGCGCCCGTACCTCGGGAAGTCTGACTTGGCCATGGTAGTCCACGCTCTGGTCACATCCCGCATAGATTACTGCAACACGCTCTACGTGGGGCTGCCCTTGAAGACTGCCCGGAAGCTTCAGATGGTCCAGCGTTCGGCAGCCAGGTTGCTAACAGGAGCAGCACTCAGGGAGCATACCACTCCTCTGTTGAGCCAGCTCCACTGGCTGCCAATCTGCTACCGGGCACAATTCAAGGTGCTGGCGTTAGCCTACAAAGCCCTAAACAGTTCTGGCCCCACTTACCTCTCCGAACGCATCTCCACCTATGAACCGATGCGGACACTAAGATCTTCCGGGGAGGCCCTGCTCTCGGTCCCGCCTGCGTCACAGGCACGGTTGGCGGGGACGAGAGACAGGGCCTTCTCGGTGGTGGCCCCTCGGCTATGGAATGCCCTACCCATTGACATCAGACAGGCCCCTTCGCTGCTGGCGTTTCGGAAGAAGGTTAAGACCTGGCTCTTTGAGCAAGCGTTTGGCTAATCAGTGCAATTGAACATAGGAAGACGGTAAAATTGAATATAGGAATGGCACAAGGATTACGAGAATGGATTTTGTTTTGTTATCGAGGCATCATGTGTATTTTGTGTATTTGTGTATTTTGTTGTTGTGTATGATGTGTTTTAACTGTTATTGTTGTGATAATTTACATTGTGTAAACCGCATTGATTCGCCTAATTAGGCTGAAAAACGCGGTATAGAAATAAAGCAAATAAAATAAATAAATAAATGGTGGCTTTAACAAAATGAATGCATGTCTTTCATGAGTGCTCGTGCCACTTCCGTGGCCTTTTCAGTGACAGTAGGGTACACTTCTGGCCATCTGGTGAAGATATCTACCATCACCAGCAGGTAGTAGTATCGCCCTTCTCTAGGCATTTCAGTGAAGTCTACAACAATGAGTCACTAATTGCTGCCCTGCAACTGTCAATCACTGCTGCCTCACCTCTCAAACAAAACAAACACTCCCAGCAGCTAACCTTAAACACTCACTCAGATTCCCAGTGCGCTCTAAGACAAGGCTTACCTGAAGCAGAAGGGAACAAGATGGCTTCTTGCTTCCTCAACTTCTGTGGGAACTTAACTGCCACTTGAACTCAGGCCCTGGCTTAAATAGGTGGTTAAACAGAAAGCAACCACTCACTGCCAGAACAATAAGTCACTGCAACTGTCAATCAATTTATTTGAGAGATGAAATAGATTTTAATTATTGGAGTTGCAGAAAGCTTGAAGAGTCAAGAACAAGTTACAGTGAGTACTACTACTACTACTACTACTACTACTACTAATAATGGCAAAGATTCTCGCACAAGCCAGTAAAGATGATTCCAGTGGGGATTGGCACTGGATGCAGTGCCTAAAGACCTTGGCCTGCATTTACAAACAATTGGAGCTTACAAAATTACCACCTGTCATTTGCAAAAGGTCACCTTACTTGGATCTGCACAAATTATTCACAAATACATCACATAATCCTAGACACTTGGGAAATGTTCGATGTGTCATCCAGTACAACAGCAAGCATCACTTATTTACTGTGTACTAATCTTGTCGTGTATCAAATAATAATAATAATTTAATGAAATTCTGCAAACTTGAAACATCAGCAAATGGATAACAACTGGGAGGACATATTTGAAACAGAAAGATCCAGCAAAAGGAATAATACCAGGAAACTACAGGCCAATAATATGTCTGCCTACAATGTTCAAACTGCTGACAGGCATAATAGCTGATCAAATACAGGATCACCTGGAGTCAAATAACATCTTGCCAGTACAACAAGAAGGCAATAAAAGAAGAAGTAGGGGCACGAAAGATCAGCTTCTTTTTTATTTTTTTAAAAAAATAAATCTTTAGTAGGATTTTTCAGTAGAAGGCAATTAGAAATGGAGAGGGAAGGGAGGGCAGGAGGGTAGTGCAGTGGGAAAGAAAGAGATTGGACCCCTGTACTTAACTGACTAAATTATGGTGCCGTACTGATTGGGGGGGGGGGGGGGGAGAAAAAAGAAAAAGAAAAAAAGAGAGAAAAGAGAAAAAATTATATATATATACATTTTTTCTCTTTTCTCTCTTTTTTTCTTTTTCTTTTTTTTCTCTCTCTCTCCCCCCCCCCCCCCCCAATCAGTACGGCACCATAATTTAGTCAGCTAAGTACAGGGGTCCAATCTCTTTATTTCCATATATAGAAAGAAAGATTCTTTACACACACACACATATATATGTAAAAATAGAAATAAATTGCTGACTTCCATACTTCTTCCCCTTTTTTATGCCAGGATTTTTCCCATACGTCATCAACCCCTCTCTTTCTAGTGGTCTGAATCTCTCTATTCCCTTATTTGAGTTTTATTATATTACTATTTATTTTCTTTATAGTCTTCAAACATTGTCCAATCTATTTGATTCATTAGTCTTCCTGAGCTTTTTCTCAGGAGAAAGGTTAGCCTGTCCATATCTCTGACAGTTTATCGAGCCATTGCTCTATTGTTGGGGTCTGTTCGGCTTTCCAATGTTTGGAAAAGTTATTTGGGCAGCTGTAGTGATGTATATAAATAAAATGTCCTTGTTCCTATTTAAATTTAATTATTTATCCATTAGCCCTAAGAGGAAGCATTCCGGCTTGTATGAGGAGGAATTCTGGGACAAACTGCTAAAAACAGACAAGAAACATATAACCAAGCTATACAATAAATTTCTAGATTGGGAAACAGAAACAGAGGAAATTAAAAACTGTATGATAAATTGGGCAAAAAACATCGGCAGACAAAATTAAAATACAAGAATGGCAACAAATCTGGACGAAAAAACTAAAATATACTTATTTGATGGACCTCAAAGAAAACTGGCTGAAAATCTTCCACAGATGGTACATGTCCCCCCAAAAACTTAGTTTAATGTACAAAAATAACCAGAGTAACTACTGGAAATGTAAAATACAAAAAGGAAGCTTTTACCACATGTGGTGGACTTGTCTGGAAGCAACTAATTATTGGAGAAGCATACAAAGAAAGACCCAAAAGATTTTTAAAAAGAATAAAAAAAGAAGATCATCTTCTGATTGACAAGATGATATTGGAGAATTGCAAAAGTCAGAAAACAAACCTCCATACAACTTGGATTAATTACAAAAAAGCATTTGATTCACTGTCACATAGTTGGATCATTAAATGTCTGGATGTCATCAGGGTTTGTGAAAATATTGGAAAGTTCACTGAAAATGCAATGAAACAATGAAAAAATGAACTGTTTGTGAGCAATGAAAACTATGGACTTTGCAAGGGTGACCCACTGTCACTACTGTTGCTCATCATTTCAATGACTCTACTGACAGTAATTCTACAGAAAATAAACCTGGGCAAGAAATTCACCAAAATTTTCCCACTTGCTTTACTGACATCAGTATGGAATTTGACCTAGACAAATGCACCACAGTGGCATTAGAGAACCTTTGCACTACCCTCTCCTCCTTATATAGATCTTTATAATATTTTGCCATTATCTCACTAATCTTACTTTGCTCCTCTTCTTCTCACCAATTTTCATCTTTCAATTGCTTTACACATTTTTTTCTTTTTCAAATAGTAAGGCTTCCTCTTCATTGATTTTATATTCCAACTTTGGGAAAAGCTTTTAACATATAGATTCATTATATTCTTTTCCTCAAAAGCTTCTAATTGTTTTCTTTTCTCCTTTAATTATCTCCAGATCTGTCTATCCCTAGTTCATTCTGGTTTGCCTTTTATTTAGTGCAAGCTTGGGGACCTGGCTTTTTGAGAAAAGGCTTTTTGAGAAAAGATTGTTTGTCTGTGTCCAAATTGAGTCCAGATCCAATGTCAGCTGATTCAGTGGGTGTGGGGCTCTGGGTGCCAAGTTTGTTCTTGAGTTGTCATTGGTTTGAGTCACAGTGGTCTCCGGAATTGAGTGAAGTCCCAACATCCATAGTCTGTCCTCCTTCAAACCACACCAGGATGTAGAGTAGGTCACAGGGGCTCTGCGTGCCACATTTGGTCATGATCGGTCATTGTTGGGGGCCCTAGTGATCTATGGGAGCTGAAGTGATTGAAAGTACTGCAAATCCCATCATCCGTGGTCCATCATCACCCAAACCACACAATGACATAAAGTGGATCATAGGGGTTATGTGTGCCAAATTTGGTCCCAGTCATTCACACACACACAAAAAGCTGCCACATACCCATATTTATTTATTTATTTATTTATTTCACAGTTTTGTATACTGAGCTTCTCAACCTCGTCGAGGGACTCAGCCTGGTTTACAGCCATAAAAACATATACATTCATTAAAATATCACATATCACAAATTACAAAACAACTTTAAAAACACTAAATATAAAAACACTAAATATAAAACTACAGTGGTCAGTCGTCCTAATAAGATGGATCTATATCCACTTCCATCCAGAGTCCTATGGTGTTGTCTCATTCCTCGAAGGCCTGACTCCACAGCCACGTCTTCACCCGTTTCCTAAATGTTAGGATGGATGGGGCGGTTCTGGCCTCCAGAGGGAGAGAGTTCCAGAGTCGTGGGGCCACCACCGAGAAGGCCCTGTCCCTCGTCCCCACCAGCCGCGCTTGCGAGGCTGGTGGGACCGAGAGCAGGGCCTCTCCAGATGATCTTAGTAATCTTGATGGTTCGTAGGGGAGAATACGTTCGGAGAGGTAAACAGGGCCGGAGTCGTTTAGGGCTTTATAGGTCAATACCAGCACTTTGAATTGTGATCGGAAGCTAATTGGCAGCCAGTAGAGCTGGCGTAACAGCGGAGTGGTGTGCTCCCTGTACCCAGCCCCCGTTAGTAATCTGGCTGCCGCGCGTTGGACTTGCTGCAGCTTCCGGGCAGTCTTCAAAGGCAACCCCACGTAGAGAGCGTTGCAGTAATCTAAGCGGGATGTAACCAAAGCGTGTACTACTGTGGCCAAGTCAGCCCTCCCAAGGTACGGACACAGATGGTGCACAAGTTTTAATTGTGCGAAAGCTCCCCTGACCACCGCTGAGACCTGGGGTTCCAGGCTCAGCGATGAATCCAGGAGAACTCCCAGACTGCGTACCAGAGCTTTTAGGGGGAGTGTGACCCCGTCCAGCACAGGCTGTAACCCCGTACCCTGTTCGGTCTTACGACTGACCAGGAGTACCTCTGTCTTTTCTGGATTTAGTTTCAATCTGTTGTCCCTCATCCAGTCCGAGACAGCGGCCAAGCACCGGTTCATGACCTGAACAGCCTCCTTAGTGGTAGGTGGAAAAGAGTGATAGAGTTGGACATCATCTGCGTACAGATGACATTGCACCCCAAAACTCCGGATGATCTCTCCCAGCGGCTTCATGTAAATGTTAAACAACATAGGGGACAGTATTGAGCCCTGCGGGACTCCGCAGTACAACGGCCGAGGAGTCGAGCAGGAGTCCCCTAGTGACACCTTCTGGGAGCAACCCTCGAGAAAAGACTGGAGCCACTGCAAGGCAGTACCCCCGAGACCCATTCCCGTGAGGCGTCCCAGAAGGATACCGTGGTCGACGGTATCGAAGGCCGAAGAGAGGTCCAGTAGAACCAACAGGGACACACTCCCCCTGTCCAGTTCCCGGCGCAGATCATCAACTAAGGCAACCAAGGCTGTCTCAGTACCATGTCCCGGCCTAAAGCCCGACTGTGCTGGATCTAGATAGTCCGTGTCCACCAGGAATTCCCGGAGTTGCGAGGCCACCACACGTTCCAAGACTTTGCCCAAGTAGGGGAGATTGGAAACTGGCCGAAAGTTGACGAATTGAGTGGGGTCTAGTGATGGTTTTTTCAACAGCGGTTTAATTACAGTTTGTTTTAGGCTGGCTGGAATCTTGCCTTCCCGAAGGGAGGCATTAACCACCACCTTTACCCACTCTGCCAAACCCCCTCTGGCTTCTTTTACCAGCCAGGAAGGGCAGGGGTCTAGGATGCATGTGGTAGGTCTCGCCTCTCCCAGAACCCTGATGACCTCGTCGAGTTGAACAGATTGAAACGAATCCAACAAAACTGGACAAGCAGATGCTTGAGTTACATCCTCAGAGACCGCAGTTAATGTGGTGTCAAAGCCCGCGCGGATCAAAGCGACTTTGTCCGCAAAGTACTGAGCAAATGCTTCACAGCGCGCTGCCGAGTCGTCAGGGGACCCACTCGAGGTGGGATTCAACAACCCTCTGACTACTCGAAACAGTTCTGCCGGACGGTTCCTTGCGGACACAATATTGGCCAAATAGAAAGCATTTTGCGCGGCCTCTATTGCCGCGCCATACGCCCGTAGATAAAGGCGTAGACGTGTTCGGTTTGGCTTGCTGGGCTCTTTCCTCCACACGCTCTCTAGCCATCTCTTTGTTCGCTTTAGCTCCACCAGCTCCTCGTTGAACCAAGGGGCAGGTTTCGCTCGGCGACTTAAGAGAGGGCGCTCCGGAGCAATCGTGTCTATTGCCCTAGTCAGCTCCCTATTCCAGTGAGCGACCAGGGCATCGACAGAATCACCATCCAAGGCAGCGGAAACATCCCCAAGAGCCATCAGGAATCCTTCTGGATCCTCCTGGGGCGGACCATCTTAATGGGTCCACCACCCCTGTGGAGGTTAGATGTTGCAACGAGTCTAAACCTGATCAGATGGTGGTCGGTCCATGGCAAAGGAGAGATTGACAACTCCTCCACACCGCCACCTTCTTCCCAGCCCTGACAGAAGACCAGGTCAAGTGTGTGTCCAGCACAGTGGGTAGGGCCAGATACTAGTTGGGACAGCCCCATAGTTGCCATGGTAGCCATGAAGTCCTGAGCCACTCCTGAAAGAGTGGACTCCGCATGTACATTGAAGTCCCCCAGCACAACAAGCCGCTGGGACTCCAATGCCAGGCCTGAGACCAACTCTGCAAGCTCAGGTAGGGCTGTTGAGGTGCAGCAGGGTGGTCGGTACACCAACAACAGCCCTATTCTGTCCCGGTCCCCTAGCCTCAGGTGGACACATTCAAACAAGGTCGACTGTAAGGCTGGGCCTCTGATTAAGGAGATGGAATCTTTATAGACTATTGCAACTCCGCCTCCCCACCCCCCGGATCTCGGTTGGTGCCGCACAGCATAACCTGGTGGGCAAAGCTGGGTGAGATTCACCCCTCCAGCCTCGTCCAACCAGGTCTCCGTGATGCACACCAGATCTGCCTTTTCCTCCAGTATCAAATCCTGGATGATTGATGTTTTCCCATTGACAGATCTGGCGTTCAACAGCACCACCTTCAAGCCCGGAGGACCGTCTACCTTGGAACCCACGTTTACCAAGTCAGGAGCACATTTTGGAATTTTCCTCAGCATTTGTTCACGAATTGGCTGAATTAGTTTTTTATCTCTCCCTTTCCCGTATCTCCCCCTCCCCATCATAACTTCTATGGGGGGCCCCCGAGAACTGGAACTCTCCCCCTCCCCACCTCCCCCTTTCTCTACATCATGACACTCTAGAATTGCACTGTTATATAGCATATCATTAACCCGGCCCGATGGCAAACTATCAATTTCATCGTTCCTATAGTTCCATTCCTCTGATTCATAGAACCATCTCCAATTTTCCCCGGCCATTTGACCGTTACTGGAGAAAATTATAAAGTGCGTGATGTAAAGTGTAAATGCAAGCTTAACACGATGGTCCACATATAACATTG
Source organism: Anolis sagrei (assembly GCF_037176765.1). NCBI lineage: Eukaryota > Metazoa > Chordata > Lepidosauria > Squamata > Anolidae > Anolis > Anolis sagrei. The sequence goes on along the minus strand of NC_090022.1, from coordinate 167,146,775 downwards.
CAATTAGCAGTCCACAGGAGTTCCTCCGTTAATTAAAGTGCTAGCCCATTGTCCGTCGCCAAAACATGAAGAGGAGTACAAAGGATTACAAAGGCAATAATAACATTGGCAAGAGTTCCAAAAGGGTAAGGGCAGTGGAGGTGCAAATTGTAAAAACAAAGTAGTTTGGGAGGTACTAGCCACTACTAATGGCCTTCAGACAGCCTGCAGCTGTTGGTAATCTTCCAGTAGTTAGATGAATCAGAACCGCCCCAGTCTACAATTACACTACACCCTATTAAATCCACTACCAATTTAAAAACGCAGAGATAATGCTGAAAAACAATAAGTGAGTCAGATAGATCTAATTCCCTAGCCGCAGAGGTTTCCTATTGGATGGAGGAAGGACGACTGACCCTTGGCAAGCCGAGGATGTATGGTGTCAGCTGATGGCTGACGGCTGGATACAGCTATTAACAGATATTAACAAAGATGCAGCTTCACAGTTAGGGGTCGCTTCACAAATAGGTATCAATAGACAGCTTCACAAACATTGACTTCTATTATTAAAAACCTGGATGTTCCATTGTGCCTTTGTAAGCTGCTCCGAGTCCCCTTGGGGAGATGGTGGTGAGGTATAAAAATAAAGTTGTTATTATAATAATAATAATTAAAATGATTATTTGTTCTATACTAGCTTGGTGACCTGGTGGTACTTGGGTTATCTGAGAAAGGTAATGTTTGTCTGTGCTTAAAGTTTAGTTTAGATACAATGTCAGGTGGATTCACTGGGTGTGGGTGAACTACAACTCCCATATACAAGTCCCAACGTCCATGGTCCATCCTACTCCAAACTGCACCAGGATGTAGTGTGTGCAAAGTTTGGTCTTGATCAGTCATTGGATGAGGGTTGCAGTGGTATCTGAAAGGGAGGGAATGTACAGCAAGTCCCATAAATCCGTGGTACATCCTCCTCCTCCAAACTGCACCACTCCCCTCCTCCTCCAAAGTGCACCAGGATGTAGAATGGGTCATGGGGGCTCTGTGTGCCAAATTTGGTTTTTATTTGTCATTGGTGTGGGTTGCAGTGGTCTCGGGAAGTGAGTGAAGGTACTGCAAGTCCCATCATCTGTGGTCCATACTCACCCAAACCACACCAGGGCGTAAAACGGGTCATGGTGGGTCTGTGTGCCTAGTTCAGTCTGTAATTTGTGGGGGGGGGGGGGGCGGGCGCTGTGTTTCCCCAAACTGCACCAGGTTGTAAAGTTGGCCATGTGGGCCCTGTGTGCCAAGTTTGTTCTTCATCTGTCATTGGTGTGGGTCATAGCAGTCTCAGGAAGTGTGACCCATCATCCATAGTCCAACCTTCCCTAAACAACAAACAGGATGTAAAGTGGGTCATGGAGGGCCTGTATGCCAAGTTTGGTCTTGATGTGTCATAGGTGGGGGTTCAAACAGTGGTCTGTTTGAACCAAAGCATTCAAAAGTACTGCAAATCCCATAATCCATTATCCATTCTCCCCCAAAGTGCACCAGGATGTAAAGGGGACCATGGGGGTTATGTGTACCAAGTTCCGTCCAGGTTCATCACTCGTGCAGGTTGCAGTGACATGTGGAAGTGGCAGCAAATCAGAAAGCTGCTACATACCTGCAAACATACAAACACTGAATTTTATCATAAAATAGCTTGAGAACCCGGCAGTGTCTGGGTTATTTGAGAAAGGCATTGTTTGTGCTCCAAGGGTAGTCTAGATCCAATGTTAGATGGCTGCAAATCCCATCATCCATTGTCCATCCTCCCCTAAAACTCATCAGGACATAAAGGGAGTCATGGGGGTTACGTGTACCAAGTTTGGTCTTGATCAGTCATTGCATGAGGGTTGCAGCGGTCTCGGGAACTGAATGGAGGTACTTCAAGTCCCATCATCCATGGTCCTCCAAACTGCAGTAGGATGTAGAGTGGGTCATGGGGGCTCTGTGTGCCAAGTTTGGTCTTTATCGGTCTTTGTTGGGGGCCACAGCAGTCTGTGGGAACCAAAGAGTTTGAAAATACTACAAATCCCATCATCCATTGTCTGTCCCCCAAACCACACCAGGACGTAAAGGGGGTCATGGGGGTTATGTGTGCTAAGTTTGGTCCAGGTTCGTCACCCGTGCTTGTTACAGTGGCCTGTGAAAGTGGCAGCCAATCAGAAAGCTGCCGCATACATACATACTGTTAGGGATTCCTCATCTTCGGAAGAGGAAGGAGAGCAGAGAAGTGCTCAGGAATTGGATGGAGAAGAAAAGTAAGATGATGAGGCTTTGCAGGTGCCTACATTGTTCAGCTCAAATAGCTGCTAAAAGACGCTGAGCTAATTAGGTGATGCCCTAGCCCCTCCTGCGTGGGGTATAAATCAGACAAAGGAGCAGTCAGCTTTCGTTGCAAACAACGACTCTGTTGCTGATTGAACCTGCTTTGTGTCTGTTGAGGACTTTGTGAACTTTGCCCATTGTCTGCTGTTTTCTTGTGAGGACTTCTGTAAGAGACTTATTTTGTGTGCATTAAGACTTCCTTGTTTTTTCAATTGCATTTGCTTATCCATTGAGTTTGCTGAAGTAAAGAGAAATACGGGCCACGGAATGGAAGTTTGAGCAGTCTTTAGCATTTTCTTTTTTTGGTATGGGGATATAAGTTGATTTTTTCCAGTCTGATGGCTATTCCTGTGTTTTCCATATTTGCTGGCATATGGCATGCATCACCTTGACAGCATCATCTTTCAAGATTTTAAACAGTTCAGCTGGGAATCTTCTCGTCTCCTGCTGCCTTGTTAGCAATGCTTCTTAAGGCCCATTCAACTTCACTCCTCAGGATGTTTGGTTCCACACCACACCGTCAAAATTATCCTCCATATTATTATCCTCCCTATACAGATCTTCTGTATAGTCTCGCCACCTTCACTTGATCTCTTCAGCTTCTCTTAGGTCCCTGTCATCTTTGTTTCTTATCATGCCAATTTTTTATCTCCAATGTTTCTAATTTTCTGGAAGAGGTCTCATGTCCTTCTTATTCTGCCATCTTTTTCCACTTCCATGCATTTCTTGTTTAAAAATAGTTCTTTAAATCTGTTCTTCACTTCCACTGCATATTCGCTAGGAATGTTAGTGAGATCATATCTAACTGGTCTGTGTGTTTTCCCTGATCTCTTTAGTTTTATTCTAAATTGAGCAATAAGAAGTTCGTGATCTGAACTACAGTCAGCCCCAGGTCTTGTTTGCACCGACTAGATGGATATCTGCCACCGCTGACTGCAAAGGATGTAATCAATCTGATTTCGGTGCTGACTATAAAGGCGATCCACACCGCTGCAACCAATTATAAAGGCGCGTAGATGGCCAATATCTCTGGACGGGGGAAAACAAAGTCCACCAACTGTCACTCCAATATAAAGGTATTCAAAAGGGCCGCTGTGCCACCAATATAATGTTTTGAGGGGATATCTCTAATTAACTTCCGCTGCCACCATAACTGTAATTGTACAGGAACACTCTAGCTGCTCAAAATAATAAAAATTGTGTTTAGGACCACCAAGCACTGTGTCTTCTTATTTTTCTTCTTTAAAGGAAAACAGTTGAGGTTGTTTGAAAAGGGATTATAGCCACAAAAGGCACACTTGACTCAGGCTTTTTAAATTTTAAAATAATCAAGGAAAGTTTATTGATGGAATACAAGAAAGTAAGTGCTGTTTAAATTCTTGGCTGTTACAGAGAAATTTTGGTTCTTGTCTTCAAAGCGTAATGGTTACATGTAATGGTTCTGGCTTTGTTACAATACAGAGATTTTCTCCTCTTTACAAACAAGTACCCTTGACAGGAACTGAATCTCTGTCAAGATACATCTGTAGCTAAACTGTGGCCTAGCTAACTACAATCCAGCTATCTCTCCCTGATAGCTGTTCCCAATTTGCTACAGCTGACTTTGCTGGCAAACCTAAGGCAAATTGCCCTCTCTTAGCTAATCTCAACACACGAACTCCTAAAACTACCTCTCTATTCCTACTCTAATCTCCACCAACAACAACTGACTGAAAAAACCCTCTTTCTTTCCCTCCAAACCTTTCTCAACTCCGCCCCCTTTTCTAAACCAATCCTGGCCGTTCTAATGCTGACTCAGGCCTAGGACACTCCTCCTCTCTAAAATGGTGCCTTCCCTGAACTAAAATGGCTACTGCTGCCCTTTTGCCAGGCCTACTAAAACTGCAACTAACTGGCCTGCTTCTCCTAGGCCCTGCCATCCAGGCTGGAAAAGGTAAGGGATCTTTACACTGACCATCTGGTGAAGTCCATGTATAAAGCCGTCTTTTAGGTTGTTGGAAGAGAGTGTTTGTTATACACAGCGAGTTTTCCTGGCAAAATTCTATCAGCCTGCGTCCTGCTTCATTTTGTTCTCCCAGACCATGCTTGCCTGTGATCCCAGTTGTCATTTGACTTCCCACCTTGGCATTCCAGTCTCCTGTAATGAAAATAATGTCACTTTTGAGGATCTGCTGCAGATCCTCATAGAACTGATCTACTTCTGCTTCTTCAGCAGCAGCTGTGGTTGGGGCGTATATTTGGATCATTGTAATGTTGAAAGGCATTCCTTGCACTTGAATTGAGATCATTCTGTCATTTTTTGGGTTGTATCCAAGCACTGCTTTAGCGACTTTCTTATTAATTATGAAGGCTACTCCAGTTCTTCAGTGTTCCTCTTGTCCGCAGTAGTAGATCTGGTGGTCATCTGATGTGAAGTGGCCCATTCCATTCCATTTCAGTTCGCTGACCCCCCAGAATGTCTATTTTTAGTCTTGACATCTCACCAATAATGATTGCCCTGCCTCATAGATCTTACATTTCAGGTTCGTATGGTGTGTTGAACTTTAGAGCATTGGATTTGTCGTTCACTTCCAGCACCATCGGTCGCTAGCCTTCCTTTCGGCTTTGAGCTAGCTGCATCATCACATCTGGGGCTAGTTGAACTTATCCTCTGCTTCTCCCCAGTAGCATTTTGGCCATCTTCTGACCTGGGAGTCCCATCTTCCAATTGCCAATTACTGACATATCTCTGGTTGTACTGGTCCATTTAGTTTTCTTGGCAAGAATACTGGGGTGGTTTGCCATTGCCTTTCCCATGGAACCTGGTCTGACCTCTCTGCCATGAGTCTTGGGTAGCCCTTCACGGTTTTGCTCGTGACATCATTGAGGTGCTCAAGCTCCAGTGCCATAACAAGGTGGCAATCCTTTGCTGGATGTTAAAACAATAGCAATTAATTATAACCAAATTATCATAGGCTTTCATCTGACAAGTGTTGCTGACTAAAACTGGCAAGGAAAAAGTGTCAGCAGCAGTGGAAATGGTGTGGTTGTCTGGCCGATTACCAGCTGAAGAGGAAGAGATGGAGTTGGAGTGGATCCAGGAAAACGGCAATGATCTGTTGTAAGTGCTATCCAACAGAGGTCTTCCCATCAGTGCGCACCTACTTTTGTGAGTTCCAACTGCCAAATGGTGTAGTTACTAGTGGAATTACAAAATCCTGAAATGGGGCAAAGGGTGAAGACCACAGGACTGCTGGACTGTGGGTGTACTAGCATTTTTAATGACTCCTGATTTTGCCCAGCTATTAGGGGTTAACTCATAGCAATTAACAATGCCCATTGTATTCACTCAACTAGACGGCTCCATTGCCAACGGGGCCTCAGTGACTCAAAAAACTAACTTCCTTACAATAGGACTCCATAAAGAGGACATACAATTTGTCATCTCAAGAATGGCACACAACCCAATCATTTCGGGGGCAGTTTATTTGTGGGCCCCAAACCCCAAAATTGATTAGAAAACTGAAACTTATGAGTTTCATGATGGGATTTATAGTACTCCCAAGGATGGGTGTCAGCCAACAAGGATTGAAGTGACAGGGTTATAAGTATGTCCACACCTGAGTGGGAACCTGTAGAGTCAATCCCACTGAATATCAGGATTTCATAGATGTTTTTAGTGAATAGGAAGCCAACCAATTACCACCCCATAGAAAAGCTGACTGCACAATAGAACTAGATCATAAGGCAAGCATCCTCAGAGGTAGTGTGGCAAGCATCCTCAGAGGTGGTGAGGTCTGTTGGAATTAGGACAATAGGTTTATATATCTGTGGAATGGCTGGGGTGGGGCTCTGCTGGAGCTAGGTGTGGATGTTTCAACTGATCACCTTCATTAGCATTTGAAGGCCTGGCTGAGCCTGGGAAAATGTTTTGTTGAGAGGTGTTAAGATCAGCTTTGCCCCACCCCAGCCATTCCACAGATATATAAACCCATTGTCCTAATTCCAACAGACCTCACTACCTCTGAGGATGCTTGCCATAGATGGAGGCGAAACGTCAGGAGAAATGCCTCTAGAACATGGTCCTATACCCCGAAAAAACCCACAAGAACCTAAAGATGATTTGGATAACATCAAGTTAATGCAGCTAATTATGTTCTAGTATAGGGTCTAGAATTAGTTAGTCTTATTTTTAATAATAGTTAAAAATAAGTTTCAAAAAACTGAAAACACTTTTCTAGCATCTACTAATGCCCATAGGTGCTGGTTAATGGAGAGTCTACTGCATAAAGTAGAAATATATTACAATTGCACGAATAGCTGTCTGGTTAAGGTCAGTGGGGTTGACAAAATAACTCCAGTGTCGGAAAATACTTTTCTGGGTATTTTTTAAAGAATACTTCACATTGAGGACTATAGTCTGTTCTTGAAGCCACCAAATAAATATGAAAAGGTTAAATTTTAAGTAATTCTATGAAATAGTTCTAAATAAAGGTAATTTCTAATTCAAGAAAATGGAGCAAGAACTGAAAATCTTTATACAAATTCTACAAAAATAATGGGGGTAAAATTCAGAGGCTGGTCTGTATTAGTCTAGAATATCAGAATGCAAAGGACTATCAGCTTATGCTAGCAACTTCATTCTCTCAGTCTCTAAGGTACTACGAGATCCCTTTGCAACAAGTGGGGTCAATTTGTCTAAGTCTATACCTTCTCTGTGCAGACAGACTGCAGACAGGAGCTGTCTGAGTTGCTTCACTGAATGTATGGGATTAACATGATCCACATCTAGCTCAATTCTTTCATTTTATAGCTATGGACATCTTGTGACATTCTGTACTAAGAGGAGATGGCTGTCAGCCATTCTTCCCAATTCTCCATTCCTTGATTATTCACAGATGTTTCAGTTGGTGAGTAAACATAAGTTCAGTAATCTTTTTTGCACATGAGGCAATGCTTAAGGAGTCCAAAGGAAGGCACCACACAAGGCAAACACAGCAGTCATATCCACAGGGAGCCTATCATGTACACAGCGGCCAAACTACACAGATGGCTAAAGCTGAATGAAATGAGATCTACCCTGAACTTTATACGCCTTTTCAAGAGAAAACCTTTCCAAATAAGGTAACTATATTATTGTTGGAAATGACTGCTGCTCCCCCCACCCCCCGCCTACTCCAGAAATTAAATTTCAGGTTAACTTGATTTGTACTGGAATATAATAATATATTTATTTGTTCTGTTTTTCCCACCTAATAAGAAGAATGAATGTTGTTCATTACCCAATGGAGTGACTTTAATATGGGTGTATATGCTCACTCCTAGATGTTCCTGAAACCAATCTGGATGCTGTGATTGAATTCACTGGAGTTTTTGAACTTGGTACAGAGTCCAACTTTGAGGTGAGCACAAGTCCAACTTTGAGGTGAGCAACACATGCACTACAATCTTTAGGTCCTCTAAAGCTAGGAAGCTGGCATATTAGCTGAAGCCGGCGGTAAGCACTCCTGTCTGTCATATCTCCTTGGGCTGCCATGTGGAGAAATGGATCCAAGAGCACTCCCAAGCTGTGGACACAGTCTTTTAAGGGGAGTGTAACTCCATCTAGAACTGGTTGACACACCTCTATTTCTCAGTTAGAATTCTTGGTGGCAAGCACCTCTGTCTCGTCTGGATTCAGATTCAATTTATTTTTCCTCATCCAGTCAATTACCTCCTGCTACAGCCATTCATCCAGAGAAAACACGCTATCCCTAGCTTGTTTTCTCCCTATCCCTCTTTTTGAAGGTATAGAAAAATATATTTGGGTATCATCTGCATCTCCAGCAAAGGATCACCGCCTTGTCGGGGCGCTGGAGCTTGAGCACCTCAATGATGTCATGAGCGAAACCGTGAAGGGCCACCCAAGACGGGACGGTTGTGGCAGAGAGGTCAGACCAAGCGTGATCCCTGGGGAAGGCAATGGCAAACCACTCCAGTATCCTTGCCAAGAAAACTAAATGGACCAGTACAACCAGAGATATGTCGGTATGCCATTGGAAGATGGGACTCCCAGGTCGGAAGATGGCCAAAATGCTACTGGGGAGGAGCAGAGGATAAGTTCAACTAGCCCCAGATGTGATGACGCAGCTAGCTCAAAGCCGAAAGGAAGGCTAGCGGCCGACGGTACTGGAGGTGAACGACAAATCCGATGCTCTAAAGATCAACACACCATAGGAACCTGGAATGTAAGATCTATGAGCCAGGGCAAATTGGATGTTGTTATTGGTGAGTTGTCAAGACTAAAGATAGACATTCTGTGGGTCAGCGAACTGAAATGGACTGGAATGGGCCACTTCACATCAGATGACCACCAGATCTACTACTGCGGACAAGAGGAACATCGAAGAAATGGAGTAGCCTTCATAATTAATAAGAAATTCGCTAAAGCGGTGCTTGGATACAACCCAAAAAATGACAGAATGATCTCAATTCGAGTGCAAGGAAAGCCTTTCAACATTACAGTGATCCAAATATACGCCCCAACCACAGCTGCTGAAGAAGCAGAAGTAGATCAGTTCTATGAGGATCTGCAGGACCTACTGGATAATACACCCAAAAGAGACATTATTTTCATTACAGGAGACTGGAATGCCAAGGTGGGTAGTCAAATGACAACTGGGATCACAGGCAAGCATGGTCTGGGAGAACAAAATGAAGCAGGACGCAGGCTGATAGAATTTTGCCAGGAAAACTCGCTGTGTATAACGAATACTCTCTTCCAACAACCTAAAAGACGGCTTTACACATGGACCTCACCAGACGGTCAACACCGAAATCAGATTGACTACATCCTTTGCAGCCAAAGGTGGCGGACATCCATCCAGTCGATGAAAACAAGACCTGGGGCTGACTGTAGCTCAGATCACGAACTTCTTATTGCCCAATTTAGAATAAAACTAAAGAGATCAGGGAAAATACACAGACCAGTTAGATATGTCACAAGTGAGGCTGGTGGGGACGAGGAGCAGGGCTTTCTCAGTGGTAGCCCCCCACCTGTAGAACTCACTCCCGGGGGAGATTAGGGCATCATCATCCCTCCTCGCCTTCAGGAGGAGGGCGAAAACTTGGTTATGGGACCAGGCCTTTGGGCACTCTGGCAACTAAATCGGACAATCAGGCAAGTAAGACCAGCAGGATGGATGAATGGAACGAAAAACTAGATCTAGGTGTTAACAAACGCTGACCATGTAAGAGGAGAAACTGGGTTTGTATTTGGTTTTAATGATTTTATTGATTTTATGGTTATAATGCATGCATGTCAACTGTGAATTGTTGTAATTTTGTGTACGATTGTTTATGATGCAGGCATCAAATTGTGCCTTGTTTCTGTAAGCTGCCCTGAGTCCCCTTCGGGGTGAGAAGGGCGGGGTAAAAGAACCCCAAATAAATAAATAAATAAATATGATCTCACTAACATTCCTAGCGAATATACAGTGGAAGTGACGAACAGATTTGAAGGACTAGATTTAGTAAACAGAGTCCCAGAAGAACTATGGACAGAAGTCCGAGACATTGTTCAGGAGGCGGCAACAAAGTACGTCCCAAAGAAAAAGAAAACCAAGAAGGCAAAATGGTTGTCTGCTGAGACACTGGAAGTAGCCCAAGAAAGGAGGAAAGCAAAAGGAAACAGGGATAAGGGGAGATATGCCCAGTTAAATGCTCAATTCCAGAGGTTAGCCAGAAGAGATAAGGAACTATTTTTAAATAAGCAATGCATGGAAGTGGAAGAAGACAACAGAATAGGAAGGACACGAGACCTCTTCCAGAAAATTAGAAACATTGGAGGTAAATTTCAGGCAAAAATTGGTATGATAAGAAACAAAGATGGCAGGGACCTAACAGAAGCTGAAGAGATCAAGAGAAGGTGGCGAGACTATACAGAAGATCTGTATAGGAAGGATAATAATATTGAGGATAGTTTTGACGGTGTGGTGAATGAATTAGAACCAGACATCCTGAGGAGTGAGGTTGAATGGGCCTTTATTTATTTATTTATTTATTACTGCGCTTGTATACGGCTGTTTCTCAGCCTACATTGGCGACTCAATGCGGTTTACAACACTACAATAATCAACAATATTCAATATAAAAAGCATAAAAACACATACATAATATACAATATTGGGCCACCAATATCGAACCAATGCATCTCTTAACTAAAAACGCAGTCCAATTTCATCGTCTGTGATTACCAGTCCTTGATCATCAGATTCATTGCACCGAGTTAACTGAATGCTTGTTCGAACATCCATGTCTTCAGTCTTTTTCGAAACACCATCAGCGAGGGGGCTGATCTTACCTCTATGGGGAGGGCGTTCCAAAGCCGAGGGGCCACCACAGAAAAGGCCCTGTCTCTCGTCCCCGCCAGCCGCACCTGTGAAGCAGGCGGGATAGAGAGCAGGGCCTCCCCAGAAGATCTTAGGGTCCTGGTGGGCTGATAGGCCGAGATACGTTCGGATAGATAAGTTGGGCCAGAACCGTTTAGGGCTTTAAAGGCCCACGCCAGCACTTTGAATTGGGCCCGGTAGCAAATCGGCAGCCAATGGAGCTGGTACAGCAGAGGAGTTGTGTGCTCCCTGCGCTCCGCTCCTGTTAGTAACATGGCTGCTGCCCGTTGGACTAATTGGAGCTTCCGGGCCGTCTTCAAAGGCAACCCCACGTAGAGAGCGTTGCAGTAGTCAAGACGGGATGTAACCAGAGCGTGGACTACCGTGGCCAAGTCAGACTTCCCAAGGTACGGTCGCAGTTGGAGCACAAGTTTTAATTGTACGAATGCTCCCCTGGTCACCGCCGAAACCTGGGGTTCCAGGCTCAGCGATGAGTCCAGGATCACACCCAAACTGCGAACCTGCGTCTTCAGGGGGAGTGCGACCCCGTCTAACACAGGCTGTAACCCTATACCCTGTTCGGCCTTGCAACTAACCAGGAGTACCTCTGTCTTGTCTGGATTCAATTTCAATTTGTTCGCCCCCATCCAGACCGTCACAGCGGCCAAGCACCGGTTCAGGACCTCGACAGCCTCCTTAGTAGCGGGTGGAAAGGAGTGACAGAGTTGGACATCATCTGCGTACAGATGACATCGCACTCCGAAACTCCGGATGATCTCGCCCAGCGGCTTAGAATCATAGAATCATAGAATCAAAGAGTTGGAAGAGACCTCATGGGCCATCCAGTCCAACCCCCTGCCAAGAAGCAGGAATATTGCATTCAAATCACCCCTGACAAATGGCCATCCAGCCTCTGTTTAAAAGCTTCCAAAGAAGGAGCCTCCACCACACTCCGGGGCAGAGAGTTCCACTGCTGAACGGCTCTCACAGTCAGGAAGTTCTTCCTAATGTTCAGATGGAATCTCCTCTCTTGTAGTTTGAAGCCATTGTTCCGCGTCCTAGTCTCCAAGGAAGCAGAAAACAAGCTTGCTCCCTCCTCCCTGTGGCTTCCTCTCACATATTTATACATGGCTATCATATCTCCTCTCAGCCTTCTCTTCTTCAGGCTAAACATGCCCAGTTCCCTAAGCCGCTCCTCATAGGGCTTGTTCTCCAGACCCTTGATCATTTTAGTCGCCCTCCTCTGGACACATTCCAGCTTGTCAATATCTCTCTTGAATTGTGGTGCCCAGAATTGGACACAATATTCCAGGTGTGGTCTAACCAAAGCAGAATAGAGGGGTAGCATTACTTCCTTAGATCTAGACACTATGCTCCTATTGATGCAGGCCAAAATCCCATTGGCTTTTTTTGCCGCCACGTCACATTGTTGGCTCATGTTTAACTTGTTGTCCACGAGGACTCCAAGATCTTTTTCACACGTACTGCTCTCGAGCCAGGCGTCACCCATTCTGTATCTTTGCATTTCATTTTTTCTGCCAAAGTGGAGTATCTTGCATTTGTCGCTGTTGAACTTCATTTTGTTAGTTTTGGCCCATCTCTCTAATCTGTCAAGATCGTTTTGAATTCTGCTCCTGTCCTCTGGACTATTGGCTATCCCTCCCAATTTGGTGTCGTCTGCAAACTTGATGATCATGCCTTCTAGCCCTTCATCTAAGTCATTAATAAAGATGTTGAACAGGACCGGGCCCAGGACGGAACCCTGCGGCACTCCACTTGTCACTTCTTTCCAAGATGAAGAGGAAGCATTAGTGAGCACTCTCTGTGTTCGTCCACTTAACCAATTACAGATCCACCTCACCGTAGTTTTGCCTAGCCCACATTGGACAAGTTTCCTTGCCAGAAGGTCATGGGGGACCTTGTCGAAGGCCTTACTGAAATCCAGGTACGCTACATCCACGGCATTCCCCGCATCTACCCAGCTTGTAGCTCTATCGAAGAAAGAGATCAGATTAGTCTGACATGACTTGTTTTTGATAAATCCATGTTGACTATTAGCGATGACTGCATTTGTTTCTAAGTGTTTGCAGACCACTTCCTTAACAATCTTTTCCAGAATCTTGCCCGGTATCGACGTGAGGCTGACCGGACGGTAGTTGTTTGGGTCATCCTTTTTTCCCTTCTTGAAGATTGGGACCACATTGGCCCTCCTCCAATCTGCTGGAACTTCTCCCGTTCTCCAAGAACTCTCAAAGATGGTTGCCAATGGTTCCGAAATGACTTCCGCTAGTTCCTTCAATACTCTGGGGTGTAGTTGATCTGGCCCTGGGGACTTGAACTCATTAAGAGCGGCCAGGTATTCCTGGACGACTTCTTTCCCAATTTGGGGTTGAATGTCCTCCAAACCCTCATCCACTCCATCTTGCTGAGGTTGAAGACTCTCTTTTTGTGAGAAGACCGAGGCAAAGAAGGCATTAAGTAGTTCTGCCTTTTCCCTATCCCCTGTCAGCATTGCCCCATCTTCTCCTCGAAGAGGTCCTATCTCCTCCTTGTTTTTCCTTTTTCTACTGACATAAGAATAGAAGCCCTTTTTATTGTTTTTAATATCCCTGGCAAGTCTGAGCTCGTTTTTTGCTTTAGCCTTGCGGACCTTTTCCCTACAGGTGTTGGCTATTTGTTTGAATTCTTCTTTGGTGATTTCTCCCTTTTTCCACTTCTTGTGCATGTCTCTTTTGTGTCTTAGCACAGTTAGAAGTTCTTTGGACATCCATTCTGGCTTCTTTGCACTTGTCCTATTTTTTCTCTTTGTTGGCACAGTTTGCAATTGCGCCTTGAGTATTTCACTCTTGAGAAATTCCCATCCATCCGTAACTCCCTTGTCTTTTAGTATCTGTGTCCACGGAATGCTGCTCAGCGTTTCCTTCATTTTTTGGAAATCAGCTCTCCTAAAGTCCAAAATGCGGGTTTGACTTGTCTTAGTTTCGGCCTTCCTTTGTACCTCAAATTGCAGGAGCACATGGTCACTTGCCCCTAAGGATCCTACCACTTCGACCGCATCGATCAGGTCCTCCGCATTTGTTAAGATGAGATCAAGAGTAGTCAATCCCCTTGTTGCTTCTTCTACCTTCTGGACCATGAAATTGTCTGCAAGGCAAGTGAGGAATTTGTTGGACCTTGTACTCTTGGCCGAGTTTGTTTTCCAGCAAATATCGGGATAGTTGAAGTCGCCCATGACTACTACATCTCTTCTCTGTGCATGTTTGGTCAACTGTTGGCAGAAGACTTCATCAAGTTCTTCCTCCTGGCTTGGGGGTCTGTAGTAGACGCCTACAACGACATCTTTTTGAGTCCCAGTTCCCTTGATTCTTATCCAGATGATTTCAAGCTGGTTTCCCAGATTGCTGTCTTGAATCTCTTCTGTAGCATAAGAGTTTTTGACATATAAGGCTACTCCGCCTCCTCTCCCCTTTGTTCGGTCTCTGTGAAAGAGGTTGTACCCCTCGATATCTACATTCCAGCGATAGGAGTCATCCCACCAGGTTTCAGTGATCCCTATGATATCATATTTGTGGTGTTGTGCTAAAAGTTGGAGTTCGTCTTGTTTATTTCCCATGCTCTGTGCATTAGTGTAAAGACATGTGAGCCCCTGAGATCTTCCCCTGAGCTGTTTAATTGGGATTATTGTGCTTTGGGTACTTGGTCCTTGTTGTGTTTGTGCAGCCCTCCGTTTAGCCTTCTGGCGATTCCCAGATATTGTGGGTAAAGTAGTGTTCGCAAGGCTGTTGTCCCCCTCCCCCGGTGGACCTAGTTTAAAGTGCGTCTAATGAGGTTTGCGAGTCTGTGAGCAAAAAGGTGTTTTCCTACTTGTGTGAGATGCACCCCATCCCTTGCCAGTAGGCCATCCTCCTGGAAAAGCAGGCCATGGTCGAGGAAGCCAAAGCGTTCCTCCTGACACCATTTTCTAAGCCAGTCATTGACCTGTACTATTTTTCTGGCTCTTGTGGGTCCGTGTCTTACAACAGGGAGGAGGGATGAAAAGACCACCTGTACATTACATTCTTTTAGCTTTGCTCCTAGAGCTCGAAAATCATTTGTGATCTTTTGTAGATGTTTCATGTAGATGTTAAACAACATGGGAGACAGTATTGAACCCTGAGGAACCCCACAAGACAAAGGCTGTGGGGTAGAACAGGAGTCTCCCAGTAACACCTTCTGAGACCGACCCTCGAGGAATGAGCGGAGCCACTGTAAAACAGTACCTCCAAGACCCATCCCCGCGAGGCGTCCCAGAAGGATACCGTGGTCGATGGTATCGAAGGCCGCTGAGAGGTCGAGCAGCACCAACAGGGACACACTCCCCCTGTCGAGCTCCCGACTCATATCATCCACTAAGGCGACCAAGGCTGTCTCGGTACCATGCCCCGGCCTAAAGCCAGACTGTGCCGGGTCCAGATAATCCGTGTCTACCAAGAATGCCTGGAGTTGTGAGGCCACCACACGTTCCATGACTTTGCCCAAAAAGGGGAGATTGGAGACAGGCCGATAGTTGACAAATTGAGTGGGGTCCAGTGATGGTTTCTTCAACAGCGGTTTTATCACAGCTTGTTTTAAGCTGGCTGGAATTTTGCCCTCCCGAAGGGAGGCATTAACCACCACCTTCACCCACTCGGCCAATCCCCCTCTGGCCTCCTTCAGAAGCCAGGATGGGCAGGGGTCTAGGATGCATGTGGTAGCTCTCATTCCTCCAAGCACCTTGTCCACATCCTCGGATTGAACCAATTGAAATGAATCCATCAAAATTGGACAAGCAGATGCTCATGTTACATCCTCAGAGACTGCCGTTAATATGGTATCCAGTCCAGAGCGGATCAAAGCGACTTTGTCTGCAAAGAACTGAGCAAAAGCTTCACAGCGAGCTGCTGAGTCATCAGGGCACCCATCCTGAGTGGTGGGTTTTAACAAGCCTCTGACAACTCGGAACAGTTCAGCCGGACGGTTCTTTGCAGACGCAATAGTGGCCGCAAAGAAAGTCTTCTTTGCGGCTTTTATTGCCGCGGCATATGCCCTTAAAAAGGACACAAACCGTGTTCGATTTGGCTCGCTCGGATCCGAACGCCACACGCTCTCTAGTTCCCTCTTCTTTCGCTTCAACGCTGCCAGTTCCTCGGTAAACCAAGGGGCTGGTTTAGCTCGGCTACTTGAGAGGGGACGTTCTGGAGCGATCGTGTCTATTGCCCTAGTCATCTCCCCATTCCAGAGAGCGACCAGGACATCAACAGGATCACCAACCGAGGTGGCGGGAAATTCCCCAAGAGCCATCAGGAATCCATCCGGATCCATAAGCCTCCTGGGGCGGACCAGCTTAATGGGTCCTCCACCTCTGCGGAGGTTAGGAGGTGTAGTGAGTCTAAAGCTGACCAGGTGGTGGTCGGTCCATGGCAACAGAGAGATGGATAACTCCTCAACACCGCCACCTTCCTCCCATCCCTGGCAGAAAACCAAGTCCAATGTATGTCCAGCACTGTGGGTGGGGCCAGATACCTGTTGGGACAGCCCCAAGGTTGCCATGGTAGACATGAAGTCCTGAGCCGCTCCCGATAAGGTAGTCTCGGCATGGACATTGAAGTCCCCCAGCACAAGCAGCCGTTGGGACTCCAATGCCAGGTCCGAGACCACCCCCGCTAGCTCAGGCAGGGAGACTGTAGTGCAGCAAGGTGGACAGTACACTAACAGAATCCCTAATCTGTCCCGGTCACCCACCCTCAGGTGGACGCATTCAAAATTTGTTGACTGCGGGATGGGGGCCCTGGTCAGAAGAATGGAATCTCTATAGACCACTGCAACTCCGCCTCCCCGCCCTCCGGATCTCGGTTGGTGCTGCACAGAGAAACCTGGCGGGCAAAGCTGGGTCAAATTTACACCTCCCGCTTCGTCCAACCAGGTCTCCGTGATGCACGCCAGATTAAATCCTGGATGAAGGTTGTTTTGCCATTGACAGATCTGGCGTTCAACAGCACCACTTTCAATTCGGAGGGACC
The DNA here is from genome assembly GCF_037176765.1 of Anolis sagrei. Classification (NCBI taxonomy): domain Eukaryota; kingdom Metazoa; phylum Chordata; class Lepidosauria; order Squamata; family Anolidae; genus Anolis; species Anolis sagrei. The sequence continues at coordinate 167,130,055 of NC_090022.1, read as the reverse complement.
GCCATCCTGGTTACACCAACTTGTCATATCAGGAGACCGACTTGGAATTACTAATGTTGTTCCACGTTCCCTAGGCCGAATTAGAGGTCTCCTTTTCCCGTATCTCCCCCTCCCCACCACGACTTCTATGGGGGCTCCCCGGTTAACAGAAGCCTCTCCCTCCTCCATGACGCATTCAGCAGCCATAGTATCAACCCATAATTCATTGTTGACTGTTTGATATGTTACAGCTTTAAATTGCCATAGTCTTGCCTTCCGTTCATTTCCCGCTCCTATTATGTTATACTCGGGTCTTTCTACTCCGTTCCCTCTCTCTACCATAAACAATTAGCAGCAAGATTAACAAATGCCAGGGAATGGGTAGTGACATGGATGGTAGTTGTTAAACACTGTCAAAGGAGTTTCGCTAAGGCTCTTAAAGTGCAGATAAAAAATTGTGTCAGCATACACGATGGTATAAGTAATTAAAGTGCAGTAGCTTATCAATTGGCTCTAAAGTGCTAAATGAAGTGCGTCATGGAGGACTCAAATTCAGCGCTGGATGGTTGAGTCGGTTAAAGTGCTAGAGCTCAATAAGATTAATGGACCACAGAAGTAGTAATTTAAAGTGCTGGTAGAGTAAAGTGCTAGAGTCACACAGGATAATTGTGCACTGTACTTACTAACAGTGCAACGGTTAGTTCTTAATTTCTCCGTTCAGTCATTAAATATAGTTGTTATTATTACTGCAGTTAAAGCCCCCCCGCCTCTCGAGTTTTATATTGCTGTCTCGAAGGATGTATCAGGTGACAAAATAGACAACACAGTCCTTCTAGAGTTAACGCTGATGGGGTACCCCCCACAACCACCATAAAGGATGGTCAACACAATCAGCAAAGGTGGACAGCACAGTCAAATCAGCAAGGTGGACAGCAAAGGTGGGCAGCACAGTCAAAAGTGGTCACCACAGTCAGAGGAGGTCAACACAGATAAAAATGTTCAGCACAATCAAGAAGATGGTCAGCACAATCAATAATGGTCAGCACAATCAACAGAGATGGTCTGCAGAGTCAAAGGAGTTCAGCACAGACGGACTTAAGAAAGCATTGCTAACAACAAGGCAGCAGGAGACGACGGGGTCCCAGCTGAACTGTTTAAAATCTTAAAAGATGATGCTGTCAAGGTGATGCATGCCATTTGCCAGCAAATATGGAAAACACAAGAATGGCCATCAGACTGGAAAAAATCAACTTATATCCCCATACCAAAAAAGGGAAATGCGAAAGACTGCTCAAACTTCCGTACAGTGGCCCTTATTTCTCATGCCAGTAAGGTAATGCTCAAGATCCTGCAAGGAAGACTCCAGCAATACATGGAGCGAGAGTTGCCAGATGTTCAAGCTGGGTTTAGAAAAGGTAGAGGAACGAGAGACCAAATTGCCAATATCCGCTGGATAATGGAGAAAGGCAGGGAGTTTCAGAAAAACATCTACTTCTGCTTCATTGACTATTCTAAAGCCTTTGACTGTGTGGATCATAATAAATTGTGGCAAGTTCTTGGTGGGATGGGCATACCAAGCCACCTTGTCTCTCTCCTGAGGAATCTGTACAAGGACCAAGTAGCAACAGTCAGAACTGACCACGGAACAACAGACTGGTTCAAGATTGGGAAAGGCGTACGGCAAGACTGCATCCTCTCACCCAACCTTTTTAACTTGTATGCAGAACACATCATGCGATGTGCGGGGCTGGATGAATGCAAAGCTGGGGTGAAAATTGCTGGAAGAAACATTAACAACCTCAAATATGCAGATGACACCACTCTGATGGCCGAAAGCGAGGAGGAGCTGAGGAGCCTTCTAATCAAGGCGAAAGAAGAAAGCGCAAAAGCTGGGTTGCAGCTAAACATCAAAAAAACCAAGATTATGGCAACAAGAATGATTGACAACTGGAAAATAGAGGGAGAAACCGTGGAGGCCGTGACAGACTTTGTATTTCTAGGTGCGAAGATTACTGCAGATGCAGACTGTAGCCAGGAAATCAGAAGACGCTTACTTCTTGGGAGGAGAGCAATGTCCAATCTCGATAAAATAGTAAAGAGTAGAGACATCAGACTGGCAACAAAGATCCGCCTAGTCAAAGCCATGGTATTCCCTGTAGTAACCTACGGATGTGAGAGCTGGACCTTAGGGAAGGCTGAGCGAAGGAAGATCGATGCTTTCGAGCTGTGGTGTTGGAGGAAAGTTCTGAGAGTGTCTTGGACTGCGAGAAGATCCAACCAGTCCATCCTCCAGGAAATAAAGCCCGACTGCTCACTGGAGGGAAAGATACTAGAGACAAAGTTGAAGTACTTTGGCCACATCATGAGGAGACAGGAAAGCCTAGAGAAGTCAATTATGCTGGGGAAAGTGGAAGGCAAAAGGAAGAGGGGCCGACCAAGGGCAAGATGGATGGATGGCATCCTTGAAGTGACTGGACTGACCTTGAGGGAGCTGGGGGTGGTAACGGCCGACAGGGAGCTCTGGCGTGGGCTGGTCCATGAGGTCACGAAGAGTCGGAGACGACTGAACGAATGAACAACAACAATCATCCGCATACTGATAACACCCCACTCCATGTTCCAATGTTCTCTCTCCCAGTGGTTTCATATAAATGTTTTAAAATGTAGCTTTTAAAATGAGATCCAAAGCTGCTTACAATAATTTAAAAGGAGCAAAGTTAAGACATTGGGTTGAAAAGTTAATTAGAAATTACATAACTGATATTGTTAAAATATGATCACCATGTCTTGAGTTGCTATTCTGCAGAATTCTGGGATTTGGAGTTTAGTGAGGCATGGGACCTATCTGGCTGAGAATTTTAAAATCTCCTCCCTTAACTGCAAATCTCTGGATTCAACAGGAGGCAGCCATAGAATTCAAAGTTGGATAGTAACTCTTTAACAACATAGTGTGAAGATCTCTCTCTCTATATATAATTTAAAAACATAATAAATGTAGCACAAATAATTAAAACATTAAAACAGCACACCAGTTACACACACACAAAACAATTCCATATTTATAATATGAATATACTGGGAAAGTTAACTCCAGTAATGGAATTACAAGCATTCATATATGTAAGGTTACTTTGTTTCTCTGTGGCAGCAATCCCTATAGATTTCCTAAAAGAGATTGAAACGCCAAATCTAGGGACCCTAAAATATAACCTGATTTTACCTCTATAGTTAGTTCCCAGTCAACTTGTTTTCGCTGAAGAAGATAAAGTTATAATTATGGTCATTATCAGATTCGGGAACCAAGTCCTCTGTACTTTAGACAGAATTGATACCAATAAACAAGCAGATGGCATAGGTAAAAGGAAATAAACATGCAATAAATAATGTATGACCCCAATTAAGGTTAGAAGAGTACCTGTAATATTGAAATGCCACGTGGTGTCTTAATGTGATTACAATAGAAACTACATAGAAAGTATGATTTTAGAAATATGAAGAATGAATTACTTAATCTGACACATCAGAACGGCTGATCAGCATAAGGTCACAGGGAATATTGGAATATGACCTGAACATGCTGACTTCAGAGTTTCCAGCTGATTATCAAGATGATTAATATGTTTTTCTACATATTAATAATTGATTATTGTCAACAAATTATATGAGTAATTGTGTATACATATGTAATCTGTTCAAATTAAGGTGAGTGGAAACCATTTGATTCAGCTCCGTGTTGAAACAGTAAAACCTGAATTTGGAACTGCTGAAATCTGCTATTGTTCTTCCACATCATCTGCATTCCAATGGACAGGCTGCTGTCTGCTGCAACAGCTCTGTGCTTTCAAGTAAGTCCATGGCTGAGTGAGGATCTGAACTCTGGTTTCTCAGGCTGGATCTACACTGCCATTTGATCCAGTTTCTGAATCTTGATTATCTGCTTTGAACTAAATTATATGAGTCTATGCTCATATCATCCAGTTCGAAGCAGATAATCCAGATTCAGAAACTGGATTATTTGGCAGTGTAGATGGGGCCTCAGAGTCCTGGGACCTCATGAGATGGAGGTCCAGAAGTCAGGGACAGCGGGGGAAACTGTGGGGCAGCGTACAGCTTCATTCCTTTACCATGATTGGTTGTGGGCCATCCTCGACATTTCCCGGTTGTCCCACGGCTTCCATGTTGTTCTCAGCTTCTGCAATGAGGATATGGGCAGTTCTTTTTAGCATGCAGCCAGGACAGAGCTCAATGGAACCCCACTGGAAGTAGCCCTTGCATCATATGGTGGGTTCTAGTGGACTCCGTTCTGGTTACATCCCAGCAACATGTTAAGAGGGAGAAAAAAACCTGATGAGGTCCCTAGTCAATAGCCCCTGCTGTCCTCTCCTCAGTGAAAAAATATTTTTTAACAAAAGTTATGGCAATTGTTAAGTATTCGTAAAAAGTTTAAAAAAATAGAACAAATTGTCTGACATAGCAATTACTTCTATCATACAAAAGCACTGCAACTAGCTCAAATAAGGATGCTTGGGAAGATACTGAGAAACATCTGGGGTATATTTTTCTCTGGAATTTATCACACAAGGCTGGACCATCACTTTTGGGGATATCCCATATTGCGTGATGTACGTCCCGCTGCCAGTCCATGATACTCCTGCCCCTTAGTATTGATGGGCAAAACCTATCAATAGCTCACAATCGTGAAATGTTTCTGTTAACTATCTTGATGCAATGGGTCTGTTCTGCTTCTGAGCCAGCATGAGCTTTAGCAGTAAAGTGACATCAGAGGGGTGAGATTCTCCAACTTTCCCCCTCTGTCCTCCTCCCCAATATTCCAAAGTTGTCTGTTTCTGTTTATTTTACAGTTATAGCTGCCTCTTTTTTGTTTTTCAAAACTAAAATTGCTATATTTAATCACAATTAAAAGAATACAGAATAGCAGAAGTGAGGGGAGATAGGGTTAAGAGGTTACTCATAAAAATAAGCACAAGGCCACAAATTACTGATTTGGCTCAATTGAGCAAACGATGAGATGTGCAGTATTGAAGGTGCTCAATCTAGAATGTATTTGTTACCAATGATAGAGCTAGTGCAGTGGAAGACTGGATTTGTACAATGAAGTCCTTAGTCTATAAAAGTCACTGAAAATATGACACAGAAATCCATATAATTTGCAGTGTTGTGAGCTCCTATTCAAAATGAGAAAAGGAAAAATAAGGGAATCTGACCATGGGAAAAAATTACAGGATTTACAATATCAAAATTGAAGGTTAAATATTAATTATTCGGTCATTTTTATCACTGTAATATCCCAGAAACACTGATTTGACCCATTCTTTTTGGTGAAGTTCATGGTTATTGTCTGCAGCAAATATTTCCTCTGTGGTTCAGGTCAGAATCCAGTAAGGTTGATCAAGGACTGTAAGATTAATAAGCAGATTTTTCTTGTGATAAAAAGCACAAATCCGTTGGGTTTTCAAGCGCCAGCTACAGATTTTAGAATGTGAGATAAGGTAAACTGTGGGATACAACAGCAGATTGCTGGAGTTAATGTGGCATTAATCCAACACAAGTGGCTTGTTTACTTAATCTTTGACTCCATGTGCTACTTGACTTTTTATGAGGCTTCAGCTTAGGCCAGAGGATGGGAACTGAAAGCTACAGCTAAAGTAGAAAAAGATAAAAGCTAAAGCCCAATACGGCTTCGGTCCAGGCTACTTGAGACAAAAGGTCTGGCATTATAGACCAGGCAGACCACTTAGATCCAGTTAGGAGACCCTCCTCTCCAATCAGCTAAGAGATATCCTACGTCTAAAAATCTCTAGATTCTCCAGAACAGCTCTCAAATTATAGAATGAGCTACCAGAAGAAATTAGAGCAGTTCCTCTCTTGGTGTGCTTTGGGAAAGGAGTGAAGACCTTCCTGTTTAAAAAGCTTATAACTGATTTTATTGAGTCCTGCTAATATGGTTATATGGGAATTTTAGAGGTATTCTATTGAATCCAGTTTTGCCTTTTTGATAGATCTACCATTTTAAGGCTTTTCTACTTTTATGCATTATTTATATATGTTGATGTTATTTTTATGTCTTACTTACATGGTTGACGTGGTTTTAATGAGAAGGGGGGGGGGGGAAATGTCCAAAATGAATAAATAAATAAAACTGCAGTTATTATTTTTATATTAAGCCCTATTTAGATAGATGGCAACTTCCTGTATTCTTTCAGTATGGGCTATTTTATGGTTCTTCACCACAAACTTCTTTGTTCTTTGCCAATCAAGTGTTCAGAAAGCCAAGCAGTTCAAAATAGGCTTTAGAGATTCTCATTTTTTATGGCAAGAACAGCATCCTTGAGTGTGATAACCGAGGTTTAATTGAAGAGCCAGAAAGAAGCCATCTAAAATGCAGTTCCAATTTTTTTTATTGATTTATCACAATTATTACATACTATTGCATTTTATACATCAGCCTCTTTAACATGTTGTTTTGTTGTTTTGCTTTGACATTTCCTCCCCTTTTCTCTCCCCCCCCTTTTTTTCACCTCAGTGCTCCCCTCCACCCGTCTCAAGCCACATTTCTTACATTTCATCTGTCCAAAATTTCATTTCTTCTTGTGACGGTAATTTTCCTTCCTTATTTTTTAATCCATTTACCACAAATTTTCCCCATATAGCATCAAAATCACTTTGTTTCCATATACCTTTTTTAACCTTTAATATACATGTCAGTTTATCATTTAATGCTATTTTCCATGCTTCCTTATACCACTCCTCTATTTGTATATTCATTTCCTTTTTCCAATTCCTTGCTATGAGCAGTCTTGCTATAGTTAGTAAGTTTGTTATCGCTTCTTTATCCTCCTTTTTCAGTTGCTTATTGGTATATAATGATAATAAGGCTATACTAGGACTTTTGTCTATTTTCATATTCATTATAATTTCTATTTCTCTAAATACTTTCTCCCAAAAATTATTTACATATTTACATTGCCACCACATATGTATATATGTTCCTGGTTCTTTACACCCTCTCCAACAATTTGTTGAATTGTTTTTATTCATATATGCTATTCTTACCGGTGTTAAGTACCACTTCCATATTAACTTGTAATAATTTTCTTTAACTCGTATCGATAAATTTTTTAAATGTCTTTGTCCCCATAACTGTTGCCACTCTATTTCACTTATTTTTATCCCTAAATCCTCTTCCCAAATCTCCTTAAGGGTACTCTTTTTTATTTTCCCATCCTTCATTTCAATTAGTATCTTATAGATTTTGCTAATTATACCTCTCAAGTTTTCATGTTCTTCTACTGCCCTTCCCTTCTGTATTATTTGTTCGAATTGATTGAGTTGGCTTCCATTTCTATTATTTTTTTCCAGTTTATTAACCATTGTTCTAGTTGTATACAATGAAACCATGATAATTTTATTTCTTTAAACTCTTCCAACATCCTTTCCCTCTTCATTTCCACCTTCATCCAATCCCCTATTCTATCTAAATTTATTTCCCTTACCTTTTTATCCATTGCTTTTTTTTAAATTTTTTGGGAATTTCTTTTCCATCACTATTGGGGTTATAATTGATCCTTCCTTTATTAACCTCCCCTTGTATTTATTCCATACTTTCAGTATGTTGCTCAGCATTGGGTTTCTAATTTCCCTCAGTTCTTTTCTAGTAAGCTGTTTAAAAAATATATTCCAAGTTTCATCTTCCACTTTTCCTGATTCATTACTAAGCCAATCTATTCCCTCCTTTTTAACCATTCCTTCTATAACCAAATTTAATCTACTTGCTTCATAATATTTTTTTATATTGGGTAGTGCTAGTCCACCCTCCTTTTGCGATCTATACCATAACTGTTTGTTTAGCCTGTTTCTTTTACTTCCATTGCAGTACTTATTAATCATTTGTTGCCATCTAATTAGCTCTTCTTCTGTGATTTGAAGTGGTAACATTCTAAATATAAAATTTATTTTTGGAAGTATTTTCATTTTTACTAATGCTATTCTTCCAAACCAGGATAAATGTATACCTTCGTACTCTATTAACTTTTTCTGAACTTCTTTTCTTAAAGTTACTACATTTACTTCCTCTATCTCTTTTAAATCCTTAGTTATTATTACTCCCAAGTATTTTAATTTATTCTTAATTCTTATTCCCATTTTTCTCTGTTCTATAATTTTTTTTCTTCTTCTCTTGTATAATTGAGTAGCATCATTTCTGACTTGTTCCAATTAACTTGTAAACCCGTTGCTTTCCCAAATATCTCCAAATGTTCTTTTATTCTATCTATTTTCTCCACTATATTTTCTATAAATAACAATGTATCGTCAGCGAATAAGCTCACCTTCTGTTTCTCCTTTTTTCCTAATCCTTCTAAATTTTTATCGTTCCTTATATTATTAGCAAAAAGTTCTATCACCATAGCAAATAATATCGGGGACAAAGGGCACCCTTGTCTAGTTCCTCTAGTCACTTTTATTTCGTTTGTCACTCCATCATTTATAGTTATCACTGCTGAGTTCTTTGAATAAAATTGTTTTAGTACTCCTTTTATTTTATTTCCCATTCCAAATTTATTCAATATTTCCCTTAGTGTCTCCCATTCCACACAATCGAACGCTTTAAAAATATCTAATGATAGTATCCCTGCTTTTCCCTTCCCCTCTTTAGCCCAATGAATTTTATTTAGTGCTCTCCCTATCAAATTTGACATTTGTCTTCCTTTTATAAACCCACACTGATCTTCTTTTATGTACTTATACATACATTTATTCATTCTATTAGCTAATATCGCGGACAATATCTTTGCATCCTGGTTTATTAATGATATGGGCCTGTATGACCCTGGGTCTGTTAAGTCTTTGTCAGGTTTGGGTATTAATATTATTAATGATCTCCTCCATGAATCGGGTATTTTATCTCCCTTCATTATTCCATTATACAATTCCAATAATTTTGGGGTTAAAACTTCTCTAAAGCTTTTATAATATTCTGTCCCTAGACCATCCAGGCCTGGGGCTTTTCCTACTTTTAATTTATTAATGACTTCCTCTATTTCTTTTTTCTTAATAGGTTGATCCAATAACTCTTTATCTTTCTCCTCCAGCTTACTCTCCCAATTTTCTTCCACGTATTTCCTAATTGCCTCTATGGGACATGCTTTAGTTTGATATAGGTTTTTATAAAATTCCTCAAATACTTTCAATTTTTCTTTCATAGCTCTACATAATTTACCTATTTTATCTTTTATCGTGTTTATCATTCCTTCCATTTTCTTTTTCTGTGTTGATTTAGCTAGGATCTTTGAATTCCTATCACTAAACTCAAAATATTCCCTCCTTAAATAAATTAAATTTTCTTGTACTTCGTCTATTTCCGTTTTATCCAATTCCTCTTTTTTTGCTCTTAACCTAGCATAAATTTGTGTATCTCTCTTTATTACATATGCTTTTTCAATCTCTTCTATTTCTCTTTCTAGATTCCTTTTCCTTTCTTCTTGCCTTCTTTTTAAGTTAATTGTCTCTTTTATACATAACCCTCTGGTCACTGCTTTCATAGTATCCCATAGGACTCCTTTTGTCACCCCCTTTTCGTTGAAGCCCCATATTTCTTGACATTCTGCTTGCACTTTATCTACTATCTCTTTATGATTTAGTATTCTTGTGTTTAACCTCCACCTTTTCATTTTATCATAATCACATTTCAACACAATCTCAATTGAAACTAAAGCGTGATCCGAAATCTTAATCATACCTATATCAGCATTTAGCACTTTACTTGTCATATTTTTGGAGACAAAAATATAATCAATTCTTGTATACACCTTATGTACCGATGAATAATATGTATATCTACTTTTATTCCCTTTTACCAATCTCCACACATCCTTTAATTGCCATTTATTCATTACTCTGCTTAATTCCGTTGTTTCAATATTTCTAGCTTTTGATGCTATCGTATTTTTATCCTTCTTTAAATCCATACAGCAATTACAATCTCCTCCAAATATTACATTTTGTTGATGGTAATTCTCTATTTGCTCTAGCACTTTTTCATAAAATTCTTGCTGTTTCACATTTGGTGCGTATACATTTACTAATACATATTTTTCCTCCCCTATTTCCCCATATATTATTATATATCTTCCCTCTTCATCTTTCAATACCTTGTTTATGACAAAATTACATTTCTTTGCTATTATTATTGCTACTCCTCTTGACTTTGATGACCCAAAAGATGTTTCATAGTTCCTTATCCAGCTCGACTTTAGCTCACTTGAGCCCCGTTTGTTTTGATGTGTTTCCTGTAGGAAGATGGCGTCCGCCGCGTCCTTCTTCAGTAGAGATTCGATCCGCCTTCTCTTAATTACCGTCCCCAATCCCCTCGTGTTAAGCGTTGAAATTCTTAATTTATGGGACATCATTTCCCTTTCCCTTTAAAAGCTTTTTTGTGGCTTGAAACAACGTGAACCCTTGACCCTTTCCCTCCCCTACCCTTAGTCCCCATTCCCCCCTCCCCCCCAATCCCTCCACTTCCCTCTTTCCCCCCTTCCTCCCCTTCCAATCTTCGGGACTTCTCGTCCCAATCATGGCCCCCGGCCTTCCCAATTGGGGAGGGGGGGGGGTGAAGTCATCCTGTGGCCCAGAGTCTCCCTCCCCCCGAGTGCTCATTTTAGATAAAAAATAAAAAAGAACGTAGTTGCAGTGTTTAATTTCTTCTTACATCTCGATTCCTCCAACGGCACCAATTAATTCCTCCAGTTCTCCTCCATCCGGGTCCTTTTCCTCCTCCTCCTTCCGATCTCTTTCTTGTCTTCTTACTATTCCAAGCTCCTCCAGTAATTGATAACCTTGTTCCAGTGAATCTATTCTGTATCTCTTGCCTTTCCATTGGAACTTAAGAAAGATAGGGTATCCCCAAGTATACAAAATTCCAGCCTTCATTAACTGAATCGTGATAGGCTTCATTGAGTATCTCCAATTCTTGGTTTCTGGGCAGTAGTCGTTAAATATCTCCAATTTTGAATCACCCATCTTTAGGTGATCAGGATTCTTCTTAAGTATTTTCATCAGGTCTTCCTTCTTTGCAAAATTATGGAATCGAATTATTATATTTCTGGGTGTTATTTTATTTCTTCCAGCCGGGAGGCGATGAACTCTCTCTATATCCAATTCTGACCAGTTCAATACCGGCGTAATCTTTTGCAGCCACTTCAGGATTTCAGCTTTCAGGTCTTCTTTTTTATTCCCTTCTGGATAATTTTTAATTATTGCATTATTCCTTCTTTGATTGTCTTGCATATAAACAAACTTTCTTTCCATATCTGAAAGTCTATTTTCATTTTGTTGTGTTTGCCGTTTAAGTACAAGTTGTTCCTGTTTGTTTTTTTCAATTTCTGTTCCAATTTAAAAGTACTTATACATCATGTTTTCCCTCAATATGAAACATGGATTGCTTTGGGGTAGGTTGTGTTTCTCCTTTAACATGACTGCATCAGCCCCAGTTTTACAAAAGACAGCTGCTTGTTGAACATCTGGTATGCCATTTGCACATACTTGGCTCTGAGTGATTTAATTGGGAGCCTTATGTAAGAATGGTCTAACCCAGTCTGTGTAGCAGGCATTCTAGAAATCATCAAGATGTCCACTGACTGGCTGAACTTTTCTGAACTGACATCTGTTCTCTAGATCTCTCTGGAAAATTTTCAAAAGCTTTGCATGTCTTGTGGTCTGGCTCTGTAAGATGCTATAACTGTCTATTCACATGGAAAAACAGCCATCACCCAACAGCCAACTTCAGTTGGGACAGCCACATGGCGTGCAGGCTCAAAAATAATTAGCCCAGGATGCTTGCTAATTTTTCTATGTCAAGTATAATTTTCACAGATGTGACATAGGTCCATCTCTTTGGCCAATCACACCATCCAATTTTGAACTATCCCAATTTCCTAAATGAAAAAAAAAAACACCAATGAGTAAAGCAGGTATCAAAAAATGCCAATGCTATAAATGACTCATAATATTAAGACCCTGGTGAGGATTCTTTACTACAGTCTTGAGCAAAGGATAAATGGTACTGTAAGTTCACAGCAGCTGCTACCAGAAAAGACACAGGACGCCAATCCGTAATCAATCAGGAAACTTTTACTACTGGATACACATACACAATGAAAGCCAGGATTGGCATACAGACGCAAGTCAACCCTTATATACCCTCCCCCACATTCGAATCCCCTCTTCCCGCCGACTGAGGATCCCGCTCAATATTCCCCGCCAAACCACCAACTGCCCTTCAACACATACATCACCATCATGTCCCTTCTTTGTCTAGCGGACCTTGGTATTTGTTTAACAGGCTTCAATGGAACGTTGGGTGTACCTTCCCCAAAACCTTTGGCAGTTTCAATGTATATGTCACATCATTTATCTTGTCAGAAATCCTGAAAGGACCAATGTATTTAGGAGACAATTTCCGAGAGGGGGTATTTAGCTTGAGGTTTTTGGTGCTCAGCCACACTAATTCCCCTTCTTCCAATCTATCTCCCTCCCTCCTTTTCCGGTCCGCAAACAATTTATACCTTCGTTGGGCTTCTCGGAGTGATTTCGCCACTTCCTCCCAATTCGCTTTCACCTTGTCTGGCCACCCTTCCTTTCCCCACAGCTCTTCCCCCCAACTCGGCAGCTTTGGTAAAGGGGTTACTTCCATGCCGTATACTATCTCAAAGGGGGATTTTCCTGTGGACGCGTGACAGGCTCCATTGTATGCGATTTCTGCAAACGGAAGTAAGTCGGCCCAATCGGTCTGGCACTGGTTTGTGTATGTCCTTAGGAACAGTCCCAAAGTCTGTTGTGTGCGCTCAACCCCCCCATTGGTCATGGGATGGAACGCTGAACTCAGGGTCCTTTCCACTCCCATCAACTGCATGAACCCTTCCCAGAATCGGGCCGTAAATTGCACCCCTCGATCACTGATCACCTGGTCCGGGCAGCCATGCAACCGGTAGATATGTTTGATAAACAGCTCAGCCAATTTTTCTGCAGATGGCAATTTAGGCAGCGCTATGAAATGTGCCTGTTTTGAGAATAAATCCATCACTGTCCATATGTAGTGTTGAACTCGGCTAATTGGGAGTTCGCCCACAAAGTCCATAGCAATTACCCTCCAAGGTTTTGATGGCTCTGCCACCTTTTGCAATAACCCCGTTGGCTTTTGTGTGGTTGCCTTACTTTGTGCACACGCATTACATCGGGATACATACAGTTTGGTGTCACCCCTCATCCCGGGCCACCAACACTGACGTGCCAACATTTTCAGGGTTTTTGTTACTCCCCAGTGTCCTGCTCCCTTGTTGCCATGGCATCTAACCATCATTTTTTCCCTTAGGTTGCCTGAGATGTATAACTTCCTGTTTACAAATCCCAATCCGTCTTTCCATTCCACCTTTTCCTTATTTTTTTCCAGCCACTCATCCTCCTTGCATGCTTGCCTTAGCTCCTTCTCCCATCCCCCGTCCTTGTTCTTAACCCCCACCAGCCTTTGACTGCGCTCCGTTTGTGCTCGGGTTTGCACTGCCATGCCCCACTGCCGTTCTGAGAATATGCTCCCCTTTGGGCCTTGCCCCCTCCCTCCATTCTCCGGCATTCTTGACAACGTGTCTGCGACCACATTTTGTTTTCCCTTATGAAACCGCAGCTTAAAATCAAATCTGCTGAAATACTGCCCCCACCTTATTTGCTTTGCTGACAATTGCCTAGGTGAAGTGAGGTATTGTAAGTTTTCATGGTTGGTCCACACCTCAAAGGGTATGCCGCTTCCCTCTAATAAGTGCCTCCATGTTTCTAGAGCCCTTAAGACTGACAGAGCCTCCTTTTCCCACACTGGCCAGTTCCGTTCAGTTTCGCTGAACTTTTTTGAGATGAATCCACAGGGTTTCAACCTCCCTTCTGGATCCCTTTGCATCAGGGCTGCCCCGTAAGCCCAATCTGATGCGTCACAATGGATCACGAACGGCTTGGTCAAATCGGGGTGGATTAAGACTGGTTCCTCAGTGAATCTGCGTTTCAGTTCTTCAAAAGCCCTTTGGCACTCTGTTGACCAATTTAACTTTGCTCCCGGGGATCGTACCTTCACCGTTTCCCCCTTTCCCTTCGTCTTCAGCAGTTCAGTTAAGGGCAGAGTCACCTGAGCAAAGTCCTCTATGAAATCCCGATAGAAATTTGCAAACCCGAGGAACGATTGTAACTGTTTGCGCGTTTGGGGAGGGCTCCACCCCCTGACATCCTCCACCTTTGCCGGATCCATTGCTATCCCTCCCTTGGAGATTCGGTATCCCAGGAAATCTATCTGCTTTCTATTGAACTCACATTTTGGCAGCTTTGCAAACAATTTTGCCTCTCTCAATTTCTGGAGCACCTCCCTCACCAATTTAATATGAGATCGTCTATCCCGGGTAAACACAATTACATCGTCCACAAAGCAAAACACCCCGCGATACAGTAGTGGGTGTAACACCTAATTAATCATTTGCATAAATGCTGATCCAGAGCCTTTAAGTCCAAAAGGACAGACGGAATATTCAAAATGGCCGAGCGCACAGGTGAACGCCGTTTTCCACCTGTCCTCGGGCCTTATGCGCAGCTTATGATAAGCCTCGATCAAGTCAATTTTCGTGAACACCCTTGCTTCTGACAGTCTCGATAGCAAGTCCTTAGTTAGTGGCATGGGGTAGTTGTTGGTGGTTCTCACTGCGTTCAGCCCCCTATAGTCCACACACAGCCTCAACGAGCCGTCCTTTTTGTGCCTAAACAGCACTGGGGCCCCCAAGGGTGATTCGGATGGCCTTATAAACCCTCGGGCCAAGTTTTTGTCAATATATTTCCTCAGTTCCTCCATCTCCTTGACCGACATGGGGTATAATCTACTCCTGGGCAACTTAGCGTCCTCATTGAGTTCAATCTTTACCTCAACCCTCCTAGGAGGGGGAAGCTGATTTGCTTCCTTTTCGTCAAATACATCCTCAAAGTCTCTGTACTCAGGGGGAATTTCCTGCACTCCGCCTGCCGTGCCTTCTTCCCCCTTGCAACACTCCCCCCTTCTTCGCTCTGGAAGGCTATGCTGCCTTCCCTCCAATTGATCTGTGGGTTAGCTTCCTTTGACCATGGCATCCCCAGTATTACATTGTAAGTAGCCATAGGGGATACTACGAAGGTTATGCCGCCTTCCCAGCTCCCCACTTTACATCTCACTTTTCCCACTTCAAATCGCGCCGGGGCTCCAGCCGCCACTGAGCCATCCAGCTGCGAGAATGCTATGGGGCTTTGCAAGGGGTTTTTCTCACATTTCAGTTCGTTCGCTAATTCTGGGGTCATAATGTTTCTTGAGCAGCCGCAATCCATGAGGGCTTTGTAGCTGGCCCACTTTCCCTCCCCTTCTAGCCTGATCGGGAACACCAGCATTCCTGGGCTGTGACTCACCAGATCTCCCACTGGGGCCCTAGAAGGGGGGCTCTCCTCCGCTCTCTTCCCTGCGGCCGGTTTGAACTTTGGGAAATGGGAATCTCCCCCTTTCCTTTGTCGACATTCGGCGGCCCTATGGCCAAGGCGACCGCATACAAAACAGCCGCCCCTCTGCTCCTTGGATCCTCCGGTTGGGGCTTTCCCGATCGTGCCTCTCTCCGTCCTCCGACTCTCCTCCTTTGCTCTCGCCTGCTGCGGCGCCGCTCCTTGGTGTCGCTTAACCTGGGCCAACGTCGTCTCGACACGGCCAGCCAGCTCGATCCATCCACCTATCTCCTCCGGATCGTCGCGATGAAGTGCCCAGGTTAAGATCTCCTTCCGCAGGCCCTCTTTGAATATCTGTACCTTAGTGGTATTGGACCACTCCGGCACCTTTTCCGCTCTCAATCGGAACTCCTCGACGTATTCGGATACAGAGCGATGGCCTTGTGTTATCGTTTGCAGCCTTTCCCTCGCCCGCACCCTCTCGAGCGGATCCCTGGAGCGTGCCTCCATCGCAGCCAGGAACCGCCTCGTAGATCCCAAACATGGATCGCGCCTGGCGTGGAGCTGGACGTACCACTCCGCTGCTCCCCCTCTCAGCGCTGCGCCCACTGCTCGCACCCTGCTCGCCTCCGATCCGAAGGTAAGGGCGTTATCCTCTAGATATCCTCTCACCATGGTCAGGAAGTACGCGAGGCTCCCGGCTTCTCCTCCGAATTCGATCCTCAGCTCCTCCCTTCTGGGTTGGTAGAGAAGGGGCTGCCTCTCCCGGCTCTCCGCTCGCGGTGGCCCTCCCTGGAGCCCTCGCTGCTCCGGGGTCAATTCCTGACGCCCTGTGCCACGCCCGGCTCCGGCCGGGGGCACCAGGAACGTCTGCCGGGACGCCAGTCCCCGGGGTTGTCCCTCCTCCTCATCGCTCTCTGCAGCGGTCCTCCAACTCGTCTGCGTTTTAGGACGTGCCCCAGGTCCCCGGTCACTCCTCTCCTCCGCGCTCCACATCGACTCCCCTCGGGGTTGTGGTTCCTCTAACAAGGGGGCCAGCCGCTCCATCACCTTCGACATCATCGCGAGGGTGGTCTCCATGGATGCCAACTTTTCCCCCAAGTAATCCAACCTCTGCGGGGAGGGAAAGTCTAGCCCGCTGCTTTCTCTCTTCGCTGCCCCTGCCCCCTTCACTCGCCTCTGTGTGACTCCGTTGGGCTGGGCGTACGCAGTCGATGAAGCCAAGGCATTCACTCTCTCCAGCTCCTCTTCCGCATTCTCAAAAGGGGAGCCTGGTTCTCCCCCCTCCGTTGGATCTTCCTCTCGTTGCATAGGGGTACCTCACCACAGCCGTGGGATGGCACCGAAGAATCCTGGCTTAATGTAAGTTCACAGCAGCCGCTCCCAGAAAAGACACAGGACGCCAATCCGTAATCAATCAGGAAACTTTTACTACTGGATACACATACACAATGAAAGCCAGGATTGGCATACAGACGCAAGTCAACCCTTATATACCCTCCCCCACATTCGAATCCCCTCTTCCCGCCAACTGAGGATCCCGCTCAATATTCCCCGCCAAACCACCAACTGCCCTTCCCAAGGCCACCAGCTGCAAATCCTTATCGGTTCTCCATGTCAGGAATCTGGTTTTTTGCGCCACCATCCAAGGCCAGGAAACCGAGTCCTGACAGGTACTGTACTTGTGCCACTTGCAGCAGGAAGGGAGGCTACAAATAAAGCAATACTGATGAGTGATTTCAGCTTAATTGTGAAAAGACTGTTTTGTTAGGTGGGACTTTGTTATGAATCATAGAATCATAGAGTTGGAAGAGACTTCATGGGCCATCCAGTCCAACCTCCTGCCAAGAAACTGGAAAATCACATTCAAAGCACCCCCAACAGATGGCCATCCAGCCTCCAAAGAAGGAGCCTCCACCACACTCCGGGGCAGAGAGTTCCACTGCTAAACAGCTCTCACAGTCAGGAAGTTCTTCCTCATGTTCAGATGGAATCTCCTTTCTTGTAGTTTGAAGCCATTGTTCCACATCCTGGTCTCCAGGGCAATAGAAAACAATCTTGGTCTCTCCTCCCTATGACTTCCTCTCACGTATTTATACATGGCTACCACTTCTCCTCTCAGCCTTCTCTTCTAAACATGCCCAGCTATTTAAGCCACTCCTCATAGGGCTTGTTCTCTAGACCCTTGATCATTTCAGTCTTCCTCCTCTGGACACATTCTAGCTTGTCAATACTCTCTCTTCAATTGTGGTGCCCAGAATTGGTCACGATATTCCAGGTGTGGTCTAACCAAGGCAGAATAGAGAGGTAGTATAACTTGCCTGGATCTAGACACTATACTCCTATTGATGCAGGCCAAAATCCCATTGGCTTTTTCTGCTGGCGCATCACACTGTTGGCTCATGTTCAACCTGTTGTCCACGAGGACCCCAAGATCTGTTTCATATGTACTGCTCTCAAGCCATGTGCCCCCCGTTCTATATCTTTGCATTTCATTTTTTTTCTGCCTAAGTGGAGTATCTTGCATTTGTCACTGATGAACTTCATTTTGTTAGTTTTGGCCCATCTCTCTAATCTGCTAAAATTGTTTTGACTTCTGCTCCTGTCCTCCTGGCTATCCCTCCCAATTTGGTGTCATCTGCAAACTTGATGATCATGCCTTCTAAGCCTTCCTCTAAGTCATTTATAAAGATGTTGAACAGGACCGGGCCCAGGATAGAACCCTGCTTGTGGCACTCCGCTCGTCACTTCTTTCCAGGATGAAGAGAAAGCATTGATGGGTTCGCCCGTTTAACCAATTACAGATCCATCTAGCTGTAGTTTTACCTAGCCCACATTGGACTAGTTTGTTAGCCAAAAGGTCATGGGGAACCTTGTCAAAGGCCTTACTGAAATCTACATCCCCGCATCTATCCAGCATTCCCCGCATCTATCCAGCTCGTAACTCTATCGAAAAAAGAGATCACTTGTTTTTGATAAATATGTGGGGCACATCCAACCCCAAATTGGGAAACAAGTCATCCAGGAATACCTGGCTGCTCTAAACAAGTTCAAGTCCCCACATATTTATCAAAAACAAGTGATCTCTCTTTTCGACCTTGCTGAGGTTGAAGATGACTTTCTTTTTTGTGAGAAGACCAAAGCAAAGAAGGCATTAAGTAGTTCTGTCTTTTCCCTATCCCCTGTCAGCATTGCCCCATCTTCTCCTCGAAGAAGCCCTATTGCCTCTTTGTTCTTCCTTTTTCTATTGACATAAAAAAAGAACCCCCTTTTTATTGTTTTTAATGTCCCTGGCAAGCCTGTTCTTGTTTTGTGCTTTAGCCTTGGGGACCTTTGTATTTTTGTATCTGTATCCACGGAATGCTGCTCAGTATTTCCTTCATTTTTTGGAAGTCAGCTCGTCCAAAGTGCGTGTTTGATTTGTCTTAGTTTCAGCCTTCCTTTGTACCTCAAACTGCAGGAGCACATGGTTCCCTAAGGATCTGACCACTGCATCGATCAGGTCCTCCGATTTTGTTAGAATGAGATCGAGAATAGCCAACCCCCTGTTGCATCTTCTACCTTCTGGACCATGAAATTGTCTGCAAGGCAAGCAAGGAATCTGTTGGACTTTGTACTCTTGGCCGAGTTTTTTTCCAGCAAATATTGGGATAGTTGAAATCACCCATGACTACTATATCTCTTCTTTGTGCCTGTTTGGTCAGCTGTTGGCAGGACTTCATCAAGTTCTTCATCAAGCACCGGAAAGCCAATCAAACAGACCGATTGGTCGAACTTCGAGGAATACGAAACAAAGAAATACGAATCATAAAGGGTTTCGAGCAATATGAGAGACACAGTAATTCAGCTTGCAGAAAGTTATAGGTGCCAGTCAAGCCCAGAGTTGACAGTGCACTCCGGCCAAAACACACGGAGTTTCTCTGGATGGAAGCTAAATGGAAGTCACTGCTCACCATCCCGTTAAACCAGGAAGGATGGTGGGCCTCTGTTTGTTTGTTTGTAGTGTGTGTCCCCCCTTTCCTTCCTTTCCTTTCCCTATCCCTCATAGACCCCCCCCCCCCCCGCCTCAGACATCTGATCTCGAGGCTCCCCATCCCCCTTTTACCGAATGTGGACTTTGCACAGCTGTACAAACGTAATATCTATCTGTTATAGATGTTCTTCCCCTACCCCCCGTCGATCCCCTTCCCGCCTCAGACATCTAACCCTGAGGCTTCCCACCCCCCCTCCCAGAATGTGGAATTTTCATATTTGTATAAGATGTGTTTCATTTTCTATAGATGTTTTTACAACTTTTCTAAAACCAATAAAGATTATTTAAAAAAAATCAAGTTATTCATCCTGGCTTGGAGGTCTGTAGTAGAGGCCTACAATGAGATCTTTTTGAATCCAAGTTCCCTTGATTCTTATCCAGATGCTCTCAAGCTGGTTTCCTGGATTCCTATCTTGCATCACTTCTGCAGCGTAACTGTTTTTGACATATAAGGCTACTCCGCCTCCTCTCCCCTTTGTTCTGTTATAGCCTTCAATGTCTATATTCCAGCAACAGGAGTCATCCCACCAGGGATGCAGGGATGCAGGTGTGGGTTAGTGAGGGTGTAAGTTATATAAGTTATACAGGAAGCAACCACTCACTCCCAGAGAGTTTAAAAGTTTACTGATTATCTGAACATGCGTTGAGCCAAACAAGGACACTTTAAGTGCCTGCAGTCTTTGGAACTCCCTGCTGCAGGCGCAAAGGAAAGAAATAATAATTTTGTCCTGGGGGTTTTATGCAACATTTGCAGACTGCAATCCGATGCTGTTACAATTAAAAGGGGGAATTTGGGAAAGGAATCCCTAGAGACTAAACAATTATACACTGAAAGACCAAAAAATTAAGGAAAAGATCAGGTTAGGAATTACATTAAGGAGGACATAGTGGAAAAGACAGTTTGGGACACAGGAAAAGCGGTGTTAAAAGATTTATTAATTCAACAACATGCTATTTGGTGTAAAAAAAGAAACAATATGCAATTAGAGATACTCACTAAAATTAGAGAGAAAGAAAAATAATTAGAGAAGTCCAAGGGGGGTAGGAAAAAAGCACAACAAGAGTTAGCCAAGGTTCAGCAGCAATATTAATTATTCTTAGAAAATGAATTAGAAAAGAAAATTATGTATAATAGGCATAATTTTTTTGAAAATGCAAAATAAACCTGGCAGTCTCTTGGCATGGCATAGGAAGAGACCACTAATAGATAAGGTACAAAGGAGAGATAATTACAAACATAAGAAGAATTCAATTTTTTTTGAAGACTATTATAGAAACCTCTCTCTCTCTCTCTCTCTCTCTCTCTCTCTCTCTCTCTCTATATATATATATATATAATAGACCAATACCTAGTTGATATGAAGGTCACCAAGCTTACACAAGATATGAAATTAGACCTGGAAAGACAAATGTCATGTGAAGAATTGAATACAGCCATAGATAAAGCTAAATTAAATAAAGTCCAACATGTTTTGCTACTTCCAAAAGGCCAGATTGAGGCACAAACTGGGTCTGAAGGCAACAAACAGAGTTTTATTCAATCTAGCGAGATTGAATCACAAACACTCATAAAGAACTAACATAAGGCTTACAGTGAAGTACAGAACATTTTATCCACTTTGACAGCCATTTAAAAAACCTGCGCCCTCTCCTGATTGGCTGAAAAGTCAGACTGGTTTCGAACCTGTTGACTGGAGAATCCTCCTGATGTCATGGTGGGAAAAAGTAACTGCTGTGGTTGGTAGACTTTTGACTTCTGCCCCTGTGAGGGGTGTGAGTCCAGGAATTTGTCAATGAAAAAGGTAAATAGCTCCGTGATTGACTTAAATGCCCAGTCCAAGTAAATACAAAGGAAGGAGCTCAGAGAACACAATGGATTTTTTTTTACAAAAATAAACAGTTCAATGGAAAGCATACAAAGGTAATCGGTGTGCTTATGTCTAACAGCTGATATCTCCAGACCTCATTGGGAAGCCGAAAAGACTATCTTACATGATGGCATGATCTTTACATGTTGATACTGTCTTCTTCGGATACTCTTAACCTCACAAATTTATTTCCTGGCCAGAAGATAAATCTGGTTGTTTTCACCTAATCAAGTCTGTTTGTTTTCTCTTCCTGCACCTTCTCTGATCTTGCGTCTTCACAAATCCACTACAAATTGACTTAACAATTTTATATTTAACAGCACTTTTCACAAATTTACCAGAAACAGATGTCAGGCTAAGTTACTTGACTGGATCAATTTTTTAAAATTGTTTTTACTTTGGCTGCTTGCCATTCCTTTGATATTATGAATAATTTTGGGGGCACGATACATGTTTTCACTGCTTCCACTAATTTCATTTTTTTCCTAAAACTTCCTCAAAGGCTTCCAACAAAGGCCAGGGAAGGCCCATTGCAGCGGTAGGCACCCTCCCGCCGGCCGTGTTAAAGCTCCCATGTTCCATTTCTTTGGCTTTTGCAGCCTCTTGTTGCAGCTTAGATGTTAGATGGTGGCTCTTTTGGGGCTGCAACTTTTTATCCAGTCTTTTAACATTTTCTTTAACCAGTTTCTCACTCTCAGCACATTGGGCATAGATATGAGGCTCATGCACATCTATTCCACAAGCAATGCAGGTAGTAGTATAAGGTCTGGAGACATGTTTTTTCATAAGGGTATCCGTGTCACTTTTTAGCTCATTCAGCTTATCTTTTATTCCAGATAGCTGTTCAAATATCGAAATTACAGTTTGTGCTGTGATCAGGCATTGTTTTGGTATCTTCCATATCTCTTGCTGCTATAATGAATAGACATTACTGCATTTAACTTGGAACTTCCAGTTTCTTGTGTGGGGAAGGCTGAAGCAAAAAGGCTGAAACAAAGGGAGGAGAACCCTTTTTGTCAACATCTCAGTTTAAAAGTACATGTTGCAGAGCAAAAGCCAGTCACTTCAAATAATCAAGTTCTCTGTGTGAATGGAAAACTACAGAGGAAGATGCATAGGATTTATACTGTGCAGGTACAGCTGTACCAGGAGTTCCAATTTTGTTTGCTTTGCACTGAATGTTTGTTGTAGTTTAAGGGACTCTGCAGATAGGTGGCTTCTTTTGGCTGCAATCATAGGGCAAGCCATCTATCAATTATAGTTAGGTTCCCTGGTCCCGCCCCTATTGTTTTTGGGTTTTTGGAGGGAATAGGAGCCTTTTTGGGTGCAGTCCACACAGAGCAGCTTTCCATGCAGGACATAATATCAAGAGCTCCTGTAGAAAGCTTTGTCTTCTACAGCTTGGCCGGGGAGATATACAGCCTACAGCCTGACCGGGGTTATACAGCCTTACAGCTCCTTCGCTGAGGGACTTCAGTCAGCCATCACTGAAATCTGAGCTCCTTTTTCCCTGGAAGTCTGCTTGGTAAGGGTCGCTCGCGGAAGCCAGACGCAGTTGGTACCGGGTGCAGGGGCTCCACGCCAACAGAGGCAAAGACATACTGCCCAGATTAGAAGTTAAGGATTTCCCCATTAGTTACAGTTAAGAAGATAGTGCCTGTTCCCCGTGGACAAGATTGAGAGTGAGCCAATAGACTGTTAAGAAAGCCTTAAAGTACCTGATTGTTTTCATTAATAAAGAACTTTGTTGAACCTTTAAACAATTTAGAGACTCTGTTTTAAGGAAATCCAAAGGCCTTTAATCTGAGGCAGCCCCAGCGTCCCGTTGGGCACACAGAATTTATGTCCTGTCTACAGTTTTATGCACAGGCCCAGCGTGTGACAGCACAGTAGAAGACGAAGCTGGTGGCCTCTGCCCCAGTAGAAGACGAAGCAGGTGGCTTCTGCCCCAGTAGAAGACGGAAGCTGGTGGCTTCTGCCACCCGGGAGTAGAGAATAGGACCTTTAGAGCTACAGAACAATGTTTAAAGGAGCCTGTACAAGCCATTTCAAGTCTTTTTTACTGTTGTGGTTCAACAACAACAGCATGATGGGGATGAGAGTGAGAGTGCAGCTGATCTCTCACTCTTTCAGTTTTCTCAGTCACAGCCTGTATCTGTAGAGCCTGTATCTATAGAGAGGCCGGAGTTCTCACAGGAAAGGAATGCAGATGATAAAACAGACGCTGGGAACCAGGGTCGAGGTGCCCAGGTGTTAAGACGGAGCCCACGGATTGCGGCCAAGTGTTGAGATCATCAGTTGGGTGGGAAAGCTGCTTGTTTTGATGTTTAGTGAATATATGCTCTGCTCTGGAGATTTCTAGTTGTCAGTTCCAACGTTGCTTTCTGGTTAGCTCCGGCTCCGGGCCTTGGGGAAGGCTGCTTCATGCTATTTCATGGACTTTACACTGAACCTGTGCTTCAAGTCTCCTGCTTTTGCAATATGGAGTATATTGGATTATAACCTGTACTATTGATCTTTTCACTGCTTATGAACTGCCTTTTGTTTGGAAACCTCACAATAAACTATATACCTCACAACTGTGGCTGGTTTGTTATAGAGAGCAAGATGAATCTTATTCTGAGACACAACATTTACCAGTATCCATCTGTTCGTGTCTCTTCATTTTCGGCCATTTTGGAAGACACCCCATGTGACCAGAAGGGAGGGGCTGGCAGCCTCCTTCTTTGTTTCAAGCTCCACCTTCCTTGCAGAGGAGCCTGAAAGTCTGCATCAGCTCTCTTCCTACCCTTTTTGAAGATCTACTCAGCAGGTTTGCAAAGTTTGCTACAATCCTCAGCCAGTCTTTGCACATCAGGTCTGCACGGAATTGCAACAGTTTGTTCCAGCCACAGAAGCAAGCTTTTCCCGCTCTTTTGTAGCAAGCCCTGCTAGGTCCTGCACAGCATTGCTACAGTTTGTTCCAGCCACAGAAGCGAGCTTTTCCCACCTTTTTGTAGCAAGCCAAGCTACAGCCTTGTGCAACTTTGCCTTTTCAAATTTCTGGAAAGGAGCCTTTGCAATCGCCTTTGGCTTTTGCAGCCTGTCAGCAAGAGTTTAATGTGCATTTGAATTATTGTGTCTGATGTGTTTTACTCTCTGTCTTAAAGTGATAAGCCAATTGCACACACAATATTGCTTGCTCTATTTGTAATATTTGCATTGATACACTGACTGCTTTATTATTGCATTGCTATATCGCCTGTTCTTTGTGCTTATGATTGCATTTTCATATTGTGTGTTATATTGACTGTTGGTTATTGATATACTAATTGCTTTACTTGCCAGTTTACCTGCATTGCTGTACTGTTTGCGGCCATGGCTCATACCTCAAGTTCACCAAAATCTCAGAACAGACCTTATGACCTAAGATCCCACAGTTCTTTGAACCCCACACAAAAGGCATTAGAATCACTTTTGGAGGAGGAAGTTCAGCTCGCAGATGTATAAATATGTGAGAGGAAGCCACAGGGAGGAGGGAGCAAGCTTATTTTCTGCTTCCTTGGAGACTAGGACGCAGAACAATGGCTTCAAACTACAAGAGAGGAGATTCCATCTGAACATTAGGAAGAGCTTCCTGACTGTGAGAGCCGTTCAGCAGTGGAACTCTTTGCCCCGGAGTGTGGTGGAGGCTCCTTCTTTGGAGGCTTTTAAGCAGAGGCTGGATGGCCATTTGTCAGGGGTGATTTCTTTGTTGTTGTTCACCGCCCCGAGTCGCCTTCGGGCTGAGAGGGGCGGTCAATAAATGAAATAAATAAATAAATAAATGCAATATTCCTGCTTCTTGGCAGGGGGTTGGACTGGATGGCCCATGAGGTCTCTTCCAACTCTTTGATTCTATGATTCTGTGATTCTAAGGCTGAAAGCATCTGGCTTTCTATTATTGGCCTGGATAGCCAGCTACAGAGTTCTGGGGATGTAAAGGAGTCACAAAACATCAAAGCAGACCTTAAAGCTTTGATTCATAAGTGGAGAGGTTTAGTTGATGCCATTGCCCAAGTGCTTGGCAAAATAAACAGTCAAGAAGCAAACCTCAGGGCAGTTCAGTTTTTGAGCAGGGTTAAGCACAGGGAAACTAGTTATGCACACCTGTTTCATGTAGCTGATTTTAGCCCTTCCCCCAGAAGGGAAAGGGATGGTCAAGCTTCGCCCATTCATAGTGTGATTTCAGATCTCCTTAAACATTCCCCAAAGGCCTTGAGTGCAAAGAGCAGTCAGGGAGGTGCTTCTGGCTAAAGCAAGCACAGCCACACCTGCAGGAAGCATAGCAGCAGACATGACTCCGCGTCAGGGTCTTCGGTCAGCAGGAGCAGCTCCTCATCGATGGCGGCCCTTTACAACAAAGAATCCAAGTGGATGGAGCTGCAGGAAAAAATCCTCAAAGCCGAAGCTGAGGCAGCAGCAGCTGATCTAGGCCTGGACTTCAAGCAGGCTCAGATTGAACTCCAGGCCAAACAAGCTAACTTGGAGGCAAGGCAGAAGTTGTCGCAAACCGAGTTAGAGGCAAAGCAGAAGTTGTCGCAAACTGAGTTAGAGACAAAGTTAAAGTTGATGTGCATCCAACAGGAGGCAGCTCAAAAAAGGGTCCATGCCAACATCCTGGCGAAGGCGCTGCAGGGAGAGCTGTCTCAGGAAAACGTTAACCGTTTGCCAACACCACCTACCACACCTTTTCTGCCAGCCCATGTTGGCTTCCAAGACAGCAAGTTGGTGCATGTGGACAGCGACATCGTGCCACCCAGGCAAGATACAGAAACTAGGGCCAGGAGCCCACAGCCACCAACTCAGGCAGTGAGACCTATTATGGAAACTAGGGGTACCCAGGGGTAAGGGTGAAGTTCTTCTGAAATCTAGAAGGTCCTTTCCCAGGAACAGCTGTAGCCTCAGGTATGGGTGAAACCCTAGTTTCCATAATAGGTCTTGCTGCCTGAGTTGGTGGCTGTGGCTCCTGGCCATAATAGGTCAGGACCAAACACCCCTTCCGTTTCTTCAAACTCCTCAGCCTCAGCTTGACTCTTTGTTTAGAAACCCGAAGAAGGATTTAAGGGACAAAGGTGTGGAAAAATTCTCTGACCGGCCAGAAGATTTCCTACTTTGGAAAAAGACTTTTCAGCGAGCCATACAGAGTTTAAGACTGACCTCTGAGGAACAATTGACTTTTATGATTGCCTGGCTTGGTCCAGTGTCAGCTCAGCAGGTGAGAAGGATTTTCTCGGCTCTCATGGACCAACCAGATAGAGCATTGGACACTGCATGGATGAGACTTGATCAGCGCTACGGGTCCAGCACCCAGATTGAAGCCTTGCTGATGGACAGACTTCATAAGTTCCCAGTGCTCATACCTAAGGCCTTTAAACAGCTTTGGGACCTGTCAGACTTATTGATTGAGCTCCAGTCAGCCAAGGGAAACCCACAGCTTCCAGGGTTTGCCTGCCTGGACCAACACCTGTCCCAAACTGCCATTACTCAGAAGCTGCCGTATTCCTTACAAAAAGAGTGGGGCAGAGAAGTCTTCAGATTCAAGCAGGTCAATCATCAGGTCTACCCACCGTTCACCCATCTTGTGGATTTTGTTACAAATGCCGCCATGCAACTCAACGACCCACAGATGGGATTTCCAACTCTTTATGGGACTCCAAGGATGGATAGGCCCATCAAAGAGCCCAAGAAACCTGCAAAAGACAGTGGCATCAAGAGAAACATCGCCGTCAAGTCCACGGAGACCAACCCTTCTCCAGCTGACGCCAAGACGATGCCTAAGGATGTTTTGTGCCCACTGCATGCAAAACCCCACAGTTTGGCCGACTGCAGAGAGTTTGCCAAGAAGCCTCACGCAGACAAGGTCAAGATCCTCAAGAAGTCCAGGATCTGCTTCAGGTGCTGTGGTGCAATTCCCCATCAGTCAAAGTCATGCAAAGAAAAAGTAAAGTGCGACGTGTGCCAATCCGAGAAGCATTGCTCAGCTATGCATGACAAGGATTTCGTGCCCTCCAAGGTCAAAAGCGGAGCCATCAGTCAAACCTCCCCAGAGGTTTCGGCTGGACCTTCATCGGGCACTGAGGCACCCTCTGTGGCCTGCACACAGCTGTGTGGCAGCCCAAAGAAGACCAGGATTTGCCATCCCATTTGTTTGGCAGAGGTCTTTCCTGCCAGCAAGCCATGGATGAAGAAAATGTACGTGGCCCTCGACAACCAAAGCGACAGTTCCATGGCCACCCCTGACTTCTTACGAAACTCTAAGGAGCAGGCAAAGACTATTGACTATTGTATTTCTACTTGTACAGGCAAACAAAGAAGACAGGGCCGTGTTACATCTGGATTTATCATTTCGCCATGTGGCAGACATTCACTTTGAGTTACCTGACCTTATTGAGTGTGCGTCCATCCCACGCAATAAGGACCAGATTGCTACCAAAGAGATGATGCAGGCGCATCCACACCTGAAAGGACTACAGGACCTCATTCCACCCTTTGGGCCGGGCATTGACATAGTCCTGCTCATCAGATCCAACTTCCCCAGCTTGATGAGCATCTGGGCTGAGAAGAGAAGCCTTCCTGCTGCACCTTTGGCACAGAAGACTCCATTAGGATGGACCATACAGGGACCTGTATGTGTTGACAGAATGCATCCTCCGTCTTCTCTGTGTCCGGATCAGCCAAACATCCACAGTTGTGACAGAGTCACCCTCATGCAAAGTTGCCTCAGCCACATTTCTGTTTGCTTCCAAGGAGTTTCATTTGAGTTCTCATCTATCTTCGATGTGTCCCAGGATGATGAGAACACAGCGCTCTCCTGATATGAGCAAGCGTTCCTGAACGTCATGAGCTCCGAGGTCACTCTCAGCGAGGAATGGAATTCAAAGCAGACCAGCCTACCCTGCCTCCCAACAGACAGGTAGCAGAGAAGAGACTGCAGTCTTTGAGATGCAAGATGCAGCATGATCCCAAGACCAAACAGCAAATCGTTCAGTTTATGGACGACATGTTTTCAGCAAGGTATGGTGAGCCATGGGGAGAGGAGGCGGAGTAGCCTTATATGTCAAAAACTCTTATGCTGCAGAAGAGATGCAAGACAGCAATCCGGGAAACCAGCTTGAAAGCATCTGCATCAAGGGGACTCAAAAAGATCTTGTTGTAGGCATCTACTACAGACCTCCAAGCCAGGAGGAAGAACTTGATGAAGTCTTCTGCCAACAGTTGACCAAACAGGCACAGAAAAGAGATGTAGTAGTCATGGGCGATTTCAATTATCCTGATATTTGCTGGAAAACAAACTCAGCCAAGAGTACAAAGTCCAACAAATTCCTCGCTTGCCTTGCAGACAATTTCATAGTCCAGAAGGTAGAAGAGGCAACAAGGGGATTGGCTACTCTTGATCTCATCCTAACAAATGCGGAGGACCTGATCAATGCGGTTGAAGTGGTAGGATCCTTAGGGGCAAGTGACCATGTGCTCCTGCAATTTGAGGTACAAAGGAAGGCCGAAACTAAGACAAGTCAAACCAGCATTTTGGACTTTAGGAGAACTAATTTTCAAAAAATGAAGGAAACACTGAGCAGCATTCCGTGGACACAGATACTAAAAGGCAAGGGAGTTACGGATGGATGGGAGTTTCTCAAGAGTGAAATACTCAAGGCGCAATTGCAAACCGCGCCAACAAAGAGAAAAAATAGGACAGGTGCAAAGAAGCCAGAATGGATGTCCAAAGAACTTCTAACTGTGCTAAGACACAAAAGAAACATGCACAAGAAGTGGAAAAAGGGAGAAATCACCAAAGAAGAATTCAAACAAATAGCCAACACCTGTAGGGAAAAGGTCCGCAAGGCTAAAGCACAAAACGAGCTCAGGCTTGCCAGAGACATTAAAAACAATAAAAAGGGATTCTTTTCTTATGTCAGTAGAAAAAGAAAAAACAAGGAGGCGATAGAGCCTCTTCGAGGAGAAGATGGGGCAATGCTGACATGGGAAAGGGGAAAGGCAGAACTACTTAATACCTTCTTTGCCTCGGTCTTCTCACAAAAAGAAAGTAATCTTCAACCTCAGCAAGATGGAGTGGATGAGGGATTATAGGACATCCAACCCCAAATTGGGAAACAAGTTGTCCAGGAATACCTAGTCGCTCTAAATGAGTTCAAGTCCCCAGGGCCAGATCAACTACACCCAAGAGTATTGAAGGAACAAGCAGAAGTCATTTCGGAACCATTGGCAACCATCTTTGAGAGTTCTTGTAGAACGGGAGAAGTTCCAGCAGATTGGAGGAGGGCCAATGTGGTCCCAATCTTCAAGAAGGGAAAAAAGGATGACCCAAACAACTACAGTCCAGTCAGCCTCACGTCGATACCAGTCAAGATTCTGGAAAAGATTGTTAAGGAAGTGGTCTGCAAACACTTAGAAACAAATGCGGTCATCGCTAATAGTCAACATGGATTTATCAAAAACAAGTCATGCCAGACTAATCTGATCTCTTTTTTCGATAGAGTTACAAGCTGGGTAGATGCGGGGAATGCCATGGATGTAGCGTACCTGGATTTCAGTAAGGCCTTCGACAAGGTCCCCCATGACCTTCTGGCAAGGAAACTAGTCCAATGTGGGCTAGGCAAAACTACGGTGAGGTGGATCTGTAATTGGTTAAATGGGTGCTCACTAATGTAGAGGGTGCTCACTAATGCTTCTTCTTCATCTTGGAAAGAAGTGAGGAGTGGAGTGCCACAGGGTTCCGTCCTGGGCCCGGTCCTGTTCAACTTCTTTATTAATGACTTAGATGAAGGGTTAGAAGGCAGGATCATCAAGTTTGCAGACGACACCAAATTGGGAGGGATAGCCAATACTCCAGAGGACAGGAGCAGGATTCAAAATGATCTTGACAGATTAGAGAGATGGGCCCAAACTAACAAAATGAAGTTCAACAGTGACAAATGCAAGATATTCCACTTTGGCAGGAAAAACGAAATGCAAAGATACAAAATGGGGGATGCCTGGTTGAGAGCAGTACGTGTGAAAAAGATCTTGGAGTCCTCGTGGACAACAAGTTAAACATGAGCCAACAATGTGATGTGGTGACAAAAAAGCCAATGGGATTTTGGCCTGCATTAATAGAGCATAGGGTCTAAGTCCAGGGAAGTAATGCTACCCCTCTATTCTGCTTTGGTTAGACCACACCTGGAATATTGTGTCCAATTCTGGGCACCACAATTAAAGAGAGATATTGACAAGCTGGAATGTGTCCAGAGGAGGGCGACTAAAATGATCAATGGTCTGGAGAACAAGCCCTATGAGGAGCGGCTTAAGCCCTATGAGGAGCGGCATGTTTAGCCTGAAGAAGAGAAGGCTGAGAGGAGATATGATAGCCATGTATAAATATGTGAGAGGAAGTCACAGGGAGGAGGGAACAAGCTTGTTTCCTGCTTCCTTGGATACTAGGACGCGGAACAATGGCTTCAAACTACAAGAGAGGAGATTCCATCTGAACATGAGAAAGAACTTCCTGACTGTGAGAGCCGTTCAGCAGTGGAACTCTCTGCCCTGGAGTGTGGTGGAGGCTCCTTCTTTGGAAGCTTTTAAACAGAGGCTGGATGGCCATCTGTCAGGAGTGATTTGAATGCAATATTCCTGCTTCTTGGCAGGGTGTTGGACTGGATTGGTCTTTCCAACTCTTTGATTCTATGATTCTTTGATTCTATCCAGCCCTGGCTCAGACAAGGAAGAGTCTTGGTTCCTTCTCTTCCATAAGGTCACTCACCCGCAGAAGCCGGAATAGGTGCGCATTGTGTTTGATGCCAGCGCCAAATGCAAGGACATCCTGAATGACGTGCTCCTGAAGGGACCAGACCTTCTGAACATCCTTAGGTTCAGGGAATCCAAGTATGCTGTCATCACTGACATCTTCAAGATGTTTTTTTTAAATATAATTTTATTGGTTTTCACAAGAAAGGTTACTATCAAAACTTCCACCTGTTACCACCAAAAGACAAAAAGATGAAAAGAAAAGAAAGAAAAAACACATACCAATAAACAAACAATACCCTAGTGTGACTTCCGTTCTTCTTACTTAACCTTTACTATCTTTTCTCCATTCTTTCTCTCTCTTTCCATTCTTATAACCTAATTCTATTCTATATTGAGAGTGAATAACAATGTAACACTATTCCTATCTCGCTTAGCTTTCCAGTCTTTCCTTTCTATATATTCTTATAGATCATTCCAGTCCGTTGGCTTCATACCTCGTCCGTTATGTTGCCTCAACCAATATGTTAATTCATCCATGTCCTTGATATCTATTATTTTTTCTATCCAGTCCATTTTCAAAGGTGTTTTTTCCTGTTTCCAAAATTTGGCAAACACCATCCTTGCAGCTGTGGCAAAGAAAGTAAATAACTTTTCCTTATTTGTGTCCTTGAAAATATCTGAATCAAACATACCCAGTAGGTACATTTTTGGTATCAGTGGGAAGGCAGTTTTTAGTATTCTCTTACATTCCGTGTGAATCATTTTCCAATATTTATTTGTTTTTTCACACGTCCACCACATATGGTAGAAAGATCCCTCCTGTACTTTACATTTCCAGCATTCCTTACTCACCTTTTTATACATTATGCCCAATTTTTGCGGTGTCATATACCACCTATGTATCATTTTTAGCCAGTTTTCTTGTAGATCTGATGCATATATTTCATCCTTTTAATCCAAATTTCTTTGAATTGATCTGCCAATGTTTTTAACCCATTGAATCATCAAGTCTTTTATCTCCTCCCTCTCTGTCGCTCATCCTACTAGTTTGTTATAGATTCTCGAAATTATTTTTTTCCTCTGTTTGTATTTTGTCCCAAAAGCCCTTTCTGTCTCCAAATCCGTATTTTTTGTCTATATTGTAGCTTTCCTTAACCTGTAAGTACTGGAGCCATGAAACATTTTTGAATTTACCCACAATGTCCTCTTGCATTTTCAGTTCAAAAGTATCGCCTTTTTTATACAACATGTCCTTATATGTTGGCCAACATGTCCATCCCAATAGTCTTCTATGGTTTGCCTCTAAAGGCGAAATCCATAGGGGAGTTTTCCCAAGTAGGTTATTCTTGTACCTCTCCCAAATGGTTTCCGAAGTTCTTTTCCTTTTTAATTCCATCATACCACAGGTATGAGTGCCACCCTTTTCTCAGGTCAAACTCTTCTAAAGTCAAACTTCTAATATTGGTTAGCTTAGTCCAGTCTCTTATCCACATTAATGCTGACGCTTCATGATATAACTTTAAGTCCGGGAGGCCGAAGCCTCCTTTTTCCTTTGGGGTAATCATCGTTATTTGTTTGATTTTTGGTTTTTTGTTTTTCCAGACAAACTTCCTAATATCCTTAGACCAATCCTTAAAGTACTTGTTGCTTGTTATTATGGGGAGGTTTTGGAAAAGGTAGAGCATCCTTGGTAAAATATTCATTTTAATTGCGGCAATTCTGCCTAACAAGGATAAATTTAGTCTTCCCCAGCTCTCCATCTCTTTTTTAATTTCTTTCCATTTGGCTAGGTAATTATTTTCCAATAGGTGTAAATTTCTTGCCGTCACCTGTCAGGAACCGGTTTCCAGGCCTTGAGTCTTGGTGCAAAAAACCAGGATCCTGACATGTGATGCTGATAAGAATGTGCAGCTGGTGGCCTTGGGGGGGAAGCAGTTGGCATTTGGCGGGGAATATTGCACGGGACTCTCGGCCGGCGGGAAAGGGGAATTCAATTGCGAGGGAGGGTATATAAGGGTTAAACTGCGGCTGCCAGCCAATCCTGGCTTTCTTCGTGTATGAATGTCCAGCAGTAAAAGTTCCTGATTGATTACGGATTGGCGTCCTGTGTCGTTATTGGGAACGGCTGCTGTGAGCTTACATTAAGCCAGGATTGATCGGTACCGTCCCGCGGCTGCGGTGAGGTACCCTTATGGAATGGGAGGGAATTCCAGCGGCGGGGGGAGAGCCGGACTCCCCTTTCGAGAATGCGGAGGAGGAGCTGGAGAGAGTGGCTGCCTTGGCTTCATCGACTGCTTATGCCCGGCCCAACGGGGTGACCCAGAGGCGAGTGAAGGGGGCAGAGGCGGCAGCGAGAGAAAGCAGTGGGCTAGATTTCCTCTCCCCGCAGAGGTTGGAGGAAAAGGTGGCATCCATGGAAACCACCCTCGCAGTGATGTCGAGGGTGATGGAGCGGCTGGCCTCCTTGATAGAGGAATCACAACCCCGAGGCGAATCGGTGTGGAGTGCAGAGGAGAGGAGTGACCGGGGACCCGGAGCACGGCCAAAAACGCAGGCGAGTTGGAGAGCCGGGGCAGAGAGTGATGAGGAGGAAGGACAGCCGCGGGGCCTAACGCTAACGTCCCAGCAGACGCTTCTGGTGCCCCCGGCCGGAGCCGGGCGCAGCACAGGGCGGTATGGATTGCCCCCGGAGCAGCATGGGCTCCAGGGAGGGCCACCACGAGCAGAGAGCCGGGAGAGGAGCCACCACCAGAGGAGGGAGGAGCTGAGAGCCGAATTTGGAGGTGAAGCCGGGAGCCTCGATTATTTCTTAACCATGGTGAGGGGATATCTAGAGGACAACGCACCCACCTTCAGATCGAAGGCAAGCAGAGTGTGGGCAGTGGGCGCAGCACTGAGGAGAGGAGCGGCAGAGTGGTATGTCCAGCTCCACGCCAGACATGACCCATGTTTGGGATCCACGAGGCGATTCCTAGCAGCGATGGAAGCACGCTTCAGGGATCCGCTCGAGAGAATCCAAGCGAGAGAGAAGTTGCAGACGATAACCCAAGGCCAGCGTTCCGTGTCCGAATACGTGGAAGAATTCCAGTTGCGGGCAGAAAAGGTGCCTGAGTGGTCCAATACCACTAAGGTCCAGATATTTAAGGAAGGCCTGCGGAAGGAAATCTTGGCTTGGGCACTTCATCGTGATGATCCGGAGGAGATAGGCGGATGGATTGAGCTGGCTGGCCGCATCGAGACGACCCTGGTTCAGGTCAGGAGACATCGAGGGGCGGCACCGCAGCAGACGAGAGCCAAGGAGGAGAGTCGGAGGACGGAGAGAGGCACGATCGGGAAAGGCCCAGCCGGAGGCCCCAAGGAGCAGAGAGGCGGCTGTTTTGTATGCGGCCGTTTTGGCATCGGGCCGCAAATTGTCAGCAGAGAAAAGGGGGGATCCCTCTCAGTCAAAGTTTAAACCGGCCGCTGGGAAGAGAGCAGAAGAGAGCCTCCCTCACAGGGCCCCAGTGGGGGATCTGGTGAGTCACAACCCAGGGATGTTAGTGTTCCTGATAAGGCTAGAAGGGGAGGGGAAGTGGGCCAGCTGCAAAGCCCTCATGGATTGTGGCTGCTCCAGGAACATTATAACCCCAGAATTGGCAGACGAACTGAAATGTGAGAAAGCCGTCTTGCCAGCCCCTATTGCGTTTTCACAGCTGGATGGCTCGGTAGCGGCTGGAGCCCCAGCGCGATTCGAAGTGGGGGAAGTGCAGTGCAAGATAGGGAATTGGGAAGGCGGCATAACATTTGTAGTATCCCCTATAGCAACTTATAATGTGATATTGGGGATGCCGTGGTTGAGGGAGGCAAACCCACAAATCAATTGGAGGAAGGGCAGCCTGAGCTTCCAAGACGAAGAAAAGGGGGAATGTTGTAAGGGGGAGGGAGGCACGACAGATGGAGTGCAGGAGATCCCTCCCGAATATAGAGACTTTGAGGACGTATTTGATGAAAAGGAAGCAGATCAGCTTCCTCCCCCAAGACGGGTCGAGGTGAAAATCGAGCTCAATAAAGATGCTAAGCTGCCTAGGAGTAGGCTATACCCAATGTCGGCAAAGGAGATGGAGGAACTGAGGAAGTACATCGATAAGAACTTAGCCTGAGGGTTCATAGTACCATCTGAATCCCCATTGGGGGGCCCAGTGCTATTTAGGCACAAAAAGGACGGCTCATTGAGGTTGTGTGTGGACTATAGGGGGCTGAACGCAGTGAGCACGACCAACAATTACCCATTGCCTCTAACCAAGGACTTACTGTCAAGACTGTCAGAGGCAAGGGTGTTTACGAAAATTGACTTGATTGAGGCCTATCATAAGTTGCGAATACGGCCTGAGGACAGATGGAAAACGGCTTTCTCATATGCATTGGGGCATTTTGAATATTCCGTGTGTCCCTTCGGCTAAAAGGCTCTGGAGGGGCATTTATGCAAATGATTAATGAGGTGTTGCACCCGCTACTGTACCGGGGAGTGTACTGTTTTGTGGATGATGTAATAATATTCAGCCGTGATAGGCAATCCCATATTCAGTTGGTGAGGGAAGTACTCCAGAAATTGAGGGAAGCAAAGCTGTTTGCAAAGCTGCCAAAGTGTGAATTTAATAAGGAACAAATAGATTTCCTCGGATACAGAATCTCCCAGGGAGGGGTGGCAATGGATCCTTCAAAGGTAGAGGATGTCAGGGGTGGGGGCCCCCCAAAACACGCAAGCAGTTACAGTCTTTCTTAGGGTTTGTGAACTTTTATCGGGTGTTCATAAAAGACTTTGCTCAGGTGGCACTGCCCCTCACTGAATTGCTGAAGACAAAGGGGAGGGGGGAGACGGTAAGGGTGCGGTCCCCGGGAGCAAAATTGAATTGGTCGGCAGAATGCCAGAGGGCTTTCGAGGAACTGAAATGCAGGTTCACAGAAGAACCTGTCCTAATCCACCCCGATCTGACTAAGCAATTTGTAATCCATTGTGACGCATCGGATTGGGCCTATGGGGCCGCGTTGATGCAAAGGGATCCGGAGGGGAGGTTGAAGCCATGTGGGTTCATATCAAAAAAGTTCAGCGAAGCTGAGTGAAACTGGCCGGTGTGGGAGAAGGAAGCCCTGTCAATCCTAAGAGCCCTGGAGACATGGAGGCATTTGTTAGAGGGAAGCGGCATACCCTTTGAGGTATGGACCGACCATAAAAACCTACAATATATCACTTCACCCAGGAGATTGTCAGCAAAACAAATAAGATGGGGGCAGTTCTTCAGCAGATTCGATTTCCAGCTGAAGTTTCACAAGGGGAGACAAAATGTGGTGGCAGACACGTTGTCACGTATGCCGGAGGATGAAGGGAGGGGGCAAGACCCAAAGGGGAGTATTTTCTCGGAGCGGCAGTGGGGCATGGCGGTGCAGACCAGGGCACAAGCGGAACACAGCCAAAGACTGGTGGGAGTAGAGAGCAAGGACGGGGGATGGGAGGAGGAGATAAGACAGGCATGCAAGGAGGATGAGTGGCTGGAGAGGAACAAGGAAAAGGTGGAATGGAAGGGTGGATTGGGGTTTGTAAACAAGAAGGTATACATCCCAGTCAGCCTGCGGGAAAAAATGATGATCAGATGCCATGACAATAAGTGGGCAGGACCCTTGGGAGTTACGAAATCTCTGAAATTACTGGCACGCCAATGTTGGTGGCCTGGGATGAGGGGTGACACAAAATCATATGTATCCCGATGTAACACATGTGCACAGAACAAAGTACCCACACAAAAGCCAACAGGGTTATTGCAGAGGGTAGCAGAGCCGTCAAAGCCATGGAGTGTGATTGCTATGGATTTTGTAGGCGAACTCCCGAATAGCCGGGGTCAGCACTACATATGGACAGTGATGGACTTGTTCTCAAAACAGGCGCATTTCGTGGCGCTGCCTAAATTGCCATCTGCGGAAAAGTTGGTTGAGCTGTTTATTAAACACATATATCGGTTGCATGGATGTCCCGATCAGGTGATTAGCGACCGAGGGGTGCAGTTTACGGCACGTTCTGGGAAAAGTTCATGCAACTGATGGGGGTGGAAAGGACCCTGAGTTCAGCGTTCCATCCCATGACCAATGGGGGGGTCGAGCGCACTCAGCAGACGTTGGGATTATTCCTAAGAACATACACAAATCATTGCCAAAACGACTGGGCAGACCTTATCCCATTTGCAGAAGTCGCATGCTTGTCACGCATCCACAGGGAAATCCCCCTTTGAAATAGTCTACGGAGGTAGCCCCTTTGCCTAAGCTGCCGAGTTGGGAGGAGGAGGAACCGTGGGGAAAGGAGGGGTGGCCAGACAAGGCGAGGGCGAGTTGGGAGGAGGTAGTGAAATTACTCAGAGAAGCCCAACGGAAGTATAAGTTATTTGCGGATAGAAAATGGAGGGAAGGAGACAGGTTGGAGGAAGGGGACTTAGTATGGTTGAGCACCAAAAATCTCAAGCTGGATGCCCCGTCCAGGAAGTTATCTCCCAAATACATCGGGCTGTTTAGAATCTCCAGTAAAATCAATGATGTCACATATACATTGCAACTACCGAAGGTTTGGGGGAAGATACACCCAACGTTTCACTGTAGCTTGTTGAAAAAGTACCAAGGTTCGCTGGATGAAGAAGGAATATAGTAGTGACATGTATTTCCATTCCAGGAAGAAGAGGAGGAGGAGGAGGACGTCATGTCAGGAACCGGTTTCCAGGCCTTGAGTCTTGGCGCAAAAAACCAGGATCCTAACATGTGATGCTGATAAGAATGTGCAGCTGGTGGCCTTGGGGGGAAGCAGTTGGCATTTGGCGGGGAATATTGCGCGGGACTCTCGGCCGGCGGGAAAGGGGAATTCAATTGTGAGGGAGGGTATATAAGGGTTAAACTGCGGCTGCCGGCCAATCCTGGCTTTCTTCATGTATGAATGTCCAGCAGTAAAAGTTCCTGATTGATTACGGATTGGCGTCCTGTGTCGTTATTGGGAACGGCTGCTGTGAGCTTACAGTCACCCATATTCCCAGGTATTTAATTTTGGTTGCTATTTTAATTCCTGATATTTCTTGTAACTCCTTTTGGTTTTTGCTTGAAATGTTCTTAGTCAACATCATTGTCGAACGCTTTCTCCGTGTCGATTTTTAATAGAGCCAATTCTTTTTGGTGGTGAGTTTCATAACACTCTAGAGTATCTAGAATTGTCCTTATATTTTCTTTTATATTCCTATTTGGAAGAAAACCATTTTACTTGTCTCCAATCCAGTCTTTTAGGAATTCTTTAAATCTGTTTGTCAAGATACTTGAAAAAAAATTATAATCTGAATTTAAAAGCGATGTTGGATGGTAGTTTCTCATTTCTTCCACATCTGTTCCCTCTTTGTATATCAAGATAATATCAGCTATTTTCCACGAATCCGGAATTTCTTGGTTTGTGAGAGCTTTGTTCATAATCTTTTGCAGGACCTGTAAAATTTCCTCTTCCACTGATTTATAAAAACATGCTGAGAAACCATCAGGTCCAGGTGCTTTGTTATTTTTTAAATTTTAATTGCCCTTTTAATTTCTTCTAGGGTGATTGGTTTATTTAATTTTTTTCTTTGTTCATCTGGTTTTCTCTTTTTTCTCTAGTTTATGTTTGCTCAAGTATTTCATAATTTTTTCTTTGTCTATATCTCCCTTAGTATATAATTGTTGATAATATTTTTGAAACTCTTCTGTGATTTCATTATCTTTGATTAATATTGTCTCTTCTCATCTAATTTTACTTATAATCTGGGATTGCTTTTTCTTTCTTAATTTCCTTGCCAACCATTTTCCAATCTTATTAGCATTTTCCAAAGATGTTTGTTTAATATATTTTAATTGTTTCACCATTTCTTCTAACTCTATATTATGCTTCTCTTTTTTCAGGAGATGTAATTCTTTGTCCGTCTCACGATTCTTTGGATTCTTTTTTAACTCTTGTTCTTTTTTCTGGATTGTTTCTTGTATTTTTTTAATTTTAGAGTTTTTCTGCTTATTTCTTACCGCATTTTGCTGAATCAGGTGTCCCCTCATGACTGCCTTGTAGGCGTCCCAAACTGTTTGAATCTTTATGTCTTTATGTCTCAAAATATTTATGTCTTTATGTCTCAAAAATTCTAAGTCTTGTTTTGGTTCCTTTAAAAAAATCCTTCCATCTCTTCTATTGCTTTTTGTATTTTGTTTGTTTCTTCTTTTGCTAATTTATTTTTATAAGCTTTTTGTTGGATCAGGTGGCCCTTCATTACTGCCTTGCTGGCATCCCAGACACTTTTGTTTTCAGTCTGTTGGGAGCATAGATATTTTATATTAGCATCTTCTGGTTGTTTCTAGTTATTCTCCCTAGGGAAGGGCTATTTTTTATGATCTCAGAGCTGGGTCAGGTTCATACAGGGAGATAGGATCTGCTGAATATACTGAGTCTGAACCATATAGGGCTTTAAAGGTCATAACCTGCACTTTGAATTGTATTAAAGAAAGTGGTTTCACTGTGCAGTGATTACATGGGAACTCCTGGAACCAGTTGGAGGCCCAGACAATGAGTACACAATGATGGCTTTGAATCACCATGTTAATGATGCATGTTCAGAGTTTTCTTTTGTGCACTTCTGTGAGGGTTTGTTGCCTGGTGTGATGAATTGCCTACCTTTTAGGCCAGTGAAAAGCTCAGGAAGTAGGTCCAAGAATTTTGGCAGCCATTTTGTGAGATAGTACATGGAGGCAGCCATCTTAGAGTACCCATTTCCTAGAGGGGCAGAGCTTAGGAGCAGCCTGGAGAGAAATGTGGAGAGCCTTTGTGATTGGCTGGGAGAGGTACAAATTGCCTGAAAGGGTACATTTTAAAAAGTCTGACAAGCCAGTCAGGGACTGAGGGTTGAAGAAGAAAGTCAGGTTTTTGGGAGAGTTAGGAGAAGATACTGATAGCTATAAGGTAGAATAGCTGGTATAGAGTATAGACAGATCCAAGGGAAAGGATTGTCTAGAGTTTTAGGAATTCTAGTCAGAGGGAATGAACTCTGCTAGTTTCCTGAGGGAGTGAAGAGTTGTTTTTGGAACCAAATATTGAACTGGTTTTTTTTTTAGTAACCATACGCTCCAACTCATTATTGCAACCGTTACACTGAAGTGCCTGTATTTGTTCTTTGTTAAACAATAACAGTCTCAAGAATGCCTCTATGTGAAGAAGTTCCATAGCAGTTTAGAGAAGCAGAGTTTTAGGATTGGTGGCAGCAACCTTTAAAAAGAATCTCATGTTTTTACCTCAGTGTTCAGAGCCCTGAGTGTGAATCCAGCACATTCAAGCTACTAAAAACCTCTTGATAAACCAGAAGCTAAACATTCCCTTTAAGTGTGGGGGTAGCCAGTGTTCATACTAACTCAGCATACAGAATTTGGCAGTAAAGACTCTACAGCCTCCAAACCATTAATTGAATGTATATAATAATCCTTTACAATTGGTGGTACAGCATTGGGATTGTTAGAATAAATCCATTCTCTACACCTGGCATTAAATAGACAACTACAAGAGAGGAGAATCCACCTGAACATGAGGAAGAACTTCCTGACTGTGAGAGCCGTTCAGCAGTGGAACTCTCTGCCCCGGAGTGTGGTGGAGGCTCCTTCTTTGGAGGCTTTTAAACAGAGGCTGGATGGCCATCTGTCAGGGGTGATTTGAATGCAATATTCCTGCTTCTCGGCAGAATGGGGTTGGACTGGATGGCCCATGAGGTCTCTTCCAACACTTTGATTCTATGATTCTATGTCTATGGTGCTGCAAAGGGATTTGTTTTGTTCAGCACTCCCCCTCTGGTTGCCACCTGGAAAATACATCATTGCATTATTTTGGCTTGGAAAGAGACCAAGAGGAGTTGTTGAAGCACACCCTGTCTTAAGATAATCAATTCGACTTTTACAGGAGATCTAACTGTGTTATCTTCAACAGCCAGAATATATTGTTTGCCAAATGTCAATCAACCATGAAATTAGAAACTAATTTTACCCACCAGAGGAAGTATCTCTGGCAATCTGCAAATCATACAGGCCAAAGTCATCTCCTTTATAAATTGGCAATTTTATTGACGCAACCCCGAAATTCTACCATTCGAGCGTTCTGATAGTTTGACAGTTTAAAGTTATTTTGAAACCATTGGCAATCATCTTTGAGTGTTCTTGGAGAACGGGAGAAGTCCCAGCAGATTGGAGGACGGCAAATGTAGTCCCAGTCTTCAAGAAGGGACAAAAGGACGACCCAAACAATTACCATCTGGTCAGCCTCACGTTGATAACAGGCAAGATACTGGAAAAGATAGTTAAGGAAGGGGTCTGCAAACACTTTGAAACGAATGCAGCCATCACTAATAATACAGAACGTTGGATAAGTGGAGGTTGGATAAGCGAGAGTCTACCGTAATGGGAAAGTGGCCCTTTGGAAGACCCTGTTTAGTCCCCCAAAGTTGTTGTTGTATAATAATAATAATAATAATAATAATTATTATTATTATTATTATTATTATTATTATTAGAAACACAACAAGATTAGTACACAGTAAACAAGATCACTATGCTGGCTGTTGTATTGGATCACGTATCGGACACTTCTCAAGTGTCTAGGACTGTGTGATGTATTGGCGAATAATGTTTTCAGATCCGAGTAGGGTGGCCTTTTGCAGCTGACAGACGGTAATTTTGTCAGCACTCATTGTGTTTAAGTGCAGGCCAAGGTCTTTAGGCACTGCACCCAGTGTGCTGATCACCATTGGGACTACCTTTACTGGCTTGTGCCACAGTCTTTGCAGTTTGATCTTTAAATCCTCATATTGTGTCAGCTTTTCCAGTTGTTTCTCTTCAATCCTGCTGTCGCCTGGGACAGCATACTTGGTTTTTTAACACGATCGTGAAGTCAGGAGTATTGTGCTCCAAAACTCTGTCAGTTTGAATTCGGAGTCCCAGAGTAGTTTGATGTGTTCATTTTCTGTAACTTTTTCAGGCTTATCACCCTACCAGTTCTTTGACATAGGCAGATGTTATTTGTGGCACTGGTTCCAATGAATCATCTGAGCAACGGTATTATGCCTCTGCTTGTAGTCTGTCTGTGCGATCTTCTTGCAGCAGCTGAGGATGTGATAATTTTGTCTGCTTCCTTGCAGAGTTAACACTTGGGATCTGTTGTCGACTTTTCAGTTCTGGCTTTGATGGCATTTGTTTGAATTGCCTGTTCTTGGGCTGCCAGAATCAGGCCCTCGGTCTTCTTTTTCAAAGTTCCATTTGTGAACCACATCCATGTTTTTTTGTAAATGTTGCTCTCAATTTTTCCCAGGAACTTTCCTTCTTTTGCCAGTTTTCTCTTTTGCTCTGCACTGTATTTTTTACAGTATTCGCTCTTTGTCTTTTGCACTTTAAGCAGTCTTCTACTATTGATTTCTATCCATGTTGGTTCTTGACTGCCTTTCACATGCCAGTGCATGCTTCTCTTCTTCTACCGTTTGTTTCACTTGCAGAAGCCCTCTGCCTCCTGATTTTCTGGGCAGGTAAAGTCTGTCGACATCACTACAAGGGTGTAATGCATAGTGGATTGTCATTAGTTTTCTTGTTTATTATTATTATTATTATTGTTGTTGTTGTTGTTGTTATTAGCTCTCATTGCCACACATCAGTTGTAATGGGAAAGCAGCCCTTTGTAAGACCCTGTTTAGTCCCTACTATTATTAAAAGTGTCACATGTATTGGGGTAAACAGCCCATGAGCCACATGGGCTGTTGGGGATATTTTCTTGAGTCTCGCACTTCACTTTTTGTAGTTTTTTCAACCTCAGCCCCTTCCCCTTTATCTTTTTTTTCCACACGAGTGTTAACTGAATCCAACACAGCCCAACCAATTTTTTTCTTGGTGTCTTTATTTTTAGACCTGTTTCTGAGGTTATT
Organism: Anolis sagrei; assembly: GCF_037176765.1. NCBI lineage: Eukaryota > Metazoa > Chordata > Lepidosauria > Squamata > Anolidae > Anolis > Anolis sagrei. The sequence continues at coordinate 167,086,946 of NC_090022.1, read as the reverse complement.
TGGGGTGCTGATTCAGAAAATTGGATTGGATAGACCACATCAGCTCTAGATTATTAAATATGGTTTTCTGTGGGCTAGTAGATGGCAACTACTGGATGGAATATGTTCTGTATCAGAAACTAGAGCTGATGTGGTCTATCTAATTCAATTTTCTGAATCAGCACCCCAAATAACCAAACGGAATCTAAAGTTGACCAAAAACTGATGCTTAACCCTTTTGGTAGTAATGTTGGAGAGTGGTTTCTGGTCAAAGTGGTCCCTGGTCAAGTGGTTCTTGGTCAAAAAAAGGCTGGGAACCACTGCTCTAAATCTTTTTCTTATTGCTTCTGCTGAACAATGAATGGAAGGCTGCTTCCCTGTGCCAGAAGAAAAGCTGGGGCTGCTGGGAAATAAAACAAAAAGGGTAGGAAAGTAGTGGTGCCTCTGCTGCCATTGACATGTTCCTTGCCCTCTTCTCTTCCTTCCATGATTGGGAGGATCTGGGAGTGTGGCTGCTACTGAGGAAGAGGAGAATAGTTATAATTCTTAAGGATAGTTTCCAGAATATGATGGCAAACACAATAACAAAAGCAAGCAACATGCTGGCTGAGAGGAAAACAATAGGACAGTTTAACACCCACTGAGAAATTAGAAATGTAAAGGAGTAACATGGCTGTTTTAATATGTAGCACTTGGAGGGCATGTTTTTGTCAGCATGCTCCAACAGACAAGAGGCTGTATGTGGCTCATGGGCTGTTTACCCCAATACATGTGATCTTACAGATCACTGTTCTCCTAATGTACTAAAACTGCTGTTCTTATTTTCATTAAGTGGCTTTGGCCACACTATATAGCAACTTACTTCAAATTCATAGCAAACAGATCAGATTCTGAATGTGTTAAAACCTCCTCAGCTGCCAAACACTTTGAATTCTGGCAGAGTTAAATGTCTGAGTCACTAGTTTTAAAAAAGTAATTTTCCTATTTGTATTGCATACATTATGAGCACAAGATCTTTACTCAGGATTTCCATCCCTCTTCCTCTAATCTGCCTTTTGCAGTTTGCACACCATTGGTGACTTGTAAAACTCATTGATGTGTTTCAAGATATATTAGATAGTTGCTTGACAATCAGTAGTAAGGGCAAAATATATGTACACGTGTGTGCTCAGTTGGCCCCCTGGTCCAATTATATTAAATTATCTCACTATGGCCACAGCGAGGACAAACCATGGCAGGCAAGAACCCATTTTGCAAACATCCAGAGGTATGGAGGAGCTCAGCATCAGCTATCAGTGCCCGAGATTCTTCTGCAACATTCTCTCCCGTTTTAATAAGTCTATTACAAAGTATCTCCTCAATAAACATGCACTGTGGAGCGTTATCCTCTACTCTTACTTCTTTGTATCTTCTTTGCCTCTTGTGTCTTTCTCTCCAGCTTTCACCTCCTGCAGCCAGTCCTGGTGGCCACATGGCCCTCAAAGTGTGGCTCTTGCCCTCTCTTTTCCTCATATGTATACACCTATAAAATATATACATTAAATAGGTGCCCCAGTTCCCTCAGCTGAGGGAACTGGGGCACCTATTTAATGTATATATTTTATAGCCTTATATGAAAAACATCTTTTGCAGAAGTATGCCACCGATCACGACCTTGATGATCTTTCGTCAGCACCTCATGACCCAGGAATTCCCTCAAGCCATTTTTCTAGGCATCATCTCAATCATTAAGGACTCGCCCATCATCTCCAGGGCCAATCCATCTCTATTGGCCCCATAGACCCAGCTGTGCATAGGACAAAAGGAGCTTGAGTTTGGACCACCTATCCTTTGTGCAGCTACTTGGACATTACAAAAGACACCCATCACCTGGCATTATAATCTCAATGCCGGGAAGGTCAGGCCCTGTTTTCCAAAATGACATTTCCCTTTTCCCAGGATTGGATTTACTAATCCCATCACTTCAGACAATTATCTGCATGGAACACAATGGACATGGGCACCATGATGAGTCCTTGTTTCAGAGTAAGGGCATTTAAGCCAGCAGCTGAACTCAAGTGGCAACTGGGTTTCCTCAGAAGTTGAGGAAGCAAGAAGGCACATTTGCTCCCTTGTTTCAGGTTAAGGTCATTTAACCTAGTGGCTGAACTCAAGTGGCAGTAGGGTTCCCACAGAAGAAACCACACCTTCACTAACACACATCTTTACAACACATACAGAAAACAACGCAATACAAAAAAACACACGGGGGGAGGTGGTTAGCAGTCTATACATAATGTTCACACATATTAACTAAAACTATAAGAATCCTCACTCACAAGATTGAACAAAAGCAAACATTTCAATCACATGCACAAGCTGTGGCATGTTCAGCTTCTTCACATAACAGCTACTCAACTACATCTGCACCAAACACGAACAGATGACTCTTATGGAACAGAGGATTCGACTATTCAGAGACCGAATTAAGACCTTTAAGGACATTCAGGAACTCGAGCTCCTCTTGGACACTGCCCAACACACTGTTCTAGATATGCAACCCACATCATACCAACACAAACATGATAGGGAAACCTTATAGGAAGATCACTTCACCTCAGACTTGGAAAAATGTCACCCTTAGAAAGATACACAGGACCAGGCAGCCTCCTTTGAATACTTCTGCTCAGCTGGAGTTACACAATAGATTTCAAATTCTTACACCACTAACACCTGATAAGGAAACACAACATCTTGGGGAGGACAACAATTACTTAGATATCACTCAGTGGACTGTCCTTGATTAATGCGTGGGTGATAGCCCTGGACGATGCTCCACCACATTGACACTTACATAATCACGCAGATGCTCCATCCCCAATCATAGACCAGGGGCCACAGGAACACACTTGGGGGAATGACGGGCTCTTGGACATATCTCAAAGTATTGTCCTTGACGAATGCATCAGGGATGTTGAGGAGGAGGAGGACAACACTTTACACCAGGCATCCTCAAACTGCAGCCCTCCAGTTGTTTGGGCTTTCAACTCCCAGAATTCCTGACAATTGAACAAGCTTATTAGAGCTGGAGACCCAAACAATTGGAGGGCCGCAGTTTGAGGATATCTGTTTTATACCTACACAATCCACTTCAACAGGAACACTTTTCAGGGGGCCTACACACTGTTTTGCACAAAGGAGGGCCTGCCAATCTTCAAAGGAAACAAGTCTTGGTAGTAAGAGACTGCCTCCTTAAAGGAACAGAAGCCAACATTTCCAGACCAGACAGCATGGCTCGAGAAATAAGCTGCCTCCCGGGGGCAAAAATACACCTTGTCACTCAGAGGCTCACCAGGCTCCTCAAACCTCATCACCCTCCCTCTCTTATGTTGATTCATGTAGGAACCAATGATAATGCTAGGCATAATTGTGAGGAGGTCCGTTATTAAACTGCTGCCACCAATTGTAAAGAAGACTATATTAATGCCACCGAATACCACCAATTGTGAAGGTGCACGTGGTAAAGCACCCACTGCCACCTTATCTATGAGGGAAGCCGGGTAACGATTAATATCAGCCTAGGAACTATTTTATAAAGGAACTGTTAATGACAGAAGGTTTTATTCAGTGGATAGCGTAGCGTTTACTATCTCTGGCTGACGTTATTATTCCAGGCTGTTTAAATTAGAAGAAACTGTATCAGGCAAGGCTTGAGGAAAAAGTAACAAGTTTATTTTAACAGGAGTATAACAATGTATAACTGTTCTTCAAAAGAGGCATAAATCTTGATGGTTACATTGGAAAGGTTTCATGAGTAAACTCAGGCAAACACTTCATAAGGTTTCACAGCTGGCACAACAGGCTTAAACCCAGCCAAACCTTGATTCTTAAATCAGAATCAACAACCCCCTGTACCGGGTCCTTCTCTGCAACCACTTTGGTCACCAATTGATTCCCTGAATCTCTAAGAGATTCAGTTTTTCCCTATAGCACACTGGCTACAGACACATTCCCTGAATCTCCACCAAAAGATTCAGTGTTTTCTCAGCAGCTCTCCGGCCGCTGACTGACTTTTTAAAACACAGCTGCCTCTGAAGAGGCGGTTGGCTCCGCCCCTGTTGCTATGGCAACTCAGCTAACGCCAAGCCACTCCCACAAAACATAACCTCCCATACTTACCATCCCTAAACCATTGTCCAAACTACACATAACCAAAGGAATAAAACTTACACATCGTCACAATACCTTTCAAAAAAAAAAAGGGAACCGGGACTCAAAAAGATCTCCTCATGGGCGTATACTACAGACCTCCAAGCCAGGATGAACTCGATGAAGCCTGCTGTCAACAGCTGACCTATCAGGAACAAAGAAGAGATATAGTAGTCATGGGAAATTTCAGCTATACCGACATTTGCTGGAAAACAAACTTGGCGAAGAGTACAAAATCCAACAAATTCCTTGTTTGCCTTGCAGGCAATTTTATAGTCCAGAAGGTGGAAGAGGCAACAAGGGGATCAGCTACTCTCGCTCACATCCTAACAAACGCGGAGGACCTGATCAATGCAGTCCAAGTGGTCTGATCCTTAGGGGCAAGTGACCATGTGCTCCTGCAGTTTACAATACAAAGGAAGGCTGAAACTAAGATAAGTCAAACATGCATTCTGGATTTTAGAAGAGATAACTTCTGAAAAATGAAATGCTGAACAGCATTCCATGTAAGTTGATTCTAAAAGACAAGTTATGGATGAATGGGAGTTTTTCCAAGAGTGAAATACTCAAGATGCAATTGCAAACAGTGCCAATAAAGAGAAAAAAATAAGACAAGTGCAAAGAAATGGATGTCCAAAGAACTTCTAAATGGGTTAAGACTTAAAAGAGACATGTAAAAGAAGTGCAACTCCTGCAGGAAAAAGGTTCGCAAGGCTAAAGTAGAAAATGAGCTCAGGCTTACCAGGGACATTAAAAACAATAAAAAGGGATTCTTTGCTTACATCGGTAGAAAAAAAACAAGGAGGTGATAGGGCCTCTGTGAGGAGAAGATGGGAAAATGCTGACAGGGGATAGGGAAAAGGCAAAATTATTTAATGCTTTCTTTGCCTCAGTCTTCTCACAAAAAGAAAGCCATCCTCAACCTCAGCAACATGGAATGGATGAAGAACTGGGGGAAATCCAACCCAAAATAGTAGTAGTCCAGGAATACCTAGCTGCTCTAAAAGAATTCAAGTCCCCAGGGCCAACTACATCCAAGTTTTGAAGGAACTAGCAGAAGTCATTTCAGAACCACTGACAATCACCTCTGAGTGTTCTTGGAACACTCAGAGAAGTTCCAGCAGATTGGAGGAAGGCAAATGTGGTCCCAATCTTCAAGAAGGCAAAAAAGGATGACCCAAACAATTACCATCCGGTCAGCCTCATATCGATACCAGGCAAAATTCTGGAAAATATTGTTAAGGAAGGGGTCTGCAAACACTTAGAAATGAATGTGGTCATCACTAATAGTCAACATGGATTTATAAAAAACAAGTCATGCCAGATTAATCTGATCTCTTTTTTGATACAGTTACGAGCTGGGTAGATGCAGGGAATGTTGTGGATGTAGCGTATCTGGATTTCAGTAAGGCCTTCGATAAGGTCCCCCATGACCTTCTAGCAAACTAACTAGTCAAATGTGGACTAGGCAAAACTATGGTTAGGTGGATCTGTAATTGGTTAAGTGAACGAACCCAAAGGGTGCTCACCAATGCTTCCCCTTCATCCTGGAAAGAAGTGATGAGTGGAGTGCCACAGGCTGTTCAACAACTTTATTAATGACTTAGATTAAGGGTTAGAAGGCATGATGACACCAAATTGGAAGGGATAGCCAATACTCCAGAAGACAGGAGCAGAATTCAAAACAATCTTAACAGATTAGAGAGATGGGCTGAAACTAACTAAATGAAGTTCAACAGAGACAAATATAAGATACTTTACTTAGGCGGAAAAATGAAATGCAAAGAAACAGAATGGAGGACACCTGGCTCGACAGCAGTATGTGTGAAAAAGCTCTTGGAGTCCTCATGGACAGCAAGTTAAAGATGGGTCGACAATGTCATGTGGCATCAAAAAAAGGCCAATGAGATTTTAGCCCGCATCAATAGGAGTCTAATATCTAGATCCAGGGAAGTCATGCTACCCCACTGTTCTGCCTTGGTCAGACCACACCTAGAATACTGTGTCCAGTTCTGGGCACCACAGTTTAAGGGAGATATTGCCAAGCTGGAATGTGTCCAGAGGAGGGTGACTAAAATGATCAAGGGTCTGGAGAACAAGCCCTATGACAGCAGCTTAAAGAGCTAAGCATGTTTAGTCTGAAGAAGACTAAACATTTATACATGATGGCCATGTATAAATATGTGAGGGAAAACCATAGGGAGGAGAGAGCAGGCTTGTTTTCTGCTGCCCTGGAGTCTAAGACATGGAACAATGGCTTCAAACTATAGGAAAGGAGATTCCATCTGAACATGAGGAAGAACTTCCTAATTGTGAGAGCTATTCAGCAGTGGAACTCTCTGCCCTGGAGTGTGGTGGAGACTTCTTCTTTGGAGGCTTTTAAACAGAGGTTGGATGGCCATCTGTCAGGGGTGTTTTGAATATAATTTTCCTGCTTCTTGGAAGGGGGTTGGACTGGATGGCTCACAGGATCTCTTCCAACTCTATGATTCTATTATTCTAATGGGTCACTCATCTTCACAAAAGACTTTCCTAACACGCGTAGGAACTGATGGCCCCTCTTTGTTCTGTCCATTGTTGGGACAACAGTGATACATTCAAAGTACTGTGCACTCCTTTGTCTCTTGGACCGTTCTGCTCCCCGTCAGCTATTGGAGAGCAGAAATCTGCATCAGAAGTGGAGAACGCTCTCCGATTAACTGACGGATGCCGCAGTCCCACCTCCCAGGGAGATTCCTCCCAGCTGGCCATGACATCAATGGAGCTCAGCCAATTGTGGCAAAGCCAAGTCCAGAGAGAAATTCAAAGGATTTCTGTCTATACAAATGTCTGTTTTGCAATGTATGGTATCTCAGCTTCCTTCTGTGGCTTACTGCAATCTGGCATTCATTTCAGCTGACTTGAATAAATCACCTCAGTGGCTTCTTCAACTTGGTGAGATTTCTTGATTTGGAAACATTGGGCTAGCTTCTTCATTTCACCAGGCCAATTTTGGTATAACATTTAAATATTCATATCAGTGTATCTTTTTGATCTAATTGCCCCAATCTGTTCTTAGAGAACCTTGCAGTTAATGCTCCTAAGATTCCAGAGCTATAGAAATATACATAAAGTATATAATCTTGCAAGTAGAGATAATTCATACCCTTTTGGAGGGGAAAATGGAATCTGGACACTCCAAAATTGCTTGTGCTTTTGGTAACCAGATTTCACACAACAGACCACTTACTTGGAAAATTTGTTATAAAATTATTTTGATGATTTATGGCCAGTCACAATTTGCATTTTTCTGTATACTCGGTTACATTATGTCACACTCCCTTGTCTTCGTATCTGTCTTTACATACTTTATATCCCTTCATCAGTTCATCTGAAGAAGTGTAGTGATATCCATGAAATGTTATGATTAAATAAAGCAATTGATCTCAAAAGTGCTGCTAGATTCTTGGCACTATTGCCTTTTCCTTCTTTCTCCCCTTTTAATGCTGAAACAGACTAGTATGGGTTTGAAAACACCATTAATGGTACACCAACAAAAACATTCTAGGTCATTTTACTGAGTTGCAAAGTGTTTTCGTATCCGTTTTGTATTATAGCTAGCCAAAGCCAATAATAAGATTCAACATAAAGAGTCAAGAACATTTATCTCTTGACCAGGAAATGTATAATAGAATCTTGCCCACAGCTATGGGCATGGCTGGATATTTTTGCAAAATACAGTGCAATAGTAAATACCAGGTTGAGTCACCATTAAAATACCACTTCCAGCTGATTGCAGCAAACCACACACTTAGATAAATCACACACTCATCCTAAGCAACAGGCAATGGTAAACCTCCTCTCAGTAAATCTTGCCAGGCAAACCCTCTGAGAGAGATCTCCATAGGTTGAAATTGGCTTGAAGACTTGCAACATCAGCAGAAAAACTTCCTAGTATAGAAATCTATGATGCAGGAATAATTTTAGCCCATGCTTGTGCTCAGGATGACTTGGTTTTTAGGGTGGCACTTGCCTAGAAGTTGACTCAATGAACTCAAAGATTTAGAAATGCTATTCCCAGAAAGAGCATGGCATTACAGAGAAGAACAAAGTACTGCTGCTTTCGATGCTGTACATTCCTTGGCTTACTAAGGACTATGCTTAGTTGTCCCACCTCTTCTCTCATAAATAAGCAGATGGTATCTCACCTCATGCTGTGCCAGGTAGAACCAAAAATCCTAAAAGGTATCTGCTTAATAATTATATCACGTGACCTGAAGGAAACTTATTTCATAGAATCACAGAGTTGGTGGAGACCTCACGGGCCATCCAGTCTAATTGCCTGCCAAGAAGCAGGAAAATTGCATTCAAAGCAATTGGAATGCTAGATTCATTCCAATAGAGTGAAAGCAACAGTTTCCATAAGAGAATGACTTCACACATGCACATACACATACACATTAATGCAATATGTCAATGCAGTTTAAGCTCTCTTTCTAAGGCATAACACAAAGCCAATGTTGTAAATTTAAAATCTGGAAAAAGGGGAATAAACACTACAATAAGAAACAGCTGTGAAATTCTCCTTCTCAGACTGAGGGTGGGGGGCTAATTTACAGATTTGTCATCACTGAAATATAAAGTAAAACTAGGAGATTCTGTGATTTGGAACCACATTTGTCATATATATGGTCCTTAGGGCTCTCAAGCTTCCTTGAGGTCCCTTGTTTCTCATCTCTGCAGGCTCTCCACCTTTGTTTGGGGTTGGTTGGGAATTATTAGACATTGTTGAAATACAGGTCCCAGAAATTTTACCTAGCATGGTCAATGGTAAGTCATACTGAGAGGTGCAGTCCACCAGATCTCCCACCCCTGCCTAATTTTACATCATAATGATAGAACATTGTGGTCTACTAGGGGATAAGGGTTTAGGGGATAAGCATGACTAAGGAATGCCCTTAATTCTGCTTCCTTAGTGTCTATGCTCTTGTAAGTATTTTGTGCGTGGGAGATTCTAGGCTCAGTCCCTGACATATCCAGCTCTGAAACCTTGAAGTATAGCTATAGATTAATGGTCTACAAAATAATTCTGGTAGTGGTGTCTTCATTCCTGAAGGAACCAAGTATCTGTCCCAGAGAACAGCTTGAGTTATTTCAGTTGCTGCCTGGCCACTTGTGTGACCAGGCAGCCCTTGCAGTCCTTTTAAAACCGAGCAGAGATAATTCTGATACGCCTATTTTTATTTATTTATTTATTTATTTATTTATTTATTTATTTGCAGCTTTTATATTCCTCCCTTCTCACCCTGCAGGGGACTCAGTGTACACATATATGGCAAACATTTAGTGCCAATTTTTGACATACAAACATACACATTTTTCCTCCTATGATCTGTAACAACATTGCTAGTTTTTGGTCTCAGGCTGATTGCTGTGGCTTTAATCACTCCATAGAAGAGGAGGTATTATATAAATGGGGCATCTAGTGCTTTGATGCTCCTGCCTTCACCCTACTCAACTGTATAACTTTCACCTCTGGGTCTGCCTGACAGGTTTGTATGGAGGAGTTATATGCTAGGACTGTACTTTAAACAAAGAACTAGATACAGTGTTTTGTGTAGAAACTGAAAGCATGTAAATGGTTTTCTAATAGAATTAGGTATTTTTATTGGCCTTATGTATTGAAACTTGGGACCAATAGAGTGACCAACTCTGCTGTATTTCTTTTTTTTTTTGTTTTCTTATAATTTTTTACAACTTATACTACATATACCTCTATTATACACTTATACATGTTTTATTTCTTTATTATTATGCCATTTTCTCCCCTCTTCTGCTTACCCTTATTTTGTGCCCCCTTCATCAGGACCAACCAACTCATGTTATTTCACAAGTCCAAAATTTAATTGCTTCTATTGTCAGCTTGTACTCCTTTCCCTCATTAAAGATATACTCAATAATTTTTCCCCATATTTTCCAAAAATCTGTTTGTTTCCATACTCCTTTTTAATGTTAATATTGCAAGTTAGCTTATCATTAATAACTATATTCCAAATTTCCATGAAGCATTCCTCTAATTGAATTTCCTTTTTTTCTTTCTAGTATTTGCTATTAGCAATTTTGCTGCTGTTTATTAAATTGGAAGCCAAATCTTTCTCCTCTTGTGAGGGAATTATATTATCATGCATAAGTAATAATGCTGATTTTGGTGTAATCTCTAACTCTATTTTTATTATTGCTCTTATTTCTTTAAACATCGATTCTCTAACACTTATTTAAATATTTTTATCAATCTAATTTAGTCTGATGGGAGTTAGATACCACCTCCATACCGTTTCATAGTAATTTTCCTTAATTCTTATGACATATTTTTAAATAATCTCTTACTCCATATCCTTGCCTATTCTTGATTATTCACTTTTCCACCCAAGTCTACTTCCCATACTTCCTTCAAGCGAACTTGTTCCTGTTCGTCCATTAGTAATAGCTTATAGATATTGCTTACTGTACCTTTTAATGTTGCATTTTCTTTAATCTCAGAGTTATCATCTTTTCTATGTTCATATATTCCCTACCCCTATTATACTTTTTCCTTATATCACTTGACCCTATACCCAGTTGTAGATACTTATACCAATCTAAGTCTCTTTCCCTTAATTCCTCTTTTATCCTTTCCATATTTACCATCTTCGGATCCCAGTCTTTTCCTTTCATTAAACCTCTTCCATTAAATTCTTCTGCAAGTCCTTTTTTTCAGATTTACTGGGAAGTTTTCTGTCATTAGAACTGGCATGATAGGAGAAACACCTAGCATTAGGGATTTTTATATCTCCCCCAAATCGCCAAAATAGATATTTTAAAGGAGGTTGCTTAAATTATTATATCATTTCTTTTCACCCTTTATTACCCCTATAAAATCTATATTCTAATTTAAATCCTAATTTTTTATCATCTTCTTCCAGCCACTCCAAGCTCTTTTGTTTTGCAAAGCTTTCTACTATATATCTTATTTGATTGGAATGGTAATACAGCTTGAGGTTTGGTAGTCCAAAACCAAATTCTTTCTGTGGTTTATACCATAAGCTTTTATTTAGGATAGCTTTTTTGTTCCCATCACAATGGCTGTTCCATTGATAAAATATGCAAACAAATTTATTTTATATTTCTCTTTTATTCCTATTCCTTTTATACTACCATCTTCTCTTATTACATTAGCTAATAGTTCCATTAATTGCAAATAAAATTGGGGAAAGGAGGCATCCCTGCCTTGTGCCCTGTGTTATATTTATTTCCCTGTTAAACCATCATTCACCATTACTTGGGCATAATTTTTTGAATATAATTTATCAATTTGCTAAATTTTTCTCCAAATCCAAATTTGTCTAGTACCAGTTTTATTGTGTGCCAGGAGACACAATTGTGTACCAGGAGTCAAATGCCTTATAAATATCCAAAGCTAATACTCCAGCCTCTAAATTTCTTTTTTTTTAAATATTATGAATTACATTTAATACCCTACTCATTACATTTGACATTTGCCTTTCTCCTATAAATCCACACTGATACTCCCACACTGATACATAAAATTATTCATCCTTTTAGCTATAATGGCAGTTAGTATTTTCACATCTTGATTTATTACTTAGATGGTCTCTGTATGATCTTGGATCTGTACGGTCTTTGTTAGGTTTTTAAATTAAAGTGATCAATTATTGTTCCCATGATGGTGGAATTTTTTCTTCTTTTTCTATTTCTTCTCTATTATAAAGATCTTTTAATTTAGGTATCAATAATGTTTTGTATTTTTGGTCCCAACCCATCCCATCCTAGGGTCTTTCTTTTTTTATATATATATAAATAATCTTTATTAAGTTTTCCAAGAATTAAAAACCAACATATAGACAACACATGCTAAACCATAGTGTCAAGGAAAGAAAAGGGGGGGGGGGTGAGCTCGAGAAAGAAAGGGAGGGGAAGGAAATAGAAGTAAAAAGAGGAAGAGAGGGTAGAAGAAGGGAAGATAGAAAAGGGGGTAGAGGAAGATAGGAGAAGAAAATAGGAAAAGAGAAGAGAAAAGGGAAAGGAGGGAGAGGGAAAATACACAGGGTAAAAGTGCGCTATGCGCATAGAAAATACATACATACAAAACATCCTACACAAATTTTAAAGAGACTTCCTTTTTGTGTCCCTTTGGTGATATTATAAGTAGCTAATAGTAACCCCCCTGGGGTTAAATTAACTATAATTTCCTTTATCTCTTTCTCTGATATTGCTTGCTCCATAATTACTTTGTTTCTTGGATCTTTATTTTCAAATGTTTGTCTATATACTCTTCAACTTTCTTTTTAGGTCCTTCATTTGCTGTATATAGATCCTGTTAAAATTCCTGAAAATTAGTATTTTACCCTCCATTCTTGTGCATTGTTTTCCATCCCTACCTTTAATCACAGTTTTTTTTGTTTCCTAATTTGTGTTGCATTAGCTAATAAGTATTCTCTGTGTAGATAAACCACATCTCTCAGTGCCTTTTCAATCCTTCTTTTTTCAAACTCTTTCCTCTTTGCTATTAATTTTGCATAACTTATTCTGTCTTCTTCTGTCTTGTATCTCCTCTCTAATTCCTTGATTTCTGTCTCTAATTGTTTTTCTTCTGCCTTCTGTTGCCTTTTTAAATTATTATACTGCCTTCATTGTATCCCATACCATTGTGGCAGAACATTGATTATTATCATTTATCTCCCAAATTTCCTCTAATTCTCATTTTATTTTTCCTGTTATTTTTTATCTTCTAGTACTCTATTATCGATTCTGCATCTTTTAGCTAATCTATATATTTTTTTTAAAAAAGTATTATAATGCTAATTGGTGAGTGGTCTGATATTTTTATAATCTTTATTTCTGCATCTTGAGTTTTACAAATTACATCTTTTGAAATGAAGAAATAATCTATTATCGAGTAGTGTTTTTTTTTTGCACTGAGGAAGGAAAGGTAAATCTTTCATTGCCCTTTATCACTCTCCAAACATCTATCAATCACTACTTAGTTATTACCTTATTAAGGTTTGTTATATTCATTTTCCTCTTTTCTTCTTTTGTGGATGGGATTTATTTAGTTTTCTATCCATAACTCCATTAAAGTCCCCTCCTAATATTACATATCCCTTTTAATTTCTTCTAATTCTTTAAAAATCAGTTCATAAAATTCCTTCTGTTTTGTATTAGGTGCATAAACAAAGTATAATCCTCCCATCATTTTGCAACCTAGTAATTCTGTTTTTACTAGCAAACCAGAAGTTAAACCAATCCCTTATCAGGAACGAAGTTTATGGGAAAACAAATAAAATATTTGTTTCCCCATAAACTAAAAATATTTCATTTATATTTTTCAATGTATGATTTATTGCTTATTTCACACAGATTCAGAGGTTTCTAATTATGTTTGCATGACACACCTACATAAACATACAGTTTAGAAAGCTCTGGGATAGCTGAGGAGAAGGTCAGGTTGCTTACTTATAACTGTGTTTATTTGAGTGATACTCTGTGAATCCACACATATGGTGTATCTGCGCCTGTGCAGGCTCCAACGGAAAACTTCTTTAATTAAAACTTTCAAATTTTGGTGGTAATCCCGCCCACTCCTCCCAGGGCATAAAAGGAAGCCCTGGCTGCACACTCCCCAGTTCCTATGCCACAAAGGCAATGAGAAAGGGGGAGTTTGCAAGAGGGGAGGAAGGGCGGGTTTGTGTGGATTCACAGAGTGCCACTCAAAGAAACACTGTTACAGGTAAGCAACCTGACTTTTTTCTTCATGGACTCTGTGAATGCACACATAAGTTGCATAAAATAAGTTAAAATCTTGGCAGGTGGGACACCAACACCATATAAGTGCAAATAGAACAATTTGTATTGAAAGGGCAGAGCCATTACTTGTGAGCAAGTGCTTTGAGAGGCTAAACACACTGAGTTAAACAGGGAAGGTGTCACAGTCACATGAGGGTGTGGGAGGGACACCCAAATGGGCAAAGTTCTTTGTTGAGCATATAGAGGCCAGTTGGTCCTAGAAAAACAATTGTAATGACATCACCCAAAGGGTAAGTAGCATTGTGTGAGAACATAGATTGGTACACCAGCAGTAAAACATTTGGCATTTGGTTTACAGGTCACAAGACGTGAAGGCAACCAGGGCTGGCCGAGAAAGACATTGGAAGGAGCAGTCAACTGGTCATTGCAAAGAAGTAATCACAAGTGCAAATAAAGTAGAATACAGAAGTACAAATAAAGACCTCAAACTGATCATAAGTGTCTGCGTATCATTTGAGTCATTAATCACTGGTAAACCGGGTCAGGGCAGACATGCAGAAAGGATTGACCTGCCGAAGGCAGTATCTGTGTGGGCTCTGGCATTGAGCCTGTAGTGGGAAACAAATGTCATTGGGTTGGACCAGATAGCTATTTTGTAGATAGAGTCCAAAGGGATCCCCCTGAAGAAGGCTGGGGAGGCTGCAAGGCCTCTCGTGGATCTTGAGCAGACGGAAAAAACGAGAGGGCGGTGAGCCAGTTCATAGCAGAATTTGGTGGTAGAGGAGATCCAGTGGGACAAAGACTGGGAGGAAATTGGATTTCCCCGCTTGTCAGGACCATAGGACCAAAGAACCTTTGGATCTTTCTGGTTGGGCAAGGCCTGTCCCTGTAGAACAGGAGGGTCCATCTGATGTTGAAAAGATGGAACCTTTTCTCCAGAGGAGAGGAAGGCTTTTGAAAAAAGACAGGGAGGACAATGTCCTGGTTGACGTGTAATGCCGAGACTACCTTAGGGAGGAAGGTAATATCGGTACAGAGAACTACGCTGTCCCTATGAAAGAGAAGACAGGGTTCATCGATTCAGAGGGCTGTCAGTTCAGATGGACAATGGACAAAGGGGATCGCCACAAGGAAGGTCACCTTCCAGGAGAGGAGCTGAAGGTCCAACGTGGCAAGCGGCTCCAAGGGAGGACCAGTGAAGTCAGAGTTCGAGGCTCCATTCTGGGGTCGGTGGTTGGACCTAATATTGTTATTGTGACCGAGGGTGGTTGGGGGTGAAAAGGTATGCTGAGACAAATGTTGCAATGAGACATCTACCATACTAACAAAGCTAGGACTGGCTTCGGAATGGAGAGGAATCTCGAGTTGTAGTGTCAAGAGGGGTTGAATTGGTCAATGAACCATTGCTGGAGAGAACGGAGTCTGGCAAGGGGAGTCACAGCGACTGTTGGTGCCATATGGCCAAGGAGGACCTGGATCTGCTGGGCTCAGACTCTGCGGTAGGAATTGCATCGATGAATGTCGTGTTAGAGAATGAGGAAGTTCTCAGTGGGGAGAGATACCATCTGAGTGATGGAGCTGAAGAGTGATGGAGCCAATGAACTTTATCTTAGTTATCAAATGAGACTCTCGGCATTGAGCTGTAGGCCAAGGAAGTTGATGTGGGACTCAAGAAGAGACAGGAAGTGAACCAAAATCAGCTAATCATCTAAATAAGGGAACAGGAGTATCCCATTTCTTAGATGGGCTGCCATGACCGAAATGCATTTTGTGGGAATTCATGGAGCCATGAAAAGTCCAAAAGGAAGAACTGTGAACTGGAGGAGCCTTTGTCTTGACCCTTTCAAACACTGGATCAGTGACTGCCTTTGATGTTTGTTTTATCTCTAGGCCCAGGGTGTTTGCCATGTGAACTATTTGATCGGAGAAGGCCCTGACGTCCGTCAGAGAGGGAGGGTCGATGCCATAGGACTTCGGGTTCAGTAACAGGTCTATCCCCAAGAAGAGGACCGAATCAGAGTGAATTGACTCAGGTAAGTCCTTGTTCTGGTCATCATCCTTAGTACTGTGAGGCAATGGCGAAGGTGGCAGAGGCGGAGGCAGCTGGGGAGGCCTCTGTGGAGAAGTAGGAGGTGGAGGGTATTTCGAGGCCAAGGCCTGGGTCGCTCTGGCCAGGCGTGCTGTTTGGCGGCCCCTCTCTGGTGTCGAGGTCGATGGAAACAGCTGTTGATGGGACGGTGGCTACTGAGGTTGCAGTTGTTGGAGAGGTGCTCAAACAGGTTCAGTGACAGGTCTATCCCCAAGAAGAGGACCGAATCAGAGTGAATTGACTCAGGTAAGTCAAATGAGTCAGTGAGTCCCAGCTCTTGCCCTCCGATAAATGTTGTGTCGGTGACACAGGAGAGGACCTGGGGACCTATGCCAGCTGAAGCAGGGCTGAGCATTTGAATGAGGTAGCCGAGGAAGATGGCTGGTTCCTTCTCGAGGAGGCCGAAGAAGGATTTCTGAGGAGCCCTCTTCTTGGCTGAGAGCTGCTTGTCTTCAGGAGGTGCAAGAAACTTTCTCACCGTCAGCGGGACTGTAAGAGGAGCAGCAGAATCAGACTACGCTCAGTTAGACTCTTCATGGACCCTCTTAAAAGCAATCTGCATCGACGAAGTGGAAAGCGGAGTTGCTATGTTGGACCGGCTCAACCTCACCGAGGTGAGGGAGCTTGAGGTCGAGGAAGGACAGGCCGAATGGGATCGGGCCGGGACCATTACCGTAGTCACAGTGCAATGTGGCTTGGAAGCATGGGACGTCTTGGAACCCTTCAAAGTAGACTTTGGCTTTGGAGGTGGTTGAGCAACTGCCGAGGTTGAAGGCACCATGGTTTGCTGACAGAGCAAGGCTTTAAGGCATGCCACTCTGTTTCTGTGTGCTTGTGCCATGAAAACATGGCAATGGCGGCAAGTCCCGACAACATGTCCTTCTCCTAGGCAGAAAAGGCACTTTGCGTGGCCATTGGAGTGGGATTTTTGCAGCACAAAAGCAAGTTGTAGACATTGTAGCGAAGTTTCCAAAGTGAGCTTTGTGGCGGAAAAAGGGAACTGGGAAGCACGCAACCAGGACTCCCTTTTGTGCCCTGGGAGTAGTGGGTGGGGTTACCGATAAAATTTGAAAGTTTTAATTAAAGAAGTTTTCTGTTGGAGCCTGCACAGGCGCCGATACTCCTTATGTGTGCATTCACAGCCTTCAAGAAGAAAATAGCTTATCTGGCCTTCCCTTTTCTGCACTCTCAGACCCCTTCTACACTGCTCTTATATCCCAGGATCTGATCCCAGGTTAACTGCTTTGAACTGAATTATATGAATCTCTACTGTCATATACCGTAAAAACTGGGCTATTAGACGACTTTCTAAGCCTTTAAAATCCTTTGAAAAGTTGGGGGTTGTCTAATCTCCCGGAAATAGCAGATGACAAATGGTAGCTGTGCTGTCGCACGCTGGGCCTGTGCACATGACTGTAGACAGGACATAAATTTTGTGTGCCCAACGGGACGCCAGGGCTGCTTCAGATTAAAGGCCCCTAGATTCCCCCAAACAGAGTCTTTAGAATGCTTAAAGTAAATCCAACAAGGTTCTTTATTGATGAAAACAAACAGGTACTTTCAAGCTTTCTTAACTGTCTATTGGCTCTTGCAATCTTGTTCACTGGGAACAGGCACTATCTTCTTAACTGAAATAAACTAATGGGGAAATCCTAACTTCTAATCTGGGCAGTCTGTACTTGCCCCTGCACCCTGTACCAACTGCGTTTGGCATCCGCGAGCGACCCTTGCCCCAACAGAGCTTTGTAGACCTCCAGGGAAAAAGAAGGAGTTCAGGTTGCTGTGATGGCCGGCTGAAGTCCCTCAGCCAAGCTGTGGGGCCGTTTCTCCCCGGCCAAGCTGTAGGCTGTAGGCTGAATATCTCCCCGGCCAAGCCGTAGAAGACGAAGCTTTCTACAGGAGCTACTTCGTTTTATGTCCTGTGCGAAAGGCTTCTCTGTGAGAAATAACTCAAAATGGCTCCTGTTCCCACTAAAACTCAAAGAGGGGTGGGACCAGGGAACCTAACTATAATTGACAGGTGGCTTACCCTATGATTGCAGCCTATAACAGGAAGCCACCTTGCTGCCAAATCCCAAGCCTGGGATTGCAAACAGACATTAACTGCAAAGCAAACAAAATAGGAGCTCCTGGTACAGCTGTACCAGCACCGTAGCGACACTGGAGCCGAAGCAGCCGAGGCAGCGGATGAGAACTTCCGCTTGCAGCAGCCTGCTTGCCTGACTTCCAGGGCTACGCAGGCCTCCACGACCAGGGCTGACCTCGGCAGCTGGTGAGCGCGGCCGCCCCTGGTGCTGCCGGCGAGACTTCCAGCCTCTGTCTTCAGCCTCCAGGAGCAGCGTGGCGCAGGCCTGACACTCCATTGGGCCCCAGCTGGGCTCAGTGAGGAAAGAGGTAGCATGAGGAAGGAGGCTGGAGGGCAGCCTTTCTCACACTGCGTCCCTCCTTCCTGGGCCCAATTGGGGCCAACGCTGTTCCTGTTGGTGAGCAGAAC
The DNA here is from genome assembly GCF_037176765.1 of Anolis sagrei. NCBI lineage: Eukaryota > Metazoa > Chordata > Lepidosauria > Squamata > Anolidae > Anolis > Anolis sagrei. The sequence goes on along the minus strand of NC_090022.1, from coordinate 167,068,413 downwards.
CAGGGGCGGGCGCGCTCACCAGCTGTGGACATCAGCGCTGGCCTGCGCAGCCTTTCCTGCCTCCAGCGCTGAGGAAAGCATCTGCAGGGCGAGGGAAGTGGAGGGAAAGGTGCACACCTGCGGAGACCTGCACTGGGGTAAGCAGCAAGCAGACTTTAGCCTGTGCAGGCCTCTGCAGGTGTGCTCCTTTCCCTCCTCTTCCCTCGCCCCGCAGATACCTTCCTCTGTGCTGGAGGCAGGAAAGGTGTGTGAGGTAGAGAAAGGTGCGCACCTTTCCCTCCTCTCTTGCCCCGTGAGCGCCTTTACCATCGCTGCCAAGGAAGGCATGCGTGGGGTGAGAGAGAAAGGGAAGAGGTGCGCACCTTTCCCTCTCTTGTCCCATGTGCAGCTTTTCTGCCTCCTCGCATGACTGCCCTCATGGTTGCGCAGGGGCCGAGAGAGGAGGGGCCGAGAGAGGGCCTCTGTCGTCGCTGCTGCTGCCGAGGAAGGAGGCGGGGGGGGGGGGGGGGAGCAGGGAAAGACAGAAGGGGGTTGGAGCAGATGGCCCTTTATTAATGTTGTTATTTTTGAGGCTGGGTGGCCGTCTGTCGGGTGCTTTGTGCATTTGCTGCATGAAGGCAGAAGGGGGCTGGACTAGATGGCCCTTGGGATCTCTTCCGACTCTTATTAGTATGAATCATTATTATTATTATTATTATTATTATTATTGAGAAAGGTTGGCTGTCTGTCAGAGGTGTTTTGATTGTGCTTCTGCTGCATTAAGGCAGAAGGGGGTTGGACTAGATGGCCCTTGGGGTCTTCTCAGACTTATTAGTATGAATCTTATTATTATTATTATTATTATTATTATTATTATTATTATTGAGAAAGGTTGGCTGTCTGTCAGGGTTGCTTTGATTGTGCTCCTGCTGCATGAAGGCAGAAGGGGGTTTGACTAGATCAGTGTTTCTCAACCTGGGGGTCGGGACCCCTGTGGGGGTCGCGAGGGGGTGTCACAGGGGTCGCCGAAGACAATCAGAAAATACAGTATTTTCTGTTGATCATGGGGGTTCTGTGTAGGAAGTTTGGCTCAATTCTATCATTGGTGGGGTTCAGAATGTTCTTTGATTGTAGATGAACTATAAATCCCAGCAACTACAACTCCCAAATGTCAAAGTCTATTTTCCCCAAATTCCACCAGTGTTCACATTTGGGCATATTGAGTATTGGTGCCAAGTTTGGTCCTGATCCGTCACTGAGTCCACAGTGCTTTCTGGATGTAGGTGAACTACAACTCCCAAACTTAAAGTCAATGCCCACCAAATCCTTTCAGTATTTTCTGTTGGTCATGGAAGTGCTGTATGCCAAGTATGGTTCAATTCCATCATTGGTGGAGTTCAGAATGTTCTTTGATTGTAGGTGAAGTATAAATCCCAGCAACTACTACTCCCAAATGACAAAATCACACATACACACACACACCCAAACCCACCAGTATTCCAATTTGGGCTTATCGGGTATTTGTGCAAAATTTGGTCCAGTGAATGAAAATGCATTCTGGATATTTGATATTTATATTATGATTAATAATAGTAGCAAAATGAGAGTTATGAAGTAACAACGAAAATAATTTTATGGCTGGGGGTCGCCACAACATGAGGAACTGTATTAAGGGGTCGCAGCATTAGGAAGGTTGAGAACCACTGGATTAGATGGTGCTTGGGGTCTCTTCCAACTCTTATTAATATGAGTTTAATACCCCAAATTGGGAAACAAGTCATCCAGGAATACCTGGCCGCTCTTAATGAGTTCAAGTCCCCAGGGCCAGATCAACTACACCCCAGAGTATTGAAGGAACTAGCGGAAGTCATTTCGGAACCATTGGCAACCATCTTTGAGAGTTCTTGGAGAACGGGAGAAGTTCCAGCAGATTGGAGGAGGGCCAATGTGGTCCCAATCTTCAAGAAGGGAAAAAAGGATGATCCAAACAACTACCGTCCGGTCAGCCTCACGTTGATACCAGGCAAGATTCTGGAAAAGATTGTTAAGAAGTGGTCTGCAAACACTTAGAAACAAATGCGGTCATCGCTAATAGTCAACATGGATTTATCAAAAACAAGTCATGCCAGACTAATCTGATCTCTTTTTTCGATAGAGTTACAAGCTGGGTAGATGCAGGGAATACCGTGGATGTAGCGTACCTGGATTTCAGTAAGGCCTTCAACAAGGTCCCCCATGACCTTCTGGCAAGGAAACTAGTCCAATGTGGGCTAGGCAAAACTACGGTGAGGTGGATCTATAATTGGTTAAATGGACGAACCCAGAGGGTGCTCACTCTTCATCTTGGAAAGAAGTGACGAGCGGAGTGCCGCAGGGTTCCGTCCTGGGCCTGGTCCTGTTCAACATCTTTATTAATGACTTAGATGAAGGGCTAGAAGGCAGGATCATCAAGTTTGCAGACGACACCAAATTGGGAGGGATAGCCAATACTCCAGAGGACAGGAGCAGGATTCAAAACGATCTTGACAGATTAGAGAGATGGGCCAAAACTAACAAAATGAAGTTTAACAGTGACAAATGCAAGATACTCCACTTTGGCAGGAAAAACGAAATGCAAAGATATAGAATGGGGGCTCGAGAGCAGTACGTGTGAAAAAGATTTTGGAGTCCTCGTGGACAACAAGGTAAACATGAGCCAACAATGTGATGTGGCAGCAAAAAAAGCCAATGGGATTTTGGCCTGCATTAATAGGAGCATAGGGTCTAGGTCCAGGGAAGTAATGCTACCCCTCTATTCTGCTCTGGTTAGACCACACCTGGAATATTGTGTCCAATTCTGGGCACCACAATTCAAGAGAGATATTGACAAGCTGGAATGTGTCCAGAGGAGGGCGACTAAAATGATCAAGGGTCTGGAGAACAAGCCCTATGAGGAGCGGCTTAAGGAGCTGGGCATGTTTAGCCTGAAGAAGAGAAGGCTGAGAGGAGATATGATAGCCATGTATAGATATGTGAGAGGAGGCCACAGGGAGGAGGGAGCAAGCTTGTTTTCTGCTTCCTTGGAGACTAGGACGCGGAACAATGGCTTCAAACTACTTGAGAGGAGATTCCATCTGAACATGAGGAAGAACTTCCTGACTGTGAGAGCCGTTCAGCAGTGGAACTCTCTGCCCTGGAGTGTGGTGGAGGCTCCTTCTTTGGAAGCTTTTAAGCAGAGGCTGGATGGCCATCTGTCAGGGGTGATTTGAATGCAATATTCCTGCTTCTTGGCAGGGCGTTGGACTGGATGGCCCATGAGGTCTCTTCCAACTCTTTGATTCTATGATTCTATGATTATTATTATTATTATTATTATTATTGAGAAAGGTTGGCTGTCTGTCAGGGGTGTTTTGATTGTGCTTCTGCTGCATTAAGGCAGAAGGGGGAAGGCCCTTGGGGTCTCTTCCAACTCTTTATTATATATTAATGTTGTTGTTGTTGTTGTTGTTGTTGTTGAGGCTGGGTGGCCATCTGTCAGGGGCGCTTTGATTGTGGATTTGATGCATGAAAGCAAAAGGGGGTTGGACTAAATGGCCTAAGGGATATCTTCCAACTATTTATTAGTATTAATGTTATTATTATTATTATTATTGATGTTGTTGTTATTGTTATTACTGAGGCTGGGTGGTCATCTGTCAGGGGTGTTTTAATTGTACTTTCCCTGTATTAAGGCAGAATGAAGGGTGTTGGACTAGATGGCCTTTAGAGCTCCCTTCCAACTCTATTATTATTATTATTATTATTATTATCATTATCATTATCATTATCATTATTATTCATGTTAATATTAAGGCTGGATGGCCATCTGTCAGGGGTGCTATGATTGTGCTTTCCCTCCATGAAGGCAGAATGAAGGGGATTGGACTAGATGGCCTTTAGAGCTCCCTTCCAACTTTTTATTATTATTATTATTATTATTATTGTTGTTGTTGTTGTTGTTAATATTAAGGCTGGATGACCATCTGTCAGGGGTGCTTTGATTGTGCTTTCCCTACATGATGGCAAAATGAAGGGGTTGGACTAAATGGCCTTTAGAGGTCCCTCCCAACTTTAGGATTCTGTGAAAGAGATCTCTGTCGACCACAAGCCAATAGTGTGATGCTGCGGCTGAAAAGGCCAATGCCATTTTAGGCTGCGTCAATAGGAGAAGCCTGAGAGAAGGCAAAAGGGAACTGATAATGACACTTTACCTCGGCTAGTTTTTTAATTGCTTTAAATTAGTATTATTTATTGCAACTGTTTATTTTAACTTATTGCCAGCATGATGTAAAGGACCCAGAGTGTAAATGAAATTCAAGGAGAAAGAGCAACTGTAATGTACAATGTAAGGTACAATGTCCCTCTCATAGGAACCTGCTTCTCATAAACATTTGAATTAAAATTACCATATTGAATTCAAATCTGATTTTTGCATCAATCTTGATAATTGCATTCATTTTTGTGGCTGCTACATGTTGAATTTGTTGAGACTCTATCAGATATTTTTTGAAAAACTATAGCGAAATGTGCTGCAGGATGTTTTTCCATGTTTTTATGATAGAACCAATTAGGAAATGACATTTCTAACCCAGGAACAAAAACCACATTACATAGTGGTATGTGTCTGGCACAAAAAAGCAAGGCAAATGTTTCTTTATTATATGTCTGGACTATCTTTCTAGGAGACAGAGTGCAACCGCCCAGTCATTCTTGGTACCATAAACTGGCCAAAAATCCAAATTCACCACAGGGCCGTGTTGCCATGGAACAGGAAAACAATCAGGTTTTCAAATAATTGACCTCAATACTCTAAATGTATTTGAGCTATGCCCTGTCATCAGCCTAAAATATCCTAAAGACCCCAAAGACATCAACTCTCTGTATGATCTTGGAAGCAAAGCAGGGTCAGCCTTAGTTAGTACTTAGATGGAAGACTGCCAACAAATGCCATTTACATTTCAGAGGAAGGAACAGGCAAGACCATCCCGAGAACTCCTTATCTAAGAAAACTATATGAAATTCATGGGGTCACCATAAATCCATACTTGAAGACATACTTTATCCTAACAAAGGTACAGCTATAGAGGCTGGGTTTACACTGCCCTATATCTCAGCATCTGATACCAAATTATATGCTTTGAACTAGAGAGGTCCACTTGGAAAGGACCAGATGCAGAGCTTTTTCTATTTCTGCCCCTGCCCTGTGGAATTCCTTGCCGCCCTATATGAGAGCCATGTGTGAGTTGGGGCCTTTTACCCTAGCACTTAAAACCTGACTTTTTACTAGAGCTTTTTATCTATGTTAATTTTATCAATATCTGTATGTATGTATTTTTATCCTTTGCAATTTGGCTTGTAAATCACCTGGAGCATCTTGGATGGAGGGCGATTAATAAGTAATTAAATGATGATGATGATTATATGAGACTATACTGCTAGACTATACTGCAATATTCCTGCTTCTTGGCAGGGGGTTGGACTGGATGGCCCATGAGGTCTCTTCCAACTCTTTGATTCTATGATTCTATAATCTGGGATAAGAAAATAATCTAGGATCAGATCCTGAAATATAGGACATTATAGATCCAGCCCTAGATTGTCTTGCGGGACACATCTATACTAAACATTTCATGCCATTTAAAACCAACTCGAAGCTATGGCATCTAGAAAACACATGATGCCAACCTACACTGCAGCAAAAATTAAAGAGATTAAAGCACATTAAGTAAAGTCAGAGAAAAGTTTGAGTTGAACTGCTTAATGTGCATCAGAGAGCCCTAATGTAAGCTACATCACATGGCAAAGTCAGCTCAATGGAATTTGAAGTGCACCTGCTTACACTGGAGCAAGCCCAAAACATCTTCAAAGCAGAGCTGGGCAAGAGGGGGCTACCTGACCCCCTGGAATGGCTAACTGATTATCTCGCACTGCTGACTGGCACTTTCTCTTTTGCCCTGCCTCTTATGTCTTTGGACCAGAGAGCTGGAAAACATCTCACATGGAAGTAGAGGGGAAAATATTGCAGATCCCGAAACCAGTTTGAGCCACCTTCCATAGTTAATGTAATCATGTACTTGGCCTCAAACTTGTTCCAGACACATCAATCTAATCATGTGCACAGTGAAACCCAAACAAGTTCCAAACTAACCAAAGTTGTATTTGTGGATGTGCCATAGTTTTCATATAAATTATAGGGCTATCAAAAGCACAGATCACAAAGGGGAACCTGATAGGGCTGATTTAGCTCTTTTTTATCTCAAAGAAAGTTCCTTTTATGTCTCCATAAAGCCTGCAGTTTATTTGTTTTTTAAGTTAACCTTGGCAGTGCAATCCTGACATCTGGTGGGCAAATAAATAATGGCAGAATAGTAATTACCAATCTATTCTATTTTCCTTCAAAGCCCTTAAACACAGTGATCATTAAGTTCACCCCACTCACTAAGCCCCATTTCTTTCCAGTCGGATACATATAGTTCTTCCATGAGTCTAAAGATGTTTCAGGTGGCACAGGTGAGTTCTGAAACTCTACAATTGAAGCATATGTGAAGAATTACCCATCATGTGAACATTAATGGTAGGTTACATACCTGTGACCATCTTTCTTCGAGTGGTGCTCTGTGAATTCACACATGTGGAGTGTCTGTGCCTGCGCAGGCACCAACGGAAACGTCTCTAGTTTAAACTTTTCAAGTTTTTGCGGTAACCCCACCCAGTCCCCGGCAGGGCATAAAAGGCACCCCGCGCACACACTCAGGAGTTCCTACGCCGCAAGGCAGCGAGAAAGGCGGAGGTTTGTTAGAGGGGAGGCTGGGTGGCTTTGTGTGAATTCACAGAGCACCACTCAAAGAAAGATGGTCACAAGTATGTAACCTACCATTTTTCTTCGTGGTCTCTGTGAATGCACACATGTGGAGACTAGCAAGTTGAGGTTCCGGAGGCGGGAAGAACAAGCCGACCCCTTTGTGAAGGACCAAACAATTTTATTGAAATATCAAAAAACACAGTACCCCATGAAAAAGGGGACAACACGTTCATAACACGGGAGTTTATGATCCTCCTTCGGCCAGAAAAGGCCGTTACCACAGTATAAACACACTCATTGAAATGAGGGCACATATATCATAGTTGCATGCAAATAAATGTTATAGTTAAATCACAGTACCAAGGCCACCGAAAGCCTTAAGAACAGCAACAATCCTGAGCACAAGGAGGGAAGGCATTAAGCATGTAAAACGAAACACACAATATCCCCTAGGTTGCATAGCCATTTGTCACTATACAAGCAAAGTGATGAACAAACAATAAAGCATGAGAAAACATAGCATCAAAGTACAGCCATGAGCTGGAGAACAGGAAGACATGATATAGACATCGGTATCGAGGTGCACAATATCGAGGTTATGGAGGGCAAGAAGTCAGGATCGCCCTACCAAAGGCCATGTCGGGCCTATGCTTAGTGTCCAGCCTATAATGTGAAACAAAAGTTAGTGGGTTCGCCCAGATGGCCGCTTTGCATATAGAGTCCAAGGGAATCAGCTTCAAAAAGGCAGTTGAAGTGGCCATTGCCCTGGTTGACCGAACCCGTATGACCGGGGGGGGGGGCTACGGGCCAGTTGGTAACACAGTTCAATGGTTGATGCAATCCAACGAGATGTCGTGGGCTGGTCCATGAGGTCACAGAGTCGGAAGCGACCGAACAAATAAACAACAAAACCACTACAGATAGGTTTTCAGTGCCTCACTCCAGGTTTGTGAGAGGGCACCTTTCTCTCAGAGCAAGCAGCAAAGCAGATTGGCCTCAATTTCCACACCTCAGTGTGATGGCAAGTTGCAGTCCTCTGCTGCTCTTCTTTTCTCTTTGTCTCTTGTTGTCTCTGTCGTCATCTCCTCCTCCGGAGGAAAAACAGCTAACTCTGCATCATTCATTTCCTTCACTTGTGTGAGAAAAGCCAAACTTCGTAATGAAGATCCCACAACAACATCATGGTGAAACTAAGGGCGCTTCCAGACAGCACCAAATTTCAGGTTTTCCATGAGGGGCAAAAACAAACAAACAAATAGGACCCGAGAATAGGTCTGCACATAGACTTGTTGGTCCCAGGGTTTCTGCCTGTGATGTCCAAAATTGCTGCTTCATTATGGACTTCAAAGCCTTCAAGATGGCGACTGCAAGATGTCTGCTTAAAATTTCAGCACAAAGATCTGGTTAATGCAGAGTGAATGGAATCACAAAAGCAATGGCAGGACATCCACCAACAATTTATATTTATTAATGATAGTTGATATCTTCCCAATGTGACAAACTTCATGTATATGGCTATTTCTGAGGAACTTGCATTGGAAACATTCACAGTATGAGAAATAGTTGATATACTCCCAATGTGACAAACTTCATGTATATGGCTATTTCTGAGGAACTTGCATTGAAATCACTCAAAATATCAGAAATAGTTGATATCCTCCCAATGTGTCAAACTATTTCTGAGGATTCACAAAATCAGAAATAGTTGATATACTACCAATGTGACAAACTTAATGTATATGGTTATTTCTGAGGAGCTTGCATTGAAAACATTCACAGTATCAGAAATAGTTGATATCCTCGCTGCGACAAACTATGTACATGGCTATTTCTGAGTAACATGCATTGAAAGCATTCACAGTATCAGAAATAGTTGATATCCTCCCAATGAGTCAAACTTCAGGTATATGGCTATTTCTGAGGAAATTGCATTGAAAACACTCACAGTTTCAGAAATATTTGATATCCTCACTGTGACAAACTATGTATATGGCTAATTCTGAGGAACTTGCATTGAAAGCATTCACAGTATCAGAAATAGTTGATATCCTCACAATCTGACAAGCTTCATTCGTATGGCTATTTCTGAGGAACTTGCATTGAAAACATTTGCAGTATGTGAAATAGTTGATATCCTCCCAATGTGTCAAACTATGTATATGACTATTTCTGAGGAACTTGCATTGAAAACATTCACAGTATCAGAAAAAGTTGATATCATCCCAATGGGACAAACTTCATGTATATGGCTATTTCTGAGGAACTTGCATTGAAAACATTTACAGTATCAGAAATAGTTGATATCCTCCCAATGTGTCAAACTTCATGTATATGGCTATTTTTGAGGAACTTTGATAAATGAACTGAACCACCTCAACTGGGCTTTTCAGACCAATGGAGACTCCACCACAGACATCAGAAGAGCTGCTAGAACGAGAACAAGGCATGAGAGTCAAGGCAAAGATCCGCCCAGAAGAAAAGTGTTCTTGCCATATATAACGATCCGGATAAATCAGGCCTCACTCGCTGCCACCAAATTATAAAGATCTATTCAGATCACTAATCAATGCTGCCATCAATACTAAGAGCGACCATCAATTGTCAAGGGTTAACCAAATTTTAAAAGGCTTATTACTTTGAAAGTATGCTTTTGTGATCTTCAAACTTTAAGGCACACTTGAGTCAGGTTTTGATGAACAATAATCAACAAAGTTTATTATTTAGAACCCAAGATATTGAACCCAAATGCTTCAATATCTTGGCTGTTACAGAAAGTTGTGTCTTAAAAGCGTGATGGTTACAAGAATGGTTCTATCTTTGTTACTAAAGAGTTTCTTATCTCCCTCCAAAACAAAACAAGAATCCCAACAGGACTGTGTCTCTGCTAGAGATTCTTCAGTAGCTCAGATAAATCTAGCCTGATTCTATCCTGCTACTACCCAGCTATTCTCCCAATAGCTGTCAGTTTGCTTTAGCTACCCTGCTAGCAAACTCCTGGCCAGACTTAAGCCTCTAACCCTTAATGTCACTACTCTCCTAACCCCCTTTCTCTTCAAACTCCAAACTCCAACAACTCTCTATAACTTAAAACGCTCCTTTTTTCCCTCTCAGAGTCTCCTAACTCTGCCCCCTTTTTCTCCACCAATCCCGGCCATTCCCTGCTGTCTAAAGCCTAAGACATGCCCCCCTCTCTGAAACTTTCTAAGATGGCATCTTCCCTACTCTAAAATGGCCGCTGATGCTTCGCCTTGCCCATTACTTATCCTTCTAGATCTACAGGCTTTTCCAGGCCCTGCACCCTGGTAAGCGGGACGCAGGCTGATAGAATTTTGCCAGGAAAACTCGCTGTGTATAACAACACTCTCTTCCAACAACCTAAAAGACGGCTTTATACATGGACTTCACCAGACGGTCAGCACCGAAATCAGATTGACTACATCCTTTGCAGCCAAAGATGGCGGACATCCATCCAGTCGGTGAAAACAAGACCTGGGGCTGACTGTAGCTCAGATCACGAACTTCTTATTGCACAATTTAGAATAAAACTAAAGAGATCAGGGAAAATACACAGACCAGTTAGATATGATCTCACTAACATTCCTAGCGAATATACAGTGGAAGTGAAGAACAGATTTGAAGGACTAGATTTAGTAAACAGAGTCCCAGAAGAACTATGGACAGAAGTCCGAGACATTGTTCAGGAGGCAGCAACAAAGTACGTCCCAAAGAAAAAGAAAATCAAGAAGGCAAAATGGTTGTCTGCTGCGACACTGGAAGTAGCCCAAGAAAGGAGGAAAGCAAAAGGAAACAGTGAAAAGGGGAGATATGCCCAGTTAAATGCGCAATTCCAGAGGTTAGCCAGAAGAGATAAGGAACTATTTTTAAATAAGCAATGCATGGAAGTGGAAGAAGACAACAGAATAGGAAGGACAAGAGACCTCTTCCAGAAAATTAGAAACATTGGAGGTAAATTTCAGGAAAAAATTGGTGTGATAAGAAACAAAGATGGCAGGGACCTAACAGAAGCTGAAGAGATCAAAAGAAGGTGGCGAGACTATACAGAAGATCTGTATAGGAAGGATAATAATATTGAGGATAGCTTTGACGGTGTGGTGAATGAATTAGAACCAGACATCCTGAGGAGTGAGGTTGAATGGGCCTTAAGAAGCATTCATAGAATCATAGAATCATAGAATCAAAGAGTTGGAAGAGACCTCTTGGGCCATCCAGTCCAACCCCCTGCCAAGAAGCAGGAATATTGCATTCAAATCACCCCTGACAAATGGCCATCCAGCCTCTGCTTAAAAGCTTCCAAAGAAGGAGCCTCCACCACACTCCGGGGCAGAGAGTTCCACTGCTGAACGGCTCTCACAGTCAGGAAGTTCTTCCTAATGTTCAGATGGAATCTCCTCTCTTGTAGTTTGAAGCCATTGCTCCGCGTCCTAGTCTCCAAGGAAGCAGAAAATAAGCTTGCTCCCTCCTCCCTGTGGCTTCCTCTCACATATTTATACATGGCTATCATATCTCCTGTCAGCCTTCTCTTCTTCAGGCTAAACATGCCCAGTTCCCTAAGCTGCTCCTCATAGGGCTTGTTCTCCAGACCCTTGATCATTTTAGTCGCCCTCCTCTGGACACATTCCAGCTTGTCAATATCTCTCTTGAATTGTGGTGCCCAGAATTGGACACAATATTCCAGATGTGGTCTAACCGGAGCAGAATAGAGGGGTAGCATTACTACCTTAGATCTAGACACTATGCTCCTATTGATGCAGGCCAAAATCCCATTGGCTTTTTTTGCCGCCACATCACATTGTTGGCTCATGTTTAACTTGTTGTCCACGAGGACTCCAAGATCTTTTTCACACATACTGCTCTCGAGCCAGGCGTCACCCATTCTGTATCTTTGCATTTCATTTTTTCTGCCAAAGTGGAGTATCTTGCATTTGTCACTGTTGAACTTCATTTTGTTAGTTTTGGCCCATCTCTCTAATCTGTCAAGATCGTTTTGAATTCTGCTCCTATCCTCTGGACTATTGGCTATCCCTCCCAATTTGGTGTCGTCTGCAAACTTGATGATCATGCCTTCTAGCCCTTCATCTAAGTCGTTAATAAAGATGTTGAACAGGACCGGGCCCAGGACGGAACCCTGCGGCACTCCACTTGTCACTTCTTTCCAAGATGAAGAGGAAGCATTAGTGAGCACTCTCTGTGTTCGTCCACTTAACCAATTACAGATCCACCTCACCGTAGTTTTGCCTAGCCCACATTGGACTAGTTTCCTTGCCAGAAGGTCATGGGGGACCTTGTCGAAGGCCTTACTGAAATCCAGGTACGCTACATCCATGGCATTCCCCGCATTTACCCAGCTTGTAGCTCTATCGAAGAAAGAGATCAGATTAGTCTGGCATGACTTGTTTTTGATAAATCCATGTTGACTATTAGCAATGACTGCATTTGTTTCTAAGTGTTTGCAGACCGCTTCCTTAACAATCTTTTCCAGAATCTTGACTGGTATCGACGTGAGGCTGACTGGACTGTAGTTGTTTGGGTCATCCTTTTTTCCCTTCTTGAAGATTGGGACCACATTGGCCCTCCTCCAATCTGCTGGAACTTCTCCCGTTCTCCAAGAACTCTCAAAGATGGTTGCCAATGGTTCCGAAATGACTTCCGCTAGTTCCTTCAATACTCTGGGGTGTAGTTGATCTGGCCCTGGGGACTTGAACTCATTAAGAGCGGCCAGGTATTCCTGGATGACTTCTTTCCCAATTTGGGGTTGGATGTCCTCCAATCCCTCATCCACTCCATCTTGCTGAGGTTGAAGACTCTCTTTTTGTGAGAAGACCGAGGCAAAGAAAGCATTAAGTAGTTCTGCCTTTTCCCTATCCCCTGTCAGCATTGCCCCATCTTCTCCTCGAAGAGGCTCTATCGCCTCCTTGTTTTTCCTTTTTCTACTGACATAAGAATAGAAGCCCTTTTTATTGTTTTTAATGTCCCTGGCAAGTCTGAGCTCGTTTTTTGCTTTAGCCTTGCGGACCTTTTCCCTACAGGTGTTGGCTATTTGTTTGAATTCTTCTTTGGTGATTTCTCCCTTTTTCCACTTCTTGTGCATGTCTCTTTTGTGTCTTAGCACAGTTAGAAGTTCTTTGGACATCCATTCTGGCTTCTTTGCACTTGTCCTATTTTTTCTCTTTGTTGGCACGGTTTGCAATTGCGCCTTGAGTATTTCACTCTTGAGAAATTCCCATCCATCCGTAACTCCCTTGTCTTTTAGTATCTGTGTCCACGGAATGCTGCTCAGCGTTTCCTTCATTTTTTGGAAATCAGCTCTCCTAAAGTCCAAAATGCGGGTTTGACTTGTCTTAGTTTCGGCCTTCCTTTGTACCTCAAATTGCAGGAGCACATGGTCACTTGCCCCTAAGGATCCTACCACTTTGACCGCATCAATCAGGTCCTCCGCATTTGTTAGGATGAGATCAAGAGTAGCCAATCCCCTTGTTGCCTCTTCTACCTTCTGGACCATGAAATTGTCTGCAAGGCAAGCGAGGAATTTGTTGGACCTTGTACTCTTGGCCGAGTTTGTTTTCCAGCAAATATCGGGATAGTTGAAATCGCCCATGACTACTACATCTCTTTTCTGTGCCTGTTTGGTCAACTGTTGGCAGAAGACTTCATCAAGTTCTTCCTCGTGGCTTGGGGGTCTGTAGTAGACGCCTACAACGACATCTTTTTGAGTCCCAGTTCCCTTGATTCTTATCCAGATGATTTCAAGCTGGTTTCCCGGATTGCTGTCTTGAATCTCTTCTGCAGCATAAGAGTTTTTGACATATAAGGCTACTCTGTGAAAGAGGTTATACCCCTCGATATCTACATTCCAGCGATAGGAGTCATCCCACCAGGTTTCAGTGATCCCTATGATATCATATTTGTGGTGTTGTGCTAAAAGTTGGAGTTTGTCTTGTTTATTTCCCATGCTCTGTGCGTTAGTGTAAAGACATTGCTAACAACAAGGCAGCAGGAGACGACGGGATCCCAGCTGAACTGTTTAAAATCTTAAAAGATGATGCTGTCATGATGATGCATGCCATATGCTAGCAAATATGGAAAACACAAGAATGGCCATCAGACTGGAAAAAATCAACTTATATCCCCATACCAAAAAAGGGAAATGCGAAAGACTGCTCAAACTTCTGTACAGTGGCCCTTATTTCTCATGCCAGTAAGGTAATGCTCAAGATCCTGCAAGGAAGACTCCAGCAATACATGGAGAGAGAGTTGCCAGACATTCAAGCTGGGTTTAGAAAAGGCAGAGGAACGAGAGACCAGATTGCCAATATTTATTTATTTATTTATTTATTTACTATTCTTGTATACCGCTGTATCTCAAGCCCGAGGGCGACTCACAGCGGTTTCCAAACAGCAAAGACAATAAAAACAGCAGTAATTAATATACAGTAACCGTTAAATTACACATTTCCCTTAATAACTAATAAGCAATCATCAATACACAGGTATCACAATCCCATCCCCAATCGCCTCATCATCCAAGCGTGTTCCAAATTCGTCGTCCATTGTTTCGTTCCTATGTTCAAATTACTAAAATTGCACTGAATTACTCAAACGCCTGCACAAACATCCAGGTCTTCAGCTTTCTACGGAATGTCATGAGAGATGGTGCCAGCCTAACATCTACAGGAAGGGCATTCCACAGCCGAGGAGCCACCACCGAGAAGGCCCTATCTCTCGTCCCTGCCAACCGAGCTTGAGAGGCTGGCAGGATCGAGAGCAGGGCCTCCCCGGAAGATCTCAAAGTCCGGGTGGGTTCATAGGCCGAGATGCGGTCAGCTAGGTATCTTGGGCCGGAACCGTTTAGGGCTTTATAGGCCAATACCAACAACTTGAATTGGGCCCGGTAGCAAATCGGCAGCCAGTGGAGCTGGTGCAACAGGGGGGTTGTGTGCTCCCTGCGCTCCGCTCTTGTTAGAATCATGGCTGCCACACGTTGGACTAATTTCAGCTTCCGGGTCATCTTCAGGGGCAGCCCCACGTAGAGAGCCTTGCAGTAGTCTAGGCGGGATGTGACAAGAGCATGGACTACCGTGGCCAAGTCAGACTTCCCAAGGTACGGGCGCAGCTGGCGCACGAGCCTGAGCTGTGCAAATGCTCCCCTGGTCACCGCCGAGACCTGGGGCTCCAGGCTCAGCGACGAATCCAGGGTCACACCCAAGCTGCGAACCTGTGTCTTCAGAGGGAGTGCGACCCCATCCAACACAGGCTGTAACCCTATACCCTGTTCGGCCTTACGACTGACCAGGAGTACCTCTGTCTTGTCTGGATTCAACTTCAATTTGTTCGCCCTCATCCAGACCATCACAGCAGCCAGGCACCGGTTCAGGACCTCGACAGCCTCCTTAGTAGCAGGTGGAAAGGAGTGACAGAGTTGGACATCATCTGCGTACAGGTGACACCCTACCCCGAAACTCCGGATGATCTCACCCAGCGGCTTCATGTAGATGTTAAACAGCATGGGAGACAGAATAGAACCCTGAGGAACCCCACACGACAATGGTTGTGGGGATGAACAGGTGTCCCCCAATAACACCTTCTGGGAACTACCCTCCAGAAATGACCGGAGCCACTGCAAAACAGTGCCTCCGAGACCCATTTCCGCAAGGCGCCCCAGAAGGATACCGTGGTCGACGGTATCGAAGGCCGCTGAGAGGTCCAGAAGCACCAACAGGGACACACTCCCCCTGTCGAGCTCCTGGCGCAGATCATCCACTAAGGCGACCAAGACTGTCTCAGTTCCATGTCCCGGTCTGAAACCAGACTGTGCCGAGTCTAGATAATCCGTGTCTCTCAAGAATACCTGGAGTTGTGAGGCCACCATGCTTTCCAGGACTTTGCCCAAAAAGGGGAGATTGGAAACCGGCCGAAAGTTGTCAAATTTAGTGGGATCTAGTGATGGTTTAGCGGTTTTATTATAGCTTGTTTTAAGCTCGCTGGAATTTTGCCTTCCCGAAGGGAGGCGTTAACCACCACCTCCACCCACTCAGCCAATCCCCCTCTGGCCTCTTTTAGAAGCCAGGATGGGCAGGGGTCTAGGATGGATGTGGTCGGCCTCATTCCTCCAAGTATCTTGTCCACATCCTCGGGCTTCACCAATTGAAATGAATCCATCAAAATAGGACAAGCAGGTGCTCTTGCTACATCCACAGAGACTGCATTAACATGGTGTCCAGACCAGAACGGATCAAAGCGACTTTGTCTGCGAAGAACTGAGCAAAAGCTTCACAGCGAGAGGTCGAGTTGTCAGGGATCCCATCTTGGGTGGTGGGATTCAAAAGACCTCTGACAATTCAGAACAACTCTGCCGGACGGTTCTTTGCAGATGCAATAGTGGCCGCAAAGAAAGCCTTCTTTGCGGCTTTTATTGCCGCGGCATATGCCCTCAGAAAGGACACAAACCGTGTTCGATTTGGCTCGCTCGGGTCCGAACGCCACACACTCTCTAGTTCCCTCTTCCTTCGCTTCATCACTGCCAGCTCCTCGGTGAACCAAGGCGCTGGTTTAGCTCGGCTACTTGAGAGGAGACGTTCCGGAGCGATCGTGTCTATTGCCCTAGTCATCTCCCCATTCCAGAGAGCAACCAGGGCATCGACAGGATCACCTACCGAGGCGGCGGGAAACTCCCCAAGAGCCATCAGGAATCCATCCGGATCCATAAGCCTCCTGGGGCAGACCATCCTAATGGGTCCTCCACCTCTGCAGAGGTTAGGGGGTGCAGTGAGCCTAAATCTGACCAGGTAGTGGTCGGTCCATGGCAACGGAGAGATGGTCAACTCCTCAACACCGCCACCTTCCTCCCATCCCTGGCAGAAAACTAAGTCCAATGTATGACCTGCACTGTGAGTGGGGCCAGTTACTTGTTGGGACAGCCCCATGGTTGCCTTGGCAGACATGAAGTCCTGAGCTGCTCCTGAAAGGGCCGTCTCGGTGTGGACATTGAAGTCCCCCAGCACAAGGAGCTGCCGGGACTCCAATGCCAGGCTCGAGACCACCCCCGCTAGCTCAGGTAGGGAGACTGTAGTGCAGTGAGGTGGACGGTACACTAACAGAATCCCTAATCTGTCCCGGCCACCCACTCTCAGGTAGATGCATTCAAAATTTGTAGACTGCGGGATGGGGCCCCTGGTCAGAGGGATGGAATCTCTATAGACCACTGCAACCCCGCCTCCCCGCCCTCCGGACCTTGGTTGGTGCTGCACGGAGAAACCTGGCAGGCAGAGCTGGGTGAGATTCACACCCCTAGCCTCGTCCAACCAGGTCTCCGTGATACACGCCAGATCTGCCCGCTCATCCAAAATTAGGTCTTGGATGAAGGTAGTTTTTCCGTTGACAGATCTGGCGTTCAACAGCACCACCTTCAATCTAGAGGGACCGCCAACCTAGTTACACCAATTTACCATATAAGGAGACCGGTTTGGAACTACTAATGTTGGTGCATGATCCCTAGGCCGAATTGTTGGTCTCCTTGTTCCGCATCTCCCCTTCCCCACCACCACTTCTATGGGGGCCCCTCGGCTGGTGGAACACCCTCCCCCCTCCATGCCACATTCCATCCCTGTAAACTCAGTTTGCGTTTCATTGTTAATTGTATAGCTTGTTGAGATCTTAAACCAGTTCGCATTTCCGTTCCCTTTGTTCCCCCCCCCCGTCCCATTGCTTCCCCCAGTCTCCAGCCCGCTGCGTCCCCTGACCCCTCCACAGAAGATTAACAGTACAGATAAAAGGTACCAAGGAATGGGGGAGCACATGGGTAACAGTTATCAATACACTTATTAACGCTTCACGATCTCAATGTGTAGCAGATACTCTCTCTAGGTTCTTAAAGTGCAATGTGTAATGTGCTGTTGGTATCTCACCAGAATTTGTTAAAGTGCAGCATGGAGGTAAAGTGCTAGATCAATAGCAGCATAAAGGTATAGGGATTAGCAGCAATAGGAATAGGGAGGTTGACAAAGTGCTATACTAAACGAACTTACAGGCTGTTAAAGTGCAGTGGATAGTGCAAGAATAAACACAGTTGTTATTAATGGCGTCGTTCTGGCATACAATATGGAATAACATGGAACAATGGATATTGGATGGGCGTCAATAGGTGGTTGGTGTTAGCTCTCTTAGTCCTTCCGGAGGTGGTCAACACAGGTGGTTGGTCAGCAGTGTTGGTCAGCACAGTTGGTCCACATACAGTATGGCCGCACAGTTGGTCTACACACAGGTAGGTCTACACTCCCTCCTTGGAGGATTGCTGAGTCACACCCAGTTGGAAAGGGCCTGGGGCTTCTCCTACTCACAAGTAGTCCAGGGAGCAGCCAAGCTGGATGGAAGGATTCAGGACCCCTGTGGCAGCAGCAGCAGTCTGAGACATTATCCGCTGGATAATGGAGAAAGGCAGGGAGTTTCAGAAAAACATCTATTTTTGTTTCATTGACTACTCTAAAGCCTTTGACTGTGTGGATCATAATAAATTGTGGCAAGTTCTTGGTGGGATGGGCATACCAAGCCACCTTGTCTCTCTCCTGAGGAATCTGTACAAGGACCAAGTAGCAACAGTAAGAACTGACCACGGAACAACAGACTGGTTCAAGATTGGGAAAGGCGTACGGCAAGGCTGCATACTCTCACCCAACCTTTTTAACTTGTATGCAGAACACATCATGCAATGTGCGGGGCTTGATGAATACAAAGCTAGGGTGAAAATGGCTGGAAGAAACATTAACAACCTCAGATATGCAGATGACACCACTTTGATGGCCGAAAGCGAGGAGGAGCTGAGGAGCCTTCTAATCAAGGTGAAAGAAGAAAGCGCAAAAGCCGGGTTGCAGCTAAACATAAAAAAAACCAAGAATGATTGACAACTGGGAAATAGAGGGAGAAAATGTGGAGGCCGTGACAGACTTTGTATTTCTAGGCGCAAAGATTACTGCAGATGCAGACTGTGGCCAGGAAATCAGAAGATGCTTATGTGACAATGTGTAAATTTAATTCCTTTGGTTATGTGTAGTTTGGACAGTGGTTTAGGGATGGTAAGTATGGGAGATTATGTTTTGTTGGAGAGAGTAGCTTGATGGTAGCTGAGTTGCCATAGCAACAGGGGCAGAGCCAACCGCCTCTTCAGAGGCAGCTGTGTTTTAAAAAGTCAGTCAGTGGCCGGAGAGTTACTGAGAGAACACTGAATCTTTTGGTGGAGATTCAGGGAATGTGTCTGTAGCCAGTGTGCTATAGGGAAAGACTGAATCTCTTGGTGGAGATTCAGGGAATCAATTGGTGACCAAGTGGTTGCAGAGAAGGACCCGGTACAGGGGGTTGTTGATTCTAAATTAAGAATCAAGGTTTGGCTGGGTTTAAGCCTGTTGTGCCAGCTGTGAAACGTTATGAAGTGTTTGCCTGAGTTTACTCATGAAACCTTTCCAATGTATCCATCAAGATTTGTGCCTCTTTTGAAGAACAGTTATACATTGTTATACTCCTGTTAAAATAAACTTGTTACTTTTTCCTCGAGCCTTGCCTGATACAGTTTCTCCTAAGTTGAACAGCCTGCAATACTAAAGTCAAGCCAAGAAAGTAAACGCTATGCTATCCACTGAATAAAACCTTCTGTCATTAACAGTTCCTTTATAAAATAGCTCCTAGGCTGATATTGATTGTTGCCCGGCTTCCCTCATAGATTAGGTGGCAGTGGGTGTTTTACCACTCGCACCTTCACATTCGGTGGCATTAAAACGGAAATCCTTTACAATTGGTGGCAGCAGTTTAACGGACTTCTTCACATTGGTGGCAAGCGACGGGATACGTTTAACATCTGATTTAGTGCCTAAGATCGCCTAAAGGAAAAATCGTGAGGTAAAATTTTACAAAAACGGCTACCAGACGACAGAAGAAGATTACCTCAGAAGCAGCCAATATGGCGGATACCAAAGCTGAAGGGACAGCTGTAGTGACAGTTAGAGAGTCACAGCCAAAAGTAGAAAAGGAAGAAGTTATGGAAACAGCTGAGGTAGAACAAAAGGAGGCTAAGAAAGAAAGCATAGCTGAATATGCTTTCAGCTGCTATGCCATTAAATACTAATCTGCTATGCCATTAAATAGCAGAAACTGCTATGCCATTTAATACTAATCAAGGTGACCAATTGAAACATTCACACCTACCTCCAACAGACAAGAGTTCTTTCCCCCATCCTGGACATTCCACAGACATATAAACCTCACTTGCCTAGTTTCAAACAGACCTCACAACCTCTGAGGATGTCTGCCACAGATACAGGCAAAACGTCAGGTGAGAATGCTTCTGGAACATGGCCATATAGCCCGAAAAACTCACAACAACCCAAACTTTTTCTTCTTTTTCTAAGACAGTTTCAAATTCTGCTTTTTTGTTGTTTTTTTTATCTGCTGCTGCATCACACTCTTGACTCATGTTCAGTTTGTGGTCTGTTAGGGCTCCTAAGTCTTTTTCACATGGACTGTTTTAAAGTCAGGGGTCACCCATTTCATCTTTGTTGCCAAAGTCTAGTATGGTAGAGTTCTCCCTGCTAAAATCCATCTTGTAACTCTTGGCCCACCTTTATAATCTCTTACGGTTCCTTTGGTCCCTTTTAAGACGAAATTTTAAATTTTATTGCATAGCAGTAATAAACAAAACACAAAAACAAAGAACAAATACTGAAATAACGAACGAAAACTGTACAATTACAACATCATACCAGGCCTGTTCCCTCCACCCCCATCCTCATGAACCCACCACCTACAATTTCTGTCACTACTCACTGTGACTCTATACAATATATAAGCAAATGGAAGAGAAATTATAAGGAGTTACAGAATAGATATGATAAAAAACTAAAAAAGAAATAGATAAGTTGAAAGAAGAGCTGGAGGAAATTGATAAGTTTGATATATGGAAAAAAGGATTAATGGTTAAAAATGATTTTCAAAGGACAAATATCAATTCAGTGAGACGACTAGCAAATTATCTAAAAAAGGAAGGAAAAACAGAGTGAAAGAAATATATGATAAAAATAATAAAATGATAAAGGATAATAAAGGCATAAGGGATAAATTTGCAGATTTCTATGAGAAATTATATAAAAGAGAAAAAAATACCATGTGAAGATTGGGTGAAGAAAAAAATGGGAGAGGAGGAAAAAAACAATTACAGAGCGAAATATCATACCAAGAGATTGAGAAAGTAATAATCTTAAAAAAGGGAAATCACCAGGAAACGATGGATTTACTGCAGAATTTTATAAACAAATGATAGAGGTTTTGATTCCAGAATTAGCAATAATTTAATAATATAATAAAAGAGGGAGAAGTGCCGGAGTCTTGGAGAGAAGTGGAAATAATAGCAATACTCAAACCAGGGAAGAATCCAAGAGAAGTGAATTCATATAGATCAATTAGCTTATTAAATCAAGATTACAAAATATTTGCAAAAAATTTAGCAAATAGATTAAAGGATATATTACCAGAAGTGATAGGGGATGATCAATACGACTTTATTAAGGGAAGAAATATAAGCCACCCACTGAGGAATTTGATCAACATTATCACCCAGAAAAGTAAAAAAAGTTACGCATTTATCAAATTGGATGTATACGAAGCATTTGATACAGTTAACCACAATGTCTTATTTAAAAGAATGGAAAATTTTGGAATAGGCAATGACTTTATTGAAGTCATAAAAGAAATATATAAAAAGGGGAAGGCAAAAGTGAAAGTAAAAGGGGGTTATACTAGAGAAATAGTTATAGAAAGAGGGGTCAAGCAGGGATGCCCACTATCCCCAATACTATTTACACTAGCTATAGAGTATTTAGCGGACAGAATAAGAAATAATGGTAGAATAATGGGATATAGAATAGGAAATTAGTTAGTAAAAGTAACTTTGTCTGCCGATGATTTCTTGATAATTACAGAAAACCCAATAGAATCATTAAAAGAATTGGAAATAATATTAGCAGACTTTTATAAATTTTCAAGACTAAAGATTAATATAACAAAATCAGAATTGCTGGGGTTCAATTTGGGAAAAGCTTACTAGAAGATATTCAGAGAAGAGAAGATATTCAAATAGCAAAAAAGAAAAGAACATATTTGGGTATTTTCCTAACTAATAGGTCAGAGAGGCTTTGGGACTTAAATTATAAGAAAATATGGGGGAAGATATAAAAACAAATGAAAAATTGGAAGGAAAAAAATTAAATATATCAAAGAAAATTGGGGCAATTAAAATGTGTAAAATGTGTAATGTGTATAAAATGTGTAAAATTTTGTATTTGTTTCAAACACCGGGATTGTGGCGCAGCTGGCTGAGTGTCAGCTGCATTAAGATCACTCTGACCAAAAGGTCATGAGTTCGAAGCCAGCCCGGGCTGGAGTGGGTGTCCAGCCATTGTGTAGCCCGTTGTCGACCTTTGCAACCCGAAAGACAGTTGCATCTGTCAAGTAGGAAAATAAGGTACCACCTTGTGTGGGAGGCTAAATTTAACTAATTTATGAGGCCATAAAGAAAAAAGACTCCGGGGAATGTGGAATGCGGAAGAACTTCATCGGTGTCGTTGATGGATGATGAAAAGCAGCAGCTCCCCTGGCGGCCAGAAAAAAATTAAATAGCCTCAGTGTATTTGTGTGTTAAATGTTGTTTGTCAAACTGGCATTGAATGTTTGCCATATATGTGTTGACTGTAATCCGCCCTGAGTCCCCTGCGGGGTGAGAAGGGCGGAATATAAGAACTGTAAATAAATAAATAAATAAATAAACACTGCCATTAGACATCTCGCAGAAAACATTTCAAAAATGGGATGGAGACATTAGAAAGTGGATATTTGGGGGGAAGAGACCAAGAATAAGGCTTGGTTGATCATATTCGTTAGTTTCTAAATTCGTTATGAATTTGTATTTAAATTAGCTTACGATCCAATATCGAGCCATGCAGGAATAGTGTGAGGAGTAATTAAGAATCGAAACAATTTTTCCAATTTTCGTAATTATTTTCATATGTCTGGTACAAGTTTAGGGAGAAGGAAGAGGGGAAAGAAGGAGAGAAAAGGTGCCAGGGTTGCCTTTCCTCCCCATCCTCCTCCTCCTCCTCCTCCTGGAGAAGAAGAAGGGAAAGAAGGAGAGAAAAGGCGCCAGGGTTGCATTTCCTCCCCATCCTCCTCCTCATCCTCCTCCTGGAGAAGGAAGAAGGTAAAGAAGGAGAGAAAATGCGCCAGGGTTGCCTTTCCTCCCCCTCGTCCTCCTCCTCCTCCTCCTCGTCCTGGAGAAGGAAGAGGGGAAAGAAGGAGAGAAAAGGTGCCAGGGTTGCCTTTCCTCCCCATCCTCCTCCTCCTGGAGAAGAAGAAGAGAAAGAAGGAGAGAAAAGGCGCCAGGGTTGCATTTCCTCCCCATCCTCCTCCTCTTCCTCCTCCTGGAGAAGGAAGGGGGGAAAGAAGGAGGGAAAAGGTGCCAGGATTGCCTTTCCTCCCCATCCTCTTCCTCCTCCTCCTCCTCCTGGAGAAGGAAGAGGGGAAAGAAGGAGAGAAAAGGCGCCACGGTTGCCTTTCCTCCCCCCCCCCCTTCCTCCTCCTCCTCCTCCTCCTGGAGAAGGAATGGGCCGCTGGCCTTCACTGCAGGCAAGCAGTCAGTCAGATTATCTGCTTTGAACTGGATTATATGAGTTTACAGTTTCCTGAAAATTTGGCAATAATTTAATAATTTAGGTTCTTGTGGGTTTTTTCGGGCTATAGGGCCATGTTCTAGAGGCATTTCTCCTGACGTTTAGCCTGCATCTATGGCAAGCATCCTCAGAGATAGTGAGGTCTGTTGGAATTAGGACAATGGGTTTATATATCTGTGGAATGGCTGGGGTGGGGCAAAGAGCTTTTCTCTGCTGGAGGTAGGTGTGAATGTTTCAACTGACCACCTTCATTAGCATTTAAACCTAGCCTGGGAAAAACTTTTGTTGAGAGGTGTTAAGATGTGCCTGGTTGTTTCCTCTCTGCTGTTTTGCTGTTGTAATTTTAGAGTTTTTTAAATACTGGTAGCCAGATTTTGTTCATTTTCATGGTCTCTTCCTTTCTGTTGAAATTGTCCACATGCTTGAGGATTTCAATGGCTTCTCTGTGTAGCCTGACATGGTGGTTGTTGGAGTGGTCCAGCATTTCTGTGTTCTCAAATAATATGCTGTGTCCAGGCTGGTTCATCAGGTGCTCTGCTATGGCTGACTTCTCTGATTGAAGTAGTCTGCAGTGCCTTTCATGTTCCTTGATTCGTGTTTGGGCGCTGCCTTTGGTGGTCCCTATGTAGACTTGTCCACAGCTGCATGGTACACGGTAGACTCCTGCAGAGGTGAGAGGATCCCTCTTGTCCTTTGCTGAACGTAGCATTTGTTGGATTTTCTTGGTGGGTTTGTAGATTGTTTGTATGTTGTGTTTCCTCATCAGCTTCCCTATGCGGTCAGTGGTTCCCTTGATGTATGGCAGGAACACTTTTCCTCTGGGTGGATCTTCATCTTTACTCTCGTGGCTTGTTCTTGGTCTTGCAGCTCTTCTGATGTCTGAGGTGGAGTATCCATTGGCCTGGTGAGCCCAGTTGAGGTGGTTCAGTTCATCTTGGAGGAGGTGGGGTTCGCAGATTCTTTTTGCACGGTCTGCCAAGGCTTTAATGGTGCTTCTTTTTTGACTTGGGTGATGGTTGGAGTTTTTATGTAGATATCTATCTGTGTGTGTGGGTTTTCTGTAGACAGTGTGACCCAATTGTTGATCTGGTTTGCAGATAACTAGAACATCTAGAAAAGGCAGTCTTCCTTTTTCCATTGTGAATTGGATTTTTGGGTGGGTGCTGTTAAGATGGTCCAGGAACCCGTTGAGTTCTTCTTCTCCATGGCTCCAAATTGTGAAGGTGTCATCCATATATCTGAACCATATAGTGGGCTTTTTGGGCTTGTTTTTCAAAGTGTTCCATGTAGAAGTTAGCTATGACCGGGCTGAGAGGGCTCCCCATAGCCAATCCATCTTTCTGTTCGTAGAATTCATTGTCCCACTGAAAGTAACTGGTGGTGAGGCAATGGTAAAACAGAGCCATGATGTCTTCTGGGAACCTCTGGTTGATGAGTGCCATGGTGTCTGCTACCGGGACCATGGTAAATAAAGATACCACATTGAAGCTGATCAGTTTGTCATTGGTATTTAGCTTGAGATTGCTGATTTTTTCTATGAAGTGGGCTGAGTCCTTGATGTAGTGTGTAGTCAGCCCAATATGGCTTTGTAACTGTGCAGCAAGAAATTTTGCTAGGTCGTATGGGGGGATCCAATGGCACTCACGATGGGTCTGAGTGGGGTGGAGTCCTTTGACATACGACAACAGCTATGTAAATCAGAAGCCCTTCCACCAAGGCTTTATGGACTCCCAAAAATCCATAAGGACTCCACCCCACGTCAGGAGAAATGCCTCTAGAACATGGCCCTATAGCCCGAAAAACCCACGAGAACCTAGTGATTCCAGCCATGAAAGCCTTCGACAATACATTTAATAATTTGATTATAAGTGCAATTATTATTTATTTTTATTTATGTTGTTTATTATATTTTATTTAATTTCTGTATTTTTTATTTTATTTTATTTTTTATTTATATAATGTATGTATTTTATTACATTTTATTTTATTACTTTTATTTTATTTAATGTAATGTTTTTTAATTTATAAATTAATTACCTAATTTTTATTGGTTTAAAATTATATAGTTACTTACTTAATGTATTTGATTTCACCCACCCACCCCTCCCTCCAACCCCTCCCAGGGGGAATCAGTCCTTACTTAACTTGCACTAGTGCTAGTGGAATTATAATTAATATGTACACTTGGTACCAGGGCCGTAGCCAGAAAAAAAATTCGGGGGGGGGGGGGGGGTTGAAACTTTTTTTAGCAAATCATGAAGAGTAGTTCAATAACACAACAACATTGTAATACAGTCCAAAGACCCTTATTGCTCTGTAAAAGGTATAAGATACAAGGTATGCAAGGTTAGTAAGGCCAAAAATAGCCAAAACTGATTAAAACACACGATGTGGGTGGAATTAACTGCAGATAAAACTGATAAAACAAGGATTAAAACTTATAACCAGCATTTAAGATAGCAATGACCTAGGTAAAAGACTACAAAGGGTAACAGGCATGTTTCATTGTGCCATAACATAGAATACTTTAAATTATATGGTTTCAAGTATATATAGACTTCAGTAAATCAAATTTCTATTTTATTTAAAGTTTCAAGTCTTAAAATAACTGAAAATGATTGTTAATTGATAATTTATAGTTACAAAAGAATACCACAACGTTAGTTAGTGTAAAGAACGTATCAATGCCACCAAATAAATGTAAGGACGTTGTTAATCCCACCAAATGGGATTACCAAAAATGTAAGGAAGTTCCTAGACTGCTATTAAATTAAACTGCCACCAATATGTTTAGAGACGCTGGTCTTAAAGTCTCTGTTTATCCCTATTTGCGTTGTGAGGTAACTTTGGTAGAGTGGAATGCACCGAACGTAAAATCAATGGAGGAGGCAGGTTTAAAATACAAATAGAACAAGTTTATTGTTAAACAAAGCGTAATTGTTGCAATATTGAGATGTTGAGCTTGGCATATGCTTGATGGTTACAATATGGCTTGGTTGTGATACATTCAGGCTTTAGATGTTACAATCTTATAAACTCCTTCTTCAGTGAAGTGCTTTATTATTTCAGTGTTCCTTGTTGTGAATATTCTCACTGTTTGTCCTATACCGGATCAAACCACTGATCTCCAGTCTTACACTACTGGCGATCCTAAAACCTCCTCTGTTAGATTCTTTTTACTCAAGCAATCTAACAAGGTTTCACCTTCAGCTCCTTTGCTGAAGAAATATTCACAAACACTAAAACTAACTGAGTTTACACTGCTTCACACCACAGAGCCCTAACTGACTCTGCTCCTCCTCTCAGGGTCTCATCCTCCTGACAGAACTACTTTCTCAGAGTCCCTTCCCGACTCTTCTACTTTCCCAGAGTCCTTAACTGACTCTGTTCCTCTTCTCAGGGTCTCTTCCTCCTGACTGAGAATTAACTGTCACTTTCAAACCTTTTTCTCCTTAAGCTCCGCCCACCTCCTCTGCTGCCTTGTCACCATGGCAACCTATCCCTCACAGCTAGGCCATGGCAACAAATGTAAACCACAAATACAGTTTAAACACAGTATAATAAACACTTTATAATAAACATTTCTCTACAGTTAGAAACACTTGAAAACTGTGTCAATACACTTTGACAGAAATCAGGCTCAATTGATAAACTTCGGTGGACACTCAAGAGTGCAAGTCCAGTCAGTCTTTCTTGCCCCGTTGTGCTTCTTGTGTATGTTTTCAAATGTTTAAGGGTTGAAAACGACCTTTCATTTGTAGCTGTTGACACTGGCAATGTTGCAGAAATCTGAAGAAGTTTCTTCACATTTGGAAAAAACTGTCCATCACAGACAAGATATGCTTCCAGTGCATTTGATGGTTTTTCTGCAGGTGAAATCTTTTTCCATTTTCTACACCACATGTCAAATTCTTCCATCACTATGGCAGAATCTTGAAGGAATTCATTGTAAAGTTCTGTACACTTGTTCAAGTTGGGTTTTAAATGCCCACAATTGATAGGGAGGAACATTTGCAGTTCCTGAACTACTTCCCTGTGTCTTGTAAACCTTTCTTGAAGCTGACTGCAGAAAAAGTCCAGAAATGGAATGTACACATTTAGTCTATAATATTCCATTGGTGTTAGTGAAGTTGCCTGAATGTTGCTTTGACAGGTCTGCCTTGAACAGATGCGAGGAATCCTCACTTCTCCACCCATAGACTCCACCACTGATTTTGCTGTATCAAAGATCTCCTGAAATTCCTTCACAGAATCTGTGCGCATCTCCCTCACTTTTTCTAAGAGACTGTCAACATATTGAAGGCTACCAAAAATGTCCACATCTACTCTTTGTAATGTTTTGCTAAGCTGAAGGGATGATGACAGAAGCTTTCTTAGGATGTGTATGGTTACTACAAATCCAGCTTTCAGAACAGTAAAAAGAAGTCATTCAGCTTGGGAAGAAGGCTCGCTGTTGTATAGAGGGCTCTCTTTTAGTTCTTCAAGTGTTCTCACCACCACACTGTACAGTTCAACAAAACGTAAAACTGCATCATGTCGTTGAACCCAATGGGTTTCACAAAGTGGCAACAGGCTCTTTGCTCTTGATTCAGGAAAAGAGTCCTTTATATTTTTCTTCAACAGTTCTAGTCTGATGGATGATGCTCTTGAAGAAATTGCACACAGATGATATTGTTCCTTGGCAGTTTTTGACAGCTGGAATGCTGCAAGCCTTTGCTAAGGCTAGATTTAGTGAGTGAGCACTGCAGTGGATGTAGACAACCTTTGGATACTTTCCCGATATAATTGCCTGTGCTCCACTAATATGACCACTCATATTAGCAGCTCCATCATAACCCTGTCCACACAAATATTGCAAGTTCAACCCATTTTTTCCAGTGTTTTCAAAATCATGTCTGCAAGTCCTCCACCTGTCATATCAGGTATCTTCACAAAGCCTATAAAGTCTTCTCTTATTCCTCCAATTTCGACATCAATGTACCTTACCGAGAGTGATAACTGTTCGGAGGTACTCACATCCAAAGTTTCATCTGCCAAAATAGAGAAACACTGTGATGCATTGCATCTTTCAACAATTGTTTGGACTAGCTTGTCACCACAAATGTTTATTAGTTCATTTTGTATTTGAGGACTAGTATATTGGGCATTCATAGCTGCAGTTTGGAGATGAATTTTCAGGTCAGTGTCTCCTGATCTGGCACGAGATCTCAACAAGGCCCTAAAATTACCATCATTGTGCAAAGGTACTTGAAGGGTAATAGGTCCTGAATCTTTGCTCCCTCTTAAAGCCAGTTCTTGTTGGCCACAAAGGACAATAGTTTCCACAATTGGCAGAAGTTTCTTTCTGTTTTCTTCTGCTTTCTTCTTATTTCCTTTATCATGATGACGAGTTACATCAGGATGTTTTCCACTATGAATTAGCAAGAAGTTTTCAGCCAAGCACAAGTTGTTCCGATGGTACTCTGTTTTTTGGTGCCTATTGAAGATTTCTATTGCATTTTTCCATTGCAAAAATGGCTTAGCAACCAATGCACCAAGTTGCTGATGACCACCTTTACCCCCAACTTCTCCTCCAAATACCACACAGTACTTACAGAGTGCATCTTGTGCATGAAATGAGTAGGCTAACCAGGGAAATCTGCTGAGCCATTTGTGTTGAAAACTTAGATGTCTCTTCTTATCCACAGGAAATACATATCCTGGCAATGGAGTCTGTGGATTCTGCACTAATTGAGCTTTCAACTGGTCATCAGAAATATTCTTGTTTATATAAAGTCCAAGGTCTAACAATGACACAGCTTCTTGTCTTTCCTCCTGTTCTATGGTTTCTTTGGCAGGATTTGGGTTAGATGAACCAGTGGTAGACACTGCTGTTTCCACTGTTTTCTCAGTTTTCACCTGCAGTTCGGCTGTACATGTTCTGGGATCTTCATCAGTACCATCTGCTGCGGTGGTCCTCACGCTGCTGTCTTCTTGGTTTTCATTTGGCTTTTTCTTTTTTGCCATGAACTCAAAAATGTTCATTTGCTTTGATAGACGTTTAGGCATCTTCCTGAGTCTGGTGGATGACAGGAAACACAAATAGCAGCTAACAGGGCTTTAAGTTTCAGAACTGTTTCATATGTTTTTATAATATTTCAAAAACTATTAAAGATAATTAAAGCCATCAATTGTTCTGATTTTTCAGAGCAATAAAGGAAACTGCTCGCGATCCCACCTGCATCGCAAGCGCAATTAGTGGGAATGAAGTACAGGGCCTTCTTGGTGGTGGCCCCACAACTCTGGAACTCACTCCCCAAGGACATCAGATATGCCCCATTGCTGGCAGTCTTTAGGAGGAGCCTGAAAACGTGGTTGTTCCACTGTGCCTTCCCAGAATAAGGAAACTCCAAGCAATACGTCCCAAATGCACTTTACCAGAGATCTAAGATTGTTTGCACGCCCCCCTATCTCCGAAATACCTATCCTATGTCACCTGGTCATGCCTTGCATTTTTAAAAATTTTAATCACTACATTTGACCCTGCCATGTGTTTTTAATGCGTCGTGGTGTTATTGTTAATGTTTACTGCTTTGTTTATGAGTTTTATTGTTGTGTTGTTGTTGTTGTTTTTTGCTGATGTATTTTGGGCTCGGCCTTTTGTAAGCTGCACTGAGTCCTGCGGGAGATGGTAGCGGAGTGTAAATAAAGGTTTATTATTATATTATTATTATAATCAAATCTATAACTGTGTTCACATTTCACAAAAAATGTTGATTAGAATAAGAGAAATATCGTTTATACACATACACTTCAAACTGGCATATCTAAAAATCAAGATCAATGACCCATACATATTATCAAGTTTTTTGAAACTACATAAAATCCCTTTAATCTGGTACCTAATTATTTGGAAATTACTTTATAGTTTAGGGGAAATGAAAATATAAACTTTTAAAGCAATCACAAATTATCATAGTTGTTATATACCTGGAAATATTGTAAATTATATTTGAATTTTAGTTTTTCTTATGGAGTTTTTTTTTTGGGATTGCAATCCCCCCAAATGGATGACGCTTGGCATAAGACAAAACCACAGCCCTGAAAGACATGCCAGGATATTCACCACAATGAATATAAGTTATATAATGAAGATTTATATTTAATCTGAGTGTATGTATCTTACTCTATGGCTGAGAGAGCGCGACTGCTTAACTTTTGTGCCTTTCAGGGGGTGAGATTATGAGCCTGAGCAAGCAAGGCCTGGTAACTCCTGTAGAACACTGTAGAAAATGGCACCCCCTGAGCCAGCAAAGCAAATAGCATCTTTCAGGAGGGGCACCCCAACATGAGGTGAAAATACAGGCCTGAATGCCAAAGCCAGTATACCTGGTACCCACCCAAACCAGGGAACTGGCCACATAATCAAGATTTATGCTTCCAATGGTGTTTCTGTGCCTTGCTTTGAAGCCAAGAGAGTATGACTGCATGGCTTCCAGAACAGACCGGATCTGATGCTGCCTTCTAGTTTGTTAGGCCATGTTAGGCAGGACCTGGAGGGCCTCTCTCTCAGGTACAGAAGACCATGTGACATAGCCCCCTTCAGAAGGGCCCCAGGCACCAACAGCCCAAAGGCATAAGGTCTGAAAAAAATGGAGACCTCCAAATGAAGGCTTCCTAATATACTGGCAAAGGCTGGAAAGCTGAATGCGAGGCCTAGAACAAGATGGAGCCTCCCAATATTTGCCATTATATTTAAAGCCTAACAAGACACCTGCAACAAAAGAGAGCCCCCCTCCTCAAATATAATTGCTAGAGCTTAAAGCTTAACATGAGGCTAAAGCTTAACTCCTAACACGAGACATGCAATAAAATGTAGGCCTCAGAATGTGGTGACACAGTTAATGTGTGGAATTGCCTGTGCCTTCCTGGGGCTGAAAGAGTGCCACTCCTTCCAGACAGAAATTCATTAAGCATTATTTGCTCTGCTGCTGGGAAATCCCTGGCTGCCAATAAAGGCCAAGGGCAGAAACTGCCCAAATTATAGGGTGACTCTCTGAGGCAAAGGCATGGCAATGAGAACCTTGTTATTCTCTGGAAAAGGGGAGGGGGGAGCAAAGAGGGAAAGGCCTAATTTCCCATTAGAAACCTCACCTGCCTCCTAGCTCACGCTGAAGCAAAGAGCACAGCTGCAGGGGGCAGAGCAGCCTTCAATAGCCTGCAGCTCCGCCCCTGTCGACCGCCTCCACCAAGTCTGGCCTCCTTAATGAGAGCATTCAACACCCTCCCCCCATCCCAACTTGGTTGCTTCGCTACATCGGCTATTGCTGCAAGTCATGACACTGTGAATAAATTGGCAATATTTGCTTGAGATAGTGTTTGCAGTTCTGGAGGGACTCTTAATTTTTTGCGTCTCATAGACTTAGCATGGGGATTTGGCTAACCAGTTAAAATTCATGAGTAAACCAGGGGTTTTTTTTAACCTGAAAAATTTTGGGGGGGAGGGGTTTGAACCCCTAACCCCCCCCCCCCCCCCCCCCCCGGCTACAGGCCTGCTTGGTACAGACTCAGTCTGGATCTACGCTTCCCTGCTTTGAATAGGATTCTATGAGTCTACACTTGCCAGATAATTTGGCAATAATTTAATAACTTAATAGTTAATTTCAAAGTGCAATTTTGATTAATTTTTATTTATTTTTACTTTATTTAATTTCTATATTTTTATAGTATTTTATTATTAACTTATGTGTTTTATTACATTTTATTTTATTATCTTATTACTTCTTTTTTTATTTTATTTTATTATTTATTTTCTTATTTTCTTATTTTCTTATTTAATTAATTTTAATTGATTTTAATTTGTATTTTTACTAACTTAATGTATTTTAATTTCATCCTGAATTTATTTTAATTTGGTTTCTGTTAGTTGTAAGTTTTTTCACCAACAGTCAACTAAAGAGGGAGAGGGAAGCTTCAGAAGTTCCCCCTGTCCCGTTTGGAGGTGTTTTTCACACATTGCGCAATTGTGTCCGCCATTAATAAATCGATTCGTAATTAACAAAATTTCGTGAATTTTGAAATTTTGAAATCAGAAATTTCGGAAGGCCTTTGAAATTCGAAACGCTGGTGCCCCCTAGAAACGAAACGAGTTTAGAACCATTTTTTTTTAAATCTTTTTTATTGTGGATTTTCACATTGAATATACACTTCAAGTACACATACACAAGTCGTATACACTTAAACATAGGCCAATGTGAGTATAAACAATGATAGGGATACCAAATTTTTTCTTGATCAATCAAGCCTAATAAGTAATAAGGAATTATATATGTCAAACAAAGAAATAGGATGGGGGATACCAAAATTACAAGAATATTGTGAAGCATTTCAATTGAAGGCAATTTTGGAACCAGAAGACAATCAAGTGAAATGGATAAGAATAGAAAATGAAGTAAACAAAGGTCAAGGTGAACATGGAACCTTCACACAAAAACTAAAAGAGGTGATAGGGAAAACAATAGGTCCAAAGAAAATAGCTTTAAAAATATGGGAGAAATCGGAAAAAAATGGATGCCATTTTTCTCAAAGGAAGCCCCAATAGGGAGTTCGAGGAACAAAGAGGATAAGAGTGTTATAAAGAAACTGAAACAGTTGGGATATAATAAAATAAAGGATTTATATAACGAAAAAGATGTACTAATGGAATGGAGTCAGCTAGAAAATTTATGGGAAGAAAGATTTAGGCTAATATTAATATTAAGAGGCATTTGGGAACAAATAAAAAGGAAGAAAGTAATATGGGCAAAAACATAATAGATAGAATATTGAAAGAAAGATCCAGTGAAAGGCAAAAAGAGTTAGGTAAAATATATGGAAGAATGTTAGAAGACGGAGAATTTATGTATAAAAGGATGGAAAATAGATGGGAAGAGGAAGGAGGCATAGGGAAAGAAAAAATAGATAGAATAAGGAATGGATTAAATAAAATAAAGATAGAAAAATATAGGGATCTAGAGCAGAAAGTAATAACAGAATGGTATAGGAAACCATTCCTCAAACTCCACCAGCATTCACATTTGGGCATATTGAGTATTTGTGCCAGGTTTGGTCCAGATCCATCATTAGTTGAATCTACAGTGCTCTCTGGATGTAGGTGAACTACAACTCCAAAACTCAAGGACAATGCCCACCAAAGCCTTCCAGTATTTTCTGTTGGTCAAGGGTGTTATATGTGCCAAGTCTGGTTCAATTTCATTGTTGCTGGAGTTCAAAATGCTCTTTGCTTGTAGATGAACTATAAATCCCAGCAACTACAACTCACAAATGACAAAATCAACCCCCACCCCACCCCAACCCCACCAGTATTCAAATTGGGGCATATCGAGGGTGTTTGTGTCAAGTTTGATCCAGTGAATGAAAATACATCCTGCATTTACATTACTATTCATAACAGTAGCAAAATTACCGGGCATCCTCTGGGCAACATCCTTGCAGAGAGCCAATTCTCTCACACCAGAAGCAACTTGCAGTTTCTC
The DNA here is from genome assembly GCF_037176765.1 of Anolis sagrei. Classification (NCBI taxonomy): domain Eukaryota; kingdom Metazoa; phylum Chordata; class Lepidosauria; order Squamata; family Anolidae; genus Anolis; species Anolis sagrei. The sequence continues at coordinate 167,034,379 of NC_090022.1, read as the reverse complement.
ACGTTGCTTCTGACATTGTTTTTTTTTAAGTAGCAATGAAAATAATGTTATGGTTGAGGGTCATCACAACATGAGGAACTGTATTAAAGGGTTTATAAAGACTGAGTAACACTGCTCTTGTTGTTGTTCATTCGTTCAGTCACTTCCGACTCTTTGTGATCTCCTGGACACTGTTCTAGAAGCAACAAATCTATATTGACATATTTCTTCATCTCCTTTGCTAATTCTCTCTCTAAATCGCCCTAAAAGACACTTTTCTGGGTTTTTCTTAACCTTATTAGTCATAATTTTGCTTGTTTCTTTAATTACATTTTCCCAAAGATCTTGTACCATCTTACAAGTTCACTAAATATGGAAGAGTGCCTTTCTGCGTCTTGCACCTCCAACATTCCCTTTGGTGAAATTTATCTATTTTGGCCCATTCATCTCTGGGGTTATAGAACAGGCGATGGAGGTGGAGGATGAGGAGAAAGAGTTGTCCTCCCTGTCCCTGGGACAGAGGCCCAGAAGAAGGGGAGTGTGCTGGCCAGAAGCAGATGAGCCTCGTGGCAGTGGAGGACAAGGCGCAAGCCAGTAAAAGGCTCTGCCCCGGACTGGTGCTAATGAGCACAACTTCCTGGGCATGGCCGTGGACCAGACATGCTGCCGAGTGTGAAACACTCCCACCTCCCTGCACCAACCCCCCTGATTTTGTTCCTTGAGAAAATTGAAGGAAAAGTTGATAAGGAGAAGACCTGGTTATGGCTCACGAATGGAACCCTGAAGAAGACCTGATTTCTAAAAGGTTCCTGGGAGGGAGAGGCCTCCTTCCTTACCTTCGACGCTGGCCTCACTTCGATGATGTGCAACTGGAGAGAGGGCTCCTCCACGCAGGTTCCTTGTGGCTCGGGAGGTCTGGAAAGGGGCAAGAGAAGGCCACAAAGCATGAGAGACTGGGGCATCCCACCCCCTGGATAGGACCAAGGGTCCTGCAGCCCCCCCTGGCTCCCTCCTTCCCTCCAATGGATGGTCCTGGAAGCCCATGGGGCCCCATGAGGGCATCCCTCTTCTCCACTCCAAGGGACTTAGCAAGAGATTGACCCCTGGAACTGGCTGCCACTGGGAGAGAGGGAGAGCTCTGGCAAGGCAACTAGGGGTCTGCCTGAGGACTGAGTTGGATTGAGAGGAGGAAAGGGATTTACATGTGGCTGGTGACTGGCTGGCCCTTTCCATGCTCACCAATCCGCGCCCACATGCAAATTCCCTCTCTGCATTGAAACATCTCCATCCTAAGGGCCCCTCTCGCTACTTCCTCCACCAGCCAATCAGCACCCATTACAGCACCATAAAAGTCACCAATTACTACCTCCCTTTGGTGCCTAACAAAGTTCTCAGGAGAGGAGAAACAAAACTTTTCATTTGGGGGTTTGTACACAGAGGTAAATGTGATGTTATTAAGCTCTACTCTATAACCTTTGTATTGTTTTCTTCAGTGTTATAGGCACTGCTTACTTGGAGGCCTGCTTTTACAAAGACAGAGCTTCCATACTGCGCATGTGGTCTTTTTGCTACTAAGATCATTCCTGGAACTTTTGGTTGTTTCTGTTGTTTCTTGGACACACAGCACGTCACATTTCTTATCTTGACACAGTTCGTAGGGCAGCTGTTCTTTGGCTGCTGACACGCCTTTGATGTTGATTGAGATAACTGTCATAGTTGGTCCTGAAAAGGTCAGTTGGTTTGTTTGTTTGGTTGGTTGCATGCTGCAAGTCGCTTCTGGTCGCTTCTGGAGTGAGAGAATCAGCCGTCTACAAAGACGTTGCCCAGGGGACGCTCAGATGTGTTGCGGGGAGGCTTCTTTTATGTCCCTCGGATTTAGTGTTTTGTATAGATGTTTGTTAGATGTCTTTTCTGTGAGCATTAATAAATCGATTGATTGATTGAATGAATGCCAAATGGATATGAATGTCTTTTCAAATTGCTTATTTTATGGCATTTTGTATTTATTGTTGATGTACTTGAACTGCTGTTTGTATGATTTTAATATGTTGTCGGCCGCTTTGGATCCCATGAGGGAGAAAAGCCTGATATAAAGTTTTATTATTATTATTTGAAAAACCACAAGATGAGCCCACAGCAGACACTCTGCTGGCTGTTGTATTGGATCACATGTTGGACACTTCTCAAGTGTCTAGGACTGTGTGATGTATCAGTGAATACTGCGTGCAGATCCCAGTAAGGTGGCCTTTTGCAGCTGGCAGATGGTAATTTTGTCAGTGCCGATCGTGTTTAAGTGCAGGCCAAGGTCTTTCGGCACTGCACCCAGTGTGCCGATCACCACTGGGACCACCTTGACTGGCTTGTGCCAGAGTCTTTGCAGATTATTATTATTATTATTATTATTATTATTATTATTATTATTATTACCTCATACTGCCCACTTGCCAAATTTTGCATATCCCCTCTCTCTATCACAGTCCACTCCCCCCCCCCGGCCAATCACCTCTCATATGCAAATTCCCCTCTACCTCACAATCCTCACTTGCCAAACTTTGCATATTCCTCCTCCCTCTCAAAGACCCCTCCCTCCTCTCCCACCCTTGGCCAATCACCTCCCACATGCAAATTCCACTCCACCTCACAATTCCCCCTTGCCAAACTTTCCTCTCCCTCCCAGGGGCTATTCTCTGGATGATTCTAATTGCCTCACAGACAGATCTGCTTTGAGTGAGAATGTTTCCCATGAAATGCTGCCAGAGGCTCTTCCTGACCCTGAGAAAAAGGCGAGGAAGGTGGACAAGGCTGGGTTGTGGCCTATAACTCAGTGCTTCCGGTTACAGAGAGATAGTGCCAAGAAAAGGCAATTAAGGTTTTCCCAGCATTTGAAAGGTAAACAAAATGATGTCAGGTATTAGACTGATAGGATCTCCATGGGAACAGATGCGGTTTCTTAAGTTAGCCCCTTGAGTTGTTCAATGTGAGAGCAACTTTGAAGTTTCTTTTAAAAAAAAATTATACATAACCATAATCACATACTATTTTCCTTTTTCATTCCCTTCTCCCTCCCCACACCCACCCCTTTCCCATGTTGACAACTAAGGGCAGATCTAGACAGCTGCTTTATTGTGGAAACTTCTGCAATAAAAAGGGGGCTGTCCAGACAATGTTCTGGACAACCTGCAATTAATTCTCTACAAACCAGGAAAACCCTGGTTTGTGGCAGATTAGTTTGATAGTGGGTTTATTCCATGCCTTTTTGGAATGCTGCAGTCTAGACAGTATTCCCACAGTTTTCCGGGCTAAATTAGCCCAAAAAAACTGTTGGAATACCAACCCCTTAGGAGGGCTGCTGGAGCTCTCCTGGCATAGTGCCAGGAGACCGGGGGGGGGGGGGAGGAAAATCGCTCCTGCTGCCCCCTTTCTCCTGCCGCGTCATTTGTACATGCCAGGAGAACTCCAGCATGGAGGTCGAGTGAGTTCTTTTCCTTCTTTACTCAGTTTAGGGGGGCTTTATGGGAGGCGGTTAAGTGTCCCAGTGTTGTACTGGGAAATCCCAGTACAACATCAGCACACCCACCCCAGAAAACGCATGCTTTTGGGGATGAGTGTACATGGCCCCCCCAGGAACATCCGTGTTTCTTAAATGCAGATGCTCCTGGGATAACGGCCTGTCTGGAAAGGCCCTTTATCCTTTTGTTTCCCATTACATGAGTCTTCTTTCCATTCTATCCCATTTTTTTTGCTTCCAGCTTTCATCATCTAGTTTAACAACCTGTAACCATTTGTTAAACGGAGTCCAAATTTCTTTAATTTTATTCTGTTTGTCTGACCATAGGGGTTTTTTTTTGCTTCTTCTAATATTCATAATATCTAGTTGTATTTGGACCCACACATATTCATACAATTTTTCAAGTGTCCATTTATTTTTATCTTTCTACTTCAAACATATTACTATATGTGTTGTCTAAAGATCATTATTAATTCTTGATCTTGGTCCTTAATTCTTCTATCACCATATATCCCTATTAACAAAATTTGCATATTTATATCAAATTTTATTTCAATATGTTTAGAATCTGATTCCAGAATTTTTATCTCTTCACTCTCCCACCATAGATGTGAATACCATGCTTCCCAACTCCCTCAATGCCAACATTTGGGATTTAATTCCAGAATCATATATGTCTGCTGAATTGGTGTTCTACACCATTTTGTTATTATTTTTAGTTCTCATTCCTTGCATTTTTCCATTTTTATTTTATTTAAACCACTGATTAGCTTTTCTAATTTCTTTTCCTACGCCCCCTTCCTTTTCCCACTTGTTTTCCATTATTTTATACATAGATTCCTTATCTTCTATCATTATTCCATATATTCCATTATTTTTTTTAAATATATTTTATTAAATTTCTAACATATACATCGAAAGAGTGAGAACAATATTTTAGAGAAAGTTCAGAAAGGAAGAGAGGGAGAAAGAGAGAAAGAGAAAAAAAACACACACACACACACACAAATAAACATACCCTACTAAATAAAATTTGACTTCCATTTCACACTTCAGTTTTTTTTGGTCCATTACTTCCCTGTTGTTGTCTCCAGTTCCTCTTGTTCTCTTCTTCTTTTGTCATACTCATAAAAGGGGGCCCAATCGGTCCTCTTTATCAACTTGCCCGTATTCTTTTTCAAATAAAAAGTCAAAGTGTCCATGTCTCTTATTTCTCTTACCTTCTCCAACCATGAATCAGTCTCTGGGATTTTTTCCTGCTTCCAGACGCTAGCAAAAGTTATTCTTGCTGCGGTTGTTATATATGTAAACAACCTATCTTCATTATCATTAAGTTGTAGCTCTTGGTCCGTAAAACCTAGTAAATAATATTCAGGTTTCTTTTTAAAGGATTTCTTCAATATTTTTTGAAGTTCCACATGAATTTGAGACCAGTATTTCGTAGATTCCTTGCAAGTCCACCACATGTGGTAAAAGGAGCCTATTTGTTGACATCCCTTCCAACACCTATTTGACATATTACCATACATATGGGCCAATTTTTCGGGTGTAGTATACCATCTGTGGAACATCTTTGTCCAATTCTCTTTCAAATCCATCGCATATGTGTATTTAAATTTCCTGTTCCATATTTGTTCCCACTCTCTAAGGTGGATAGGTCTCCTTAAATTTTCAGCCCACCTGATCATACAGTTCTTAACTTGCTCCGTTTCTGTTGCCCAGGATAATAATTTTCTATACAGAGCTGTTATTATTTTCTTTTTCATATTTAATATTTTATCCCAAAAAGTTTCCTCTAATTCAAAGTCTATTTTTTTATCTTGTTTATAGTAGTCTTTCAGTTGAAGATAGTGTAGCCAAGTGAGGCTTTTATACTTTTGTTTTATTTGTTCAAATGATTTAATCTCCTGTGTCCCCTTGGTTAATATATCTCTAGTGGGCCATTCTCTCCAACCTAGAAGTCTTCTTTGATGAGCTTCCATTGGGGATACCCATAAAGGTGTTTTTTTATAGAAGTAATCTTTATATTTCTGCCATACACGCAATAAAGATGATCTTACAAAATGATTACCAAAATTCTTTTCTTTAGATTCTCTATCATACCAAATGTATGCGTGCCATCCCACTCGCAAGTCAAAACCCTCTAGATTTAAACATTGTTCTTTATCGAGTGTCATCCATTCCTTAATCCAAAGAAGAGCACATGCTTCATGATAGATTTTAAGGTCCGGGAAGTCCAGGCCTCCTCTTGTCTTACTATCTATTAAATTCAAATATTTTATTCTTGGCCTTTTCCCGGCCCACACAAATTTTAAAAGTTCCTTATTCCATTTTTTAAAAAGGGATTGGTTCCTAACAATAGGGATATTCTGAAATAAAAATAGTATTCTAGGCAAAATATTCATTTTAATCAAGGAAATTCTCCCCAGAAGGGAAAGCTTTAAGTATCTCCATTTTTCGAGGTCTTTTTGAATCTTCGTCCAAATCATTTCGTAATTATTCTTTAACAGTTGATTATTTTTTGCTGTTATCCAGATTCCCAGATATTTTATCTTCTTTACTATCTCCAAACCTGTGATCTCTTGAATTTTTAGTTGTTTCACCTCCCTTACATTCTTTGTTATAATTTTTGATTTCCCTTTGTTCAATTTAAGGCCTGCAACCTTTCCGTATTCATTGAGTTTTTTTAACCAGTATTGAGCGTTCTTGACTGGGTCTTCTACAATACCCAACAGATCGTCAGCGAAAGCTTTTATTTTATATTCGTGTTTTCCAACTTTTGCCCCCTTGATATTTTCATCCTCCTTTATTTCTCTCATCAGTGGCTCTAGGGCCATTATGAAAATAAGTGGGGATAGGGGACATCCTTGTCTAGTACCTTTAGTTATAGGAAATTCTTCCGTCAGTTGACCATTTATCCTTAGCTTTCCTTTTTGTAAGTTATATATTGCATTAATTGCATTATTAAAATTTATTCCCATGTCCAATTCTTGAATCAATATTTTGAAGAAGTCCCAGTTTAGATTGTCAAAAGCTTTTTCTGCGTCAATGAATAACAAAGCAAATTCTTTTTGATGATTAGATTCATAATACTCCAGTAAATCTAAAACTGTATGGATATTGTCTTTCATCGATCTCTTCGGGAGGAATCCTGACTGTTCCTCCCCAATCCAATCATTTAAGAATTCTTTAAGCCTCGTTGCTAAGATATTTGCAAAAATCTTATAATCAACATTTAACAAGGAGATAGGCCTATAATTTTTAATCTCCATCTCCGAAGTGCCATCTTTATGGATCAAGACAACTTCCGCCTCGTTCCATGTATCTGGGATTTTTTGAAAGGACATTGCCTCATTTAGAACCTTTCTCATGATAGGTATTAAGGATTGTTTAAATACCTTATCAAAAAAACCTGCTGAGTAACCATCTGGTCCTGGTGCCTTGTCGGCATCCATTTTACTTATTGCCTGCTCAATCTCTTCCACCGTAATTTCTTTATTCAGCTTCTCCCTAATTTCGTCTGAAACCTTTTGGAATTTCCTTTTACCTATGTATTTCATAATCTCTTCTTTGTCAATGTTTTCTTTAGCATAAAGCTGTCCATAGAATTTCTTAAACTCCTCAATTATTTCCTTGTCCGTCGTTAACACCTTGTCTCTAATCTTTATTCTTGTAATTTGTTTAGATTGTTTCTTCTTCCTAACTTGCCTTGCGAGCCATTTCCCTGATCTATTAGCATTCTCAAATGTCTGTTGTTTCAAAAATTTTAATTGTCTAGCTTGATATTCAAGATCAAGCCCATCTCTTTCTTGTTTTAACCTTTTTAATTCTTTAATCAAAGTTTTCTTATCCGGTTTTTTCTTCAATTCGGTTTCCTTTATTTCTATTTTATTCGCAATATCTCTCATTTTTTTATTTCTCTCCTTATTTTTCCTTGCCCCTTGTTGAATCAAGTGGCCTCTTATTACTGCTTTCAATGCATCCCACACAATTTGTGGATTCATTTCCTCCATGTCATTGAAGTTTAAGTACTCCTGAATTAATTTCTTATAAAATTCTCTATCTTCCTCTTTTTTAACTGAGTTCTCATCAAATCTCCATTTCCTCTGTTGTTTTTTATGGTTTATTATTACTTCTATTGGACAGTGATCAGATATATCTCTTGGAAGTATATTTATTTGTGAAATCTTGGTAGATAATTGCCTTGTGACCCATGCCATATCAATTCTTGACCAAGTTTGGTGTCTGAATGAGTAGAAGGTATAATCACGTTTCTCTTCATTTCTACTTCTCCAGGTTCCAACTCCTTTTGAAGATCAAAATTTTTTTGGGGTAGCCTTTCCTTTTCTTTAAACTTTTATCCTTTTGATTATTCATTACCCCGTTAAAGTCCCCCCATATATTCCATTATTCCGATTGTTTCCATTCCATTAATTACTTATTTTCATTATATAAATCTTTAATTTTACTATATCTTTTAAGTTTCAATTTTTTATGATGCTCTTATCCTCATTTCTTAAACTAACTATTGGATCTTCCTTTGATAAATATGACATCCATTTCTCTTTCCATTTCCCCCATATTTTTAATGCTATTTTCTTTGGGCCTATTTTTTTCCTATTCACTCTTTTAAATTATTTGTAAAGATTCCATAGTCTCCTTGATCTTTATTTGGTTCGTTCTCTGTTTTTATCCACTTCTCTTGCTTCTTCTCTACCAATTCCAAAATTGCTTTCAATTGAAATGCTTCATAGTATTTGTGTAACTTTGGTATTCCCCTTCCTATTTCTTTATTTGACATATATTGTTCCTTTTTTACTTATTATTTGACTTTTCCCCTCCAAATATCCACTTCCTTATTTCTCCATCCCAATTTGTGTGTGTGTGTGTGTGTGTGTGTGTGTGTAATCTCTAGTGGCAGAGGCTGAAACAGATACAATAATTTAGGAAGTATGCACATTTTAATTGATCTAATTCTCATCAAAATACTTAAATTCTTATCCTTCCAATTATTCATTTGTACCTGTATCCTTTCCTATGTTTTGTTATAGTTATAATCCCAGTACCTCATTGGCTTATTAGTTAAGTAAATTCCCAAATATTTAATTTTATTTTTTACTAGCTTGGGGACCCGGTGGAGCCCGGGTTATTTGAAAAAGGCATTGTTTGTCTGTGTTGCAGTTTTAGTCTAGATCCAATGTCATCTGGGTTCAGTGGGTGCGGATGAACTCCCATATGCAAGTCCTATCTTCCATTGTCAATCCTCCTCCAAACTGCACCAGGATGTGATGTTTGTCATGGGGGTTCTATGTGCCAAGCCTGGTTTTGATCAGCCATTGAATGTGGGTTGCAGTGGTCTCAGGAAATGAGTGAAGGTACTGCAAGTCCCATCATCCATGGTCTGCCCTCCTCCAAACTGCACCAGGATATGGTCTGGGTCATGGGGGCTCTTTGTGCCAAGTTTGGTGTTTATCGGTCATTGGATTAGGATCGTAGTAGTCTCAGGAAGCAAGTGAAGGTACTTCAAGTCCCATCATCCATGGTCCATCCTCCTTCAAACTGCACCAGGATGTAGAGTGGGCCTTGGGGGCTCTGTATGCCAAAATCTGACTTCTTTGGGTCAATGTTAATAAAGTTTCAACCAGTTGATCGACTCCTGTTGACTGAACTATATTTGAACTAATTAGTTCTTTATTTTGGGAGAAAAGGCCTCACATAGGTTGCTGGGATGCAAGACAATCCCCACTTATATCTGTGAATTTGCAATTGTGTTTGCAACTATAACTGTATTTGTAATTGAAACCAAAGAAGAAAGAAAAACTTTGAAGACTTATCGCAGCTGCTTTTGTAACTATAATGATTTAGAAAATATAAATGTTGCAAACGTAAATACTGCAAAACAAAGTCTGTCTCATTTAGTAAATGTGTTTGTAGTACGTATTTATTATAATAAAAATTACTTATATAAAAAAATACTTCTACCTACTTGGCAAACTTTGTATATCCCCCTACCTCCCAAGGGCCCCTCCCTCCTCTCCCTCCCTCGGCCAATCACCACCCACATGCTAATTTCCCCTCTACCTCACAATCCATCCTCGCCAAACTTTGCATATCCCCCTCCCTCCGAGTCCCAATCACCTCCCATATGCAAATTTTCCCTCGCCTCACAATCCCCCCCCCGTCAAACTTTGCATATCCCCCCTCCCTCCCAGGGGCCCCTCCTTCGGCCAATCACCTCCCATATGCAAATTTCCCCTCACCTCACAATCCCCTTTGCCAAATTTTGCATATCCCCTTCCCTCCCAGGGGCCCCTCCCTTTTCTCCCTCCCTTGGCCAATCACCTCGCATATGCAAATTTCCCCTCACCTCACAATCCCCTCTTGCCAAACTTTGTATATCCCCCTCACTCACAGGCCCCCCCTCTTCTCCCTCCCTTGGCCAATCACCTCCCATATGCAAATTTCCACTCACCTCACAATCCCTCCTTGCCAAACTTGGCATATCCCCCTCCCTCCCAGGGGCCTCTCCCTCCCTTGGCCAATCACCTCCCATATGCAAATTTCCCCTCAACCTCACAATCCCTTCTTGCCAAACTTTGCATATCCCCCCTCCCGCCCAGGGGCCCCTCCCTCCTCTCCTTCCCCTGGCCAATCCCCACCCACATACAAATTCTCTCTACCCCCAAAGGGACTCCCTGAGAGTGGACTTGGGACCCAACGGGAGAAGGCAGGCTGCTCCTCTCCTGGGGACCCTTTCCCTCTTGGGCCAGGTCTTCTCTTGGGGGGAGGGGGACCCCTGGAGGGAATTGGGGGTTCAGGGCTTACCTTGGAGGAGCCACAGGAACAACCTCTGTGTTTTCAAGGCCCACGCGGTGATGTGGGCGCCTCATCCTGACCTTCTGCAAAAGCAAAGGGAGGCAATGAAGGGGGCCCTTGGCACCAGAACAGGGCTGGCCCCAAACGGGCCCCAAGGGGAGCGGGAGGGGAGTGTGGCTCTTACCCTGAACCATGACGTGTGCGAGGCCATCCTGAGGGGGGGCGCGCGGAGGGTCCTGGGCTGGAGCGTCATCTGTGGGGGGCGGCCCCCTGCTGGAGCTGCCTGGAGAGCCCTCTGCCCATCTTGGCGTCCAGGAAGACAATGGCAGGACCAACTTTGAACCCCTGGTCTCCATGGCAACCAGGTAAACAATTCCGCCCTGGAACCTGGAACCTTTTCAAATGAAAACAACCACCAGCCTGGAGCGGGAAGGAAGGAAGGAAGGAAGGAAGGAAGGAAGGAAGGAAGGAAGGAAGGAAGGAGGGAGGGAGGGAGGGAGGGAGGGAGGGAGGAAGGAACGGAGGAAGGGTGGCAGGCAGGCAGGAAGGAAGGAAGGGAGGGTGGTCCTGCACATCTTCCCTTTTCTGCTCCTCTGCCTTGGAAGGAGGGACTCAGAGGCCACGGGGCCATCTAACCTTCCTAATGCCGTGACCCCATTCCTCATGTTGTGGTGACCCCCAAACATAACATTATTTTTGTTGCTACTTCATAACTGTAATTTGGCTACTGTTATGAAACGTTGATGGCAAGCACGCCCCAGGCCCCTGCTTTCAAGTTAACCTGACCTGCAGCAGGGAGTTCCGCAGTTCCAGGATGCCAGGCTGGGCCAAAACTGATGAAATGTGCCCCAGCAGCAGCCTCAACCAGGGGCTCTTCGCAGCCGTATGCTCTCTCCTTTCTCTCCTTTTACCAGCCCAAACCAATCCCCCAATAAAGGCAAATCAAACTGTAACTTTAACCTCTCCAGCCTGATACCTTGTGTTCTTTTCCTGACTGAAACTGTCTCTATGCATGAAAGGCCTGCGGGAGATTGCAGGCCTTCCCGCGATGCCTCCCTGGCATACCGGGGAGGCCGAAACTGCGTTTCTTCAAACCGTGGATACTGAAACCCCTTGGGCCGTATCCGCAAGTTGATCAATCGCCTCCATTTTGATTTCATATTTTTCCTAGCAAATTTCTAACTCTGTCTGCCATCTCACTTTCTGCATTCGTGGCTCCTGCGCTCAGGAAATAATAGTTGGTTTTTAAGTATTATTTTAAAAGGAACAGCTGATTGTCAAACTCCAGCCTGCTGCCGCACTGCCGCTGCCTTCCCTCCGTCCTGCGGAGGCCCCCAGCCCCTAGGAACCTGGTGAGAACACCCCATAGGACCTCCGGGGAGCCAGCCGCCTAGCCCCAACTCCAGGAGGGAGTTATAGTTTTCCAAGGACGGAGGACAGAGATCAATCCCAACGCTGCAGGGCTCTATAGACTAACTCAATGGAACTCTCTGAGCTTTCTTTTCTACAAACCTTGTGCCTCAAATCATTTCTTATGGACCCTTTTATTCCCTCCAAGGACATACCTTTATGAACTTTTCCCTTTATGGACTATGGACTTATGATATATTTTCATTATTTTCCTTGTGGCTGAGGTTTCCCCTTTGACCTTTTTCTCCCCTTTCCCTATGATGAAATCCCACCAGGAAGTGCCCCCGATACTGAAAGGGTGCAGAGCCTAAATCAATCACAAAGAACTCTTATCAACAAATCTTTTGCATGGACAGAAACAAAGGCTACATCCTTGCCCTTGGAGTTTCGCCCAGCAGGGAGGTCGCCCCTTGGCAGACTTTTGATTACTTTTCTAATTGGAGATGGGGGGCGACTTCGAAAAGCATCCCCCTTTCCGCCTTGTTGCCCCATTCAATCATTCATCAAAAACTTCACCCAGTATTGCCCCTTTTGTCCTTCTGTTTTGCCACCACAGAAAGCCCGGATTTTCCTGTTTGTATTCAATTATCACCATTCATGAATCAATAGAACTGCTTGATTAGAAGGCCCTTCCTGGGACTCATTAAGCCGCTGGCATTTCCTTATTTCATAATCCATTCAAGTATCCATTGTTTTTCCCTTGTCCCACCTCCCTCCCTCCTGATTCGTTGAGACGCCAGAACGGTAGAAGCATTTTCATTGGCCCTGACGCACTCAGCGGCTCCCTGATTGGTCCAGATGCCCCCTCCCAGCTGTTGGCACGTCAGCCAATCACAACAAAGACCACCTGGGAGGCGGGCGCGGGAGATTTGAACCACACAACTCTGTATTTCTATAAAAATAGCATTTATTTCCGTAACCACATGCTCTGCTTGGCGAATGATTGCTGCATTGCATCCTTTTCAGCTGAATCACAAATAAAGATCTCGGTGGCGCTTCTTCAACCTTGGTGAGACTTTTTCTGGGAAATTAGGGAAATAAATATTGCTTAAAATCAGGCTTCTCTTGGCTCACCAAGGTAGCGTTCCCTTTTTGGTGGATTTGCAGGGTTTCTCCTCCTGGGGCAAACCCTCCTAAAGTTCCTATCAACTTCAACGTAATGAAAATATCTGCTATGCAGGATGTATTTTCATTCACTGGACCAAATTTGGCACAAATACCCAATATACCCAAAGTTGAATACTGGGGTTGATTTTGTCATTTGGGAGTTGCAGTTGCTGGGAATTACAGTATACCTACAATCAAAGAGCATTCTGAACTACAATAACGATGGAATTGAACCAAACTTGACACACAGAACTCCCACGACCAAAAGAAAATAGTGGACGGGTTTGGTGGGCATTGACCCTGAGTTTTGGAGTTGTAGTTCACCTACATCCAAAGAACACTGTGGACTCAAACAATGATAGATCTGGACCAAATTTGACATTTGGGAGTTGTAGTTACTGGGATTTATAGTTCACCTACAATCAAAGAGCATTCTGAACCCCACCAACGATAGGATTGGGACAAACTTCCCACACAGAACCCTCATGCCTTCAAGGGACTTGCTGATGCGAGCCTCCCTCCTGCCTCACACACTCTCCCATACATGCACACCACGCTGCCATGTGCCAAGCATGTCTGCTCTCCCCTCCCCTGCTTGAAATCTCAGAAACAGCCTTCCCTTTGGCTGAGAAGCTGGACAATCACAGTGGAGGAGAGCCTTTGGTGAGAGAATTCGCCATCTATTTCCAAAAAGGAAAAAAGGACACGCTGAGAGGTCTTCAGTCTTCTCTGCCGAAGCGGTTCCTAAGACCATCAGAAATATATGTTTCCTGATGGTCTTGGGCAATCCCTCTAAAACCTCCCAACACCCAGGATGAGAAACGCTGCTCTCAAATCCCAGGCGGCGGCCCCCTTGGCTCCTCTTCTGGGAGGAAGGGGCCTCTCCCTCTTGCCCTAGAGGCTCCCTGGTACTTCCCAAGACCAGAGGCTGCAGACCTTGAACCCACCCAGTTAGGGAGGGAGGGAGGGAGGGAGGGAGGGAGGGAGGGAAGACAAAGCCCAGCCCTTGGGTACATCTTCTGGGGGCACTTTGGCCACTGTTCGGCTGTTTTGGGACCCAAGAACCAAGGTGTCTCTGGAAAGGAGCCTCCTTCTTCTGTGATTCCTGAGATATCTTTGAGATACTCTTCACCCCAAAACTCCCATTGCCTTGCAGACTCTAGCAGGTCTTTGGTCTTTTTGTATACAGTGCCCTCTTTTTCCACTTTTAAAAATAAAGTTAAGGAAACACAGCACTTAACAATAATTCGTATTCAGCTTCCTAAAAACAAGAATCCAATGTTTTGGGACACCTGAAGTAGAAACAGACACAATCCCAGGAACCCCTCTGAAGGTTGCCTGTATTCATATCCTGGGAGCTTGTCTTGATAATATCCTCATGATGCACCATGCACGTAGGCATTCAGTTTTCCCATCAATAGACACTGACCTTCATTCCTAGAACGTTTGATGTGTAGGATTACAGCGCTCATCATCCCCACCCACCATGGTTGATGGGAGTCATAGTCTCACAAATCTGGAGGAGGTCGCATTTGAGAAGGGCAATTTAAGTCTTGCTTTTGAGCCGAGTTCCTGAGAAAACTGAATGGAGACCCCAAAAGACAAAGCAGAAAACACACCCCAAGGAGGTTTAAACAGGCAAAAGTGTGACTCCTGGGAGGAGATCCCATTGCTTTTTATTAATATAGATAGATAGATAGATAGATAGATAGATAGATATATTTACGTACATAAACCATGAAACAATGGACATTTTACAAACACATAACCACACCACCAAGGCCTAAACAAGTACCATTTTCTTGACTCATACATTTATGAGTCATCCATTCAGGTAAAGATAAAGGTAAAGGTTTTTCCCTGACATTAAGTCTAGTTGTGTCTGACTCTTCAGATTATCTCCATTTCTAAGCTGAAGAGCCGCCGTTGTCAGTAGACACCTCCAAGATCGTGTGGCTGGCATGACTTCACAGAACGCTGTTACCTTCCTGCCGAAGCAGTACCTATTGATCTATTCACATTTGCATACTTTCAAACTGCTAGGTTGGCAGAAGCTGGGCCTAACAGCAAGAGCTCACCCCGCTCCCCAGATTCGAACCATCAACCTTTCAGTCAGTAAGTTTAGCAGCTCAGCGATTATAACCCATTGCACCACCGGGGGGGGGGGGGTGTCATTCATTAAACAAATGTCATATCCAAAATTCCTGATCAACAAGGTTGTATTGAACACCTTGTTGTTCTAACTTGTTAAACCTGCCCATTGAATTTTTGTATCCATTCCTTCCAAGAAAGAGAAGTTTGCATCTCCACTATTTTTTTTATTCTTAAGTTTAATTCTCAGCTCTTCTGGGAAATTTTCCAGTAAAACTATTGGGGTTAGGAGAGAAACTCCTGGAAATATCTTGTTCTTTAACGTAACCCGTGTCTCCATAACATCTTTAGCCAGGTTATTTTTACACCCCTTAATTATTTTACCTGTTTTTGACATGAAAAACATTTCCCCATAATCTCTTTGTCAACATTTACCTTTCAATTCCTGCCAGAGGAGATGCCATTGCTAACAATGAAATAACGATTGGAAACATTTCTGAATGTGGCAGCAACATTCAGAGCTTGACTTAAAAAATAATAATAATCCTTTAATGCTAAGCCAGTATTGGCACTTCACTATAAACAGCATCCAGGTTATTATGAATACACAACCCCTTTGTGACTTTTCTGGTCCCTGTTTGACACCCATTTACTTCCAATGAGTCAATGCGATGGGCTCCTGGTGTTATAGAGCAGGAATTTAGGGGTCTTTGCCAGGAGGCAGAGACCAATCTAACTCTTTAAAGAGTTCGTTACCCTGGAAAGACAGAGAGAAGCACCCAATCCCTGATTTTTCCCAATAAAAGGTCTCACCAAGTGGAAGGAAGTGCCACCGAGGTTTATTAGCAATTCAGCTGAAAAGGATGCAGAGAGGCAATCATTCACCAAGCAGAGCATGTGGTTACAGAAGTAAAGGCCATTTTTATAGAAAATACAGAGTTGTGAGTTTCAAAATTCACGCTCCCCCCCTCCCGCCCAAACAGCTGGGAGGAGGCTTGGCCATCCCCCATGCATCAGGGCCAATCACTGGGCTTTTGCGGTGCACCAGAGCCTATCAGGAGGCTCCTGCTGCCTTGACGCTCCAGCGAATCAGAAGGGAGGGAGGCAGGATGAAGGGAGACAATGCATTCTCGAGTGGATTATGACACAATTGTCCCTGAGGCTTAGCGAGATCCGGGTGGGGGTCTGCCAGCCAAGCCATTCTATTGTGTTCGTGAGTGAAGGCAATAAACATATGTTAAAGAAATCCGAGTTTTCCTGTCGCCATCAGATATGACACAAAGGGGTAGACTTGGGTGGAAGTTCTTTGTGGAGAAGTTTGAAAGAAAAACGGCTTGGAGGAAAAGAGGACTTTCCTAAGGTCATATTCCTCCCATTGTTATATGATTAAAAAGTCTGCCAAACAGAAATCCTAATGGTGGCCCAACTCCGAAGACAAAAGAATTTCCTTTACTACCATGCAAAGAATGTCCAAAGATAAGGGTCTTTTTATGATCGCTGATTGCTTTTCCAGAGGCAGGGTAGCTTCCTTGTAGATTTCCCCCAAGGAGAGGGGAAGGGAGCAAAAGGGTCAGGGCAAGGTCAAATACATGAAGGGAAATAAAGAAATACAGGAGAAAAAATGAAAATATAGAAATCATAATACAGAGAGTAAACCCAACTATCTTCCCCCAGTGTCCATAGTTCATATTATTCATAGGAAGGTCCATAAAGGGAAATATCCATGAGGGGGAAAGAGAGTCCCTTGTTTGTGAGATGGGGGACCATCAGGAGCCCAGGTGTGCCTCAGATGGGAAATTCAAATACTTTTGTGGCATGATTTTCAGTAATAAATTGGCTACTTTCTGCTGTAAGCATATGAAAATAGAGCATAAAGCCTTGATTAAAGGATACGCACCAAACTGACCAAGGTTTAACCCTTATTATCCAGCCTGGCGTCCTCACCCTTAGCAAAACTATAAGTTACTATCTCTTATGGGGAGGGGGGTCATGTTCGACTTAACTGGGAGCTGCAGTCCTGCGAGGCAGCAGAATTCTTTGCAGGGCCCTGGGGAAAACTACAACTCCCAGGAGTCCGCAGCACTGAGTTGTTGTGGCAGGGAACAGTTTGACGAAAGGAGACACAGAGAGAGGTCTGGAGACTTTAAAAGCACGGATTTATTCTAGCTGGGGCCTGGTGTGGAGTAATCTCAATTCACACCAGCCGCGATCAAGGTGTGGACTGGCCTTTTATAGCTTCCAGAATCAAGCAGACAAAGAACATACATCTTCATACAATTTCATACAATATCGTCATTCCTACGTCATTCTAGCATCAAATTCTATCTCCTAACATGCAAAAGGCATGTCTGTGTGTCTTGCTGAGGAGCAAGCATGGAATGTTTCCCCTCCATCTTGGGTGTGCTTACATTCATCCATCAAGAGGCCCTCTCTGACTTGTCAAAGAGGTGCTCCTTAGTACCAGTCCATGGCTCCTACTGGGGCTTATCTCTCTCTCCTGGAATGTTTAGATAATATGCTGGACGCAGCTTGCTTTTCAACTAGGGTTTCTTACAGAGAGAGAGAACTTGAAAATCCTATGCATTTCAGGGTTGTAAAATACATACAATTTATGCATAAATCAATAAATATCTATTTTTCCAATATCTCCTCATCAGAGTCAGGGTAGTTGACGTGATGCCTGATGTCCGGGACTCAAGCGCTTCAAAGCATTGGGTGGCAACAGAAGGAATCCTGTTCACACTCAAAAAGGCAATTCCGGATCACAGTTTTCAAAAATTCCTCTCAAAAAACCTTTCCTTTGAGGGGTTTGCTTGTTTATTTATTGACCTGATTTTTACTCAGGACGGCTAACTAAAGACATCAGAGTACAGCTTAAAACCATGAAGATGCATTTGAAATATCAATATAGAAATTACAAAAGGAATGGTTTGTGTATTGTCAAAGGCTTTCATGCCGGGTTGTTGTAGGTTTTTTCGGGCTATATGGCCATGTTCTAGAGGCATTCTCTCCTGGCGTTTCGCCTGCATCTATGGCAAGCATCCTCAGAGGTAGTGAGGTCTGTTGGAACTAGGAAAAAGGGTTTATATATCTGTGGAATGACCAGGGTGGGACAAAGACTCTTGTCTGCTGGAGCTAAGTGGTCAGTTGAAACATTCACACCTAGCTCCAGCAGAAAAGAGTCCTTTGTCCCACCCTGGTCATTCCACAGATATATAAACCCTTTTTCCTACTTCCAACAGACCTCACTACCTTTGAGGATGCTTGCCATAGATGCAGGCGAAACATCAGGAGAGAATGCCTCTAGAACATGGCCATATAGCCCGAAAAAAACCTACAACAAGCCAGGAATTTTTCAAAGATGACAACATCACAAAAACACGAATTTCAAAAACATCTGAATAGCATAAAGATCTCCTCAGAAACAGACATAGCCAGAAGAAGATTGGTTGGAGAAAATTGCAGAAATCGGAAATATGGACATACTGGCATGCCTAATATCAAAAAATAAAGGAACCCCAATAGAAGAAATAGATTGGACGAAGGTAATAGAGTATCTGAAACAAAAAAAAATAGAATCATATGGATATAGAAAGAAGAGATGAGAACAATAGAAGAAGAAGAAAGACACAATGAAAGAAAAGGAAGATCTCACATGGACGATACTCAGGAAGCCAAGTTTACACACACACACACATGATGTATAAATTCCACCCTTTTTCTTTTCTTTCCCATTTCTTGTTTCTTTTTCTTCTTTTTCTTTCTTTCTTTTCTCCCTTTCTCTATACTGGTTTATTACATAATTCTTATGCTATTTGGAGATTTTTTTATATATTTCACTTTGTATTTTAAATAAATTTCTTAATAAAGATTATTTTTTTAAAAAACAGACATAGCCAGAGAATGGACGACCTGGTTGTGAGAATACAAGTCAGAAGACATGACTGGAAATTGGAGGAGAAATGGCATCTTACAGAGGAATCCTGACCTGTTTTTTTCAAAATGTAGGAACCAATTTCATTGGTTTAAGATTTTTTTTAAAGCACCACCACATTGCAATGTCTCCTCAGGATGTCTGAAGTGGAAATGCAAAAGGGTTGACAATTGAGGACCTGGACCTGGGAATAAAAGTCAAAAGCCATGAGTTAACACTGAAGGAGAAGAATGGCAGTCCCACAGAGGGCTTTTGGCCTGTTTTCAAAACCTAGGTTCAAGTTTGGTTGTTTTTTTAAAACGTTTTTTAATGACTACCACGTAGTAAAAACATGCAAACTCCTGGATGGCATAAACATCTCCTCAGAAACAGAGAAAGCCCGAATGGGCCCTCCTTGCATGGCTTCTCTGAAGGTCCTTCCGTGGCTCTTTCCTCTGCCTTCACGAGGGACAATATGGCCGCCGACTGGAGAGGGGATTCCCAGCCAAGGCTCTTTCCTTGAGGGACAATGGTTCACATCCCAAGTTCAACACAAACCATCCCTTTTGTAATTTTTACATTGATATTTCAAATGCATCCCTCCCCATTGGCCCTCCCTCCCCATCTCTGGGCTGCAGTTCATCTTCCTCCAAATTGAACTGTTTTCTTGCTCCTTTGGGAAGAGAAGGCTTCCCTGCCATGGAGGCCAATGTGGGCAGGAAAGGCCTCCCTTCCTCCCCATTCAGGCCCTGAAGCTCCTGGCAGCCCCTCCGCAGGCCTGGAGGGCCCCTGGGACTCCACATCTCCCCCTCAAGCAGCCATTTTGTCCTGCAGGAAGGGAGGGAGGGAGGGAGGGAGGAAGGAAGGGGGGGGGGAGGGAGGGAGGGAGGGAGGAAGGAAGGAAGGAAGGAGGCCATTGGAAAGGAGCGGCCTCTGGCCTTTCAGGGGAAGAAGAGGGGCAGGATGGGGGTCTGTCTCCATGCTTCAAAGGGGAAAGAGGAGCTGGGAAAGTGATATCTAGCTAGAATTTGGAGGCTCCCACCCAGGAGACAGGAGCCCTTAGACCCACCAACGGGAATCTGGTACTCTGGTGAGCAAAGAGAAAAGAGCCAAGAATTTCATCTGAATTTTCCCAAATAAATCTCACCAAAGTAATTGTCATGGCTCCGTTCCTTCCTGGAGGGTCGATCCCAGATGGTGAAGCTGGGAGACGCTTGCTCGGACCCCTGGCCTTTGACCTGTGGGGTCCCTCAAGGCTCCATTCTGTCTCCCATGCTTTTTAACATCTACATTAAACTGCTGGGAGAGGTCATCGGAGTTTTGGAGTTGGGTACCATCTCTATGCAGATGACACACAACTCTACTACTCTTTTCCACCCCTCGAGTGCTAGACGAGTGCCTGACTGCTGTGGCTGTCTGGATGAGGACGAACAAGCTGAAGATTAATCCCGACAAGACAGAGGTCCTCCTGGTCAATCGTAAACCAGACCGGGGTATAGGGTGGCAACCTGTGCTGGACGGGGTTGCACTCCCCCTGAAATCACAGGTCCGCAGTTTGGGGGTCCTCTTGGATTCTTCACTTACGTTTGAGGCTCAGGAGTCGGTGGTGGCCGGGAGGGCCTTTGCACAATTAAGACTTGTGCACCAACTCGGGAAGGCGGATCTGGCACCTTAAGTCACCTCTAGACTGGATTACTGCAATGCACTTTACGTGGGGCTGCCCTTGAAAATGGCCCGGAAATTTCAGATGATCCAACGGGCAGCAGCCAGGTTGTTAACTGGGACTCCTTACTGGGAGCGGTCATCCCTCCTGTTCAAGGAGCTCCACTGGCTACCATTCATCTACCAGACCGAATTCAAGGTGCAGGTTCTTACCTTCAAAGCCCTGAATGGTTTGGGACCCGCCTACCTACGTGATCGCATCTCTGTATACGAACCCACATGATCTCTTCCTTCATCTGGAGAGGCCCTGCTCTCGATCCCACCAGCATTGCAGGCGCGATTGGTGGGGACGAGGGAGAGGGCCTTTTCAGTGGTGGTCCCTCGACTCTGGAACTCACTCCCTAAAGACATCAGACAGGCCCCAACCCTGGCAGTCTTTAGGAGGAGCTTGAAGACGTGGTTGTTCCAGTGTGCCTTCCCGGAATAATGATCCCATAGCACATTGTCCCTCCAAAGCACTTCACATTTTTAGGTCTGCTCGTATGTCCTTCCACAAACGCCACTATCACCTTTTCGTCCATGCTTCAGCACTATTTCCAATTTTAATTTTATATTTGGCCTTCCCACAGTTTTAATTGTATGTTGTCTTATTGATAATGTTGTATGTTTATTGTCTATGTTTTTTATTTTAATTGCTTGTATTGTTGTGATTATTGCTTGTATTGTTGTGTTTGGGCTCGGCCTCATGTAAGCCGCACCGAGTCCCTTGGGGAGATGGTAGCGGGGTACAAATAAAGTGTTATTATTATTATTATTAGTAGTAGTAGTAGTAGTAGTACACAACCAAATCTGTCTGGACAGATGGCCAGACAGCCCGTAAAAAGTGACAATAATGACAAAGTTATGTTCCTAGCTTGAGAGTGTGTGCTCTTGTTTCATTGTGCTCTTCCAACCGCTCCTTTCCCAACCTCCCTTCCCTTTCTCTTTCTCTTTCTCTTTCTCTTCTCCCTTCCCTTCCCATCTCCAAATGAGCCTCTGAGACATGTGCTGCTCTTTATATAGCACAATGGCTGCCATGCCGAAACCCCTCCCTGGTGGAGACAAGAGACAGGGCCTTCTCCATAGTGGCTCCTTGCCTGTGGAACTCTACCCAGTGATATTACATTGGTCCGCTCCCTCTTATCCTTTAGAATGAAACTAAAAACCTTGCCAGTTCGATTCCACGGAAGGGGTGAGCTCCTGTTGTTAGCCCCAGCTTCTGCCAACCAAGCAGTTTGAAAATATGCAAATGTGAGTAGATTCAATAGGTACTGCCTCAGTGGGAAGGTAATGGCCACATGACTTTGGGGGTGTCTACAGACAATGCCAGCTCTTTGAGTTAGAAATTGAGATGAGAACTTTTATTATGATACAATAGAATATAATAATTACTATTATTGTATTTATTTATACCCCACTTTATCTCCTCAAATGAGAACCAAAGGGCTTAGGATACAATATCTAATTTATATCCCACTCACAATACATTGTTGTTGTTGTTGTTGTTGTTATTATTATATTGATTTATACTCCACGTTAATTCCCCATGGCAGAATGGGGTTGAGCTAGATGGCCCTTGCGGTCTCTTTCAACTCTAAGATTCAATGATTCTCTCCAACACTTGAGTTCTGTACAACTTTCATGATGTTGGTATTATTTTTTAACCAGTGTTCTGGCAACATCCAGCAGATGGCTCTGTTGGCTCAAGAAATCGTAATGCTTTCTATCAGTGTAATCTATTTTCTATATAAATAAAAATTTATTGTTCATTTGTGGGATTAACAGAACTCAAAAACCAATGGGCCAATTGACACCATATTTGGACAGCACACATCTAACAACCCAATGTATGTCCTTCACTCATTTTTTTTATTTTGTCATTTGGGAGTTGTTGTTGCTGGGATTTATAGTTCACCTACAATCAAACAGCATTCTGAACTCCACTAATTATGGCATTGAACCAAACGTGGCATACAGGGCTCCCATAACCAACAGAAAACACTAGAAGGGTTTGGTGGGCATTGACCTTGAGTTTGGGAGTTGTAGTTCACCTACATCCAGAGAGCATTGTGGACTCAAACAATGATGGATCTGGACCAAACTTGGCACAAATATTCCACATTCCCAAATATGAACACAGATGGAGTTTGGGGGGAAATAGACCTTGACATTTAGGATTTGTAGTTACTGGGATTTATAGTTCACCTACAATCAAAGAGAATTCCGAATTCCACAAATGACAGAATTGGGGCAAATTTCCCACAGAGAACCCCCATGACCAACAGAAAATACTTAAAGCCATCCAGTCCAACTCTCTTCACCAGGGCAAGAAAATGTAATCAGAGCCCTCCTGACAAAGAGCCATCCAGCCATAGATATAGATAGATATATAATTCACACACAGACAGATATAGTATCATAGATTTGAATTGAAGCACTTTAATAACAAATGACTCGTGCTGTCCTTTTCCGGTATGAAGATTCTCCAGTGTGGCTTGGCTAGTTGTACAGGGTTAGTCAAAATGAATAGGCCAATAAGAAAATTAATTGTACCCGAATGTATGTTTACTGTAACCAAACCACAGCTACGTAGTGACAGATAAACTATCAAAGTTTTTTTTGAGCAACACACATGTACGTTAATGCCGCTAGGCGTCGCTAGGAGTCGCTGTTTTCAAAATGGCGGAATCAGGCAAAGAGAAGGCGTTTTGTGTGATGACATTTGCTAAAACAATGTCAGTAATTACGGTCCAGCGAGAATTTCGAGCCAAGTATGGCAAGGAACCACCTCATCGACATTCCATTGCGAGGTGGGTAAAGCAATTTGAGGAGACGGGCTGCTTATGCAAGGGTAAAACCACAGGACGACCATTCGTGCATCCGATGCCATTACGTCGGATGTGCTGCAACGGATGTGGAATGAACTGGACTATCGCGTGGACGTCTGCCGTGTCACACGGGGCGCCCATATCGAACATCTCTGAAGGTGAGACAAAACTTTGATAATTTATCTGTCGATACGTAGCTGTAGTTTGGTTACAATAAACATACATTCGTCTAAAATTAATTTTCTTATTGGCCTATTCATTTTGACTAACCCTGTACTTAATTATTTCAACACAACGTAATTAACTTTGCCAACAGCATCCTTTGTATCACACAGACAAACTATGTTCTACTTTTCTGTTACATAATTGGTGTTAGGACTCATCCTCTATGAGCTGGATCTTTTTAGAACTAGCCATAACGTTCCACTAAATCCTTTTCATTGTGTTGTGCTTAGCGCTTCTGTTATGCAAATACATGGACGGTGAGCAGGTAATGAAGTCATAATGCATTTTTTTAAAAATATCTCCTTCCGTTATCAGATATTACCTGATTGTAATGGGGAGATACAAGGGGTGTATTTGCAAAACGCTACTCCCCTGGATATTATCTTCTGTTAGGTTATATCCTTAATAACAACAACAATAATAATATCCTTCTGAAGTATAGTTTACAGATAGACTGTGTAAATGTATCCTCTATGCCCTTCTAAGTCAGCCAGAGCCTTATAGCTGTCAAGATTATTTATTTATTTTACTAATTTATTTATGTCCTGCTTTATCTCTCCATACGGACACTCAAAGCGGCTCACAATTAAAAATATTACAATACAACTTAAACTTTACTAATATACAATAATAAAACAGTATTATCATTATAGATTATTATATTATCAGCAGTATTATATTTATTTAATATATTAGTAGTATTATGGGGTTGCGGTGGTGCAGCGGATTAAACCGCTAAACTGCAGAACTTGTTGACCGGAAGGTCAGCAGTTTGAATCCACAGATGAAGTGAGCTCCTGTTGTTAGCTCCAGCTTCTGCCAACTGAGCAGTTCAAAAACAGAGGAGAACTTAATGGTACTCCACGCAGCCATATCAGCAACCACATGACCTTGGAGGCATCTACAGACAATGTCGGCTCTTCAGCTTAGAAATGGAGATGAGCACCATCCCCAGAGTTGCACACGACTACACTTAATGTCTACTTTAGTATTGTTATATTACAATATTATTATATATTATTAGTATTATGTTGTATTACATTAGTTTGGAGGAGAATGCAGGAGCAGCTGAGGGTGGGGCGTTGTCTCATTATAGCTCAGATGAAAGTTTGTAATATAAGGAGGGTTGGTTGCAATGGGGACTTTGCGACTGGCAAAGTGTTTGCTGGGTTGTGATTCCTGAACTTCGTGGCCCCTCTGCTACTGTTTTGGCTTGGACATCGTCTTCGCTCTTCTGCCCTGACCTTGGATTGGACGTTTGACGCTGCTGCTTTGGTATCCTGTTTGCTGTGGTTGACCCCTAGACTGGCTTGACTACGACTTTGCTACACCCTGGAACTTGCTCTCTGAAACTATAGCAAGTGTCCTTTCCTTTGCTGTATTTTTTGGTCAGTGGGTTGGGATTTTTAGGACTCTGGGACTCTCTGATTTGCCTCCTTTTTGACCAGTTGGTCTGTGTTTTGTTTTGGAATACTATTTTGCTGCTGTTAAGCATTTTTTATTCTTTTGAGCTGTATCTTCAATAAACTGTTGTTACTTTGCACTTGGGACTGACTTTGTGGCATCTGTACCTTGACAGTACCATATCATAAGTTGCAGTATATATAATATATAATGTATTATATCACATTATTAATTTATATATATATATATATATATATATATATATATATAACTATTATTGTATTACAATGTCATCTATATTATTATATAGAAATATATAATAATATATACATAATAAACACTCATCACTTACATTACTCACTTATATTATATCACTCATCTATATATTATATAAAATATATAATAGATATACACTCATCACTTACAATTCAGTGGTTTTGCAGATCTTGCTATATCTGCATTTGAATGTTGATTCTCTGGTTTGAACATTTGATATGTGAATCTCATAATCTGGACTGTATGCTAATCAATGCTGATGGGGTCCTCATTAATATCACTGCAAACTGGCTTTGTTTACTTTCATGTTTCTTTTCCTTTTTTTCTAACTCTAAGTGTTATCGAGCTCTTTTGTGGGGCTCTCCCAGCGGGGGAGATCCCTGAAGACCGCTAAAGGGGTCTTTGACCTCGGTGAGCGACCAGCGAAAGCCAATCCAAAGCGCAAAAATATTAAAAAATTAATCTCACCAGAGGCTGAAGAGGCATCCAGTGACCGAAGCGTTTATTTCTGCGATTCAGCTGAAAAGGATGCGATTGCAGTGATAGTTCACATACAAGCATGCAGCACAGAGATTTTCCGGCATTTTTATACAGTCAGAACAAAGGAAAATCAGTTTGAAAATCCCGCCCGCCCTCCGTCAGCTGGCTTCGCCCTGATTGGCTGGCCCTGGAACAGCTGGGAGGAGGCTTGGCTGCATGTCCCGCCTCTCGACCAACCAGCGGGCGCTGCTGCCTCCAGGGGGCCAATCGGAGCCTTCCCAGCACCTCCGGAGATGGTCCAATCAGAGGCCAGGAGGCGGGACGAAGTTTGACAGCGCAGGGGGAGCGGAGTGCCCAGGGGGCACTCGCCAGCTGATTTCCGAGCCTTTGTGTTTGTCAGCGGGGTGGCAGGCAGGAGGAACAAAGAGCTTCCTGGTCCGATGATTGGATTTGTGAGGAAATATGAAAAGGGGCTGTTGATGGCATTTGGATCTCAAAACTCTGTAAACAAGGGGGCCTTGTAGACAAAGGAGCTTCACAAACACCAAAAGTTGAGTTAATCAGTCTTTTACCGGAGTTTCTGTTGACCTATCTCTCATCTCATTGTCTGCTCTGAAAATGAGCCTCGAGATAGGATCAATTATGGATCCATGCAGATGTAAATATGGACTGGTTTCTTTGAGGACAAAGGATTTCCTCTTTACAGTAACCTTAGGTCACATTCCTTTCTTTGGGGCGAAGTTCAGAGGGAAAAGGTGGGAAGGGGGATCAGGGTACATTTCATACAATATTCCATTACATAGATTTCATATATCTTACATTTCATGAGGCAATTCCACCCTCATCCCAAGCAAAGCTTATTACAATATTGGATCTTTATGTTAACGCAAACTGGAGATCTCATAGTCCTTTGGCAAAGGTGCATGGAAACGGAGGCTGCTTGCATTTCAAGGCAAGCACCAGAAGGAAGTTTGCGGCCAAAAACAGTTCAGAGAGTCAATAAAGGAAGCCAGAAGTCCAGTGGTGGGCGCTGGGTTGGGTAGTAGCAGAGTCCATAGTCCAGTGCATAAGTCAGAGAGTTCACAAAGAGAAGACAGGAACCCAGTTATGTGCGCTGGGTCAGGAAGCAGCAGAATCCATTGTCCGGACCTTGGCGAACTACAAATACTTGGGAGGGGGGGGGGGGGGGAGATGCTCCGCACCATAAGGACTTTATCACACAGAGAAGAAAATGCCTGTTAAGTAGGCAACCCATAAAGAAGGCTAGATGAGAAATGAATGCGTATCCACCCCATGTCACCTGGTTCTCTCCTTTCCATATCTAATACAATAATGATGTGCCTTTGACTTTATCCACAAGGCCAAGGGATGACTCCTCCCAATCCTTCCAGGTGCCCCCCCCCCCCCCCCCCCCGGTCACTGAGAGTGCTTTTATTTTGTTAGATCTAGCGCAACTCCATTCTTTTTCCCCAACAAAAACGTTCAACCATTTTTTTGTTACAACAGAATGATGCAGTTTTGAAATTATTATTATTATTATTATTATTATTATTATTATTATTATTATTATTTTAAAAAATGAAACAATTGAGGGAAAGCAGGAAACATTTATGGCTTTACTCTTTCTTTGGCTGCTACCGAAAGTGTACTACCAGGGATTTCAGCAAAGAAAAACCAAGCAGGATGAGAAAACCACCTCTAAAACACACCCTGAAAGATAGATCACTAGTTAAAAGGATCTAGACCAGGCATTTGGACCTCCCTCCAGTTGTTTTGGACTTCATCTCCCAATTTGGACTTCAACTCCCAATTGTGGGAGTTGAAGTCCAAAACAATTGGAGGGAGGGTCAAAGGTGGCCTACGCCTGATCTAGATCTAGGTACAGCCAAACACTCACATCTGCCTTTTAGGATCATTTTTTTCTAAGTGAACTAAAGGCTTGAGCTGCTCAGCAAAATCCTCATGTCATCTGAAACCATGTCTTGCCCTGCTGGTGCCACAATGCTGAGCTCCACAAGGTAGGAAAGAGACAAGGGCTCAATGTTGTCAGTATTTCCTGGGATCAAGATGCGGAAGATCTTATACACCACAATCTTCATTATGCCCTTGCGAAACACGTGCCCCTTGGCAACGAATTCGTGGTCCATGCAGAACCCCATTTCCACCAGGAAGTCTGTCAAATTCTCAGAAGTGGCAATGTTAACACAGTTGCGTACCAAGGCGTGGCGGTTCTTGTCTCCCATTTCTGGCTGGCCAAGGTACCGCAGGTGCCAAGGAGCACTGGGCTTGTCCATGGAGCGCCGTGTGCGGAGGACAAAGGGGCTGGCCTGCTGGCCCTTCAGGAGGAAGACCATTTCATGATCCAAAAAAGTCTCGGGTTCCATGTTGTCGCAAAGGCCACAGAGCCGATGGAGGAGGCTCTCCAAGCTCTGGCCCAAAACACTCCCTTGAAAAGGCAGGAGGGACAAGTCATACAAACTGAATAAATAATCATCCCATCAGCAAAAACAGATCATTAGGATTCCTGTCCTAACAGACTCGCTAGGTTACTGTGAGTTCTCCGGGCTGAATGGCCATGTTCCAGAAGCATTCTCTCCTGACATTTTGCCTGCATCTGTGGAAGGCACCATCAGAAGTTGTGAGGTCAGTTGGAAACTAGGCAAGTTGGGTTTATATATCTGTGTAATGTCCAAGATGGGAGAAAGAACTCTGGTCTGACACAAACAAACAAATAGACAAGAGTTATTTCTCCCATCCTGGACATTCCAGAGATACATAAACCCCACTTGCCTAGTTTTCCAACAGATCTCACAGCCTCTAAGGATGCCTACCATAGATGCGGGTGAAACGTCAGGAGAGAATTCTTCTGCAACATGGCCATACAGCCTGAAAAACTCACAGCAACCAAGTGATTCTGACCATGAAAGCCTTCGACAATACATAGACCCAACTAGGGTTTAAAAGATGCAAAGCTGAAAATACTGTATTTACTCAAATGTAATGCACATTTTTTGGCTTAATTGCTTAGCCAAAATGTTGAGGAGGATGAATAATATCACAATATTATGGAGAAAAGGATGAATAATATTACTGATTCATCTTGGTGGACAAAATTGACAATGATCATTTAATCTATTGTCGAAGGCTTTCATGGCCGGAATCACTGGGTTGTAGGTTTTTTTGGGCTATATGGCCATGTTCTAGACTAGAGGCATTCTCTCCTGACGTTTTGCCTGCATCTATGGCAAGCATCCTCAGAGGTAGTGACCTCACTACCTCTGAGGATGCTTGCCATAGATGCAGGCGAAACGTCGGGAGAGAATGCCTCTAGAACGTGGCCATATAGCCCAAAAAAACCTACAACAACCCAATGATCATTTAATTTATCGAAGACTAATATTTTTAAACAGTTTTAAGCTATTTAATTGTACTAACTATGATGCCTGAGTGATCGATTGAAATCTTTTTAGCCCAAGTCATTTAATTTGTTTTAACTGTATGTGTAAATGTTTAATTTTATGATTGTACCCAATATTGAGTGTTTACCTTTTTGTTTTTGGAATCTGCCCTGTGTCCCTATGGGTTTATTATTATAATAATAAGATGATGATGATGATGATTATTATTATTATCATTACAAGGTTAACATTTAAGACAGCAAAATGTATGTTGGTCAACAATAATTAAACAGCTGGCCAATGTTTAAGAAAAAAATGGATAAAAAAGATTCTTCTCATTTATAAAGAAGGGGCCAAATGAATTTCCGATTCCAGAAATATGAGGCCACTAACAAAATGACGTTCTGTTTTGCTTGCCCACGTGACAGTTCCTGGTGGTGGGCAGGAGAAAGGCCTCTGTGGGTAAGCTCACATACTCAGTAACAGACCTAGGTTTTCCATTTTGCAATGTGTAAAACAGCTCGCAATAAAGGTATCTCTCTTTTTCACAATCCTGCTGCTATAAAAAGAATACAACTGCCTAACTAAAGGCAACTGAATTCTTGTAAACGGGTGTGAAACAGCATGAATGAGACAGAGCATCATGACAAACCTTACTGGTGACTTACCTTGAAGTAAATATTCCATGTTTATGGTCCCGCCAGTGACTGGCATCATGGTGACTGGAGGAGCCTCCATGGTGAAATCTTCCCTACAAGGAAAACAGGATCAATTAGAATGGGCTGCGGATTTACAGGCTGGGGAATAAAGGTCTCCCACGAAGCTATCTAGATAAAAATGTATATATTACAGAAAAGTACATAAAACAGTTTTGTTTTAATGGGTTTTAAAAATCATATCAGATAAATCATTTTCTAAGGATGCAGTTTTAAACTGACATGTAGAATCCTCCTCAAACTCTGACTTGATAACCCCAGTACCATGGCCTGCTTATGAGTGGAACGCCTGCACAACTGCTGTGGGGAGGCTTTTCCTGCTTCCATATTTTCTGGCACTCTAATGGCACTTGGTTTGCCAGGGACTTTCTTTTCAGTGTTCATCCAGTTGGCCAGAGATTAGAAATCCATAACAAAAAAATGTTTTCTGATTTAGTACAGATGCATTTAAACTGAGCGCAAAGCAAGTAAGAACGCCCTCAACATTGTTATCACAGAACGGTTGTTTTCTGTCTCGAATTCCTCTGTTTTCTTAATGTTGTTCTTTATTCACTGTTCTGATTTTAGAGTTTTTAAATACTGGCAGGCATATTTTGTTCATTTTCATGGTTTCCTCCTTTCTGTTGAAATTGTCCACATGCTTCCTGTGGATTTCAGAAAACAGAGGAATTCCAGTCATGAATCAATCAGGGCCAGCTCACACCTCCCAACAAAGGATTGGAAGTAAACAGCCAGACCTTGAAACTGAAAGGCTCATCAATGCTAATCAAGGTGGTCAACTGCAACATTCACACTTGTCTGAGTGAAAGAGGGTCTACACTAGCAAACCTTTTGTATCATTACCCCAATACCCCCATGCATATGGGATATATTGAGTATGGTGATCAGATCATGATATGAATAAATGTAACAGTTTAAATAATGCACCAGTAAGGCCTTCTTGCAAACCACCATGAGAATTTGGGGGGGGGGGGAGGGGCTGAAGCCCCTCAAGCCCCCCCCCCCCCCAGCTACATGCCTGCTCAGCGGTTTAACCCACTGTGCCACTGGGGGCCTGTTAAATATATTGTATTACAAAAGGTGTTGGGTTCTGGCCCAACTTATCTGTCCAAACGCATCTCCCCTCATGAATCATCGAGGACTTTAAGATCGTCTGGGGAGACCTTGCTCTCAGTCCCGCCTTTGTCACAAATACGTCTGGTGGGGACGAGAGACAGGGCTTTCTTGGTGGTGGCCCCTTGGCTATGGAATGCCCTCCCAATAGGTAGGTACATACATCGATCAATCAGGAGGACTGCTGGGAGTTACAGTCCAAGAATAGGTAGAGAAGGAAGAAAGGAGAGAAAGATAAAGGGAAAGATAAGGGGGGGGGAGAAGTAGAGAAGGAAGGAAGGACAGAAGGAAAGAAAAAAGGGGAAGGAAGAAAGGAGAGAAAGGGGAGGGAAGGTTGGCCACCTTAACGCGTGGTGGGTACAGCTAGTGGGGAATAATAGGGATTGCTGTTATTATCAGAACATGAAGAATGGGAAACCCAACCTTGCCACCAAAGTAGGAAAGAAACCAATAGCCAGACAACGAGAGACTGAGAACAATCTTCCTGAACCTTTTACATCTACTGAATTGGACATGGCTCTCAATAAATGTAAAAAATGGCAAAGCAGTTGGTCTGGATGATCTACGGATGGAACAAATCAAGAACTTTGGCCCAAAAGCAAGGCACTGGCTGCTGGAGCTGATGAACTACTGCACTGCTTCCTGTCGGATCCCCAAAATCTGGAGTCATTGCCATCTTGAAGCCAGGCAAAGACTCAAGATGAAGCCAGGTAATGACTCAAAAAGCTACAGACCAATCTCCCTGTTGTGCCACCTGTACAAAGTTCTGGAGAGACTTATTTTGCATAGAATTACAGAAGAAATAGACCCGTGTCTGATCCCACAGTAAGCTGGCTTCAGGAAAGGCAAAAGCTGCACATCGCAAGTGCTGAACCTGACTCAGCACATAGAAGATGGCTTTTAAAGGCAGCAGATCACAGAAACTGTCTTCATAGACCTGGCAGCAGCCTATGATACTGTGAACCACCGCTCCTATTAATGCAGGCCAAAATCCCATTGGCTTTTTTTGCCGCCTCATCACATTGTTGGCACATGTTTAACTTGTTGCCCACGAGGACTCCAAGATCTTTTTCACACGTACTGCTCTCGAGCCAGGCATTGTCCCCCATTCTGTATCTTTGCATTTTATTTTTGCTGCCAAAGTGGAGTATCTTGCATTTGTCCCTGTTGAACTTCATTTTGTTAGTTTTGGCCCATCTCTTTAATCTGTCAAGATCGTTTTGAATCCTGCTCCTGTCCTCTGTAGTATTAGCTATCCCTCCCAATTTGGTGTCGCCTGCAAACTTGATGATCCTGCCTTCTAACCCTTCATCTAAGTAATTAATAAAGATGTTGAACAGGACCAGGCCCAGGACGGAACCCTGCTTGTGGCACTCAGCTTGTCACTTCTTTCCAGGATGAAGAGGAAGCATTGGTGAGAACCCTCTGGGTCCGTCCATTTAACCAAATACAGATCCACCTCACCGTAGTTTTGCCTAGCCCACATTGGACTAGTTTGTTTGCCAGAAGGTCATGGGGGACCTTGTCAAAGGCCTTACTGAAATCCAGGTACACTACATCCACGGCATTCTCCGCATCTTCCCAGTTTGTAACTCTATCGAAAAGATTAGTCTGGCATGAGATGGTAGAACAGAAGCTCTCCGAAGCTCTAGGTGCTCTTACTGCCCATTAAAGGGAAAACCAGCTGTTCCCCAACCCATCTAAAACACAGACATGTGCTTTTCATCTCAAGAACAGACAAGCATCCCGAGCTCTGAGGATTACCTGGGAAAGAATCCCATTGGAGCATTGCAACGCACCCAAATACCTGGGAGTCACTCTGGACCGTGCTCTTACCTGCAAGAAGCACTGTCTGAACATCAAACAAAAAGTGGGTGCTAGAAACAATATCATACGAAAGCTGACTGGCCCAACCTGGGGATCACAACCAGACACAGTAAAGACATCTGCCCTTGCGCTATGCTACTCTGCTGCTGAGTATGCATGCCCAGTGTGGAACACATCTCACCACGCTAAAACAGTAGATGTGGCTCTTAATGACATGCTGCCTTATCACAGGGTGTCTGCGCCCTACACCACTGGAGAAATTACACTGCTTAGCCGGTATTGCACCACCTGACATCAGCCGGGACGTAGCAGCCAATAGTGAAAGGACCAAGGCAGAGACATCTCTAGCTCATCCCCTGTTTGGGTATCAGCCAGCACGTCAATGATTTAAATCTAGAAATAGTTTTCTAAGATCTACAGAGACACTTGCAGGAACACCTCAGCAAGCCAGAGTCCAAAAGTGGCAGGCTCAAACCTAGCACCTCAACCAATGGCTGATACCAAATGAGAGACTCCCCCCTGGGCACACAGAAAACTGGGCGACTTGGAAGGCGCTGAACAGACTGCACTCTGGCACCACAAGATGCAGAGCCAACCTCAAGAAACGGGGCTACAAAGTGGAATCCACGACATGCGAGTGTGGAGAAGAGCAAACCACACTGACCACCTGCTGCAATGCAACCTGAGCCCTGCCATATGCACCATGGAGGACCTTCTTACAGCAACACCAGAAGCACTCCAAGTGGCCAGCTACTGGTCAAAGGACATTTAATCAACTACCAAACTCGCAAATTTTGTATTTTGTCTGTTTGTTTGTTTTGTTCTGGTAGAAATGTAATACAATTGACTGGTTGCCCTGACACAACAAATAAAATCAGAACATTGCATTTATTTCCTATGCAAGCAAAGTGATGCTTAAGACTAAAACACAGACATGTGCTTTTCATCTCAAGAACAGACAAGCATCCTGAGCTCTGGATTACCTGGAAAAGAATCCCACTGGCTGATACCAAATGAGACTCCCCCTTGGGCACACAAAAAACTGGGCGACTTGGAAGGCGCTGAACAGACTGAGCTCTGGCACCACGAGATGCAGAGCCAACCTTCAGAAATGGGGCTACAAAGTGGAATCCACGACATGCGAGTGTGGAGAAGAGCAAACCACTGACCACCTGCTGCAATGCAACCTGAGCCCTGCTACATGCACCATGGAGGGCCTTCTTGAAGCAACACCAGAAGCACTCCAAGTGGCCAGATACTGGTCAAAGGACATTTAACCAACTACCAAACTCACAAATGCTGTATTTTATCTGTGTGTTTGCTTTGTTCTGTTAGAAATGTAATATAATCGACTGGTTGCCCTGACACGACAAATAAATAAGAACTCCCCACGTGCCTTAAACGCGGGCCTACAAGCATTCAGCTGAACTAGAGAAGCAGCAGTAATAAGCACAACTCTCGCGGGAAGTGCGCTGCAGGCGAGATTTCAGAGTGCCCGTGAGAAGCGAGCAATTCCGGTCTCAGCAGCATCGCGAGATGCGAGTCTGCGCGCGCGCGGTTCTTCCTTCGGGCGGAAGCTGGGTTTCAAGAGCCGCTGCTGAAAGCGGAGGAGGAAGAGTCACTGGCTGTGGTGAGCGGGGGTCGCGGTTGTTTGGGGCCCTTCGCGGCGTTGCCATGTTATTCAGTCGCGGTTTGAATGGGCGGAGATACAGGTGTCGGAGTAAGCGGCGCTTCACAGGTGGCCGTCTGACGTGTTGAGGGCTGCCCTTGTCTCTTCTCTTGCATTGGAGCTTGGGGGGGGGGGGGGTGATAGCTGGGCCCGGAAGCTCCGAGTGTTACGCACATTCCGCAAAGGCGGTTGTGAATAAGGGAAGGGGAGAGCGGCACGCGGAGGAGGGCGGGGATAGACTTCAATTTGGTGGAAGGATAGAAAGGAGGGGATTAGGGTAACGTTTAGGATGAGGTTTAGGGTTTGGAGTAGGACAAGGGTTAGGGTTAGGGTTAGAATTAGGGGTTAGAGTAAGGGTTAAGGTTTTGTTGTTGTTGTTCATTCGTTCAGTCGCCTCCGACTCTTCGTGACCTCATGAACCAGCCCACGCCAGAGCTCCCTGTCGGCCGTCACCACCCCCAGCTCCTTCAAGGTCAGTCCAGTCACTTCAAGGATGCCATCCATCCATCTTGCCCTTGGTCGGCCCCTCTTCCTTTTGCCTTCCACTTTCCCCAGCATAATTGTCTTCTCTAGGCTTTGCTGTCTCCTCATGATGTGGCCAAAGTACTTCAACTTTGTCTCTAGTATCCTTCCCTCCAGTGAGCAGTCGGGCTTTATTTCCTGGAGGATGGACTGGTTGGATCTTCTCGCAGTCCAAGGCACTCTCAGAACTTTCCTCCAGCACCACAGTTCAAAAGCATCGATCTTCCTTCGCTCAGCCTTCCCTAAGGTCCAGCTCTCACATCCATAGGTTACTACAGGGAATACCATGGCTTTGACTAGGCGGATCTCTGTTGCCAGTGTGATGTCTCTACTCTTCACTATTTTATCGAGACTGGACATTGCTCTCCTCCCAAGAAGTAAGCGTCTTCTGATTTCCTGGCCACAGTCTGCATCTGCAGTAATCTTTGCACCTAGAAATACAAAGTCTGTCACGGCCTCTATGTTTTCTCCCTCTATTTTCTAGTTGTCAATCATTCTTGTTGCCATAATCTTGGTTTTTTTATGTTTAACTGCAACCTGGCTTTTGTGCTTTCTTCTTTCACCTTGATTAGAAGGCTCCTCAGCTCCTCCTCGCTTTCGGCCATCAGAGTGGTGTCATCTGCATATCAGAGGTTTTTAATGTTTCTTCCAGCAATTTTCACCCCAGCTTTGCATTCGTCAAGCCCCGCACATCGCATGATGTGTTCTGCAAGTTAAAAAGGTTGGGTGAGAGTATGCAGCCTTGCTGTACGCCTTTCCCAATCTTGAACCAGTCTGTTGTTCCGTGGTCAGTTCTGACTGTTGCTACTTGGTTTTACTTGGTTAAGGTTTTACCATTAAAGAAATCTTACATTCCTTCTTTAATATCTCTGTTCCATTCTGCGTTGTGCAAACAGTGCAGCGCAGCGGAAACAGCGTAAGGCTCAGCGCTTCCGGACCCAGCTTTCATACTATTACCGAGCTTGGTCTCAAACTGCAGCCCTCCAACTCCCAGAATTCCTGACCATGGAGCAAGCTGGCGAGGGCTTCTGGGACTTGGAGACCCACGCAGCTGGAGGAAGCCTTTTGTCCTGTTTGAGCGCCAGGCTATGGCTCTAGAGACACGGGTTCGGATCCCACTCCCACTGAGTGATCCTGGGTGAACCGCACCCTCTCGGCCTCAGAAAACTCCGTCGAAGGGCCGCCATGGGTCGGAAACGACACGGAGGCACATAAACTGCATGGAAAGGAATGGTATCTGAACAATGGGAAGAACTTCCTGAGCTGATCAGCAATGGAATATATTCCTGCCTTGGGGTGGAGGTTTTTAAGCAGAGGCTGGATTGCCATCTGCCAGGGGTGCTTGGATGGTGTGTTCCTGCAAGGCAGAAGAGCGCTGGACTGGACAATAATGATGAATTTATTGCCTGCCTCTCACTGTAACTGGACGTGGGATACAACATCGTTTTATTTATTTATTGTGTCAGAAATGAATTGAGAATACAGTTATAATGTATAAAAAACCACAAACAAAGTTAAAAACTTGGCATTGTGCTAAATTTCCTTTGACCAGTAGCTGACCACTTGGAGTGCCTCTGGTGTTGCTGTGAGAAGGTCCTCCATTGTGCATGTGACAGGGCTGATGCTGCATTGTAGTAGGTGGTCTGTGGTTTGCTCTTCTCCACACTCCCATGTTGTTGACTCTACTTTGTAGCCCCATTTCTTAATATTGGTTCTACATCTTGTGCCTTCCAAGTCTTCCAGCCTGCTGTGTGCCCAGGAAGGAGTTTCTCATCTGGTCTCAGCCGCTGATTGATGTTCTGGGTTTTAGCCTGCCACTTTTGGACTCTTGCTTGCTGCGGTGTTCCTTCAAGTATCTCTGTAGATATTAGGAAGCTATTTCTTGGTTTAAGACGTTGACGTGCTGGCTCATATCTGAACAGGGAATGGACCAGAGATGTCAATGCCTTGTTCCATTCATTACTGGCTGCTACTTCCCATGGACCTCATGGACCAACCCACTCCAGAGCTAGCTGTCAGCCATCGCCACCCCCAGCTTCTTCAAGGTCAAACCAGTTACTTCAAGGATACCATCCAGCCATCTTGCCCTTGGTTGACCCCTCTCCTCCCCCCCCCCCCCCCGGTATCATTATCTTCTCAAAGGTATCCTATCCTGTCTTCTCATTATGTGGTCAAAATACTTCATGGTTGCCTTTAATAGCTTTTCCTCCACTGAGCAGGGTTTTTTTCCCCTGGAGTATGGACTGGTTTGATCTTGCAGTCCAAGGCACTCTCAGAATTTTCCTCCAACACCATAGTTCAGAAGTGTCTATCTTCCTTTGCTCAGTCCTCCTTATGGTCCAGCTCTCGCATCCATAGGTTACTATGGGGAATACTATTGCTTTAACTATGTGGACCTTCATTGCCAGTATGATATCTCTACTCTTCACTATTTTATTGAGATTGGTCACTGCTCTCATCCCAAGAAGTAAACATCTGATTTCCTGGCTGTAGTTTGCCTTTGCTGTAATTTTCACACCCAGAAATACAGAGTCTGTCACTGGCTCCACATTTCTCGCTCTTTCCACTGTTTTAACATGGTGAAATGTATTCCACACTGGGCATGCATTTCAGCAGCAGGGTAGCAAAGGGCAAGGCCAGGTGTCTTCACTGTGTCTGGTTGTGATCCCCAGGTTGTGCCAGTCAGCTTTCATATGATATTATTTCTAGCACCCACGTTTTGCTTGATATTCAAGCACTGCTTCTTATAAGTCCGAGTATGGTCTAGAGCAGGGGTCCTCAAACTAAGGCCCCGGGGCTGGATATGGCCCTCCAAGGTCATTTATCCTGCCCTTGCTCAGGGTCAACCTAAGTCTGAAACTACTTGAAAGCACATAACAACAACAGCAATCCTATCTTATCAGTCAAAAGCAGGCCCACACTTCCCACTGAAATACTAATAAGTTTATATTGTTTTAAATTGTTCTTCATTTTAATTATTGTATTGTTTTTAGGGGGGGTTGCACTACAAATAAGATATGTGCAGTGTGCATAGGAATTCATTCATGTTTTTTCAAATTATAATCCGGCCCTCCCAACAGTTTGAGGGACTGTGACCTGGCCCTCTGTTTAAAGGGTTTGTGGACCCCTGGTCTAGAGTAACTCCCAGGTATTTTGGTGTTCTGCAATGTTCCTGTGGGATTCCTTCCCAGGTAATCCTCAGTTCTCAAGATGCTTGACTGTTCTTAAGATGGAAAGCACACTTCTGTGTTTTAGTTGGATCAGGAATCAGCTTGTTTTCCCTGTAATAGGGAGTAAAAGCACAAAGCTTCTGAGAGCTTCTGTTCAGCTATTTCAAAGCTCCCTGCTTGAGCGGTGATGTCATGATTGTCAGCATAGATGGCTCTTTCTGTTCCTTCTGGCAGTGGCTGGTCATTTGTGTAAATGTTAAACATTGATGGAGCAAGCATGCTCCTCTGAGACAAGCCATTCCTTTGTTTTTGCCATCTGCTTCTCTGGCCCTGGAACTCAATAAGAAGTGGGTGAGGTGGGTTTTTTCCAGGAGGCGGCAATGTTTTACTGTATCATAAGCTGCTGACAGGTCTATGAAGGCAGCTTCTGTAATCTTTTTCAAAACCATCTTGTGATGCACTTATGATGTGCAGCTTTTCCCCTTTCCTGAAACCAGCAAGCTGTGGGATCATAAATGGGTCTATTTTCCATAATTATGTCCAGAGCTTTATAAAGATGGAACAACAAGGAGATTGGTCTATAGCTTTTTGGATCATTACAGTCTTTGCCTGGTTTCAAAATGGCTATGACTCTTGCTTTCCTCCAGATTTTAGGGATCTGGCAGGATGCATTGCAGTTGTTCAGCAGCCAGCACCTTGCTTTTGGGCCAAAGTTCTTAATTTGTTCCATCCATAGATCACAACATCATGAAAAACAGAGGAAAAACACTACTTTTATTTTATAATAATTGTATTGAGTACCCAGTAGCACAATCTGTGAATAGTTAATAAATATTGTGTATATACATCGTAAATATTGAAGTATTTCTATATCACCTATTCACCTTTTTTACAAAATTATTTTTAAATCCCCCTTCCGCCCTCCCTTCACTATCCCCCCACCACATTTCCCTCTATATCTTTAACTTTAACCCATGAACACAATTTTCTTAATCTTTGTACAATAGCTATATTGGCTTCACCACTTTCTATCCATTCCATATAAATCAGCCATTTCGCTTTAATTTCTTCTGTTTTATCATCCTGTGCACCTTATCGGACTGTACATGCTATAATGTCCAATTGGACTTGATCACATAGGTAGTTGTTCCCATTTTCCAGATTCCATTTTTAATCTCTCCATTACTGCCTTTCTTGCTAGGATCATTGCTTCCAATAAGTTCCTTGTTACTGCCATTAAAATAAATTCCATGTTTACCTGAATTGATAGTTTGAATAATTTCTCCATTTTCTCTTTCTTTTCCCAAAAAACTTGTTGCATTTAGGCATTCCCACCATATGTGGACATACCAACCTTTATCTGCTTTACAGTGCCAATGTATTGGGCTTAATCCTATGCCTTAGAATCATAGAGTTGGAAGAGGCTTCATGGGCCATCCAGTCCAACCCCCCACCAAGAAGCAGGAATATTGCATTCAAAGCACCCCTGACAGATGGCCATGCGACCTCTGTTTAAAAGCTTCCAAAGAAGGAGCTCTCCACACACTCCAGGGCAGAGAGTTCCACAGCTGAATGGCTCCACCACGTTGATTACTGGTGTTCTGTACTATTTCCAAATAAATTTTCTTTCTAACTCTTCATATTTTTCCAATTTAATGTTCTTAACTCCCTTCTTTATTTGCTCTATACTTTGTTTTGTGAGGGGCCCTTCCTTTTGCCATTTATTCTGTAGTGTTCTTACTATATATTCACATCCTTTATCATCAATTTGTATATTGCTTCTACTAATGCTTACCCTGTTTTCTGTCCTTTTGTGAGTATACTTTCCAGATTACTTTCTTTGTCTATGCACTCCCCATATTTCCCCTGATTGAGTTTATTGTAAAGGCCAATACTTGGAGATAAAACACTATTGAAAGACATACAACAAAATACAAAGAGGTAAAATCCAAGTTAAAATCCAGTGATAAAATGCAGATTAAAATTCACAACTCCAAATTGACTGGGTAGGCCTGCCAGAAACTTTGTTTTTTTGTGGGACACCTTGCAGCACATTTTTATAGTTTTTCAATAAATATCTCACTGAGTCACAACCAATTCAACATACCGTATATACTTGAAGATAAGCCTAAAGAAATTCCTCAACCTAAGAGCTTAGTTCACATTTTCAAATGAATAATGAGGTTTTTTCCAAGGGTTAATTTCTCCCTGTTACTTAAATGGAAGTACTTCAGATCTTAAATCTGAAAACTTCCAGGATGGCATGCCAGTAAATGTCAGAACTGTCGGTTGATCGCCTAGTGCAGACATCCTCAAACTGTGGCCTTCCAACTCTTTGGGCCTCCAACTCTCATAAGCCCTCTTCAGATGGAGGGCCGCAGTTTGAAGATGCCTAGCCTAATGATTGAAGGCAGTCAAATAACCCATCTCTGCCACTACATACAGATAGCATACTTTTTCATATAGCATAATGTGTCGTTTTTCAAAGCAAAGGGACAAGCAGCTGTGAAATAATCTTCATTCTTTCCCTTGGCTGATGGCTGTAAATTAGGCTGGATCTACACTGCCATATAATCCAGATTATCAAAGCAGATACTCCACATTATCTGTTTGAACCGAATTATTTCACCCTACATTACCATATAATCTGGTTGAAAGCAGATAATCTGGATTTTATATGGCAGTGTAGAAAGGGCCTAAGAGGAATGTGGGCAGTCACAATTGGCAAATCCTTCTCTTCAGTAGAATTCTAAAGCACTAAAAGTGATTCTCTCTCTACTTCTTGCTGTATTTCCTCTGTAGCAGTCTAGATGCTTCACTTTTATGTCTTAACTGACAAAGATCATTTCCTGTAGGCCCTTTCTACTCACTAAGTGGACTGACAGATATAATGAAAGATCTTGCAAAATGCAAAGATGTGTACATTTTTTTCAATATTGTAGGAATCCTCCATTTTCTGATTATTGGGAACTCATTGATATTTGGAAATATGTTGTAGGTTTTTTTAGAGCTCAAAGCCAAGAATGATTTAATGCTAATTGGTTTACTTCCTGTAAAGTTTAGATATAGCTGACCTTTATTTTACTCCAATGTTAAACTGGGTTGGCAAAATCCTCAATTCTGGAACACACACATAGTCCTTACAGAGGGACAAACTACCACATGCAGGACTACAAAACCCGGGGCCTTCCTGATGTATTGGATTCCACTTCCATAACATCTGGTCTTGGGTGTGCTGCTTGGCTAATGGGAAGGAGACTGGGACCTATTATCACATGTTCTGGAAATGCAAGGGAATCCAACAATTCTGGTTAACCGTCCATAGACATGCACAAAAAATAATCAAAACAAGATTAGAAATGAAGCCGGAATACTACCTGCTTAACATGACAGGCTCGGTCCTGAAGAACAACGAGGAAAAAATTTTTTTCTACCTCGCATCCGCGGCAAGGATGCTAATTGCCCAAAAGTGGAAAACCAAAGAAATCCCATCGGCGGATGAATGGACCAAAAAGGTTATAGAATTTATGGACTTGGATAGGCTATCGTGTTTAATGGAAAATAAGAACATGGAGAGACAGACTAACTGGATTTACTGTAAAGATTACCTAAAGAATATTCAGAAATAAAAGACAAATAATAACAATTATAAGCTAAATAAACAATAGAAAACGTAGAATACAAATCAACAGAAGACAATTCAATATTTTATAATATGCAATCCATCTGTGGACCAAACGGAAGTATCTAACATTTTTCCTTCCCCCAATTTCCCTGCCCACACCCTTCCCCTCTCACTCCACTCCCCCCCTTCCTTACCCCCCTTATGTTTTACCCCTTTAAAGCTCCTATAGACCTTAAGGACTAAATTTCTAAGCTTTCCTATCTACGTATTGTTCCCCCTCTTTCGATGTCACAATCTAACGAAATTCAATAAAAAATATTAAACACCGGAAGTTCTGTTTAATACCTCTGTAGGATACCAGATTGCATGTATCTGGCATAGTTTGGGTCAGATGAGCACAGAGCCAGGTTTTGATCATAACAGAACCATCAAGTTTATTGGGCAAATGGGTCTCAACCTTTCCTTGTCTAGATGTTTTATATTCAACTTGAAGAACATCCAGCCAGCACTGACAGTTATCAGGAACTCTGGAACAGAAGGCTGTATGGTTTGGTGGTTCAGTGCTTGAAAATCACTGTTGGGCTTACATTTAAACGTGTATTAAATCATTCCTGGGTTTTTTCTTCTTTTCAATTTTAATCATATTGCCAGGCTTTAAAGTTATTTGGTAATACATATGAAGGTAAAGGTTTCCCCTTGAGATTAAATCTAGTTGTGTCCGACTCTGTGAGGTGGTGCTCATCTCCATTTCTAAGCCAAAGAGCCCACATTGCCCGTAGACACCTCCAAGGTCATGTAGCCGGTATGACTGCATGGAGTGCCGCTAAAATATATTTGGTATATTTTTGTCAATCAGATGTTTAACCTTAAACATTACATCTTGTCTAATCTTGAAAGCTAAGCAGACTCAACCTTAGTTAGCACCATCAACAAATATCAGGTGCTGCACTCTTATGTTTTAGGGCTGTGGTTTTCAACCTTCCTAATGCTGCGACCCTATAATACTCTTCCTCATGTTGTGGTGACCCTCAGCCATAAAATTATTTTCGTTGCTACTTCATAACTGTAATTTTGCTATTGTTGTGAATTGTTATGTAAATATCTGATAAGCAGGATGCATTTTATTGCTACAAGTTGAACATAATTAAAGCAAAAAGAGTATATGGCTGGAGTTACACTTAAGAAATGTACCTATTCTGGATTACATACAAATTCAGCTTCAGAACAAGCCTACAGAATCTATCTTGTTTGTACTTTGAGGACTGCCTATATATGCCTAAAAGGAGGGATGAACTTGTAAAGGCTTGAACAAGGATGTGGATGAGAAGGTCTCTTCTTTAGAAGAAGGCTGCTCTGATGTGACCTCAAACCAAACCTGGTTTTTTGAAATCTTAGGGCAAAAACCATCAGGGTTTTCTTGGCCATATTGTGTTGTCACCATTGCCTTCCTTTAAGGCTGAGAAAGAAAGATAGGAGTGGGAAGGGAGGGGAAAAGAGAAAAGAAAGGGATAGAGAAGGTGACAAGGGAGAGAGGGAGAAAGAAAAAAAGGAGAGAGGATCACAAGAGAAAAAAAAGGAAAGAAAGCGAAGGGAGAAAGGGGCACACGAGAGAGCAAAAAGGAAGGAGAGAAAGATAAAAAGCAATAGAGAAAGAAAGGGGAGGGAGGAGAGAAAGGGAAGGAGAGGAAGAAAGAGATAGTATGCGAGAAGTGAGGGAAAAAGAAAATGAGGGACAAATAGAAAAAAGGGAAAGAGATAAGTTGTTAGAAGGGAG
The DNA here is from genome assembly GCF_037176765.1 of Anolis sagrei. Taxonomy (NCBI): domain Eukaryota; kingdom Metazoa; phylum Chordata; class Lepidosauria; order Squamata; family Anolidae; genus Anolis; species Anolis sagrei. Next base: position 166,990,827 of record NC_090022.1, on the reverse strand, counting down.
GGAAAAAGAAAATGAGGGACAAATAGAAAAAAGGGAAAGAGATTGAGGGGGAAAGGGTGACAAAGAAAGAGAAAAGGGAATTGATAGAAATAAAGGGAGGGAGATAGAGGTGAAAGAAGAATAGAATTATCAATAGAAAAGGGATGGATAGAGAGAAGAGACTAGAAGGGAGGAGGAAGAAAAGAACAGAGGGGGAGGAAGATGTAAAGAAACAAAAGGGATAGAAAAGAGGAGAAAGCAAGGGAAAGGGAGGCATGAGAAAGAAAAAGGGAAAGAGAAGGAAAGGGGGAGAAAAGGGAAGAGAAAGGAGGGGGGAAAGAGAAGTATATACAAAGGAGAAGAGGGAGAAATAGAGGGGGAGAAATGAGGGGGACAAAGAGAAAAAGAAAAGAAAGGAATAGAACAAGAGAGAAGGAGAGGCGAGAAAGGGAAATAAATGGCGAGAAAGAAAAAGAGAGGGAAGGGGGGAAAGAAGGAAAGTGGGAGAAAGAGAGGGGGCCTTATGTAAACCACCCTGAGTCCCCATTGGGGAGATGGTGGCGGGGTACAAATAAAGATGATGATGATGATGATGATGATGATGATGATGATGATTATTCACCTTTTCCCACTGCACATGCCTCTGCTTCCAGGAGCTTCCCTGGGACTCCTCTCTGCCTTGTACCGCTGGAGGAAGAGTAGGAGGAGCCCCTTCTCGGACCCGAAGCAGCGACTCCCTGTGGAACAGTCGTTCGACCCCTACAGGTTGAGGACTGCTATTTTAGAGGAAGGAAATGGCAACTCCTCTACATATTGTTGTCTAAGACTCCTCTGTAAAATTCACAGGATCACCATAAGTCAACAGGCAATTTGAAGGCATATATATATATATATATATACACACACACACACACACACACACACACACACATACATATATATACAAGGTATATATACACAAACACCCACGCTACACTGCTATGTCAGTACTTAGACACTGACCTAAGAAAGAGGCAAAACATGCAATAACTGTTTACTTAACAGAATAAATGGATGACAATGTGTATGTTCTTATACTTTATATATAGGGTCTGGCAAGGTAGTATTTTATGTTTTTTCCAACTCTATGAAGTTTTTTTAATTCAGCCTCACTCTGAAAGTTTTACTAGAAGGCAGTTTGGTGATTATTTGTGTTTTGATTGGATAGATGAGGAAAATAGTTGTTCAAACACGATTTAATTTTCTTGGACCGTGTCTCATCCTAGTAAATGTACATATAAAGTCTGTTCTTCAAAATATAATTGAAAATAAAATGTTAGTAGAACGTCTTCATTCTTTTGTGATAAATGTTATTTCTTTCATCAGCTTTAGGGTAAATAGAACATGGCTTCCTCTCTCAGAATCTAAATATTTCTTTGGTTCTTCTTGTCCCTGAACCTCAGCCACAATGGTAAGATTTCCCTTGCTCTATTGCTAAGTTATTTTGGAAATTTGTGACTAGAAAAGAATGTATTTGTCAACTGTGATACAAAATGTATTTTAAAACAACAGTTTGCTCATTTAAGAATCTGATTAACCTGGAGTCTGGATAATCTTTATATATAACTAAGAGTGCTGTCCTGATGCTTAACTACTAGGCTTGGGCAAGTTCGTTCGGAAGCTTCTAAAATCGTAATTAATTCAGAAAAAAATCCCTTTTGAACCAATTTCAAGCCATGCAGGTATAGTGGGAGGAGTAATTCCTAATTTAAACCACTTACCCATTGTTCGGAATTACTTTCGGATATCTCCCACAGTTATTTTGATTTTTAGAACAATTAAACAACTTTGGCAAAGCCTCGCGGTTTCCCTTCTTGAAGGCCACGTTTTAAAATCTCGCAGTTTCCCTTCCCTGGTGGCGAGCTGCCATGCAGCAGGACGAGGTGGCCGTGACTAAGCACAGCTCTCCTTGAAGGCCACACCCCCAGCGGCCTTCAAGAAAAGCTGTGCTTAGCCTCGCACACCTCGTCCCTGTGCATGGCAGCTCGCCGCCAGGGAAGGGAAACTGCGAGATTTTAAAAGTGTTAGTTTTAAAATCTCGCTGTTTCCCTTCCCTGGCGGTGAGCTGCCATGCAGAGGGACAAGGTGGGCAAGGCTAAGCACAGCTCTTCTTGAAGGCCGCTGCGGGCGTGGCCTTCAAGGAGAGCTGTGCTTAGCCACGCCAACCTCGTCCCTCTTCATGGCAGCTCGCCACCAGGGAAGGGAAACCGTGAGATTTTAAAACTAACGGTGAAGGGAAACCACGAGATTTTAAAACTAACAGGGAAGGGAAACTGCGAGATTTTAAAACTGTTTGTTTAGGCTGACTTTGTCAAAGTTACTTAATGGTTCTGGAGGGGGGGAGGGAGGGGCACCTTCCATTAACGAAGCAAACGAAGTGATTCGGATTTCTTGCTATTTCCAATATTTTTTTCAAGAAAATTTCAGAAATCATTTTAAAATCGAATCGCCAGCGCCCCCTATATACGAAACGAGTTTAGAACCATTTTTTTGATTGCCCAAGCCTATTAACTACTAAGAAAGGATTTTGATCTGATGATCAGTAGGTAGCAATATGATCCTACAGTCTTTGTAGTATTTCTTCCCCACATGTATGCATCAGACCGTATTGCATATTTAATGCTAGTTATGCATTTCATTTTCCATTCTGTTTCAGCAAAGCTCGTGTTCCCACAAAACATTTTATATAAACCCCTGCATTTATTTATTTATTTTTCATATCAGGAGTGAACCAAGGGTACAGTTGTAATGTATTTAAAAAACACAAAGTTTTTTTTTTTAAAAAAAATTAGCTTTATATTAGATGTCCTTTGACCATTAGCTTGCCACTTGGAGTGCCTTTGGTGTTGCTATAAGAAGGTCCTTAATTGTTCGTGTGGCAGGGCTCAGATTGCATTGTAATAGGTGATCTCTGGTTTGCTCTTAATAATAATAATAATAATAATAATAATAATATTTATATATACCCAGCCACCATCTCCCCAAGGGACTCAGAGCGGCTTACATGAGGCCAAGCCCAACAGTACATCAATAAACAGAAGCAGTAAACAAAAACAATAAATACAATACAATTAATATGAATCTATATATATAAATTTGTTAGGGGCATCCAACGAGGAAACAAAACTCAAAAACCCCCCAACGAAACTTAACCAAAATTCCCATGCCCATAACACAACCCACAAGGTACAAACATATCTACTCAAAATGAAAAACAACACAACAACACACTCACAAAACGGCAAAACAACAAAACTCAAAAAAAACCCCAACGAAACTTAACCAAAATCCCCGTGCCCATAACACAACCCACAAGGTACAAACATACCTACTCAAAATGAAAAACAACACAACAACACACTCACAAAACGGCAAAACAACAAAACTCAAAAATCCCCCAACGAAACTTAACTAAAATCCCCGTGCCCATAACACAACCCACAAGGTACAAACATATCTACTCAAAATGAAAAACAACACAACAACACACTCACAAAACGGCAAAACAACAAAACTCAAAAATCCCCCAATGAAACTTAACCAAAATCCCCGTGCCCATAACACAACCCACAAGGTACAAACATATCTACTCAAAATGAAAAACAACACAACAACACACTCACAAAACGGCAAAACAACTGAGCATGCGCATTGGCGCCCAGCCGCAAATTCCCTGGCACGCGCACATGGCCTTCCGGCCAACGTTCCCTCTGCGGAAACCATGCCCACTCCAAGCCCCGCCGCGCCGCTTCCCGCACACACACACCCCCTGCCGCACACACACACGCAACCCCACGCTCCATCACTCCCCCCACCACCGCACACACACGCAACCCCACTCCCCCCGCCGCCGCACACACACACGCAACCCCACTCCCCCCGCCGCCGCACACACACACACGCAACCCCACGCTCCATCACTCCGCCCGCTGCCGCACACACACACGCAACCCCACGCTCCATCACTCCCCTGCCCCAATCTTACCTCCTTTTACTTCAGGCCACCTCCAAACCCCACCCCGCCCCTTCCCGCCCTGTCAAAATCTAGGAAAGACAGGAAGGAAGGAAAGAAGGAAGAAAGAGAAAGGGAGGTAAAGAAAAAGGGGGAAGGAAAGTTAGAGGAAGAAGAAAAGGAAAGAAAAGGAAAGATGGAAGGAAAGAAAAGAGTGAGAGCAGAAGAGAAAGAAAAAGGGGGAAGGAAGGAAAGAGATAGAGAAAGAAGAGGAGAAGGAAAGATGGGAAGGAAGGAAGGAAGGAAGGAAGGAGGGAGGGAGGGAGGGAAAGAAGGAGAGAAAGAGGGAAGATTGGCCACAGCAACACGTGGCGGGTAAAGGTTGTTATTTCTATTATTATTATTATGCTATTGTTCCTATGAGACCCTTTTAGGGGGAATGGGAGAGGTGTCAGGTCCCAGAGGCAATGCATTGCATTATTGTTATTGTTATGATGGTGGTGAAATAAAAGGAAATAAAAAGTGAAAGAAGGAAGCAAACAGGGAGGGAAGAAAGGCAAAGGAAGAAAGGGGGAGGGAATGAAGGAAAGAGAGAAGGATGAAACCAAGTAGTGAAAGAAGGAAAGAAAGAAAGAGGTAGAGAAGGAAGAAAGGAGAGAAAGGGGGAGGAAAAGGGGGAAGGAATAGGTAGGGACCTCTCTTTCATAATAGTCCAGATATCTACCTCAACTTTGATAAGTTTTACTATAGGCCACAGCAACGCGTGGCAGGGCACAGCTAGTCACATATAAACAGTATAGAGTAACACACAAGGATTTAAAAAACCTATGGCTGGGCCAAATGTAATAGTTTAAAAATTTAAAAATAAACACTGGGCATGAACAAGGTAGGATATAACTGGTATAGGGTTTTCAAAGAGAGATGAGGGGACGCAGTCAGTCCTAAACCAGTAGTAAAGTGCATTCTGAGGGCATATTGCCGATAATTTTCCTTATTCTGGCAAGTCACACTGGAACAACCACATATTTAGACTCTTCTCCACACTTGCATGTTGTGGACTCCACTTTGTGGCCCCATTTCATAAGGTTGGTTCTGCATTTCGTGGTGGTGGAGCGCAGTCTGTTCTGTGCTTTCCAAGTTGCCCAGTCTTCTGTGTGGCCATGAGGGAGTCTCTCATTTCATATCAGCCATGGATTGAGGTTCCAGTTACACTTTTACTTTCTGATATTTCAATTTGCACAAACTTTATTTCATGCACATTTTAAAAAAATATTGTATAAAACTACCTTCAGCCTATGTGTGTAAGGTGTATGTGAAACCCATACATATATTTAATGTTTAGATGTAGGTCCCATCTTGAATTTATCTCATTATGTACCTAAATGCAAATGTAGGTTTTCTGCAATCCTAAAAAAACCCTAAAATCCAAAACACTTCAGGTCCCAAGCATTTTGGATAAAGGGATACTCAACTTGTACCAGTATTTTCTGGATTGTCTGTAATAGCATTATGGTTGATAATAGATTCTTTAAACAACTGTCATGGCAGTCTAATTAATTTCAGTTCCCAGTGACTCCTTAAGAATTGCAGATTTGATATGTCATATAAAGATTTAGTTTGATAGATGTGATCATTTCATTTATAAAAAATAACATTTGTAATATGATAGTTAAAGAACTCTATATAGTAATATTAATTTGAGAAAGCTTTTATTGTTTTTGTAGCAACAAGCTTTAGAATGTGCTCTGGATCGTGCTGAGGTAAGTAGATCATTTGAATTATGCATATGCTTTAAGATTAAAATACTCAGATTAGATGGTGCTGTTGCTGTTCTGTGTATGATAACATTTGTTTTAGAAACATGAATATATAGATCTCATTTTGGCAGACCGCTAATGTTATGATGTGAACAAATTCTGATCCAAATGTTCCCCTCAGCCCTCGCCTCTTTTAAAAGGGCTGAGAAGAGGAGTTTGGAAACTTTTGCTTCTGTTTTCACATGACAGCTTAATGTTAACATTTAAACTCTTAGCTCTGTTAATAGAAGAGAGTAGTTGTTAGTAAATGTACCTGGAGTAAAATTAAAAGTGACAGCTTTTACAGTAAAAGACCATAACTGCAAATAAACAATCACAGTCTATCATATTCTTGACTTGAAATGAAATTATGAATATCCCCTCATAAAATGAAAGCATGACTTATGCCAAGATTTTTCAGTCTAAATTGTTTTTTCACCAACCAGTTAGAAATGTCTCTGAACATTTTTCAGAACTGACTGATAATGGAACCCTTATTTTAAAAGCTGCTATCTTTGCTCTAAGAATTTCTTATTCGGTTTTGATGCTTATAAAAAGAAATATATAATGTATATAATCTGTGGGATGCCACAAGCCTACTCCTGTCTTGTCTGTATGTTAACATCTACATGAAACAGTTGAGAATGCTAGTCAGAGAGCTGGGGCTTAGGCATCCATAAACAGATAACACTCAGTTCTACATCTTTGTTACATCTGAATCAGGTGTTACATGTGAAGGAGTCTCTGGCTGAATAAGGGCTAATTCCCCTGAGACCCTCTGGGGAGAGAGGGCAGGATATAAATAAAGTTTTATTTATTTATTTATTATCAACTAAAACCGAATCCCTGAAAGAGAGTTCCTGTGTACAGGTGGTTCCTGGGTTGAGGAGTTGGGTTGTTTACCTGTCCTGGAAGTTATTTCACTTGCAGGGACAGCATCATTTGGATCCTCAGGTGGCCTGTTTGGCAAAGCACACCTACTATTAGCTTCTTCTGGTATGCTGCTACAGTAATCCACTTTTCATAACTTCACAATTGTCTGCTATAATGGGCTCTGTGTTGATCTACCCTTAGATTTGGTTTACAGGTTGCATCAGCCATGCTGCTTTGTGTTTGCCTCTTCTCTTGCACATATAACATGTATGTAAAAAGATTTACACTGGTTGTGAGTTAGATACCAAGCCATGTTCAAGATGTTGCTTTTTGTTTATAAGGTCCCGTGCAACCCAAGAACAGGTTGTCTGAGCAACTGCCTTCTCCATGCATTCTGAGGAAGGGGCTCTGGTTGTTGTCCCATGGTCTAGGGAGGCTTATTTGACTGTTGTGAAGGAGGGCCTTCTCTGTTGTCCTTCTGAAATTGTCTTCTCGTTGAAATTGAGCAGGCCTCGAGTGCCATCACCTGGATACTTCTTTGCTTACCCAGTCATTTCCTATTTCACTTTCCGAAGCCTAAATTCTTACAATTGCTTTGCTTAATTGTTTTACAGATTTTACTGTAGTCATTTTAAACATTTAATCTGTTTTATTATGAACAAAATTGATATTTTTTAAAGGGTTTTCTTCCAGTGTTGTGGTTTGTTGACTTGATAGTCAAGTGGATGGGGTATAACAATTGTTCCAGCACTTAAAAAAGAATTCTTCCGGTGGAGTGCCATGGTAACTGGCATGGCACCCTGAGAGCTTTTGGCGGTGCCAGTCTTGTTAAAGGGTCGAGTAGAGGGTGTAGATCCCTCTCACCGACAGATTGAGTTTGGAGAGACAGCAAAACTCAAGGGGCATTAACCTGAAGGTCAAAGAGACATTTCCCCTCAAGCGGGGGGGGGGGGGGGGGGTGGCTCAAAGGCCTGGGAAGGGTGCCCACAGGGTAAAGTGAACATCAAGAAGACGAGCTGAAAACCCTGGCTGGGGCTTTGGCAAAATAGCTGACTGATGCACATTTTAAAACTATGAAAAGGAAGAGGAAAGGAGAGAGAACTCAAATGAAAGGTGAGTGAGAAATCTAACCACGGTGAGGGGAAGGCTTTGCCCGGGGAAAGAAAGAGAAGAATGTTGGTGACAATAGAATCTTGTAAAAGATAATCCAATACAAAGGCTAAGAAATAAAAACCCATCACAATTACGAAAGGAAAGACTGATTCTAAGGGAAGAAAAAGAGAGTAGGAATCTTACAAAGTAAAGAAGAAAGGAAGACACCATTAAAGAGAATGAAAAAAAAACAACAACAACAGGCTGACCTTGATGAGAAATTGTTTAGTCTAGGAGAACCTATCTTTAAACAAAGAAGAAGCCACAGATATGCAGGATGTATTCACTAGACCAAATTTGCCACAAATATCCGATACACCTAGATTTTAATACTGATAGTGTTGGGGGGGGGGTTCATTTTGTCATTTGGGAATTGTAGTGGCTGGGATTTATAGTTGACCTACAATCAAAGAGCATTCTGAACTCCACCAACGATGGAATTGAAACAATCTTGGCACACAGAACTCCCACAACCAACAGAAAATACTGGAAGGGTTTTGTGAGCATTGACCTTGAGTTTTGGAGTTGTTGTTCACCTGCATCCAGAGAGCACTTTGAACTCAAACAATGATAGATTTGGACCAGACTTGGCACAAATACTCAATATGAACACTCTTTGAGTTTGGGGAAAATAGACCTTGACATTTGGGACTTGTAGTTCTGAGATTTATAGTTCACCTATAATAAAAGAGCATTCTGAACCCCACCAACTATAGCATTGAGCCAAACTTCCAACACAGCATCCCCATGACATACAAAATACTGTATTTTCTCATGGTCCTTGGCAACCCCTCGGCCACCGCCTAATGATCCCCCCAGGGATCCCAACACTGGGATTGAGGAACACTGCTCTATGCCCTATTTCTTCTTTTAAAATATTCTCAACCTTTGTTTATGTAAAAAAGCTTGTATTTCTTCAGTTGGAAGATACACTTTCTTTCTAGATAAACATCTCTAAAAATGGAGTGCATCTTACAATCAGTGGCATCTTACAGTTGAAGAAGTATGGTGTATAGAAAACCAGTTCAAGGTAAATAACTGCTGTAGTAAAAGAAAGCTTTTTAATAGCTTTGGAAGTTACTCACACTTTAATTATACCACATACATTGTTTTAAGGGTGATAAGGCTCTGAAATTGTCTTATGTATTAGTGCATCTCTTAAGGTTTTTTGCCCTTTTTCAGTATATCATCGAGAGTGCACGTCAGAGGCCCCCCAAAAGAAAATATTCATCTAGTGGAAGGTGAGAAGATTTTAATACCTAAACAGCAGGATTCTGGGCAATCCAAGACTAAGATGTGTACTTGGTTACAAGCTTTATGGTTTGTTACATTAGACCTGATACTCAAAAGACTCATTTTTTTATTTTAGAAAATCAGTATTTCAAAAATTGTATGAACTTTATCTAGAAGAATGTGATAAAGAACCTGAAATAAAGGTAAGTGTATAATAGTAAATGTTTTATCATGAAGTGATCAATCCCCTAGTCTGTTTGAGAGCAATGTGGCATTAAATATTGCTTGGAGTATTTTGTCTTTAGAATACCTTTTTCCAAAGTGCACATACTATTTTGTGTAATTGTTTGAATTTTGTTCTCCCAGTTAACCTCTAGACCATGGAAATGACTTAGGCAGCAGTCATAGTTGCCTGCTAACTAAAGCGAAACTCACCACATAGTTTCCTATGTAGATTATTTTGATTTTTAGTATTTAGTATGTATTTCTATTCACTTTTAATTTGGAGAAAGATGCAGTGTAAATCCAGAGAATGATGAAATAATGATATAAATATATGTTGTCCTGTTGAAATAAAAATATGTATTATGAAGCAAAAGTAGATTTTTGCATGAGAATTATGAGAAATTACTTATAGTGGTGTAAGCTTTAGTATTCACTGTTTTCATGAGTGGCACCCATTTTAAAGCAGAAGCTGAGACGAAATGTGAACTTATTGGAGAAACTTATTATGCAAGAAACCCTGTCATGCCTTGTCGTGAATCTGTATCCAGGAAATGAAGGCTATTCACTGATGCTCAGAGGAAAGAATGGCTCAGGTAATATTTGCAGTTAGTAGTTCTTGAATTCTTGTTCGTACTGCAATCTGGCTTTGAAAACAATATTTTATATTGCTGTCTTCAGGTAAGAAAAAATAACTATAGTAATTATATTTATTTATTTGCTTTATTTCTATACCGCATTTTTCAGCCTGATAAGGCGACTCAATGCGGTTTACACAATGAAAATGATCACAATAACATCAATACTATCACAACAATATCCTAAACAATTAAAACACATCATATACAGCAACAAAATCAAACAATCATTAACCATTCATAACGCCTCAATATGAAATCAGATCCGTTCTCGTAATCCTTGTGCCATTCCTGAGATCAAATTTTACCATCCTCCTATATTCAGTTGCACTGATTAGCCAAACGCTTGTTCATAGAGCCAGGTCTTAACCTTCTTCCGAAACGCCAGCAGCAAAGGGGCCTGTCTGATGTCTACAGGTAGGGCATTCCATAGCCGAGGGGCCACCACCGAGAAGGCCCTGTCCCTCGTCCCCGCCAACCGCGCCTGTGACGCAGGCGGGACCGAGAGCAGGGCCTCCCCGGACGATCTTAATGTCCTAGTCGGTTCATAGGTGGAGATGCGTTCGGAGAGGTAAGTAGGGCCAGAACCGTTTAGGGCTTTATAGGCTAACGCCAGCACCTTGAATTGTGCCCGGTAGCAAATTGGCAGCCAGTGGAGCTGGCTCAACAGAGGAGTGGTATGCTCCCTGAGTGCCGCTCCCGTTAGCAACTTGGCTGCCGAGCGCTGGACCATCTGAAGCTTCCAGGCAGTCTTCAAGGGCAACCCCACGTAGAGCGCTTTGCAGTAATCTATGCGGGATGTAACCAGAGCGTGGACTACCGTGGCCAAGTCAGACTTCCCAAGGTACGGGCGCAGCTGGCGCACGAGCCTAAGCTGTGCAAATGCTCCCCTGGATACCGCCGAGACCTGGGGTTCCAAGCTTAGCGATGAATCCAGGGTAACACCCAAGCTGCGAACCTGCGTCTTCAGGGGGAGTGTGACCCCGTCTAACACAGGCTGTAACCCTATACCCTGTTCGGCCTTTCGACTGACCAGGAGTGCCTCTGTCTTGTCTGGATTCAGTTTCAATTTGTTAGCCCTCATCCAGTCTGACACAGCGGCCAAGCACTGGTTCAGGACCTCGACAGCCTCCTTAGTAGTAGGTGGAAAGGAGTGACAGAGTTGGACATCATCTGCGTACAGATAACACCGCACCCCAAAACTCCGGATGATCTCCCCCAGCGGCTTCATGTAGATGTTAAACAACATGGGGGACAGTATTGAACCCTGCGGGACCCCACAAGACAATGGTTGTGAGGACGAGCAGTTGTCCCCCAACAACACCTTCTGGGTACGATCCTCTAGGAAGGACCTGAGCCACTGCGAAACAGTGCCACCAAGGCCCATTCCTGCGAGGCGTCCCAGAAGGATACCGTGGTCGACGGTATCCAAGGCCGCTGAGAGGTCCAGCAGAACCAACAGGGACACACTCCCCCGTCAAACTCTCGCCGGAGATCATCCACTAAGGCGACCAAAGCTGTCTCGGTATCATGTCCCGGCCTAAAGCCAGACTGTGCCGGATCCAGATAATCCGTGTCTACCAAGAATACCTGGAGTTGTGAGGCCACCACACGTTCCAGGACTTTGCCCAAGAAGGGGAGATTGGAGACAGGCCGATAGTTGACGAATTGAGTGGGGTCCAGTGATGGTTTTTTCAACAGTGGTTTTATTACAGCTTGTTTTAGGCTGGCTGGAATGATGCCCTCCCGAAGAGAGGCATTAACCACCACCTTCACCCACTCGGCCAATCCCCCTCTGGCCTCCTTTAGAAGCCAGGATGGGCAGGTGTCTAGGATGCATGTGGTCGCTCTCATTCCTCCAAGTATCTTGTCCACATCCTCGGGTTTCACCAATTGAAATGAATCCATCAAAATCGGACAAGCAGGTGCTCGTGCTACATCCTCAGAGACTGCCGTTAATATGGTATCCAGGCCGGAACGGATCAAAGCAACTTTGTCCGCAAAGAACCGAGCAAATGCTTCACAGCGGGCCGTCTAGTTGTCAGGGTTCCCATCCGGAATGGTGGGATTTAATAGACCTCTGACAACTCGAAACAACTCAGCCGGACGGTTCTTTGCGGACGCAATATTGGCCGCAAAGAAAGAGTTCTTTGCCGCCTTTATTGCCACAGCATATGCCCTTAGAAGGGCAACAAACTGTGTTCAATTTAACTCGCTCAGGTCCGAACGCCACACGCGCTCTAGTCTCCTCTTCCTTCGCTTCATCGCTGCCAGCTCCTCGGTGAACCAAGGAGCTGGTTTAGCTCGGCTACTTGAGAGGGGACGTTCCGGAGCAATCGTGTCTATTGCCCTAGTCATTTCCCCATTCCAGAGAGACACCAGGGCATCAACAGGATCACCAACCGAGGTGGCGGGAAAATCCCCAAGAGCCATCAGGAATCCGTTTGGATCCATAAGCCTCCTGGGGCAGACCAACTTAATGGGTCCCCCACCTCTGCAGAGGTTAGGTGGTGCAGTAAGTCTAAATCTGACCAGATAGTGGTCGATCCATGGCAACGGAGAGATGGACAACTCCTCAACACCGCCACCTTGCTCCCATTCCTGACAGAAAATCAGATCCAATGTGTGTCCAGCACTGTGGGTGGGGCCAGATACCCATTGGGACAGCCCCATGGTTGCCATGGAAGACATGAAGTCCTGAGCCACTCCTCCTAGGGTAGTCTCGGCATGTACATTGAAGTCCCCCAGCACAAGAAGCCGTTGGGACTCCAATGCCAGGCTCGAGACCACCCCTGCTAGCTCAGGTAGGGAGACCGTAGTGCAGCGAGGTGGGCGGTACACTAACAGAATCCCTATTCTGTCCCGGTCACCCACCCTCAGGTGGACACATTCGAAATTAGTTGACTGCGGGATGGAGCCTCTGGTCAGGGGGATGGAATTTTTATAGACTACCGCAACTCCGCCTCCCCGCCCTCCAGATCTCGATTGGTGCTGTATGGAGAAACCAGGTGGGCAAAGCTGGGTCAAATTTACTCCTCCAGCTTCGTCCAACCAGGTCTCCGTAATGCACGCCAGATCTGCCCATTCCTCCAAAATTAAATCTTGGATGAAGGATGTTTTACCGTTGACAGATCTGGCATTCAGCAGCACCATCTTCAACCCAGAGGGACCGCCATCCTGGGTACACCAACTTACCACGTCAGGAGACCGATTACAGGTAGTTAAATTTCTTCTTCTGTCCCTAGGCCAAATTTGAGTTGTTGAATTTTTACTATTTCTAGGCCGAATTGACAGTCTCCCTTTCCTGCATCTCCCCCTCCCCGTTATAGTTTCTATGGGGACCCCTCGGCTAATGGAATATCCCTCTACTTCCATATTGCACTTCGATTTTATAGCTTCAACCCATGATTCATTCCAGATTTTTTGCTCTGTTGACTTTCGCTTTAATCATACTACCTCATTCCAATCCTTTCCCACCCCTGCTTTGTTATTGCTAGGATCTCCCCACCCGTTCCACCCTCTATCTCCTTCCCAGTCCACCAAAAATACTATTAGTAGATACCAGGGGATGAGAGCCGACATGGGTGAGCAGCGCTGGTACGGCGTTGGTCCGGTCACTAGAATTCAAGTAACAGCAGGTATTAAAGTGCTAGTTGTTAGAGCTAAGAGTTATTAAAGTGCGCTAGACTATCACGTAGTTGATGAACTAAAGTGCTGTGGTGGAGGATTAATGGCCTTAAGGTGCACAGTATTTAAAGTGTAGATTGTATTAAATGGTTAAAGTGCCTGCGGTTGGGGAGTTAGCAGCGTTGGCCAAAGATGGTCGTACTAAAGTGCAATAACAGTGCAACAGCAGTGCAATTTGTACAATCAATCCTTAGTCTTGTTGGTATAACTTAATTCCCAATTAGCCCCCCTCCCCCCAATACATCAATCCCAGGGGCAGGAGGTTAAGAGACTATAAATTTTGTGGGAATCCACAGAGTATAATTGATGTGAGACTTATAATGGAAATGTTAGATTGAGGATCGCCACAATGGCTTCGGATCTGCTATTAGGTTAGTTCACGTTCCTTTCCGGTAGTAGAGGCGATAACATAATAGATGGCAATTCAATGGTGGCGGCCGGTGACAGTCTCGTAGCAGCAGCTGTAACAAGAATTCCAGCCAACTAGGAGACGGGGTAGCAGCCCTGAGATGACAATTTCGCTGGTGCTGGATCGCAGCCGGACTGAAAACCACGAGAGAGCCGCTGAGCTCCAGATGGTCGGCTCTTTTAGATGATCAGGTTCTGTCAGCCAGGTTCACTCAGCCAGGCTCACTCAGGCAGTAGTGGGCGCGGGGAAAAGTCCTGCCCGACCGCTCCCAGGACCTCCGTCAGGGATGGAGGGCGGATGTGACGTCACTAGAGGCTCAGAGGTGTTGTAATCCCGGACGCGGGGAGAAATCCAGAGGAATCCAGCCAGGCCGCTTCCGGGCTTCCGCTGAGGGTAGAGCACGGAGGTGGCGCCACTTAGAGGCACGTAGGAGTCATCACACAGGGGGTGCGGAGGAACCCAGCTAGGCCGCTCCTAGAGACTCCGCCAAGTTGGATGTGCTAAGGCGCGGAGATAACGCCCAGGAGAGGTGCGGGAGGATCTCGGCACAGCCGTGTGGAAGGATCCTGCCTGCCGCCGCTGGTTGTTGCAGAAGCGCGCTGGGATGAAGAAGCGCGCTGGGATGAAGGATGAGCCAGCAGCCACAACCGGGTGGTCTATTAGTAATGGTAGCGCGGAGGAGGAAGCGCGGAGGGGCGCCAAAATGGAGGCGCAGGGACACGCGGAAGACTCACTGAGGGGACGCCGGAAGCGCACCAGAACCCAAGATGGCAAGTCCAGCAATTCGGCGACTCCGGCAGTTCAGAGATCCGCGAGCTGTGGGCCGGGAATGCAGCAACGGGCCTACAACCACTGTAAACAATGTAATATAAAACTTGCAAAACATAATTTGGCTTTCTACATATTTTGTGTGCTACAGTCAGTTATTCTTTCCATAATTAAAAGAAGGATGAAATTTGTCTTGCTCTAGATAATCCCTTTGCATGCTCTCTTTAATGTACAATGTACAAAAACAAAAAAACAGACACACATGTGGCTGGAGTGAGCAGTCGTACTCTAATCTCTCTTTCTGAAAAAAATAAGAAATTAAGCCCTAAAAAGGAAATTGGGAGAGTTGACAAAACAGAAGTTGGAAGATACTTCAAAGAGTGAGTGAAGATAAGTAAAGATTATCCAGAAAACCCAAAAAACACAGTGATAAGTCTTGATAAGGTTTATTAGCTCAATAATAATGTCTCTGAAGGAACCTCCACTAACCCAGGCTGACTTGGAGGGAAATAAGAGAGCGATTGAGGAACTGAGAAAAACACTACAAAACCATTTCAAAATAATGAATGAGACTTTGAGTAAAATGGGGGAAATAATGAGTGTTCTTACAAACAAGTTAACAGCTACAGAATAACAATTTAAAGGTAATATGAAAGAAATTGAGAAACTAAAAGGACAACTTGCAGTGTTAGAAGATAGAAGCAGATGAGCGAACTTGAGAAATCACCAAAGAAGAATTCAAACAAATAGCCAATACCTGTAGGGAAAAGGTCCGCAAGGCTAAAGCAAAAAACGAGCTCAGACTTGCCAGGGACATTAAAAACAATAAAAAGGGCTTCTATTCTTATGTCAGTAGAAAAAGGAAAAACAAGGAGGCGATAGGACCTCTTCGAGGAGAAGATGGGGCAATGCTGACAGGGGATAGGGAAAAGGCAGAACTACTTAATGCCTTCTTTGCCTCGGTCTTCTCACAAAAAGAGAGTCTTCAACCTCAGCAAGATGGAGTGGATGAGGGATTGGAGGACATCCAACCCCAAATTGGGAAAGAAGTCGTCCAGGAATACCTGGCCGCTCTTAATGAGTTCAAGTCCCCAGGGCCAGATCAACTTCACCCCAGAGTATTGAAGGAACTAGCGGAAGTCATTTCGGAACCATTGGCAACCATCTTTCAGAGTTCTTGGAGAACGGGAGAAGTTCCAGCAGATTGGAGGAGGGCCAATGTGGTCCCAATTTTCAAGAAGGGAAAAAAGGATGACCCAAACAACTACCGTCCGGTCAGCCTCACGTTGATACCGGGCAAGATTCTGGAAAAGATTGTTAAGGAAGTGGTCTGCAAACACTTAGAAACAAATGCAGTCATCGCTAATAGTCAACATGGATTTATCAAAAACAAGTCATGCCAGACTAATCTGATCTCTTTCTTCGATAGAGCTACAAGCTGGGTAGATGCGGGGAATGCCGTGGATGTAGCGTATCTGGATTTCAGTAAGGCCTTCGACAAGGTCCCCCATGACCTTCTGGCAAGGAAACTAGTCCAATGTGGGCTAGGCAAAACTACGGTGAGGTGGATCTATAATTGGTTAAATGGACGAACCCAGAGGGTGCTCACTCTTCATCTTGGAAAGAAGTGACGAGCGGAGTGCCGCAGGGTTCCGTCCTGGGTCCGGTCCTGTTCAACATCTTTATTAATGACTTAGATGAAGGGATGAAGGGCTAGAAGGCAGGATCATCAAGTTTGCAGATGACACCAAATTGGGAGGGATAGCCAATAGTCCAGAGGACAGGAGCAGAATTCAAAACGATCTTGACAGATTAGAGAGATGGGCCAAAACTAACAAAATGTTTTTATGTTTTTTTTATGTTTTTTATGCTTTTAACTGTATACTGTTGATTGTTATATTATGTTGTAAACCGCGTTGAGTCGCCGGCTAGGCTGAGAAACGGCGGTATATAAATATAGCAAATAAATAAATAAATAAATAAAATGAAGTTCAACAGTGACAAATGCAAGATACTCCACTTTGGCAGAAAAAATGAAATGCAAAGATACAGAATGGGTGACGCCTGGCTCGAGAGCAGTACGTGTGAAAAAGATCTTGGAGTCCTCGTGGACAACAAGTTAAACATGAGCCAACAATGTGATGTGGCGGCAAAAAAAGCCAATGGGATTTTGGCCTGGATCAATAGGAGCATAGTGTCTAGATCTAAGGAAGTAATGCTACCCCTCTATTCTGCTTTGGTTAGACCACATCTGGAATATTGCGTCCAATTCTGGGCACCACAATTCAAGAGAGATATTGACAAGCTGGAATGTGTCCAGAGGAGGGCGACTAAAATGATCAAGGGTCTGGAGAACAAGCCCTATGAGGAGCGGCTTAGGGAACTGGCATGTTTAGCCTGAAGAAGAGAAGGCTGAGAGGAGATATGATAGCCATGTATAACTATGTGAGAAGAAGCCACAGGGAGGAGGGAGCAAGCTTGTTTTCTGCTTCCTTGGAGACTAGGACGCAGAACAATGGCTTCAAACTACAAGAGAGGAGATTCCATCTGAACATTAGGAAGAACTTCCTGACTGTGAGAGCCGTTCAGCAGTGGAACTCTCTGCCCCGGAGTGTGGTGGAGGCTCCTACTTTGGAAGCTTTTAAGCAGAGGCTGGATGGCCATTTGTCAGGGGTGATTTGAATGCAATATTCCTGCTTCTTGGCAGGGGGTTGGACTGGATGGCCCATGAGGTATCTTCCAACTCTTTGATTCTATGATTCTATGATACTGGGAAACTGGCCAGAGGAAAACAAAAAACAGAAAATTTGAAAGAAAAGATTGTAAAATGGTTACAAAAAAAATAAAATAGAAGTGTCATTAATGAATACTGATAGATTGCACTGGAGCTCAAAAGAGGAGGCATGAAATCATCCGTATCTGCAATGCCAAGGCAAGTGGTTATTAAGTTTGTTATTGAATACAAAAGGGTGTTTAAAGATTTAAAGAGGAAGAGACATCTATATAAAAATAAGCTGATTACAGTGAGAAAAGATTTCTCTAAAGAAACTCTGAGAATCGAACAAGATATACAGCCCTATGCCGAAGCAATGTTATTCAGGTGGAGTACAGTGTACTTGGGAGTTTCCTATGGCTATTATACACTTTAGACAAGGGAAGCGATATAGTGCCAGAACAAGCGGATGAACTCCTAAAAACACTTGGAGTGAGGAATACTGCAAGCAAGAAGAAGAAAGATAGATAGAAAAACTTCCTCAGAGAGTAAAGAGAGCAAAGTCCCAGAAGATAGTCAAGGAGAGGAAGAGGAGAAAGAAGAGGAAGATCAATAAATATAATGGAATAACTCAAACTTATTCCTGAAGCAACTGTATATTTCCTCCCTCCCTGGACACACAAGGACTGAAGTAGCTGCAGTTTATATAGGAGAGTTTGTTAATTATTAATGCTTACCCATCCATACCCTAGTTCAGGGCTGGATAAAGGTACAAAGTATGAAATATTTCATTTTTGATTTGTTAAACATTAACAGTATGATTTATGTTTTGTTAAAATATAATAAGCATAATCAGTCACTAGGTAGGGGTAATGAAAGTCTAGGGGATAGTTTAATGTGCACAGATTGGGAAGGGGAACCTCTTATCTATGCAGCTGTAAGGGCAAAAGCCCAGAGTCGGAGGAATAATTACTAACATGGTGAAAGGGGGCAATTAAAGGAAAAATTTAAGAAGGCATGCTATTAAATGGGAAAGGGAGAGGATTATAGGGAACATAGAGGATGCTAAAAACTCGGTGTTCCGTCTTCCAGGAGCATGGTTTGCATTTGCCTTTTAGTTGTATGGGATAGCATTCTTTTGCATTTCCCCAGGGTTGCTGCAGTCTCAGCTGCACCCTGAGAGTTAACATTGGCAGAGGCTGGAAACCAGACTGCAGGCCTTTTTTGCAGCTATTGGTTTAGAAAATATCTCTTTGGGTTTAGAGACCGCCCTTTTTCCTGGATTGAGGGTTCCATTTTGGAATCTCTCTGCCTCCCTTTAGCTTAGAGAAAAGCCGCTGCTAGGCTAGCCAGATAGCTCTGAAAAAATCATTTTAAGTACATTTGAGTCTTAATTGAGATAGATAAGCTTATTGAGTCTTAATTGAGTTATAGATAGAAATTGAGATTCAATTGAGCTATAAAGAAGCATATTGAGATTTTGAGCTCTTTAGTATAGAGGACTATTGAGATAGTTATTGAGGGCTATTGGGATAGTTATTGAGCACTATGTGCTTCATCTCCAAAACTAACCTTGGGCTGGAATAGGGAAGGCCTACGCTTTCTAAAAGATAGTAGCTCAGGGTTGGGATAAAAAGATCTCAGTTTTTTTCTACCATTTGGATGAAGGCAACTGAGCAACTAGAGGAAAAAGGAAAGAAAGGACATCCCTATGGTTTCACCAATTGACTGTTTTGTTTGTAACTTTGGTAAGCTGTGCCAAGTCTGCAAGGACATTAAAAACAATAAAAAGGGCTTCTTTTCTTATGTCAGTAGGAAAAGGAAAAACAAGGAGGCGATAGGGCCTCTTCGAGGAGAAGATGGGGCAATGCTGACCAGGGGTAGGGAAAAGGCAGAACTACTTAATACCTTCTTTGACTCGGTCTTCTCACAAAAAGAAAGTCATCTTCAACCTCAGCAAGATGGAGTGGATGAGGGATTACAGGACATCCAACCCCAAATTGGGAAACAAGTCGTCCACAACACAAGGAGTGACCATCACTCAAAAAATTATGATTTTGTTATTCGGGAGTTATAGTTGCTGGAATTTATAGTTCACCTACAATCAAAGAGCGTTTTGAACTCCATCAACATTGGAATTGAACCAAACTTGGCACACAGAACTCCCATGACCAACAGAAAATACTGGAAGAGATTGGTGGGCATTGACCTTGAGTTTGGGAGTTGTAGTTCACCTTCATCCAGAGAGCACTGTGGACTCAATGATGGATCTGGACCAAACTTGGCACAAGTTTGGTCCCAAACCCCAGGTTGAGAAAGGCTGCCTTAAGGCCATCCAGTCCAATCCCTTCACCAGAGCAAGAAAACATAATCAAAGCCTTCCTGACAAAGGGCCATTCAGCCATTCACACATACACACATGTATATGACAGATGCAGTATCCAAGATTTGAAAGGGACCTCTAAAGAAGGACAATGATATGTTGCATATTCCAGAGTAGGCAAACCAGACAATCTCCACAACACTGACAAAGAAACAGCAAGAAATACTGTTTATCCACAAGCATAAAGACATTGCATATATTAGAAGCCAACACTTTCTCATTACTTTATTTTCCAGATTACCAGACTGGGCCACAGCAACGCGTGGCAGGGGACAGCTAGTATTTTATATATATGTAAGAATGATAGAAAATAAGGAATCTACGTATAGAATATTGGAAAACAAGTGGGAAAAGGAAGGGGGGCTAGGAAAAGAAAAAATAGAAAAGATAATCAATGGTTTAAATAAAATAAAAATAGAAAAATACAAGAAATTAGAATTGAAAATAATAACAAAATGGTGTAGAACACCAGTTCAGCTGCCACATATGATTCAGGGATTAAATCCCAAATGCTGCCATTGTGAGAGTCGGGAAGCATGCTACATCTATGGTGGGAGTGTGAAGAGATACAAAAATTCTGGAATCGAATTACGAAACAGGTTGAATTAGATTACATACTAAAATAAAATTTGATATAAATATGCAAATTTTGTTAATAGGGCTATATGGTGATAGAAGAATTAAGGACCAAGACCAAGAATTAATCATGATGATGTTTAGAACAGCACACACAGCAATAGCTTGGGGGGTGGAAAGATAAAAAGAAATAGACACTTGAGAAATGATATGAATATGTGTGGGTCCAAATACAACTGGATATTATGGATATTATAAGAAGCAAAAAAACCCATGGTCAGACAAACAGAAGAAAATTAAAGAAATTTGGACTCCATTTAACAGATGGCTACAGGTTGTTAAACCAGATGATGAAAGATGGAAGAAAAAATAGAATGGGAAGAAGGCTCATATAACAGGAAACAAAGGATTAAGTTGTCAACAGGGAAGGGGAAGGGTGGGTGTGGGGAGGGAGAAGGGAATGAAAAAAAAAAGTATGGTAATTATGGTTATGTATAATTATTTTTTTTAAAAAAACCAACCCAGATACTTGCAAACTAGAACAATGAATTAATACTGTATTTCTTTAGTTCTAATACTCATTTTTTCCTAGATAAACATCTCTAAAAGTGGGGTGTGTCTTAGAATCTCAGATGTATCGTTTGTATTTTTGGTGGTGGTATTAAAATGGGGATTTGACTTAGAATCGATGATATCTTACAGTTGAAGGAACTCAGTAGATGCTTGCTGAAGGATATTCTTTCATTTTAATGCAGATTCAGAAACAATTCGGCTTCCCTATGAAGAGGGAGAATTACTTGAATATTTGGATGCTGAAGAACTTCCTCCTATTTTAGTTGACCTGCTGGAAAAATCTCAGGTTTGAACAATTGCAAGGATTCTTGGTTCTTATTCTTGATTCTTGTTTTGGTTTTGCATTCAACATCACATAGTAGTCACAATTCTAATTATTGCACAGCTGACTGTACTGAGTGGCCGTTCAGCCACCCTAGAAGTCAATACAGAGACCTGAAAGTTATATATATATATTCATAATAATTGATTTATGTTAGGAGAGTTTTGAGTGTTTAATTAGTTTCCTTGTGGTATCCTAGTGGGAATGGTGAAAATTAATTAAGTGCTGAGAGGGCAGAAAACAAAAGTAGGGGTAGCTCTACAGCTGCACTCTTCTACCCAGTTCTCTGGTCATATGCCTGATTGTATTTTTATTGCAAACTAAGACCTTATTCATACTAGCAAAAAATCCACACCCACCTCAGTTCTACTGCTGTTGGAGCACACAAAATTGTACAACTGTTTTCACTGTTTTAATGTGATTAAGAAAAAAAAATTAGGATTGGTTTTTCTTGAGGTTTTTTGCAATGTGTTTCCTGCTAGACTAGTATGTCACTGGGAACTGGGGTCCAATTGTGTGGCCAGGACAGATTGGCGGTGATGTTCTCTCTCCAGCAAGTATGCTGTTGCTGTTTTATTTTTAACATTCCGTGTACAGTATCACTGTTCTGAGGAGTGGTGTTATGATTTAAATGTTTGAAAGGATGTCCTAAGGAAGAGGGAACAGGTCTGTTTTCCGCTGCCTTGGGGACTAGGATTCAGAGTAATGAGTTCAAATGACAAGAAGGGAGATTTCACCTAAACACTTGCTGACCATAAGAGATTTTCAACAGTGGAACTCTCTGCCTCAGAGTGGAAGGTCCTTCTTTGGGGGTCTTTAAACAGAGGGTGGATGGCCATCTGTCAGGGTGCTTTGATTGTGTTTTTCCTGCTTGGCAGGGGTTTGACTCAATGGCCCATGTGGTCTCTTCCAACTCTATTATTCTATGGTTCATGTCCGAGGAATGTCTTCTTCATAGATCATAGAAAAGGAAAGGTGACTTGCACAATTGCTGTGTGGAAGTCCTCATGTTTTCCTATTTTATAAGGGAAAATAATAGAATCAGTGCAACTACAGGGCCACCCTGTGTTTTGCCAAAGTATCAACAACAGAGAAATTAAGAAATAAAGTGAAGTGAACAGCAGCCACTGTAGCACCATTTTATTTCTTTGAACCTGGAGGATGGAAATGTTTAACTGAGGTATCTCTGAGCTGCTAGACTCTTCAGCCCTCTTCATGGGGCCTTCACTGCCCCATGGTGCTAACTGAGGTGAAGCCTAGCAAACAGTCAGCCGTGATAAATTGTCTCCACTAGGCTTGAGGGGGTGGTGGAAGCTCTTTAACTTCTTCATTCCTCCTCCTTACCCGAGGAGAAGATAGAATTCTTTGGAAGGAAGCACGCAGACACAAATGTGAGTAATAAAATATTTGTTTTGGACCAGAAATGAAATATTATTTCACTCGCAGAGAAGCCAGTCTAAAATGTTTCATAAGGTGAGAGAAGCAACCCAATCAATCCCACAATGACACTCCTGGATCTGCCAAAGCCCCTTCCTCCTGCAGCCACCATCATCCCCACCATCCACTTGGACTCTCCTCTCATTATTCCTTCCCTACATCCTGTGTGCATATGTTTTGGGAGACATTTAACACTCACTCATGATCATTTAGTTGGATACAAATGAGGAAGGGGATTGGATGAGGAAAGCATCCAGTGAAGAGTGCAAGGTAGATTGTAAAATTGACAGGAAAACAAGAAGACGTGCATGCTAGAGATAAAGAAATGAAGTCATGGTGGTCTCTTTTGTCCTCATGTGATTTCTGTTGAAGGGACTGTGTGGTAATCAAGATTATAATGGGTGCATGTGTCCCTAACAGGAGTCAAAGCTGAGCTGAATTATTTTTCTAGTATGGACAAGGCCTAAACCCCATTATATCTATAAGATTGTGTCATTGTTTTATTTATATGTTTGGAAGTTTAAATTGGAGTTTAACACAAATCACAGTTTAGCCCAGCATCTGAATTGAGTTTTGGTGTCTGCATATGTGTGTTTTTTTTAAAAAGTTCTACTTGAAAAATGGGATAATCAATTCTGTTGACCCTCCCCATTTATCGTATATACTCGACTGAAGCTGACCTGAATGTAAGCTGAGACACTTAGCTTTACCCACAAAAAACTAGGAAGACATGTTGACTCAAGTATAACCATAGGGTGGGAAAGGCAGCAGCTAATGGTAAATTTCTTAATAAAAATAGATACCAATAAAATTACATTAATTGAGGCATCGGTAGATTAAATGTTTTTGAATGTTTGAAACAGTACACTAGCTCTGTAAGTGGAAAAGTAGGGTCAACAAAAGCAATATGGTATGCTATATCTAAATATGCATATCTAGATATGCATATAGATATCACATATGCATTTCCCCCTGAAACGTTTGCAAATCCTATATCCTCTCTATATATGTACATTTCCCTTCTGCAATATGTGCAAGCCCTATATATCTGTATTCATATCTATCTGGATTCGGCACAGTCTGGTTTCAGACCGGGGCATGGAACTGAGACAGTCTTGGTCGCTTTAGTGGATGATCTGCGCCGGGAACTCGACAGGGGGAGTGTGTCCCTTTTGGTGCTGCTGGTCCTCTCAGTGGCCTTCGATGCCGTCGACCATGGTATTCTTTTGGGACGCCTCACGGGAATGGGACTTGGAGGTACTTGGAGGCTCCGGTCATTCCTAGAGGATCGATCTCAGAAGGTGTTACTGGGAGACACCTGTTCAACCCCACAACCTTTGTCTTGTGGGGTTCCTCAGGGCTCAATATTGTCTCCCATGTTGTTTAACATCTACATGAAGCCGCTGGGAGAGATCATTTGGAGTTTCGGAGTTACGGTGCCATCTGTACGCAGATGATGTCCAATTCTGTCACTCCTTCCCATCTGCTACTAAGGAGGCTGTCGAGGTCCTGAACCGGTTTCTGGCCGCTGTGACGGTCTGGATGAGGACGAACAAATTGAATTTGAATCCAGACAAGACAGAGGTACTCCTAGTCAGTCGCAAGGCCGAACAGGGCATAGGGTTACAGCCTGTGCTGGATGGGGTCGCACTCCCCCTGAAGACGCAGGTTCGCAACTTGGGTGTGATCTTGGATTCACCACTGAGCCTGGAACCCCAGGTTTCAGCGGTGACCAGGGGAGCATTCGCACAATTAAAGCTTGTGCGCCAGCTGCGCCCGTACCTTGGGAAGTCTGACTTGGCCACGGTAGTCCACACTCTGGTTACATCCCGTTTAGACTACTGCAACACTCTCTACGTGGGGTTGCCTTTGAAGACGGCTCGGAAGCTTCAATTGGTCCAATGCTCGGCAGCCATGATACTAACTGGGGCGGCACCCAGGGAGCATACAACCCCTCTGTTGCGCCAGTTCCACTGGCTACCAATTTGCTACCGGGCCCAATTCAAAGTGCTGGCTTTGGCCTTTAAAGCCCTAAACAATTCTGGCCCAAGTTACCTATCCGATCGCATCTCCACCTACGTACCCACTAGGACTTGGAGATCTTCCAGGGAGGCCCTGCTCTCGATCCTGCCTGTAACACAGGCACGGCTGGCTGGGACGAAAGATAGGGCCTTCTCGGTGGTGGCCCCTTGGCTGTGGAATGCCCTTCCCACGGACATTAGATTGGCTCCCTCATTGATGGTATTTTGGAGAAAAGTGAAAACCTGGTTATTTGAACAGGCGTTTGAATAGGCAGTGCAATGAATTTTAGAAAATGGAACTACAGATGACGAGTTTGGATCATGATTCTAGTTATGAGACGCCAAGGAATGAATGTTTATTGTTGTTTAATTGCTTAGTCTGCTATTGTGTTAATGGTTTTTAAATACCTTGTTATGCTGCATTGAATTTTTGCTATTATTGTTGTTAACCGCTATGAGTCGTCTAAGGGCTGAGAATAGTGGTATACAAGTGAAGTAAATAATAAATAAATAAATAAATAAATAGACATGTCTACATATATTTGAGTGTGCATTTTCCCCTGTGATATTTGCAAGCCCTATATAGCTACATTCATATATATCTATCTGGACATCTCTCTGTATATAAATAATTATATCTATATAGGATTTGCAAAGACTTGCAAACATGTGAGGGGAAAATTCATAGATAAAATTATTTTTATTCATATGCATACACACAGAAATACAGATATATAGGTACTTCTATGTTATTGATATCTATATAGGATTTGCAGAGACTTGCAAACGTGAGGGGAAAATTCATATATAAAAATAGTGCATATAGTTTTTCTTTGTGGCATCTGTGAAATTTTCACATATGGGATTTTCCTGCGCATGTGCAGCAGTTCAGAACCTTCTAGAATGAGACATTTTGGCGGAGGCCCCACCCATGTTGTATAAAGCCCTGTGGGTGAGGACCAGCCTTAGTTTCTTTTTCCGCTGTTCAAACAGCCTGTAGGAATCTCTCTAGTCTCTTTAGTACCTTTAGGCATTTCTCCTGATGACTTGGACACAAGAACTTTCCAACCACTTACTTGGACTGATTTACGACTTCCCAAGCCTTTCTCCTACCATCTGACTTGGACTGAATAACTTACCTGCCACTTGCCTCTCTCCAACACCGATTTGGACCGCCTTACTTAACAAAATCAAGCCAGTCAACATGTCTTCCTTCTTTAAAAAATGTGGGGCTTGCAAGGAAAAGCTCCCAGTTGGATTGGCACACCTAGTGCCTCCTCTGTTTAGGAGAGAGGCACATCCCCCAATTCTGTCAAGTTTGCAGGGGTTTACTCCACAGGTCTGAAAAAACCCAGAGAAACTAGATTAAAAGTGCTCCTTTACGAACAGGCTCTGGCCCCATCCGCCCTAATATCAATTGAGCATCCACCAACTTAGCCACAAGCAAACCAAGCTTCCGTGGAGAAGCAAAAGCACCCCCCTCAGAACGGCTTGGGCATTTCCGCAGCCCATCAAGGTGGCGCAGACTCCCATCCACTTACCCCCCGAGCAGGCAAAAACTTCCTGCCAAGGATGGTGATAAAAAGCACAAGGGGGGAGGGGCAACTTGATGGCAGAAAGCCCCAGAGTCCCTCAACTCTTGGGGCTAGCATGTCCTCAACAAGGGGTTGAGATTCAAGCCTGGGCAGATGCTTTCTCTGGGTCGGAAAATTCATCCCCTCCTGATGCCGATGGAGCCACAGTTCTCACAGGCACAATTCTCCACTGAGCTCCCTCCTGAACACTCAACAGCATTGGCTTTGAGGGGCAGCTCCAAGGAGGAGTTCACATGGCCTCAATATAGCCAGAACTATGGAGGAGAGAGGCAACATTAAGATCAAGGCCAGACTCACGGAGCTGATCTCCTCTTTGAAAGACTCGCAGAGAGAGTTGTCCCTCCCGCTTCCAACATCGCTCCCCCTCCTACACAGGAGATCTCTCGGTCCCCACCTGAGAGCCTGGTTTCCCTCGATACCCTCCTCCACTCCCTGAATTCGGGGATTATCCCCACTACAATTATTAAAGGAGCCATAGCTCACCCTCGTGATCAGGGCATAGCCACAACTTCCAGCTAGTGTCCCGCCCACCACCCAAGCAACGCCCCCAATCACCTCAAGCTCAAGAGAGAGCCTTGGCACCGAGGCCACCAGTTTCCACAGCAACCCCAGACCTCGTGCAGGGGAAACAGCTGAAGAAGGAGAATCTTCGGTAGTAGAGGAGTCTGATCACCATGCAGACCTAGAGCCACCGTCATTGGAAGACATTAAAAGCTTCTCAGTCCTGCTGATCAGGCTAGTAAGAGCCCACAAACTGTACACCCCAAAGCCATCAAAAGTGGTTTGAGGATCCAGTCTTCACTTCATCACAACAAGACCCACCCACTACAGTACTACCCTCCTTGCCGTATCTTCTGGAACGAATCAAAAACAAAGGGTTTTCCCCAACCTCTGTCTCAGCCACACCTAAAAGAGCAGAGAACCTCTACAGTGTAGAGCTATCAGGAGCCTCATGGCTATCTAAACAGCACAAACCGAACTCGATTGTAGTAGATGTTACTCAGCCAAAATCTACTCTAAGAGCCCAATCCACCCCAGCAGACAAGGAAGGGAAGAAACTAGACAATCTAGGGGAAAAGTTTTAGTCATCGTCTTTTTGCCTGCATAGCATGCTACCCTTTCTATATGGGTGCTTACCAATGTTATCTGTGGTGCAAAATTACCCCTTATCTGGACCACCTCCTCAAAGAAGACCAGTCATTGACAAAAACTTTCCAACAAGAGGCCTGCCTTCTCTCCAACTTGCAGAAAGAACTTGCAAAAAATACCACAGACATCTCAGGCAAACTCCTAGCAGGAGCGGTGACACTAAGACCTCACGCCCAGCTTAGGGTGGCAGCTTGTCTACTTCAGCGAAACTGCTAATTGAAGATCTCCCACTGGATGAGGCAGGTCTCTTTAATCCAGATACAGGCTCTCAACTCAAATATATTCATAGGATGAGACAAATGGCTCGTAAATAATGGCTTTCTGCCTACCTATCAACAGCACCAAAGGCAACGTTGGGGACAACACTACCATAGAAAATTTAGTCCACCAGCCTACAAAGAGAAACAAAGACCTCCGTTCCGCACCTTATTGGCCAAGAAACTATCCTTTCCCTTCAAGTCTCAGCAATGAGGCAGAGGCAAACAAGGTAACAAGCCAAAGCACTGCTTTTAGCCCAAGAGGTGAAAGCATTTCCTCTGTTCTTTCTTCAAGTTTGTGTGTTTCTAACTCAAGTTTATCTGTTAGCCCATTGGAGCAACACTCTGAATTGAAAGTTCCATTTAAGCAAGATACCTACCCTGTCTTTCTGGACCAGGTGGTTCTGTTCCTACAGGCATAGAGACCCGTAATATCAGACTCATGGGTCCTGAATATTATTGAGAAGGGGTACACTATTGAACGTACTTTGTTGCCGCCTCCTGAACAATGTCGCGGACTTCTGTCCATAGTTCTTCTGGGACTCTGTTTACTAAATCTAGTCCTTCAAATCTGTTCTTCACTTCCACTGTATATTCGCTAGGAATGTTAGTGAGATCATATCTAACTGGTCTGTGTATTTTCCCTGATCTCTTTAGTTTTATTCTAAATTGGGCAATAAGAAGTTCGTGATCTGAGCTACAGTCAGCCCCAGGTCTTGTTTTCACCGACTGGATGGATGTCCGCCACCTTTGGCTGCAAAGGATGTAGTCAATCTGATTTCGGTGTTGACCATCTGGTGAGGTCCATGTATAAAGCCGTCTTTTAGGTTGTTGGAAGAGAGTATTCGTTATACACAGCGAGTTTTCCTGGCAGAATTCTATCAGCCTGCGTCCCGCTTCATTTTGTTCTCCCAGACCATGCTTGCCTGTGATCCCAGTTGTCATTTGACTTCCCACCTTGGCATTCCAGTCTCCTGTAATGAAAATAATGTCTCTTTTTGGTGTATTATCCAGTAGGTCCTGCAGATCCTCATAGAACTGATCTACTTCTGCTTCTTCAGCAGCTGTGGTTGGGGCGTATATTTGGATCACTGTAATGTTGAAAGGCTTTCCTTGCACTCGAATTGAGATCATTCTGTCATTTTTTGGGTTGTATCCAAGCACCGCTTTAGCGAATTTCTTATTAATTATGAAGGCTACTCCATTTCTTCGATGTTCCTCTTGTCCACAGTAGTAGATCTGGTGGTCATCTGATGTGAAGTGGCCCATTCCAGTCCATTTCAGTTCGCTGACCCCCAGAATGTCTATCTTTAGTCTTGACATCTCACCAATAACAACATCCAATTTGCCCTGGCTCATAGATCTTACATTCCAGGTTCCTATGGTGTGTTGATCTTTAGAGCATCGGATTCGTCGTTCGCCTCCAGTACCGTCGGCCGCTAGCCTTCCTTTCGGCTTTGAGCTAGCTGCGTCATCACATCTGGGGCTAGTTGAACTTATCCTCTGCTCCTCCCCAGTAGCATTTTGGCCATCTTCCGACCTGGGAGTCCCATCTTCCAATGGCATACCGACATATCTCTGGTTGTACTGGTCCATTTAGTCTTCCCAGCTGAACTGTTTAAAATCTTAAAAGATGATGCTGTCAAGGTGATGCATGCCATTTGCCAGCAAATATGGAAAACACAAGAATGGCCATCAGACTGGAAAAAATCAACTTATATCCCCATACCAAAAAAGGGAAATGCGAAAGACTGCTCAAACTTCCGTACAGTGGCCCTTATTTCTCATGCCAGTAAGGTAATGCTCAAGATCCTGCAAGGAAGACTCCAGCAATACATGGAGCGAGAGTTGCCAGATGTTCAAGCTGGGTTTAGAAAAGGCAGAGGAACGAGAGACCAGATTGCCAATATCCGCTGGATAATGGAGAAAGGCAGGGAGTTTCCGAAAAACATCTACTTCTGCTTCATTGACTATTCTAAAGCCTTTGACTGTGTGGATCATAATAAATTGTGGCAAGTTCTTAGTGGGATGGGCATCCCAAGCCACCTTGTCTCTCTCCTGAGGAATCTGTACAAGGACCAAGTGGCAACAGTCAGAACTGACCACGGAACAACAGACTGGTTCAAGATTGGGAAAGGTGTACGGCAAGGCTGCATACTCTCACCCAACCTTTTTAACTTGTATGCAGAACACATCATGCGATGTGCGGGGCTGGATGAATGCAAAGCTGGGGTGAAAATTGCTGGAAGAAACATTAACAACCTCAGATATGCAGATGACACCACTCTGATGGCCGAAAGCGAGGAGGAGCTGAGGAGCCTTCTAATCAAGGTGAAAGAAGAGAAGCGCAAAAGCCGGGTTGCAGCTAAACGTCAAAAAAACCAAGATTATGGCAACAAGAATGATTGACAACTGGAAAATAGAGAGAGAAACCGTGGAGGCCGTGACAGACTTTGTATTTCTAGGTGCAAAGATTACTGCAGATGCAGACTGTAGCCAGGAAATCAGAAGACGCTTACTTCTTGGGAGGAGAGCAATGTCCAGTCTCGATAAAATAGTGAAGAGTAGAGACATCAGACTGGCAACAAAGATCCGCCTAGTCAAAGCCATGGTATTCCCTGTAGTAACCTACGGATGTGAGAGCTGGACCTTAGGGAAGGCTGAGCGAAGGAAGATCGATGCTTTTGAGCTGTGGTGTTGGAGGAAAGTGCTGAGAGTGCTTTGTACTGCGAGAAGATCCAACCAGTCCATCCTCCAGGAAATTAAGCCCGACTGCTCACTGGAGGGAAGGATACTAGAGACAAAGTTGAAGTACTTTGGCCACATCATGAGGAGACAGGAAAGCCTAGAGAAGACAATTATGCTGGGGAAAGTGGAAGGCAAAAGGAAGAGGGGCCGACCAAGGGCAAGATGGATGGATGGCATCCTTGAAGTGACTGGACTGACCTTGAGGGAGCTGGGGGTGGTAACGGCCGACAGGGAGCTCTGGCGTAGGCTGGTCCATGAGGTCACGAAGAGTCGGAGACGACTGAACGAATGAACAACAACAACAACACTATTGAATTCAAATCATATCCCGCACTGGGGTCTTCCGAGCCACAAACCCCTATGAATGTCTGCAGGAGGAAATAGCAACACTACAGGCTTATGGAGCCATCTCTAGAATCTCCCCCCCGGAGGGCCAAAAGATGCCTTTTCATGTTATTTTCATGTTATTTTCTGATCCCAGGGCCAGAGAAGTTCCAGGGCCAGAGAAGCAGATGGCGGAAACAGAAGAACGGCCTGCCTCAGGGGAGCGTGCTCGCTCCATCAATGTTCAACATCTACACAAATGACTAGCCACTGCCAGAAGGGACAGAGAATTTCATCTATGCTGATGATCGTGCCATTACCGCTCAAGCAGAGAACTTTGAGATGGTTGAACAGAAGCTCTCTGAAGCTCTAGGTGCTCTTACTGCCTATTACAGGGAAAACCAACTGATCCCTAAGGTGTCTGAATAACCAGGAGAAAGGCCTAAAGGTACTAAAGAGACTAGATAGGTTCCTAGCAGCTGTTTGAACAGCGGAAAAAGGAACTAAGGCTGGTACCCACCCACAGGGCTTTATACAACATGGGGAGTGTGTTTGGGGCCTCCGCCAAAATGTTTCATTCCTAGAGTTCTAGAAGTTTCTAAAATGTTGTGCATATGTTCCCATGTATGCAAATTTCACAGATCACCACTCGAAGAAACGCAGTTACAGGTAAGCAACTATTTCATACAGATATAGAGGTACATGGAAATCTCTAGATATCTGTATGTATATAGGATTTGCAAAGACCTGGAAACATATAAGGGGAAAATTCATATATAAAATTAAGGTATTTCTAGGGGGGAAATCTATATATTATTTACAAGCTTTCAGGCATGCATTTGCTCAAGGAAGAAATGCAAACAAAGCCCCTCCAAAAAAAAAAAACCTTTGGCCGTTTTTCTCCTCCCCTTTCCCACCTCTTTTATTTCTCTAAAAGTAACCAGAAAAGGCTTTTTAAAGCCTCCTCCTCCAACCTCCCCCCCCACCTTTTTTGTTTCCTTAGGAATAAAAAGAAATGCACACCTTCTGTTGCTGACTTTTGCAAACATAGGGCTTTATTTTCTTTTGTAAACAGATATGGGGGAGAAGTGGAATAGATTCTGCTTTTTCCTCACAAGAAAGAATTCAAGTTGACCAGGAAGTTGAAGTGGGGAAAGGAAGAGCTCTAGTTTAGATTTTCTCCCCTCTGCAAGTTCAGGAAATTGGGTGGGTTTGAAAGAGAGCCATACAAATAAGGAGGAAATGAAATACATCTCCTTTCCCTCCTTCCCTCCATTTTGACCTTACTTGGAAAAGAAAACACAATTTTAGGGAGGAGAAGAGAGAGAAATATATCATGTATTGCAAGCAGTGGCCTCCAGTCTCTGCTGTTAATACACAAATGTCCTATTACTATAAACTTCAGCACAAATACCAATTGGAGTAATAAGAAAAATACCAAACAAACTCATATAATACACAAGCATGGGAAACAAACACACGGACAATTTACAACAGTGTAACAAACATAATATTCATGTTTTTCAAAATAATTTGTCAGATCTTCCAAAGATCGTGTAGATAAACTTCAACATATCCAATATTGTCCCATGTGAATTCAAGATGTGATAAACAGTCTTGGGAATACAACAACGTTTCCGAGTGTTTTTATGTCCTTGTTTCAAGAGGAGTATTCCTTCTTCAGGTTTCTTTCAAGGTTCCTTCATTCATTCATTTGCAATAATATTTAAAGAGGACAAAATAATAGATATGCTAACCAGCACCCAGTTACAATATAAATTTGACACAATAACATACTTACTTCCACTTGCTAAATAAATGGCTCTGCTGTGAGATTTCAACAAAGGGTAGAATACTACTGACTTCCATTAGTGAGTGATTATATCAAAGAGGCTACTCCCTTTTAAAGATTATCAGCTAATTACGGGCAATTACAGAAAGCAAGTAAGATCTAATCTGTCGTTTAAACCATGTGGGTGTACTGTCTGTAGCTTCGATATCCAAAAGGCTTCCCTCTGTAGTAAAATCGTTTTTATGTCTCCATGAGGTTTTGTGATGATCCTTTCTAGAGCACATAATTTGAAACTAGTATAGGAATGAGATTTTTCAATGAAATGAGAGTAGAGGGTAGATTCTGAAGCTTTATTTTTTATATGGGAGCGGTGCGCAAGCATTCTGATTTTTAAAGGTCTGTTTGTCATCCCCACATAGAGGAGCTCACAGGGACATTGGAGTAGGTAAACGACAGAATCTGTGTTACATGTGGTTACATGTGGTAAAAGTTCATAGTTGTATGTTGAATTTCAAGGTAGCCTGGTTTGATCTCATTATAAGCTGAGGGAGGCTTTTTAGCCCCCCCCCCCCCCAAAAGGGCTGAAAAGCTCAGTTTATCTTTGAGTAGATAAGTATGTACATTGCTGAAGACATTTTAAAAAATAATAAACATATAAACTGTACTTCCAGAGATAATTATTTCAGGTTTTGGTATTCTTAATGCATATAGAGTATATTTGTATATATGATTCTCTTTTAAACAGATCAACATTTTTCATTGTGGATGTGTCATAACAGAAATACGTGACTATAGACAGTCTGGTAATCTGAAGTCCTCAACATATCAAAGCAGGCACATTCTTTTACGTCCAACAATGCAAGTATGTTCTTCATGTTTTAGGATTTGCATTGTTCTAATTAAAAAAACTAGACCTTCAATATCTTGTTCATGTATAATAAGTATTTTCTTTTTTTTCAGACATTGGTTTGTGATGTTCATTCCATTACAAGTGACAACCACAAATGGACACAGGTAGATATTACAGTTACACTGGTTCTCAAACTTCCTATTGCTGTGATCCTTTAATACAGTTCCTCATGTTGTGATGTCCCCCAGCCATAACATTATTTTCGTGCTTCTTCATAACTGTTATTTTTCTACTATTATGAATCGTAATGTAAATATCTGATAGGCAGGGTGTATTTTCATTCACTGGATCAAATTTGGCGGAAATGTCCTATATGCCCAACTTTGAATACTGGTGGGGTTGGGGGGAGGGTGGGATTTATAGTTCACCAACAATCAAAGAGCATTCTGAACCCCATTGATGATGGAATTGAACCAATTTTGGCACACAACTCCCACGATCAACAGAAAATACTGGAAGGGTTTGGTGAGCATTGACCTTGAGTTTTGGAGTAGTTCACCCACATCTAGAGAGCACTGTGAACTCAAACAATGATGTATCTGCACCAAACTTGGCACGACTATGCCCAAATGTGAACACTGGTGGAGCTTGGGGAAGCTAGACCTTGACATTTGGGAGTTGTAGTTGCCGGGATTTATAGTTCACCTACAATCAAAGAGCATTCTGAACCCTACAAATGAGAGAATTGGGACAAATTTCCCACACAGAACCCCCATGACCAACAGAAAATACTGTATTTTCTGATAGTCTTTGGTGACTATCACCTCTCTGACATTACCTTGCAACACCCCCCCCCCCCCCCCGGGGTCCTGACCCACAGGTTGAGAAACACTGGTTTAGCAGTTCTGTAATTCAGTGATTTGTCTGTAAGAGAAATAACCCAATTCATGAAAATTGTTTTCTTATTTTCTGTCACCTAGCTGTTACAATAATATAAAGTTGACTTAAAATTAATGTGGTATCTGTACAATCAGATAGGTTAGCTGATGAAAATGATGCTTTCATAGTATATATGAATATATTAACTTATGAAAAAAATGAAAAATCTTATTGAAGAGAGTTATAAAAATGCTATCTAAATATTTCTGATATGCAGCTAGTCACATAAAAAAGAAGTTACCTTGAGGTACTTACTTTGTTGTTGTTGTTGTTATATTGTTGTTATTGATAAAATTATTGAAATGTTTGTGTTCATGTTTTAGGAAGACAAACTCCTACTAGAAAGCCAGCTCATACTAGCTACAGCTGAACCCCTGTGTCTAGATCCCTCAATCGCTGTAACATGTACAACAAACAGAGTTCTCTACAACAAGCAGAAAATGAATACCCGCCCAATGAAACGGTATTGGAAAGGGGAAATCTATGGGAATAGATGGTTTGAAATATTTTATTTTAAATGTTTATGTAAAAACGTAGATACTAGCTACCATGTAGCCTTTTATAAAAACAAATTGTTATGCAAGCCTGAGCTCTGCCCCCCCCCTTTTTTTGATGAATGCTGTTATACAGTCTAGACTTGTAAATTTCCTTTTTTTAAAGTTGTTTCAATATTTTGTAGGTGCTTCAAGAGGTACTCCAGGTCATCTTTGAATCGACAGCAGGAAGTGATTAATTGCTCAACACCACCACAGCTTAAATTATTAGATTATGTGCATAGAAGAAGAGAGAGAAAAGCAGCCCCACAGCATGACCTCAAAATTTCCAAAGCTGGAAATGTATGTATATTTTTAGAGGAAAGTGAATTGGATGAATAATCTTGATGGCCAATTTTCCTAACTTTGTTGTTTTTTTTTTATTTCTCCTTTTAGTGCGTGGATATGTGGAAACAGCCTCCTTGCTATTTGAGTATGCCATCAGAAGTGGATGTAAGTTGTAGTTCGAGGGGCAGCACACTAGTGAGGTATTTGTGAAAGTTCCTTAACTGTGCTTGAGGTCTCAGTGTGATAGCTCAATTGGTAATAGCTCTGTGGTGTAAAGAGAATCACAAAATGAGTTTACTGAATCAAGATGAATAAAGGGTTATTTTCTATAAAATAATACAGTTATTATGGATTTTTTTGTGCCCATAATGTGTAAATGTATGCAATTGGTCCTCTGTATTCACAGATTCTGCATCTACAGATTCCACCATCTATTGGTTAGGAATATTCATAAAAACAAATTTCATAAAGCATACTATGATTTTGCCATTTTATATCAGAGACATATACAGTGGAAACTACTTAAGAGCATCCTAACTTAAAGACATTTTGAGTTAAGAGTTTGGTCACGGAACAAAGTAAACTCTTAAATCAAGGTACATTATGGGACTTGCACCCATGTAATTTGGTATCTACAAAGGTTGGTTAATCAAATCCCAGTAGATACTAAGAACCCCCTCTATTGGGGGGGGGGGGGGAGATTTACATGAATTTCATTTAAGTTGGTAACCATTTATTCAATATGTTAATGATGTTAAAACAGTCACTATTGTCCAGATTAGTGTAAGGCAGAATGGTGAAAATAAGTGCAATTTGAAGGAGGAGGACTTATCTGGATAATTTGAACTGTTCTATGTTATTACAATTGTATTTATATAATAGTGGAAAGCCTGGATGAGACGTTATAACATCATTTTCTTTTACATTCCTATTTTGGAGTTCTCACCCCGGTTCTTAACTATAAGTCATTTGTAAATCAGGTGTTTGTAACTCGGGGAGTGCCTGTAATTCCAGAATGCCACCTTCATGTCTGATCTTCTGCACTCTTTGAAACATTACAATTTGTAGAAGTATTAAATGCGTGGTTGTTATATTTAAATCTAGTTCTGTATTTTTTGGCTGATCAAAAGTGTTAGGCCACTCAATTTTTGTTGCCTGCTTTAATTCCAATGCACTTTTCTCTTAATGTTTCTAAAGGTGGAAAAATATGCCAAAGTGGAAAAATCTATCAAGACTGATGACTCGCAGCCAAGTGTTTGGCCACCACATGTAAGTAGCTATCACCTTTAGATTACTCTCCCTACAGGTTATCAGATTTCTTCATCCAAAAAATGACAGTGTAATAGGACCCCCAAACTTGCAGTTTCACCCACCTATATCTGACTATTATAGTCAATCCCCAGATTATGGACAAGATAATAATAATAATAATAATAATAATAATAATAATAATAATCTTTATTTGTACCCTGCCACCATCTCCCCTATGGGGACTTAGAGTGGCTTACATGAAGCTAAGCCAAACAACAATTACAATAAAGAATGACCAAAAATGACCAAACGCAAACCGAAAATGCAAACAGTAAACAATAAACATCATAATTACATAAAACATATAAATATACAACAATATAAAAATTGCAATAAACACAAACACAGTGACAATGGGCGAGCCACATGTAATGGTTAAAAGAACTAATTAAAACTGGTTAAAAATTCGGGTGAGATAAAAGAGAAACAAATTATTTGTGAAGGAGGGCTCATTATAGTGGGAGATGTGGAATCAAGCTTTCCCACGAGGGGGGAAACGTATACTCCAGTGACAGAACATTGCACATGAGGGATAATGTGGGATTGAATACCTATTCACCAAAGGCGCAACAGAAGAGCCAGGTTTTGAGGTTCTTTTTAAAGGTTTCTAGGGTAGGGGCTTTCCTAATTTCTCCATGTAGTGAATTCCAGAGTTGGGGAGCCACTGAGGAAAAAGCTCTCTCCCTTGTGCTTACAAGGCGAGCTTGTGAGACTGGTAGGGGCAAAAGAAGGGCCTCCCCAGAAGATCGGAGGGCCTGAGATGGTACATGGAGGGAGATACGGTCACAAAGGTCTCAAACCGTTTAGGGCTTTATAGGTGATAACCTGCATCTTGAATTGGGACCGGAAAAAGATAGGTTCTCTAGGTTTGTTCTTAAGTTGAATACATATGTAAGTCCAGCTGTTTTTTTTTAAGTTTTAGATAGCAATAACACCCCTGTAGTGTCTCTCTGCTCCCCTGTTTCACCTCACTTTCTGTCCCTGTAAGTATTGAATTTGGAAAATTGTGAGTTCTTGTGAAAAATTGGTGATAAAGCATCAGTTGAGACTTTTTCCTATGATGATTTCCCAGAAGTAAATTTCCCTTCCTGAGAATAATTTCCTCTCACTTCCTGTAGTCTCACCCCTGTTTGTAACTAGGAGTTGGATATAAGTTGAATGTTTGCAACTTGGGAACTGCCTGCAATTTTCTGGGTCATCCAAGTGATTCTGCCAGAAGTTGGCATATGGTCATGTTAAAGTACCTAGTGAATGCCTGGAGAGACTAACTCTAAGAACTTTCTAGATTCTCAAGGGAAACTCTATGGTAACTTTCAGTGAAAGTCTCCCATCACAAACGGGCTTGCTATTATTCATAGATTCCTTCTTTCCATGATAGGTTCAGGAACTTATCATCCACAGATATGGGAGTGTTAAATAACAGTCTGAGTTTAAGAGAGTTTAGGTAGCTAAAGAAATTTTGGGAAAGATTTCGAACTACTATTTATATTCATGCATAAGTCGGCTAATTTTTGTCATTTCCAAAAAAATCCAGTTTTGAGCATTGAATGTGGAATATATGACTACGGAGGGTCAACTGTATTTTATTGTATTTAAATGTTTACTTTTATTTATTGAGTAGTTACCCCAACGAAGGTGACTTGTCATGTGCATAAACATAGCCATTTACACAATATGATATAATAGGGTCCCCTTGGTTAACAGTAAAAGGTCTCTGAATGCCACCAACTTATACAAATCTGTTAGCAACAAAGTAGTGTTTAGTGGACTCTGCAGAAAATGCTTCAGTTGCATTTCACAAAAAAGAAATGCAGACTCTTAATCAAGTCTTGCACAGTAAATGTTTGATTTTTATGCCTATTTTGTACACCTAAAACCCTGGGGTTGTCTAAAAATTTCTCTGGCAAAAAGGGGTCCTAAGTAGAAACAGTTTAAGAAATCCTGATATAAATGATAATATCAAGTGCTACAGAGAGAGCACTGAGCAGCGGGCAGGATAAGATATATTGCATTTCTCCTTGCAGTACAATGCAAGGGCTCCTTTCTTCTTCAGGAGCAGATCCTGAAAATGGGCAAGTGTAGATGTGCATCACAGGTGTCATGAGTCTTCAAGAAACCTGAAACACTCCTGGTTCTTCAGTCACATTCCTGACAGAAGGAGAAATTTAAATTAATTGTAATGATAAATAAAAGTAAATAAATCCTTTGGAAAATAATGTAAGGAAAACAAGGTTTTTTGGAAGGGAGAATGTGAGGAGGATAGAGGGGAGAGTTAGGGATATAGTGTAATAGAGCAAGTGTGAAAAGTAGGGAAAGAAATAGGAAGGTAGAGAGAATGAGGAAGTGAGTTAAGATGGTTAGAGTAAGTATATAGGAAGTTTGCAGAAAGACTAGTTCAAGATTAGAAAGAGAAGAAAGTGTGAGAGTGAGTATAGAAGTGGTCATTTGAAAGGAAGGGAGAGTTAAGATAAAGTAGTTTGGAAAGGAAGTTGGAGAAGAAGGAACCTCAGCAAGATGGAGTAGGTGAGGGATTAGAGGACATCCAACCCCAAATTGGGAAACAAGTCATCCAGGAATACCTGGCCACTCTAAAGGAGTTCAAGTCCCCAGGGCCAGATCAACTACACCCAAGAGTATTGAAGGTACTAGCGGAAGTCATTTCGGAACCATTGGCAATTATCTTTGTGAGTTCTTGGAGAACGGGAGAAGGTTCCAGTAGATTGGAGGAGGGCCAATGTGGTCCCAGTCTTCAAGAAGGGAAAAAAGGATGACCCAACAATTACTGCCCGGTCAGCCTCACGTCGATACCAGGCAAGATTCTGGAAAAGATTGTTAAGGAAGTGGTCTGCAAACACTTAGAAACAAATGCGGTCATTGCTAATAGTCAACACGGATTTATCAAAAACAAGTCATGCCAGACTAATTTCTTTATTTTTATTTTATTTACAGTATTTATATTCCGCCCTTCTCACCCTGCAGGGGACTCAGGGCGGATTACAATGTACACATATATGGCAAATATCCAATGCCAATTTGACATACAACGTATACAGACATACACAGAGGCTATTTAACTTTTTCTGGCCGCCAGGGGAGCTGTTGCTTTCATCGTCCATCTGTGACACTGATGAAGTACTTCCGCATTCCTCTCATTCTTTTGCTGGAGTGCTTTGCTGGAGTCTTTTTTATGGCCTCATAAATTAGTTAATTTAGCCCCACACAAGGTGGTACCTAATTTTCCAACTTGACAGATGCAACTGTCTTTCAGGTTTCAAAGGTCGAAAAGAGGCTACACAATTGGTTGGAAGCCCACTCCAACCCAGGCTGGCTTTGAACTCATGACCTTTTGGTCAGAGTGATCTTAATGCAGCTGACACTCAGCTGATCTCTTTTGTTTTAATCTGATCTCTTTTTTCGATAGAGTTACAAGCTGGGTAGATGCAGGGAATGCCGTGGTTGTAGCGTACCTGGATTTCAGTAAGGCCTTCGACAAGGTCCCCCATGACCTTCTGGCAAGGAAACTAGTCCATTGTGGGCTAGGCAAAACTTCGGTTATGTGGATCTGTAATTGGTTAAGTGGACGAACCCAGAGGGTGATTCTCCCCAATGTTTCCTCTTCATCCTGGAACGAAGTGACGAGTGGAGTGCCACAAGCAGGGTTCCGTCCTGGGCTTGGTCCTGTTCAACATCTTTATTAATGACTTAGACGAAGGGTTAGAAGGCATGATCATCAAGTTTGCAGACAACACCAAATTGGGAGGAATAGCAAATACTCCAGAGGACAGGAGAAGAATTCAAAACGATCTTGACAGATTAGAGAGATGGACCAAAACTAAGAAAATGAAGTTCAACAGTGACAAATGCAAGATACTCCACTTTGGCAGAAAAACCAAATGCAAAGATACAGAATGGGGTTCGCGTGGCTTGAGAGCAGTACGTGTGAAAAAGATCTTGGGGTCCTCGTGGACAGCAAGTTAAACATGAGCCAACAATGTGATGCAACGAAAAAAGCCAATGGGATTTTGGCCTGCATCAATAGGAGTCTGGTGTCTAGATTCAGGGATGTCATGCTTCCCCTATATTCTGCCTTGGTTAAACCACACCTGGAATACTGTGTTCAATTCTGGGCACCACAATTGAAGGGAGATGTTGATAAGCTGGAATGTGTCCAGAGGAGGGTGACTAAAATGATCAAGGGTCTGGAGAACAAGCCCTATGAGGAGCAGCTGAAAGAACCAGGCATGTTTAGCCTGAAGAAGAGAAGGCTGAGAGGAGACATGATAGCTATGCATAAATATGTGAGAGGAAGTCATTGGGAGAAGGGAGCAAGCTTGTTTTCTGCTGCCCCGGAGACTAGGATGCGGAAAAATGGCTTCGAACTACATCTGAACATTAGGAAGAACTTCCTGACTGTGAGAGCCGTTCAGCAGTGGAACTCTTTGCCCCGGAGTGTGGTGGAGGCTCCTTTGTTGGAAGCTTTTAAAAAGAGGCTATATGGCCATCTGTCAGGGATGCTTTGAATGCGATTTTCCTGCTTCTCGGCAGGGGGTTGGACTGGATGGCCCACCAGGTCTCTTTTAACTCTATTATTCTATCTGCCATGGAGGCCCTTTTCCCGCTCCCTCCTCTGTCACAGGCACAGTTGGTGGAGATGAGAGAGAGGATCTTCTCAGTGGTGGCTCCCTGGCTCTAGAACTTCATCCCCAGAGAGATTAGTCTAGCACCCACTCTGTCCACCTTCCACAGTGACCTCAAACCCTGGATTTTCCAGCCTGTGTTTGATAATAGTTAGGCCCCTGCCCTTGAATGCCCAGCCCAAACTGACCATTGAGTGTACTCATCACTTTACTCCAGCCCTAGACCTATAATCTGCCTTTTGCACAAGCCATGCCATGTCCTCTCTGTTTTCTGATCTTGCCCACCTTATCCCTAGCTCTGGTTATTGCAATATTTTAATTCATTTTAATGATTATTTTTATACTTCTATGTTTTTGTTTAATTAGATTGTTATATTTTTGTTTTTTATGTGTTTTTAGTTTGTAAAACTTCGTTGTGCTGGGCTTGGTCCCGCTTGTAAGTCACCTCGAGTCCCTTCGGGGAGATGGTTGCGAGATATAAAAATAAAGTTATTGTTATTATTATTATTATTCAACAGGAAATAAAAGAAGATTATGTCTTTGAATGTGAAGTTGGAAGTCAACTGCAGAAAACAAAACTGACAATTTTCCAGTCTTTAGGGAATCCATTATACTATGGCAAAATACAGATGATTCAAAGCGAAGAAGAAAATGAGATCCTAGCCATTCCATCACAGTAAGTGGTACATCTATTAGATTTTGGCGGACAGGGTGGTGTGCATAATGGCTCTGAGGAAATATTTCTGAGTTCTGGAATTTGACATCTTTGTTTCCAGCCTGATCTCTAACAGGAATTTGCGTTCCTGGACAACAGAAACAGAGAAGGTTGTAACTTGAGAGTAAGGGTCAATTTTACTGCTTCATTGTAACCATGACTCTATAGGGCAAACTGCTAGTAGCTGTATGCCACCCAATTTTGTCAAATCCCACAGGTAAGAAATTCTTGTAAATTTGGTGGCATGTTTGTTTTCACAATTACACTTTGTAACAAAATTTGGATAATTTTCTTTTCCTGGTTTGAAAGTGTTATTTCCTGTTTAATTGTGTGGTACTTACTTTGAAAATAGTTGTTCTACCCCAGAAACTTGGTTTTTGTGGCTACCAGAAACTATGTTGAATTGGTTGAGGCTCTATGAGATATTCATTGAAAAACTATAGCAAAATGTGCTGCACGATGTCCTGCAAAAACATAGGTTTTGCATTTTAATAAACTTTTTCCAAGGTTTTTTTTTTTAAAAGAATACAACCAATTAGTAAAAGACATTTATAACCCATGTTATATAGTATTATTGTGGTTTGGTTGTTTTGTTTCTTGAGGACTTGGAAAGTTGAAATTGTTTCAAAAAAAGTTCAGGGTGCATGTAGCCCACAGTCCTCCTCCTCCTCCTATTATATTGCTCTATTTCTAACAGGGGCATATTCAGCTTATCATTTGTACTTTTAAATTTGTTAAATATGTGTTGTTTACAGGTTTCTTATTGGCTCAAAATCGGAAGCTGTAAGGTATGTATTAATCAGTGTTTCTGTAATTACATTGCTAACTGGCTCTTACTTTTGCCAGAGATATGCCCCATTTTTTCTTTCCTCTTTCTTGTAATCTGACAGTGCTTGAAACCTGTGGTGAGCAAACTCTACCCTTTTCCCTCCCCAACAGGATCTCTCTTTGAGCCTTTAGTTCCCTTGAATAATAACTTCTGCTTTAGGATTCTGGTCAAGGCTGACCTTCTTTTGTATAATAGCATGTCAAATCTTTTTGCAAACAATGGACACATGTGTAAGTTTGCATGTTCTGCATATAATTTTTCTTGTGTGCCCTTAGTTGCTTTATTTGATTTCCTACATTCCTACGTTTCTCATGACCAATCAGATCCTGGAAGGGCTTCAAATAAGAGGAGACCATATTTGTAAAATACAAAGCTTTATATAGTAGAGGAAAACATGTTCCATGGGAATTGCAGTCAGTTGAGTCAATGGACCAACTGGAAGTAATAGATAAGCACAGGGAACACAAAAATGCTTATTTAGTTTTGTGACTGAGTGAATATATCTGTCCTTAATATTTTTCTGACCTAATGAAAGACTTTTGTTTAATGTCATTTTGCAGAGTGGTCAGTCAGTACCAGGAACTCATTCAGAATGAAGCTAAATGCACAGTGAAGATGTTTCATAACACAAATGGAGCAGTCTATCTAAGTGAACTTTCTCCTGGGAAGGAAATTGAAGTATGTTGCTCCTACATATTACAGGACATTCAGTGACCATTGAAAAATTGCAGCGACTTAAGATTAGCCAAACAGGCATACCCCTAAGCCAACTCAAACCATAGAATAAGGGCAGCAATACTGGCTTTAGTGCTAAGCCTTCTTTAACTGAAACCCATGTGGTAGTCATAGGGGTAATGCAAACATCCCTTTCCAGTGCTACAGAACTGCAACCAGTGTCTTAACAGAGGCATTTTTTGGAAGTTTCAAAGTATTTAAATCATCCTTAGTCGATTTGTTAATCTACTGTCTCAAGTACAGAACTATAATTTTCCTCTTATAAATGAATTGAAATTATTCAGTACAGTGGAAGACAGTCAAGGTACACTTGCAGGCACCATTAAAACTGTCTGCACATAAGTATTAATCATTACAGAATTCAAATAAAAATAGAGTTAAATTTCCCAGGAAACATTCTAAATTTGAGCTCTGGTTCTAGAATCATTTGGTTATCTTCTTGTAACATAGTGTTCCCTTCGAAATAAATATATACCTGCGGAATACTGTTTCTGTTACTGAAGTGTGCCTGAATCGGTACCCTGAAGAAGAGAATTAGGTAGCAGGGAATTTAAACTGTTTACATAGTCTGGTATTTTAGCTCCCTGATCTGTTTTTCAGTATTTTATATCACATTATACCTGGAGCATTATTTTGTCCTCAAGAAGTTTCCTGCAGAACATAGGATTTTTGCTTCTTTGCAGTTTTTGTATAACTTTTGTTTGTGTGTGTGTCTTTTTAGCAGCCTGAGAGTATATCAGGGTATGTTCAGCCATCATTATTGGGGAAAAGTGTGAAACACCGGCCACCTCCCATCAAAATGCCTTCAAGTTCAGGAGGCAGCTCATCAGGTAAAAGCTTTTTACCACTGTCCTTTGTTTAGCTTATAAAGAATTTTGGGCAAAATGTTCCAGCCCCACTCTCAAAAAGTAGTTTTATAGATTTTTTTAAAACATCTTTTATTAGGTTTTCAAAAGGATACAACTTTAAAAACCCACCCCACAACCTCCTCCCATCCCTATAACTCTGCTCTTTAACAATACAAATAAACCCAAAAAACACATTAAAGACATTAAAAACACAGTTGACCCCCTCCCCCTCTTCAAACTAAGGATTCTAACAAGATGTTAAATTATACTTCTCTGTCGGCAAGGCATTTGGAGAAGGATAAAGGGCACACTGCTGGGGAGGTGTGGGTGGAACTCTGGGAGATTGTGAGTTTTAAATGCTATTTTAGTGTATTTATTATATTTTAACTGTATTTTAACCGAAATCCAAACTATATTATTTAATTGTATTTTATTTTCATTTTTATATTTGTTTGTGTTAAATTGTGACTAAGGTGTATGACTGTTGGCTGCCCTGAGTCCCCATGGGGAGAAAAGTT
The DNA here is from genome assembly GCF_037176765.1 of Anolis sagrei. Classification (NCBI taxonomy): domain Eukaryota; kingdom Metazoa; phylum Chordata; class Lepidosauria; order Squamata; family Anolidae; genus Anolis; species Anolis sagrei. Next base: position 166,945,986 of record NC_090022.1, on the reverse strand, counting down.
GTAACGTGTGGGCTTACAAACAAAAGACCCTCCCAGTAAGAGAATTGTAGTATAGTCTACCTGCAGCAGCGTTACCCAACAGCATCAGCCAGAAAGTGACCAAAAGAACAAAAACACACAGACCAGTCTTTCACTTCCTCTGGAGGCTTTTTCTTGTAACCAAAGTAACACTAGTTCAGTATTTACAAAACAAGGTTTCTTGTAACACGAATAAAGTTCATCAAACTTAACTAGGCATAAATGCAATGCCTTATGCTCGTCTTAATTAATTCAAGGCTTTATTTTCTTTCTTCTATCTTTTGTTGAAGATTTCAGCAACAAACAATACATACATCAGGTTGCTGTGAGTTCTCCAGGCTGTCTGGACATGTTCTAGAAGCATTCTCTCCTGACGTTTCACCCACATCTATGGCAAGCATCCTCAGAGATTGAGTGGTCTGTTGAAAACTAGACAAGTAGGGTTTATATATCTGTGGAATATCCAGGGTGAGAGAAAGAACACCTGTCTGTTTGAGGCAAGTGTGAATGTTGCAATTGGCCACCTTGATTACCATTGAATGGCCTACCTGCTTCAAAGCCCAGCTGCTTGCTGTCTGGGGGGATCCTTTGTTGGGAGGTGTTAACTGACCCTGATAGTTTCCTGTCTGTAATTCCCCTGTGTTTTTAGTGTTACTCTTTATTTATTGTCCTGGTTTTAGATATTTTTTTTAATACTGGTAGCCAGATTTTGTTCATTTTCATGGTTTCCTCCTTTCTGTTGAAATTGTCCACATGCTTCAGGCAGGACATTGCAACATACACACTTGCCTCAAACAGATAAGAGTTCTTTCTCCCAACCTGGACTTTTCATAGATATATAAATCCCACTTGTTTAGTTCCCAACAGGCTTCACAACCTCTGAAGATGCCTGCCATAGATGTGGGTGAAATGTCAGGAGATAATGCTTCTGGAACATGGTCATACAGCCCAGAAAACACAGCAAGCCAGTGATTCCAGCCATGAAAGCCTTCAACATACATCACCATCTTATATCGATCACAATAATTCCTTCGTTCTTTGCTTCTCTGCTCATACACTGGGCTTCTCCCATGCGCAGGCTTCAGCTTCTCTCGCCTAGCAGACTGGGCTCTTCTCACTCAGGGGCTAACATCACAGGCACATCTGCTTATAACAACCTGCTGGTTTTGCTGAGTCATGGCACCATTTTAACTTTTTCAGTGCCTGAACATCATTTTTGTAATTTAAAATACACTGCTAATTTTCAATATCTGACAAAGGCTGACTATAAATCAATCAATAAATATATTCTAGTTGCTTTAATTTACGCTAAATATGAACAAATACTGAAAGAGTGTATTAGCATGACTTGTAGATAAGTAACAATTTAAATATTTTCACTTAAATTCATTCCTCATAATTTCACCTTACATTTACCATCCTAATGTCCACCAGCTTTTTCCTTTTAATCTAGATTAATTTATTGTATTTTTATCATTTCCTTCAATCTTTCTTGTTGCATTCATAGAATCATAGAATCATAGAGTAGGAAGAGACCTCATGGGCCATCCAGTCCAACCCCCTGCCAAGAAGCAGGAATATCTCATTCAAATCACCCGTGACAGATGGCCATCCAGCCTCTGTTTAAAAGCTTCCAAAGAAGGAGCCTCCACCAGTTTGAAGCCATTCCCCCCCTTAATGATTTTTTTTCCATCCCCCCAAAATATTTTATTTTGATTTCTTCCAAAGATTGCTATTTATTCATATCTCTTCCAATATTTGTAGATTATTTTCAGGGTTTTGTCTCAGTTACGCTTTGTGATGTTGTCTCATGCAGGAGAGGGGTAATGTGATCAGCTTCCATAATGAGACTCCCCTACTTTCAGTGGCTAATTGTCTCTTGGCCAGGCTTTTTGACAAAGAACAGTCTCCTACCCATAGACTAGTAGCAGGTATTGGGAGTCTTGGCATACTTCCCTCAACTCTCTGACAGAGCAGGAAGTGAAGAGTCTTCCTTGTAGAGAAAATGATGTGGAGGTAAGATGTACCTCCGCAAGGCTCCTTCAGGTGTCTCTAATCAGGTGTCCCCCCCCCCCCCCCCCCCGCCACCAGTACAGCCACCTGGCAGTATGGCCGTGTTTTAGAAGCATTTTCTCCTGATGTATTTCCTGCATCTGTGGCTGGCATCTTAAAAGGATCTTCTGAAGATGCCAGCCACAGATGCAGGTAAAATGTCAGGAGAAAATGCTGCTAGAAGACGGCCATGCAGCTCAGAAACCACACAACACCCCAGTGATTCTGGCCGTGAAAGCCTTCAACATTAGCTTAATTTTGTTTTTCAGGTAGTATTTTTAGTCAACAGCAGTCAACTGGCCACCTGAAAGCCCCGACTCCTCCGCCTCCTACCCCAAAGCCTCCCTCAGTGTCTCGGAAGCAGTCTCTGGACCTGAATCAGCTGAGCTTGCTTTCTCCAGCAGCTGTGTCTCCAGCAAGCTCTTCACAAAGTGAGTCCTGCTATAAATTCTCCCTTAAGTCTTCTTGTGGTAAACTTACTAACTTGGCTGATTGAAGAACCTAAAGTCCATCTCACATCAGATTGTATATACACTTCTGCAGCACTTCAGGCAGGCCTCTTGTTGACTGTATGTACTTTGTTTGCTGAAACTGTATTTGTTTCTCTGTATAAATACGCTTATATGTATGCACCATTTGTGTATACGTTGTAATCCATTTATGCAACCATCATTGGTCTCTCTTTAATTCAGCCTGACAATTAATGTGACCATAGATATTTCTAAAATGCAGTGTATCAACAACAGCTTGCTATGACCAATTGTCCTTTGCATATTTTAAGGAGCTAAAATTTCATACATGTCATCAAATATGGTGTAGTAGTTGTATCTCTGTGTGTGTGTGTGTGTGTGTGAGTGTGGTGAGTCCAGAGGTGGAAATACAATAAACTAAATTGACTTTTAAAAACTCTACTGTTTTACAAATCATCGTTGAAGACAAAATGAGAATAATCTCAGTCTTGCACTCAAGTTTGTTAAATGTTTAATAAGTTGAGTTTGGATTTGTGGGGCAGTCTTGGTGCTGCAGATCTCTTAAATAAAAAATCACAACTGTGGATGTTTACCCACTTTTAAAAGATTTACAAAAGGAAAGTGGCAGGGAATCCATAAAAATGGACAGCTACTTACTTACTTCTTCAGCCTGCTGCATAGTGTAGCCCTGTCCAGAAATTGTTTGGATGGCTCCAAAGGTGTCTTTTCTGCCTTCCTGTTTTGCACAAAGAAACCATTAAGGAAGCCTTGATCAGTCTGATTCCCACAAACCTCTCCCCTCCTTTCCACCGGTTGTGTTGCCAGTATGATCTGTATATATTGCACACATTTGCTGCTGTAAAAAGACTTTACTCACAGCTTCTAGACATTCACATTTCTTTCCTTTCTTTCTGCAGGACATGAAAGCTAAAAAAAAATCATAAAATGAAAACACCTCAAGAGCTTTTGGGTTTTTTTTTTGTTTGTTTGTTTGTTCCCATTTCATTTATACAACGTCTTCATGCCAAATTGATGCTCTCTATTAAAAGACAGTTTTTTCTTTCTGTCATGATCATGGCTACTTCCCTTAAAGCTTAAGCAGACTAGTTACGGAGAACTCTGTACTGTTTTCCTCAATTTGGTGATAGTCTGCGTTTTTGTTCAATCTGGTTTTTTCTCTCTGTTGTACTATGGTACTGTGTAGATGATTTTTGTACATGTTTTATACAGGCTTTATTGAAGGACGTTAAAAGGACATAAAGTTGTTCATGGCATAAATGTGTTACTAGTGCTAGGATGACTTACAGGAATAGTGGGAGACTGGAAGGGTTGTCTTGCAACGTAAGTTGAGTGGCCGTTGAAGTGCTGCTTCTGTTAGGAGCCACCGTGCCTAACCCTTGGGGCTTCTTTGTTTTCCACTCTGTCCATGAACATTATTTTACAGAGGGACCTTTATAACAAACTAGTGCTTTTTTATTTTTCTCAATGAGCAGGGTCTGGAACTCCTAAGCCATCTGCTCCTCCTCCAACCAGCACCCCTTCATCGACCCCACACCCTCCTCCTGACGCTCAGAGCTCCACTCTGACTGCCCCTTCTGCCACCCCTACTCCCCAAGATTCAGGCTTCGCCCCTCTGTCCGCCTTGCTCACCCCGTTTGCTCAGCAGCAAATGTCTCTGAGCCAGGCACTACCTGTAATGACCATTCCTATTTCCACCATGGTAACATCCACCACTTCAGGAACTTCCACCAACCAGATCATGGCCAACACTGCAGGACTTAACTTCATCAGTGTAGTGGGCTCTGTGTGGTAAGTTGGTTTCACTATGGTGCTTCCTTGTTTTGACTTTTTTATAGTAATCTGGCCCATTACCTATGTTTCGAGGCAGAGAGCATGATGATGAAATATCTAGTTATACCAACAACTACCAGTTAAATCCCCTGTATCAAGAATCATTGTTTGCTATAAGTGAGAAGTTGTGCTGCCCTTTCTTAAGCATTAATGTACGGATTTGGAAGAGGAAAAATACCGTATTTCTTCAATTGTTAAGACGCCATTGATTGTATGACTCATCCTGATTTCAATACTGCCACCACCAACTATACACACACACACACACAACTTTGTATTTTTCTTTAGGTTTGAGAGCTTAAAGTCATATTCCTTTTTCTTCGTGGACTCTGTGAATGCACATAGAGAGTATCTGCGTCTGCACAGGCTCCAATGGAAAACTTCCAAAGTTTAAAACTGAAGTTTTGGTGGTAACCCCGCCCACTCCCCCCAGGGCATAAAAGGCACCCTGGCCGCACACTCCACAGTTCCTGTTTTTCCGCCACAAAGCTCGCTTTGAAAATTTTGTCGCTATGTCTACCACTCAATTTGAGCAGTGTACTCAATGCACTGTGAAATTTCCAGACTCCGACGGGCATGCAAAGTTCCTCCTCTGCCTTGGAGAATCCCACTTTATCGGCTCTTGCTGCCATTGCTAGGCCTTCATGGCCCAGGCTCGAAAAAATAGAGTGGCTCTTCCTAAGGCTTTACTCTACCAGCAAACCCTTGAACCATTGACCAGGGTTCCCTCCACTTCAACTGTGGCCCAACTTCCGTTGAAGCCAAAGGCTATCTCCTCGACTGCCTCAAGATCATTGAGACCTTCAAAACTGTCTTGCACCATCACCACGGTAACGTTTCCGGCGTGGCCCTCCTCAACCTCGAGCTCCCTTGCCTCGGTACGGTCCAGCGGGTCCAATGTGGCGACTCCACCATCTTCCTCCTTCATGAAAATTGCTTTTAAGAGGGCCCACAAGAAGTCTCGCCGAGCACAATCGGATTCAGTGGTGTCACTTCCAGTTCCCTCGACTCCGGGCAAATCCCTTGCCCTTCCAGGAAGCACATAACTGCCAGTCAAGAGAAGGGCTCCCCAGCGCTCCTCCTCTTCCTCGTTTTTAAAAAAGATTGTACCAACTTTATAAGGACTGCCTTATATTATAGTCATAAGTAATTATAACTGACAAGGTTTGGAAGGGCACAATGCTATGCCACATCCACTCCATGGGTCCCACCTTCCTCTTCATCCCACAAAATCACATGAACTAACTTGCTCAATATGTCCAGATGGTAGTCTGAGCACCAACAAATTCAACCGCCAGAACCTTTGGCCAGACAAGAGCTCTTTCCATTGAACTCAACTCCAGATAAAGGTTGTCAAACAGCTCATCTGCCTAAAGCGGCGCAATCTTCAGCCTTGGAGCAGCCCCACCTCCAGCTTCTCCAAGTCAATCCATGAGGCCACCTCTGCCTCCAACAGTGTCCTTGCCATCCCCTCACCACACCGAGGAGGAGAACCAAGACAAGAGCATGCAGAATTGGTCCACTCTGGTTCTGTCATTTTGTTGGGAATCGATCTCTCACCAAACCCTGAGGCATATGATGTCAACCCTCCTTTGCCCACTGACAACATCAGGGCCTTCGCTGACCAGATGGTTAGAATGGCCGAGACCCTGAGCCTTGAGATCAAGCAGATGTCTAAAGCGGTGACCGACCCTGTTTTCAAGCAGGTTCAAGCAGAAGCTCCTCAGGCTCCTCTTCTACGCTTTTTACCATATCTTCTCGTTATCATTCGAGCGTCCTGAAAGACCCCTTCTTTTATACCTTAAGCTTCGAAACGCATCGAAGCCGGATATCGCACAAGTGGCTGAAACATCACCCCGATTCAAACTTGGTAGTTGTCAAATCAGCCCAGATCTCAGGGAGACAATCAAACACCCCTCCGACCGCGAAGGCAAATGGTTTGATGCGGTTGGCAAAAAGCTATACTACGGAGCTCTCCTCCTCATCGGTATGGCAAACTATGGGGCCATACTGCATGGGAACGTATCAACAAATCCTTTGGGAGAAAGCCCAGCGGTTCCATGCCAAACTGTCAGAAGAAGACAGTTTTCTTAGCACCGCAGTTGCTGTCTCTCTGCCATGTTTGGAAGCCTTTCCTTTTCTTGTCAATTAACTGTTGGATCTCGTCATTTTCACCAAACCAATCTTGATGTTTCTTGGTTTGATACCCAATGGTTTCTTCACAGGTTGTGGTGATGGAAGTCTTCCGTTAGTTCCAATGTTCCTCAACATTTTCGGGGTGTTCTATGGGTAGATGATTCTTGAGTGTTGTTTGGAGAAGGGCTCGTTTGGAGGGCTCCTGAAGGGCTTGGGTGTTCATTTTTGTGCCTAATCTTTCTGCCTTGGAGTCTGCATTTGGGGATGATCTTTATAGCCATCATGGATCGGATTAACCTGTGGTCTGTCCATCAGTCATCAGCACCTATCATTGCAGGTTGTGGCAGTCTCTGGCACGTGTGATTACGTCCTCTAAGAGGTGCCAATGCTTTGACGGGGGTGCTGTTGCATCCCAGTTCAAGAAACAAGACCATAAGATTAAATCCACCACTCTGGACTGTAGGAAAAGCAATCCTTGTTTATTGATGAAAAATTGGTTACAAAAGAAAGATAAATGCAGAGTAAAAAAGCCACAGAAAAACACAGGAGTCAATAGGATCTCTGAACTTGAGCAAAACTTCAAAAGCCACAAAACAATAACCAGGAGTCTGTTAGCCTTTTACTAACCATGAACTTGGAAACAGAAGCCTCTGGGATTACTGGCCATGGAACACAGGAATTCTGCCAAGACCAGCCACAGTCCCGAACGTTGCTTGACCTAAAGAAGCACTCTGCAGGGATGCTCTTAAACCAAAGAAGCTATTCTTAAAAACGCCCCTTGACTTTTCTGTTTGGGCCTCTTTTTGCTGAAGCCGCTGTGACCTTCGTACAGACTGGGAGACAAATCTATCTCTCACTATCTGTTCTCTCCGGACCTCATTATCTAGCCCAGGTGGGGAGATATCACGGCTAACTTCCGAAACATTCTCTTCTAACTGTTGGGTTTCGTTTTCATTCCCACTGAGCTCTGCATCAACAACAGATTCCACACTGTCAGGGTCAGGGAAAGCTTGCTCAGTTTGAAAAACTATTGGAGAATCCTGTTCACACAGATCAGGATCAGGCTGAACCCCAACAGGTGCTTCCATGATGTCTTGGCGGAATAGCGTGTTGGTGATGACAAGGTTGTGTTCCATACATTTGGTGAGAAGCAGAATGCCATTTGTGTTGCTATTTCCAACTCTGCCTTTTCCTATGGTCCCTGGCCACAGGTCGAAGCCTCGTCTGACTCTTGCATTAAAATCCCCCAGGAGGATGATTTTGTCCTTAGGTATCACCGATAGGATGGTGTCTAGCTGACAGTAAATTTTTTCCTTGATGTCTTCATTAGCATCTAGTGTCAGTGCATAGATTACCTGTTGGTTTTTGGCAAGGGCTAAGTGTCATTCATTAATAACTATGGGTGCTTCGGTCAGGTGCTTCACCAGGTCATTTCTGATAGCAAAGGCAACTCCATGCATTCTTCACTCTTCTTCAGGCAGTCCCTTTCAGAAGAAGGTGTAGCCTCCTTTTTCTTCCTTCAGCTGTCGCTCTCCGGGTCTCCTGAAGTCCTGCTATGTTGGTGTTAAAGCGTCCCACTCCCTTGCAATGATAGCAGTTCTGCATTTGGGGTGTTCAATGTTGGGGTGTTCACAGACAATGTTGCCCAACAGTGTCTGTGCATTCCATGTTCCAAAATTCATTTCTCTTTTTGGCCGCAGGGTGGTGACCCCTCTGGACGCAGCAGTCCAATCAGGGATAAGAGAGGCAGACTATATTTAGGGCACCTTTTCTAGCTCCTTCCCCATATGGGGTGAGCAGAGTGGATCCTAAAAAGGGCTGTTTAGTCATGGATACAGCTGCCGAACTACTCAACTTCCTCGGACCTTGAGGTAGAATGACTGAATCCATATCCACCATCCATGTGCCATTCTGTGACTAGGGGCTTCCAGATTTCACAGTCCTGCCCCCGTCACCACTCGCTGATCACCATGGAACTTTCGATGGTTTTTTTATTTTTCTTGGAAGACCCCTGTACATGAGGGTTTATGGTTGGAAGTCAGTGCACAGCCTATCAACACACAGTCTTCAGGTGGATTTGGATTACCCGATTTGAAAACATATTATGAAGCATGCGGACTTAGCTGGATTAAAGATTGGACTACGTTAACAAAGAAGAATGTGTTGACACTAGAAGGGGCGGACCTGAGACGGGGTTGGCATGCCTACTTGTGGTATGATAAAATTAAAATTGAAAAAAACTTCACCAACCACTATATTAGAGCGGGACTAATTAAAATATGGGAAAAATATAAAAGAAGATTTTACAATAACACACCACTATGGCTGTCACCTCTGGAGGCTTTTCACAGGAGAGAGTTAGGCTGGGAGACCTGGCCAACATATGAGGATTTATTGAGGAAAGAGAATGGGAAATATGAATTGAAAGAAGAAAACGAGATTAAAGAAATTTTTACTACCCTATCATGGCTAAATTATAGGCAAATCCGGGACTGCTATAAGACTGACAAAGAATTAAACTTCGGGGCTAAAGAAGGTTTCTGGGACACTATTATGATGACAAATAATAAAATAATTACAAAAAATTATAAAAAATTATTAGAGTGGACAACAGAAACTGAGCAAATAAAAGAAACTATGATTAAATGGGCACAAAACATAGGACATCAATTTCGCTTAGATCAATGGGAGAGGGCATGGAATCAGAAAATGAAATACACCTACTCCTATAACTTGAAAGAAAACCAACTAAAAATGATACATAGATGGCATATTACGCCACAAAAGATCTCAAAATTCCACAAAAATTCATCGGACAGATGTTGGAAATGTGAACAGCACACAGGATCCTTCTTTCACATGTGGTGGTCTTGCCCAAAAGCTAAGAAATATTGGAAAATAATACATACTGATATTCAAAAGATACTTGACATAAAAATGAGAAAGGAACCAGAGTTCTTCTTGCTGGGAATGTTTGATATTATAGGAGACAAAAATAAAAACATTATTTTCAATTACCTAATCACTGCAGCCAGAATTGTCTATGCCAAGAACTGGAGGCAGAAAGAAATACCACAAATAGAAGAATGGCAAAGCAAGATACTTGAAATTATGAATATGGATGAGTTAACATACTGGCTAACGCCGAACGAAGGAAAACCGAAAAAACAAACAAATTGGGACTCAGTGAAAAAAAGAGGTCATTTCTTGATACGTAACAAGTCAGAAGATAAATAACTGTGTCACAGGAATGCAGTCTGAAATATTGAGAATGAAAGCCGATTTTCTTTTACCCGGCTCTCATCTCTTTTTTTTTTTTAACTTTACACCTTGTTTTTTTTTTTAAACAAATATAGAAGATCTTCAAAGAACAGATGGAAGTCCACCCATATTTTTATTTTTATTTTTACTTTTACTATTATTTTGATTTTTGATTTTTTTGATTTTTTTTCTTTTTGATTGGACTCTTTGATTTTTTCTGGATATTTTTTCTTTTTTCTCTTTCTCTCCCTTTCCCCTTCACTGACACTCTCTTGCTTATTATTATTTCCTACTTTTCTATCTCCTACACAATTATTCCCCCGCTTTCCATGTATTCACATTATAATGCAATAAAAATTATATTTTTTTTAAAAACACACAGTCTTCAGAGTGAGGTCCCATCCAGTGACAGGGTTAACATGACGACGGTGGCTTCTTAATCTGGTGCAGTCTTCTATCACCTTCACAGCCATTGTAACATGTACCATGTTATCCTCCGCCTGTTCTGCCGTTGAGGTCTTTGGGTCTTTGGATTGTTCTTGGTCTGGAACCTCCCCTGTGGCCACTCGTGGGAGTGTATGGCCCGTAGGTTCATTGGAGCACACAAACCCCCTCACCACAACAAGGTGACAATCCATCGAACCCGTTGAGGTCTCAATGACTCAGTTGATTCACTGACAATGATCTTCACTGTCATAATGTTTATTACATTTGCACAACTGTTTAGGATACTTGTTTCCACTTGGACAAGTCTCTATTATCCGTATGAGTATTTTCTCCAAAACCCTTCTCCATTTTTTGTGGGAGGTCGATCCAGGTCCCGATACAGGGTAACCTATAATGAAAAAGTAGACAATGTTAATAACTCTAACTGGAGAAGGGTGTCTTCTGTATGCAACTACCTACCTCCTCTCATGTTCTTGTTGTGACTATAAGGCCGATAGGCCTCTGTTACTTATGACTTGTTCTACTCACCTGGGTAACTGTTGCCTCACCTTTATGAGACTGCGACACCAACCCTTTCATTGCTCATGTATCTCACATTTTTCCTATTTTCTCTGAACTGTTTTCAGATGATCCCTGTAACCATGCTCCCTCAAGTGGTACTCACACATGTACCTTTGCACTAAATTTGCAGATATTCGTCACAATAAACCATGCTTTTGGTCCTCAATCAAAGTTGGTTTGCATCTGTCCCACCATCCGGGACCTTAACTTGCTAGTCTCCACATGTGTGCATTCACAGAGTCCACGAAGAAAAAGGACAGGTTACTCACCTGTAACCATGCTCCTTCAAGTGGTACTCACACAAATCCGGCCTTCTTCCCCTCTGGCAAACCTCTTCCTTTCTCGCTGTCTTTGCAGCATAGGAACAGCGGAATGTATGGCCAGGGTGCCTTTTATGTTTTGGGGGGAGTGGGCGGGATTATCACCAAAACTTTAGTTTTAAACTTTGGAAGTGTTCTGTTGGAACCTGTGCAGGAGCAGATACTCTCCACGTGTGTGAATTTAGAGTATCACTTGAGTAACCTGTCCATATTGCATTGTTGCTGACTTTAGAGTTATGTTAAAAAAATAGGGGCAAAATATGGCACTATGGTTTGCACACTGTTGAGCCAGAGCTTTCCAAACATTTCATGTCAGTGACACACTTTTCAGATATGCATCATTTTGCAACATGATTGTTCTATTTTACTACCAAACCAGAGGCTAAACCCAGAGATAGGAACACAATAATCATAATAATCATAGAATCATAGAAACATAGAGTTGGAAGAGACCTCATGGGCCATCCAGTCCAACCCCCTGCCAAGAATCAAGAAAACTGCATTCAAAGCACCCTTGACAGATGGCCATACAGCCTCTGTTTAAACGCTTCCAAAGAAAAAGCCTCCACTACACTCTGGGGCAGACAGTTCCACTGCTGAACGGCTCTCACAGTCAGGAAGTTCTTCCTCATGTTCAGATGGAATCTCCTCTCTTGTAGTTTGAAGCCATTGTTCCGTGTCGTAGTCTCCAGGGCAGGAGAAAACAAGCTTGCTCCCTCCTCCCAATGACTTCCTCTCACATATTTATACATGGCTATCATGTCTCCTCTCAGCCTTCTCTTCTTCAGGCTAAACATGCCCAGCTCTTTAAGCCACTCCTCATAGGGCTTGTTCTCCAGTCCCTTAATCATTTTAGTCACCCTCCTCTGGACACATTCCAACTTGGCAACATCTCCCTTAAATTGTGGTGCCCAGAATTGGACACAGTATTCCAGGTGTGGTCTAACCAAGTCAGAATAGAGGGGTAGCATGACTTCCCTGGATCTAGACACTAGACTCCTATTGATGCAGGCCAAAATCCCATTGGCTTTTTTGCCTCCTTATGACATTGTTGGTTCATGTTTAACTTGCTGTCCACGAGGATGCCAAGATATTTTTCACACGTACTGCTCTCGAGCCAGGCGTCTCCCATTCTGTATCTTTGCATTTCATTTTTTTCCGCCTAAGTGGAGTATCTTGCATTTATCCCTGTTGAACTTCATTTTCTTAGTTTTGGCCCATCTCTCTAATCTGTCAAGATCGTTTTGAATTCTTCTCCTGCCTTCTGGAGTATTTGCTATCCCTCCCAATTTGGTGTTGTCTGCAAACTTGATGATCATGCCTTCTAACCCTTCCTCTAAGTCACCAAAGTTTTGCCTAGGCCACATTGGACTAAGTTTCCTTGCCAGAAAGTCTTGGGGGACGTTGTCGAAGGTCTTACTGAAATCCAGGTATGCTACATCCACGGCATTCCCCGCATCTACCCAGGTTGTAACTCTGTCGAAAAAGAGATCAGATTAGTCTGGCATGACTTGTTTTTGATAAATCTGTATTTCTTACCAAGTGTTTGCAGACCATCTTGCTGAGGTTTGAAGATGACTTTCTTTTTGTGAGAAGACCAAGGCAAAGAAGGCATTAAGTAGTTCTGCCTTTTTCCTATTGCCTGACAGCATTGCCCCATCTTCTCCTCAAAGAAGCCCTGTCGCATCCTTGTTCTTCCTTTTTCTACTCACATTTATTTATTTACAGTATTTCTATTCCGCCCTTCTCACCCCGCAGGGGACTCTGGGCGGATTATAATGTACACATATATGGCACACATTGATTGCCAACAGATATAGACAGATATAGACAGATATAGACAGAGGCTATTTAGATATAGACAGAGGCTATACAGTCAGAGGCTATTTAACTTTTCTGGCTGCCAGGGGAGCTGTCGCTTTCATTGTCCATCTGCGACACTGATGAAATACTTCCGCATTCCCCGCATTCCCCTTTTGCTGGAGTGCTTTGCTGGAGTCTTTTTTTATGGCCTCATAAATTAGTTAAATTAGCCTCCTCACACATAGGTGGTACCTAATTTTCCTACTTGACAGATGCAACTGTCTTTCAGGTTGCAAAGGTCGACAACAAGCTACACAATTGGTCGGAAGCTCACGCCAACCCGGGCTGGCTCTGAACTCATGACCTTTTGGTCAGAAGTGATCGTAATGCAGCTGACACTCAGATAGCTGTGCCACAGAAAAGAAGCCCTTTTATTGTTTTTAATGTCCTTGGCAAGCCTGAGCTCGTTTCGCAGTTTAGCCTTACAGACAATTTCCCTACAGGAGTGGGCTATTTGTTTGAATTCTCTTTTTTCCACTTCTTGTTCATGTCTCTTTTGTGTCTTAGCACAGTTAGAAGTTCTTCGGGCATCCATTCTGGCTTCTTTGCTCTTGTCCTATTTTTTCTCTTTGTTGGTATTGTTTGCAATTGCGCCTTGAGTATTTCACTCTTGAAAAACTCCCATCAACCTGTAACTCCCTTGTCTTTTAGTATCTGTGTCCACAGAATGCTGCTCAGTATTTCCTTCATTTTTAGGGAGTCAGCTCTCCTAAAGTTCAAAATGCGGGTTTGACTTGTCTTAGTTTCGGCCTTCCTTTGTACCTCAAACTGCAGGAGCACGTGGTCACTTGCCCCTAAGGATCCGACCACTTCAGCTGCATTACTCAGGACCTCTGCATTTGTTAGGATGAGATTGAGAGTAGCCGACCCCCTTGTTGCCTCTTCTACTTTTTGGACCATGAAATTGCCTGCAACAAAGCAAGGAATTTGTTGGACTTTGTACTCTTGGCCGAGTTTATTTTCCAGCAAATATCAGGTTAGTTTAAATCAAGCATGATTACTATATCTCTTTTTTGTGACTGTTTGGTCAACTGTTGGCAAAAGACTTCATCAAATTCTTCATCCTGGCTTGGAGATCTGTAGTAGACGCCTGTAACGAGATCTTTTTGAGTCCCAGTTCCCTTGATTCTTATCCATATGCTTTCAAGCTGGTTTCCCAGATTGCTGTCTTGCATCTCTTCTGCAGTGTAACAGTTTTGACATATAAGGCTACTCTGCCTCCTCTCCACTTTGTTCGGTTTCTGTGAAAGAAGTTATAGCCCTCGATGTCTACATTTCAGCGATAGGAGTCATCCCACCAGGTTTCAGTGATGCCTATGACATCACATTTGTGATGTTGTGCTAAAAGTTTTTGTGATGTTAATGACTTATAATTATAATTATGATAGAGTTTTGGAGCACAATACTCCTGACCTCACGATCGTGTTAAAAAACCAAGTATGGATTGTTGAAGTTGCAATCCCAGGCAACAGCAGGATTGAAGAAAAACAACTAGAAAAGCTGACACAATATGTGGATTTAAAGATCGAACTGCAAAGATTCTGGCACAAGCCAGTAAAGGTGGTCCCAGTGGTGATCGGCACACTAGGTACAGTGCCTAAAGACCTTGGCCTGCACTTAAACACAATTGGCACTGACAAAATTACCATCTGTCAGCTGCAAAAGACCACCCTACTGGGATCTGCACGCATTATTTGCCATACATCACACAATCCTAGACACTTGGGAAGCGTCTGACGTGTGATCCAATACAACAACCAGCAGAGTGACCTTGTTTGCTGTGTACTAATCTTTTTGTGTTTCTAATAATAACAACAATAACAACTGGCTGCCATGCCAAAAGATCTCAGTCGGCATTTGGAAAGAATAAACATTGACAAAATCATGATCTGTCAACTGTAAAAGCCCATCTTACTTGGATCTGCGCACATCTGTTGAAAATATATCACACAGTCCTAAATGCTTGGGAAATGTTTTACTTATAGGTTGTGATACAAAATTCAGCATATATATCTTGTTTGCTGTGTCATACTGTGTTTTTGTGTTAGTAAAATAATAATAATAATAATAATAATAATAATAATAATAATAATCAGATCCTTCATTGGAACTTGTGCCACAAATACCATCTGCCTGCAACAAAGAACTGATGGGATCACAAGCCTGAAAAGGTTAGGAAACTACTCTTATCTCCTCATGGCTCAGCGAATTACAGAATAATTAAAACTTAAACATTGTAAAAATTCCACAAATACACATATTAAAACATATTTCTATAAACATACATATTAAAACATTTCTATAAAATACATATGAAACTACACAACAGAGATTGAAACATGGGATACGAGTTTAAAATACTTATTACATAAATTGAAATAGCATCTCATTAAAAACTTTCATTTATATTTTGTAAATATTACAAATATATGACTTCTTGCTTATTTCACATAGACTCAGAGGTATCTCATGACACACCTGCACACTGCAACTGACACACCAATGTGTCGCGACACAGTTTAGAAAACTCTGGTCTAAGCAATCTTTTATATTTCTCCAAGGTGCCTTTCAGATCTTCTTCCATTCTGTGGGGACAGATTATCTGTGCAGTTACATGTGATTAGGGGAATGTCTAGAACAGGGGGCCTCAAACTAAGGCCCGGGGGCTAGATATGGCCCTCCAAGGTCATTTAGCCAGCTCTCGCTCAGGGTCAACCTAAGTCTGAAACAACTTGAAAGCACATAACAATAACAACAATCCTATCTCATCAGTCAAAAGCAGGCCCACACTTTCCATTGAAATACTAATAAATTTATATTTGTTAAAATTGTTCTTAATTTTAATTATTGTATTTTAAGTGGTTTTGCACTACAAATAAGATATGTGCCATGTGCATAGGAATTCATTATGTTTTTTTTTCCAAATTATAATCCAGTCCTCCTACTGTTTGAAGGACTGTGACCTGGCCCTTTGTTTAAAAGGTTTGAGGACCCCTGGTCTAGAATGTATCTAAGATGCCAGCTAATACATCTTGCATAGGAAAATAGGCCCATTTTACCCTTGCCAATTTTAACTGGATAAAATTACCATTGTTCACATATCTGTTGATTAATTCCACAAGGCTTCACAGATCAGTTGGGGACTGAACTGTGTAACCTCAAGACTAATGAAGCAGATATCTTTGCTTGGTGTTGGACAGGGAGATTGTCCAATACCCAGCACTTTGTGGTCTGCTTATATCGTATTAGTCTAAGTCTAATTTGTACTCATTACGTTTGTACAGTGGTGCGCAAACATTGATGAGCGGCTCAAACTCCATGTTGGGGTGCAGTACTGGTGCAATAAGTCCTGCAGATATAAACCTAAGCAGCATTTTACCACCAGGTGGTCTAGTGCCAAGTGCGCTGCCTGCTGCAATGCAGCCCACCTCTCAGCCAGGTCAGTATGTAAGCCGAAAAATGAACAAAAGATTGATTGATTGATGGTAAAATTGCACAATAGGCCATGATAGAACTTTGGATTTCCAATTTGCATTAAAATTAACAGCATCTACATTGATAATCACTAAGGTTTTGATAAAATTCTGCACATATAACATCTTAACTCAGTTACTGAAGAAATTAATGTATACATGTTTCCTTCTTAGTTGACAGGTTAGGGGCATTGTCAAAAAGTGGAAGTGGTTGAAAAGTGAAACCATGTTATTTTAGCTTACAAATGCAGTACTGAATACTTGATGGCACCAATTTGGCATGCTTGACTTGATGGGTCAAAAGAGTGGAGCAGAGGTTGAAAGTATGTGCATGGCTGTAATTTATATCTATCGAAATAGCTGAGAGAAATAAAAATAATTGAAAAGTGGGGGATCCCTGTCTAGGCATTTGGTTTTTCCATTTCCCAATCCCCCGCCCCTTTCAGCTCATAAGAGATAGCAGGAACACTCTGCAGATAATGTGACTTAAGTCATCGAATTGTGTTTTTGTGTTGATGCACCATCTTTAGAAAGTCTTTCTAGGTCTGAGCCTGGTGACCACTTCAGGAGTTTCCAATACCCAACAAAATAGTTCTTCTTACCTAGGCATTTTCAGTTGGTGTAGTGGCATTTATAGAACATAATCTGGATTGTTTTATCTGCTACTACAACATTTTCCATTTTTATTCTGTCTTTCCACTGACATGTATTTTGTAATGATTTTCTACCTCTCCTTTAACATTTTGATGGAGTCGGCACAATACATAAATATATAATCCATGTTTTATACCAGTTTTACACTTTTCCCCTTCAGACTTCACACCAGAGAGGAAATGGACTAAGGCTATCGCTTTAGCTGATTCCCTGTAGATGTGTTCCACCTTTCCGTTGGACTTTATTAGTTGAATAGAAAAAATTATTGTAACTCAGGAATTTTTCTCTTTACTGTATCTATGTTTAAGCTGACTCAATGACAGAAAACCTTTGTTTGAAATGGTTGACATAGTCTTTGATGTATAATAATTTCATTATGATCATTCAGCAAAACTGTTGTGAAAAATAATTAGTTTTATTTTGTCTAATTTCAGCAGGTGGCCCTTTGAGTTTAACAAATGGTCCAGGTCTTCATTCTCTGAATCTACTGCAGGTAAATTGAATAGTGAGATACTTTGAACCAAGTTTTGTACTTTTTGTATGAATAGATGTCGAGGAAATAAGTCCATATGCTTACACTGGTGATTAAAAGATTGATTCAGTTGAAAAGCTTTCCTTTCACTTAAACTTCCTATAGATGTAAGGATGTTTGCCTCCTTTATTATAGGAAAGAAAACACAATGTTAAAATGGGATAGGGATTTAAAAAAAAAAACATTGCAAAGAGGACATGAAAAACAGACAATTGGGGAAGTATGCCTGGGCACTAAAAATCTACACTACTTTGGAGATTTGCAGTGGGGTTCTTCATATTCATACTTCCAGAAACTTTTTCATTCAGTCCCTTCAACCAACCATTCTTCTCACAGTTAAGAGTTATGGACATCTGTTTGCTATTTTGAAAGAAAATTTAGAGAAAATAAAGGGACTTATAGGAGAAAATCCACACATTCTGGTTTGAATACTACGGTGTAGCATGTTTTGGTTTAGTCTTTCCCTACTCTTACTTTGTGACATGTTCCACAAAAACTGAAGTTTTATGCTGAGCATATACTACTAATGAGATAGGATTTAGAATGATTTTCTATCTGGTGAAGTGACTGGGCGAACAGGCACAAGTTTTGGGTTTTTTATTTGGGGGGGGGGCACCAGAATAAAAAGTTTAAGTCTGTCTCTTTCTTTGTGCTTGTCTTATAAGAATACAACCTGATCTCTGCCCCATCTTTAAATTTGAACAGCTTCAAGACGGCTCACTGATTTTCAACCCTTTGCAGCAGCAACAACTCTCCCAGTTCTCATCCCAACCACCTCCAATTTCAAGTTCTCAACAACAGGGAGATCAAGTAGGCATATTTATCTAAAATAATATCCAACATATATCCCAAAGTTACAAACATCCAACTTACATACGATTCCTAGTAACAGACAGGTGTGAGGCAATAGGAAGTGACAGGAAATCTATTCCTAGGAATGGAAATTTACTCTTCTAAGAGTTATCATGGGGTAAAGGTGTTTTCACTGAAGCTTTATTGCCATTCCTTGTTTCCATGGCAAGTCAAAATGTTCAAAATCTAGTTGTCACAAGGAGAGAAAGTGAAGGGAAATCTTCTTAACAGGGGCACAGGCAACAAAAGAAACGTTCCGGGATTGTTAACTATGCTATCCAAAAGGGTTTTTTTAATGGGCTACGGTTACACTTAAGAAATGTACCTTTGATCTATGAACCTATATGTATAGTTGTGTGGGCCACCTTTGTATATCCCAAAACAGAGTGCCAGTTGGCTATTTGTGATAATTGTACATGGGAACAATTAAAATAACCACAGCTGAAACCAAAACCTGGAGAGGTAGGCTAAAGATTTTTTAAACGTAAAAATAAAATGTTGAGGTTGCTATAGACTGAGTTAGCCAGAATTCTAGCTCAGTATTGTTTAATGATATATAGATTATGTAGTAATAGGGAATTGGAAAAGTATGCATCTGTAACCAGTCAGGTGGAAAACATTATACATTCCATGTTAAATTGTCTTCTGTACAACGACCCTAGAGAAATACTTGAAATCCTTGCTGGCAAATAAAATGGGAACTCTCCTTTTGCTTTGGCTGCAAAAAAGTCTAAAAGAGAAAGTTAGATAAAATTGCCATGGAGACTCAAGGTGCTAATTTTATTCCTCACCCCCCCCCCCCGCCGTATATGCATTGTTTTATTTTTTGTGGGAGCAGGATAACTTTTGTTTGGTGTCTTCTGTTTATTTACTATGAAGATATTATTCTGTACATTTACAGCTATTTGCCATGGTCTTGTGCAATAAACATATTGATTTATTTAGGTTAATTATCATAGACTAGTTGAGGGGAAAACCTCTGAAAGGGATTGTTATATGTGGTAGTTCACTTTACACGAATGGGTACAAGTTCTCAAGAAAGAGCCTATTTTGTCTCCAAATCTGTTCAGCATTTATTTGGAACATATTTATTTATGTTCCATTTATTTGGAATATGCTGAAGACCACAAGATTTGTTTCTCTAGAGCAGTGGTCTAGAGTCGTTTATTTTGGACTTAGAAAATGGTGTCAGGAGGAACGCTTTGGCTTCCTCGACCATGACCTGCTTTTCCAGGAGGATGGCCTACTGGCAAGAGATGGGGTGCATCTCACACAAGCAGGAAAACACCTTTTAGCTCACAGACTCGCAAAGCTCATTAGGCACACTTTAAACTAGGTCTACTGGGGGAGGGGGACAACAGCCTTGCGAACACTACTTTACCCACAATGTCAGGGAACCGCCAGAAGGCTAAACGGAGGGCTGCACAAACACAACAAGGACCAAATACCAAAAGCACAATAATTCCAATTAAACAGCTCAGGGGAAGATCTCAGGGGCTCACATGTCTTTACACTAATGCACAGAGCATGGGAAATTAACAAGACGAACTCCAACTTTTAGCACAACACCACAAATATGATATCATAGGCATCACTGAAACCTGGTGGGATGACTCCTATCTCTGGAATGTAGACATCGAGGGCTATAACCTCTTTCACAGAAACCGAACAAAGCAGAGAGGAGGCTCAGTAGCCTTATATGTCAAAAACTGTTACGCTGCAGAAGAGATGGAAGACAGCAATCCAAGAAACCAGCTTGAAAGCATCTGGATAAGAATCAAGGGAACTGGGACTCAAAAAGATCTCATTGTGGGCGTCTACTACAGACCTCCAAGCCAGGAGGAAGAACTTGATGAAGTCTTCTGCCAACAGTTGACCAAACATGCACAGAGAAGAGATGTAGTAGTCATGGGCGATTTCAACTATCCCGATATTTGCTGGAAAACGAACTCGGCCAAGAGTACAAAGTCCAACAAATTCCTCGCTTGCCTTGCAGACAATTTCATGGTCCAGAAGGTAGAAGAGGCAACAAGGAGGTTGGCTACTCTTGATCTCATCTTAACAAATGTGGAGGACCTGATCGATGCGGTTGAAGTGGTAGGATCCTTTGGGGCAAGTGACCATGTGCTCCTGCAATTTGAGGTACAAAGGAAGGCCGAAACTAAGTCAAGTCAAACCCGCATTTTGGAGCTGATTTCCGAAAAATGAAGGAAACACTGAGCAGCATTCCATGGACACAGATACTAAAATACAAGGGATTTACGGATGGATGGGAATTTCTCAAGAATGAAATACTCAAGGCGCAATTGCAAACCGTGCCAACAAAGAGAAAAAAATAGGACAAGTGCAAAGAAGCCAGAATGGATGTCCAAAGAACATCTAACTGTGCTAAGACACAAAAGAGACATTCACAAGAAGTGGAAAAAAAGGAGAAATCACCAAAGAAGATTTCAAACAAATAGCCAACACCTATAGGGGAAAGGCCCGCAAGACTAAAGCACAAAACGAGCTCCGGCTTGCCAGGGACATTAGAAACAATAAAAAGGGCTTCTTTTCTTATGTCAGTAGAAAAAAAAATAGGAAAAACTCCTTCTTCGAGGAGAAGATGGGGCAATGCTGACAGGGGGTAGGGAAAAGGAAAAGGCAGAACTACTTAATGCCTTCTTTGCCTCGATCTTCTCACAAAAAGAAAGTCATCTTCAACCTCAGCAAGATGGAGTGGGTGAGGGATTAGAGGACATCCAACCCCAAATTGGGAAACAAGTCGTCCAGGAATACCTGGCCGCTCTAAACGAGTTCAAGTCCCCAGGGCCAGATCAACTACACCCAAGAGTATTGAAAGAACTAGCGGAAGTCATTTCGGAACCATTGGCAATCATCTTTGAGAGTTCTTGGAGAACGGGAGAAGTTCCAGCAGATTGGAGGAGGGCCAATGTGGTCCTAATCTTCAAGAAGGAAAAAAAGGATGAGCCAAACAAGTACCTCAGCCTCACGTCGATACCAAGCAAGATTCTGGAAAAGATTGTTAAGGAAGTGGTCTGCAAGCACTCAGAAACAAATGTGGTCATTGCTAATAGTCAACACGGATTTATCAAAAACAAGTCATGCCAGACTAATCTCTTTTTTCGATAAAGTTACAAGCTGGGTAGATGCGGGGAATGCCGTGGATGTAGCGTACCTGGATTTCAGTAAGGCCTTCAATAAGGTCCCCCACGACCTTCTGGCAGCAAACTAGTCCAATGTGGGCTAGGCAAAACTACGGTGAGGTGGATCTGTAATTGGTTAAATGGACGAACCCAGAGGGTGCTCACCAATGCTTCCTCTTCATCTTGGAAAGAAGTGACAAGTGGAGTGCCGCAGGGTTCCGTCCTGGGCCTGGGCCTGTTCAACATCTTTATTAATGACTTAGATGAAAAGCTAGAAGGCATGATCATCAAGTTTGCAGACGACACCAAATTGGGAGAGATAGCCAGTACTCCAGAGGGCAGGAGCAGGATTCAAAACGATCTTGACAGATTAGAGAGATGGGCCAAAACTAACAAAATGAAGGTCAACAGTGACAAATGCAAGATACTCCACTTAGGCAGAAAAAATGAAATGCAAAGATACAGAATGGGGGACAATGCCTGGCTCGAGAGCAGTACGTGTGAAAAAGATCTTGGAGTCCTCATGGACAACAAGTTAAACATGAGCCAAGAATGTGATGTGGCGGCAAAAAAAGCCAATGGGATTTTGGCCTGCATCAATAGGAGCATAGTGTCTAGATCTAAGGAAGTAATGCTACCCCTCTATTCCGCATTGGTTAGACCACACCTGGAATATTGTGTCCAATTCTGGGCACCACAATTCAAGAGAGATATTGACAAGCTGGAATGTGTCCAGAGGACACATTGTTCTCCAGATCAAGGGTCTGGAGAACAAGCCCTATGAGGAGTGGCTTAAGCCTGAAGAAGAGAAGGCTGAGAGGAAGGCTGAGAGGAAATATGATAGCCATGTATGCGAGAGGAAGCAACAGGGGGGAGCAAGATTGTTTTCTGCTTCCCTGGAGAATAGGTCACGGAACAATGGCTTCAAACTACAAGAAAGGAGATTCCATCTGAACATGAGGAAAAACTTCCTGACTGTGAGAGCTGTTCAGCAGTGGAACTCTCTGCCCTGGAGTGTGGTGGCGACTCCTTCTTGGAAGCTTTTAAACAGAGGTTGGATAGCCATCTGTCAGGGTGATTTGTATGCAATATTCCTACTTCTAGGCAGGGGGTTGGACTGGATGGCCCATGAGGTCTCTTCCAACTCTTTGATTCTATGAATCTGTGGACTTCAGCTCCCAGAACCTAAACATTGCCCATACTGGCTCAGACTCCTGGGAGTTGTGTCATTAGTAAACTTCATGGTTTGTAGTACATGCTGTGCAAGCAGAAGGCCTAAGTCCAATCACTCGACTCTCCAGTTAGGGCTTGGACAGCATCCCTTAACCCTGGGAAGTTGTTGGCCATCAGAGCTGATAGTATTGGGTTTGATTACCCATTGAATATAAGTATTGGTTGCTTACCTGTAATCGTATTTCTTTGAGTGTCGGTCTGTGAAATTCAGACACATGGGTTTCCCCTGCGCATGCGCAGTAATTTCGGAACCTTCTAGCGCTGAATTAGAGTTTTTGCAGGAGCCCCACCATCCTCCCATGAGGACATTGGTCGCCTTGATGGATGACCTCCACAGGGAAGTGGACAGGGGGAGTGTGACCCTGCTCATTCTCTTGGATATCTCAGCGGCTTTCAATACCATCGACCATGGTATCCTTCTGAGGAGACTCGCTGGGATGGGACTCGGAGGCACGGTTTTACTGTGGCTCCGGTCCTTCCTGGAGGATCGTTCCCAGTTAGTGAAGCTGGGGGACTCCTACTCGGACCCCTGGCCGTGACCTGTGGGGTCCCGCAAGGTTCTATTCTGTCCTCCATGCTATTTAACATCTACCTGAAACCGCTGGGAGAGGTCATCCAGAGTTTTGGAGTACGGTGCCATCTCTATGCAGATGACACCCAACTCCACTACTTATTTCCGCCAGACTCCAAGGAAGGCCCTTGGATACTGGACCAGTGCCTGGCCGCTATGATGATCTGGATGAGGACAAACAAGCTGAGGATCAATTCTGACAAGACAGAGGTCCACCAGGTCAGTCACCCGTCTGACTGGGGTATTGGGTGGCAACTTGTGCTGGATGAGGTTGCACTCCCCCTGAAATCACAGGTCCGCAGTTTGGGAGTCCTCCTGGATTCAGCGCTGACGCTTGATGCACAGGTGTTGGTGGTGGCTGGGATGCCCTTTGCACAATTAAAACTCGTGCCAACTGCGACCTTACCTCATGAAGTCTGACTTGACCATGGTGGACCATGCCTTAGTTACCTCTAGCCAGATTAATAACTCGGGCTAGTTACAGGGAGCTGTCCACCCCCCTGTTTAAGAAGCTCCACTGGCTGCCGTTTATTTTCCGGGCCCAATTCAAGGTGCAGGTTATCACCTTTAAAGCTCTAAATGGTTTGGGACTCATCTACCTTAGTGACCGTATCTCCCTCCATGAACCAACCCTTTGATCTTTGGGGGTGGCCCTCCTTTCACCCCTGCTAGCTTCACAAGCTCATCTTGTGGGCACAAAGGAGAGAGCCTTCTCCTCTCTGGCTCTGGAACTCATTACTTGGAGAGATCAGGAAAGCCCCTACCCTAGAAACCTTTAAAAAGAACCTTAAAACCTGGCTCTTCCACTGCGCCTTTGGTGAGCAGGTACACAACTTGACACTACTGCTCCCCTCAATGTTTCTGTCACTTGAGTACATGTCCCCCTCGTGGGAAAGCTTGGTTCCACAACCCCGTTTTATGAGCTCCCCTTTGCAAATAACCTGCTCCTCCTTTTACCTCACCCGAGTTTTTTAACGTTTTATCCTGCGCATGTGGCCTGCCCAATGTCATTGTGATTGTGTTTATTGTAGTTTTATATTACTAATGTATTCATATGTTTTTATATAATTATGTTGCTGCTTGTGTTTTGGTTTTATTTTGCTGTAATCTGTTGTCTGGGCTTGACCTCATGTAAGCCGCCCCGAGTCCCCGTGGGGGGAGATGGTGGTGGGGTATAAATACAGTTTATATTATTATTATTATTATTATTATTATTATTATTATTATTATTATTTGCCCTTGGGCGGGGCTACGCCTCAGTTCCTCGCCGCTAGACAGCAATAAAGTACCAAGGCATGACATGAGAAGGGAGGATGGCTGAGTTGTGTGAATTTCACAGAGACACTCGAAATATGGTTACAGGTAAACAACCTATACTTCTTTGTGTTGTCTGTGAAATGCACACAGATGGGTGACTAGCAAGCCACAAACCTAGAGGTGGGTCATGCCACGCAGGAGAACAGTACAGCTCTGCTGAACACTGCATCCTTCTTAGGAAGGACATCAAGTTTGTAGTGGGCAAATGTAGAGGGTTGCTGCTTTGCAGATGTTTTCAATGGAGATGCCTCATAAGAAGGCTTGGGATGCAGAAATTGACCTCGTCAAGTGGGCCTTAATTTGAGGAGCTGGTTCTTTTTCTGCCCATTTGTAGGCAAGTGCTGAAGGTGGGGTGTTGTTACAGGAATCTGGATCGATGGTATTGCCTTTGGGCTGGAGGTCTTGGTGAGAAGGGGTTGGATGGGGTGGAGGTGGTGCTGGGTTTAGAGGAGAGCAGGGAAACCACCGGCATGGGGTTGGAAGAGGAAGAGTAGTGGATTTGTTAGCCCACCAGGGGGTTAGGTGAAGGTTGGGGGTGGTATGAATCTCCTTGTGGGTAAAAGCCAGGATATATAGGGAATGGAGGGGGGAATATAAAGGAAATGGGTATTCATAAGGATAGTGGAAGTGTGGGTCAGGAGGATGTTGGGAGTATCTCGATGAGGAGTGTGATCGAGACTACAACTCCGGGGAGGAAGAGGAGTTCAAGTAGCAGGAGCTGCGGTGGCTCTTTGATTTCCAAAAAGGAGGCTGAGGATTCTTGCCCGGTTTGTAAGGCTTGTAAAGGCTGGGAAGTCAGTTTGAGCGGGGGAGGGCTCAAGGGTTGGTTGCCAGTGAGTTGCCGTCACTTAAGATTTATTTTGTTTGTCTTTTGACTTTGATTTCGCCTGGTGGGTAGATTGTTTGGACAGCCTCGCCTTTTTAAAAGGTAGTTCAGCCAAAAAAGTAGCAGCCGCGGCGTATTATCCGCATTAAGCGGAGATTGGGATGACTGCTCTCCCAGAGTTAAGGGAGGTATCGGTTGGTCGGCCGAAGGGTGGGCAGGATGCCTATCATTTTCAGGCGCTAGGGCCTGGTCATAAAGAAGGGCTTTTAGGCACGAATCCATTTTTACGAGCCTGGTTGGTAAAGGCTCTGCAAATCTCGCAGGATTGGGGGTTATGGGATTTGCCCAGGCACAAAAGGCATTTTGTATGTCTATCAGTGTCCGGGAGGTTAGTCCCACAAGCCTTATCCATAGCCAATCTGTGGTCAGGGTTGGAGAGGGCAGCGTCATCGAGGGACTCAATGGTCCAAGAGTGAGGTACGGTAATGGAGAGAAAAATTTCTGTGTTGCTACTGTCATGCGGAAAGAGGAACTGAGGCGTAGCCCCAGCCAAGAGCATATATATTTCATGGGAGGATGCTTAATTGAGGGCTAGAAGGGTCCGAAATTGCTGCGCATGTGCAGGAGAAACCCAATTGTGTGAATTTCACAGACGACACGAAGAAGAAAGAAATTAATGTAAAGGTCCTGCCAGAAAGCGGGTGAGGTAGTAACCACTGAAGAGTGAAGAGAATATTACTGAGAATGGGTTCAGTGTTTGCTAAACATGGTTTGCAAAGAGCTGTCTTCATCAATCCAAGAAGTGTTTTGAGAATTGTTCTTTTCTCAGAACATGTGTCTCAAAACCCAGTTACATTTTCAATTGAGGATATGTCCTCCTTCTGCGTCACTTTCACATTCTGTGAGTCCACCTTTCTTTACCATGGTTTGGAACAGATCCCCACAAAGCCAGACCAGGCATTGCTCAGCAGACTGTTGTTGTTGACCTGACTGGAGTAAGGATTCAGAAAGCATCCTTATAGAAAGTTGTTATAATTCTGTTTTTCAGTTATAGCAAACTCTTTAGATACCTCATCTTCTGACCCAGGGGAACTATAGTAGTAAATGGATAGAGAATTCAGTTCTCCTAGGATTTCCGGGTGCCCATTTATTCAGATTTTTTTGCTCACTGTACATAATCTAATGTCCGGAGTCAGGATCTCCCATCTATGCAGGTCCTCCTATAGATTTACATTTTCACAGTTGAGTTATTGTTTTTCCCTTAACACTTCCAGCCAACTGGAAATGGCATTGGATAACTGAAATGTAGCCACATATTAGTCTGAATTTAGGGATGGTGGAATTTAGCTGGGGGATTTGACTTATGTCCAAGTATAGAATAGTAAATCCGCCAGTTATTAGATTCAAGTGGATCCTTCAACAAGAACTTTGGAAAGTGGAAGAAGTAGAAGTAGCCCTAGTTCATTGAAATCTTTCTTTTGTCTAATCAATTTTACAAAACATATCTGGGAAATATAGCAGGTTTTTATTACCTCCTAACATTGTACTTTGAAATTTTTTTTAAATGTATAAAAGGTTTAGAGGAAACATAAGTGAATTTTGTGGTTAGACTTGGATCCCTTCTCCAAAACTTCATTATGTACATATGAAAATATAGCTATTCCAAAATCCAAAATACTCAACCTGTATTTCAACTAGAATAGGCATCTTTTGTGCAACAATCATCAACAGTATCTGAATTCATGAGTTTTCAGAATCATGAATTCATGTTTATATTATCACTTCCATCATTTGTCAGACAAGTGAAACCCATAGTTTTAAAAAAATTCGAATACCCTACAGACTGTACTAGGGAAGGTTGTTTATTAGGTACCCAATTGGCTTGCAAGTTTCTGAAAGATAAGGCTTCCCTCTTCAGAATAACACTTATTCAGATTCTTTTCTTCTCCTTCTCCTCCCTTGGCAGCAGTGACAGCTCTTCAACCCTCAAATGGTTACGACAACAGAGGTGGCAACAGTACAAGCAGCTCAACTTTTTGTCAGGCACCCATAATTTGTAAAATATTTGTTGGATATGTATATTTATAGGTTTTTAAATAAAATCAAATAAAGAGTTTTCTGATAAAATTGAACTTGGTATTACATTTATGCTTGCAATCTTCTTAATGCAACTAACCAGTTTTATACATCAAGTTCTTTTGTAATGAAAATTAAATAAATAGGATAACTACACCGTGTGCAATTTACCAACCTGGAAACATTGTATTTATTATTTTTCAAGCAGGATTATAAACTGGAGTTGACAAATGTTCTATTTGTGTAAATAATGGATTGACCTTATCACAAATACTTTGTACATTTCAACTTTACAGAGAGGCCTTCTTTATGTTGGTTTTATGCTTTTTATAACTTTGTCAATTAGTTTTTTAACTTCCTTCTGTCGTGCTGTTGCCCGGCTGATACAGTCTTGAAGTTTTGCTCCTGTGAGGGCACTTCCTCCTTTGAAAGAAATAGAAAAGAACACATTCAATCTAATACTGGACAATTCCTCTCAGGTGGCTTCTAAATAAACTGAAGATTTCTCTTTCTTTCTGGAGTAAATTTATGCACCACAGATTCAAGTGACAGCTTTTTAAGCGGCCCACACGTTACTTCCTTGAACAACTGCTGTTTGACTCAAGTAGAGTGAACTCCCAGTTAACTAGAACTCAAGCAACCAGAACTCTAAGCAAGTGGTAAAATTGAATTTTTAAAAGCTGTTTTATAATACCAGAAAAGTATGTTACATTACATTTTTCTTTAATACACATATTTAAATAGCAATATCAAGCCAATATAAAGTTTCTGGTATGTATAGTATGACACCTAACTTTAATTGTAACTCTCAAACAGCCAGAGACTACATTTATTTGGCATCTACCAATTCTCCATGGTGCTGGTTAACTAAGGGTCTGCCGAGTTTATAATGAGATGTAACTATATAGATGAAGTAAATGCTATGTATGGCAACTTATAATTTGGCACAGTACCTGGTTTATGAACTGAACATAGTTTGCCTTCTTCATCAGTGACTACAGTTAACATGCCTGTTGCCAAGTCTTCCTCTTCTGCAGTTGGGTCAACTATCATTACTGTGCTTTTGAGAAAATACATTGAAAATTCTGTTGTAGAGTGATGTTTCATAAATACATATTTACATATATTCACGGTAAAGGACCTGAACCAAAATAACTGCTATTTTCAAGAATGCACTAGATTATCAGACAAACAAGGACATCAAAACTACTCCTTTAACATCATATAGCAAAAGGATCATATCATAGATTTCTTGTGGAATAAATCCCAATTTTGTACAAATGACTGAATTAGAACACTGAGGTCCCATTGTTTCTCTAACAAAAAGATTCTTCCAGACAAGGAGTATTAAGGTGATGCCCCTTGGTAAAGAAACAGGGCCAATACAGTTGGAGGAGGCCACAGTTGAAACTTCCTTACAGCCACTACAGCCAGCCCTCACATTATCTGGAGTTAGGGGCACAGAAACCCCCACAAAAGTGAAAAACCACAAATAAAAAAATAAGTATTTTGTTTTACCTGAAAGAACATCTCTCTGGGTCCTCCAGCACAATTCAGTGGTCAAAGTTGACTACGGAATCGCACTGGAGAACCTAGAATTTAATCAGATCCACAAAAGAGGAGGGCTGGTTGCATTCTACACCATCCATCTTTGCATTAATTGTTCCTTTTACAGTATTGTTGTGGCATGCTCATCACCAACACCCATCAATGTCAAAAACTATTAGGAAACTCTGTCGGCAGCCACTTACTCAAAGAGAACAAAGGATGTAGCCACTGGTTCCTTCCTAATTGTCAAAGGAATCTTCTCTTTCAAGTTAACTTCTGCCAATCCAGTTTCTTCATTTATTGTAACAGCAGGTAACTGCACTGATTAGAAAGATAATATACAATCAAAGTTGGTTATCTTTCTTTTAAAAAGAAAACTAGGGTGCATGAAAAGAAAGCTCAATGTAAGGTTATTAGACCTGTGTGATGTATAAAAAGTGTTTCTAAAATATTGTAAGGATTCGTATACTAACTATAACGATATAACGAAATTTCCAGTAATTTTTCGCTATGTAATAGTGCAAGTGGGGGGAGCTTCCAGGCTCCTTTCTCTCTCATTTTTAGAGCTATTAGGATGAAATTTGCTACAATGGTTGAACAAATGCCACTGTTATCCCTGCCCCCACCACACCCCAGTTTCTGGGGCCCTTCAGTCCAATTCCCTTCTGCCAGGCAGCAAAACAGATGCTCATCCAGCCTTTGAAATAACAAGAAACGAATAGGAAAACTACGTAAACTTCGGAGTTACTACCTCTCAACTTTGCCTGGGTTGATTCAACTCCCAACTCTTGAAATCCCTTTACAGAAGGAATACGGGTCTCCCTCCATCAAAACTTTCAGAGAGGAGGTGAAGGAGGCAGCACAAGGTGATAAGGTAGGCTGGGCTGGACTGCTGCTGCTGCTGCAAGGCTGGGTTTGCCAGGCAGTGCCGCCCTGATCCGGCCAGCTGCACAGCCTCCCTCATAGAATCATAGAGTTGGAAGAGACCTCATGCGCCAGTCCAACCCCCTGCCAAGAAGCAGGAATATTGCATTCAAATCACCCCTGACAGATGGCCATCCAGCCTCTGTTTAAAAGCTTCCAAAGAAGGAGCCTCCACCACACTCCAGGGCAGAGAGTTCCACTGCTGAACGGCTCTCACAGTCAGGGAGTTCATCCTCATGTTCAGATGGAATCTCCTTTCTTGTAGTTTGAAGCCATTGTTTCGTGTCCTAGTCTCCAGGGACGCAGAAAACAAGCTTGCTCCCTCCTCCCTGTGACTTCCTCTCACATATTTATACATGGCTATCATATTTCATCTCAGCCTTCTCTTCTTCAGGCTTAAGCCGCTCCTCATAGGGCTTGTTCTCCAGACCCTTGATCATTTTAGTTGCCCTCCTCTGGACATATATCCAGCTTGTCAATATCTCTCTTGAATTGTGGTGCCCAGAATTGGATACAATATTCCAGGTGTGGTCTAACCAAAGCAGAATGGAGGGATATCATTACTTCCCTGGATCTAGATGCTATGCTCCTATTGATGCATGCCAAAATTCCATTGGCTTTTTTTGCCGCCACATCACATTGTTGGCTCATGTTTAACTTGTTGTCCACGAGGACTCTAAGATCTTTTTCACATGTACTGCTCTCGAGCCAGGCTTTGCCCCCCATTCTGTATCTTTGCATTTGTCACTGTTGACCTTCATTTTGTTAGTTTTGGCCCATCTCTCTAATCTGTCAAGATCGTTTTGAATCCTGCTCCTGTCCTCTGGAGTATTGGCTATCCCTCCCAATTTGATGTTGTCTGCAAACGTGATGATCCTGCCTTCTAACCCTTCATCTAAGTCATTAATAAAGATGTTGAACAGGACCGAGCCCAGGACAGAACCCTGCAGCACTCCACTTGTCACTTCTTTCCAAGATGAAGAGGAAGCATTGGTGAGCACCCTCTGGGTTCGTCCATTTAACCAAGATCTCACCGTAGTTTTACCTAGCCCCACATTGGACTAGTTTCCTTACCAGAAGGTCATGGGGGACCTTGTTGAAGACCTTACTGAAATCCAGGTACGCTACATCCACGGCATTCCCCGCATCTACCCAGCTTGTAACTTTATCGAAAAAAGAGATCAGATTAGTCTGGCATGACTTGTTTTTGATAAATCCATGTTGACTATTAGCAATGACATTTGTTTCTAAATGTTTGCAGACCACTTCCTTAACAATCTTTTCCAGAATCTTGCCTGGTATCGACGTGAGGCTGACCGGACGGTAGTTGTTTGGGTCATCCTTTTTTTCCTTCTTGAAGATTGGGATCACATTGGCCCTCCTCCAGTCTGCTGGAACTTCTCCTGTTCTCCAAGAACTCTCAAAGATGATTGCCAATGGTTCCAAAATGACTTCCGCTAGTTCCTTCAGTACTCTTGGGTGTAGTTGATCAGGCCCTGGGGACTTGAACTCATTTAGAGCAGCCAGATATTCCTGGACGACTTGTTTCCCAATTTAGGGTTGGATGTCCTCTAATCCCTCATCCACTCCATCTTGCTGAGGTTGAAGATGACTTTCTTTTTGTGAGAAGACCGAGGCAAAGACGGCATTAAGTAGTTCTGCCTTTTCCCTACCCCCTGTCAGCACTGCCCCATCTTCTCCTCGAAGAGGCCCTATCGCCGCCTTGTTTTTCCTTTTTCTACTCACATAAGAAGCCCTTTTAATTGTTTTTAGTGTCCCTGGCAAGCCTGAGCTCGTTTTCTGCTTTAGCCTTGCGGACCTTTTCCCTACAGGTGTTGGCTATTTGTTTGAATTCTTCTTTAGTGATTTCTCCCTTTTTCCACTTCTTGTGCATGTCTCTTTTGCGTTTTAGCACAGTTAGAAGTTCTTTGGACATCCATTCTGGATTCTTTGCTCTTGTCCTATTTTTTCTCTTTGTTGGCACAGTTTGCAATTGCGCCTTGAGTATTTCACTCTTGAGAAATTCCCATCCATCCGTAACTCCCTTGTCTTTTAGTATCTGTGTCCATGGAATGCTGCTCAGTGTTTCCTTTATTTTTCGGAACTCAGCTCTCCTAAAGTCCAAAATGCGGGTTTGACTTGTCTTAGTTTCGGCCTTCCTTTGTACCTCAAATTGCAGGAGCACACGGTCACTTGCCCCTAAGGATCCGACCACTTCAGCCACATCGATCAGGTCCTCCGCATTTGTTAAGATGAGATTGAGAGTAGCCAATCCCCTTGTTGCCTCTTCTACCTTCTGGACCATGAAATTGTCTGCAAGGCAAGCGAGGAATTTGTTGGACCTTGTACTCTTGGCCGAGTTTGTTTTCCAGCAAATACCGGGATAGTTGAAATCGCCCATGACTACTACATCTCTTCTCTGTGCCTGTTTGGTCAACTGTTGGCAGAAGACTTCATCAAGTTCTTCCTCCTGGCTTGGAGATCTGTAGTAGACGCCCACAATGAGATCTTTTTGAGTCACCGACACACGATGCTTACGAGGCGGACCCTCCATCGCCCACTGACAACGTTCGAGCTTTCACCAACCAGATGGCTAGGATGGCCGAAACGCTCGGTCTCGAGGTCAAGCAGACATCAAAAGCTGTGACCGATTCTGTGTTTAAAAGGGTACAGTCTGAGGCGCCCCCAGCTCCTCTTCTACCCTTCCTCCCTTATCTACTAGAGGTGATACAAGCATTGTGGAAGACTCCTTCCTCGATTCCACCGACATCCAAGCGCATCGAAGCCTGGTACCACACAGATGACGAGGGGCTTGAGTGGCTCAAGCACCACCCAGACCCGAACTCAGTAGTGGTCAAGGCATCCCAGTCCGGAAGACAATCTAACACACCATCGGACCGGGAAGGGAAGCGTTTCGACGCCGTAGGCAGGAAACTGTACTCGGGAGCCCTCCTCTTGGCGAGAATGGCCAATTATGGAGCCTGCATGGGAGCCTACCAACAAATTATATGGGAAAAGGCTCAACCTTTCCTGGCTAAGATGTCGGATGAAGATCGAGCAGTCCTTTCTGCGCTATCACAGGAAACAACCTCTCTGGCCCACCATCAAATGCAGATGGCTAAACACACAGGAGACACTGCGGGCAAGATGATTGCCCATGCCGTGGCTATTCGAAGGCACTCCTGGCTGCGTTCCTCGGGTCTGTCCTCGTCATCCCGCCAAGTCATCGAGGATCTTCCCTTCGATGCTCTGGGACTGTTCAATGCCGGAACAGACAATAAGTTAAAGTCAAACCAGGACTATAAGATCCTTGCCTCAAAATGTGGGATTGAGATGCATCCGCAAACCCAGCGCACACGGTGGTACGGATACTGTCAACGACACTTCGGGTCCTACCGCCATCAATCGACCAGGCAGGCGCCTCGTCCGCTTCAGTCAGCCCAGGCACAACCCCAGCAGCAACAACAAGAGCAGCGCCGAGTTCAACAGCCACAGAGGTCCCAAACTCACCAGACACAAAAGAATACCAACTCTAGACGTCGGGTTTGACGTTTTCCCCGACGATATCGACTCCGTGTCCGTTACTTCTGCCGTGCCGCCCTCGCCCTCGTCGGTATGCCTTCCCGACACTGTAATCGACAATCCGGTCAAGTTTGGAGACCATCTAAGGACTTTTATACAGGCCTGGCACCATATCACATCCGATGCATGGGTGCTGAAAATTGTTCGAGACGGCTATGCGTTGCAGTTCAAATACTTACCTCCAACTGGACGCATTGTTCGAACCGAGCCGTCTCCTCCGATCTTGGCGGAAGTCAATTACTTGCTGAAAAAAGGGGCGATCCGAAGATCTCAGTCTCGTTTAGACGGTCGTGCCTTCTTCTCCAGGTACTTCACGGTACCGAAGCCAGATGGCTCCCTTCGACCAATTCTCAACCTCAGGGCACTCAACAAATTCATGAAACCGACAAAGTTCAGAATGGTGACGGTATCGTCAATCATCCCCTTGCTTCATCGAGGCGATTTTTTCGCATCAATAGACTTAAAGGACGCTTATTTCCATTTATCCATTCGAGAGAATCACAGTAGGTTTCTCTCCTTCAAAGTAGGAGAAAAGACTTTTTCATTTACTGTTCTTCCGTTCGGGCTCGGTACGGCACCCAGAACATTCACCAAATGCATGTCCGTGGTTGCCGCTCATCTCAGAAGAAGGAAAATCCGCGTTTTTCCTTACCTGGACGACTGGTTGCTGGCCTCAAAGTCTCCAGACCTTCTTCGGGATCAGATTGCCTTCACCCTCGACTTGCTGCGAAGGCTCGGTCTACAGCTAAATGCCGAGAAGTCACACCTTACACCCACAACATAGATAAAATTTATCGGCGTCGACTTCGACTCAACGAGAGAAAGGGTGTCCCTCCCAGCGGTCAGGTTCCAGGCCCTTCAGCACGAGATTGCACGATGCCTTTTTCCTGTCAAGCTGAGGGCACGCCAGATCCAAGTTCTCTTGGGGCACATTGCGTCAACGGTATCTGTCACACCGTTTGCCAGACTCAAGATGCGCCCATTACAGTGTTGGTTCCTCGACAACTTCGATCCTTGTCGAGATCCCGAGACAAAGCTGCTGTCAATGCCGGCCGTGGTTCGCTGTTCCCTGAACTGGTGGAAGGATTGACAACATGTCTGCATAGGCCTGCCTTTCCACCCAAGGCAACCATCGGTCGTGCTCACGACAGACACATCGACGTTCGCCTGGGGCGCCCACACGGGACAATTTTCCATACAACACGTGTGGTCCCCAGAAGAGCAATCTCACCACATAAACTACCTAGAACTGTTAGCCATTTTCAAGGTTCTCAAGGCCTTCCTTCCCCTCCTGACGGGGCAAGTGGTTCAGATCCAGACAGACAACATGGTGGCCATGTATTATGTCAACAAACAGGGGGGCACTGGCTCAGAAAGTTGCTAGCACTGGCCACGAGACTGTGGAACCGGTGCATCCAACATGCAATTTATCCATCGGCACTTCACCTTCCAGGTCATTTGAACGACCAAGGCGACTCCCTGAGCCGCTCCACGTCGACTTCCCATGAGTGGAAGCTCGACACAATAGAGCTCCAAGCCCTGTTTGACAAGTGGGGATGGCCTTCGATCGATCTGTTTGCTGCTCCGAACAATCATCAGCTCCCGCTCTTCGGTGCACGCCTTCCTCAGGACTCAGCACCAGGGTGTCTAGGAGACGCGTTCCTGATGGACTGGTCGACCTATTTTCTATACATCTTTCCACCGATCCCTCTCTTGCTCCGAGTGATCAAGAAAATCGAGATGTCCAGGGCCAACTGCATCCTCATCGCACTGGAGTGGCCGAGACAAGTCTGGTTCCCAGCACTTCTGAGACTATCCAACGCTCAGATGATCAAATTACCGCCTCGTCCGGACCTCTTATCCAGAGAAGACGGCCTTCTTCTACACCCAGATGTTTCATCCCTCCATCTGGCGGCATGGAGGATAACGTTTTAGACCCGTTTTCCCCCGGGCTCAGATCGATCCTTGAGGCAGCCCACAAGCCGACATCGAGAGCGTATGCATACCGTATAGGGCGCCTCCGAGAATTCCTCCGGCATCGGGCGATTTCGGAGTTTCCTCCGCCGATACAGACGGTTTTGGACTTCCTTCTGTCTCTGACGACTCAGAAACTTACCCTGGCTTCCTTGAAGTCCTACGTCGCAGCACTCTCCTGGTACTTCCAAAGGCTAGGTGCTCCCTCACTCTTCAGCAACCATTTCATCAAGACCTTCTTAAGAGTTTACAACCATCTTAATCCACTGGTTCACCCACCGACGCCGGGATGGAACCTCGACATCGTGCTCTCCCAGCTAACGGGCCCCCCCTTTGAGCCCTTGGCCACAACAGACCTTCGCCTACTTTCATGGAAAGTCTCCTTCCTGGTCGCCATCACGTCGGCACGTAGACCTTCAGAATTGGTGGCGTTGCGAGTCAACGAACCCTACCTGCTCTTTCACACCGATCGAGTAGTGTTGAGAACCGATATCACTTTCTTACTAAAGGTGGTATCCTCCTTCCATGTCAACGAGTACATAGTCCTGCCGGCTTTCTTCCAAAACCCTTCATCTGTAGCAGAGAAAAAATTGCATTCTCTCAACGTTCGAAGGGCATTGTTGTTTTACAGACAAAGGACTGCTGCCCTGAGAAAGACCCCCAGACTTTTCGTCGCTTATGCGTCAGACAAGCTGGGACTACCACTCTCTTCCCAGAGACTCTCTCGATGAATTGCCTCGACGATCGAACTCTGTTATGAACTGGCGCATAAGCCGCCACCGTCGACGGTTAAATCGAGGTCGACAAGGGCCATGGCGGCCACGACAGCATTCCTGCGGGGGATCCCGTTGGACTCGATTTGCAGGGCGGCCATTTGGTCTAGCCCAATGACTTTCATTTCCCAATGACTTTCATTTCCCACTACCGGCTGGACACTCGTTCTCGACGGGAGACCGCCTTCGGTCAATCAATCCTGTCGATTTGCCCCCTATAAATATGGTCACTCGGGCTCACCGGGGTGGTTTTCTTTCCTACGTTGTCCTCTTTTTCGGGACACCAGCACTACTGTACAGTAGGGACTGTGTTTTGGACAACCCCTGTTGGGTACATTGATCGTGTGGACTTTTCACTGGTTCCCTCCTGTACCGGGAGTATGAAAGTTCAAAAGTGTCTTTGTTTCTCCCGTATAACATATTTTTTAAATGATATGCCTGCAATACACTTTCGGTACTTGCACGTACTTAATGTTTTGATACCTCTTCTTGTTATCTGTCTTGTTACCTCTTGTTGGACTCATGGCGAGTCCGGAGTTGCTCTGATATGACGTAAGTCATCCACTTGGAAGCCTACCAGGTTATGTACTGTTAACTAACTATGTGGGAATGTGTTTCTTCCCCTTGTTTGATTGTATGCTTGCTTATGCAACAGTTATGTTCTTGCTACTGCATATGCTTATGCACACGTGAAACTCTCCTGTATTATACAGGCTCTCTCTTTATTCACAATAAAACATGTTTTGGTCCTTTAATTGGTGTCGGTTTGCTTCCCACCAGCCGGGACCTTAGCTTGCTAGCTCTCCATAAGTGTGCATTCACAGAGGCCACGAAGAAAAATGGTAGGTTACTCACCTGTAACCATGTTTCTTCGAGTGGGCCTCTGTGAATCCACACTAACCCGCCCGGCCGTCCCCTCTTACAAACCTCCCCCTATTCCTCGCTAGGCGGCGTAAGGAATGGCGGAGCGCGCGCGCGGGGCGCCTTTTATGCCCTGCGGGCGGCTGGGCGGGGTTACCGCCAAAACTTAAAAGTTTCAACTTGGAAAAGTTTTCCGTTGGGACCTGCGCAGGCGCAGATTCTCCATAAGTGTGAATTCACAGAGGCCCA
Source organism: Anolis sagrei (assembly GCF_037176765.1). Taxonomy (NCBI): domain Eukaryota; kingdom Metazoa; phylum Chordata; class Lepidosauria; order Squamata; family Anolidae; genus Anolis; species Anolis sagrei. The sequence continues at coordinate 166,908,416 of NC_090022.1, read as the reverse complement.
CTCGAAGAAACATTGTTACAGGTGAGTAACCTACCAATATCTCTGCTAGATATTAAGAATCCATAAGATAAGCAACAGTTGGGTTGTTGTAGGTTTTTTCGGGGTATATGGCCATGTTCTAGAACAGAGGGCCAGGCCACAGTGCCTCAAACTGTTGGAGGGCCAGATTATAATTTGAAAAAGCATGAATGAATTCCTATGCAAACTGCACATATCTTATTTGTAGTGCAGATAACACTTAAAAACAATACAATAATTAACATTAAGAACAATTTTAACAAATATAAATTTATTAGTATTTCAATGGGAAGTGTGAGTCTGCTTTTGGCTGATGAGATAGGATTGTTGTTGTTGTTGTTGTGTGCTTTCAAGTCGTTTCAGACTTAGGTTGACCCTGAGCGAGGACCGGGTAAATGACCTTGGAGGGCTACATCCAGCCCTCGGGCCTTAGTTTGAGGACCCTTGTTCTAGAGCAGTGGTTCTCAACCTTGGGTTCCCAGATGTTTTTGGCCTTCAACTCCCAGAAATCCTAGCAGCTGGTAAACTAGCTGGGATTTCTGGGAGTTGTAGGCCAAAAACATCTGAGGACCCAAGGTTGAGAAACACTGTTCTAGAGCATGGTCATATAGCCCAAAAAAACCTACAACAACCCAGGGATTCCAGCCATGAAAGCCCTCGACAATACATCAAGCATCAGTTGTATTAAGAATAGAACAATGTGTTGACTGCAGGAAAACAAATTCACAGAAAATGGGAGAAAAAGCAACCAACGGAAATTGCAATTCAAGGGTTGCCAAGGGAAAACAGCAGGACAAGACTTCTGCATCAAGTTTTTAAAAGGTTCTCCCCTGTTACATTTACTGGATTAGGAATTTGTTACTGCACTTTCTATACCCACCCACCATCAGAAGATTAGCCTTTATGGAAGAAGGGAAGAGCTCTGAAATGTCTTCCACCAAGGCAAGGCTGACGGACTATTGATTTAACTATCTCCACCACCACCATGTTAATAGGTGCATAGGTAAAGGTTTCCCCCTGACATTAAGTCTAGCCGTGTCCGACTCTGAGGGGTGGTGCTCATCTCCATTTCTAAGCCGAAGAGCCGGCGTTGTCTGCCACTTCAAATGGAACGGTGATACCTTCCTGCTGGAGCAGTACCTATTGATCTACTCACAATTGCATATTTTCAAACTGCTAGATTAGGAGAAGCTGGGGCTAACAGTGGGAGCTCACCCTGCTCCCTGGATTCGACTCGCAAACTTTTTGGTCAGCAAATTCAGCCGATCAGCAGTTTAACCCGCTGAGCCACTGGGGGCTCAGGTGCATATTGTGTATTCTGGACGAATGGGCTAGTAAGAGCAATAATGCAGCTCTAAAACATCTAGTTTATTACCACTACCGGAGGATATGTTTTGCTGGCAGAAGCCCCGATTCTTCATTGTCAGTATTAGGCCACTCCCATAGGCTAAGCAATTTTGAAAAATGTGGTAGATGCCATTACTGGCCTGGTATGTAGTGTAGTCAACAGTCCTGGTCTAAACAAAACTCAGTCCAGTAAGAATTGTTTAATAGATTTTTAAAAAAGAAAAGCTACTCAGATCTGAGAGATTCCATAGCTGCTGCAAAAGCAGCAGACAAAAGAGCGTGGGCAGGGCTTCTGTCAAAATATATCAAGAGCTTTCTAGAAGAACCCATCTGACTGCGCAGGCACAGAAAATACCATACGTGCGAATTTCACAGATGACCACTCAAAGAAACATGGTTACAGGTAAGCAACCATTACTTCATGTCTCCCTTGATACTGTTCTACCTTCCACGAGGAAGCTTTTTTCATTCATTTTAACATACTGGATGGCACCGAAACTCCGTGGTCAATCTGCATCCATTGATTCATTTGTAAATGCTGGAAAGCAACTTACCATTTCTTAAAGCTGCTAAGAAAGCACAAATGCAGGCATCTAGAAGGTTTCCATCATAGTCCAGGCATATAATATCACAATACAGAACCCAAGCGATCTAAGGAAAGAAAACTTCATGAGAATGCTCTCTAAAGGCACTATGAAATGTAGATATGTGAGTCACTGCAATGCACAGATTAATTCTGAAACAAAGGTTGGGTGCATAAAGTACCCACTTTGGTTTGTACCCCTCCCCCAATGGCAAGAAATGTTTAAAATTGAAATCCCAACATCTGGAGAGTAGTGTTCAATTCGGGTAGCAAAATGCAAATATCCAAATTCTGGGCTGCATTTCCCAGCATTCGTTGTCACTGGCTATGTTTGACTGGAGCACAGAGCATGTAAGAGAACACCGGGATTGTGGCGCAGCTGGCTGAGTGTCAGCTGCATTAAGATCACTCTGACCAAAAGGTCATGAGTTCAAAGCCAGCCCGGGCTGGAGTGGGTGTCCAGCCATTGTGTAGCCCGTTGTCGACGTTTGCAACCCGAAAGACAGCTGCATTTGTCAAGTAGGAAAATAAGGGACCACCTTGTGTGGGAGGCTAAATTTAACTAATTTATGAGGTCATAAAGAAAAAAGACTCCGGGGAATGTGGAATGCGGAAGAACTTCATCGGTGTCGTTGATGGACGATGGAAAGCAGCAGCTCCCCTGGCGGCCAGAAAAAAAAAAAGTTAAATAGCCTCGGTGTATTTGTGCGTTAAATGTTTGTCAAACTGGCATTGAATGTTTGCCATATATGTGGTTACTGTAATCCGCCCTGAGTCCCCTGCGGGGTGAGAAGGACGGAATATAAGAACTGTAAATAAATAAATATCTATTCTTAATTTCACTTAAGTAATGGGAAGATCAGGAAAGATTAAAGCCAAGGGAGTACAAAAAGTCCAATCAGCAGTTGTAGTTGTTACACACTTTTCAAAGAGGTATCTAACATTTCCTTATGCAACAGGTCCCTATGTGTAACAGACTAAAGGCCAGTCAAAGCATATGCCTTTTAATTTAGTCTGTTGCGGTAACTGTCCTCACCATCCATGCAATCTGGGGACAATGTGAATTGCAACCCAACAGCTCTTGTGGTTCTGAGGTTGGGGAAATGTTAAAGGACATGTTAAAGTCAGACGTCATCTCCACAGACCTTGTATCTCAATACAAACCCTACTCTCCTCACTGAACAAAACGAAGTGCAGCCTTCCAGACAATACTGTATCACAAATTGCATTAGCAATAGTTATGGTGCCTAATGATTAGGAATACAGATGTTGTAGTCCAGCATCAGGGGGACACACAGAAAATCCTAGATGGTGGAGTGCTTGGTTCTTATCCTTCTCCCCAGCAAACTTGCCACCACCAGGTAAACCTTTCCTAGGATAGGTATCAATGCTTTGGGTTGGAAGCTACTTCGGCCACCAACTATAGCCATCATTACTTCAAAAAGCACTCAAAACTGAAAATGGATACACTCATGAAAAGTCATTAACACTTCTTCAGTGCATGTTAAAGAGAAGACCTTTTCTCTGTATTAAATGTGACGAAAGTCTGGACTGTCATAGGTACATGAACCAGTTTTTGCTGGGATCAGTATTAGTGAAGATTGTGATTCCATTAGGATATACACAATGTTTCCACCATTGCCATCCAACATCTTCAAATATCCAATTTTCCTATGCAGTTTGGCCTTGTAATCTAATATAGTGAGCAGAGTAAAACACAAGCATAATTCACCATTTTATCTATATATCCACAGCACATGTGGGAACATCCTTATTTTTCAATATAAACTGAAACTGGCTGGTCCTGGATGTCGAGATATTGCCCAATCAATATATAATGTAAAGCCTGACATTCTACTTACCTTCCCATCTACAATGCAGAGATCCTCTTTCGGCACTACCTGTGAACTGAGAAAGAGGCACACTGAAGAAGAAAATCCAATTTTTCTTGGAATCCACATAAGAATTTAAACACAATATTTCTTACTTTTCAATCACATCTGCAATGAACTGACTAGCAGCCTGAGCCTCTTCCCCAGGAGGTCCAGGTCGAAACCTTGATGAACAGAGTGGAGGAAGATCCACATTAGGAACTATGGGAAGAAAAACCATTATGAAGCAAAATATCTCTTGGAATACCTATAGTGAAACAATACACATTCAGTACTTCATATTCCAAATGTGCTCTTGTTAGAAGAAAACACAAAGTGTATAAAGGGATCTGTAGCACCCTAGTGAATGACATTGGTAGAATAAGCTTTCACAGACTCTGTAGACATCCCACACTAAAATGGGTATGGCTTTGAATTCTATTCACATATTGTATATTTAAGCCAAAAAAAAAAAAACACATGCCAACATACCATACCAGGATTATTTTTTTGAAGAATACACTGAAATTTAAACTGGTGCAAAGATTAACTTTAAAAAAAATCTGTATTCTGAAGATCTCTTTCAAAGAAGCAGGAAATATATGTGCCAAACAAAAGCAAAGTGCAGGAGAACAAAAAACAACTCAATGAAATGGGAACCAAAACTTTTTAGGTTTTGGTTCCCATTTCCCCAACAATGCCTTCCTCCTGGCAAGGGACCCAAGGTAGCTAATAACTACACTAAAACTAGAGCAAACTAATATGGAATAGGGCTATGCATTTGAAAGATTTGCAGAAAATGAAACTGTAGTCCATCATCTACAAAAGTAGAAATCAAGGTTATGCAAGCATTGCATATCTAAGAAAAGTACACTGACATGATGCTTCAAAGAACTGGGATGTAAACAGTAGGTCAAGGTTACTATTCTCTTTACCAGTTCTGTTTCACAAAGCATTTTGAATTCTGTGTCTATTTGTCTCACTAAACTCAGTGGAACTTATTTCTTGGAAAGAATTTATAGGAACACTGCTACTTGTTCAGCATATAAAAATAGGAGACATGGCCACTTAAACAACAATTTATAGGAACATTGCTACTTGTTCAACATATAAAAATAGGAGAGACATGGCCACTTAAACAACAATTTATAGGAACACTGCTACTTGTACAGCATATAAAAATAGGAGAGACATGGCCACTTAAACAACAATTTATAGGAACACTGTTACTTGTTCAGCATATAAAAATAGGAGAGACATAGCCACTTAAACAACATTTTTTTTAAATGTCAGTTTTTATCACTGAAACGAGAATGTAGAAATGCTCAGATAATTAAAATAGGTGCTAGTCCTGATGACTTCAGGAACTTCCTGGTATATTAAACTCAACAGCTGATATTTAATAATGCTTTCTTTGCTTTCAAAGCAAATTAAATTTTGCTAGTAGCATTTTTTATGAAAGGTTTCATAGGAACAAATGCCAAGAACAACCTAGGAAATCTCCCTGTTCCCTTACATTTCCTTCTTTTTCCAGCCATATCCAGAAACTCAAGAGGATTTCAAGCAAGCTGAACAAATGAACTGAAATAGGCCACCCACAACCAAGAGCGGTGAGTTCTGACTTGATTCCAAAAATGAATTCCTAATTTCAAAGTACTGGAAGGTAATCAACACAAGGTCAGATTTCACAGACACTTTAAACAGCTTTAGGCTGCTCCTCACCATTTGATGAGTGAATCTCGTTCTTTTTTTCACCACAGAAAACCACTAGCATAAGAATACGGTGTGGCAGTAAATAATATGTGTTAAACGTATAGCAAATGTCATTTGAAGTGGCAGAGCCTCAGAAGTATTGCTCCATTTGAACATATTCCTAAATTCTACAGCAGCATTTCAGATAGTACATCTGAAAGGTATTTTGACTAAAGACCAGGATTCTATCCTCACTCATCCAAGAGCATATATCACTGAAATCTGGAGAACATATTTCTGAATAGGCACACAAATGATGATTATGATGGCTCTTAGTAGAGATTAAAAAAAAAAACACGCAGGAATCCCAATCAGCATGCTGCCTTAATTGAAACAAGACTTTCTGAACAAGTGCACTATATTAAAATGTCAGGAGCAGCATATATTCAGATAGAATTACCCAATCTCTGAAATTCCATTAATTCTGATGATGTTAAATAATCTAGCAGGAAATTGAAATAGATTAGCTATTTCAGGAAAAACAGAAACCTTACCAATATATCCTTTGTTACTGGAATCAGCAGGGGGTGCTGCGAATTCCTATAGACAGTATATCCAACACAGGGGAAGAGATGGGGCATACAAAAGAAAAGTAATTTTGAAGTTGCACTATTACAGACCTACACACATTTGAGAAAATCAAGACACATTCTAACTTTTTTTCACACATTTGATAGTTTATTGTTTACTTACAAATATTGCTCACTAATATCAAATGTATAGTAACAAACCTAATGATTCTGTGATAAGTTGTGGGCATGCTATATATTTTAAGGTGATGTGTTTTAATTGTATTGGGCTCTGCCTTGAGCCATGAAGAGAGGCAGGTAACAAATTATTTTTGTTGTTGTGTTGTATGCATCTTCCTTTCCACATCGCTTTTGTACACATACCAATGTCCTTGCTTCATAGTATAAAACCAAACACAGCTTGGTACATTTGTTTGTACCCAATTCGGGTCCCCAGATGTTAATGAATGACAGCTCCCATCGTTTTTTATTATCTGCCATGCGGACTGGGATAATGTGAATTGCAACCCAACAGCACTTGTGACTCTCGAGGTTGGGGAAAGATTAAAGGGCATTTAAGTCAGACATCCTATCCCCAATTGTATCTAACTTAAAACCCCACTGTTCTGACTAAACAGAACATGTTGCATTCTTCCAGGGAATACTATATCACAACTACAATCAGCTCTAATGTTGAAGTATAGAAGAATTGTAATCCAGCATCTGGAAGACCACATAAAATCTGTAGCAGGCCAGATTTGGCCCGCAGGCCTTGAGTTTGACACATGTGTCATATAATATCCCAAATGCATCTCTCTAAGGGCCCTTACACACAGCCCTATATCCCAGAATATCAAGGCTAAAAGATCCCACAGTATCTGCACTCAGATAATGTGAGATTTTCTGCCTCGATATTCTGGGATATAGGGCTATGTGGAAGGGCATTATAAAACACTAAAAGTTGCTGTACCATATTCCAAGCAAATTTGAAAAATAGTGAGTTATCTAACATCCTGATTCAAAATATAAAACCTAATAAATTCTGTCTTTATGATGGGCATGGAAGAATGCAATGTTTACAGGTCACTCTTATACTGAATGCAGCTTTGCAAAGAGAGCTCCCTAGCCAATATTTTAGCTCTACTTTGCAGTTACTAGATTTCCTCAATTCTAAGATGCACTTTTCCCCTACATAAACATAGCTAAAAATGGGGTGCATCTTAGAATCACAGGTGTATCATGTATTTTTGTTGATGTGGTACTGAAATTAGGGTGCATCTTACTATTAATGGTGTCTTATAATGGAAGAAATATGGTAGTTGGATTCAGCACAAGTTGCACTGCACATGTAGGTACTCAAGATCCATTCTCATCTCAGCATTCCAAAGCATATGTCAAGGAATCAAAATTATATTTACAAGAAATAACATTTATGTAGGGATATAGGAATGTGTAATTTCTTCAGACTTGTTGTATGAATAAATTAGCCCTCATATCACAGCCTTCCCAACTGTGGGAAACAGCTTTCTATAGGCAGACAAAATTGAAAGCTGGTCTATTATGATTTCTGTATAAAAAGGGACTACGAGGCTGCATCAGGACACTGCTTTTTCCTAAAGGAAAACCATTGTTTCTCTTTTTCATCCACATCAGGAAAACTGCATCGGTGATCTCAGTTGGTCTATTCTTCTAGAGATAGAAGCAGTCATTGTTACAGGAGAAATGCTATAGCATTCTGATGTTCAGTTGGCTTCATAAAAACCTGAAGCTGCATTTTGAAAAACCTCAGTTCAAGAACCTACCGCCTTTATGCCACATACAACGGTCGTGTTACCTAGCTTCACAAGGGCAGAGCCATCTGCTGTGGTAATTGAACCTGTTGAGAAAGACAAAATGCTTCAGTAGTGTATAAGCTTTCTTCCTTGGCAGATCAGACTAGCAGATCCATGGCAGATACCAGAAGTAACAGACTTGGGTTACATGTAAAATATTTATTTCCAAATTTCTAAAGTGATTTAGAGTGCTGGATTCTCCTTCTCTTCCCCCACTCCCCCCTCTATGTGCACCCACTTACTCTCATTTATTCCTGCGGATTCTGCCACTGAGACTCTGCTACCAGCAAGATGATGAAAAATAACTAAATGTTTATTTTGAATTTGCTGCAGAGGCACTAATATTTAGCAGGAAAGAAGGCACATTTTAGTTTATTTCACTAACATTTCTTCATCATTGTATGAGCCTTTGACATGATAAAATATGCTGTATGGTTTGAGTGAGATTGTATGAAAGGCGTATGAATGTGGCCCAATTGGGCTGAAGATACCATTCTAAGGAATGAGGCCTGGAAAACTACAAGACAGAGACGGACTCATGGACTAATTAAAAATTGCTGATGAGATTTGAGACAAATGATTAACTGTTGACATTCTGACTTGATTAACTCTTGATTAGCATTGCCAAAGACAATTGTTCTTTTAAGTAAGGAAGTCAACACTGTGGCCCCTTACAGAAATGGTTACAAGCCTCCTTGATAAGGAAGGCCAATTAAACAAAATCAACATCTGTCCAGGAACTGATGGAATCTGTCTGGCAGTAATTTACAACTTTCAGAACCACATCAACAGAAAATACTACATAAAAGGACCCTTCTCTCTCAGAGAGTGTGTGTCAGACCAACTGAACACCATCGTGAACAGTCACTGACTCCTCTCAAGAAGCTTCAGCAAGAAGAATGGTAAGAATGCTTGATGAATGAATGAATGAATGTTAGAGTATATGTGTAAATGTTGATGCAATATTCCCCTTTGTCTATGTAACCAATATAATTATTATAAAACCCAGTACTGGAGTCTGTGTCTACTTTTTCTCTGAAAGTGCCTAATGCAACCTGTCTCACTAAAAGCAAAATAAAAGAACCTATTTAATGTTTTAAAAAGTACTTATAACACCTTAAGTGGATCTCAATCGCTTCTTGAAAGGTAGAATTCAAAGACACAGGGTGCATCTACAGTGTTGAATTAATGCAGTTTAATGCAACGTTCACCACCATGGCTCAGCATTATGGGACCCTGAGATTTGTAGTTTGCTGAGGCACTAGCACTTTTTGGCAGAGAAGGCTTAAAATTGCAACTCTCATGATTCCCATGGTATCATGGGCTATGGTAGTTAAACCAGTGTCAGACTGCATTAATTCTACAAAGTAGGTGCACTCATAGTCGTGTTAGTCTGGAATATCAGTAGGCAAAGGGATCTTGTAGCACCTTGCAGACTCACTGAGAAAATTTAGTCTACAAAAGCTTATGCTACCAATGTCATTCTCTCAACTAGTCTCTAAGGTACTACATGATCACTTTGCATAATTCTGCAGAGGCACTGATGGAATACAGTATTCAAACCACAAATCTATTATGCAATTACAAAGCTGCAGGTTGGGTATCTCAGAATACAAATGCTGTCGCTGGCCATGAATGTCAAAGTTATGTAAGAAGATATAGGTCTTTCAAACAACTTGTCTGTTAGTCTAGGTGAAAAAGTACTGGAATAAATCTGCTGATCAAAAATTCTTTATCGTATATGTAGCTGTGAAATAACAATAATATATGCAATGTGCAAATAACCCATTATCTCCGTTTATACCTTTGCTAATGGACTGGAATTTGCAGATACATGCCAATTCATCTGCTTCTCTTTCCCAGTTGTTTTTAAAACATCTTTTATTAAAGCACAACTACTCTCAAATAAGAAACTGGATGCAATGCTCTGCAGGTGGTTTTGAGGTGTTATAATTTTTAATATCAAATTTGTGTCTGTGTTGTGCACATGTAAGGACACTATCCTGTTTGTTTAATGTAGATAAAATGACAGAAGATGGCGTTCATCAGGCTGGAAATGCTATATGGAAATGCTATCTATCTATCTATCTGATTTCGCATACAACTAATGCAAAGAGGCAATATGTTGACAGCATGGGGTTGAATACATAAAACTGAATATATTATTACAGTTAACCTGGACCAGTTAAATATACTTTTCTATTTCAACTGAGATTATGGCCATTACTAATGTCACCTGTTGTAGTAGAGTGTGCTGATCAAGCTACAACTAGTAGTAGAAGGGGAAAGAGGGCTGCTCAGGTGTTGGAACATGATCAACAAAGGAAACTATTTAGGGAGATATTCATGACACCTACAGATACTGAGTCGTTCGAAGGTTTCACTGACTCTGAGATGGAGGAAGAGGGAGACGGTATAAGAGGGTTAAAGCAGGTTACTTGGGAGCAAGAGTCAGACGAAGAAAGGGAAAGGAAGCAGATCCGTGAAATACTTAATGCTCCGATTGAGGAGGAAGACCTTATGGGATTCATGGGGAGTGATGGGACCGGGAGTGAGATGGGAGAGGAGGATGGGTTAGACTGGACCTGCGTGCAAGAGATTAGGGAAATTTGCACTCAACCAACATCAAATGAAGAGTTTGAAGGGTTCTCGGGAGACTGGAAATCTGGAAATACATGGGGTAATCTAAGTCTTGATAGTCGCTGGAGAAGTTGGAGGGATGGGCGATGGCGGGCAGCTGTGGAAGCAAAGGCACCTGAGAGTGATGACGACAGCGCGGAGTCCAGCTCATCCTTTGATGAGGAGCTATAGGATAAAAGTAAGGTATCAAACTATTGGAACTTTGCAGTAGGCAAAGCGCTGTATTTGGGCTTGGGACTTAGTTGCTGCCATTACTTTCGCCTTGGGTCCTGGGACTGCAGATCGCTGTGTTTCCGTGCTGCTACTAACTGGAATCCTGTAAGTGCTGACTTCTACTCCCCTGCTGACTTCGGATTGTTTTTGGACGATGACATCGTGTTTTGGACTCTTATTGCTGCTTTTGAATGTGCCTTGACTCTGGACAGTTTTCTGACTACGTTTTTGCTTGCTCCCACCTTGCTACCTTGTGTTTTGTGAACTCTGTTACTTTGAAGCAGTTTGCTTGAACCTTTTGTTATACCTGATTATACTCCAGCATAATCCGGATTATATTCCAAGTTGCGTTTTTTGCATAGTGGTTTGCTACAAACTTTGCTTTTGGCTAGAAATCCTGAATTAAGTGTTTCTAAGCTATTTTTGTTATATTAATAAACTTTGTTTGGATCTTCTACTTGTGTTTGGCTCCTTTAAGGCTTCTGGTTCACAACAGTCACCTCTTCCCATATTCTCAAACTAGAATGTGGTAATGAATTTTTACAGGAAATATTTGGGAGCGGATAGTCACAACAGAGCCATAGAAATCAAGAGGAATAGTTACTAACCTAATCCTCATTAATTTCAATGAGTATATGGTTAAGTCTCCATCCAATCCTTCAACTATATGCTAAAAACTAGAATGCCTCCTACAAGCTCAGGAAAAACCCTAAGAGCAAACATTAATGCTGTGCACTAAAATATTTACCTATATTGACAGTCGTGGTTCTAAATTCACCAAGGTTTCTTCCATCAGGCCGACAATTGTCTTTCTAAAAAGACCATAAATCAATGATCAAGTCAGAATTGCAAAAGTAGTCTAACTAACTAGAAATCAAACTAAACTAAGGTCAAAAAGGCCAGCATAGAAATGTGCAGATACATTCGTACTTCATCAACAAAAACGAGAAGATGCTTTCTCAGATGACTGCATTGCATACAAACTTATGGAAACTACACCAAACAGAAGTCTAAGTTCCAGAAATTCATACATTTCCTAATGGCTAGAAAAGTTTTTTCTCTAGAGAGGAAGTGCCGACTGTAATTCAAAAGCTATACATATTTCTTTGGATCAATTGTAATATGCTAAATGAGCTAAAAGAAATTTGCATATGTGACATGACCTGATAAATTACGGAATTTTGGTGTACTGTACTAACAAAACTTCACTGCCACTAAATATAAGTTAACAGCTAGAATGAGGCAACCCACTTTCGTGAGGCAACAAGAAAGAAAGCATGTCCCATTCTAAATGCTATTTTACTGACAATGTGCAGAAACACAGAAAAGGGGATTGATAGAGGCATTGAGAGAAGTAATCTAAGGAAGAAGTTCAGTTGTTAGTTTCTCCATATTTACCCTCCCTCTCTCTCACTGCCGCTTCAAGTATTCCTGCCTACTTCTGTTTCCCTCCCAAACAAGAGGGAAGAATATAGAGCTCTTTGAAAAAGCTGCAGCATTGGTACAAAGCATTTGGTCTTGCCTTGTAGTCCAGCCTTCATGAATCTGGTTTTGAGAGGGTTCAGCAGAGCAGCCATGAACAATGAGGAAAGGTCCATGCCCCAAAAGGAATCTCCTGCTTCCAATGATTTACAGTTATGTTTCCTTCCTCCCTGGAATCAAGAAATCTAAAATCGTGGCAGCATACTATAAGATACATTAAACCCTTGTGCCAGCTGGACTGCTGATCTGAAGGTTGGGTTGCTGACATGAAGGTTGCCAGTTTAAATCTGTGAGAAGGGTTTAGCTCCCACCTGCCAGCTCTATCTTGCGGGGACATGAGAGAAGCCACCCAGCAGAATGGTAATACATCTAGGTGCCCCCTAGTCAATGTCTCTGTAAACAGTCAATTCTCTCACACCAGAAGCTACTTGCAGTATGTTCTCAAGTCGCTTCTAGCATTTTTTAAAAAAAAACTATGAGTTACAGACTGTGATAAGAATCTTTAGGCCAGCATTAGGGGAAGATGGTAGGAGGCTGGATGGCCATCTGTCAGGGGTGCTTTGAATGCAATATTCCTGCTTCTTGGCTGGGGGTTGGACCATGAGGGCTCTTCCAACTCTATGATTCCATGAGTATGTTCTTGAAAGTGTACTCCATTCCACAGAGGGAGTTACTGTTCAAACATAAACCAAATCTTATGGCATCCCTTATATAAAATCAACAGTTATAAAACTGAGTAATGCAGACAGCTTTGAGTCCAACAAAAATACCCAGAGATTTCTGATGCAAAATTTTCACCACAACAGCCAAGATCAGATAATGATGTCTCGGCTTCTCTGTTATTTCACCCAGCAGTTATGTCTAGATATCAATCAATGGGAATAAGATATGAATGGGAGTTTTCGTTGAAAGGAACATTTACTGCTTTTAACTGGTTTATTGTCCTGAAAACTTCCACCCACTTACTTCATCAAGTCATCTGCATACTAAAATTTTTAGAAATATCAAAGGGGCAGCATGTTTTACGCTTTTTTTGCATAACTGCCTGAGAAATTTTTACACGATCCCAGGTATATGGGTATATTAAAAAGAAATAACAAATCAAATAATAATAACAAAATTGTAAATAATTTTATTTTAAAACCCTTCTTTGTCATAATTTATTAAAGAGGAAAGCAAATTTGCATACTAACAAGATGGGCTTGCATTTTTTAACATAAAGAATCACATCTTGACTGAATATTTGATTTTGCAGGATGTTCAACATATTCAACATTTTGCATGCTATGCTGCCATCCTTGGTTTCAGCCTCAAGTAGCAGAATATGCACAGTTGGTGCTCTTTTTTTCCTCCTGGGTTCATGTAAGTGCCTAAAACAACCACTAGGAGGCAAACTACACGTTTTTGTGACCCCTCAGATTTAGTTAGAGGAGCCCAAATGGGTCAGAACCCAGAGTTTAAGAAGCTTTGCTCTAAAACAGTGGCTCCTGACCTTTGGTCTTCCAAGTGTTTTGAACTTCAGCTCCCACAATTCCTAACAGCTTAGTAAGTCCAAAACACCTGGAGGGCCAAAGTTTGCCCATGCCTTGCTTAACCTGAAATTGAAGCTTCTCTGTTGCATTTTTACAGTGTGAATGTTAACCTTTTTCCCTACATTTTTTACCTTCTTTTTACCTTTGTGGTTTACTTTGACTTTTTTTCAAAGAGTGGTAGTGACGTGGGGAAGAGGCTGGGCCCTGTGCTCTTTAAAGTTCTCCCTTTTCCTCACTTCCTCTACTGTTTATTTATCAAGAGTATAACAGCCTCATTTGGGGGGATCTTAATAGGAGGTCTTAAAATCGTAGCAGTTATGTATGGAAAATCTTATATGAGGAAGGTATGACGGGACGGAGACTGTGCTAGTTGCCATCACAGATCAGCTTCGCTGCCAGATGGATCAAGGCGGATCAGTGCTGCTTGTGTTATTGGACCTCACAGCAGCATTTGATACGGTCGATCACAATCTATTGACCCACCGCCTAGCCATGACTGGGGTTAGGGGGATACCCCTTAAATGGGTGTCCTCCTTCCTCCAGAATCTGGGACAGCGTGTGATAAGGGGAGGGATGGTTTCCGAGAGATCTCTGCTAACTTGTGGGGTCCCGTAGGGAGCTATTCTCTCTCCTCTATTATTTAACATCTATATGCGACCGCTTGCCCGACTGGTGCGGAGCTTTGGGCTGATGACACTCTGCTCATTCTGAGGATGGAGGGCCGGCCGGACTCTGTACCCGAAAATTTCCATCAGTGCCTTGAGGCCATTACTGGATGGTTGCGTGCCAGCAGGTTGAGGGTGAACCCAGCGAAGACAGAGATCCTTTGGCTGGGCCGCCAGGGTGGGAGGGAGATCCAGCTGCCTACCCTGGATGGCGAGACACAACGTCTGTCACCTTCTGTAAAAAGTCTTGGTGTCTTATTGGACCCTCTGCTCACAATAGAGGCTCAGGTCTCTGCTGTGAGCAGATCTGCATTTTTCCACCTACATCAGGCTAGGCGACTGGCTCCCTACCTATCTAGGAACGACCTGGCTACGGTGATCCAGTCGACGGTCATCTCAAGGCTTGACTACTGAAACGCCTTCTACATTGGCCTTCCTTTGTCAGTGATCCGGAAACTGAAGCTGGTGCAAAATGCGGCGGCTCGTCTTCTTGCCGGGATGTCGGCGAGGTGTCGTATCACCCCAATTCTACAACAGCTGCACTGGCTATCGATTGAGTACCGGATTACTTTCAAGGTGTTGGTATTAACCTTTAAGGCCTTATATGGTCTTGGGCCGGCGTACCTGAGGGCCCGCTTATCCCCCTACCAACCCCAGAGATTACTTCGGTCCGAAGACCAAAATTTGCTTGAAGTACCCAACATCTGGACTTATCATCTGTCCTCTACTAGGCAGAGGGCCTTCTCAATTGTATCCCCTTATTTATGGAATGCCTTGCCAGTTGAAACCCAATCTATCCGAGACCTACTTGCTTTTCGGAAAGCCTGTAAAACCTTTCTCTTCCGACAAGCTTTCGATGGATGAATAACTCGTGACTATGTCTGTTCTGGTTTTTATTGTATTTTAAAGTTAATTGTATTGTTTTAATCTACTGCTGTAAACCCCTCCGAGCCAAATTGGGAGTAGTGGTATACAAGTGAAATCAATCAATCAATCAATCTCACATATATATACAATCACATTGTACTCACTAAGAATCTTCTGTAATACTCCACAGGTTCCACAGTTCTGTAACAAATGACACGTAAAGAAAAGACAAAATGTTTTCTCACGGCACAACTCATGTTTAACACAGCTGCTTTAAAAACTGCTGAAGACCTTTTTGTACAGCTGCCAAGGATGTGAAACATCTGTATGACTCCCTTTTCACAGAATTATGGTTGGAAAGGTTTGTCATGTGTTAGACCATCTCTTCACTTTTTTAAAAAAAGGAAAATTTCAAGAGACGTTCTAAAGGCAAAGGATCACAGCACATATTTCCATGGAACTGGGCTTTTTTCTGCTCTAGCAGGTCAGAGCATTAAAACTGATAGGGGAAATATGAACCCAAGAAGACTTGACGAGATTATCACACTACACTTTAGAACACCCAGTTTAAATTGTATGATTGACTCCTGTGACTTTCTGGAGTTTGTAGGCTGAGAATGTTAAAGGCCCCTCCAGGATTCAGGAATTATACACTGCCATACAATGTGGTTTGAATCTGCATTATACAGTCACTGTATATCATGTCATTCAACACAGTTAAACTGCACTATACAAATTTAAATTGACCAGTTGCAGCTTCATACTGCATGATAAGCCTGATCTCGCTAGGTGGTCCATGCCTTAGTTACATCCTACCTGGATTACTGTACCTTATTCTACACGGGGCTGCTTCTGAAGACTGCTTCAGCTGGTCCAAAGAGTTGCAGCCACGTTGCTAACTGGGGAGAGGGCAACCCTCCTGTTGCAGCAGCCCCACTGGCTACCAGTCTGTTTCCAGGTCCAGTTTATGACAATTTAAAGGTTATGACTTTAAAGCCCTAGATGGTCCAGGTCCAGGCTATTTTAGGCTGACCGCATCCACTTGTATAAACCTGCCCAGGTCCTGAGATTTTCAAGAGAGGTCCTTCTCTCAGTAACACCTCCATTTCAAGCTCGGTTGGTGGGAATGAGAGAGAGGGCCTTTCTTTTTAGTGGCTGCCCCTTGACTCTGGAATTCCCTTTCTTCCCAGGAAACCAGAATGGCCCTGTCCCATGACAGACTTTTAAAGATAAAGGTGTTTAAGATCTAGTAAGGGGATGCTGTGGTTTTCAACTTTGAATGTGTTTTAATGGATTTTAACTGTGAATGTTTTAGTGCTGTTTGTATTTAATTCTGTTTTAAAATGTATAGATTTGTATATTTTAAACTGTATACTAAGGCTTTTATATCAAGCCACTTTGAGTCCCCTTTGGGGATATAAAGCACGGAATAAATAAATAAATAATAACAGCAACAAGGCAGCATGAACCAGCCTTAGGCCCCATCTACACCAATCATTTAATGCAATGCGGCATCCACACAAAAAAACTCCCACAAATCCTATAAAAAGAAACCCTAACTGCGCATCAGTGCTTTGTAGGATCATCATCTGGGCCGCAAACCATTTCCAAGATTTTCCATGAAATTGTCTGCACAGTAAAACTACTTTTCTTCCATGCTGGTCTGAAACTTTTTAGATGTGCCTTTAATGAGAGGAACGGCACAGAGACCGAGGAGGCAAGAGTGGTGCCTGAAAGAGGCCCTTCCCCACCGCCTGCCTCTAACATGATGAAATTCTAAATTTGAAGGTGTTCCGTTTCGATAAGATTCCAGACAGAATGATAGAGTTGATAGCACTATGTAACACAATTTTTGTTCCTGGCTTTTCCTAATTCGTTCTATAATTAAAACATGGGGAAAGTTTATTGAACTGCAAAAGCCTTGCTTTTTGCAGGACATTCTGCAGCACATTCTGCTATAGATTTTCCACTGAATATCAGGTGTCAACCAATTCAACATAGTTTCCGGCAGCCACAAAACGAAGTTTCTGGAGTAGAACAACTACTTTCAAAGTACGTAGCGCACAATTAAACAGGAAAGAACACCTTCAAACCAGGAACAGATTTTTTTCAAATGTTGTTACATAGTGTATCCACATACCAAAAAAGGGAAATGCGAAAGATTGCTCAAACTTCCGTACAGTGGCCCTTATTTCTCATGCCAGTAAGGTAATGCTCAAGATCCTGTAAGGAAGACTCCAGCAATACATGGAGCGAGAGTTGCCAGATGTACAAGCTGGGTTTAGAAAAGGCAGAGGAACGAGAGACCAGATTGCCAATATCCGCTGGATAATGGAGAAAGGCAGGGAGTTTCAGAAAAACATCTACTTCTGCTTCATTGACTATTCTAAAGCCTTTGACTGTGTGGATCATAATAAATTGTGGCAAGTTCTTGGTGGGATGGGCATACCAAGCCACCTTGTCTCTCTCCTGAGGAATCTGTACAAGGACCAAGTAGCAACAGTCAGAACTGACCACGGAACAACAGACTGGTTCAAGATTGGGAAAGGTGTACGGCAAGGCTGCATACTCTCACCCAACCTTTTTAACTTGTATGCAGAACACATCATGCGATGTGCAGGGCTGGATGAATGCAAAGCTGGGGTGAAAATTGCTGGAAGAAATATTAACAACCTCAGATATGCAGATGACACCACTCTGATGGCTGAAAGCGAGGAGGACCTGAGGAGCCTTCTAATCAAGGTGAAAGAAGAAAGTGCAAAAGCTGGGTTGCAGCTAAACATAAAAAAACCCCAAGATTATGGCAACAAGAATGATTGACAACTGGAAAATAGAGGGAGAAAATGTGGAGGCCGTGACAGACTTTGTATTTCTAGGTGCAAAGATTACTGCAGATGCAGACTGTGGCCAGAAAATCAGAAGACGCTTACTTCTTGGGAGGAGAGCAATGTCCAGTCTCGATAAAATAGTAAAGAGTAGAGACATCACACTGGCAACAAAGATCCGCCTAGTCAAAGCCATGGTATTCCCTGTAGTCACCTACGGATGTGAGAGCTGGACCTTAGGGAAGGCTGAGCGAAGGAAGATCGATGCTTTTGAACTGTGGTGCTGGAGGAAAGTTCTGAGAGTGGCTTGGACTGCGAGAAGATCCAACCAGTCCATCCTCCAGGAAATAAAGCCCGGCTGCTCACTGGAAGGAAGGATACTAGGGACAAAGTTGAAGTACTTTGGCCACATCATGAGGAGACAGCAAAGCGTAGAGAAGACAATTATGTTGGGGAAAGTGGAAGGCAAAAGGAAGAGGGGCCGACCAAGGGCAAGATGGATGGATGGCATCCTTGAAGTGACTGGACTGAATTTGAAGGAGCTGGGGGTGGTGACGGCCGACAGAGAGCTCTGGCGTGGGCTGGTCCATGAGGTCACGAAGAGTCGGAGACGACTGCACGAATGAACAACAACAGTGTAATCAAACCTTAATGGCAGAGCATTCGTTGACTGGTTCGTCTATTTCCATTGGTTCTGCCCTGAACTTTTACACTGTAGCAGCGAAACAATTTGAACAATAAACAAGGAACCCTTCGGGAGTCTCTGAGCGTGTGCCACAAAGCAGGCAGTGTACGTTGACCGGGCCTCCCCCCGAGTTCAAGTCAGGGGACTCAGAACTTCCCTAACGCAGGGCCTCATTCGTCCTCAACACGGCTCTGGGCGCCGCTCCTCACCTGAACCCACCGGCCGCCGCCATTCTCCCTCACGCGCTCCTCAAAGGGCCAATGAGGACGCTCTAGGCTCCCGACCTGGGTGGGTCTGAGCGGAAGGAAGCGAGCGCGGCGCCGGAAGTGCTCCTTTTGGCGGAAGGACGGGTAACGATCGAAATCTCCGTCACGTTCCACCAACCCAGAAGCCCAAACGCGTGCTTCCGCCCTCAAAGGCCATGGCATGACCGCCCTCAAAACTCCAGAAGAGGACGACTTGGGCCCGCCAATTGCGGCGCTCCCTGTCTCCGGAAGCTAAGGCTGTAGCGGCCCTTTGCCCCGCCTTGTGGCTCTGCCCGCTTCCGCCTCCGTGTCTTTTCCTGCAAGCTGGGCGTTCTTGCCGTTTGCGGGGAGCGATGGAGCTGCTGTGGCTGGTGGAAGGACTGGCGGCGCTGGCGGGGGTCGGGCTGGTCCTGGTGAGCGTGGCAGGCTGCTGCGGGGCTCTGGGTGGGCTTTTCGGGCACCCTTCTCCGTCTCTAGGGGCTCTGAGCGAACAACCCCACGCTATCCTTTAAATAAGGTTCATAATTACAGCTGATGGTTTGGAAAGGCCATTTGAAAGAACAACCTATTCCTTGGTCGTCTTTGAAATGAGGTGCTGGGTTTGGGCCTGCCACTTTTGGACTCTCGCTTGCTGGGGTGTTCCAGCGAGTGTCTCTGTAGATCTAAGAAAACTATGTCTTGATTTAAGTCGTTGACGTGCTGGCTGATACCCAAACAGGGGATGAGCTGGAGATGTCTCTGCCTTGGTCCTTTCACTATTGGCTGCTACTTCCCGGCGGATGTCAGGTGGTGCAATACCGGCTAAGCAGTGTAATTTCTCCAGTGGTGTGGGGCACAGACACCCTGTGATAATGCAGCATGTCTAATTAAGAGCCACATCTACTGTTTTAGTGTGGTGAGATGTGTTCCACACTGGGCATGCATACTCAGCAGCAGAGTAGCATAGCGCAAGGGCAGATGTCTTCACTGTGTCTGGTTGTGATCCCCAGGTTGTGCCAGTCTGCTTTCGTATTATGTTGTTTCTAGCGCCCACGTTTTGTTTGATGTTCAGGCAGTGCTTCTTGTAGGTCAGAGCACGGTCCAAAGTGACTCCCAGGTATTTGGGTGTGTTGCAATGCTCCAGTGGGATTCCTTCCCAGGTAATCCTCAGAGCTCGGGATGCTTGTCTGTTCTTAAGGTGAAAGGCGCATGTCTGTGTTTTAGATGGATTAGGGATCAGTTGGTTTTCCCTGTAATAGGCAGTAAGAGCACCTAGAGCTTCGGAGAGCTTCTGTTCTACCATCTCAAAGCTCCCTGCTTGAGCGGTAATGGCACGATCATCAGCATAGATGAAACTCTCTGTCCCTTCTGACAGTGGCTGGTCATTTGTGTAGATGTTGAACATGGATGGAGCAAGCACGCTCCCCTGAGGCAGGCCGTTCTTCAGTTTCCGCCATCTGCTTCTCTGGCCCTGGAACTCCACAAAGAAGCTCCTGTTTTGTAGCAGGTTTCCTATGAGGCGGGTGAGGTGGTAGTCCTTTGTGATATTATGCATTTTTCTCAGGAGGAGGTGGTGGTTCACAGTATCATAGGCTGCTGACAAGTCTATGAAGACAGCTCCTGTGATCTGCTGCCTTTCAAAGCCATCTTCTATGTGCTGAGGGCCAATTTACGGTCTCTCAGACTATAGTCTGAAAAAACATGGACAAATTCCAGTGCACACTGCAGGTGTCTTATTTGTAGTGCAAAAAAAAAATCCATGAAAGAACAAGACAATATTTACAACGAAAAACAATTCTAACCATCACAAACTTACCAGTATTTCAACGGAAAGTGTGGATTTGCTTTTGGCTGATTAGAGAGTCAAGTTAATTAGGATTGTCATGTGCCTTCGAGTCGCTTCAGACTGAAGGCGGATCTCAGTCTTAAGTTTAGGGCAGGGAATGGGTGAATTACCTTGGAGGGCCTTATCTGGCCCACAGACCTTAGTCCCCTTGCTTATATGATACCCACCATGATAATCAAGATTAAAGTAAAATGACCAAAGTTGGGGCATCTTCCTCCAGAATAGAATCCTTAATGCCCATTGGCACTCTTTCAGCTAAACCACACTGCATTGGAGCCCCTGGTGGCGTAGTGGATTAAAGCCCTGTGCTGGCAGGACTGAAGACCGACAGGTTGCAGGTTCGAATCCGGGGAGAGGCGGATGAGCTCCGTCTATCAGCTCCAGCTCCTCATGCGGGGACATGAGAGAAGCCTCCCACAAGGATGATAAAACATCAAATCATCCAGGCGTCCCCTGGGCAACGTTCTTGCAGATGGCCAATTCTCTCACACCAGAAGCGACTCCGGTCGTTCCTGACACGACAACAAAAAAAACCCACACTGCATGGCAAAAGCAATGAACCAAGGGAACACTCCAGCAACCCGCTCAAGTGGAAGAGGGAGTTGGGAGGGAAATAACCCACATTCTCTGCATCTCTTAAGATGCAGGCTCTGAAACCAGATGGAGGCCATCCTGTGTGTTGCATATAAGCACTATCCAGGCCTCAACCTGGTTCGACGGCTTGCCATCAAACCATCCATACCACTTCCCCTATGTTGGTTTTGAACTAGTCAGTATAAATCACTATTTCTTAAACTGTGGGCCCTGATCCCGAATGGAATTTCCTTTGCTCAGTGTTGGGGTCATGAGAAATTTGGCAGCAGTAAAAGGTTTCTGAACACCCTGGTGTATCTTCGGGCATTTACAGTTGAAGATGTAATGTCCCTAGAAGAGAAATGATGCTTACCCCTGGAGAGGGGTACATCCTGGGAAACAAATCTTCCATAGAAGTTGGATGCTCCCCCCTCTTCATTTTTTGCTGTATGCTTTCACTCCTCTATATCTATGGATTCTGCATGCATGGAAAAGGCAAAGTATGCATGTTTATCTGTTTCTACCATTAAGGCTGTTGCTAGATAAAGTGGCCCTCTGTGATGCCACTGGTTGGGGCTGTTGCTAGGGGAAGTGGCCCTCTGTGATCTTGTTGGTTGACATGCATAAGAGAACCATGTTGTCATGGAGACATTGTAGGAGCCCCCAGTGGTGCAGTGGGTTAAACCACTGTGCTGGCAGGATAGGTCGCAGGTTCAAATCCGGGGAGAGGCAGATGAGCTCCCTCTATCAGCTTCAGCTCCTCATGCGGGGACATGAGAGAAGCCTCCCACAAGGATGATAAAAACATAAAATCATCTGGGCGTCCCCTGGGCAACGTCCTTTCAGATGGCCAATTCTCTCACACCAGAAGTGACTTGCAGTTTCTTAAGTCGCTTCTGACATGACAAAAAAAAATGGAGACATTGTGAGGTAGGCCTTCTCAGAGCTGGAGAAGGGAGACAGTATGTGGGGAGCAGTCCTAACAACACCCAGGTAATGCCAGGTATACTTGATTTTGCCATTTTTATAAGGGGTACCATTGTATTAGGCCCTTGGGACTTGAGCATCTACAGATTTTTGTATCCACAGGGGAGTCTGGAAACCAAAGTGCCCACTGTACTTAATAACACTGTTCAACGGAGAAAAAGTTGCGGGCCTGAAAATAGTTGTTCTTTTATGATTTTGGGGTGCTGAAAACGAAAATGACATTTAAAAATGTATATTGGCTCTAGTTTTTATGATATAAGCAATCACGTGATCACGTATGGTTGAAAAAAATGCATGTTGCGACTTACACTATGGACGATTCTAGAAAGTTGCGGGCCTGAAAATAGCTGTTCTTTTATGATTTTGGGGTCCTGAAAACAAAAATGACATTTAAAAATGTATATTGGCTCTAGTTTTTATGATATAAGCAATCACGTGATCATGTATGTTTGAAAAAATGCATGTTGCGACTTACACTATGGAAGATTCTAGAAAGTTGCGGGCCTGAAAATAGCTGTTCTTTTATGATTTTGGGGTCCTGAAAACGAAAATGACATTTAAAAATGTATATTGGCTCTAGTTTTTATGATATAAGCAATCACGTGATCATGTATGTTTGAAAAAATGCATGTTGCGACTTACACTATGGAAGATTCTAAAATACTCTAGAAAGTTTGATGACGCAGTATTAGTGCCATGTACAAAAGCCAGAAAGCCCTATTTAAGGCCAGACTTTTGAACGGTGAGGGTCAGTCAGTTGAAGACTGAGACAGTATCGTTAAACATCGTTTTACATTGTTCTTTTTACTGTAGTTATGCCTCACACGTGTGTAAATAAAGCACTATGGGGAAAAGATATCAAGGCAAATGGACTCCGTCAATGCTGTCAGACTACTGCTGGAGCATTGTAAGAAACAATCCTTTCCTTGAATACAAAAGAAAAGTCAAGAGAAGCAAACAGGATATAAACTAAAGTCACGATTAAAGCAACATTTAAACTTTCAGACTTTTCAACTGCATTAGGCCTACTAATATAGTGTCTTGCTGCACAAACATAAACAATAGACTAATTAAATAAATATTTCTCATGTATAAACTATTGGCAATATAATTTGACTAAAATTTAGTAAATATTCACGGTTTATATACATGCAGTAAGGTTAGGCGCATTATCATAATATTAACAAATTACCTATTGTGGAGAAAATTGAAATAGCTGTTGCATAAAAACCAGAGCCAATTAACACATTTAATTATTATATTTGAATTCAGCATGTTAAATTTATTAAGAAATGGCACATTTCGTTTCCGTAACTGAGAAAAACTGAAAATTTGTAGAACAGTGTAATTTGTCAGTCTGAAAGTAACACATTTGTCATTTATCAGACTTTCCAAGTGTTTGCCGAAGTCCTTGCACATGTTGTTTCAGAAAACCAGAAAACCATTGAGTCACTACAGGTTGTGACTATGGGCCCTTCCACACAGCTCTATATCATAGGATATCAAGGCAAAAAATCCCACATTATCTGAGTGTGGACTCAGATAACCCTGTTCAAAGCAGATATTGTGGGATTTTATGCCTCGATATCCTGGGATATAGGACTGTGTGGAAGGGCTGTACAAAGACCTGGTCTGTATTTTCATAATATCTCTCAATTGTCAGCATTATCCAGTGCTATGAGACACTATTGAAACTTTTATTGTTTTGTTCTTAAATCTTGACAGTACAAGAACTGTCAACAAGAACTGTCTAGCCGCCCTGATTCCCTCTTTGGAAGTCGAGAATAGGATGGGATGTAAATGTTCTAAATAAATAAATAAATAAATTTGTGTTGATGTAGATTCTGCCTACACTACAAAAAATGATTTTTTTTCCCTATGTAAACATTGCATGACATTAAATAGCTTCACATTTTCTTTTTCTTCCCTCCCAGACAGCTTTTATTGCACATATAACTGCATCAACGTTGCCAAACCTTTATAGACATGAGGATGAAAAGTTTTTTCTGAATGCCGAAGATAAGAAGGAACCTGTGCCAAACCTCCATGATCTTCCAACACATGAACTTTCCATAGTTGTGCCTTCGTATAATGAGGAAAAACGGTGTAAGATAAAGTTCCTGTTTTCCTTACGTCTGTATGCTAACAACATGCTTTACATTTGTCTCCCCCATCCCACTAATGCAGTTTTACTTAAACTAGATTCTTCTCTCTCCTCCACTTTTTCTTACAGTGCCATCAATGATGGATGAAGCTTTAAACTATCTGGAAAAGAGACAGGTATTTAAAGTAGTGCTTTGACATTACTATTTTTTCAGTATCTAATGAAAATATTCTTAAGGGTTTTTTTTTGGTGTTCTGATTATTATTATAAAAGAGCATATTATACCAGGTCTGGGTGATGATGATGATGATGATTTCTGCCTTTTGTAATGTGCTCAAAACAGCACAGCTGCCCTCCCTCTACTTTGTCACCACAACAGTTCTGTGAGATTGGTAAGGCTGAGATAAGCTTTCATGGCTTACTTAGTCCTGAACGTGGATTTTCCAAATTGCAATCCCACACTTTAACTTTTTCTTCACACTGGTTCTCAAACTACCCTTCTTCTTACTTTTATAGAAACAAGATCCTGCATTCACATATGAGATCATTGTGGTTGATGATGGCAGCAGAGATCACACCACAAAGGTATAGTATATAATTGCATTCTACAGATTGTGTGCGCATTGTCAGTGATATTTCTGTTTCTTTTAAGAAAAGGCACCTAATTCATGTTTTGAAGCAGGTTACTGATAAGATAGTAAGCACAGAAAATTAGAAGAAACTAACATTTTTATATCATCTTCCTCTTTCATACTTCCTATACAGTGAAAAGACTTTATTCTTGATCAGAAGACAGATGTGGTATGCATTACAGAAACCTGGATACGAGAAGGAGATAATATTCCCTTGTATGAACTAACACCTTCAGGTTTCCAGATGCTTCAAAGATCTCGAAAGAGGAGGGGTGGGTGGGAATAGTAGCCCGCGATCATTTCTCCATTAGAACTATTCCTACCCCAGATATTATGGGTATCGAATGTATAGGTTTGACATTGGTTACTAGGGAAAGTGTGACTATCCTCTTAGTTTATCGGGCCCCTGGGGCCCCGAACGAGAGCATCCCCAAGTTATTAGACCTTGTGGCGGTCTGGGCCCTGAAGTTCCCAAGTCTCATCGTATTGGGAGACTTCAATGTACATGCAGATAGGTTGTTGTCTTCGATAGCAAGGGACCTAGTACAATCTATGGAAACAATAGGCTTCTCATTAATGGTCCTACTCATCGAGCTGGGTACACCTTGGACTTGATTTTTAGTATCGGAATACAAGTGAGACTATCCTCAGTCTTAGAGATTCCTTGGTCTGACCACTACATCCTGAACACTCAAATAGAGATTCCACCACCACAGCGTCCGGAGACTGAACAAATTTTTGTGCGGCTGAGGAAGCTGATGGATCCTATAAACTTTAAAGTTTCCTTTAAAAACTGGATTACACCGCTGATTCTCTATGTGAACAAGTGGAAAAATGGAACAAAAATCTATCAACTGCCTTAGATATAGTTGCCCCTAAACGGACTCTTCGTCCTCATCTCCATGGTTCAAGGATGCATTATGACAGATGAAACTTGAGCGGAAGAGATTAGAACGTAAATGGCACAAGAAACCTGATGAAACATCTAAGTCGGCTTTTGAAATACATCGAAAAATCTACGAAGTAGCCACCAGAGAGGCTAAAAAAGAATATAATTCCTCATTGATAGCTTCTGCCAGATCTCAATCTGCTCAAATATTTAAAATTGTTCGTAACATCACAAATCCAACTCATCCGGCCAAAGATGTGGCTAGTCAAGATATTACAGCAGAGACTTTATAAATAAGATCAATCTGCTCTGCGAAGGGCTACCTCCCACAGAGGACACATCGAGGGAACTAGAGGCCTTCGGCCATCTAGTGGCCAACTTCTTGAACATTTTGTGTCATTAGAAATGGAAGACCTGGAAAAGACTCTAGCTGCAGCAAGACCAACTACCTGCTCCCTCGATCCTTGCCCCTCCTGGTTGGTTAAGGAGTGCTGGGAGGGACTACGAGATCCCTTAAGGAGCATCATCAACAGTTCCTTGGAGCAAGGAATTTTTCCAGATTGCCTGAAAGAAGCAGTGGTCCACCCTCTCTTGAAAAAATCAAGTCTAGATGCCACCATATCTAGTAACTATCGCCCAGTTTCAAACCTTCTGTTTTTGGGCAAGGTGATTGAATGGACAGTGGTGGGGCAGCTACAGCAATTCTTAGATGAGACTGCGGGTTTGGACCCCTTTCAATCAGGTTTTTGTTCAGGTCATGGGACAGAGACTGTCTTGGTAGCTATTACTGATGAAATTCGCCATCAGTTAGACTGAGGCGGATCAGCGCTATTGGTACTCTTGGACTTCACAACTGCATTCAACACCGTGGACCATGACTTGCTGATTCATCGATTGGCTATGTCTGGTGTACGAAGTTTAGCCCTTAAATGGTTCAATTCATTCCTCCGGGACCGGAGACAGAGGGTGGAGTGGTTAGGCCAAAGCTTGGAGAGCTCCTGCCTTTGTTGTGGAGTTCTCCAGGGTGCTATCCTCTCGCCCCTGCTATTTAACATCTATGTCCGGCCACTTGCTGGACTGGTGCGGAGCTTTGGCATAGAGTGCTACCAGTATGCAGATGATACCCAGCTATTCTTGCGTCTTGAACCTGGGACAACCACAATTCCTGAGAACTTTAAGCTGTGTTTGGAAGCAGTGATGAGTTGGCTGCGAGCGAGCAGACTAAAAGTGAATCCTGCAAAAACTGAAATACTCTGGCCCGGCCAGCCGCCAGAATTAATCCAGTCTCTGCCTGATTTCGATGGGGAAGCTTTGGTTCGTCTGCCACAGTTAAAAGCCTTGGGGTTGTGTTGGACTCATTGCTGACGATGGAGGCCCACATCACTGCCATAAGTAAGCAGACCTTTTTTCATCTTTGCCAGGCAAGGAAATTGGCATCCTATCTTTTGGTAGAAGCATTGGCAACGGTAATCCACGCAACAGTCACCATGAGGTTGGACTATTGCAAAGCCTTATATGCTGGCCTTCCGAAGTCAACAACCCAGAAGATTCAGATGGTCCAAAATGCAGCGGCCAGGCTGTTAGCGGGATCATCTATAAGATCCCATATTACACCAATTCTGCAACAACTGCATTGGCTACCAATAGAACATTGGATCTCTTACAAGATACTGATCCTGACATTTAGAGCTCAAAATGGCCAAGGACCTTTATATCTTAGGGACCGCCTCATTCCTTTTCTCCATCCGTGGTCACCTCGATCCACCCAGGAAAATCTCCTATACATACCAGGCCCTAGGGAGGTACACCTGGAAGCTACAAGGTGTAGAGCTTTTTCAACCTATGCTCCAATTCTGTGGAACTCATTGCCTCCATATATTAGAGCAATGTCGGAGTTGCGACCTTTTGTAAAGGCGCTCAAGACTTGGCTGTTTGGTTGTGCATTTAAGTAAAGTGGTCAGATCTAATTTGCCCAATAGTCACTGTTGAATGTTTTTATGTTGAATGTTTTTATATTGTGTAAATGCTATTTTAAATTGTAAGTCGCTCGGAGCCCCTTGGTGGAGAGCGACTAATTTAGAAGAAATAAAGTGAAGTGAAGTGAAAAAAACTTTTCAGAAGTTCTTGTTTCTTCTTAAAGTTGAACCCAGCAAGTTGTTAGTTTCATTAATAATTAGTTTCAGACAAATCATTTCCCAGCACATAGAGAAGGAACCTCTTGTTGTTTGGGTTGCTTTTCCTTCTCTCCAGATAGATAGGAAAAGGGGGGAAACCCTTCTAATTTCCCTACACAAGGAACAATCTGTGGAAGACTGGTATTTTTTGTTGCCTACTACTCCAATAGGACCTATTTGTCATTGCTTTGATTCATTGTTGTAGCAGCACCAGTCTTTGCTTTGATTTACGAAGCTAATCCATCAACTGAGAGAAAGGGGTGAGTACTCCCGCACCCCCAAGGAAACTTCCACAGGATCTGTTTACCTGGATTGGTGTGCTTTTGATCCAGGAGGCTGTCACTATTGTGATTGCAGGCATACTACACTGCATTTGACTCAGAGTACTACTGGGTGAGTAAACAGGGAGCTGTCAGTCATGTGATAACTCCCCCAGCTCCCCAGCCTAGAAGACTTGTAGCAGTATATTTCCACTTTTGGCTTGGATGGCCACTGTCTTGGACCCCCCCTACTGGAGGACAATGGGGAGTTCTCAGCTGCTGATTATCTGAGAAAATTTGCGCACTGCTGTACCCTCTGAGGAAAAGGCATATCCTCCCCCCCCCCCCCCGGGCCTCTGGAACTCTCTCCCTAAAGAAATAAAACTGGCACCCTCCTTGTTCTCTTTTAAAAAACAGATAAATGTATTTATGTGCTTTAGCATATAGAGAGGAAGAGGTTTAGAGTTATTATGTATAATTACCATCAACTGGAAATAGTGTTTCACTCTGGCTTTGTTGGCTGCATAAAATTTTAATAATTTTAAATGTATTTTTAGATTTGACAAGGTTTGTGTTGTGTTTTAATGTTAGATGTGATATAATTTATCTGTTATGTTATTATTTAATTTTTGATTATGTGTTATAATTTTGTGTTATATGTGGATTTATTTCTGAGATTTGGTTGGGTTCTTTATTTGTTTTTGTTGGTTTCCTCAGGTAGATATGTGTGGGATATAAATAAAGTATTTTTATTTTTATTATTATTTTACTGACATAAAAATACAGTATGTCACAGCAAACGAGATATATATGCTGGATTTTGTATTACAAAATCGCAAGTCGAACACTTCCCAAGCGTCTAGGACTGTGTGATGTATTTTCGAATGATGCACGCAGATCCAAGTAATGTGCAGTTGACAGATTATGATTTTGTCAATGTTTATTGTTTTAAAAAAGCCGGCTGAGATCTTTTGGCACGGCACCTAGTGTGCCGATTACCACTGGAACCACCTATACAGGGCCTTCTCGGTGGTGGCCCCTCGGCTATGGAATGCCCTACCCGTAGACATCAGGCAGGCCCCTTCGTTGCTGGAGTTCCGGAGGAAGGTCAAGACGTGGCTCTATGAACAGGCGTTCGGTCAACAAGGCAACTGAACTCATGAAGACGGTATAAATGAACAAAGGAATGGTAGAAGGATTATGAGAACGGAATCTGATTTTACTGAGGCGTTGATGACCACGTTGTTTTGTCTTGTATTGTCTGTCGTGTATGTTGTGTTTTAATCTAATTGTTATTGTTATATAAATTGCATTGTAAACCGCATTGAGTCGCCGATTTAGGCTGAAAAATGCGGTATAAAAATAAAGCAAATAAATAAATAAATAAATAAATAAATAATACTGGTTTATGCCAGAGCCTTTGCACTTCGATTTTGTGGTCCTGATAACGGCTGAGTTTTTCCTGTTGTTTTTCCTTAATGCAACTGTCAACTGGTATGGTGACATCAATAATCCAAACTTTTTTCTTTTCCACAATTGTGATGTCTGGTGTATTGTGTTGCAAAACTTTATCAGTCTGGATTCAAAAGTCCCACAGTATTTTTCGTGTTCATTTTCCACTACTTTTGCAGGTTTATGATCCCACAAGTTCTTTACTGCTGGGAGGTGGTACTTGTGACATAAGTTGCAATGAATCACTTGGGCTAGAGAGTTGGGCCTCTGTTTGTAGTCTGTCTGTGCAATTTTTTGCAGCAACTGAGGATATGATCAATTGTTTCATCAGCTTATTTATTATTATTATTGGGGTAAGGCCTATATCATAGTTTCAGAGATGAAGGTGAGAGAAATCTCCTTGGAAGTGCCCTTCCTGGCTAACTTCATACAAATGGTAAGGAAGGACTAGAGCAAGTCGGCCTCATATAGACCAAGTCGTAGTGCTACTAACAAGCCATATAGCCTACCTAAGAAGGTAATAACTATGCTTAAACTCCTTTAGTTGACATCTCCATATTTTCCTCGTGTTCTCTGTTGTTTTCTATGCAGTCCAACCCACATTTTGGCCTTTAGGAGAGCTGACTTTCGAAAATTAAAGGAAATACTGAGCAGCATTCCTTGGACACAGATACTAAAAGACAAGGGAGTTACGGATGGATGGGAGTATTTCAGGAGTGAAATACTCAAGGGGCAATTGCAAACAGTGCCATCAAAGAGAAAAAATAGGACAAGTGCAAAGAAGCCAGAATGGATATCCAAAGAACTTCTAACTGTGCTAAGATTCAAAAGAGACATGCACAATAAGTGGAAAAAGGGAGAAATCACCAAAGAAGAATTTAAACAAATAGGCAACTCCTGTAGGGAAAAGGTCCACAAGGCCAAAGAACAAAACGAGCTCAGGCTTGCTAGGTACATTAAAAAGAATAAAAAGGGGTTCTTATGTGAGTAGAAAAAGGAAGAACAAGGAGGGGATAGGGCCTCTTCAAGGAGAAGA
The DNA here is from genome assembly GCF_037176765.1 of Anolis sagrei. Classification (NCBI taxonomy): domain Eukaryota; kingdom Metazoa; phylum Chordata; class Lepidosauria; order Squamata; family Anolidae; genus Anolis; species Anolis sagrei. The sequence continues at coordinate 166,877,418 of NC_090022.1, read as the reverse complement.
TGGGGCAGTGCTTACAGGGGATAGGGAAAAGGCAGAACTACTTAATGCCTTCTTTGCCTCGCTCATCTCACAAAAAGAACATTTTTGTTAACGACTTAGATGAAGGGTTAGGAGGTATAATCATCAAGTTTTCAGATGACATCAAATTGGGAGGGATAGCCAATACTCCAGAGGACAGGAGCAGAATTCAAAACCATCTTAACAGATTAGAGAGATGGGCCAAAACTAACAAAATGAAGTTTAGTAGGGACAAATGCAAGATACTCCACTTAGGGAGAAAAAATGATATGCAAAGATACAAAATGGGGGACACGTGGTTCAAGAGCAGTACATGTGAAAAAGATCTTGGGGTCCTTGGGGACAACAAGTTAAACATGAGTCAACAATGTGATGCGGCGGCAAAAAAAGCCAATAGGATTTTGGCCTGCATCAATAGGAGCATAGTGTCTAGATCCAGGGAAGCCATGCTGCCCCTCTATTCTGCCTTGGTTAGACCACACCTGGAATATTGTGTCCAATTCTGGGCACCACAATTGAAGAGAGATACTGATAAGCTGGAATGTGTCCAGAGGAGGGTGACTAAAATGATCAAGAGTCTGGAGAACAAGCTCTATGAGGAGTGGCTTAAAGAGCTGGGCATGTTTAGCCTGCAGAAGAGAAGGCTGAGAGAAGATTCTATGCCAGGGTGGAAAACAAAGATTCCAGTCCAGAAATAAATAACATAAATAGAAAGGTGGGAGAGCACATTAGGTTTCATACATCTTGTGTGAAGTGTTAATGTTTAATTCAGATTTTATGTCATGTCATAAGCATTTTTGTTAATTCCTGTGTCTTTTTCCAATTTACCTTCACCCTGTAGGTTGCACTGAAGTATACTAAAAAATACGGCAGTGACAAAGTGAGAGTTCTCAGTCTGGTGAAGAATCGTGGAAAAGGAGGAGCTGTCAAAATGGTAATAGACTCACTTTTGCTTTCTGTAACTATATTGTTGCCCTAGCAAGGAAAGATTAAGAGGTTTTTTTTAATTTGTGCATATAATCGTTTTTTTAAATGACTGAAGAAATCTGAGTACATTGCAACATTGTGTCATTGGCAAATAAGCAAATCTAATTTATATGTAATTGTAAATTTGAGTAATTCTGGATTTTATTTTATTTATCCATGCATTGATATTTTCCACCTGACATGAGGTGCATTGTCCTATGAATCTTGTTATAACAATTCAGTAATAAGACCTGCCTGTGCTACTGTGTTTTTGGCTCCTTGGGCTGGCTGGATGCACCAGCAGTTGACTGTTCAGGTGATTAAGTACACTGTGTCTGGGCATTCATATTCAGTAGCCAAAGAGGACCTAGTGAATTGCATGAACATTTTGGAACTAGTTACTGTATATACTCGAGTATAAGCTGACCCTAATATAAGCTGAGGCACCTAATTTTACCACAAAAAAAACTGGGAAAACTTTTTGACTTGAGTATAAACCGAGGGTGGGAAATGCAGCAGTTACTGGTAAATTTCAAAAATAAAATAGATATGAATAAAATCACATTAATTGAGGCATCAGTAGGTTAAATGTTTCTGAATATTTACCATATTTCAAAGAAAAACAAACTAGTTCTGTAAGTGGAAAAGGAGGGTCAACAAAAACAATATGGTATCAACAATATAATAATAATAATAATAATAATAATAATAATAATAATAATAATAAGGAGCAGCACCAGGAAACTACAGGCCAGTAACATGTCTGCCCACTATGTTTAAACTATTGACCGGCATCATAGCTGACAGAATTCAAGATTATCTTGAAGAAAATAAATAACATCTTGCCAGATGAACAGAAAGGCAACAAACGGAAAAGCAGGGGCACAGAAGACCAGTTATTAATTGACAAAATGATTTTGGAAAACTGCAAAAGCCGAAAAATGTGGATTAACTACAAAAAAAGCCTTTGACTTACTCCCACACAGTTGGATCATCAAGTGCCTAGACACCATTGGGATTTGTAAAAATGCTGGCACTTTTATTGAAAATATTATGAAGCACTGGAAAACTGAACTGTTTGTTGGAAATGCAAACTGTGGACTTGTCAACATCAGAAGAGGAATTTTCCAGGGAGACTCATTGTCCCCACTGCTTTTCATCATTGCCATGATCCCTTTGTCAACAATCTCAGCTATCAAAACACTAACCTCGGCTATCAAAAGTCTCAGAGATCTCACAAAATTTCACATCTGCTATACATGGGTGACCTGAAGCTGTATGGGAAAACCGAAACTGAAATCCAGTCTGTGACTAACACTGTCCGAATCTTTAGCACTGGTGTCAACATGGAGTTTTGTTTGGAGAAATGTTCGACAGTGGCACTGAAGAAGGGAAAAATCACTGAAAGTGAGGGCATAAATATGCCTAATGGACAAGCGATAAAGGGCTATAAATATCTGAGCTTACTACAGCTGGACAACATCAAACATGAACATGTGAAAACTGTGGTCAGCAAAGAACACATTCAAAGAGTCAGAAAAATTCTCAAGAGCAAGCTCAATAGAGGCAATACCATCAAGGCCATAAACACCTGGGCAATACCTGTCATAAGATATACTGCTGGCATTATAAACAGGATGCAGGCAGAACTGGACAATTTGGACAGAAAAACAAGAAAATTCGTGACCATTCATAATTCACTACATCCCCGCAGTGATGTTGACTGGCTCTATCCGCCTAGAAAGTCTGGTGGCAGAGGACTCTTACAAGTCAAACAGAAGAAAAACATGCCCTGGCAGAATATGTCAAGGACAACCAAGAACCTGCTTTAATTAAAGTGAATAATCAGAAACTTCTCAAAGCACAGCAGACAAAGAACCAGTACAAGAAAACTGCACTACAAACCAGAGCTGACAGCTGGCACAACAAAGCATTGCACGGGCGGTTCCTTGACAAAATTGAAGGAAAGATTGGCAGGGAGAAGACCTGGTTATGGCTCATGAATGGAACCCTGAAGAAGGAGACAGAAGGCCTGATTCTTGCAGCCCAGGAGCAAGCCATCAGAACCAATGCCATTAAGGCCAGGATTGAAAAATCAGGTAATGACCCAAAATGCAGACTGTGTAAGGAAGCTGATGAAACCATGGACCATATAAATAATAATAAAACTTTATTTATACCCCACCTCCATCTCCCCCAAGGGGACTCGAGGCGGCTTACATAAGACCACGCCCATCAATACAGTAAACACAATATAAACACACACAAAAACAACAGAAACTTGAAAATAAATTACATAAGAAGCAAAACCAATATAAATAAGCGACACAGCAGCATAAAATCAAACATTAAAACACAAATGATCACGCTGGGCAGGGCCAAATTCAAAGATAAAATTTTAAAACACTGGGAGATAGGACAATGTAAAAAATTGTAAAAATCAGGGAGGGGATCCGAGGATGAGGTAGGATTTAATTGCACGAATCATAAAATAAAGTGCTTCTGAGGTCCCTGGGAAGTGTTCGACTTACGATTTTTTGATACGAAATCCAGCATATAGATCTCATTTGCTGTGACATACTGTGCTTTTGTGTCCGTAAAATTTATTTGTACTCCACCCTATGTCCCCATGGGGACTCGGGGCGAATTCCAACATAGTAACAGGCAATATAAACAAAAGAAACATTACACTTTCAAATAAAAGACAATACTAAACATTGTACAATAAGTTAAAATAAACAGTTGCATTAAATAATTATCATTAAAAGCAATTAAAAAGCTAGACAAGGTAAAGTGTGATATCAGTTCCCTTTTGCCTCCTCTCAGGTTTCTTTTCTTGACGCAGCCTAGAACAGCACTGGCTTTTTTAGCTGCAGCATCACACTGTTGGCTCGTGTACAACTAAGACTCATTTCATAGAATCCTAGAGTGGGAAGGGACCTCAAAAGGCCATCTAGTCCAATCCCCTTCACTCTGCCTTCATGAAGCAAAAACACCCCAGACAGGTGGTCATCTAGATCTGAACTGGACTGATAAGTTTTGTACCTGTGTATGCTGAACACATGAAGGTTGTGAGTGAACCAAATATGTTATTTTATCAAAGTCCACTTCATATTTGTCTCTTGAGTGCATGATATAGAATAAATTGTTTTATGGGAGAGTAGATATTATATTTTGGGCACTGAAAAACACTTCTGAAGCACTGCTGTTTTGATGCATTGGCAGGGCAAGGAAGGGGAGGGGGCAATCTGCACATGCTCCGGGGCACGCTGTTTCTTGTCATCTTAACATGCCATGCTGGAGGGTTGGCACCTGCACCAAGGAGGAGACTGAGCCGGTGAATGAGAAGGAAGTGTTGCCGGCGGAGGCCATGGAAATGCTGGACTTCTGCGAAAGAAGGCAGGAGGGAAGGAAGGGAGCCACCAGGGCAAAGCAAGAAGGCAAGAGGCAGGGAGGGAGAGCAGGAAGGGATGAGAAAGAGGCGTGACCTGGTGCAAGCTTCTGCTTTCCTGCAGCCTTGCAATAGCACAATGAGAGCACCTGTTGCTTCCAGAAGATGCTTTCATTGTGCTTTTGCATGTTGCAGGAAGGCAGCAGCTTGCACCAGGCCACACCCCTTTCTCATCCCTTCCTGCTCTCCTTCCCTCCCTGAATCTTTGCCTTCTTGCCTTGCCTTGGTGGCTCCCTTCCTTCGCAAAAGCCTAGCAACACTGCCTCCTCGGTGCAGGCACCCGCACTCCAGCTCAGCATGTTAAGATGATGAGAGACAGGGTGCCCTGGGGCACGTGCAGAATGCCCCTCCCCTCTCCTGACCAGTGACCTGCATGTCTCCATGAAATGGGCCGGAGGAGGAGAAGGACCAGCAGTATTAGCAGCCTTCTCCTCCATCGCACTCCATGGAGCCAAACGCCAGCCGGCTTCAGAGCTTTTTTTCCTCAGCCTCCCACCGTAGCTTATACCTTGGCTCAAATATAAGCCAAGGAGGGCTTTTTCAGTCTTCAAAAAGGGCTGAAAAACTCAGGTTATATTCGAGTATATACAGTATATCAAATGAAACATGCCTTACGTGGATTAAAATCAGTACTAATATGAAACCTTGGATTATTTTTACACGCAGGGTGTTTTCATTTCACGAGGGAAAAAAATCCTCATGGCAGATGCTGATGGTGCCACAAAGTTTGAAGATATTGAAAAAGTAGAAAAAGGTCTTGAGAGTCTTCAGCCTTGGCCTGTGAGTTTTTTGCTTGTTCACTTATTTTTATTATGGTAGATGACTATGTTGATAATCTTTTTCAACCAATAAATAAATCCTGATTTGTATATTTGCATATCTATTTATTGAGGTATATTTCATGTGACTTTCAAATATCACCATTTGTAGAGATCCTTATCAAAATGTAAGACGTGATCCAGAAGTTGGAACACACATATCTCCTACTCAAATCAGTCAGATCTAACAATGTAATGTTTCTCAGGAGTGTATTTGTGGCAGAATAATATTGGGTATTCTGTGTTAATATTTGCCGTTATGGTTTAGTGCAAAATAGGTTCTGACTTTTGACTTTTCAGCACTGACTATAAATGATCACTGTGGTACCAGTTCCATTGTTAATGAACTATGTTTTCTGTAGCAGCCTTAAATTTAGATATGAACTAGCTTTCCCTGCCACGCGTTGCTGTGGCCCACCTTACCTCCCTCTTTCTCTCCTTCTTTCCCTCATTCCCTTTTCTTCTTTCCTTCTCTCCTTCCTTCCTTCTCTTCCTCTTTCCTTCTTCCTTTTCTTTCTCTTCTTCCTTTCTTTCTCTTCTTTCTTTGCTCCTCTTTCCTTCCTTTTCTTTCCTTCTCTCCTTCCTTCCTTCTCTTCCTCTTTCCTTCTTCCTTTTCTTTCCCTTTCTCTTTCTTCCTTCTCTGCCTCTTTCCTTCCTTCCTTCCTTTGGTTTTTGTTTCCGTTCGTCCCTTTGTCTGTCCTTCCTTCCCCCCTCTTTCTCTTTCTTTCTCTTCTTCCTTTGCTCCTCTTTCCTTCCTTTTCTTTCCTTATCTCCTTCCTTCTTTCTCTACCCATTTCTTTCCATCCCTCTTCTTTTCTTCTTTCTTTTCTTCCTTCTCTACCTCTTCCCTTCCTTCCTTCGCTTTTTGCTTCCATGTTTCCTTCTCTGTTTCCTTCCTTCCTTCGATGTTTTTCCTCTTCCTTGATTGGGCCCGCCTCCTAGGAGGCTGCAACCACCGCGTCGCTCGGCGAGGCCTCGGTTGTTATGGCGGTTCCGCCGGAAGTGCTGGGAGCAAGGCTGACAGGCGAGGGAGCGGAAGTGCGGGAAGGGGTGGGGGGGTGAAGGAAGGGGGCGTGACTTCCCGGAGGGGGCGTGGGAGGAGGGAAGGATTGAGTCAGGGCAGGAAAGGGCAGGGCGGCGAAAGGAGGGGGCATGACTTCCGTGGAGGGGGCGTGGTCGGCGGAGGAGGAGGTGGAGGAGGGAAAGAATTGAGTCAGGACGGGTAGGGGCAGGGCAGCAAAGGGAGTAGGCGTGGTTTGCGGCGAGGGAGCATTCTCCGGCAATGTGCGCGCGGCGGGGGACTCGCGCCGGGGCGCCTCTGCACATACTCCCTTTGTTTTCGAAATTGTGGGTTTGTTGAAATGTTGTTTACTATTTTGATGAGAGTTGTGCATACCTTGTGGGTTGAGGTATGTGCACGCCAAGTTTGGGGAGTTTTGGTCCAGGGGTTTTCGCATTTTGCTGTCCCGTTGAACGCCCCTAACAGATTTATATATATAGATTGCACATAGAAATTATGCTTAGAAATGCCATCTCTTCCTACCATTGATTTGTTGAGTTTTTCCAACAGTTGTAAATGTATTATTTCCTCTCTAGGACCAGATGGCCATCGCCTGTGGCTCTCGAGCTCACTTGGAGAAAGATTCAATAGCCCAGGTAAGGTTGGCTTTTCTAATTTTACTTCTATACATTCATTCAGTGGACATGCCTATCTGCCCCTGGAGGCTCACTCAGCCATGGAAAGATGGTACACAACTCTTTGCTCCATGGAACATGGAGAAAGGCACTCACGATGACATGGATAGGCAGGATTTATAAATTAAGGAGGAATAGATGGATGTAGCATGTTACAAAAAGTGTGATATATTGCTTTCCTGAAGCAAGGGGTGGCTATCGGGCCCATCAGACGATCTGGCTGTTATTCTCTCCTACTATCAATGTAGGAAAAAATATTAGGGTCAGAGGAAATGTTGAATAGATCTCCACCACAATGAAACTTCATACTGCAAATAAAAAACTACAAATGCAGTTTTCATCACTGCTTCCTAGGCACTGGTAGGGGAAAAGGATATTTAATGTGTATAGCTGCTGCACAGATAACATCATTGGGAAAGGTTTGGCATCTTCTGTTATGGGCCTACAATAAAAGTGTAAAGGCCTTCTGGATAATGAATACATCTCTTAGAGACAAAGAAGAATTACCTGAGCAAAAGTCTTAAAATTCTAATCAAAAGGACTTAAAATGAAGTTCTGGAATTGGGATAACAAAAAACAATAACCTAAAGGACAAAGAAGGAGGCAACGCAGTGATCTGCTTGTAAATGCAGCTGAGAAATTGAGAAAGTTGATCCATATCTTCCAGGTTCCAGATATTAATATAGGTGGCAAATGGTGGACAGAATTAACTTGATAAACAGGAATGTGGTATAATCTGGTATCATAGAATCATAGAGTTGGAAGAGACCTCATGGGCCATACAGTCCAACCCCCTGCCAAGAAGCAGGAAAATTGCATTCAAAGCACCCCCGACATATGGCCACCCAACCTCTGTTTAAAAGCCTCCAAAGAAGGAGCCTCCACCACAATCCAGGGAAGAGACTTCCACTGCTGAACAACTCTCAGAGTAAGAAAGTTCTTCCTAATGTTCAGATGGAATCTCCTTTCTTGTGGTTTGAAGCCATTGTTCCGCATCCTAGTCTCCAGGGCAGCAGAAAACAAGCTTGCTTCCTCCTCCCCATGACTTCCTCTCACATTTTTCTACATGGCTATCATGTCTCCTCTCAGCCTTCTCTTCTTCAAGCTAAACATGCCCAGCTCTTTAAGCCGCTCCTCATAGGTCTTGTTTTCCAGACCCTTGATCATTTTAGTTGCCCTCTTCTGGACACATTCCAGCTTGTCAATATCTCTCTTCAATGGTGGTGCCCAGAATTGGACACAGTATTCCAGGTGTGGTCTAACCAAGGCAGAATAGAGGGGAAGCATGACATCCCTGGATCTAGACACTATGCTCCTATTGATGCAGGCCAAATTCCCATTGGCTTTTTTTGCCGCCGCATCACATTGTTGGCTCATGTTTAACTTGTCCACGAAGACTCATCCCCCATTTTGTATCTTTGCTTTCATTTTTTCTGTCTTAAGTGGAGTATCATTGGTATATGTCACTGTTGAACTTCATTTTGTTAGTTTTGGCCCATCTCTCTGATCTGTTAAGATGGCTTTGAATTCTGCTCCTGTCCTCTGGAGTATTGGTTATCCTTCCCAATTTGATGTCGTGTGCAAACTTGATGATCATACCTTCTAGCTCTTCATCTAAGTCATTAATAAAGATGTTGAACAGGACCGGGCCCAGGACGGAACTCTGCGGCACTCCGCTCGTCACTTCTTTCCAAGATGAAGAGGAAGCATTGGTGAGCACCCTCTGGGTTCGTCCACTTAACCAATTACAGATCCACCTAACCGTAGTTTTGCCTATCCCACATTTGCCTATTGTATTTTCTGGCATATAAGGCGACTGGGGGTATAAGGTGACCACTAACATTTCAACACAAAATACTTGCCGTTTAAGACGACTCCGCATTCCATGGAAGCTGGCTGGGGGTGATGGTCTGCTGGGCTGTCCCCGCCGCTCTACCCACTTTACTTTCAAGGCTTTCCTCCGCCCCGCCGCTCACCTCCTCCAAAGGCCACTGGGCTCGCCCAAGGAAGCGCCTCTGGAAGACAACTCTCAGCAGCCCTGGGTGGCAGCGTGCCTCGGATGTGCTTGCTGACGCATTATGGGAGCCATAGGAGTAAGGGAACTACGGCTCTCAGAATACCTCAGTGATCACATCCAAGGCATGCTGCAGCCCCGGGCAGCGACATGCCTGGGATGTGCTTGCAGAGGCATTCTGAGAGCCGTAGGAGTCAGGGAACCATGGCTCTCAGAATGCCTCAGCGAGCACATCCCAGGCACGCTGCTGCCGTGGCTGTTGGGAGTTGTCCAAAGGCGCTTCTTTGGGCCCAGACGAGCCCAGTGGCCTTCAAAGGTGTGTGTTCGGGGGCAGAGGAGGGCCATGAAAGTAGAGCAGGGAGAGAGGCAGGGACAGCCTGCCACTCCTCCTCCCCATGCCCTCCCTCTGCCCTTCTCCTCCTCACTCCCTTCTAAGGTAGTTAGATTTTTTTTCTTTTAATTGTTATTTTAATTTTATACCCAGCATACTAGACAGCCCCCGACTTTTCATAAGATTTTCCAGGCCTAAAAAATTGTCTAGTACGTCGGAAAATATGGTAGTTTATTTGCCAGAAGGTCATGGGGGACCTTGTCGAGGGCCTTAGTGAAGTCCAGATACGCTACATCCACGGCATTCCCTGCATCTACCCAGCTTGTTACTCTATCGAAAAAAGAGATCAAATTAGTCTGGCATGACATGTTTTTGCTAAATCCATGTTGACTAATAGCGATGACCGCACTTGTTTCTAAGTGTTTGCAGACCACTTCCTTAACAATATTTTCCAGAATTTTGCCTGGTATCGACGTGAGGCTGACCAGACAGTAAGTGTTTGGGCTGTCCTTTTTTCCCTTCTTGAAGATTGGGACCACGTTTGCCCTCCTCCAATCTGCTAGGATTTCTCATATTCTCCAAGAACTCTCAAAGATTATTGCCAGTGGTTGCGAGATGACTTCTGCTAGTTCCTTCAATACTCTTGGGTGTAGTTGATCTGGCCCCGGGGACTTGAATTCGTTTGGAGTGGCCAGGTATTCCTGGACGACTTGTTTTCCAATTGGATGTCCTCTAATCCCTCATCCACTCCACCTTGCTGAGGTTGAAGATTACTTTCTTTTTGTGAGAAGAGCGAGGCAAAGAAGGCATTAAGTAGTTCTGCCTTTTCCCTATCCTGTCAGCATTGCCCCATCTTCTCCTCGAAGAGGCCTATCACCTCCTTGTTCTTCCTTTTTCTACTAATGTAAGAAAAGAAGCCCTTTTATTGTTTTTTAATGTCTCTGGCAAGCCTGAGCTCGTTTTGTGCTTTAGCTTTGCAAACCTTTTCCCTTCAGGAATTTGCTATTTGTTTGAATTCTTCTTTGGTGGTTTCTCCTTCTTTCCTCTTCTTGTGCATTTCTCTTTTGAGTCTTAGCAGTTAGAAATTCTTTGTACATCCATTCTGGCTTCTTTGCACTTGTCCTATTTTTTCTCTTTGTTAGCACTGTTTGCAATTGCGCCTTCACTTCACTTCACTTTATTTCTTAATTAGTCGCTCTCCACCAAGGTGCTCCGAGGGACTTACAGTCTAAAAAAGCATTTACACAATATAAAAACATTCAACATAAAAACATTCAACAGTGACTATTTGGCAAATTAGATCTGATTACTTAAATGCACAACCAAACAGCCAAGTCTTGAGTGCCTTTACAAAAGGTCGCAGCTCCGGCATTGCTCTAATGTATGGAGGCAATGAGTTCCACAGAATTGGAGCATAGGTCGAAAAAGATCTATGCCTTGTAGCTTCCAGGTGTACCTCCATAGGGCCCAGTATATATAGGAGATTTTCCTGGGTGGATCGAGGTGGCCACTGATGGAGAAAAGGAATGAGGTGGTCCCTAAGATATAAAGGTCCTTGGCCTTGAGTCTTTCACTCTTGAAAAACTCCCATCCATCTGTAACTCGTTTGTCTTTTAGTATCTTTGAAAGCTGGTGGATTGATACTCTTACAACAAACTACCACTCAGCTTGCTAATTATATTGATACTTTCAGTTTTATCAATTTGGAATCACAGTTTTAAAAAAAGTTTTTTTTATTAATATTGAATTGATGTTGTGACTTTTTCTCCACGTGTGATCCAACATGGCATTTTAAAATTAAGGCTTTGATATATCCAAAAGTACTCCTTTATTATATCAAATTAAATCTGTACAGTATCTCAATTTTGCTTATTTCTCGTCCTAGATACAAATAATGATTGCTATAAAATACCATGTTTTCATTTGTTTTTGTTTTTTAATTTGCAAAGTTTATACATGTTGCTATGGTAGAATTTTACCAGTTTCTGAATAGTGATAATTAACATTTTGCCTTTTGTCTGCAGAGGTCATATTTCCGAACACTTCTCATGTATGGATTCCATTTTTTAGTATGGTTTCTTTGTGTGAAGGAAATCAAAGACACTCAATGTGGTTTTAAATTACTAACCCGTGAGGCTGCTGCTCAGACTTTTTCTGTACTTCATATAGAGCGTTGGTAGGTATTATGTTCCTCAATCATTTTGATTCCTTGGAAGCAGTTTTGGACCTAGTAAAAAGACAGATTTCAAGAAGTCACCTGGTTCTGGGGCAGGGAAGGTAACAAGGGGTGAAAGTGAGATTCACATTGTTGCTAACTTTGTCTTCAATTAGGGATAAGGAGTGACAGCTGAAGTGAAAAGCATAATTTAAAAATACACTTGGAAGTATTGGTTTTTCTTCAAAGAGAGAGCTGATGCCAGATAAGAAAGCACACTAGAGCAGCGGGTGAAAGGTGTCCCAACTTTGGGAATTGTGCTTCTTCACCATATATTGAAATTGCCACTTTCTGTAATAGAAAAAGAATAGGCATGCCAAAATTATTTTTGTCTTTTGTGTTATTGGCCAGAAAATAGTGATTTTGGATATATGTCTCATGTCTACTCCTTTGTGTTCAAAAGAAGCTTTTGAATGTTACAGGTATGTGAAAAAGACCAGGCATAATTTCAAGGCAGTACTGAGTGTTCATGTTGTGTTGCAGGGCATTTGATGTGGAACTACTCTATATTGCTCAGTGCCTTAAAATACCAATAGCAGAAGTTGCTGTCAACTGGACAGAAATCGAAGGTCAGTTAATCTCGAAAACATTTCACTGAGTTCTTTGTGTTCATCTTCTTTTTCTCCCTGAATAAGAATGCTCAATATTCATATTCTAGCTCAGCCTCTCCCACCCATGAAGGTCACTCTCCTTTCTGCATGCCCTCTCCTGCCTCTCTGCTTCCTAGTATGAGATACAGTTATGGTGCAGCTGAAAGAACCAGGATTTCTTTTACACTCTAGCACCCTTTCACCCAGCACCACACCAGAGTCCAGTAATTCAATCTAAAAATGATTATTAAAAACTAGATAAAAAGGAGAGAAAGGGCAATTCCAAAAGGGTCAGTAGAATAGAAAATACAAAATAGCAGCAATCTAAAAATGTCAAGGAACATAAACCAAGGAAATCAAAATCCACAGCAGTACTCCAAGCATAAATCCATGAACGTGAAAACAGGAACTTTTCTATGGTAAACTCTTCAAGAAAAGACAGGCATACACAAGAGCAGGAAACTTGAGAATACTTGAACCAAGAACTTGGTTCTTGGTTGCCATGGACCGACCACTAACTGCTCAGATTTAGACTTATGGCAACCCCTAACCTTCGCAGGGGTGGAGGACCCATTAAGTTGGTCTGCCCCAGGAGACTTATGGATCCGGATGGATTCCTGACGGCTCTTGGGGAGTTTCCCGCCACCTCGGTAAGTGATCCTGTTGATGCTCTGGTCACTCTCTGGAATGGGGAGATGACTAGGGCAATAGACACTACTGCTCCAGAACGTCCCCTCTCAAGTAGCTGAGCTAAACCAGCTCCTTGGTTCAACAAGGAACTGGCAGCAATGAAGCGAAGGAAGAGGGAACTAGAGAGCGTGTGGCGTTCTGATCCGAGCGAGCCAAATCAAACATGGTTTGTGGCCTTTTTATTGCCTCTGCAAAGAACCGTCTGGCTGAGCTGTTTCGAGTTGTCAGAGGCCTTTTAAATCCCACCACCCAAGATGGGAGCCCTAACAACTCAGCAGCCCGCTGTGAAGCTTTTGCTCAGTTCTTTGCAGACAAAGTCGCTTTGATCCGGTCTGGTCTGGACACCATGTTAACGGCAGTCTCTGAGGATGTAGCTGGAGCACCTGCTTGTCTGGTTTTGATAGATTAATTTCAATTGGTGAAACCTGAGGATGTGGACAAGATACTTGGAGGAATGAGGCCTACCACATGTATCCTAGACCCCTGCCCATCCTGGCTTTTAAAGGAAGCCAGAGGGGGATTGGCCGAGTGGGTAAAGGAAGGCAATATTCCAGCGAGCTTAAAACAAGCTATAATAAAACCGCTGTTGAAAAAAAACCATCACTGGACCCCACTCAATTTGACAACTATCAGCCTGTTTCCAATCTCCCCTTTCTGGGCAAAGTCCTGGAACGTGTGGTGGCTTCACAACTCCAGGTATTCTTGGAAGACACGGATTATCTGGATCCGGCACAGTCTGGCATTAGGCCGGGTCATGAAACCAAGACAGCCTTGGTCGCCTTAGTGGATGATCTACACCGGGAGCTGGACAGGGGGAGTGTGTCCCTGTTGGTTTTGCTGGACCTCTCAGCAGCCTTTGATACGGTCGACCACGGTATCCTTCTGGGTCGCCTCATGGGAATGGACCTTGGAGGTACTGTTCAGCAGTGGCTCTGATACTTTCTAGAAGGTCAATCTCAGAAGGTGCTATTGGGAGTGAATCATTAGATCGTAGTCAAACGCTGCGGTAAGGTCGAGAAGTACCAGTAGCACAGATCCACCATTGTCAGACTGGCGACGGAGTTCATCCGTAATGGCAACCAGGACTGTCTCCGTCTCATGGCCTGGGCGAAAACCTGACTGGAAAGGGTCCAGGCCAGCTGTGTCATCCAGGAATTGTTGCAATTGTCCCAGTACAGCCCGCTCTATCACCTTACCTAAGAATGGCAGATTATTTATTTATTTATTTACTTCTCAGCCCTCAGGCGACTCAGAGCGGTTAACAACAAATTCCAATATACACAGTAGAAAATCATTGAACATTTAAAAGCAAAGTGATTAAACATCAATACATCAATACATCAATTTAACAAATCCATCACGTCTCATTAATAAAATCAGAATCCAGTCTCCATATCCATTTTCCGTGTTCCAATAATAAATTCAATTGCACTGCCTAGTTGAATGCCTGTTCGAACAGCCAGGTCTTCACTCTCCTCCGGAATGCCAGTAGGGAGGGGGCCGATCTAATGTCCGTAGGAAGGGCGTTCCACAGCCGAGGGGCCACCACTGAGAAGGCCCTGTCTCTCGTCCCCGCCAGGCGTGCTTGTGAAGCCGGTGGGATCGAGAGCAGGGCCTCCCCAGACGATCTTAATGTCCTAATTAGAATTAGAAACAGTAATTGGCAAGGGTCATAGGATCCAAGCTAGGTTTCTTTAACAAGGGACAAACCCTTGCCTCTTTGAGGTTGTCCGGAAAAAAACCCTGTTCAAGAGAGCCATTTATTATACTGCACAACGGATCGAGTAGACCTTCCAAGCAGCTCTTAATCAGCCCAGAGGGGCACGGATCAAGAGAACAGGTGGTTGGTTTTGCAGTAGCCAGAATTCTGGCGACATCTTCCGTGTCAAGCGGTGTAAATTGATCGAAGATAGGCCTGCTAAGTGGCCACAAGGTCTCCAGCTCACTCAAAGTGTCGACTGTGGGGGGGGGGGGGGGGGGGGGTTCCTGCCAATTCACGGTCATTTTGTTAGTGAAAAAATTCTGGAATGCCAAAGCTGTAATAGGCATAGTTGTTGAGTTCTGGACTAAAGGAGCCAGACTAATCAAGGCACGAACAATTTTGAATAACTGTGCTAGGCGCGATCTAGCAGAGGCTATTAAGGAAGAATTATATGATTTTTTAGCATCCTTGACGGCTGACTCATAGGACTTGCGAAAAGCCTTAAAAGTAGACATTGACACTTCGTCAGGTTTCCGTTGCCACTGATGTTCCAGCCGCTTTCGTGCTTGCTTCATCATCCGTAGCTTGTTAGTGTACCAAGGGGACCGATTCCGGCGAGGGCGGAAGTGGCGTCTGGGAGCAATCTCATCCAAGGCAGCCAACAGACTGGTGTTCCAGTTGTTGACTTGCTCATTGAGAGTGATGCACACAGTTCCAAGGCCCTTAAGGGCATTCAAAAACCTGGCAGGTTCCATGAGTCTTCTAGAGCGGGCAAGGATTGGTTTGACAGCTTGGGAAGGAGGGGATGGAGTCTCGATTCAGGCCTTCAGGGCAGCGTGGTTGGTCCAGGGGACATCAATTACTGCCGATAAAGATGTTCGTACTCCAATATGCATAATATGTCTGACTATGCCATCCTTGAGAAACAGTGCTATACTGTATTCCATTGTTTAGCAGTAATGTAAGTACTTCTGAACATATTTGAAAGTGTCTCTTATAGTCAGACTATATGTACAAAAAATAACACTTTCCCCTTGTTTTTAATAATAGGTTCCAAATTGGTTCCCTTCTGGAGTTGGCTACAGATGGGGAGAGACCTTCTCTTTATACGACTGAGATATTTAACTAGGGCCTGGCACCTTAGAAGAAGAAAAGAAAATTAAGTTATTTATGCTGGTCCAAAATAATTGTTCAGATAATTATAGTCGGGTTTTCCAACAGCTATGAAATAAAGATAATACTGAGATTACTCTTCATTACTATTCCGTATTGCACTTGTGAACTCTTTTGAAAACAGTCAAGGATATTGATGTGGTCTTTTTTAAGTTTACAATTGAGTATCATTCTTTAATCCTTGCAACAGCAATTGTGGATTGTTTTTATTTTGCACAACACATTCCTGTAAACCAAGACAATATAAAAGAGGAATTAATACATGCTAAAAGCCCCATGGATTGTTGTTTTCTCTTTGCCAAATCATTGTTTGCATATTTACTCACAGAAGAATATTTCTTAGAAAACACAAGACGTGACCTTCATTGAAGTGAAGGGGAATTTCTTTTGTTGAGGGTAGATCAAGAATCCTGAAGAAAATGCTGGATTTGAATATTTTTCAATGTACTTAAACTGGTCAATGATGCTTTTATAATAAAAGCACCGGTTTTCTAAGGCTGTCATGGATAATGCAGACAAACTGGATACATTTAAGGTTCTGTTGATTTCACTAGACATTTCACAGCATACAACAATTGTACTCACTCACTTAATTCAGCTGGGAGTAAGACTGCTTGACTTTAACTGAATATTATCTACTGAATAAGGTACATCTTTTTGAGAGAAGAAGATATTTCCAATGCTCTCAAGAACAGAAGTTCAGAACACAAGGAAATGTTTTTGTACTGGGATCCGTTTTCTTCATTGTGATTGAACAAACAGACTTTGATTGCAATTCTAGGTTTATTTTCCTATTTTTATAATGTGGAAGAAGAAAATTTAAATGGTGCTGTGAAATAGTTTAAACATTGCTGATGACTCTTAAATCCTTTTCTTAGATTTAATCAGGTCCACAGAATGTTAAGAGTTTACAAACTGCTAAGGGCCCTTCCACACAGCCCTATATCCCAGAATATCAAGGCAGAAAATCCCACATTATCTGAGAGTGGACTCAGATAACTCAGTTCAAAGCAGATAATGTGGGATTTTCTGCCTTGATATTCTGGAATATAGGACTGTGTGGAAGGATCCCAAATTATCACATGCATATCCAATTGTACAAAAAGATTTATAATGAAGATGTTCTTTCTGGTGGCCTGTTACTTCTACAGAAGCATTTCTATGAGTTCCCTTAGATTTCTGCAGAAAAACCTCCATTCACTATGCTAACTGTGTGAAGTAATATAGAAAATTTACTGAGTTAGCAAGCAAGCAGCACTTCAATACTGAAGGATTTATAAATTATAGCAAAGGGATAATCCACTGCATAACCCCCCCCCCCCCCCATATATTCACACAAAAGAAAATCCTGTTGAATTCACCATACTCCTGAGTAAGTGTGCACATAATTTCAACCTTTGTTCTGGGCATGTACATATGTTCAGAGATATTGTCAAATGGCATAGTAGAAAAGATAAAACTTCTCCCCACTAAAGAGTTGAACTGAAGTATCCATAATGCAACTTCTAAAAAGAGAGATAGCTGTCTCATCTTTTGGAGAGACGTACATCTTACTTGGAAGTTACTGTTCCTTGGATGTGCTCCTTTTCACGTCTTTTTTCAAGCAATACTTCTAAAAACCTATAAAAATAAACACTTAGTTATGTGTCCTATTATAAATTTCTGTAAATTATTTTTTGCCACACTCTACGAAATTATATTTGTCTGGAGAAAAGGACACTGAGTGATCGCATGGAGAAGTGAGTTAGGCTACTACTGAATGTCCACCAACCAATTGAGGTAGGGTGTTCACTGCTCTTTAAGTGGTATGCATAGCACTTCAGTGATGATCTCATCTACCTTGGCCAGACAGACATGCTTTTACTTCCTATTTTTTTTGGTTATGCTGCCATCATAAGATCTGGTTCTCGACATTGCAGATGTATAAGGCCTGTAATGCTACAAAGGAAGCCAAATGGGCGGAAGTAGCAGAAGCACTTTGCTATTAGAAATCAACAACATAATTAGAAGGGTCGAACGTTTTGGCCATAATTCCATATGAATGTTTGGAGAGGAATGTGGTCCAAAGATAATGAATTTGCTTTGTGATGTCATTAAAAGAGAACTCGGATATGATGAATAGATAGTAACCCCAAATAAGCTGTCAGAAATGTTCCAGAAAGATTCAAACCAATGTTGGGGATGTCAAGACAAAGATGGCTCTTTTTTCACATGATGTGAACCTGTAAGGAGGAGAGAAATTACTGGACTAATTTTTCTAAGTTAGTTAAAAATATGTAAAGATTGATTTTGTAATGTTACCAGAAAAGCAGATCCCCCGGTAGCGCAGTGGGTTAAACCCCTGTGCTGGCAAAACAAAAGACGACAGGTCGCAGGTTCGAATCCGGGGAGAGGTGGATGAGCTCCCTCTATCAGCTCCAACTCCTCATGCGGGGAAATGAGAGAAGCCTCCCACAAGGATGATAAAAACATCAAATCATCCAGGCATCCCCTGGGCAACGTCCTTGCAGACAGCCAATTATCTCACATCAGAAGCGACTTGCAGTTTCTCAAGTTGCTCCTGACATGGCAAAAACAAAAAACAAAACAAAACCAGAAAAAAACCCATTTATTGATTTTTCTGAGTAATAAGAAATCCAACAATGTAATAATCTACAGTTCTGGTTATTTGCAATTTTATTAGGGTTAATAATTTGGATCTGTATTGGCATTTTTAAAAACTTAATTAAGCCAGGATTGGGTCTCTGACCCCCACTTTTTCCCATCTCCCCTTTTCTTTTTTTCTGAGTGTATATTACTTTGATTGTATAATTACGGTCTTTGTCTGGTTTCAAGATGGCTATGACTCTTGCTTTCCTCCAGATTTTGGGGATCTGACAGGGTGCAATGCATATTCATTAGCTTGGGCAGGCAGCACCTTTGCTTTTGGACCAAAGTTCTTAATTGGTTCCATCCATAGATCATCCAGGGTAACTGTTTTGCTATTTTTACATTTATTGAGAGCCATGTCCATCTTGAGAGTCAGCCATCTTGAAACCAGATAAAGACCGTAATGATCCAAAAAGCTATCAACCAGTCTCTTTGTTGTGCCATCTTTGCAAAGTTCTGGAGAGACTTATTTTGCATAGAATTACTGAAAAAATAAACCCATGTATGATTTCACAGCAAGCTTGCTTCAGGAAAAGCAAAAGCTGCACATCACAAGTGTTGAACCTTACTCAGCAGATAGAAGATGGTTTTGAAAGGCTCTCTTCATAGACCTGTCAGCAGCTATTAAGCAGATGGCAAAAACAGAAGAACTGCCTGTCTCAGGGGAGCATGCTTCCTCCATCAGTGTTTAACATTTACACAAATGATCAGCCTCTTCCAGAAGGGGCTTGATCTATGCTGACGATCATGCCATCACCGCTCAAGCAGGGAGCTTTGAAATGGTTAAACAAGCTCGCCAAAGCTTTAGGTGCTCTTATTGCATATTACAGGCAAACCAGCTGATTCCTAATACATCTGAAACACAGACATGTGCTTTTCATCTAAAGAACAGACAGGCATCTTGAGCTTTGAGGATTACCTAGGAAGGAATCTCACTGGGACATTGCAGCACACCAAAATACCTGGGTGTCACTCTGGACTGTGCTCTGAGTTATAAGAAGCAGTGCTTGAATATCAGGTAAAAAGTGGGTCCTAGAAATAGTGTCATACAAAAAACTGACTGACACAACCTGAGGATCACAACCAGATACAGTGAAGACCTCTGCCCTTGTGCTTTGCTACTCTGCTGCTGAGTATGAATGCCCAGTGTGGAACACATCTCACCATGCTAAAACAGTGGATGTGGCTCTTAATGAGACATGCCGCATTATCACAGGGTGTCTGTGCCCCACACCACTGGAGAAATTACACTGTTTAGCCAGTATTGCACCAACTGACATCCACCGTGGAGTAGCAACCAATAGTGAAAGGACCAATGCAGTGACATCTCTGGCCCACCCCGTTTGGGTATCAGCCAGAACGCCAACGACTTAAATTAAGAAATAGTTTTCTAAGATCTACAGAGATACTCACAGGAACACCTCGGCAAGCGAGAGTCCAAAAGCGTCATGCTAAAACCGGGAACCTCAAGCCATCGCTGATACCAAATGAAATTCCTGGGGACACAGAAGACCGGGCGACTTGAAAGGCACTGAACAGACTGTGCTCTGGGACTACGAGATGCAGAGCCAAACTTTAAAAATGGGGCCACAAAGCGAAGTCCATGACATGCGAATGTGGAGAAGAGCAAATCACTGACCACCTGCTGCAATGCAACCTGAGCCCTGCCACATGCACAATGGAGGACCTTCTTGCAGCAACATTAGAGGCACTCCAAGAGGCCAGCTACTGGTCAAAGGGACTTTAGTATAATGTCAGGTTTTTAAACTTTGTGTTTTTTAACTACTTTACAACTGTAGCTTTGGTTCGCTCCTGATACGATAAATACTTTAATTGTAAATTAAATGGCTCATGTTAAAATTGTTTTTTTGGGTTAAACCAATTTCTTGTAAGACAACAACAAAATGTTATTTATAAACCGCTCTATCTCCCCAAGGGGACTCAGAGCGGTTTCCAAGCAACATCATCAATGCAAAGTAAACAACATAAACAGAAAATTAACAAGACAATATAAACATAAAAATCACCATAGCAGATATATATTTAAAATAATCCTGCCTGCTCAAGGCAATTTAAAAGGCCAGACCAAGGCAGGTGCAATTTGTAGAGGGCGCAGGAAATTAGGTACAAGGCAACAACAATAATAGGTAGAGTCTATGGCTGTTCATTTCCAGGGCCTAATAGGAGGAAGTGACCTGGGTAATTGGTAGAAAAAGATATGGCCATATTGAACAGTATCTGGGGCTGAGCTAGAACTAGTCATTCTCAAAGGCTTGTTTAAACCACCTGGTCTTCAAGCTCTTACGAAAGGACAGATATATACATAAATTATAATGCCAAAACACAACATAACTCATGAAAACCTTTCATTTATGGCTGTTTGGAATTGTGGGAGCTGAAGTCCAAAACACCTGCAGGGCCGAGGTTTGCCCATGCCTCATGTAGACTCATAATGCAGTTCACAGGGCCGTAACCAGAAAAAAAATTCGGGGGGAGGGGTGTAGGGTCACACTGAAGCAAAGAGCACAGCGGGGGGCAGAGCAGCCTTCAATAGCCTGCAGCTCCACCCCTGTCAACCACCTCCACCAAGTCTGGCCTCCTTAATGAGAGCAATCAACACCCACCCACCCCAACCTGGTTGCTTCGCTACATCGGCTATTGCTGCAAGTAATGACAGTGTGAATAAATTGTCAATATTTACTTGAGATAGTGCTTGCAGTTCTGGAGGGACTCTTAATTTTTTGTGTCTCATAGACTTAGCATGGGGATTTGGTTAACCAGTTAAAATTCATGAGTAAACCAGGTTTTTTTTAATCTGAAAAATTTCGGGGTGGGGGTTGAACCCCTAACCCCCCCCCCCCCCAAGCTACAGGCCTGGCAGTTCAGCCTGCATTGTAATGGCAGTGTAGATGGGGCCTCCGCAGTGTGCCGTTATATGAGCGTGACAAACCCAAACTCTGCAGCCGAAACAGCAATGTTTATTTATTTGTCATGTCAGGGCAATCAGTCAGTTGTATTACATTTCTAATAGAACAAAGCAAACAAACAGACAAAATACAAAATTCGTGAATTTGGTAGTTGATTAAATGTCCTTTAACGAGTATCTGGCCACTTGGAGTGCTTCTGGTGTTGCTGCAAGAAGGTCCTCCATGGTGCATGTGGCAGGGCTCAGGTTGTATTGCAGCAGGTGGTCAGTGGTTTGCTCCTCTCCGCACTCACATGTCGTGGATTCCACTTTGTAGCCCCATTTCTGAAGGTTGGCTCTGAATCTCGTGATGCCAGAGCGCAGTCTATTCAGCGCCTTCCAAGTCGCCCAATCCTCTGTGTGCCCAGGGGGGAGTCTCTCATTTGGTATCAGGCATTGGTTGAGGTTCTAGGTTTGAGCCTGCCACTTTTGGACTCTCGCTTGCTGAGGTGTTCCAGCAAGTGTCTCTGTAGATCTTAGAAAACTATTTCTAGATTTAAGTTGTTGACGTGCTGGCTGATACCCAAACAGGGGATGAGCTGGAGATGTCACTGCTTTTCACTATTGGCTGCTACTTCCCGGCGGATGTCAGGTGGTGCAATACTGGCTAAGCAGTGTAATTTTTCCAGTGGTGTAGGGCATGAAAATGCGGCATGATCTACAGACACCCCGTGAAAATGCGGCATGTCTCATTAAGAGCCACATCTACTGTTTTAGTGTTGTGAAATGTGTTCCACACTGGGCATGCATACTCAGCAGCAGAGTAGCACAGTGCAAGGGCAGATGTCTTCACTATATCTGGTTGTGATCCCCAGGTTGTGCCAGTCAGCTTTCGTATATTGTTTCTGGCACCCACTTTTTGCTTGATGTTCAGGCAATGCTTCTTGTAGGTAAGAGCACGGTCCAGAGTGACTCCCAGGTATTTGTGTGCGCTGCAATGCTCCAGTGGGATCCCTTCCCAGGTGATCTTCAGAGCTCGGGATGCTTCTCTGTTCTTGAGATGAAAGGCACATGTCTGTGTTTTAGATGGGTTGGGAATCAGCTGGTTTTCCCTGTAATTGCATTTGTAATTGGTTTTCCCTGGATTGCAAGACATCCGCCGTCCCCTGGGCAACGTCTTCGTAGACGGCTGATTCTCTCACCACAGAAGTGACCAGCATGCAAGCGCAGCAATGTTGTTACAATGCAGTTTAGAAAGCTCTACCCTAGAGCCATGCGATGCTGCCTAATCCTGGAAGCGAAGCAGGAGTCTTCTTTGCCCAAGGAAAGGAGGTCCAGTGGAGTCTCAGACACGCCCTTAGGGTCAAAGCGGTCCTGCTTGAAACACTTCTCCTTTTATAGAAACGAATTGTCATAACTAAAGATTGTATTGGGGGGTGTGGCGCCTTTCTCAAGCGAAGGCACGTGTGCATCGGGGCCTTGACGAACGCGAACCACCTTTTAATTGTACACTAAAACGACCTGGCTCGGTGTTCAGGCGGAACGCTCAATGCCCGCTTGCCCGGAATTCTGAGTGTCCCTGACTGCGTGTGGTTCAAAACCCGGCGAGGCTCCCCTTCAGCGAAGGCCTGAAACCGTGCCCGGGAGAAACATGCGCAGTTCTCCTTCTCCCCCGCCCCGCAAGATGGCGTCCGCCGCTCTTCCCTCCGCGGGTTGGTCCCTGCGGCTTCCCCTCCTCCTCCTCCTCTTCCTCCCCCCTCCCCTCCCTCGCGCTGCCGTCGCGCAGTGATGACCGCATCAAGCCTCATTGCCACGTCTCTTCAGGGCAGCCGTCGCGGGCACAACGAGAGGCAGCAGCAGCGGAAGGAGAAGCAGCTCCCGGAGCAGTAGCGTAAGTGGGAGGGCCGGCCGCGCCCCCTCCCCGGCCTGGCGGGGGGCTCCGGCGTCAAGAGCGGCGGGAAGAGCAGCACCCGCTCATGGTTCTGCTGAGGAGACGGTGAGTGGGGCGGGCCGGCCTGCCTGCCTGCCTGCCTGCCTTCCTTCCCTCGCTGCAGGGCCCAGGAGGCGGCGCTCTTTTGTATGGCGCGCCATGGGGCTCCCTTCGCGGCCTCCCCCCCCCCCATCCTCCCAAGTCTTCGGGGAATATTTTCTCCCCCACCACGCCCCCTCCCCCCTTTCTTTCTCTCCCTGGCTCTTTCACAACTTTTTCTCCCTGAAGAGGGATACCTTTTGCAGAGAGACCTTCCCTCCGTTCCTCTTTCCTCTCGGAGAAAGGAGGCCCAAGGTGGGTTTTGGCTGGCTCTTTTTCAGAGCGAGTGAGGCTCCTGCAAACGCCTTTCTCCAGAAGCCGAGACCTGCACATTTGGCTCTGGGGCCTGAAATGCAGTCTCTTAATGAGCTTCCTATGTCTGAAACTTTCAGCATTATGATTATTCGTTATCTCTTCAATTCTAAGACTCACTTTGTTCCTATATCAGCATCTAAAATCCGGGAAGAGGCGGATGAGCTCCCTCTATCACAGAGGTTCTCAACCTTCCTAATGCCTTGACCCCTTAATACAGTTCCTCATGTTGTGGCGACCCCCAATCATAAAATTATTTGCGTTGTTACTTCATAATTGTAATCTTACTCCAATTAAGAATCATAATGTAAATATTTGATATGCAGGATGTAATTTCATTCACTAGACCAAATTCAGCACAAATATGCAATGCGCTCAAATTTGGATACCGATGGGGTGGGGAGGGATTGATTTTGTCATCTGGGAGTTGTAGTTGTTGGGATGTATAGTTCACCTACAATCAAAGAGCATTCTGAACTCCACCAATGATAGAATTGAAGCAAACTTGGCACACAGAGCTCCCATGACCGACAGAAAATACTGGGTTTGTTGGGCATTGACCCTGAGTTTTGGAGTTGTAGTTCACTTACATCCAGAGAGCACTGTGGACTCAAACAATGATTGATCTGGACCAAACTTGGCATAACTACACAATATGCCCAAATGTGAACATTGGTGGATTTTGGGGAAAATAGACCTTGAAATTTGGGAGTTGTAGTTGCTGAGATGTATAGTTCACCTACAACCAAAGAGCATTCTGAACCCCACCAATAATAGAATTGGACCAAACTTTCCACACAGGAGCCCCATGACCAACAGAAAATACAGTGTTTTCTGATGGTCTCTGGCGACCCCTCTGACACCCCCTCGTGACCCCCCCCAGGGGTCCCGGCCCCCAGGTTGAGAAACACTGCTCTATCAGCTCCAGCTCCTCATGCGGGTACATGAGAGAAGCCTCCCAGAAGGATGATAAAAACATCTAATCATCCGGGCGTCCCCTGGGCAACGTCCTTGCAGACGGCCAATTCTCTCACAACAGGAGCGACTTGCAGTTTCTCAGGTCGCTCCTGACACGACAAAAAAAATATCTATAAAACGGGCAGCGTCTTCCAATCCCAGTTGTCTCTGGTGCATTTCTGGTGGCTGTTGTACCAAAATTAGGACAATTTAATGGAGTCTTACAATCGAAGAAATACGGGTAGTCCCAGTGTTACAGATATCTGACTTGCAAAAGAATGGGGGTGAGACAACAGGAAGTGATAGGAAATCTATCCTTGGGAAGGGAAATTCACTCCTGGAAAAGTTATCATGGGGGAAAAAGTGTCTCCACTGAAGATTTGTTACCAGTCCTTGTTTCCACAACCAGCCAAATTTTTCAAAATGCAACTCACTCGGGACAGAAAATGAGGGGAAATCTTCTGAACAGGAACACAGACAGCAAAACAGACACTACAAGCGTCTTAACTCTTTCCTATGCTACTCAAAGCCTCACCTAACTATTCTGTGGTTGCTTATACTCAAAGTACTCTTGTGTAAGTCTTCAATAATATTGAATTTTACTTGGCTTCTAACTATGCAAGATCTAGTTCATGTAGTATTTTAAATGTTGCATTATTGGGAATTTTATAATCGGGTTTATATTTACTTGCATGTTTGCTCTGTATGTGAAAGACCCATGGTCTAAGCAATATATATATATATATATATATATATATATATAGCTGAAGTTATACTTAAAGATGCACTTGTTCCATCTTACATACAAATTCAACTTAAGAACAAACCTAGAGAACCTCTTTTTCGTAACTCAAGGACTGCCTGTATTTATATCCTGCTTCACCTCTCCCATAAGAGACTCAAAGCAGCTAACACCAAAAACCATGCCATACATAGATTAAAACTCAAAGGGTACAAACATTAAAGTAGAATTGAACACAGGGCTTTTTTAAAGCTTCACAGTTAAAACAAATGAACCTATGAAAATGAAGGATCTGTTAAACTACTGGCTCCATCTTTAAAGCTTTCTTCCCTTAAGAGTATGCCTGAAAAGAAAGCGACTTTTTAAAAGTTGGGAGTGTTTCTACCTAGGCTCCTATCCTGTGGGGTGCTTCCTTGTTTCTGAATAAACATGCATTGTGACCCCCATATTTGCAGAGCCAGTATCCACAGTTTAATTTTGCTGCATCCAACAAAATATGTCATCTTCAGGCATTTTTAGGTCCTCCAGCATTACTCAATTGAATTCTTGAGTTAGTAGTTCTTCAAGTCAATTGTGCACAGTTTTGTATATCTCTGGGATCGTCCTCCATGGATGCAGGGGCCATATTGAACTGCACAAGATCCATCTACCCATCAACTAAGTGTTGGAAATTGTTACTTTTTACTTGAATGTGAGACTTAAGAAATAGGTTTCAAATACAGCTTTGTTTCCACTTATGGACCTCTAGGTAAAGGAGGCTAGAAAATAGGCCTAGCATAGCTCCTGGGGTTTGATTGCATTATTTCTGTCACTGTACTTTGGACATAAAAAGATGTGCACTTTGACCACATTAATGTGGCTGCTGTATTGGCAAGAATGGGTTCTGCTTTCAATAAGTATTTCCAAAGTTTGCAGGAATTTGATGCTTACCTTTCAGAACCTCAACAGAACTTTGAAACCACCTAGCAGGAATGCTCATTAGTGTCTTAAAATGGTAGTTTACAATCACTGCATGTTTTTCTACAAGTTGTAATCAATTAGCACATTACGATCACAGTCCTGCCATCTAACATTAGTACAGTGATTGCTTTTGGTAAATAAATTCCAGTTTTCTGGGGTTTGTATGCATGCATGTAGAATATAATAGTTACAGGTTCTCATGCTTAACATGAAAGTGAGACAAATTTTGTTAGATTTATTTAGCTAGTTTAAATGACCGTGCTACCCAATGTTACAGGAAGCTGTATTTCAACTACTTTGTGGTCTTTACAACAATTTTTATTGATTAGCCAGTTGGCCTTATAAAAAACAGACAGTGCAAACACAACATACAACGTACATCTGGTCCTGTTAAAATAGAATACAAATGTATAGGAATTTATCAACTTAAAACCAATGTAGCTTAGCCATAGATATATGCATCAACTATCCTCGTCTCTCCTACACTGCATCCCTATCTGATCTATGTAGTCTGATCTCCTTTTAGCAGCTTTAAACAAATAAAGGGCAACCTGTGTTGTTAGAATGGGGTTAAAACCAGCCAATAAAAATGAGGTTTTAGCCGCTATATCCCAGCTTATTTTATTGCAAATGAAAGGCCATAAATATTTTTCTTTCTTTTTCATATAGGCTGCAGTTATGTAAAATCTGGTTCAAATTTTCAACTTCAGGGGGCTCCACAGATACAGAGTCTTTCTTCATATGGGATATGATTGAATCTTTGTGGTCTTTGTAATGAAGAAAGCAGCACCTGAATATTGGACTGTAATAGGCTTGACTTGATTTAGGTGATTTAGGATTGTATTTTATTATCAAGTACAACCCCCCCCCCCCAAAAAAAAAAAAAGTATACTAGTGGCAGATTTGCAGAAGGTCCAGAAATATTGGAGTCATACAGTCATTTGTTAAGGCTAAATTCATTATGGGACTGGAGTTTTATAATGGTAACTACAGTGATAATTGTTTATGCTCGGAGATGGAAGGAACCAGTTATTTCAAGGCAAGGAGAATGGCTGACAAATATCCAGTGGTTATGTTTGAAATAACAGAGCAATTTGGTATGGAGAAACAACCACAATAAGTAGGGAGACCCTTGTTTGAAAACTGAAGTCATTATTAGATAAATTTTTATAAAGAAAGTATTCATCCTGAGTAAATCTATCTTAACATGCATTCAGAAATTTCTGAAAATGAAGGATCGCCATCATGGCCAGTCGCAGTTTTCAAAAGCAGTGCATATCAACTGAAATCATGACTTGAGCTTCCAGTTAGTTGCTCCTGTGTTGCTGTTTTTTACCTGTAACATTTGTCTAATTAAAGCCTCTTGGTAGCTTATAGCATTCTTGGCAGGGCAAATATTTTCTTGAAAAGCTGTCGGAGTCCCCGTATGTGCAATAAAGTGATCATTTACCTCCATCTTCTAAAGTCGAGGGGGGCAAATTCAGTCATCTTTGGATTTTATTTTTTAACTAGAACACTATTAGAGATCATATTGTGATTTGCTGACAAATCTATTGCAATTAGTGGTAATCTTTTAACTGAGAGGTCTTCGAGAGCCTCAGTTTAGATTTGAATACCCAGTTCAGGTTTGCATACTCTGCAATGGCTTCCTTTTTGAACCAATCCATCTTTGGCAGTTCCTTCTTTCCCAGCTGCTGTCGATATTATTTTGTCACTTTTTTCCAGGGATTCAGATCATCCCCTCTTATATCCAAAGTATAGCTGTCTCAGTTTAGCCAACTTTGCTTTTGGTAAGCTTTCAGGCTTCATTTGCTCAAATTCTCAGTCATTTGTCCTTTTATTATTTATTTATTTATTTCTGGCATTTGTACCCTGTCTCTTCTCTACCCCCGAAGGGCGGCTCAGGACAGCTTACATTAGTAACGGGGCAAAACCACTGCATCACAATTACAATAATATAACACAATCAAATACAAAACAGTCATTAAAACCAATACATATAGCATTAATTAAAACAATAAAACAAAGTCACAATGCCAGACCACCTTTCAAATGATTTGGTTTTTCTCCTGTCAGTTTTCTTCACTGACCAGAAGTTAGTACAATCTGGATGGTTGTAATTCTAGTATTTAAGTATATATCTTTATACTTGAGGATCTTATTTAGTGCAGTCACATCTGCCTTTGTGAGCCTTTGTCTTCTGATTTCTTGATTACATCATCATCATTTAATTTCTTATTAATTGCCTTCCATTAATAAGTTATTATTAATAAGTTGTTATTTCAAAGCGACCTGAGCTTCCGTTGTCAGCTGCGAATCCAAAACGACACCCAAGCTCTTAATGGTAGGCGAAGGAGATAGGACAGCACCATCGAAGGTGGGTAGCAAATGGGTCAGACAAATCGAGCGGCCATGCCAGAGAATCTCAGTCTTCGCTGGGTTCACCTTCAGTCTACTAGCATGTAGCCAGTTCGACAGAGCCTCCAGACATAAGGTGAAATTGTCTGGTATTGGCGTTGCTCCAGGCTCCAAACGCAGAAGGAGTTGGGTGTCGTCCGCATATTGATCAGAGTGGAAGAACAAAACATCCTTCCTGTGTCATGGTCTGATCACTATCTGGTCAGTTTTATACTCTCGGCGACCCTAAACCTCCGCAGGGATGGAGGACAAATTGAGATGGTCCGCCCCAGGAGACTGATGGATCCAGAGGGATTCCTGAGGAATCTTGGGGTTCTTCCTGTCATGGAGCCTGGTGATCCTGTCGATGTCTTGGTCGATCTCTATAACAGGGAAATGACCAGGGCGATAGATACGATCGCTCCCGAACGCCCCATCACGTTGCGTCATGACAAGCCGTCTCCCTGGTTCACCGGGGAGTTGGCTGTGATGAAGCATGCGAGGAGGGGGCTAGAGAGCACTTGGAGGAGTTCTCGGGACGTGTCTGACCGAGCACGGGCTACAGCCTCTCTTAGAGCGTATACCGTGGCTATACAGGTAGCCAAGGAGTCCTATACAACTACCCGTATAGCGTCTGCAGCAAATAGATCGTCGGAGTTGTTCCGGGTCGTTGGGGAACTCCTTCAGCCTCTTGTGGTGGAGGAGATTTTCGACGACCCAGCAACTCGGTGTCGCGATTTCGCACACCATTTTGCAGACAAAGTCGCTCACATACGCCTTGAGCTCGACTCCAATTTCATCACAGTGCCAGAGGAGGTGATTGAGGCACCTGCTTGTCCGATTTTGTGGGATTCTTTTAGGCTTGTTCTTCCTGAGACCATGGAGGAGGTCCTTGGAGCTGTGAGGGCAACCACGTCGGCTCTGGACCCTTGCCCGTCTTGGCTAATTAAATCGGCCAGGGAGGGGTTGGTTGATTGGTTTGTGTTGATCATTAATGCATCGTTGGAGCAGGGGGTTTTTCCATCTCACCTGAAACAAGCTGTGGTTCGTCCACTCCTTAAAAAGGTTTCCCTTGACTCCATGGTGCTGAACAATTTCAGACCAATCTCCAACCTCCCTTTCTTGGGTAAGGTGTTGGAGCGGGTGGTTGCCTCCCAGCTCCAGGGCTTTTTAGATGACATCAACTACCTAGATCAGTCACAGTCTGGTTTCAGGCCTTGTCACGGTACCGAGACAGCCTTGGTCGCCTTGGTGGATGACCTCCGTAGAGAGCTGGACAGGGGGAGTGTGACCTTGTTGGTTCTCTTGGACATCTCAGCGGCTTTCGATACCATCGATCATGGTATCCTTCTGGGACGACTTGCTGGGATGGGTCTCGGGGGCATGGTTTTGTCGTGGCTCCGATCCTTTCTGGAGGGTCGATCCCAGATGGTGAAGTTGGGAGACACCTGCCCGGACTCCTGGCCTTTGACCTGTGGGGTCCCGCAAGGCTCTATTCTGTCTCCCATGCTTTTTAACATCTACATGAAACTTCTGGGAGAGGTCATCCGGAGTTTTGGAGTTAGGTGCCACCTCTATGCAGATGACACACAACTCTACTACTCTTTTCCACCCAATTCCAAGGAGGCTTCTCAGGTGCTGGACGAGTGCTTGGCCGCTGTGCCTATCTGGATGAGGAGGAACAAGCTGAAGATCAATCCCGACAAGACAGAGGTCCTCCTGGTCGATTGTAAACCTGACCGGGGTATAGGATGGCAACCTGTGCTGGACGGGGTTGCACTCCCCCTGAAGCCACAGGTCCGCAGTTTGTGAGTCCTCTTGGATTCATCGCTTACGCTTGAGGCTCAGGCGTCGCCGGTGTCTGGGAGGGCTTTTGCACAATTGAGACTCGTGCGCCAACTGCGACCGTACCTCGCGAAGGCTGATCTGGCCGGGGTGGTCCATGCCTTGGTCACCTCCAGATTGGACTACTGCAATGCGCTCTACGTGGGGCTGCCCTTGAAAACGGCTCGGAAGTTCCAACTGGTCCAACGAGCAGCAGCCAGGATGTTAACTGGGGCCCCTTACAGAGAGAGGTCAACCAAGGAGCTCCACTGGCTGCCATTTATTTTCCGAGCCCAATATAAGGTGCAGGTGCTTACCTACAAAGCCCTGAATGGTTTGGGACAATCCTACCTGCGTAACCGCATCTCCATCTACGAACCCACACAATCACTTCGGTCATCTGGAGAGGACCTGCTCGTGATCCCGCCTGTGTCGCAAGCGCGTTTGGTGGGGACACGAGACAGGGCCTTTTCCGTGGTGGCCCCCCGACTCTGGAACACCCTCCCCAAAGATCTTAGACAGGCCCCTACATTGGCAGTATTCAGAAAGAACTTGAAGACCTGGCTATTCCGATGTGCCTTCCCAGATTAGGAAATCTCCAGAACCAAGTCCCATAAGCACTTTACTAGAATTAAGATGGCTGCACACCGCACACTGCACTTGCCCTATAATGCCTTATATACCACTTGTCACATCAGCACTTTTAATCTTGTACCCTTTACTTTGGCCCGGCCCAGTTTTATTGTGTCTTAGTGTATTGTTTATTGCTTGTTGTTTATATTGCTTTGTTTTAATTTGCTTTAGGTTTTGTATTATATTGTGTACTGAGGCCTTGGCCTATGTATTGAGTCCTTTGGGAGATGCTAGCGGGGTACAAATAAAGTTTAATAATAATTAATAATAATATTGATAGCAGTCTAGGCCGAAACTCCGAGCCAAACTAGCAAGGGGTCTAACATAGATGTTGAAGAGAAGAGGGGAGAGAATTGCACCTTGGGGTACCCCACATAGGAGGGGAGATCTTTCAGAGGCTTGATCCACAGCCTCCATTTGATTAATGACTGAGCCAAGGTAGAAAAACACATTTTACTATTTTGATGTCTTCATTACTTACTGCAAAGTTATGAAGATCAATTGTGGTAATTATTTTTGTCTACTTATTAATCAACTGTAAAACCGCTTTTGCATTGCTTAAGTTCTTTTCTGCTAGTAATATTATATCATCTACATACTTGAAATTATTGTTGTTCTTACTTCCAATTCACACACGTCCTTCCTCCGTATCTAATTTTGCTTTATGTATGATATATTATACATATAAATTAAATAGAGTGATAAAACACGGCCTGTCTGATTCTCTTACCTGTGACAATTGTTACTTGTCCAGATAAAGGATTATTAATAAGGGCAATCAGATGTTATAGTAATACTATTTCTTGTAGAATGATTTGTGGTTTCTGTAGGATCATGAAACAGAACCGGTTACATAATAACCCACTGAGAGTTTGAAAAGGTTAAGGTATGTGTCAATGCAGTAGGCCAGTGAAGGGCAACCTTTTGAGCTTGGTGTGTCAAAATTCGCCAAAAAACTGAACATAACTCAGGTGATGTGTCACTTCAAGGAAAAAAAAATGTTATTTTGCAATATTTAGTTTAAATAACAAAAATATTTAGTTGTAATATATAACTGTATTTAATAAACCAAAAACTAATTCTATATCTTACGTGCTTAGTGACTTCTTTGTTCATTCGTCAGTTGGTTTCTTTTGTTGGTCTTGACATTATTTAACTTGTGTTGGGGTGTCATGAACTAAGATAACTGAGGGGAGGGGGAATTCTTTAACTAACCTGCTTATTAGTGACTTTTTTGTTGCTGAATTTCATTGGCTAAATCTTCAATTGAATGTTGGTATTTTGTACACTTCAAGCCCAAGCAAGCTCTACTAACTTCAATTGTCAATCTGTTTCTTTGGTTGGTTTTGATATTATTTAACTCTGATAATAAGGTCTCACAACAGTACGTAGAGGGAAAAATTGTGAGTAAAGCCATTGCTGTGTTTTTCAGGGTGCAAAAGGTGTCTGGTAATTGGTTTCAGGCACTCCAAATTTCCTATTTGTAGTGGCACTCCTCTTGATTCTCCAAGCAGCACCTTTCCAGATACTGCCAGAAAAAAAGAAATGGGGCTACAGGCCCGCAGTTTCCTATATACCGTCTGGGGAGGATGGATGGGGCTATAGCCTTAAAGAGGTAGAGAGTTTGCTATAGGGTTCTGAGCTGCTGCATATGGACGAGAATTACCACCATATGTGCAAATTTTAAGCTACAGAATATACATGCTGCTACAAGACCATCCAGAGAGAGATTGAGCCTCTTTATCCAGACAAGCAGTGTTCTGATCTGGATTTAAGTTTTACTGTGTCACTCCCCAGTCATACCTGAACTGGCTCCAGAAGCTAGTTTATCTTTACCATTTGCTTCACAGACAATGGAAAGAGAAGGCAACCCCATTTCATCTTTATACTGGTAATATTTCAGTACAAATCTTCCAATGACCTTGCCCAATGGTTTTATGTAAACATGAAGCATATGACACACAAAAGGAACCCTGTGGTAGACAATGGGAAGGCATAGCGGTTCCGGCCCAAGCTACCTATCCGACCGCATCTCTGCCTATGAACCCACCAGGACTTTGAGATGTTCCAGGGAGGCCCTGCTCTCGATCCCACCTGCTTCTCAAGCACGGCTGGCGGGGACAAGAGATAGGGCCTTCTCGATGGTGGCTCCTCGGCTGTGGAACGCCCTTCCTACGGACATTAGACTAGCACCATCTCTAATGGTATTCTGCAAAAAAGTGAAGACCTGGCTGTTTGAGCAGGCGTTGGAATAATTAATGCAATGATTGGTTAATGAACACTGGAATGGAACAATGGATGACGAATCTGGAACATGTTTTTGATGATGAGACGACAGTGAATGGGTATTGTAGTAACTGTTTATTAATTGTGTAATGTGTTAGGTTGTTAACTGTTTTTATACTGTAGCACTGAATTTTTGCTGTTTGTATTTGTTGTGAACTGCTGTGAGTCGCCTTCGGGCTGAGAACAGCGGTATATAAGTAAGATAAATAAATAAATAAAAATAAATAGCAGTTTCTGCATCATCTGTTCAGTCTGTCCTTCCAGACAGGAATGGAGATGTTTCATGTCCAGGTTGAACAACCTCAATAATATCCACCATGGCAACGAGAATTGTTTGCCTTATGATTTGAGAGAGGTAACATCAACCACCCATTAGGTGGGAGTGAATTTACCTGCAAAGTTTGAATTCAGTTATTTTGTTAGTGGCTCCAACCTTTGGTCCTCCAGTTGTTTAGGACAGGGGTCCTCAAACTTTTTAAACAGGGGGCCAGATTACTGTCCCTCAGATCATTGGAGGGTCGGACTATAGTTTTTTTTAAAAAACAATTACCAAAATCTATGCACACTGCACATGTCTTATTTTGCTACTGTTATGAATCGTAATGTAAATATCTGATATGCATGATGTATTTTTATTGTTAAAATCTGAACATAAAGCATAGTGATTAATCACAAAAACAATATGTAATTATACATTGTGAAATATTTATTTCTAATTACAAATAAATGAAATTTTGATTTCAAGCATGTCACAGCATGGGTAACAGTCTTAATATAACAGCAGGGAATCCATGAATATGTTTACTGTTCAGCCTACAGTGAGAACAAAACTACATAATTTGTTTGTAACTTGGGGACTGCCTGTACAAGTTGGGTCACAGGGGTAACAGGTACTACTGTACAGAAGAATAACATCTGGCAAAGTCAATGAAAGATTAAATGTCTGATCTTGAATGCTAAGTAGGGCCAGTTCTGGTTAGTATTTGGATGGGAAGCCACAACTGAATAGCAGGTGCTATATTTCAGAGAAGGAAACTGACAAAACTATTTTTGAGTATTTCCTCTCAAAGAAATCCCTATTAAATTCATGTGGCCACCATAAATAAAAGGAGACCTGAAGGCACATACATGCGCACACACCCAACCATAGGCTGCTGAAAGCAGTATAAGAATACATAGAAAAAGATAACTTTAGCATTTCTGAAGATAAAATAGTTCCAATGAAAATGAGGAAAAAATCTTTTTTCTGTAATTTTGAAAGTGGTTTTGGCATATGTAAGCATGAGTCCCCTTTCAGGGGGAGAAGGGCATAGAATCATAGAATCATAGAATCAAAGAGTTGGAAGAGACCTCATGGGCCATCCAGTCCAACCCCCTGCCAAGAAGCAGGAATATTGCATTCAAATCACCCCTGACAGATGGCCATCCAGCCTCTGTTTAAAAGCTTCCAAAGAAGGAGCCTCCACCACACTCCGGGGCAGAGAGTTCCACTGCTGAACGGCTCTCACAGTCAGGAAGTTCTTCCTAATGTTCAGATGGAATCTCCTTTCTTGTAGTTTGAAGCCATTGTTCCGTGTCCTAGTCTCCAAGGAAGCAGAAAACAAGCTAGCTCCCTCCTCCCTGTGGCTTCCTCTCACATATTTATACATGGCTATCATATCTCCTCTCAGCCTTCTCTTCTTCAGGCTAAACATGCCCAGTTCCCTAAGCCGCTCCTCATAGGGCTTGTTCTCCAGACCCTTGATCATTTTAGTCGCCCTCCTCTGGACACTTTCCAGCTTGTCAATATCTCTCTTGAATTGTGGTGCCCAGAATTGGACACAATATTCCAGATGTGGTCTAACCAAAGCAGAATAGAGGGGTAGCATTACTTCCTTAGATCTAGACACTATGCTCCTATTGATGCAGGCCAAAATCCCATTGGCTTTTTTTGCCGCCACATCACATTGTTGGCTCATGTTTAACTTGTTGTCCACGAGGACTCCAAGATCTTTTTCACACGTACTGCTCTCGAGCCAGGCGTCCCCCATTCTGTATCTTTGCATCTCATTTTTTCTGCCAAAGTGGAGTATCTTGCATTTGTCACTGTTGAACTTCATTTTGTTAGTTTTGGCCCATCTCTCTAATCTGTCAAGATCGTTTTGAATTCTGCTCCTGTCCTCTGGACTATTGGCTATCCCTCCCAATTTGGTGTCGTCTGCAAACTTGATGATCATGCCTTCTAGCCCTTCATCTAAGTCATTAATAAAGATGTTGAACAGGACCGGGCCCAGGACGGAACCCTGCGGCACTCCGCTCGTCACTTCTTTCCAAGATGAAGAGGAAGCATTAGTGAGCACTCTCTGTGTTCGTCCACTTAACCAATTACAGATCCACCTCACCGTAGTTTTGCCTAGCCCACATTGGACTAGTTTCCTTGCCAGAAGGTCATGGGGGACCTTGTCGAAGGCCTTACTGAAATCCAGGTACGCTACATCCACGGCATTCCCCGCATCTACCCAGCTTGTAGCTCTATCGAAGAAAGAGATCAGATTAGTCTGGCATGACTTGTTTTTGATAAATCCATGTTGACTATTAGCGATGACTGCATTTGTTTCTAAGTGTTTGCAGACCACTTCCTTAACAATCTTTTCCAGAATCTTGCCCGGCAGGATATAAATATAGGAAATAAATCTATATAAATAAAAATGTAATGTGGGATTAACAGAACTCAAAAACCACTGGACACCTAACAACCCAATGTATGTCCTTCACTCAAAAAAATTGATTTTGTCATTTGGGAGTAGTAGTTGCTGGGATTTATAGTTTACCTATAATCAAAGAACATTTTGAAACCCCATCAACAATGGAATTGAACCAAACTTGACACACAGTTCTCCCATGACCAACAGAAAAGGAAGGGTTTGGTGGGCAGTTTGGAATTAAATGGTTTCCAATGGATGCAAATTGATGATTTGGAGATGCAACTTGCAGAATTTCAAGAGAGCATCTGGGCTCAGGTGTTTGTCGACTTGAGGTCAAAGCTTGTTTTATGACTTTTGTTATGCAGTACAATACAGATATCTTGTCTGCCCCCACACTACTGCTCTCATATTTTTTGGCCTTTCTTGCAGCCAATGGGCTAGCCCATTCCTCCATAAAGTGCTATTTAGTGGCCATATCGGCCTATTGGAAAGGGATGAACTTTTCTTCATGCTTTTGGGAGCTGCTTGTGCAACTTTTCCTGGAGGGCTATAAAAATATTTGCCCATAAGTCAGGCCCCTGCCCCAGCATTGCAACTTGATCTTGTCCTCTCAGTTCTGCAAATGCCACCCTTTGAGTTGTTACATTCAACTGAATTAATTTGTTTGTCATGGGAAACTGTATTTCTTGTTGCAGTCACATCGGCCCATAGGACTAGCAAACTATGCACCCTCTGCATAGACTAGCCGTACATTTGATTCCATGCAGATAAAGTCATCCTACGTGTAGACATTGCCTTTCTCCCAAAAGTGCCTACTCTTTTTCATATGTCTCAAGACATCATCATGCCCGCTTTTTTCTCTAATCCTTCCACGGACTTGGAGTGATAACTTCATCTCCCCACTGTTCGTAGGGCCCTCACCAAGATTCTTTTTACATTATTAGGCAGACACTACAGGCCGTCCTGTTTCTTCTTAGCATATCTCGGCCTGGATGAAATCTACAATATGTCTAGCCTATCAACTGGAAAGGAAAGACCCTCAGGCCACTATTAAAGGCCACTCTACATGGGCTGTGACATATCTGAGCGGTGTTCCACTGGACTAAGTGTTTAGGGCAGCAACATGGGCTACCATTCTGGCGTTCACTGCCCATTACAAACTGGACATCCTCTCCAAATGACACGCCACATTTGGAAGGGCAGTCCAGTTTTCAGCAGTGGCATGACAACTGCCAACCACAGTATGTAGCTTGTCAGTATACCACATGTGTGATTTTAGAGATACCACAAAGGAGAAAGATTGGTTGCTCACCTGTAATCATGTTTCTTCAAATGGCCATCTGTGTAATCGCACATCCCCATCCCACTTCCGCTGATCATCATGACTCTGCCTCTACACAGGCAAAGAAACGGGGGCTGCAGGC
Source organism: Anolis sagrei (assembly GCF_037176765.1). Lineage (NCBI taxonomy): Eukaryota > Metazoa > Chordata > Lepidosauria > Squamata > Anolidae > Anolis > Anolis sagrei. The sequence goes on along the minus strand of NC_090022.1, from coordinate 166,839,953 downwards.
CCACCCGTTTCCTATATACCCTCTGGGGAGGACAGGTGGGGTCATAGCCTTAAAGCTTGCTATAGGCTTCTGAGCTCCTGCACATGTGTGACAATTACTACCATATGTTCAGATTTCACAGATGACAGCTCAAAGAAACATGGTTACAGGTAAGCAACCAATCCTTTAGCATCAAACATCCTAGGGCACATATACTCATGCAGTTTAACCTGGGGTAGGTTAAAGTGAGGTATCTGTCTTCTCACCCTCAACGTGAGATGATGACCCTTAACTCAGTTTTGCCCCATATTAGGGAATGTTAAGGAATGTTCTGATGCTTTAGAGTGGTGTAAGTAGTTGAGCCAGTTCTGAATCACACACCCTTGTAATGGCAACCATGGAGCACCTGGCCATCCCTGGGCTCCATTGCCGAAATTGATGTTTGTGCAGCTCAGAGATGGGAGGAGAATGTCCCTTTTTCCTCCCCCCTCCCTTCCTTCCCAGTCTTATGGTAACCCTTTCAAATGTCACAATGGCACCCAGGGATGACCAGGACCTCTTGAAGCTCAGTGATTACTGCCGAGATGGTGACAGGATGTCAAAAGTAAAAGGGGCTTTCCAGTACAGCTGAATTTAAGTTCCACCCCACTGAACAGGCTGTCACAATGGGATGGATATGGGCACTGTAGTTGCCTCTAGGGCAACTACATCACTTTCATATCAATGACACCAAAATATCAGTGAAACTAGTTCTGTTGGTTCCTCTTGTGTCTCTGTCTACAGTTCTAAGTGCTGATTCTTCCCATTAATATCTTATATCATTCCCATGAACCAAACTTTCTCGGCTGAGTGGTTTGACCACAGGCATAGCTCCACTACTTTCCCACTTCCAGGGAAGAGGACTGAGCATACTGAGTCTTCCAGCTAAAGCTAAATCTTGTCATTGGGAATTATTTGGAAGCACTGTACTTCAACCATATATTATCATGTTTGGGGCAAACAAGCAAGAATAAATCCTTTTGGAACATTCCACGTTTTTATCTGTCTATGTATACATATACACACAAATACTTACACTTTAAAAATAAATTTAACAGTCTTATTTGGATGTAAAGTCAAGTACAGTATTTGTTTCAATATCACTGCTGTATTTTACACGTTTTAGTAATAAAACTGTTTTAGCATTAGTAGTAACAAGCCTTTTTTAAAGTAGTTTTTTTATTGAAATATTTGAAAATTACAGCAAAAGAGGGTGAATATTTAGAAGAAGATAGAACAGTAGGAAAAGATAGAAAACACCACCCCTCCCCCGAGATTCAAAAAAAGAAAAAAAATTGAAAGACCAAAATCAAAAATAAGAACAAAACACAGAAACAGTAAAAAAAAGTTTAAATTTTTAAAAAAAGGGTTGATTTCCATCTCCTCATCAGGTGTTGTGTCTCCAAAAATTTAAAAAATGTTTCTGGTACATTCCACAATAAAATGTTCCTCCTTACTTACTTCTTTCTTTCTCGTAATTATCATAGAGGGTCCAATCTGTCCTCTTGATCGGATTCCCGGTATTTTTTTTCAGAAAAAAAGTTAGAGTAGTAACAAGCCTTTATGCTAGATTGTGTCCCCTGATATGTATGGTATTGTATTTGTTATACTTGCAGTGGCCACTGGCTTGACGAAAATAACCTTTGCCTTGACTTGACATCTGAAAATCTCCAGTATACCAATTTCTAAAACAAGCAGAACTGTACACTGTATTCCAAATATTTTTACATTAAATTTATTATATAAAATCATAATATTTGAATACTTTACTTCATTTCTTTTAAAATTATTCTTAACATTGAGATTATCTCAGCCATTGCTGTTGGAACGCTGTTAATGTTTCATTGAGCCATGTTTTCAAGATCTTTCTAGGATGGTGCTCAGACTGCAACAGCATATAGCTAGTGAGAGTTTTCTTTGATGTTCCTTGCCCCATCATTAATAGAGTTTAATAGTTTGATTCCTTTCCATTACTGCAAAATGATTCTTGTAGTTTCACAATCACTAAGTAGATTATCTCAGTTGTCAGGTGAATTTTCATAATTGAATACAGACAAGGAGGTTTTGCAGTTTGTTTTATAAATGGTTATGTGTCTGGCGATTTGTTTAAATCAGAGAGAATTTCCTTTACAAACCATTCTCATGAGAGCTCATTTAAATCACCTCACATGATAGTTACCTTTCTTTTTGAATGAGATAACATACCAGTCTGTTCTGGACAATGATAGCAAAGGCAACACCTCCCCCCCCCCCCCCCCCGACCATATCCTGCCAAGAAAATCATGTGATAGGTTTACCTTAGGGTTTTCATAAGTCAGAAACAAAAAAACCTCCTCTGTGTGTCAGCATTCCTTTCAGCTATTTCCTTACCTCCATAAAGAGCTATATATATTTCTTTTTTTATATAAATATTTTTATTGATTTTTATATTGTACAACTGACATCACAAGACTGACAGACCAAAAAAAAAAAAAAAAGACTGACAGACCTGACAAACAACAAATAACAATTAACATCTACAACATTTACATACCGACCATCATATGACAATAACATACTAACATAACATGTAATATGACATTTACCCTCTAACTTCCAGATACCTCAAATGAACATTAGTCTTCTTTCTTTTACAATTTTGTGTTAAAATAAAGGTTGTACACTAACCAACCCTATCTTTGCCCGGAGGGCCCTTATTTTATTCTTATATTGGCATAATTTTTTATTTGTTCGTTTCTAGGTAATTTGTAAATTCTTCCAATTCGTCTTGTTGGATATTGATCTATTATGGGATACTTTCTGGGTTAGCAGATCCATGTTCATTATGTCCATAGTTTTCTCGATCCAGGAGTTGATCGTTGGTGTCTCCTTACTTTTCCATTGACGCGCTATACAGATTCTTGCTTCAGCGGTGAGATAGAAAAAGATCTTATCATCGTTCTTATTTAAGTTGAAGTCTGTCATTCCCAAAATTCAAATTGTATCTTGAGAATTTCTCCGGTCTTTTTATATATTTCGTACCAGAAATTTTGGACAGCTCTGCAGTCCCACCACATATGTTCAAATGTTCCCACCCTTTTCTCACACCTCCAACATTTCTTGTTTGTTTTCCCCTTACTATATTTGGCGAGCGTCTCTGGTGTGTGGTACCACAGGTAGAACGTTTTGTACCAATTCTCTCTTATCTCCGTCGCGTAAATGTTTTTCAATTTCTTCGACCAAACCTCCTCCCATTTTGCCATGGGTATCGTATGACCTACTATTTTTGCCCATTTTACCATCACTTCTTTTACTTGTTCTTCCTCTGTTTCCCAGATAAATAGTTGTTGGTATATTTTTCTTATTACTTTGTAATCGGTTTTTAAGATCTTATCCCACAAGTTTTCTTTTGTCTCAAATCCCTTTATTCTGTCTATTTTATAGTTTTCATTTATTTGCCAGTATTGAAACCAGTTTATCTTTGGTTCGATTAGTGAGACATGAGCTCCACGGGATTTCAAAACTGTTTTTGAACTTTTATGACCTGACCCAACCCCAATATCAATTTCAGCAAAGGTTTGGAAAAACTCTTGTCATGTGTTAATTTTATCAGGCTTTTTTGTCCAATACTTATCAAAACTCCTTATTTCTCCCACAAACACTGTGCACAGCCAATACGTGGCTACATTTATTAACTTGTGATCACCAAGTAACAGTTGCATGACAGAAGGAAAAGCTGAACCCAACAATCTGAAAGGACTCTATACCTTGCTCTCATCCATTATAGTGGAGCTCCCAGTGGCGCAGTGGGTTAAACCCCTTTGCCAGCAGGACTGAAGACCGACAGGTTGCAGGTTAGAATCCGGGGAGAGCTCCCTTTGTCAGCTCCAGCTCCTCACACAGGGACATGAGAGAAGCCTCCCACAAGGATGATAAAACATCAAAACATCCGGATGTCCCCTGGGCAACGTCCTTGCAGACGGCCAATTCTCTCACACCAGAAGCGACTTGTAGTTTCTCAATTCACTTCTGACACGACAAAAAAAATCAATTATAGTTTGTCAAGTGTAAACACCACTATCAGCTATGGTAATATGGATGATGTGGGCTTCTTGGTATTATGAAGTTCAGTCATTCATTTAGAATCAGATATCATTGATAAGGGTTGTATGATTTCCATTTTAATAGATAAGTGTATTCTGAAACATGGCCATACTGCCCGGGAAACTCACAACAACCCAATAAGTGTATTGCTTTATCTGCTTCTGTTCAGAGTTTTTAAAAACCAAGAGCAAATTACTTAGGGCCCTTCCACACAGCCATATAGCCCAGAATATCAAGACAGATAATCCACAATATATGCTTTGAGCTGGGTTATCTGCAACTGTACTTCAAGAAGTCTGACTTGACCATGGTGGTCCACGCGTTAGTTACCTCAAGATTGGACTACTGTAATGCACTCTATGTAGGGCTGCCCTTGAAGACAGTTCGGAAACTACAGTTGGTACAAAGGTCGGCAACCAGATTGTTAACTGGAGCAAGTTACAGGGAGCAGTCAACCCCCCCCCCCCCCCCGGTTTAAACAGCTCCCCTGGCTGCCGATAAGTTTTCGGTCCCAATTCAAGGTGCAGGTGATCAACTATAAATCTCTAAACGGTTCAGGACCTGCCTATCTTCGTGACCGCATCCTCCCCTACGAGCCCACACGATCTCAAGCGTGGGTGGTGGGGACGAGGAAACGGGCATTCTTGGTGATGGCCCCTAGTCTCTGGAACTCCCTCCCCATGGAATTTAGTCTGGCACCCTCCCTATCCACATTCCGTAAGGAACTGAAGACATTGATGTTTTATTGTGCATTCGATTGATGATTCCTGTGACAGATGGTCCCTAACCATGACCTGAATTCAAATTCCTATTTTGATTACTATACTTGTAAGTTAAGCTGAAATGATCCTGTTATAATTGCTCTATTCCTATGCTGTTATACGTTCTATCTACCTTTTTGACCAGCCTATCCTCTAACTCATTTCCTCATTGGTTCCCTCTCCCTCAAAAATGAGGCTAGAGGTATCTCTGTTGTTGCTTATGATGCTTGTTTATTATTGTTTATGATGATGCTGTTCTTATGTTGTTTTAATAAGTTATTGTTCTGTTTTTGTGTGTTGCCTTGGGCTTGGCCCCATGTAAGTCATCCCGAGTCCCTTCAGGGAGATGGAGGCAGGGTAGAAGAATACAGGTCTTCTTCTTCCACACTGCTGTATATCCTAGTTCAAAGCAGATAATGTGGAATTTTATTCAGCTGCGTGGAAGGGGCCACAGACATCCTGTTTATTTTGCGGATCTTTTAGGCATTCGGTACTTACATCTTCAGTAACCAAAAAAAGAAGTTGTTAGGATGGGAATGTACCAGCACAGCTTTATAAATGATGTCTTATGTTAGAAAAGCATAAGTAACTCTTTTGTTGCCTGTAAGCTATTCCAAATGCCGGTGCATGTTTTCTAGCCTGCTAAGTATTTCCAGTTTATTCTATATGTATGCCTGAACCTAAAATAGGAAGGCACAAATAGTTTCAACAGTGAAATGGTGACAATTGCCAATTTCGGAGTTAGTAGGCATTTCTAAAATTATTAATATATTTATTTGTATCCTGCTTTTTTCTCCTGATTGCAACACAGAGGCTCATGATATTAAAAGATAATATAGTTCAAAATTCATAGCATACAAATATTTAAATAGATTTAAACCTTCAAGTCAATTAAAATTGGCCTCAACACACCTCTGTCTGTAACAGGCCAGTTACTTGCTGACCAATGTCAGCTTCAGAAAAAAAAATCTAGATTACATCTTTAGTAGACTTCTGAAAACTGCTTTAGTAGATAAATTAATCTTGTACATTGTTAGTTTTTGCTTTTTTTAAAAAACCCAGAATATCTCTTTTTCCTGCTATTGATTTTGGAGTTGCAAGAAGGGATTTTTAAACTGTGAAATATTTATTTATTGTAAGCTGCTTAGACTTTACTAGAGATAAGATGCAAATGTTTTAAAACAATCATCAATATCTCCCTGCAGATCTTTTTCCTATCATGTTACATAATGCACACCATGAGTAACAGCTGCTTGCTCATAGTTTCTAATAACAATTTCTGACAATATAATCTCATCTCTAGGAGGACATCACTAGTGAAGATGATTATAATGAAAATGTTATAGAATAATGTCAGAATAACAACTAATAAAATGGATTTTGGTGTTGTGTTTCTTTAAATATTATCTAAATTCTTGCCTTCTGTAAATATTTCTCATTTGTTCAGGATGAGAAGGGACACAAAGAGATAGGGCCCCTGACTTTCATTAATATGTTTTCTGTGTGTTGGCAGATACAGTATCTCTTTGAATACGTCTTCTTGGCCTCAAGAGTTATGTAAGAGGTATCTGAATTCTGCTTTGTTTTTGTGCGCCAAAAGAATTTCATTTGCGAATTTCATTTGTTTTCTTCTCACTTGCAGAGCTGGGGAGTCTAATAGTTTGCCACCAGGATTTCAGGGCAAGGGCTGCCAGAGGTGGAAGTGGTGGTTTGACTCCTGGTCATGCCCGGTGGACGGAGGGGACCCAGCCGGCAGCAGCTAAGCCGTTCAGCTTTGCCTTCGCTCCAGACGTTGGTTGGTGGGAACTGTGGCAATGGCACTGGTCTGAGAAACAGGTAACATTGAAATGTAGTGCTGCAGGCTTGTACTTAGGAGCCAGAGATTTGGAGATTGGTATCACACACATTTGACTATTGATACTTCATTATTTGAGTCTCTTTTTAGAAGCTGCTTGGAGTCCCTTTTTAGAAAGAAAAAGCAGAGTGATTATTATGATTATGAGAGGACTTTTTCCCAAATAACACTTTTCACTCATGTAGCATTCCTGGTTTCAATTGACTTTAGCAATATAGTATATTCTTCCCGGGGGTAGTAAAAGGCATTATGGCTACAAGAAAGAAACTCATGAGAATGATGTCACGTTAATTGTTACAGTTTCTTTTGTCCTTAGGAGGCAGAGAGTATTTCTAGTTGTGCTACCTGCCATCTTATTCTTGTGTGATCATAATACCTCTCTGTGTTAAATCAACTTGTTCTCAGAGAATATTGACTGTGCAGGGATATACATACTTTGTCTCATACTTTTGGCATAGCTGTGAGATTCATAGCATTTTACTGAACATACAAATAAAGTATTATTAATATTATTATATGTAATAGAATTAAAACACAAAGTAAATGCTAAGTATAAGTTGAGTAACTCTTATCTTACTCCAAAATATTCCACGTTAGTGGCTGAGATAATGTCACCTTTTCTTTCTGACGGTTCCATATACACCATTTTTTTATGCACAAAACATTCTATTTGCAAGTACCCTCAGGCTATGTCATTTATGTTCCATATGTGTATATGACACACAAATGCATTTAGTGTTTAGATTTGAGTCCTATCTTCAAGATATCTCATTATGTATATGCAAGTGCTCCAAAATCCAAAAACCTCCCAAGATATGGAGTTCATCTAACCTCAAGTATTTCAGATAAGAGATACTTAACCTATATTATTTTATTCATTCTATAGCAACTTTTGAAAACACTGGCAAGATTTACTGATAAGGTTTTCCTCTGTTTCAGGAATGGTAGTGCTGTCAGCCTCTCAGCTCCTCCTATCACAGCCTTGATTACCCCTGAGCCTGTACGCCACTGCCGAATCCCAGAGCTGCCTGTAGACGGAAACCTTCTCTTTGAGTTCCTCTTTTTCATTTACCTGCTGGTGGCCCTATTTATCCAGTATATTAATATCTACAAGACTGTCTGGTGGTACCCATACAACCATCCTGCCTCCTGCACCTCACTCGTGAGTCTCTCTTAGTAGTCATCTGCCCTTCCCACAGTTCATTTAGTCCGGGTGTTACAGAAAAACTGAACCATATCACCAGCTGTCACTCAATAGCTGAGTGAATTGCAACCCCATCCTATCTTTATTGTTTTGTCCCTTTATTCCATTGATTTTGAAACAAAGAAAAGAGTCTATGGCTTCTATAGTGCATCATCTATTAGAGAATAATGTCCTGTTTTGTACTTAAAAGTAACCTTTGGATGTTTTTACAAGTGGCCTTACACCTAAAAGGTTTTTTTTTGGGGGGGGGGGGGGGGAATATTCTTGGAGTTGTTGACCGTAATGTTTTTGTCCTGGTCTGTGCTTCTTTTCCACATCCCCACGAGGAATTTAGCTATGAATTTCTGCTCTTTTCCAGCAATAGAGGGCAATATAATCTGCCCCCCAGATGCTCCTCTTTCTTGAGTAATTGTGTCTCAGTTTATAGTGAAGAATGATGTCACTGCTTCTTAAAATGTGGGTCCCAACCCCCAACTCGGTCTTCTTAGCCCAGTGTGGAGTCCCTAAATTTTGGCAACAGTAAAAGGCTTTGGAACATCACTTAAGCAGCCGTTTTAGACATTCACACATATCTGTTGTGCAGTGTTTACAGTGGACTCTGCAGAATATACTTCAGCTATACTTCATAAAAAGGAAAATTAGCCTATTTCGCAAGCCTTGCAAATGCTGGTTTGTTATCAGTAAATGTTTTACTTTTATACCTGTATACCCAGGGTCACATAACATTTATTGGGCTAAAAGGGATCACGAGTGGAAACATTAAAAAAAAGTCTTGCCTTAAGCCCATCCTTTTTCACGGTCATGGTGATCTGGTCAATGTCTCCCTGCCATGAGTCTCATGTCCTATGATGTATTTTCCTCAAGAGAAGCAAGATGGTTCCCTTTGTTTCAAGCTTTAGTCAGATTGTAGAAGTTCAGTATGTGCTTTGGGTTTTTATTTTATTCATCTCTTAAGGAAATTTTGTTGCAATGTCAAGGCTAGCTAGAGGAGTGATCCCCTTCCTCCAGATGAGCTGATTGCAACTTGACCCTCTGCCCCTTGAGGTCGGGCTGTCCCCCTTTGTTAGGTGTTCTCCTTCCTCTGAGAGATAGAAAATAATACATAAATGCTATTTGTAAATGTGTGCAGAACACATGCACACACAGCGTTTCTGGAGCAGAGCATGTAATCTCTTCCCTAGTTTTACTTGGCATGTAAGGAGCGTATCTTAGTTCTTCCCAATAGGGATCCCCATGTTTTTGCAATGACAGCTCAGCAGTTCCTCCTGTCTTCTTTTCCCTCTCAGAATTTTCACCTCATTGATTACCATCTGGCCGCATTTATTACAGTGATGCTGGCACGGAGGCTGGTATGGGCCCTCATCGCTGAGGTAAGAATTTTATAAATATAGTGGCTCCTTCACATCCACTGGAGTTAAAGAGGTACAGGAGCCCCAATTTTTTAAAAAAAACACTTTTTTTTACTTGAAATAACACCTCTCAAGGAATCTTGAGAGTCCTTCAGCACAACTCTATAGCAAACTTTGCACCAGGGGAACCTCAAGATTCCTAAAGGGAATGTAATAATAAAATCCATGAATAATAAAATCTTCAGAAATCAAACCCACAGATTGGGAAGGCCAGCTGTGTTCCATCCAAATTAATAAACTCAGTTTGTATTTTATGTGTGCATTCAAATAAACGCATATTTTATGTGTGCATTCAAATAAACACTGTCTAACAGTGTTGAGTTAGACAGACAGGATTCAGTTTAAAGTCTGTATGAGATTTGGGGTGACAGTTGCAATTTGAAATTCATATGAGGTTTGTTAATACAGTCAGTCTCGTATGAACATCAAATTGAATCCTGCATGCTGCTGTTTTGTTTTTTGTACTAAACTTTACATTGTCTGTCATCTTTGCTCTTCCAACTGTGTGTTTGCTTTAGGGGATTTTTTTAGCTGTACTTGTGTGATTTATTCTTGGGATGGCATGGTGACGTTTGGGTTTGGACACTGAATTTGATTTTTTTTCCTACAGATTGCACCTTTCCCTATAGATTGGACTTTTGCCATTTCTTCCAGAAGTGGTTTTTGGCAGGTGTGGTAAATGTAAGCTCAACAAATATCCCACTTATACAGAAAATAGAAAATAATAGAAGTCAGCATATAATTGTATAAACTTGTTATACTGTTCAATTTCACAGAAATCACAAACAATGTTATATAAGTTTTTGTAAAGTCACTCTGAAATGTTATCAACGCCGTGTCTTCTTATGTCGAGTTGAATATGAATCAGCCACCCACGACCGGTTTCGGCCTTACTCCAGGCCTTCCTCTGGTGGTCTAAAATTATTATATACATCAAAATTTGCTGCAAATATATATTGAACATCATATACTGAAATACGTTTGAAGATACTTGTAAAGTTATAAACTTAACACTTCTTATATACATCAACATTTGCTGCAAATATTTGTTGAGCTTACGAATTCAGGAACCCATTTATATTAAGGTGTGGGAAATGAACATGTTGTGGAATATACAAGGAACAAATATGGCTCTGATATTCCTTTTCCAGGCTTCTCAGGTGGGCACTACCTCAGTGATTCACTATATGGCACTGATCCTGGCACGCCTGGTGCTGCTCACCCTGTGTGGATGGGTGCTTTGCTGGACTCTGGTCAATCTCTTCCGTAGCCATTCTGTCCTCAACCTCCTCTTCCTTGGGTACCCGTGAGTATCATTCCCTTTCATGTATGTATAATAAAGAATTGTCAGAGAGTAAGAAATAATACAAGATGTACAAAAGGCAACCATATTGATGAATAGAGAATTGAAAAGGGCCTACAGGTTTCAAAGCTGCTATCCAAGTGGGTGTTGGATGAGAATTATGTCTGCTTTATATAAATAAATTTATATAATTGTTTTCATGCAGTACCTTTATAATATTTTATATTGCTTTTCCTTTTATATTGTTGGATATTGTTGTCTTTTTACATATTGTATTTATTTGTGTGAATGCGAATGACGTATAGTCTAGGTGTCAAACTGCGGCTTTCCGGGTGTTTTGGAGTTCTGGGAGTTGAAGGCCCAAACATCTGGAGGCCCCCAAACTAGATGCCTCTGGTCTAGGCATTAATAAATAAGCTAATAGTAAAATAAATATCTGTGGTATAATATAGAGATGAACTATGGGGAAGAGTAGGTACCAAAGTTGATTGAGGAAGCAAGAAAACAGCCATCTGGGAGTCAAGAGAACTCTTACATTGTCCTTGAAGCTTCGAAACTACTATGATTCTCTACTTCTGGTCTTGATGTTTAGCCTTGGAACTAAAAAGATATTTTCAGGAGAAACTGGCACAATGGGAATGATCCAGAGGGAAAGAAAGTTGGAGGTGTGCATAGAGAATACAGACCCGTTGGGACATTCCTGTTTGGTGGAGTTATTATCTCACTTTAGTGCCTCTTCTGTTTTTGCAGATTTGGTGTTTATGTCCCACTGTGCTGTTTCCACCAAGATAGCAAGACACAGTCTCTCCCCTCAGACTGCAGCTACTTAATGCAAGATCAGCTAGTGGATGCTAATTCCACGGGGGTCAGCAGCCTTGTCAAGCCCAAAGACTTCATCTCTCTGCTCAGAGAGTCCCTGAAAGAACAATTCAACAACTCTGTGCCCATCCCCACGCACAGTTGCCCTTTGTCCCCCGACCTCATTCGCAACGAGGTGGAGTGCCTGAAAGCAGACTTCAACCGCCGAATTAAGGAGGTTCTATTCAATTCCCTCTTCAGTGCCTACTACGTGGCATTCCTACCGCTGTGCTTTGTGAAGGTAGATGTTACCTGACTCCTCCTCCTCTGCTATTGCTACTGCTGTCGCCGCCACCACCTCCTAAATCTTGCCTGTGGGTTGTTGGCACAATGGATTTCTGGTTAATTCCCCTTTTCTCTGTCTCCCCTTTGGCAGCCTGGATGGTGGAGCGTAACTGCATCTGGAGTGCACTAGTATCACTCCTGGTTGGCAGATAGGTATTGCCATACATGTAGTGCCCCTGTGGTTTTCCCACTCCTTTTTCTCCACCCCCTCTACTAACCCTGCCCTTTTTCCCAGACAACACAAGTATATTTTTGTGCTATAACTGGGCACTTGGAGCCAAGTTCAGATCCTGAGAGGACAGTTTTTGAGGTATCAGTGCCAAGGCTCCAAGTTAGTGTGATTGGAGGATGGGGGCGGTTGTGAAATCTAAACTCACAACAGAAGAAGAACCAGGTCACTGAAGAAGTGGTTCTTGGTTACAGAAGTCTGAAACTTGCAGAGGCAATTCAGGTTCTCTTTGTTCTCTAATAACAAGATTGCTTGTTCTTGTTAGGATCCTGTCAGAATTCATAGGTATGCATGTATTCTACAGTATTCAACGACTTAGGTATCGCTTGCACAAAATGATGTGCAGGCATTTTACTCATGGCAAGGAGAAAGGATCCCCTCTTTCACTGGCCATGCAATTCATAGGCAGCTGCTTAGAGCTGTGTCCTTGCTCTCTGGGATGCTGCCTCCTTTAACCTCCTTTCTGATTTCTTGCAGAGCACCCAGTACTATGACATGCGCTGGTCTTGTGAACACCTCATAATGGTGTGGATCAATGCTTTTGTCATGCTCACCACACAGCTGCTTCCTCCCAAGTATTGTGACTTGCTACACAGATCAGCTGCCCACTTGGGCAAGTGGCAGAAGCTGGAACATGGTTCGTACAGTAATGCTCCTCAGCATATGTAAGTGTGAGCTCAAAACATTTATTTATTTACTTCTTATTTATTTTTTATTATTAATGACTGTATCAGTAGAATAAAACAAGTTCTCTGAAATATTGATATGTTTTCCTTACACTGGGTATCTTGAACAAAATATTTTTATCATATCAACATTCATCAGTGATTTTGCTTTATATTGTGTTTATTTTATAGAACATATTACACTGTTCAACGGAGAAAAAGTTTCGGGCCTGAAAATAGTTGTTCTTTTATGATTTTGGGGTGCTGAAAATGAAAATAACATTTAAAAATGTATATTGGCTCTAGTTTTTATGATATAAGCAATCACGTGATCACGTATGGTTGAAAAAAATGTATGTTGCGACTTACACTATGGAAGATTCTAGAAAGTTGCAGGCTTGAAAATAGCTGTTCTTTTATGATTTTGGGGTGCTGAAAACGAAAATGACATTTAAAAATGTATATTGGCTCTAGTTTTTATGATATAAGCAATCACTTGATCATGTATGGTTGAAAAAATGCATGTTGCGACTTACACTATGGAAGATTCTAGAATATTCTAGAAAGTTTGATGATGCAGTATTAGTGCCGTGTGCAAAAGCCAGAAGCCCTATATAAGGCCAGACTTTTGAGTGGTGAGGGTCAGTCAGTTGAAGACTGAGACAGTATCGTTAAACTTCGTTTTACATTGTTCTTTTTACTGTAGTTATGCCTCACACGTGTGTAAATAAAGCACTATGGAAAAAAGATATCAAGGCAAATGGACTCCGTCAATGCTGTCAGACTACTGCTGGAGCATTGAAAGAGACAATCCTTTCCTTGAATACAAAAGAAAAGTCAAGAGAAGCAAACAGGATATAAACTAAAGTCACGATTAAAGCGACATTTTAACTTTCAGACTTTTCAATTGCATTAGGCCTACTTTGCTGCACAAACATAAACAATAGACTAATTAAATAAATATTTCTCATGTATAAACTATTGGCAATATAATTTGACTAAAATTTAGTAAATATTCACGGTTTATATACATGCAGTAAGGTTAGGCACATTATCATAATATTAACGAATTACCTATTGTGGAGAAAATTGAAATATCTGTTGCATAAAAACCAGAGCCAATTAACACATTTAATTATTATATTTGAATTCAGCATGTTAAATTTATTAAGAAACGGCACATTTCGTTTCCGTAACTGAGAAAAACTGAAAATTTGTAGAACAGTGTTATTAGCAGGCTTTTTTTTTTTGGCATACCTGACACTGTTTGCACAAATTATCTTATTTGTTTCCTGATCTCTATGGCAGGACAAGGAATGGTCTTCAAAAATTGATTTATCTTTAATATTGCAGGCTTAACTTATTTAATGGTGTGACCTTGTGTTTGTGTTTTCAAATAACCATGTATTCCACTCTGACTTGAGGCAGTCTTGAGGCAGTGTCTCACCTTGGGCAGAAAAATAGGATCAGCACCAATAAGGTAGTCAATCAAGTACTTTAGAGATTTCTTAGGTAGGAAAAAAAAAAACAGTCCACCAGTCTTGGCATGCTTTAACAATCAGGCCAAAACTGCTGAATACCAAGGCCCCGATACATGTTTATGAATCGTTAACTCTTAAGCAACTTTTTCATAATGAGCGCACCTCAATTTTGAAGTTGCACATTACAAAAAATGGATTTGTCCTCAAATGTAATGCAACTAACAGCACAGACATAGTAAATCAGGGAGGGAGGTAGCATGAATGGGTCTGTTTGGGAAATCACACCCCTCCATCAAACCAAGGCTGGCAAACTCACCAGCCTCGAACGATTCTCGCCTGGCCTCATTCACAAGGGCTTCCAAAACTGAGGGGCAAGTTTTGAAGGCCAGTTGTGAATGAGGCCAGTTGGGAACTGCATGGCACTGGAGAGAGACCTTGAGGGTCACCTAAGAAACAAAATTCATGGCTAATCAAAAAAACAACTGGGTCATCGGCCAAGTGCTCCTCCTCCTCCTTCAGGTGCCACAGAGCCCTGAGGCTGATGCCACCATTGGGAACAGCTTCTCCATACACCCTACCTTTCTTGTCTGGCCGCTATAGAGTTCTGGGTTTCTCCATGCTTTTTCACACAGGTGGGTTTATGTGTGATTCTAATGTATAATTGAATCTAATGTACACTTCAGTTTTGGAAATGTAATTTAGCCAAAAGTAGTGAGCATTACATCTGGATAACTGTGGTACATACTACATGACATAAATTCAGTATAGATCTTGGATGTTAAAAGAATTCAGTACAATTAAACACATGAAATATAAATAGCAACAGTATAACTAGATTAGATAAGAACACCTATATGTCATTTATGTTAAATAGTACCGTATTTTATATTGATGCACTTTTAATATTGTACTTAACATTTTGTATGCAAATGGCTTAAGCTATTAATAGCCTAAGCATTAATAAACTTTTTCTGAGTAGGCATGCATAGGTTCGAGCTTCTGTCCCCACACTGCACTTCTATATGAATGTGTGAACAATCCCCACTTCTCCTCTGTCAGTACAGTGAAAGAGCCAAGAGCAAATGCAGGGGCCCTGCCAGCATCAAACTTGGTGAAGGACATGTGGTTTCTTGTTACTGTAGGCAGCCACAGACTAAGAGCACCTTTGTTGCCTGCATCCAGCGCCAGCCTTCCTTATCAGAGCAGGGGAGGGGAGGATGGAGGACATTTGCACACCACACAGCAATAACCAACTCCAACTGGAGCTGGAGAAATGGGCAAAATCTTTTGAGCTCGGGGTGGGGGGGGAGGAGCATGCTCTTTTGCTGAACGGATCTGCTGCAGAGCCCCTCCGTGAAAAAAGTGAGTTAAATATAACTTACCCAAGGCTACAAGAGCTGGAAATAATTTGAACTTTAGCTAAAGAACCATAGAACAGACTGGTTTACTTTCATACCAAATCTGCAATATCAGAGGTTTTAAAAAAGCATTTAAAAGCTTCAAACTCCCGAACGCTCTCCGAGATAGCAAACCCCGCTGCCAGGAGATAAAAAACCATCTGGCAGTCGTGCAGTGAGGAAACAGTTTGCAAGAAAGGAGCATTTCGGAATGGCTTCAGAGGCCCTGAATTCCACTGATTCCAAACTGGATAAATTGATGGAAATGGTCCAAGGGCTACAAAACTCAATGGGACATCTTGCCCTTGAGGTCAGAGACACTAAAGAGCAGGTACAGCTCTTACTTCAGAAGCAGATAGGGTCTGAAGCTAAGATGAAAACCCTAGAGCAAAATTTACAGTTTCTCAATCAGAAAGTAACAGATTTGGAGAATCGCCAGAGACGCAAAAACATTATCCTATCAACATACCAGAGTACGTAAGCGATAAAGATTTGATCAAATCCTTGACTCAGTGGTGAGGAGAATTTGGAATACCAGCTTCGCATGAGGACATGGAACGTGCACACAGAATACCGTCATATGTAAAGAAAGATAAAAACCAGCAAAAACAAAGACCAAGGTCAGTGATAATTACCTTTGCCAGGGAATCTACATGTTTTAAAGTTTACAAATCCCTGAGGAAATTACAGGACTTAAAGTATAATTGAAACAAGGTGATAGTCTTTCAGGACTAAGCAAAATCTATTAGAGAAGAAAGAGCTTCCCTCAAGGTCATCACAGACAGACTCAGAACAGAGAAGATTATGTACACCTGGGCTTTTCCAGCAACCATCATTATCTATAAAGGAGGAAAAAACTCACTGCGAGAACTCCACAAGAGGGAATCAAGCTTCTAAGGGACCTGAACTTAACTTGTCCTTCACCCGAGAGACACTCAGCTGAAACAGAATCAGATGGGGGGGCTGATGCAATAAGTGAGGAAGACGAAGATGAAAAAGGATCTGGATCACACTTGAGGACAGAACATTTAAAAAAGAAAAGAAAAGAAAGGCCTCAAGGAAAAAAAACTGTGAAACATCCTGCATCTTCATACAGGCACCGATCAAGAAGGAATTACAAATAGTGTGACATGAGTGAAGATACAGGAGGACTGAAGACTGAACAAGCTTAAAATAGTAAAATAACAGCTATAAATGTTAGAGCTTTTAACATATTTTAAGATGTTTAAGACTAATTAATTTCAAAGTAGAAAAGTACTGTCTGCAACGAAAAATGTAAAGGGGTATTCACAATAAGGTACACTCATAACAACAATTACTATGAGAATATAGAGACTGTATTGTTAATTGCCTGAATGAGCTGGGAAAAGAAGGCTGTTGCTGCTTCCAGGGATAGTAAAAGGGGATTTAGAAAGATATTTAATGAGATAAGGAGATAAGGGGGGGAAAGTAAAGCAGGAAGTATGGAGGTCAGAATTCAAAGGAAAAGTAGAGTCTAAGATACGGGTGGGAATGTACAGAATTATTGGGTGTTATATAGGTTAAGTGTCAAAACACAGAAGGGGAAGTTGCTGCAGGGTATTCTGCCCCTATGATACTCTGGATGGGTGTGAGGAGGTTCTTCCAAGCAGCCCTGCTATTAAGGACGGGGTCAAAGGATCTGGGGGAGGGGGAAGTTAAGGGCTTTAGGTCAGGGACTCAGAACAGCTACGAACAAGAATAATATAGTGGAAGTGACCTGGAGAAATGGAGGGAAAAGTACACATCGGATCAGTGGGGGATCAATTAATTGTTTTATCAGTTAATGTGAACGGGTTTACGTCTCCGTTTAAAAGGCAAAAAATTGCCAGGCTGTTAATGGAAGAGCATGTTGACATATGCCTAATTCAGGAAACCCACAAAAAAAAAGGACAGAACAAAACTGTTGTACCTAAAAGGATGGGGATTACAATATGAATCCCGGGGGA
The DNA here is from genome assembly GCF_037176765.1 of Anolis sagrei. Taxonomy (NCBI): domain Eukaryota; kingdom Metazoa; phylum Chordata; class Lepidosauria; order Squamata; family Anolidae; genus Anolis; species Anolis sagrei. The sequence continues at coordinate 166,822,438 of NC_090022.1, read as the reverse complement.
CGAATAAGTCACGAGGAGTGGCAATCTTAATAAAGGACCTTCATAGATTTGAGTTAGAGAAAAAAATAGAAGATAAGGAAGAACGATTTGTGATGATAAGGGGAAAATTAAACAATAATGAGATCACTATAGCAAGTATCTATGCCCCTAACAAAAATTAGTCAGGATTCATACAAAAATATTGTGCCAAAATTGAAAAGCAAGCAAAAGGAGATATAATCATCGAGGGAGATCTTAACATGGAACTGTATAAACAAACAAACAAAACAAGGACGAACCCAGCAAGGCTTGAATGTAAAAATAACTTCAAAAAATGGAACCTTACAGAAGCACACAATAGAATAGGAGAGGAGGGAACAACCCCAACCTTTTACTCACATAGGCATGCAAAATTCACTGTAATAGACTACTTCATAGTAGGAATTAACAATATACGACTAATAAAGGAGATCAAAGTGGGGAACCACTGGTCAGGAGATCATGCTCCACTCCTGTTAAAATTAGGGAACTCAGTTAGGAAGCCTCCAAGGAATTGGAAGTTCAATCCAAAAGTAATCTTTAATGAAAAGGAGAAACAAGTCATTAAACAACAGATTCAAGAATTCTTTCTATTTAACAGACAACCACAAATAAAAGAAGAGATTTTATGGGATGCTTTTAAAGCAACCATAAGGGGAATTTGTATCTCACTGGAAATAGGAATCAATAGAAAAGAAAAGTATACATTTGAGAAAACAAAATCATTTCCCTACATAAGGATAATAATGGGGTACTGGTCGCACATGGCATATTCTCTCAAGTGATGCCAGTGTATATTGAGTTTTGGTTGACACTTCTGACAATTCTTAGGCAGTAAAGAATTGTCTCAAGCAATATTAGAATTTTTAACTTTGAATATGTTTTAATGGATTTTAACTGTGAATTTTTAATACTGCTTATATTTAATCCTGTTTTGATGTTTGCATATTTTAAACTGATGCAATAATAATAATAATAATAATAATAATAATAATAATAATAATAGGGAAATAACTGGGCACTTTTTTATTCAAATATGCTGTATTATTGGGACAAAAAAAGACACCCAGTGTAAATTGCTATAGATTTGTTTTGGGTAGAATTGCTCTAACTGTTCTTTGTTTTATTTTTATTTTTTTTAAAACCCTTGTAGCTGACAGTTGGTTGAAAATAAAAATTTTAAATGGCGTAAAAGTGTTTTTAAATACTTACCTAGATTTAGGTCTGTGTACATTTCACAATAAAAGGTGTTTGGGATAGTTAAAAGTTCCATCTAGAAGGATGATAGTTAAGAAGACTGGCAATATGGTTTAAATATCAGGATAACATTTTGGTTTTACATTAATTAAACTTTTTGTCTGAGGTGTAACAGACACCAAGTTCCATTTAAGTGTGTAGCTTTTGCTTTTGAGTAGACATCCCTCACTTTGGTTTCTTGGCTGGTTTTTGAAATGGCAAAGGCTTATGCATGCAAGAAATTAGTGGAAACAGCTTAAATGGTTTGTTTTTCTTTTTTAAAAAATCTTCCTTACGTTAATATTCAGAGAGACTTCTTAGCTCTGTTCAGAACAACTGTAAACTCAAACTAGGTACAAATGAGTGAATTCTGAATCCTTACAACGAAGGTGCAACATCTTCCTGCTTGATTTTTATCCTATGTAAACATTTTATCTCGCCCTCTACCCTTCCCTGACTATTCTCTCTCCACAAGTGCTGAACCAAATTTGCAGATGGCTTCCTCCTGATTTGTGTCTAAAAGAGGCCACCTACCTCCTCTTTAGTTGACAATGCTACACCTGTGGGTTTCATTGATTTGTCTTTTTTGCTGATCTGTCCAATGTAGGATTTAAAACTTTGTTTAAATGCTCTGCTTTAGTTCATCTTTGGCTGCTGAATTAGATAATTCTTAGAAAATTCCTCATGTCACTATATGAGACAGAAACATTGGCAGCAGTCATTGTTTTTTCAAATAGGTGCTATCACTAATTGTCCTCTGGATGTTCACTAACCATCTTTCTTATCCACAGCTGGTCTGAGAGCACAATATGGCCACAGGGGGTGCTTGTGCGGCATAGTCGATGCCTATACAAAGCAGTGGGGCCTTATAATGTAGCAGTGCCTTCAGATGTCTCCCATGCCCGTTTCTACGTAAGTATGGATTGAGAGAGCCTAGGGACCCAGAACTTCTGCACTGAGAGTTCTGACTCATCTGCTCCTTTGAGGGAAATACTGTAGTCCTCCTATCTCAAAGTGTGTGCCTGTGTATGCTCTCCAGAAGATGGAATTTACTTTACGCTCCTTCCTTTTTGATTTCCTGCTGGCTAAATATCTCTTTCCATCAGCTTCAGCTGAACCTACAAATACAGAACCTTGCTTTTGTTCTGAACATGTATAGACCTGTTTTAAAATACATTAGAACAGCAGAGGGCCATTTCGTTTACATCTGAGGCCCATATGCTCACTCATTGTATATAAGTCTCTCTTATCCAAATACACTCCTGCCTCTTGAAAATGTTCATTTTAAAAAAAAAAGAAATTGTAGTCTATTGCAAAAGTTTAGTTTAGGTAAGCAGAGTGAAGCTGTAGTGGTGTTTAAACCTTACAATGCATGTTTAAACTACCAGTGTGCTTCTTCTACCATTGTACCACACAACTTTCATCTCCCCCCCCCCCCCGGCTTCATTTTTAAGGGGTGGGTATAGGATTGTGCAAGATTGCCTTGAATCTCCAAGAAATGTCTGAAGTTGGTTGAGGGTGATCTGGGTGGAGTTGGAATTCGCTGTCCTACGCATGAATAATTGGAATTTTGGGAGGAAAATAAGCATGTTTTCCTATACATGCTTTCTATACTGTCCTTTTAAGGAGGGAAGCATGTAGATCTCCGTTGTTGCTTGCAGTGCTGAACTTCCCCCACAACATCATTGGCTGTGCTGCCCTGGGCAGATGGAGGATTTGTTCCAGCAGCACTATCTCCTTTTACCCTCAGTGCTGCAGAATCCACATTTGATTTTGTGTGGAATGTTTTCTTACGGCTATAGCAGAGATGGGAGACATGTCTCCCTCCGGGTCCATTGCAGTTGTTCAGAGAAAGGCATGTACTGTTGAGGTGTTGACTTTTGACATAGATTAAAATGTTATAGTTGAAGTGATTTCAAGGATCAGTTGAAGTGTGGGGAAAGTGTGGTGTGCCCATGGTTTGTTTTACACACACACATCCTGAAATGACTTGCTGCAAGAGACACTGAGAACAATTTTGCAATCTTTTAGACCCGTCACAAATTAGCCTCCTGCGGGAGCAAACTGTGCCAGCACGTCCATGACGTCATGAGACTCCGTCTCTCTCCCCGCCCCTTTCTCCGCCTCTTTCTCCGTGCCAGAGTGGTTTTTCCTTTGCTAGGGCAGCATTGCCAGCGTACTCTTGTTGTTGAATTCTGTCAACAATGAGAGTACGCTGGCAATGCTGCCCTAGCAAAGGAGAAACCACTCTGGCACAGAGAAAGAGGCGGAGAAAGGGGCGGAGAGAGAGGCACAGTCTCATGACGTTATGGACATGCTGGCACAGTTTGCTCCCGCAGGAGGCTAGTTTGTGGCGGCTCTTAGGCCCGGGGGTGGGAGGTGGGGGGTGGGGGGAGTCAATTAGCAAATTGATTTCCAGGTCACTGTTGAAAATATGTGCCCAAATGGTCCAGAGATGACTGGAAATGGGGACAATTTGTCCTTGTCTCGTCCAAGTTGCTAGCAGGTAATTACAGAAAATTCTGGGGGATGTGACCCCCCAGGTTCCCCAAAGATACATGGTAGCCAAATAAGTGACAATTTCTTTCGCCATTTTAGTGTAACCCCTTCTCATTACGAGTACATTGACGGCAAAAAGACAAATGGCCTCACAGCTTCTGATGTAAAGAATTCTGCAGAAAGTGAGTCCACTACCTTCCAGGCAGTAGCTTTCATGGCTTGGTACTGTTCTTACAACCAAGGTCTTGCAATGTTGAATCACAATCTCCTTGACTTTGATTTGTACCCAGTAGTTTGGGAGGAGTAAAAAAGTTGTTCCATCTTCTCAATGGCCATTTACAAATATAGCACTCTAATAACTTCACCAAATCACTGAGAATATTCATAATCCAATCCCCAGCATGTCTGGCTTTAGGCCGGGACATGGTACTGAGACAGCCTTGGTCACCTTAGTGGATGATCTACGCCGGGAGCTCAACAGGGGGAGTGTGTCCCTGTTGGTTCTGCTGGACCTCTCAGCGGCCTTCGATACCGTTGACCACAGTATCCTTCTGAGACGCCTCGCAGGAATGGGTCTTGGTGGTACTTTTTTACAATATTGCTGTCTTTCCTCAAGGGTCATTCTCAGAAGGTGTTGCTAGGGGACACCTGCTCGACCCCACGGCCATTGTATGGTGGAGTCCTGCAGGGTTCGGTACTGTCCCCTATGTTGTTTAACATCTACATGAAGCCTCTGGGGGAGGTCATCCGGAGTTTCAGGGTGCGGTGTCATCTGTACGCAGATGATGTTCAGCTCTGTCACTACTTCCCACCTGCTACTAAGGAGGCTGTTCAAGTCCTGAACCGGTGTTTGGCAGCTGTAACGGACTGGATGAGAGCGAATAAATTGAAAATCCAGACAAGACAGAGGTCCTACTGGTCACTCATAAGGCTGAACAGGACATAGGGTTACAGCCTGTGCTTGATGGGGTTACACTCCCCCTGAAGGCGCAGATCCTGGACTCATCACCGAGTCTAGAACGCCAGGTTTCGACGGTGGCCGGGAAAGCTTTTGCACAGTTAAAACTTGTGCGCCAGCTGTGCTCGTACCTTGGGAAGGCTGACTTGGCCACAGTGGTCCACGCTCTTGTTACATCCCGAATAGACTACTGCAACACACTCTACGTGGGGTTGCCTCTGAAGACTGCTTCAACTAGTCCAATGTTTGGCAGCCAGGTTGCTCACTGCGGCTGGGTACAGGGAGCGCACAACGCCCTTGTTACGCCAGCTCCTCTGGCTGCCTATCAGCTTCCGAGCACAATTCAAAGTGCTGGCTTTGGCCTATAAAGCCCTGAACGGTTCTGGCCCAGTTTACTTATCCGAACGTATCTCCCGCTACGATCCACCTAGGGCCCTAAGATCATCTGGAGAGACCCTGCTTGTTCTTCCCCCATTGTCACAATCGCATTTGGCGGGGACAAGGAACAGGGCCTTTTCTGTGGTGTCCCCCCCCCCCCCCCCCCCGGCTATGGAACTCCTTCCCGAGTGAAATTAGATCCGCTGCGACCCTCTTGACCTTTCGGAAACAAGTAAAATCCTGGCTATGGGATCAGGCATTTGTAGATTAGGCTGACTTGCTGACATGTTGACTTATATAGAACTGATTATTTAAACCGGTGTCTGCTGACTGATTGATTGTTTTTATACTGTTTTATATTGTTATTATATTGCCGTTAAATTGTGTATCTATGTTTTTGATGTGGGCCCCATGGGGTGCCAATTTGTTAGCCGTCCTGAGTCCCTCTGCAGAGGTTGAGATAAGATGGGATATAAAGTCCCAAAATAAATAAGTAATAATAAATAAATATGTTCAGAAGCAAACTCTATTTCAGTTGGCTTTATCTTGAAGCCTGTAAAACTTTTCTTTTCCGGCAAGCTTTTGATGGGTGAACAATCTGGGCTATGCCTGTTCTCGCTGCCTATTGTTATTGTTATGGTCATTTTAAAGCTTATTATTATTATTATTATTATTATTATTATTATTAACTTTATTTATACCCCGCAAAATCTCTCGAAGGACTCGATGCAGCTTACAAAGGCCGAGGCCACCGACAACAACAACATACAATACATAGTAAAACTCATAAGCAAATAATAAAACATCAAGCAAAACAAATAATAAAACATCAAGCAAAACAATAGAACAGTAAAACAATGACACGCATTTAAAAACCTAGGGGTAATGGACAAAAATTTAAAAGTGCTGAGCCTGACAGGTAATATATAGAGGTATTTGGCGGTAGGTGCAATGTGCAGATAATCCTGAATCTCTAACAAAGTGTGTTTGGGACTTGAAGCCAGGAGTTTCCTATTTTGTATTTTATTGTTTTAATCTGTTTCTGTAAACTGCTCTGAGCCAAATTGGGAGTAGCAGTATACAAGTTAAATTAATTAATTAATTAAAAAGTGTGGGTAACCTTGTAACCATTCATCGCAACCAGCACAAGCTTATTCAGAAATATAGAGCTGCTTACTAGTGAGTAACTCAAATTGTTATCAGAATCAATGTGGTTGTTCCCTTCTGCTAGAATCTGCTAGCCAAGAGCTATGAGAGTGAGTCAGAAAGTTTTGCCTCCTGTGTCATAAAAACATTATGATTGAACATTTAACAGCAGAAGTTGGCACAGATCATAGCCTGAATTCTCTTCTACACAAAAGTACCATTCAACATAGTCACCATCAATTTGAACTATTATTTAACCCAAGCATCAAAACCATGTTGGAAAAATTCAGGGTTTTTCTTTGTGACCCATGATTTTAAAGCTGTTTTAATATCATTCAAGTCATTGAATCTGAAGCCATGTCTTTCAGATGTCCAAAAAGACAACCTAGAACAGTACAACCTGTGCGTCCCCAGGGTGGCCTACAACTCCCAGAAATCCCAGCCAGTTTACCAGCTGTTAGCATTTCTGGAAGTTGAAGGCCAAAACATCTGGGGACCCACAGGTTGAGAACCACTGCCTAGATGGTTTCAGATTCAGTAACTTCTGCTGTTATGTGTTCATTCATAACGTTTTTGACACAGGCGGCAAAACGTTTTATCCCGCCCCCGTTTGTTGTACATATCTTACTTTCATTCAAAGACCCCAAAGCAACTGTCAGAACCAGGAGATAAATGTACCCTGGTTTAGCTGAAGCTGTAGCAGTGTAACATTTTGCTTTTCCACTTGTGTTGCTGAGTTTGTTGCCTGCTGAAACAGATTGGTGATCTAAGTGCTTGTTTCCTTCCCTCTTGCAGTTCCTCTTTCACCATCCATTACGGCTCCTCAACCTACTGATTCTCATTGAAGGCAGTGTAGTCTGCTATCAGCTCTACTCGCTGCTTCGTTCAGAGAAGTGGAACCACACGCTCTCCATGGCCCTGATACTGTTCTGCAACTACTATGTTTTATTTAAACTCCTGCGGGACCGGATAGTATTGGGCAGAGCATACTCGTATCCTCTCAACAGCTATGGGTTGAAAGCCCACTAGCTCATTATCTGAGGAAGGGAAGGATATTTTCATACAGTTCTATTTTTTTCTTGCAGCTGTTTATAAATATTTAAAAATATTTTATATTTTGTATACTACTGTTTTTTGTGGGGTGGGGAAGGGCCAAGTGGCAATTAAATGTCGCTTTATAAACAAGGTGTTATTTTATATATAAAAAAATCATTGTGTATATACTGTATATCAATATATCTATGTGAAGCAAGAGGACTGTATGTGTGGTCACTCCATCTGTTACACAGTGTTTACTACCAATTTTATATAAAAACAGTCCCTTTTTTGCTACTGGCTTTGCATGGAGACACATTCCAGAACAAGATATATATAATCAGTCCTCCATAGTCTACAACCACAGTTGTAACCAAAATATTTGGAGAAAAAAATCCAAAAAGCAAACCTTGATTTTGCAACACAGTGATCGCTATGCTGATGTGTAGGCATTCCTTGCCATTTCACATATCCTCAGGTTATTTCTGGCACTCATTTGAGTTGTTCACCATTTTATGTAAAGGATGTCATTTTATACCCTTACAGATAATGGGACTTCAACATCCATGGATTTTGGTATCCACTGGAGGGTCCGGAACTGGATACCGAAGACCCATTGTACACTGCTGTTGTCTCAGGCTACCTAGGATGTTCAGTGCAGGAAAGTAGTAGAAAGGACCATTACTGTATCATCTAGCTTACAAACACAAGATACATTTTTAGTAGCAGAGCAGCAGATTGCTATGTTGAGATCTACATTGCGGTAAGGACACCCTTCACATTTTGCCCCCACTATAAGGGCCAAGAAGTATGACACACTTCCTTTATCCAAGGGAACAAATGGAAACACTTAAAAACCAAAAGGATCACAGTGGAGATGCTAATGTGAATCCTTTAATACTCATCCCAACTCCTGGTTGTGTTTCTTTCTTCCAATAGAGTGTGGTAAAATGTCAAGTACTGTAGTTGAAAACAGTTCTGTAGACATACTGTAAAAAGGGTTGAGAAATCCAATCGTGTGGAGTACCTGTGATGGCAGCTACATTTTGAAAATTCTAAGGAAAATCAGGAGCTGGATCTGTGTAAACCAAGTAAATAGTCTCAAGCATTCAACTATAAGTGGTGTTTGAACATAAATTTGTTTCTGGGTCAGTCTTGCATTGATCCACCTGTAGGAACAACTGTTTTAATCATACTCTGAACAGTTTTGTATTCAGACACACAGAAATCCTGTAAATTTGCTTGACTTTAGGGTCATGCTGAACATAGATAGGTGTCCAAAACAAGAAAACTCAGCAGGCTCTGACATCCACGATTTCATAGCTGAATACATCAGGTGTGCTTATATGATTCACTAGGACAAGGAAAATGTCAAAATGAAATTTATCTCAATTCCGGGGCTATTGGACTAACAGTGGATTGAGTAACATTTGTTTCTAAAGCCCAGCATAGGCATGTCTCTCAAGTATCTAGTAGACCTTATTTGACATAGAAAATTACACCTTGCATTGCCCTGTCCTGTTCCCTCGATATATATAATTCTGACAACTGCAAAGAGAACAGCATTTTGTGGGGAAAGTTGACCTAATGAATACTGACACGATATCCATAATTACTCAAACATGATTCCTAAGAAATACTTCCACGCCTTCATTGTTCCTGATTTTCTGGCTTAAGACTAGTTTGAGTGTAATATTTACACGACTGGCTCTACCTTTTATTCCTTTAATTCAGTGTATATAAGTGACTGTACAACCTTTAGAACAGGCATGGACAGAGACTCATGTGACTCCCAAGGCTTTTTGTTGACTGCATAAGACCCCCTAAAAAATTGAAATTTGCTAGAGTTGCAGTTTAGAAAAACACGACTCCCAATTACAAGTTGAAGTTAAGATCTTCATTTAATGGTGTTTCAATACAGGTGAAAACTGGTCTCCGTGCTGTCCACAGTCCCCCACCCTGGTTTAGAGGCACATCCAACATATATGACAATATACTTTTTCCTACCATAATATGAACTCAAGAGAAAGCTAATGCTGTATTATTTTGCTGATTTAATTTAGCTCAAAAGAGACAGCTTCCTGAAAGCCCAAGGTTTTAAAATAGGTGAAAATACAAATTAAACCCTGCACCACTGAAAACTACAGCAAAAAGATATTTGAAAGTAGTTCAACCAAAATCTAGAATTCTGAGCATGTCTTAAAAGAGGTGAGTGTTACAAGTGGGCTTTTTCCATTTCTGCCCCTCAGTGCAAGTAGTTAACCTGGAAACCTGCTTTATATGCACAATGCAATATACTTTAGAAACAGTTTTCTGCAGAGGCAAGCTGTAACCTGGTATCTTGAGAAAAAGACGAAGCCACTCGTTTTTCTTCTTTGGCATAGGGATGCTGCAGTTTAGTTTATTTATCTGGAACAGAGGGACAATTCTAGGTAACAGTACTCAAAGCAATGAGCTCTATGATTTCCCAAGTGTTTTTTTCTTATTCGTCAGCCCTTGAAATAAAATCCTTTTTGTTCTACACAAGAAATTAAGTACTGACAGCATGGTGAGGCAGATAGGATTATTTCTGTTGAATACAAGAGAGAAGTGCTCAAAACAATCTGCCGGAAATAAGAAAAGTGGATGAATACTCTGCTACATATGAGCCTGTGTAAGATCCAATGGCATGTATGCCAGGTATGACTGGTAGAAGATCTATAACTGAAGCCAAAATCAAGATTTCACTTTTCTTAATAAGTTATTGTTTTATATGTGCTGTTTATAAAGATTTCCTGCTGTAAGTCACTCAGTCTGTAAGAATAATCTATCTCGTTTTGGTCTGGGTCAAGCTTGCAATCCTGTAGCTAGTCCTGTTACCCAAGAATGTCATAATAAATAGCTGGTTTTGCGATTGTGTCATGAAATTTCTCCAGCTTCAGGCCAATCCGAAACAGCAATGCTTCATTCCACCACTTTGCCATAATCTGTGAATAACGGAAATACAGCATGAGAAGGAGTGCAGAGAGAGTTAATTATGACAGACTTCTCTTAGGGACAGATCATTTGCACTCTGGCCGGAAAGAAGGGCATCAGAGCTAAAAGAAATGAGAGTAGTTTTTACATTTAATGTTAGTATGATTTAACCACAGGTTGAATCTCTATCTGAAATGCTTCAGACCAGATGTTTTTCAAAGTTTGGAATACCTATATTTGCATATACATAGTGAATGAGGAATTGTGAGAAAGGAGGTGAGTCACACATTCAGTCTCCACGAAGGAGCCTCCTGCAATACTGACAGAAACTGGGCAGGGGGAAGAGAAGGAAGTAGAAATCACACAAGGTCTCTATGAAGAGCAGACTCACAAACATTTCCCCAACTGTCAGCTTTTTCCACCCTCTGGGCAAAGTAGCCAGAAAGGGAAGTTTTTAAATTTTCTTGAGGATGAATATATGCAGCAGTCAATGCAATCAATCTGCACTGATCCTCTGGGCCGTTTCCAGGTATGCTCACCCTTCCACTTTCACTCTTACTCCTTGAGGACAAAATCAGTGGGCACTGAATATGTGACTACCCCCTTTCACCAAAAGTGGAAATGGGCAACTGACAGCAAAAAGGTTTTTGTGTGTGTTCTGCGTGTGTGGAGTATCTCAGATTTCTGTATAAGAGAGACTCAACATGTATGTTTCATTGTATATACTGCATTTTTGTAAGCTGTATTATTCCTGCAGTCTGGGAGTAAGGTGGGATATTTAAAAAAAAAGATGGGTGGAAAGACTGCAGGAGGACTGAACATCTAGTGATTGCTTGAAAGAGAACTGGATGCCTTGCTTGTATTGGATGTTGAACTCATTTCTTCGTGGTCTCTCTGAAATCGCACATAAGGTATTTCCTGCACTTGCCCAGTCAGTTCAAATCTAGATATTTATTATTTATTTATTTACAGTTTTTATATTCCGCCCTTCTCACCCCGCAGAGGACTCAGGGCAGTAGCCCTGCCCACACTCCCCAAGGAAGTATATAGCCAATGAAAGGGGAATACAGCCTCAGTTCCTTTTGTCCATCGTGTTTGCAACAGCTTAGGAATTTTTCTGACTTTTAATGACTATCCTTTTTTTATTTTACTGTTCTGCCGACCCTTCAACTTTTGCTATCTGGACTAATCTCGGGTGTGCCTTGCACCTTATTATGCCTTTTTCTCAATCTTCTGTTTGACCTGGACTGCTTTTGACCACTCTACTCAGGCCACTAATGTCTTCCACCACATTTTAAAAGAAGTGTGCAGTTTGTGGGGGGAAGTTGTCCAATACAGAGGGGCACACCATGTGTTTCTTATGGCTTCAGGATGGCTACACGGTGCAGTCTTGCCCCTTTGCCTCTCTTTTACTCCCCACACTCGCAAAAACTGCAAGTTGAGGCTCAAGAACCTGATTTACAAGCAGGCCCTCTTCCCCCCACTCAGCCCAATAAGCAATCGGTGTCTGAATCACCTGCTCCATCCGCTGATAGTGCGATCCAAGGAGGGGAGGCTACCTTCAGCTTATTGCCCTGGAGCCAACCTACCCTGGTCAAACCAAATGAAGGAAAAAGGCCCAAGGTGACCCATCTTCCTTCTTCTGGGCCTGGAAAGAGCCTGGAGCGGCAGCAAGAAAAATCTAAAAAAGGATGACAGCCTTTCTCATTGCTATTACTGTGTGCATTGTGTGCCCTTTGTGTGGTTGAGACATATCTCTGGTTTCATAAGGACTAGGTTGTGATTCACCTTTATCATTATTATTATTATTTGACTTTTTGCCTAAAGTTGCTTCTAGGTTCCACATGTCAAGATATAGTGCTACCAGCCTTTTTTCAGGATCCATCCCCTCCTTTAGAACGGTCTCTTCACTCCTGGAGGTTCAGAGAGTGTTGCCATTTTATATTCATAGGACGTCTGAATTCAGGAAGTCCCCAAGAGATTTCCTTAAATATCAGAAAGATGCCAGTGGCCTTCCGGTTTCTCCCCAGCAACTGACTGTGTAGCTGCAGGAAATACTATATGTACAATTTCACAAGACACCATGATGAAGTGAGAAAAATCTACCCTTATGAAGGGAAATTCATTTCTGAAAGAGTTACTATCTCTGGAGTTGCACTTAAAATGTAGCTGTTCCAACTTACAAACAAATTCAACTTGAGAACAAACCTAAAGAACCTATCTTGTTCGTAATTTGGGGACTGCTTGTTTTCCTAAACCTTGGCTATCGGATCTCTTTAGCAAAAACACTCTTTCCTTTAGCACAGAATAGACCATGTAAACAAGACAGCATGTGAGGACCAGTGAAAAAAGTAATAGTTACCTGAAGGCTGATGGGAAGGCCTGAGACAGTATATCCAATTGGCACTACTAGTGCTGGAATGCCTGTCAAGTTGGCCAGCTGCATGTACCTGCAATGTTCAAAGGGGACGTTACTTTTGTTCCTCACTGTCAGAAAAAAATCTAGAGAAGGTACTGTGACGCCCTGCAAAGTTCAGGTAATTTTTATTTACATGAGGAAAGATTTTAAATGCTGCAATACAATGAGCATCAGTTGTCAGTAACTGTCAGATACAGGTTTACTCCATTCAGGAAACAAAGCCCTCAAAACATTAGAAACTTTATTTAAGGGAACAAAGTAGCAAGGTATCATGGACATTTGCAAATCTAACATTTATAGGTAGCACAATTCAAGTAATACATGGGCTTCTATCCCATTTGTTGAGAAGCAGCTTCCATGCCTCTTGCACAGGCGTTTCACCACAATTACATATCAATAATAATATGCCATAGTCCTATATTATTCCCCCACGAGAGCAATTTTTGAGTGTGCAACAGATAATTCCTTGCTAATGACAATTTTCCTGAGAAGCCTTCACTAAAGCCAATAATATCAGCATGTTTAAAAGCAAGAAAACACCCATCATTGTTCAGATGATGCATAGTTTTATAAGCAGATGCACAAATAACTGGCAGAGATACAACATGATATATCTCAAGAAAACATGGCATGACTCAAGCTCCTATTATAAACTCATGATTCAACAAATTGATACAGAAATAATTACTACAAACTTAAAAGAGAGCTAGACCAAACCAACATAAGTAAATGAATATCCCATGTATCTAGCAGCCACAGTTGGCTTTAGCAGATTCAGATTTGGAAACAATTATACTGAAAGTTTAGCTTCAGCACTGCTTCTTCATACCTGTCATCTGACTTTGAACAGCACATGGTCTTCTTACCTCATGGTCTGGAGAGTCGTCTGAACATCGCTACATCCTGATAGGAGATCAGAGCTCTGGATTTCTGGGGCGCAACATGCAGTTCCTCAAGAGAAAAAGGATATCGTAGTTTTAAAAGTCATAAGCATTAATAATAATAATCTAAAAACTAACATCAGAACTTTCTGGTCAAATGACTTCAAAATAAAAAGAGTTCCGTATATGTCCCATCAAAATAGGTTGGGGTTTTTTTTAGCTGAGCTGGTTCTGAAACCAAAATGGGTTGAAATGTATTCAAGACTTAAATTTCAGTAAGTTTGATTTAACAGAATATTTGACAACTACCATATTTTCTGGAATATTAGATGACTTTTTAACCCAGGAAAATCATCCCTGAACTTGGGGGTTGTCTAGTAAGCTGAGTATAAAATATCACTTCCTGTTTCGGGTCAAGGTGAGGGAGGCGGGCAGCTGCCCTGCACTGCTCACTGGAGCTTTTAAATGCATCATTTTAAAACTAATGAGCATTTGTTTTAGGAGTGAAGCCCTAAGTAAACTGCTAGGGCAAAAATACAATTCTTTGAGTTTCTTCACCTGAACACTATGGGTTATCCCAGATTGAAGCATTTAAGTGTAAATGAGTTTCTCTTCTACAAAACCGTATCTGCAGGGGATATGTTCCCAGGCTCTGCATAGATATGCAAAACTGTGCATAACAGTGAACCCTATTGAAATGAAGAACTTTCAGACCAAGAATACCATAGACTTGTGCTGGAAGATGTTGAAAAGGGCATATTTTGTTGGGCATGGTTAAAGAAAAATATGAATAATAAAATATGATCTGGCAGATTTTAAACTAGGTTATGTGGAGGAAGGCGACATCCTTGGGAATAGTAGTTTATCAAGGCCCATAGCGAACAGACAAAAGGCTAAAGAGAGGATTGAACAAACACAACAAGTACAAAGCAGTTAGGGAACAATAAACTCAAACAGCTAAAGTTAATGCTCCAAGGGTTTAGGTGTCTTTATACTAATGCCCAGACCATAGGAAATAAACAAGATGAGATCGAACTCTTAAAACAACAAAGTAGTTACAATGTAATGGGCTTAACAGAAAAAGTGGGACGAGTCCTGTAATTGGAATGTAGCAATGGAGGGGTATAACCTATTTCAGAGAAATAGACCAAACAGGAGAGGGGGTGGAGTAGCATTATATGTCAAAATATTTACACCTATCTCAGCTGCAGGTTGCCAAGGTAACTGGTGGGGCAGCTTTCAAACTCCAAAATCCGGGTGGTTCGCAAATCTATCATCAGGGTGCCGACAGTCATTAACCAAACCCAGAAGGAAAACCTCCGGAAATTCTACAAAGGCAAAAAGTACAAGCCACTGGACTTGAGGCCTAAGAAGACTCGTGCCATGCGGTGCAGGCTAACCAAGCATGAACAGGATCTGAAGACCAAAAAACAGCAGCGGAAAGAGTGCCTGTACCCTCCTCGGAAATACGCTGTTAAGGCATGAGCCTCACATCTTCAACTGTTCAGAAATGATTTTTTTTTCCATTAAAAGTGTTTGTCTTTGGGAAAAAAATGTTTACACCTGAGAAGAGTTGCAAGACTTTAATCCTAGAAACCAGGCTGAGTACATCTGCATAAGAATTAAGGGAACAAGGACTGAAAAAGATGTAGCTGTATGGGTCTACACAACTCCAAGCCAAACAGAAGAACTGGATGAAGCCTCCTTGACCAGATGAAACATGCAGAAAGAAGACTAGTAACATGGAAGTAGTAACATGGAATTTTAATAACTCTGATATTTGTTAGAATTATTAAAATTCTATTTGTTAGAAAACAAACTTTGCCAACAGTACAAAGTCCAACAAATTCCTCACTTGCCTTGCAGACAATTTTATTGTCCAGAACTTAAAAGAGGCAACAAGGGGATCTGCTAATCTGGATCTGATCCTAACCAACACCGAGGATCTGGTCAATGGAGTGGAAGTGGTGGGATCCTTAGGTGTGCTCCTGGAGTTTGTGATACAAAGGAAGGGTGAGACTAAGAGAAGTCAAACATGCATTTGAGACTTTAAGAGAGCTGACTTCAGGAAATTAAGGAAATACTGAGTGGACAGGAATACTAAAAGAGAAGGGAGTATATGATGGATGGGAGTTTCTTAAAAGTGAGATACTGAAGGCCTAGGTTGAGAAAGACAAATACGTGTTGTTTTTAGATTCTTGCCAGCAGCAGAAAAAATAAGAGAAATGTAAAACAACCAGGTGTGAGATATACCCTCTCACACTGGAAATTGCAATAAAAAGAACCTATGCTTCAAAGTTTATTGAAAAGTCATTCATGACATAATTGGTGTCAGAAGTGGGATATTCTTTTCCAATGTGGAAAAGATATTCATAACATTATTTGGCACCACGAACAGGATATTCTTTTCCAGTATTATTTATTTATTTATTTACTTACTTACTTTATTTGTCCTCTCAGCCCTTAGGCTGAGAGTTCAGAGCGGTTAACAGCAACAGTTTCAGTATACAAAGTACAAGGTTATTGGGTATTTAAAAGCAATCACATAACAATTAAACAGTAAACATCAATACAACAATATATCAATATGTATGAGAGAAGAATAACACTTTTGCTTTAAGAAGTAAGATATTCTTTTCAGTGAAACAAAAAAAAATTGGAGTAGTGAAAATGACTTTTCTTGCTTTAGAGAAATAAAGTGTTCAGAACATCTCAGAGAATTACAGAAGAGAAGGGAACAAGGGAGAAAAGAATTGTGCTGGAGTGGTTTCAATGGATTGGAATCCCCATAATCCCCATATGAAGTGGGGGAGAAAGATCACTGGTGTAGAAGCTTGCTAAGTTGTTTGTTGTTGTTGTTGTTTTTAAGCCATGGAAGGGCTAAATACGTTTAAGTTTTTTTTAAGGGAATATAGAGAATATTCTTTCCAATGATGGAAGATAGTATTTGAATTTGGAGTTGTTTTTAAAGCAAATTGACAGAAGAGGGGGCCTCTGTGTCAAAGGTCAGAGGTAAAATATGTAGCAAAAGTTGTAGTTAGGACAAGATGCAGTTTTGCCCTTGAAATGTAGAAAAAGAGATCTAAATGTATTTTAAGTTTTGGTACAGGAGGAGTCTTGGTGATTATAAAGGAAAATGTGCAGGAGGAAGATCAGAGGAGATTCTGAGTTTTATTTTCTGAAAGTTTTTTGTGGAAGCCTATCTAAGGAAAATGGGGTGCTTGTTACAAAATGGTATTATTACATTACCTAGAGGAGATATTTTATGGTTGAATAACAAGGTAATTGGAGTTATGATTTTGCAACTTGGTAAAGGTAGATGAGTTGCATTTTGGTTTGGCAGCAGTCTAATCAGCCTATTGATCAGCCTAGTAAATGGGTTTTTGTTTTATTTTGGAAAAAAATTGTTTGGAAATCCAAATCATTTGAATTTCCTACAAAATATAATAAATTAAGTGAAAGTTTTGTTATTGCAAAAGAGAAAAATGAAATAGATACAAAGAGATTTTTAAGAAGGAATTTGTTACAACCAATTTGGGAGTCTTTATCTGGAAGTGTTAACTTTTGTTAATTCTGTCTGTTTATCTAAGTTACTGATTATTGATTAATTAAAACCATTTGTTTAAGTTACAGGACTCTAAATGTAGCTACCAACTCAAAGGAAGACCTGATGAAGAAATTGCCATGAGTTTGACAAAATTAATTTTGAACAGTGCATATATATTGTGATTTATAAGTTTAGAGTTTAAAGAGGAACAGAAAAGAAACATTCAGCTAAACGTTTCTTTAAGTGTTACTGGAATTAAGCAATGCTGCAAGAGGCCAGAGCTACAAGTCTCAGACTTCTGGAACAACAAAGTTATTTGGGAATTTGGGGATGTTGAGTCACAGGATTTGCTCATTTCAAGAGCATTGATGTTATGGGGGAAAGGAATTGCAAACACTGCTTTTCAGCACAGGATGAAGTGGGAAATGGGTTCAAAGCACACACACACAAAGAGAGGTTAATTTAAGGTTGAAAGAAGTTCTACTATTAAATAAAGGTTTTACATTTGAAAGGTTTACATTGATGCTGGGGAAACATACAAATGGAAAAATTTGGTTTGGTTATGGTTTAAGTTAACAACTCATGATAATGTAAGGGAAATGTGATACAGTAGTGGTTCAGTAAATGAAACATTTTGGATTACCTTAATTTCGGTTCAGATGCATAGATTTATAAAGGAAATAAAACAATGAAGGTCTATATGAGTTACAAACATGAGAAGTCAAAAGAAATGTGATATATTTGAAAGATTGTTAATGATAAATACAGTTAAATGAAGTTTTGCTAAGGAAATGTAATGAAAATGAACAAAGAAGGAAACATTTGGGAACAACGTGGGTTTAGATCTTGTGCATATAAAGAAAGGTTATTTTATTAATTGATCAAATGTTTTGAAGGTTTATATGCAAAAGTTCAGTTTACGTATGAAATTGTTCATTCAATTGTAATGATAATTGTGAAAATGTACTTCTGGTTTAAGAAACTGAGATGTGAGACAACTACATTTTAGAGGTTACTTTACTCTATGTTGCATATAGATTTAAAAATGAAATCTATATGCAAGAGGGAGAATGTCACAAGAAATTCAATGTGTAGATTTGACAAATATGAATTTAATATGATGTGTGGGAATGAATGGAAGGATGGATGTATTTTGGAAGCACCAGTATAATATTAAGGCATGCAATGACTAACTACCTGCCTGCTGCTTTGTGATTAAAACCCGTTAATGAGATCTGAAGAGTAAACTCTGATAAGTACTGGGACAATGATAACAGAAATGTTTCCAACATCCCTTATGTTAAGAAGGAAGTCAACACAAGCCTTGTGTTTGTCAACACCAATCAAAAAGAGTCAACATCTGGCCAGGAAACTGAGATGGATCCAGGAAGACGTCTATCATTAATTTACAACTTTGGGACTACACCAGCAGAATATTTCTATAAAAGACTCAGCCTAATAATGCTCAAATTGTGACAGACAGAGACGCTGTTCACCCGCTATGCTCTGCAAGAGATAGTGTACTATGGAGTGGCAGATCTGCAAGGGAGCAGTCTGGTCACTTTTGGGCTTCTTTCTCAAGGGAAGAGGAAGAAGTGCACTTTTGGAGTCTTAGATTTTGTGCAGGGAGTCAGGTTCTGCTGAATGGAAAACAGAGATCTGATCCTTGGCATTGTTTTTAGGAAAAGAAGTTTTGGCATTTCGGCGTTTTGAAGTTTTGCCGTTTTGAAGTTATGGAACTATGCATTGGCAGGCTGCAGGAAAGCAGGGTCTGGCCTAACCGGTGCTTCTCCAAGAAAGGAGAAAATGATATGGTAATATTTGGATGCATGTGGATGAATGCGTGTACATGTGGTGTGAATGTTGAGTGAAAATGTAATTCCCTTTTATTTGTCTGTTAACCAATGTAATTGTAAATCCAATGTAGTTGCATAGAATCTGTATGTCTGTATGTCCAATGTCATTCTTTGTCTAAATATTTTTCTGTAATTTGATATACCCTCTCACACTGGAAACTGCAATAAAAAGAATCTATGCTTTGAAGTTATTGAAAAGTCATTCATGACAGAAGGAACTAGATGAAGTCATTTCAGAAATAATCTTTGAGAATTCTTGGAGGACAGAAGTCCCAGCAGACTGGAGGAGGGCAAATGTTGTCCCTATCTTCAAGAAAGGAAAAAAAGAGGTCCCCAATAATTACCATCTAGTCAGCCTGACATAAATACCAGGAAAGATTCTGGAACAGATCATTAAGGAGGGAATCTCCAATCACTTAGAAAGGAATGATGTGGTTACTAAAAGTCAACATGGATTTCTAAAAAAAAAAAAAATCATGCCATACTAATCTTATCTCTTTTTTCAATAGAGTTACAAGCTGGGTAGATGCAGGGAATGCTGTGGATGTAGCATATCTTGATTTTAGTAAGGCCTTTGACAAAGTCCCCCATGATCTTCTTGCAAGCAAGCTAGTGAAACGTGGGCTAGGGAATACTACAATTAGGTGGAGGGGTTGAAAAAAAAATAGCGAATCATGAAGAGTAGTTCCATGACACAAAGTAATTTAAATAGTATGGTTCATTCTATATTTTATATAGAGTTAATTAAATCAATTTAATGTCTGCTTCTCCTAGATTTAGTATAGGGATTTGGATAACCAGTTAAAATTCATGAATAAAGCAGATTTCTTTTAAAACCTAAAAATTTCGGGGGGGGGGGGATTATCCAATCTTATTCCTCCATATACTTTCTAACATTGTTATGCATTGGAGCAATGTCAACTCTCCATTGCACAGGGGTGAAGAAAAAAATCCAGACCAACAGTCATCCCAAGCAAATTGTTCAATCAAGTTAAAATCAGAGACCTGGAGTGATGAGACAATTCACATTTGCAAAAGTCTCCTGCAGAATGGCCATGGTGCGGGTTCGCTGACGGTTTGCCTGCAAACAGAAGACAAAGTCAAGTTTGTAAAATTGAACTACTTTGATTACGAGTAGCAACTCGATATGGACTGTTATGTTAAAGAGTATGAAACTGAGGTGCATGGCTGTAAACAAGAGGGTACAGATTAAAAGGTAAAACACAACCACCATTCTCCCCATGATCATCATGAGAAAAGGATATCTAAAGAATATGGGAGTGTATGATTCAAGGTGAAAAAAGAGGGAATAATCCTTGAGTTTAAAACAGAAGAAGAAAACAAGATACAGGTCAACAAATGCATCCAATTTTAATAATTTTAACATGGGTTTCTGAATATTTATTTTAGAAATAAATATTTAGAAACAACAGAACTTGATCAGCAATCCGAGAAATCATCATCATAAGCTTGGTAGCATAAAAAGGAATAAAACACTTTGTTATTCAAATAAACACTAGTGAGTCCTTTTCTCTCCTCTTTTCCAAATATTATTGCTTTAATGCATATACTGTCATCTAAAATGGGATTTTAAAACAAACCTCAATAGCTTGATTCTGACTTTTTCACAAATTACAGTTTAAGCATTGTTTTCCCTATTTGAATACAGAAAACATTTCATTCCAGTCCCCTCCTTTATGTTATGCTACAAAAAATATTGGAAGGAAGGAAAAACCTATAGACATGCATACTATTATGTTTGCATGTGTGTGTGTGTGTGTGTGTGTGTGTGTATGGAAAGGAAATGAATAAAAAGGATGAGGGGTGCATGTATGCCTGAGTTTTAGCGTTAATTTCAACCAAGTCAATACGAAGACAAACCTACATAAAACTGTTCTTTTGAAACTGCAGATACGTCTATCGCAAAACCCTTACATCAAACAGAGGAAAGGGGCGATAGCTGTAATATGTTAACTAAAAGGTGCAGTTTTATTTAAACAGAGGGAGCTATTCATCATCTCTTAATGTAAAATAGGTATGTCTGAAAAAAGATTCCTTTTTAATAAGTATTTTGTGTTACTATTCAAAGATATTGTTCTAACAGTAACAAGCCTCTTCTGCCATGAGTTACATCTTTTCCAACTAGAGTAAAAATTGAGTGCTCCATACTATTCTCATCCCAGCTCTCGTTTATCCTGCAGTAAACTCTTTTTCACCTTAATGTAGTCCAGAGCTGTGAACTGGGAAGCAATTGCAAGATTCAAACGAGTCTCCAAATTCTGGAAAATAAAAATACCTGGGTAAGTTTCTTCTGGAAGGGGACACATAAAACAGAACCACAGTCTAGTTCATACCTAGAAGAGATTTACAGGGAATGTTGTATAGCAGGATACTAGTGTGTACTGAAATTAGATCCTACAAAGGCAAAAAATAAATGCATGGATGTGAGCAGAGTTGATACATAAGTATTCCTACTGATTTCTATTCTTGTCTAACACCTATTTTATATCTGAGTGTATAGTACATGTTGCTTTCAATTTTGTGAGCCTTTCTCATGAGAGGATTTGTTAAAGGATCATAGTGAGAATAGATTTATTCTGTTCCACTTGCATACTAATTGAAATAGGAACACAAAGCAATCAAAGGATTACATATAAAACATGTTTATAAGACAAATATAGATGCAGTGCTTGTTTGAGGAAGGAATTAAATTCACAAGGTTCATATGAAGGCAAGAAGCTAGAAAGTTTCCAAATTATGCATCTAGAAAGTAAATGTTGGACTAACTGATACAGTTTAATGAAAACCAGTCTAATAATCTATGGCTTACCCTCATGCCAATCCTTGGCACTCCCCACATAGGCCCGGCTTACAATCATAAAACCATAAAAGTTGGAAGGTCCCCCATGACTAACAAACTAGTCCAATATGGACTATGCAAAACTATGGTTAAGTGAATCTGTAATTGGTTAAGCGGATGAACCCAGAGAGTGCTCCCCAATTCTTCCTCTTCATCCTGGAAAGAAGTGGCGAGCGGAGTGCCACAAGCAGGGTTCCGTCCTGGTCCTGTTCAGCATCTTTATTAATGACTTAGATGAAGGGTTGAAAGGCAGGATCATCAAGTTTGCAGATGACACCAAATTGGGAGGGATAGCCAATACTCCAGAAGACAGGAGCAGAATTCAAAACTATCTTGACAGATTAGAGAGATGATTGGCCAAAACTAACAAAATGAAGTTCAATAGGGACAAATGGAAGATACTCTACCTAGGCAGAAAAAACGAAATGCAAAGATATGGGAAAGCGTGGCTTGAGAGCAGTACGTGTGAAAAAGATCTTGGAGTCCTCGTGGACAACAAGTTAAACATGAGCCAACAATGTGATGCGGCAGCAAAAAAAGGCCAATGGGATTTTGGCCTGCATCAATAGGAGTATAGTGTCTAGATCCAGGGAAGTCATGCTATCCCTCTATTCTGCCTTGTTTAGACCACACCTGGAATATTGTGTCCAATTCTGGGCACCACAATTGAAGAGAGATACTGACAAGCTGGAATATGTCCAGAGGAGGGCGACTAAAATGATCAAGGGTCTGGAGAACAAGACCTATGAGATGGGCATGTTTAGCCTGAAGAAGAGAAGGCTGAGAGGAGACATGATAGCCATGTATAAATATGTGAGAGGAAGTCACAGGGAAGAGGGAGCAAGCTTGTTTTCTGCTTCCTTGGAGACTAGGACACACAACAATGGCTTCAAACTACAAGAGAGGAGATTCCATCTGAACATGAGGAAGAACTTCCTGACTGTGAGAGCCGTTCAGCAGTGGAACTCTCTGCCCCGGAGTGTGGTGGAGGCTCCTTCTTTGGAAGCTTTTAAACAGAGTCCGGATGGCCATCTGTCAGGGGTGCTTTGAATGCAATTTTCTTGCTTATTGGCAGGATGTTGGATTGGATGACCCATGAGGTCTCTTCCAATATATGATTCTATGATTTTATGATTCTTTGACCTTGTGGGCCATCCAATGACTTCCCTGGATCTAGACACTATATTCCTACTGATGCCATCCCATTGGTTTTTTTAGCTGCCACAAGACATTGTTGGCTTGTTGAACTTATTGAACTTGTTGGCCACAAGGACTCCAACATCTTTTTCATATGTACTGCTGTCGAGCCAGGTGTCCCCCCATTCTGTATCTGCAATTCATTTTTCTACCCAAGTAGAGTGTCTTGCATTTGTCTTTGTTGAACTTCATTTTGTTAGTTTTGGTCCATCTCTCTAATCTGTTAAGATCGTTTTGAATTCTGCTCCTGTCCTCTGGACTATTGGCTATCCCTCCCAATTTGATGTCATCTGCAAACTTGCCTTCGAATCCTTCATCTAAGTAATTAATAAGGAGGCTGGATAGCCATCTGTCAAGGATGCTTTCATTGATCTTTTTTCTGTATGGCAGAGGACTGGATGACAGCTGTGGTCTCTTCCAAGCCTATGATTCTATGATGAAACATATCCTTCATAAGGCAAAGCACCATCACCTCATTTGTCTGTCATATATTAGACTGCAAGACAATTCACTTGCAAAAATGTTCCTGTGATTCTTTCATAGTCCTAGGAAGAGAAGGAAAGAGGAGGAGTCGTCTAACAGCCTCCTAAAGCCTTGCAGAGCATGAACATCACAGGTGTAAGAAGGACTGGAACCTATATGGGAGAATGTCACTACTGAAGGAGCTACTGTCTCAAGAAACTGCAACAAGCAGTATGGCCACTGATTATTTTTAGAAGAAAATGACATACAGCATTTCTCTGGTTGTGCAGAATAACTATTTCAAGTCAAGGCAGCTGATCTGGTCAATTCATGCATCACTTACCATTTGCTCAAAGTGATTGTTGAAATCAGGCTGCAGGAAATCCCTCATCTCACTAAGGATACAGATGACATGAGCCACCCGCATCTCCTCTATCTCTGGGAGGGACACTTCGATTACCGAGGCACCAAAACTCTTAAGGAACTCCACAGCTGAGCAACCAGGAGCAGCAAGTAGATCACGTGAGAAAGGGGGAGGGAGAGGAGAGAGACAGAGTTTGTTATAACCAAGCAGGACACAGATAAAGCAGATAAAAGAATGACCAACCTTTTCTGTGTTGCAAGATAATATGTAAGACATGTGGAAGGCCCCCTCAAGGAAACAGGGATCACGGGTCAACTTTGTTGTAGTTCTGTCTTCAAAGCATCTCCCATTTATAATTATTCACTTAATAGCTTTTCTTAGCAAGATTTGTTCAAGGAGGATTCTTTCCTCTGAGGCCCTATCTACACTACCTTATAATGCAGTTTCAGAATGCAATTTAACTGCATTGGGCTGGATTATATGAATCTAATTCAATCTAATTCAATGCAGTTAAACTTCATTCTGAAGTATGCTGATGACACTCAACTCATTCTGAGGATGGAAGGCTGACCAGACTCCATACCCGATAATTTCCATCAATGCCTTGAGGCCGTTACTGGATGGTTGCGTGCCAGCAGATTGAGGGTGAATCCAGCAAAGACAGAGATCCTCTGGTTAGGCCACCCGGACGGAGGGGTGATCCGGTTGCCTACCCTGGATGGCATGACATTATGCCCGTCATCTTTGGTAAAGAGTCTGGGAGTCCTTTTAGACCCTCTGCTGACAATGGAGGCCCAGGCCTCCGCCGTGAGCAGAGTCGCATTTTTCCATCTGCGTCAGGCTAGGCGTCCGGCTCCCTATCTGTCCAGGGACGACCTGACCACGTTGACCCAGGCTACGGTCATCTCAAGGTTGGACTACTGTAACGCCCTCTACATAGGCCTGCCTTTATCGGTGATCCGGAAACTTAAACTAGTGCAAAATGCTGCTGCCGGCTTCTCGTAGGGGTCCCAGCGAGGTGTCATATCACTCCAAACTTGCAGCAACTGCACTGGTTGCCGATTGAGCACCGGATTACCTTTAAAGTGCTGATTCTTACCTTTAAGGCCTTACATGGCCTGGGACCGGAGTATCTGAGACCGTCTCACCCCCTATCAATCCCCGAGATCACTTCGTTCAGACGATCAGAATCTCCTTGAAGTTCCCAATATTAGGACCTTTCACGTGATGTCTACTAGGCGTAGAGCATTCACGGTGGTGGCTCATTACCTGTGGAATGCCTTGCCAGCGGGAACACGAGCTCTCCGAGATTTACCTTCTTTTCGTAGAGCTTTTAAAACTTATTTATTTACACTGGCATTTGAATCTTGCTCATCGGAATTTTTCTTGGTTTTAATGTAATGTATCACATGTGTATACTGTAAATCGCTCCGAGCCTTCGGGGAGTGGTGGTATATAAAATTGATAAATAAATACATAAATCTATATCTATATCTATGTATATAATAAAGGTGAAAGTTTGTATGCAGCGGACAAAAGTGTGGCGGTGCGATGGGAGGAGTATGTGCCAGCGTTTTGATTGGCCAGCCTGAAAGTTCCAACATTCCGATTGGCTGCCGCAGTGGTGCTATTTGCATATGGTCTCTGATTGGCCAGCTTCAATAGGAGCCCCTGGTGGAGAAAAGAGTTCATGGCAGAAACGGGGACATGAGAAGGAAATTTGCATATGGTCTCTGATTGGACAGCCTCAATTCCAAGATTCCGAGATGACAAAGAGAGGAAAGGAAAAGGCCAGAGCGGGCTGAGTCAGATAATTACCAATACAGACTACACTTGGCACACAGAGCCTGCAAGACCGACTCGACATCCTACTGCAACCATGGATGATGGGACTTGCAGTACCATCACTCACATTCTGAGACCGCTGTTAACCTCATCCAGTGACTGATCAGGACCAAACTTGGAACATAGACCTCTCATGACCCACTTTACGTCTGGTGTGGTTTGGCCGGGGATGGACCATGGATTATGGGACTGGCAGTACCTTTGCTCAATTCTTGAGACCACTGCAACCCTCATCCAATTACCGATAAAGACCAAACTTGGCATACTGAGTCTCCATGACACACTCTACATCCTGGTGCAGTTTGGAGGAGGATGTACCATGGACGATGGAACTTGCAATACCTGCACTCCCTTCCTAAGACCATTACAACTGCCAACAATGATGGATCAGGACCACAATTTACACAGAGAGCCCACATGACCCACTCTACATCCTGGTGCGGATTGGAAGAATTTGACAATGGATGATGGGACTTGCAGTCACTTTACTCACTTCCTGAGACCACTGAGACCCTCGCCAATGGCTGATCAAGACCAAACTTGCCACATGGAGCTCCAATGACCCAGTCTACATCCTGCTGCAGTTTGGAGGAGGACGGACCATGGATGATGGGACTTACAGTACCTTCACTCACTTACTGACACCACTGACACCCTCATCTAATGACTGATAAAGACCAAACTTGGCACACAGAGCCCCCATGACCCACTCTATATCCTGCTGCTGTTTGTAGGAGGATGGCCCATGGATGATGGGACTTCAAGTACTTTCACTCACTTCCTGAAAATAATGCAGCCGTTATCCAAAGACCAATAAAGACCAAACTTGGCATACAGAACCACCATTACCCACTTTCTCTAATAACCCGGGCAACGCCGGGTCCCCAAGCTAGTCTATCTATATCTATATATCTATATCTATATCTATATATATATAATAAAGAAGAGTGTTTGTATGGGAATGACAGAGGTGCGGAGGGCGGAAGGTGTATGTGCCAGCGTTCTGATTGGCTGCCGCTGTGGTGCTATTTGCATATGGTCTCTGATTGGCCAGCTTCAATAGGAGCCCCTGGTGGAGAAAAGAGTTCATGGCAGAAACGGGGACATGAGAAGGAAATCTCAATTCCAAGATTCCGAGATGACAAAGAGAGGAAAGGAAAGGCCAGGGGCTCTGTCAGAAAATTACCAATACAGACCACACTTTGCAAACAGAGCACACAAGACCCACTCGACATCCTACTGCAGTTTGGAGGAGGATGAACCATGGATGATGGGACTTGCAGTACCATCACTCACATTCTGAGACCGCTGTTAACCTCATCCAATGACTGATCAGGACCAAACTTGGCACATAGACCTCTCATGACCCACTTTACGTCTGGTGTGGTTTGGCTGGGGATGGACCATGGATTATGGGACTTGCAATACCTTTGCTCAATTCTTGAGACCACTGCAACCCTCATCCAATTAGCAATAAAGACCAAACTTGGCACACTGAGACTCCATGATGCACTCTACATCCTGGTGCAGTTTGGAGGAGGATGCACCATGGACGATGGGGCTTGCAATACCTGCACTCCCTTCCTACGACCATTACAACTGCCAACAATGATGGGTCAGGACCACAATTTACACAGAGAGCCTGCATGACCCATTCTACATCTTGGTGCGGTTTGGAATAATTTGTCAATGCATGATGGGACTTGCAGTCACTGCACTCACTTCCTGGGACCACTGAGACCCTCGCCAATCACTGATCAAGACCAAACTTGGCACACAGAATCTCCATGACCCACTCTACATCTTGGTGCAGTTTGGAGGAGGACAGACCATGGATGATGGGACTTCAAGTACCTCCACTTCCTTCCCAAGATTGCTGCAATCCTCATCCATAGACCAATCTAGACCAAACTTAGCACACAGAGCCCCCATGACCCACTCTACATCCTGCTGCAGTTTGAAGGAGGATGGACTTTGGATGATGGGACTTGCATTACCTTCACTCACTTACTGAAACCACTACCACCCTCATCCAATGGCTGATAAAGACCAAACTTGGCACACAGAGTCCCCATGACCCACTCTATATCCTGCTGCTGTTTGGAGGAGGGTGGACCTTCAAATACCTTCACTCACTTCCTGAAAACAATGCAACCATCATCCAATGACCAATAAAAACCAACCTTGGCATAGAGAACCACCATTACCCACTTTCTCTAATAACCCGGGCAGCGCCGGGTCCCCAAGCTAGTATATAATAAAAGTCAAAACTTGTATGCGGCGGATGTGTGGCGGTGTATGTGCCGGCTTTCTGATTGGTCAGCCTGAAAGTTCCAAGATTCTGACTGGCTTCTGCTGTGGTGCTATTTGCATATGATCCCTGATTGGCCTGCTTCAACAGGAGCCCTTGGTGGAGAAAAGGGTTCATGACAGAAACAAGGACATGACAGATGGAAATTTGCATATGGTCTCTGATTAGCCAGCCTCAATTCCAAGATTCCGAGATGACAAAGAGAGGAAAGGAAAGGCCAGGGGCTCTTTCAGAAAATTACCATTCTACATCCTGGTGCGGTTTGGAAGAATTTGTCAATGGATGATGGGACTTGCAGTCACTGCACGCACTTCCTGAGATCACTGAGACCCTCGCCAATGACCAATCTAGACCAAACTTGGCACACAGAGCCCCCATGACCCACTCTACATCCTGCTGCAGTTTTGGAGGAGGGTTGACCATGGATTATGGGACTTGAAGTACGTTTACTCACTTACTGAAACCACTGTGACCCTAATCCAATGACTGATCAAGACCAAACTTAGCACACAGAGCCCCCATGACCCACTCTACATCTTGGTGCAGTTTGGAGGAGGACAGACCGTTGATGATGGGACTTCAAGTACCTCCACTCCCTTCCCAAGATTGCTGCAACCCTCATCCAATGACCAATCTTGACCTAACTTAGCACACAGAGCCCCCATGACCCACTCTACATCCTGCTGCAGTTTGAAGGAGGATGGACTTTGGATGATGGGACTTGCATTACCTTCACTCACTTACTGAAACCACTACCACCCTCATCCAATGGCTGATAAAGACCAAACTTGGCACACAGAGCCCCCATGACCCACTCTATATCCTGCTGCTGTTTGGAGAAGGGTGGACCACGGATGATGGCACTTCAAGTACCTTCACTCACTTCCTGAAAACAATGTAACCATCATCCAATGACCAATAAAGACCAAACTTGGCATAGAGAACCGCCATTACCCACTTTCTCTAATAACCCGGGCAGCGCCGGGTCCCCAAGCTAGTATATAATAAAAGTCAAAACTTGTATACGGCGGATGTGTGGCGGTGTATGTGCCGGCTTTCTGACTGGCCAGCTTGAAAGTTCCAAGATTCTGACTGGCTGCTGCTGTGGTGCTATTTGCATATGATCCCTGATTGGCCTGCTTCAACAGGAGCCCCTGTTGGAGAAAGGGGTTCATGACAGAAACAGGGACATGACAGAAGGAAATTTGCATATGGTCTCTGATTGGCCAGCCTCAATTCCAAGATTCCAAGATGACAAAGAGAGGAAAGGAAAGGCCAGGGGCTCTGTCAGAAAATTACCAATACAGACCACACTTTGCAAACAGAGCACACAAGACCCACTCGACATCCTACTGAAGTTTGGAGGAGGATGAACCATGGATGATGGGACTTGTAGTACCATCACTCACATTCTGAGACCGCTGCTAACCTCATCCAATGACTGATCAGGACCAAACTTGGCACATAGACCTCTCATGACCCACTTTACGTCCTGGTGTGGTTTGGCTGGGGATGGACCATGGATTATGGGACTTGCAGTACCTTTGCTCAATTCTTGAGACCACTGCAACCCTCATCCAATTACCGATAAAGACCAAACTTGGCACACTGAGTCTCCATGATGCACTCTACATCCTGGTGCAGTTTGGAGGAGGATGCACCATGGACGATGGAGCTTGCAATACCTGCACTCCCTTCCTACGACTATTACAACTGCCAACAATGATGGGTCAGGACCACAATTTACACAGAAAGCCTGCATGACCCATTCTACATCCTGGTGCGGTTTGGAATAATTTGTCAATGCATGATGGGACTTGCAGTCACTGCACTCACTTCCTGGGACCACTGAGACCCTCGCCAATCACTGATCAAGACCAAACTTGGCACACAGAGTCTCCATGACCCACTCTACATCTTGGTGCAGTTTGGAGGAGGACAGACCATGGATGATGGGACTTCAAGTACCTCCACTTCCTTCCCAAGATTGCTGCAACCCTCATCCATAGACCAATCTAGACCAAACTTAGCACACAGAGCCCCCATGACCCACTCTACATCCTGCTGCAGTTTGAAGGAGGATGGACTTTGGATGATGGGACTTGCATTACCTTCACTCACTTACTGACACCACTACCACCCTCATCCAATGGC
Organism: Anolis sagrei; assembly: GCF_037176765.1. Taxonomy (NCBI): domain Eukaryota; kingdom Metazoa; phylum Chordata; class Lepidosauria; order Squamata; family Anolidae; genus Anolis; species Anolis sagrei. The sequence continues at coordinate 166,792,317 of NC_090022.1, read as the reverse complement.
TGATAAAGACCAAACTTGGCACACAGAGCCCCCATGACCCACTCTATATCCTGCTGCTGTTTGAAGAAGGGTGGACCATGGATGATGGCACTTCAAGTACCTTCACTCACTTCCTGAAAACAATGCAACCATCATCCAATGACCAATAAAGACCAAACTTGGCATAGAGAACCACCATTACCCACTTTCTCTAATACCCCGGGCAGCGCCGGGTCCCCAAGCTAGTATATAATAAAGAAGAGTGTTTGTATCGGACAGAGGAAGGGCGGAGGGCGGAAGGGCGGTGTATGTGCCAGCGTTCTGATTGGCTGCCGCTGTGGTGCTATTTGCATATGGTCTCTGATTGGGCAGCTTCAACAGGAGCCCCTGGTGGAGAAGAGGGTTCATGGCAGGAACGGGGCATGACAGAAGGAAATTTGCATATGGTCTCTGATCGTCTAGCCTCAAATCCAACATTCCGAGATGACAAAGAGAGGAAAGGAAAGGCCGGGGGCTGGGTCAGAACACTACCAATACAGACCGAAATAGGCACACAGAACCCCCATCACCCACTCTACATCTTACTGCAGTTTGGAGGACTATGAACCATGGATGATGGGACTTGAAGTACCACCACTCACATTCTGAGACCGTTGTTAACCTTATCCAATGACTGATCAGGACCAAACTTCGCACAGAGACCTCTCATGACCCACTTTACGTCCTGGTGTGGTTTGGCTGGGGATGGACCGTAGATTATGGGACTTGCAGTACCATTGCTCATTCTTCAGACCACTGCAACCCTCAGCCAATTACCAATAAATACCAAACTTGGCACACTGAGTCTCCATGACGCACTCTACATCCAGGTGCAGTTTGAAGGAGGATGCACCATGGACGATGGGACTTGCAATACCTGCACTCCCTTCCTAAGACCATTATAACTGCCAACAATGATGGATCAGGACCACAATTTACACAGAGAGCCCGCATAACTCACTCTATATCCTGGTGCGGTTTGGAAGAATTTGACAATGGATGATGGGACTTGCAGTCACTTCACTCACTTCCTGAGACCACTGAGACCCTCGCCAATGACTCATCAAGACTAAACTTGGCACATGGAGCTTCAATGACCCACTCTACATCCTGGAGCACTTTGGAGGATGACAGACCATGGATGATGGGACTTCAAGTACCTCCACTACCCAAGACTGCTGCAAAACTCATCTAATGACCAATCAAGACCAAAGTTGGCACACAGAGCCCCCATGACCCACTCTACATCCTGCTGCAGTTTTGGAGAAGGGTGGACCATGGATGATGGAACTTCCAGCACCTTCACTCACATTCTGAGACCTCTGCAAACCTCATCCAATGACGGATCAACACCAAACTTGGCACATAGACCCACTTTACGTCCTGGTGTTATTTGGAAAACTTTGGAGATGGATGATGGGACTTGCAGTACCTTTGCTCACTTCCTGAGACCACTGAGACCCTCGCCAATGACTAATCAAGACTAAACTTGTCACATGGAGCTCCAATGACCCACTCTACATCCTGGTGCAGTTTGGAGGAGGACAGACCATGGATGATGGGACTTCAAGTACCTCAATTCCCTTCCAAATATTGCTGCAACCCTCTTCTAATGACCAATCAAGACCACACTTGGCACACAGAGCCCCCATGATCCACTCTACATCCTACTGCAATTTGAAAGGGGATGGACTTTGGATGATGGGACTTGCAATACCTTCACTCACTTACTGACACCACTGATACCCTCATCTAATGACTGATAAAGACCAAAGTTGGCACACAGAGCCCCCATGACCCACTCTATATCCTGCTGTTTGTAGGAGGATGGCCCATGGATGATGGGACTTCAAGTACCTTCACTCACTTCCTGAAAATAATGCTGCCATTACCCAAAGACCAATAAAGACCAAACTTTGCATACAGAACCGCCATTACCCACTTTCTCTAATAACCCGGGCAACGCCGGGTCCCCAAGCTAGTAAATAAAAAAAAATAAGTTCCATTATATGGCAGTGTAGATGGGGACTGAGGCTGAGAGGATAATTGGTCCAACATCATCTAGTGAGTTTCCAAGTCTGAGTGAGGATTCAAACCCTGATCACTCAGTATTCTAATCCAACACAAATTTCAGTAAATCCTGATACGTTCTCCAGAGAAACATGTTAAATTTCGTCTGTGAAGAAGACAAAGTTGAAGCCATGCACTGACTAAGAACAGGCAGTTCTGCTCCTATTTACAAAAAGGGAAGTCATGACTAGCTCTTCGAGTGTCCTGCTTTGTTTTGAACAGAATGCAGTCATGGGTCAATGACACTGCGAGAGTTGTCCCCAATACCTCAGGTTTGATGCAAGTCATCCCCCATTCTGGTCATGCCTGAGCTAATGTTTACCCTGCAAAGAATTAAGGACTGGTCTTGCTCAAGCATGCATTGTGAAATTTGTCTTTCCAAAATCCTTAAATGTATGCTGGAATTACATTTCCTTTCCTATGTTTTTTAAGAACCAGGAGCATCAATCACAGAGCTCTCCCAAAGCTATATTTTGTTACTCTCTCCTGAAACCCTAAGATGTCCTCCAGTAAATCTCTCTTTTGTCTCCACCTCACACTTAGTAGATCAATACTCTAACCTTTGTTAGAGACTTGGCACATTTAAAGATTATTATTAACTATCTTGGGAACCCGGCGCTGACCGGGTTATTTGAGATAGGAATTGTGCGTCATTGGATGAGGGTCGCAGAGGTTTCAGAAAGTGAGTGAAGGCACTGCAAGTCCCATCATTCATGGTCCATTCTCCTCCAAGTAGCACCAGGATGTAGAGTGGTTCATGGGGGTTTGGTGTGCCAACTTTGGTCTTGATTGGTCATTAGATGAAGGTTGCAACAGCCTTGGGATGTGAGTGGAGGTACTTCAAGTCCCATCATCCATGGTCCATCCCTCTGGAAACTGCACCAGGATGTAGAATGGGTCATGGGGGCTCGGTGTGCCAACTTTGGTCTTGATCAGTCATTGGATGAGATTTGCAGCGGTCTCAGGAAGTCAGTAGTTACTTCAAGAAGTGAGTAAAGTTACATCCATGGGCCATCCTCCTCCAAACTGCAATGTGCCAAGTTAATAATAATAATAATAATAATTTATTTATACCCCGCTACCATCTCCCAAGGGACTCGGTATGGCTTAGATGAGGCCGAGCCCACAACACATCAATCACAAAGCAATAACAACAAATAATACAAAGCAATAAAATAAAACTCATAACAAAAAAGCAATAAACATTAACAATAACAGAGCAACAGTTAAAAACCTATGGCTGGGCCAGATGGAGTGATTAAAATTTAAAGATAATGCCGAGCATGAACAGATGAATATGAACTAGGATAGAGTTTTCAGAGAGGGATGGGGCAGGCAGACATTCCTAAATCCATAGTAAAGTGCATTTAGAGGACATAACACTGGGAGTTTCCTTATTCTGGAAAGGCACACTGGAACAACCACGTTTTCAGGCTCCTCCTAAAGACTGCCAGGGTTGGGGTGTGCCTGATGTCCTTGGGGAGTGAGTTCCATAGTCGAGGGGCCACCAGCAAGAATGCCCTCTCCCTCGTCCCCACCAATCATGCCTGCGATGGAGGTGGGTTCGTACACAGAAATGCGGTCACGCAGGTAGGAGGGTCCCAAACCATTCAGGGCTTTGTAGGTAAGAACCTGCACCTTGAATTGGGACTGGAAAATGAACGGCAGCCAGTGGAGCTCCTTGAACAGAAGGGTTGACTGCTCCCTGTAAGGAGCACCAGTTAAGAACCTGGCCACCGCCCGTTGAACCAATTGTTTGGTCTTTATTGGTCTTTGTTGGGGGCCGCAGTGGTCTGTGACATCCAAAGTGTTGGAAAGTACTACAAATCCCATCATCCATTGTCTGCCCCCCCCCCCAAACCTCACCAGGATGTAAAGGGTGTAATGGGGGTTATATGTGCCAAGTTTGATCTTGTTCAGTCATTGTTGAGGGTCGCAGCGGTCTCAAAAAGCGAGTGGAGGTACTTCAAGTCCCATCATCCATGGTATGTCCTTCTCCAATCCGCAATAGGATGTAGAGTGGGTCATGGGGGCTCTGTGTGCCAAGTTTGGTCTTTATCGGTGTTTGATGGGGACCACAGTGGTCCGTGGGAACCAAACCATTTGAAAGTACTACAAATTCCGTAATTCGTGGTCCACCTCTCCCAAACCACACCAGGACGTCAAGGGGGTCATGGGGGTGATGTGTGCCAAGTTTGGTACAGGTGCGTCACCCATGTTGGTCACAGTGGCCAGTGAAAGTGGCAGCCAATCAGAAAGCTGCCACATACACTTCCGTCCTTCCGCCCTTCCTCCCTTCCGTCCTCCGCATACATATAAACATTCAATTTCCAGCAAAATAAACACTGGTAAACATTCAATACCGAAACAATAACAAATCAAACAAATGGATAAAAAAACAGACTCAATTAAAATTATAAAATAACAACTTAAATAAACTGACATGATACATCACAAACATTTATAACATGACAAGCTCTTAAAACTCTTAAAATTACACTAAAATATTAAAGCCAATATGGTCAAAAACTTCCAATGAGTGAAGGTAAGTGTCCAATTAGCAGACGAAGGAATGTATAAAGATGTAGTAATTTTCCTCCTGAAGCTTTTTAAAGGACAAGAGAAGGTGTGGTTTTTAGTTCTTTAGGGAGGGAGTTCCAGAGGAAGAGAGTGATAATGGAGAAGGCCCAATCTCCCATTCCCACCAACTGCGCTTGGGATAGGGGTGGAACTGAGAGCAAGGCCTCCTCCACAGATCGCAGTGCTCATGCTGGTCTGTATGCGGAGATGCAGTTTTTCAAATAGCCTGGGCTCAAACACTTTAGGGTTTTATAAGTAATAAACAGCATTTTGTATTTAGCCCAGAAGCCAGTGGAGCTGCCGTAACAGTGGAATTGTCTGCTCCCTGTATAGTGCTCCAGTAATCTGGCTGCCCATCTCTCAACCAGAGGTAGCTTCCAAACTATCTTCAAAAGCAGCCCCACATAGAGAGCACTACAATAGTCCAGACAGGATATGTAACTAAAAGGATGTAAAAAAGATAGGAACTTCTATTATGAAACATTTCCACATGAATATCTAGATAAGCAGTAAAACATCACTGTTCGTTCAAGAGCTTCCCCCACCAAGATAACTTGCACACTGAAGTAGATGGTCTTAGGTAGAACACTGGCCTTCCCAAAATCCTTTCCTTGTTCAAGTTAGGATATTCAGGATATTGTTTCAAGAGTATCAAACAATCTTGATCTTCAATCCTTATAAACATTATTAACATTAACACTAGAAGGTTTTGATCTGAGATTCGGTTGGCACTCGTACCTTTGGTACAACTAAACTTTAAAAGAAAAAAAAGCAACAATCACTTCATTAGGGCAGCACTAATAAAAATTTGGAACAAATATAAAACAAAAATGTATCATTATGGGCATCACCACTAGAAGCAAGGCAAAGAAGATTATTAGGATGGACAAAATGGCCGACATATAAAATTTATTATTGAAGAAAGATAATGAAATACAACTGAAGACAAGAGAAGAGATAAATAATCAATTCGCAAATGTGTTGTGGTTTCAATATTTGCAACTTAAAGAATACTATAATTCAGATAAAAAATTAGGCTTCATGGGCAAAGAAGACATATGGGATCAAATTTTGAGAAAAAAGAAAAAAAACAATAATTTACAATAAGCTATTAGAATGGGCTACTGAAATGGAAGTAATAAAAGAATGCATGATTAAATGGGCAAAGAATATCGGCAGACAGATACAATATAAAGAATGGGAACAAATCTGGACAAAAAAGATCAAATACACTACAAGAAAATTGGTTTAAAATATGTTATAGGTGGTACATGACGCCACATAAACTAAGTATAATGTATGGCAATGTCAGAAACAAATGTTGGAAATGCGAATCACAAATAGGAACTTTCTATCATGCATGGTGAACTTGCTCAGTGGTTAGCGCATTTTGGAAAATAATACAACAAGAATGTGAGAAGATTTTAAAAATAAAAATTCAGAAAAAAAACAGAGTATTTCCTATTGGGGATAATAGAGGAAGAAATTGAATTAGACCAGAATAAAGATATTTTGTTTAACTATTGTATCACTGCAGCAAGAATAGTTTTGGCAAAAAAATGGAAACAGAGAGAAGTAGCTACAAAGGAAGAATGGATAAATAAAGTTATTGAAATCAAAGATATGGATAAACTGACCTTCACACTAAAGGACTCATATGGAAGAACAATGAAAAAAACAGACTGGAAGTTATTTGAGGAATATTTAGTAGTATACAAAATTAGACAAGACATAAAAGAAGAGGAAGAAGCAATTTCAGAAGACAGGAAGATGTAAAAATACAGAACCAGAGAGAAGAAGATTGAGGAAGTCAGAAACCCCCTTCACAATCTACACACCCTCTACACACCCTCCCCCCTTTCCTCCCCAGATCCCCCTTCTCTTTCTCCCTTTCACATTCAACACCAGTCCTAGACCCGATCTCTTTTACCCTCCTCCCTGACTCCCCCCTTCCCTATTCTATCCTACCTTCAATCCTAAAACCTTTTACTTTTTATTATACAATTGTAAGAATACTCCTTAATAAAAAATATTTTTTTAAAAAGGAATTGATTGGACATTCAATGGCATAGGATACTATAGATCTTGGTCATATCTTTCACATTACCTTTTTGGCAGTTAACTAGAATTTCATCATTGCAAGCCTGGCAAGGAATAAACAAAGATGTTATTGCCTAGCCTTCACATTTCCAGACTCATCCTAAGATACTTTTCTCCACTCTCTCTGTTTATAGAGCTCACCATATTCTCAGTTCTGTTATGGAACTACCATATGACTTACTATTTACAGGGTGAGAAGGGGATATCATACCCAAAGAGCCTAGAGGCCCACATCTAACCCATGCTAACAACAGATGTGATGATAGGATAGTTTAACACAAAAGAAATAGGGAGAAAAACAGGCACCTTAAAGAAAGTCCAATCAATTCCCATCTTCAAGTCCTTGAGATCAGAAGTGATAATTTCTGAGAGGGATGGTTTAGGCTGGCATAGTCCTGTAAAAAAAATTAAAGCAGAAAAGTCACAGGGAATAAAAAAACCCACAATGTGATCTCTAGCATTGGAAGAAAACGGGGAAGAAGACTCACCATATGGATAGAGAGGATCTGGCCCAGCTAGGATTGAATATACGAGTGCTGCATCGGCCACTGATGTACAAAGAGGGCCTGGCCAAAAGATAAACACATTGTGGTGACTTGATTCCATGTTTTACTGCTTTAGTATTTAAACAAACTTTCTGGTCCTTTAGACTGAAGGAGAAAGGAGAAATATGCCTGCATGAAAACATTCTCTTTTAAAAAAAGAAAAACTTAGAGCAAATAAACTCATTCCGTAAGAAGAAAATCATCATCGTCATTATAGCACACAAAGATTCTATCTCGGGGCGGATCTAGACAACCCCTTTATTGAGGAAACTTCCGCAATAAAAAGGGGGCTGTCCAGTCAAAGTTCTGGACAATCCCAAATTAATTCGCCACAAACCAGGAAAATCCTGGTTTATGGTAAATTAATTTGATAATGGGTTTATTCCCTGCCTTCTTGGAACCCACTACTTCCAGGGTCTGGACTGGAGTTCCGGTCTAAATTAGACCGGAAAACTGTGGGAATCCCAACCCCTCCCCAAAAGGCCAAAAATTGGTAGCTTAGAGAATGCCCTTGAGAAAAGCTGTCAAGGCGGCCATGCCCCGAGTCGACCGAGGGCGAATCAAAGGTGGTGGTGGGTGGCCGCCGAGTTTCTAACAGAGTTCAATTGTAGCGGCAATCCAGTTTGACAGGCGCTGGGAAGAAATTGTTAGTCCGAGCTTGTCTGGTACATAAGCGACAAAGAGTCTTGGAGTTTTACAGGACTGATGTGAGTCCTGTCCCTATAGAATAAAAGGGCTCCGTGGACATCGAGGAGATGGAGCCTCTTTTCCATCAGTGAGGAAGGGTTCTGGAAAAAGGCAGGGAGGACAATGCCCTCGTTGATGTGGCAAGAAGGTGATGTCTGTCCAGAGTACCACCCGGTCGGAGTGAAAAAGAAGGTATGGCTCATCTACCCAGAGGGTAGCGAGCTCTGATGGTGGGCAGGCTGAAGTGATTGCCACGAGGAATGTCATTATTGACTTTTCAATTACTTTAATGCATAGGTTCTTTTTATTGCAATTTCCAGTGTGAGAAGGTATATCAGATTACAGAAAAACATTTAGACAAAGAATGACATTGGACATACAGACATACAGATTCTATGCAACTACATTGGGTTTACAATTACATTGGTTAACAGACAAATAAAGGGGAATTACATTTTCACTCAACATTCACACCACATGTACACGCATTCATCCTCAGGCATTCAAATATTACCATATCATTTTCTCCCTCCTCGGAGAAGCACCTGTTAGGCCACACTCTGCTTTCCTGCAGCCTGCCAATGCATATTTCCATAACTTCAAAACTTTAAAATGCCAAAACTTCTTTCCCTAAAAACAATGCCAAGGATCAGATCTCTGTTTTCCATTCAGCAGAACCTGACTCCCTGCACAAAATCTAAGACTCCAAAAGTGCACTTCTTCCTCTTCCCTTGAGAAAGAAGCCCCAAAGTGACCAGACTGCTTTTATAAAATCTGCACATTAATTTTTTTTGTGACAGAAAAGTGATCTTCCAGAAGAGGAGATGAAGGTCGGTTGTGGCCAATGGTTCAAATGGGGAACCGGTGAGCCGAGACAGCACAAGTTTGAGGTTCCAACCGGGGATCAGGGGGGTGGATCGGCGGATTAAGGTTGGTATAGCCTTCTTGGAATGTCTTAATAAGATGGCTGTGGAACACGGCGGGGCTGCCGAGTTGCTGGAGATGGCAGGAGATAGCAGCCAGGTAAGATTTTAAGGATGACAGGGTGAGATTCTGGTCAGCCAAGGAGAGCATAAATTCTAAAATCATCAGTATTGATGGAGGCAAGGTAGGTTTGTTTGAAGGAGGGGCTTCCTGAGTTTAAAAATTGACTGCTTTGTTTGAGAGGCGGGGCTTCCTGGTTATCCTATATAAACCAGTGTCGTACACTCAGTAACCTATACTTTCACCCCTGCATACAGACAACAACATCAAACACACACCAAGAGGGGGTCATTAGCAACCTCTAGATGGAACAAACACGAAAACTTCCCGTCTCATGCACGAGCTGTGGCATGTTCAGCTTTTTCACACTACAATTACTCAATTACATCTGCCCCAAGTGTAAACAAATCACTCGCATGGAACACAGGATCCGACAACTCGAGGACCGTATTAACACCCTTAAGGACATTCAGGAACTTGAGCTGTTCTTAGACACCACACACCACACTGTCCTAGACACGCAGCCCATATCACACCAACATTACGGGGAGGCTCAACAGAACAGCACCTCAGTTGTGGACAACCCTCAGGCTTGGAGAAATGTCACCCTTAGAAGGACACATAGGACCCGGAAGCCTCCTCAGAATACTTCCGCTCAGCTGCAGTTACACAATAGATTCCAAATTCTCACACAACTATCACCTGACCAAGAAACACAACATATTGGGGAAGACCAGAATGGCTTAGATACTGATCAGTGGCTCATCCTTGATCAGTGTGCAGGGGATAGCCCTGACTGGGACAACACTTCACAACATTCACACTTGAGCAATCGTGCAGGTGTACCATCCCCAACCGTAGACCAGGTGCAACAGGAACACATACAGGAGAACCATAGGCTCTTGGACGAATCTCAATGGATTGTCCTTGACGAATGCACCGGGGATGTCGAGGAGGAGGACAACACTTTTCACCTACACAATTCACACCAACAGGATCACTTTTCTGGAGACCTACACACTACAATGCACAAAAGGGGCCCTGTCATTCCCAAAAGTAAACAGGTCTTGGTAGTAGGCGACTCCCTCCTTAGAGGAACGGAAGCTGTCATTTCCAGACCAGATGGGATGGCTCGAGAAATATGCTGCCTACCGGGGGCAAAAATACACCATATCACTCAGAGGCTCACCAGGCTCCTCAAGCCCTATCACCGTCCTCCCCTCATGTTGATTCATGTAGGAACCAATGATACTGCAAGGCATACGTTCCAAAAGATCACAAATGATTTTCGAGCTCTAGGAGCAAAGCTAAAAGAATGTAATGTACAGGTGGTCTTTTCATCCCTCCTCCCTGTTGTAAGACACGGACCCACAAGAGCCAGAAAAATAGTACAGGTCAATGACTGGCTTAGAAAATGGTGTCAGGAGGAACGCTTTGGCTTCCTCGACCATGGCCTGCTTTTCCAGGAGGATGGCCTACTGGCAAGGGATGGGGTGCATCTCACACAAGTAGGAAAACACCTTTTTGCTCACAGACTCGCAAACCTCATTAGACGCACTTTAAACTAGGTCCACCGGGGGAGGGGGACAACAGCCTTGCGAACACTACTTTACCCACAATATCTGGGAATCGCCAGAAGGCTAAACGGAGGGCTGCACAAACACAACAAGGACCAAGTACCCAAAGCACAATAATCCCAATTAAACAGCTCAGGGGAAGATCTCAGGGGCTCACATGTCTTTACACTAATGCACAGAGCATGGGAAATAAACAAGACGAACTCCAACTTTTAGCACAACACCACAAATATGATATCATAGGGATCACTGAAACCTGGTGGGATGACTCCTATCGCTGGAATGTAGATATCGAGGGGTATAACCTCTTTCACAGAAACCGAACAAAGGGGAGAGGAGGCGGAGTAGCCTTATATGTCAAAAACTCTTATGCTACAGAAGAGATTCAAGACAGCAATCTGGGAAACCAGCTTGAAATCATCTGGATAAGAATCAAGGGAACTGGGACTTAAAAAGATGTCGTTGTAGGCGTCTACTACAGACCCCCAAGCCAGGAGGAAGAACTTGATGAAGTCTTCTGCCAACAGTTGACCAAACAGGCACAGAGAAGAGATGTAGTAGTCATGGGCGATTTCAACTATCCCGATATTTGCTGGAAAACAAACTCGGCCAAGAGTACAAGGTCCAACAAATTCCTCGCTTGCCTTGCAGACAATTTCATGGTCCAGAAGGTAGAAGAAGCAACAAGGGGATTGACTACTCTTGATCTCATCTTAACAAATGCGGAGGACCTGATCGATGCGGTCGAAGTGGTAGGATCCTTAGGGGCAAGTGACCACGTGCTCCTGCAATTTGAGGTACAAAGGAAGGCCGAAACTAAGACAAGTCAAACCCGCATTTTGGACTTTAGGAGAGCTGATTTCCAAAAAATGAAGGAAACGCTGAGCAGCATTCCGTGGACACAGATACTAAAAGACAAGGGAGTTACGGATGGATGGGAATTTCTCAAGAGTGAAATACTCAAGGCGCAATTGCAAACTGTGCCAACAAAGAGAAAAAATAGGACAAGTGCAAAGAAGCCAGAATGGATGTCCAAAGAACTTCTAACTGTGCTAAGACACAAAAGAGACATGCACAAGAAGTGGAAAAAGGGAGAAATCACCAAAGAAGAATTCAAACAAATAGCCAACACCTGTAGGGAAAAGGTCCGCAAGGCTAAAGCAAAAAACGAGCTCAGACTTGCCAGGGACATTAAAAACAATAAAAAGGGCTTCTATTCTTATGTCAGTAGAAAAAGGAAAAACAAGGAGGCGATAGGACCTCTTCGAGGAGAAGATGGGGCAATGCTGACAGGGGATAGGGAAAAGGCAGAACTACTTAATGCCTTCTTTGCCTCGGTCTTCTCACAAAAAGAGAGTCTTCAACCTCAGCAAGATGGAGTGGATGAGGGTTTGGAGGACATCCAACCCCAAATTGGGAAAGAAGTCGTTCAGGAATACCTGGCCGCTCTTAATGAGTTCAAGTCCCCAGGGCCAGATCAACTACACCCCAGAGTATTGAAGGAACTAGCGGAAGTCATTTCGGAACCATTGGCAACCATCTTTGAGAGTTCTTGGAGAACGGGAGAAGTTCCAGCAGATTGGAGGAGGGCCAATGTGGTCCCAATCTTCAAGAAGGGAAAAAAGGATGACCCAAACAACTACCGTCCGGTCAGCCTCACGTCGATACCGGGCAAGATTCTGGAAAAGATTGTTAAGGAAGTGGTCTGCAAACACTTAGAAACAAATGCAGTCATCGCTAATAGTCAACATGGATTTATCAAAAACAAGTCATGTCAGACTAATCTGATCTCTTTCTTCGATAGAGCTACAAGCTGGGTAGATGCAGGGAATGCCGTGGATGTAGCGTACCTGGATTTCAGTAAGGCCTTCGACAAGGTCCCCCATGACCTTCTGGCAAGGAAACTAGTCCAATGTGGGCTAGGCAAAACTACGGTGAGGTGGATCTGGAATTGGTTAAGTGGACGAACACAGAGAGTGCTCACTAATGCTTCCTCTTCATCTTGGAAAGAAGTGACAAGTGGAGTGCCGCAGGGTTCCGTCCTGGGCCCGGTCCTGTTCAACATCTTTATTAATGACTTAGATGAAGGGCTAGAAGGCATGATCATCAAGTTTGCAGACGACACCAAATTGGGAGGGATAGCCAATAGTCCAGAGGACAGGAGCAGAATTCAAAACGATCTTGACAGATTAGAGAGATGGGCCAAAACTAACAAAATGAAGTTCAACAGTGACAAATGCAAGATACTCCACTTTGGCAGAAAAAACGAAATGCAAAGATACAGAATGGGTGACGCCTGGCTCGAGAGCAGTACGTGTGAAAAAGATCTTGGAGTCCTCGTGGACAACAAGTTAAACATGAGCCAACAATGTGATGTGGCGGCAAAAAAAGCCAATGGGATTTTGGCCTGCATCAAGAGGAGCATAGTGTCTAGATCTAAGGAAGTAATGCTACCCCTCTATTCTGCTTTGGTTAGACCACACCTGGAATATTGTGTCCAATTCTGGGCGCCACAATTCAAGAGAGATATTGACAAGCTGGAATGTGTCCAGAGGAGGGCGACTAAAATGATCAAGGGTCTGGAGAACAAGCCCTATGAGGAGCGGCTTAGGGAACTGGGCATGTTTAGCCTGAAGAAGAGAAGGCTGAGAGGAGATATGATAGCCATGTATAAATATGTGAGAGGAAGCCACAGGGAGGAGGGAGCAAGCTTGTTTTCTGCTTCCTTGGAGACTAGGACGCGGAACAATGGCTTCAAACTACAGGAGAGGAGATTCCATCTGAACATGAGGAAGAACTTCCTGACTGTGAGAGCCGTTCAGCAGTGGAACTCTCTGCCCCGGAGTGTGGTGGAGGCTCCTTCTTTGGAATCTTTTAAACAGAGGCTGGATGGCCATCTGTCAGGGGTGATTTGAATGCAATATTCCTGCTTCTTGGCAGGGGGTTGGACTGGATGGCCCATGAGGTCTCTTCCAACTCTTTGATTCTATGATTCTATGATTCTAGGTTCACCTCGAGCCCGAAGGAGGTCCTGCAGGTGGGCAAGGCAATAGGAGTAAGCTCTAGTAGTAGCAGGTTTGTGAGCAGCCTTCAGGATGGATCTGATGGCTGGTCTGAAGGACATCAAAGGGCTATCCTCCACGCAGTGAGGTGGAGAGAGGATGAAGGAGGAGCCCATTGTCCCTTGTCAGAAGGTCTGGTCGGGGGGGGGGAGGCAGAGAGATGGCCCTGGGAGAGAGAGATGGAGGAGGACCGGGTACCAGGTCTTTCTCGGCCAGGCTGGAGCTATTAGAATACGGTTGGCTCAGGACGACTGGATCTTCTCGACAACCCTGAGGATCAGGGGAATTGGGGGGAACATATAAAGAAAGTTTGTCGACCAGTTGAGGAGAAACGCGTCCCCTAGGCACCCGACAGACGGGTCTGGAGGAAGGCAGGCTCACCAAGGAAGCTAAGAATTCAACTGAGAGGCAAAGAGATCGACGTCTGGGTCGAAGAGAGCATTAAGCTCCATCGGGTCAAGCATCCACTCGTGGGAGATTGGCCTCGTTCGACTGAAGTCAGCTTGGCCGTTGAGGGAACCTGGGAGGTGAAGAGCTGAGATCGAGATCAAGTGGTCCAGGCACCAGCGTCAGATGGTCATTAAAAGTTTGAGTAGCTTTCTGGATCCTGTGCCATCTTGTTTCTTGATATAATACATTGCCCCTGTGTTGTCCGTGAGGATCAGGCGAAGGCCTTAAGGGACTTGAAAATCATCAACAGTTCGAGATAGTTTATGTGATGAAGCCTCTCTTGGGGAGACCAGAGGTCTTGAATAGAGAGTTCTCCTGTATGGCATCCCCAGGCAAATGTGGAGGAATTGGTCGTCAGTGTGACCGAGGGTTGTCAAGGATGAAAGGGAATCCCGATGCAGACGTTGTGTTGAGACTTCCACCATATTAAGGATCTTCAGACTAATGTCAATACCGAGTGGGTTTTGGAGTTGTGTTCTCGAGACGCGTTGACATGGTCGAGAAACCACTGTTGAAGAGGCTGAAAGTAAAATCTGGCATGGAGGGTGACCATCACTGTCAACCCCATGTGGCCTAGCAGGACTTGGATGTGCCTGGCCTTGACCGTACGAGTGGAGGCACATCGCTGAATCTTGCACTGAAGGGCAAGAAACCTTGCCTCGGGAAGAGAGACAGTCTGGATCATTGAGTTAAAGAGAGCGCAGATGAACTTTATGGAAGTCATCAGTGTCAAGTGAGATTTCTCGGCATTGAGATGGAGGTCATCAGGTCGAGATGGGCAACCGTCGTGTCAACATGGGATCTGAGAAGAGCTGGGGACTGTGATACAATCAGCCAATCGTCTAGGTAAGGAGAAATTAAGATGTTCTGCCACCGACATGCATTCTGTGAAAGTTCTGGGGGGCCTTGTGAGGCCAAAAGGTAAGACTTTGAACAGAAAAGTCTGCTTGTTGACTTTGAATGCTAGAAAGCATCTGTGGGACTCGCAAATCGCCAAGTGGAAGTAGCCGTCTCAGAGGTCAATCAAGGCAAAGTGGTCACCATAGTGAAGGAGTAGTAGAATGGACGATACCGTCACATTTCTGAACTTGCTACCGTCTCCGTAGTCATGGTACAGGGTGGCTTCGACTGTCGAGTAAGCCTTGATGATCTTGAGGTTACCAACAACGTTGACCTGGGTTTCGACAGTGCTTGG
This sequence comes from Anolis sagrei, assembly GCF_037176765.1. Taxonomy (NCBI): domain Eukaryota; kingdom Metazoa; phylum Chordata; class Lepidosauria; order Squamata; family Anolidae; genus Anolis; species Anolis sagrei. Next base: position 166,777,049 of record NC_090022.1, on the reverse strand, counting down.
GCTGCAGTTGGGGTCGAAGGCTCCAAAGTCGAAGGAGCAGAAGTTGAAGCCGAAGGAGTGAAAGTTCGCTCATAAAGTAGGTATTTCAGTCAGGTGGCCCTGTTCTTCCACACTGAGCCATGAGGGATTGGAAATGGCGGCAGGAAGAGATAACATGGGCTTTGCCCACACAGAGAAGACATTTTGAGTGCTTGTCAAAGTCAGGAAATTTTGCAGAGCACTGGGAGCACCGCTTGAATTGAGTAATAGACATCGCAAAGAAGTTTCTGAAAAGAGCTATGGGGTGGGAAAACAGGAACTGTGGAGCATGCAGCCAGGGCGCCTTTTATGCCCTGGAGAGGGGACTGGGCAGGATTACCACCAAAACTTTGGTTTTAAACTTTAGAAGTTTTCTGTTGGAGCCTGTGCAGGTGCAGATACTCCATATGTGTGCATTCACACAGTCCACAAAGAAAACCCCCTTTTAAAAATCAAAGTACTTACCCATCCTGCTGTTGTGGCTCTCCTGGCATGTAGACATCTCCAGGTGTTCGCCCGGACCAGTCCAGAAGAACATCTGGACACCCACCCCAGAAAGCACACATTTTCTGAGGTGTGTGTGGACAGGGCCCCAGGAATATTCGTGTTTTTTAAATGTGGATGCTCCTGGGATAAAGTCCTGTCTAGAAAGGCCCTCGGTCTGCCCATCCTGAAATATGCTGGTTTTCAACATGTAGGGAGCTCTTATAACAAGCATACAAATGGCAATAGGCATCTTTAACTAGAAGTGTTATACAGGTTCCACCTTGTCCTTTTTTGTGGCTGAATCATCAGCTTGAAAATGATACCTGGCACAACAATCCCTCTGCTCCGCATCATGCCCATCCCCATAATGCGTGCTCTCCATCCTTCCCATCTCATCACCATTTCTCAAAACTAAACTCTTGGGTTCATCAATAACACATCTATACTGAGCATGTTCTTATAAATTTCTAAAAACTGCAATGAAAAGTGACCTTTCTTCCAAAATACAAGAAATCACACACCACTGCATACACACACACACAATTTCTAATCACAAAAATGTGATGAAACACTTCTTACCAAGGCTCACAGTAGAATACGAGAGAGGATGGCAGCCATATGCACTGATACGTCCAAATGTACCTTCAGATGAGACATAGCCAGTTAGTTAAGATGAAAACTGCTAGTGGTTAAAAGGAGAATGTCAGAAGTTGCTGCCATGACATTTTCATACTATTAGCTTCTTAAACGTATCCATGCATTCCATGCAAATCAAAAATACCAAGCTAACTGAGTTTACCTTTCAGACCCACAATGCCACAGAAAGAAGCAGGGATCCTCACAGAACCTCCCCCATCTGTGCCAAGAGCCAATGGGCAAAGACCTAGAAAGAAAGGACATTATGAAGGGAAATTGCATAGACCTTTATTTCTCACACACATCCGACTGCAACGAACTTGCCATCTACTTTGGAATCTTCTGCTATCCATCCGCCCACTTCCCAACACCTTTCTTAATACTGCCTTTTGAAATATTAATCCTTTTTACCTGAAGCCACAGCTGCTGCTGACCCACTGGAACTGCCACCTGTGAAATGCTGTGGGTTGTAAGGGTTTCTAGCTGTATCATGATACCTGGAAGTAGTAAAATAAATTATTCTTACCACAATGCTTGAGTTATTCCACCCAATCAAGCTCTGTCAATAGAAATAGCCATTGCCAGGAGAAAACGGCTGAGAGCAATAGTTTTAAAGTAACAAGTGTTGATTAGAGTGGGAGTGGGGATTTGTCAATGCTGAAGTTGTGCAATCTGTGTTGTCTCTGCTGAACATAGCAACCTTCCAAGCCTCCCCTCTAACTGTTTGTAAATGTGTATAATTGTTAACCTATGTTGTGTGTACATTTTGGTTTGTCAGTTTGACTGTACCTCTTTGGTGTGAGAGGGGCTTCAGACACAGGACTCCATTTTGTATGCAGTTTGCATTAGACCTCTGTGGAAGTGGATGCATGTTTGCTTTTGGACTTCAATGTTATAAGTCTGCTTACCACTTCATTGGAGGTAGATGTGTGTGCTTATGGACTTCAGTGAGTACTCTTAAAATTACACTAAAAATATTAAAGCCAATATGGTCTACAACTTCCAGTGAGTGGAGATAAGTGTCCAATTAGCAGACAAGGTCATGTATAAAGATGTATTAATCTTCCTCCTCTGTTTAAAGACTATGTGCATGTATACTGGTAGGTTACATACCTGTGACCATCTTTCTTTGAGTGGTGCTCTGTGAATTCACACATGTGGAGTGTCTGCGCCTGCGCGGGCACCAACGGAAACGTCTGTAGTTTAAACTTTTCAAATTTTGGCGGTAACCCCGCCCAGTCCCCGGCAGGGCATAAAAGGCACCCCGCGCGCACGCTCTGCAGTTCCTACGCCACAAGGCAGCGAGAAAGGCGGAGGTTTATTAGAGGGGAGGCTGGGCAGGTTTGTGTGAATTCACAGAGCACCACTCGAAGAAAGATGGTCACAGGTATGTAACCTACCATTTTTCTTCGTGGTCTCTGTGAATCCACACATGTGGAGACTAGCAAGCTGAGGTCCTGGAGGCGGGAAGAACAAACCGACCCCTTTATGAAGGACCAAACAGTTTTATTGAAGTATTTGTTTATTTATTTATTTGCTTTATTTCTATACCGCATTTTTCAGCCTAGATTAGGCGACTCATGCCCATCCCAACAGTATCAACAATATCAACAGTATGACATGAAAAAAGGACAGAAAGTCCCTAACGCAGGAGTGCATGATCCTCCTTGACCAAAGTGGTCGCTATCACAGTATAAACACACTCATTCATATGAGGGTGCAAACATAATAGTTGCATAGGAACGAACGCTACAGTCAAATTACGGTAATGAGGTTACGAAGGGCCTCAAGAGCAGCAACAACCCAGAGTGCAAACAGTGAAAGCATTGAGCATACATAATGAAGACAGAGAAACATCACCCTTGTGTGTAGCCTATGTCTGAGTAGGCCATGGATCGTAAGAACCGCATGTTATCCCTTGTTTTGCAGAGCAATCTGTCATCATGTACACAAAGTAATGAAACAATAAAGCATGTAAAGCATAACACATGTTATGTTATATGTTTTTAACACATATGTTTTTAACACATATACGAACTGAAACACCAGTTACAATTATGTTGTAGGCATTGAAAACCGACATCGGTATCGAAGTACTCGGTATCGAGGCTAGGGAGGGCAAGAAGTCAAGATTGCCCTACCAAAGGCCATATCAGACCTACGCCTAGTGTCCAATCTATAATGTGAGACAAAAGTCAAAGGGTTCACCCAAATGGCCGCCTTGCATATAAAGTCCAAGGGAATCCCCTTCAAGAAGGCGGTTGAAGCGGCCATTGCCCTGGTCGATCAAGCCCGAACAACCGGAGGGGGCTGACAACGGGCCAGTTGGTAACACAGTTCAATGGTCGACGCAATCCAGCGGGACAATCGCTGTGACGACACTGGCAGGCCCGGTTTATCTTGGGCATAGGAAACAAGAAGTCTCTGAGTCCTTCAAGACTGAGAAGTCCTGTCCCTGTAAAATAACAAGGCCCTCCGCACATCGAGGAGGTGCAGTCTTTTCTCCGTCGGAGTAGAGGGAGATGAAAAAGGGAAGGCAGGATAATGTCCTCGTTAACATGGAAGGGGAAAAAATCTTTGGCAAAAAAGAAATGTCCATGGGGAGAACTGCCCTGTCAGCATGGAAAAACAAACACGGCTCGTCAACCCTCAATGCCGCAAACTCAGGCGGCCTGCAGGCAGAGGTGATCGCCACCAGAAACGCTACTTTCCAGGAGAGTAGGCGAAGGTCGATCGTTGCTAAGGGCTCAAACGGTGGTAACACCAGTCTGGAGAGCACGAGCTCGAGGCTCCAGCCAGGAGTCGGAGGGCGAACTGGGGGATGCAGTTGTATCCCTTCAGGAAGGATCTAATGGAAGCGTCACAGAAAAGAGAGGTTCCTCCCCTCTGTTGGACATGCCATGAAATGGCGGCAAGGTGTGATTTCAACTATAAGAGCGATAGGCCCCACTCAGTTAGGGAAAACAAAATCTTAAGAACTGCCGGTATAGAAAGCGGAAACTCCCGAATTCCCTTCTCTCGAAGAAACCCCTGGAATCAGGCGAAACAAGCTGCATACAACCTCTTTGTTGCTGGTTTGTGGGCAGCAGTAAGGATGGACCGCACCTGTAGACACAGCGATCTCAGAACTGGATCCTCCAGGCTGAGAGATGAAGGGACGGCAGGTCAGAGTGGAGAAGTAGGCCTTCTTCCCTCGACAGAAGGTCTTGGCGGGGAGGGACCTGTCGATGCTGACCACCAGAGAGCTGCAGGAAGACCGGGTGCCACGCCTGTCGTGACCATGCAGGAGCTATCACTATGCAGTTGGCCTGTGCCGCCTGGATCCTCTCGATCACCTTGGAGATGAGCGGGAAGGGTGGGAAGATGTAGTGGAGATGCTTCGACCAGTCAAGAAGGAATGCGTCTCTGAGGCACCCCGGTGCCACGCCTGGTGGAAGATGCACACCGAAAAGAGGAAGTTGAGCATTCACGGGAGCCTCAAAGAGATTGACGTCTGGCCATCCCCATCCTTGAAGAGCAGGGCCAACTCCTGTGGGCTTAGCCTCCATTCATGGGACAATGATCGTGTGCGACACAGCGAATCCACCTTGACATTTAGAGAATCTGGTAGATGTAGTGCTGCAAGCGATATCGACCAGGCTACACACCGTTCCCAAAGAGTCAGTGAAAGGGCCAGCAATTTCCTGGACCCCGTTCTGCCCTGTTTGTTGACATAGTACATGGTTAGTTGGCTACCATGTTGTCCGTGAGGATCTGGACATTCTTACCCATAACCAAGGGGGCAAAGGCTTTCAGGGATTTGAAGATCGCCAAGAGCTCCAGGTAGTTGATGTGGCATAACCTCTCCTTGGCCGACCAAAGGTCCTGGACGGAGAGTTCTCCTGTATGGTATCTCCAGGCGAACATCGATGCATCCGTCGTGAGGGTGATCGATGGAGGGTCGGGATAGAAGGGGATGCCCTTGCAGACATGATGTCGAGTTGTCCACCATCTCAGGTACTTTTGTACAGCTAACGGGATGGTGAGACGCTTCGCACTGTGATCTGTGATTGGGTTGAAGTGGTCAAGAAACCATCTCTGTAGAGGCTGAAACCGCAGCCTTGCCAGCGGAGTTACCATCACTGTCGACGCCATGTGGCCTAGGAGGACCTGAATCTGCTTGGCTGTTACCATACGGGACTGAATACATCGGAGTGCTTCGAGGCGGAGCGCCCAAAATCTTGCTTTGGGAATATACACCGACTGACTCAGCGAATCAAACATGGTGGCGATGAACTTTATGCATGTCGTTGGGGTCAAGTACATTGAAGGCATAGGTTTGACCTGCAACACGAAAGGCCAGAAAGCGTCTTTGTCTTATCGACACGTGAAAATACTCATCTCAGAGGTCGATGGTCGTGAAGAAGTCCTCCAGCCGAAGGAGTGGGACTATGGACGACACTGTCACCATTCTGAACTTTTGGGCTTTGATGAAGGAGTTGAGATCCCTCAAGTCAAGGATCGGGCGGAGGGAGCCATCTAGCTTGGGGACGGTGAAATAGCGTGAGAAAAAGGCCTGCCCATTCAAGCAGTCGGGGAAGGGAGAGATTGCTCCTTTTTGAAGAAGAGTGTCGAACTCTGATAAGATTGGCAAGGAGGGCTCGGTATCGACGATTCGCCCTGTTGGGGGAAGGTCTTTGAACTTAATGCATAGCCTTCTTTTACAATCTTCAGCACCCACACATCTGAGGTGATGAGTCGCCATGCGTCAATTAAATGCGCGAGCCGGTCGCCGAAAGGCGGGTGTCGAGGTCAGGGCTGGAAAGCAGGAGCTGTGGGAATGGCCATGGTAGTGGCATCTGTAACGAACGACGAGACAGTATCGTCTGGGACAGCGTCAAACACTCTAGGGTGGTTTCCACCTGAAGCTTGGTGAGCCCTAGGGCGCTGCTACTGCTGATGGGATCATCGCTGCTGGGGCTGTTGATGTTGGGTTTGCTGCTGTGGGCCTGGCAACGAGAGAAGAGTTTGATGGTATGGGTACTGTCGGTATGGGGCACCATTTCTACTCCTGATGTACTGGAACCACCTTGTTCTCTGGGCCTGGGACTGATTTTCGATCCCGCACTTGGCTGCCAGGTTGGTTTTCAGCTTGTCGTTGGTGCCTGTGTTGAAGAGGCCCAGGGCATCAAAGGGAAGGTCTTCGATAACTTGCCTCAAGGAGGTTGAGAGGCCTGAAGATCGGAGCCAGGCGTGGGCCATCATCTTTCCCGCTGTATCACCGTATGCTTGGCCATCTGCATCTGGTGATGTGCCAATGAGTTTGCCTCTTGAGCAAGGGTAGTTAGCACTGTACGGAACGACTTTCTCCCAGAGGATTTGTTGGTATGCCCCCATACAAGCGCCATAGTTCGCCATCCTGGTCAGGAGGATGGCACCTGAGTACAATTTTCGACTGACAGCATCAAATCTTTTTCCCTCTCAGTCAGATGGGGTTGAAGATTGCCTTCCAAATGCTTGCGCCACCTTTACAACCACAGAGTTCGGTTCAGGGTGGTGTTTGAGCCATTCCAAGCCCTCGTTGTCCATACGGTACCAGGCTTCGATTTCCTTAGAAGTGGGGGGAATAGACGATGGAGTCTTCCACGAAGCTTGGATAACATCGAGGAGGTACTGTGGAAAAGGTAGCAGCGGGGCCAGTGGCGTCTCGGCTTAGACCCGCTTGAAGACCGGTCAGTCACTGCCTTGGAGGTGTGTTTAATTTCCAGGCCTAGAGTCGGCCATGCGAGCCATCTGGTCTAATTCAACTGCTATGGAGTAGTTACGGGGAGCCCCCTCAGCCCGGTCATAGCTAATTTCTACATGGAACACTTTGAAAAACAAGCCCTGGAAACAGCAAAAAAAAAAAAAAAGCCCACTATATGGTTCAGATATGTGGATGACACTTTCACCATATGGAGCCACGGAGAAGAACTAAACAGGTTCCTGGACCATCTTAACAGCATCCACCCAAACATCCAATTCACCATGGAAAAAGAAAATGAAGGAAGACTGTCTTTTCTAGATGTCCTAGTAATCCATAAATCAGATCAACAATTGGGTCACACCGTCTACAGAAAACCCACACACACAGATAGATATCTACATAAAAACTCCAACCATCACCAAGTCAAAAAAGAAGCACCATTAAAGCCTTGGCAGACCATGCAAAAAGAATCTGCGAACCCCACCTCCTCCAAGATGAACTAAACCACCTAAACTGGGCTCTACAGATTAATGGATACTCCACCTCAGACATCAGAAGAGCTGCAAGACCAAGAACAAGCCACGAGAGTAAAGACAAAGATCCACCCAGAGGAAATGTGTTCCTGCCATACATCAAGGGAACCACTGACTGCATAGGGAAGCTGATGAGGAAACACAACGTAAAAACTATCTACAGACCCACCAAGAAAATCCAACAAATGCTACGTTCAGCAAAGGACAAGAGGGATCCTCTCGCTTCTGCAGGAATCTACCGTGTACCATGCAGCTGTGGACAAGTCTACATAGGGACCGCCAAACGCAGCATTGCCCAAACACGAATCAAGGAACAGGAAAGGCACTGCAGACTACTTCAACCAGAGAGGTCAGCCATAGCAGAGCACCTGATGAACCAACCTGGACACAGCATATTATTTGAGAACACAGAAATGCTGGACCACTCAAACAATCTCCATATCAGACTACACAGAGAAGCCATTGAAATCCACAAGCATGTGGACAATTTCAACAAAAAGGAGGAAACCATGAAAATGAACAAAATCTGGCTACCAGTATTTAAAACACTCTAAAATTAGAACAGCACAGCAACAAAGAGGAGAGAAACAAGGACATCTAATCACCTTTCAACAAAAGATTGCTCCAGGTTCTGCCAGTCCATCAAATGCTAATCAAGGTGATCAGTTGAAACATTCGCACCTAGCTCCAATAGACAAGAGTCCTTTGTCCCACCCTGGTCATTCCACAGATATATAAACCCTTTTTCCTAGTTCCAACAGACCTCATTACCTCTGAGGATGCTTGCCATAGATGCAGGCGAAACGTCAGGAGAAAAATGCCTCTAGAACATGGCCCAAAAAAACCTACAACAACCCAGTGATTCCGGCCATGAAAGCCTTCAACAATACATGGTTCTTCAGTTTAACTGTTGAGCTACCTGTGTGCTATTACAGTAATACTTTATGAATATCACTTTTCTTAAGAGCTGCCTTCTAACAAGGTCATACTTTTCTTCTGAGTGGTGGTCTCCATTTTCATGGAGACTTGCATTTGCCAAACAGTGGTGAAATCATTTTTACCTTTGCAATAAGATTATATGCACTGGAATTTCCAACAGATAATGGAATTTCCAATAGTCTCATATTTGCTGATCTCTGAAACAACAGTAGATTTTGTTGTGAACTATATAAATTGTCCAACTAGAGTAGTCAGTGAATCAGGAAAATTTGATTCACCATATGTCAACTGATGCCAATCTATTTGGAACTACTTTCTCATTTTTTGCTCTGTTACCAGCCATCAAGTTAAAGAAATCTGTGATTTACTGGAGCAAGTTTTGAAATTAAAGCTTATTTTTAATGAATGCAAACACTTCTAACCTGTTGGGATTACAGCCTGTGGTCCCAATACCTAATTCATGCATGTTTGAGACTCCAATAATAATGGCACCAGCTTCCCGTAGTTTCCTGGTCACAGTGGCATCTTCAGTTTCTGGCTTTGTACCCAGGTATTCTGTTCCGCTTCGATGATAATAGGGAACCTTGTAATACAACATACAGATGTGTGTTATGCATGGGCCCAGCAGTCTCTGAATTCCCTCAGGGTTGTCTCTCCAAAAGGGTTGTCTCTCAAATCCTTCTACATGCAAAAGGAACAGCCCAAACAGAATCCCATCTCTTTTCTTAAGGGCAATCTTACTCAAGAAAGAAACTATTGCATACCACTTTGATCTCCTCCTTCAAGCACACTGGAATTCCATCCAAGAGAGAGAGGGGTTTCTTCTCTCTATAGCGAGCAGTGGAGCACTCAGCCATCTGAACGGAGAGGCATAACATGATCAGTCATAGGGCTTTCAGCAATACAAGTGCTGAGAAGGGTAGAGATAAGGGAACACTGGAACAGATAGGCTGGTCCAAGCATGTCCCCAATATTAAATCTTGATCAAAGGACTTCAACACCAAAGGGTAGAGTTTACCCTGACCTGTGGGAAAACCCACACACATACAAATACCCAACATATTAAGAAAAAATAATAAACTTCTAATAAACCTTAATTATCTCCTCCTGGTCCCATTGAGAAATTGCTCGCAGATGGGGACTTATTCTCTCAGGATCTTCCAAAACAGCAAGAATATTCTTGGCAACTTGAAGGGGTGTCACTTCTCCAGATCTTGAAAACAAATAACAATTGTGGTGAGAATACCAGGCAGCAATCTTCATTTGAGTACCCAGGATCTGATTACTACAAAGTCTGTAAGTCACATGTGTCAAACTCAAGGCCTGCAGGCCAAATCCAGCCTGCCATGTCATTTTATGTGGCTCTCCAGATGCCAAACTATAACTTCTGTATTCCCCATCATGACTAGAGTTGGTGGGAGTTGTGATAACAATTGTGATAACAGTAACATATGGAAGACTGCCAATTGTTCTGTCCAGTCACGATAGTAAGGTTTGAATTTAGATACAAGGCTTGGGGATATGATGTCTGACTTTAAAATGCCCTTTAACCTTTCCCCAACCTCAGAGCCACAAGTGCTGTTGGGTTGCAATTTTGATTATCCCCAGTCCACAGCCAGATATTTAAAAGATATGGAATTGTCATTCAATAAATGTGGACACCCAAATTGGGTAAAAACTAACCACTATGTAAAAAAAAGTTACAGTTGAATCTTTATATCCATGAATTTTCCATCTATGGATCCAATGGTGCTTTGAAGGCAACCATAAGGCTGACGTGACCTTCAATTTGACACCCCTGCACTAAGTAGATGGAGGTTTCTATTTTTTGTTTCTGAAAGTCATTTTGCCTAACCCTTGACATCTGCTATTTTAATGAAGTGGAATTTTAATTTTAATGAAGTGGAATTAAACAGCTCAAGGGAAGATCCCAGGGGCTCACATGTCTTTACACTAATGCACAGAGCATGGGAAATAAACAAGACGAACTCCAACTTCTAGCACAACACCACAAATATGATATCATAGCCATCACTGAAACCTGGTGGGATGACTCCTATCGCTGGAATGTAGATATCGAGGGGTATAACCTCTTTCACAGAAACCGAACAAAGGGGAGAGGAGGCGGAGTAGCCTTATATGTCAAAAACTCTTATGCTGCACAAGAAATTCAAGACAGCAATCTGGGAAACCAGCTTGAAATCATCTGGATAAGAATCAAGGGAACTGGGACTCAAAAAGATGTCGTTGTAGGCGTCTACTACAGACCCCCAAGCCAGGAGGAAGATCTTGATGAAGTCTTCTGCCAACAGTTGACCAAACAGGCACAGAAAAGAGATGTAGTAGTCATGGGCGATTTCAACTATCCCGATATTTGCTGGAAAACAAACTCGGCCAAGAGTACAAGGTCCAACAAATTCCTCGCTTGCCTTGCAGACAATTTCATGGTCCAGAAGGTAGAAGAGGCAACAAGGGGATTGGCTACTCTTGATCTCATCCTAACAAATGCGGAGGACCTGATCGATGCGGTCGAAGTGGTAGGATCCTTAGGGGCAAGTGACCATGTGCTCCTGCAATTTGAGGTACAAAGGAAGGCCGAAACTAAGACAAGTCAAACCCGCATTTTGGACTTTAGGAGAGCTGATTTCCAAAAAATGAAGGAAACGCTGAGCAGCATTCAGTGGACACAGATACTAAAAGACAAGGGAGCTACGGATGGATGGGAATTTCTCAAGAGTGAAATACTCAAGGCGCAATTGCAAACCGTGCCAACAAAGAGAAAAAATAGGACAAGTGCAAAGAAGCCAGAATGGATGTCCAAAGAACTTCTAACTGTGCTAAGACACAAAAGAGACATGCACAAGAAGTGGAAAAAGGGAGAAATCACCAAAGAAGAATTCAAACAAATAGCCAACACCTGTAGGGAAAAGGTCCGCAAGGCTAAAGCAAAAAACGAGCTCAGACTTGCCAGGGACATTAAAAACAATAAAAAGGGCTTCTATTCTTATGTCAGTAGAAAAAGGAAAAACAAGGAGGCGATAGGACCTCTTCGAGGAGAAGATGGGGCAATGCTGACAGGGGATAGGGAAAAGGCAGAACTACTTAATGCCTTCTTTGCCTCGGTCTTCTCACAAAAAGAGAGTCTTCAACCTCAGCAAGATGGAGTGGATGAGGGATTGGAGGACATCCAACCCCAAATTGGGAAACAAGTCGTCCAGGAATACCTGGCCGCTCTTAATGAGTTCAAGTCCCCAGGGCCAGATCAACTACACCCCAGAGTATTGAAGGAACTAGCGGAAGTCATTTCGGAACCATTGGCAACCATCTTTGAGAGTTCTTGGAGAACGGGAGAAGTTCCAGCAGATTGGAGGAGGGCCAATGTGGTCCCAATCTTCAAGAAGGGAAAAAAGGACGACCCAAACAACTACCGTCCGGTCAGCCTCACGTCGATACCGGGCAAGATTCTGGAAAAGATTGTTAAGGAAGTGGTCTGCAAACACTTAGAAACAAATGCAGTCATCGCTAATAGTCAACATGGATTTATCAAAAACAAGTCATGCCAGACTAATCTGATCTCTTTCTTCGATAGAGCTACAAGCTGGGTAGATGCGGGGAATGCCGTGGATGTAGCGTACCTGGATTTCAGTAAGGCCTTCGACAAGGTCCCCCATGACCTTCTGGCAAGGAAACTAGTCCAATGTGGGCTAGGCAAAACTACGGTGAGGTGGATCTGTAATTGGTTAAGTGGACGAACACAGAGAGTGCTCACTAATGCTTCCTCTTCATCTTGGAAAGAAGTGACGAGCGGAGTGCCGCAGGGCTCCGTCCTGGGCCCGGTCCTGTTCAACATCTTTATTAATGACTTAGATGAAGGGCTAGAAGGCATGATCATCAAGTTTGCAGACGACACCAAATTGGGAGGGATAGCCAATAGTCCAGAGGACAGGAGCAGAATTCAAAACGATCTTGACAGATTAGAGAGATGGGCCAAAACTAACAAAATGAAGTTCAACAGTGACAAATGCAAGATACTCCACTTTGGCAGAAAAAATGAAATGCAAAGATACAGAATTGGGGATGCCTGGCTCGAGAGCAGTATGTGTGAAAAAGATCTTGGAGTCCTCGTGGACAACAAGTTAAACATGAGCCAACAATGTGATGTGGCGGCAAAAAAAGCCAATGGGATTTTGGCCTGCATCAATAGAAGCATAGTGTCTAGATCTAAGGAAGTAATGCTACCCCTCTATTCTGCTTTGGTTAGACCACATCTGGAATATTGTGTCCAATTCTGGGCACCACAATTCAAGAGAGATGTTGACAAGCTGGAAAGTGTCCACAGGAGGGCGACTAAAATGATCAAGGGTCTGGAGAACAAGCCCTATGAGGAGCGGCTTAGGGAACTGGGCATGTTTAGCCTGAAGAAGAGAAGGCTGAGAGGAGATATGATAGCCATGTATAAATATGTGAGAGGAAGCCACAGGGAGGAGGGAGCAAGCTTGTTTTCTGCTTCCTTGGAGACTAGGACACGGAACAATGGCTTAGAACTACAAGAGAGGAGATTCCATCTGAACATTAGGAAGAACTTCCTGACTGTGAGAGCCGTTCAGCAGTGGAACTCTCTGCCCCGGAGTGTGGTGGAGGCTCCTTCTTTGGAAGCTTTTAAGCAGAGGCTGGATGGCCATTTGTCAGGGGTGATTTGAATGCAATATTCCTGCTTCTTGGCAGGGGGTTGGACTGGATGGCCCATGAGGTCTCTTCCAACTCTATGATTCTATGATTCTAATTAAAAGGGGTATAGTGGAATACTTTTTGTTAAACTAGAATCCCTCTCCTAGATTCTACCATTATAAATCTCAAAATTCTGTATTTTATAAAAATGGCACTTAAAGAGTTATAAAATGTGAAATTTGTCTCCACAATTTATGGCAGCATAGCACTTCCCTCAACTAGAATACTAATGGATTATATCACTCAGAGCTGGGAAGTAACTATTTACACATAATGAAAGTGTAATTACACCATAATGCAATTTTATTTTAATTGAAATTATCTTTTGGTGTCACTTCAATAATATTTCATGGTTGAAATGCTGATTCCTACAGACCTGCTGCAGATGAGTAATGACAAGATCTTAGGATTCCCAAAGACATCTCTGGTAATGAAGCCTTAGACCATTTCCAGTGCTCCCTTTCTATTTGTTTGCTTACTATTTTACCATCATGATTTTACAGAATTTACAGTTGCCATTAATAAAAAGAAAAAAAATGTGTAAACAACATTCATAAAATGCAAATGAGACAAGTGACACTGAGAATATTTAGAATCACAGAATCATAAAGTTGGAAGAGACCTCATGGACCATCCAGTCCAACCCCCTGCCAAGAAGCAGGAACATTGCATTCAAAGCACCCCTGACAGATGGCCATCTAGCCTCTGTTTAAAAACCTCCAAAGAAGAAGCCTCCACCACACGCCAAACAGCTCTCAGAGTAAGGACGTTATTCCTAATGTTCAGATGGAATCTCATTTCTTGTCGTTTGAAACCATTGTTCCATGTCCTAGTCTCCAAGGCAGCATAAAAAAAGCTTGCTCCCTCCTCCCTATGACTTCCTCTCACATATTAATACATGGTTATCATGTCTCCTCTCAGCTGTCTCTTCTTCAGGCTAAACATGCCCAGCTCTTTAAGCCACTCCTCATAGGGCTTGTTCTCCAGACCCTTGATAATTTTAGTCGCCCTCCTCTGGACACATTCCAGCTTGTCAACATTTCCCTTCAATTGTGGTGCCCAGAATTGGACACAATATTCCAGGTGTGGTCTAACCAAGGCAGAATAGAGGGGTAGCATTACTTCCTGGATCTAGACACTAGACTCCTATCGATGTAGGCCAAAATCCCATTGGCTTTTTTTGCCGCCGCATCACATTGTTGGCTCATGTTTAACTTGTTGTCCACAAGGACTCCAAGATCTTTTTCACACGTACTACTCTCGAGCCAGGCATCCCCCATTCTGTATCTTTGCATTTTGTTTTTTCTGCCTAAGAGGAGTACCTTGCATTTGTCACTGTTGAACTTCATTTTGTTAGTTTTGGCCCATCTCTCTAATCTGTTAAGATCGTTTTGAATTCTGCTCTTATCTTCTGGAGTATTGGCTATCCCTCCCAATTTGGTGTTGTCTGCAAACTTGATGATCATGCCTTCTAACCCTTCATCTCAGTGGTTAATAAAGATGTTGAACAAGACCGTGCCCAGGACAGAGCCCTGCTTGCGGCACTCCGCTCGTCACTTCTTTATTTTAAATAGAATAAAGCTGTATAACCAAGTAGTGCAATAAGGCTCTAGATGGGGCTAAAGAGAAATTCATTGTGTTTACTGTACAGAACATACACAAAAGGAAGACAATCCAAAGAAGAAAGAAAATATCACTGCTCTTGCTCTAGCATTTACTTACCGATAGCAATTCAAATAATCTTGGATCCCTTTGAAGTTGAAAGCAGGGTTAGTGGAACATGACCTGTTTTTCCCCAAAAATTGAAAAGAAAAGAAAACAGAAGGAAAAGACAAAAAACATTGCAATTATACAGAAATGAGAAGATGTTCATTTGCAGTATAAGATGCTGCATAAGTATCCTTTTTTCTTGCCATGTCTAGTATCTGGCTTTAGTTAATTGCTCTTAGCTTTCCACACTTAATTGAAGGGCATCTAGACTTTACAGTGTTCATTTTCATATTACTGTGAAATATTATATTAACATGCCAGAAAAGAACTGAACGTAGAAGTCTCCTGGAACACCTGATCGAAAAGGTAAGTACGTTTCAGGGACCATTTTCATTTAGATTTGATCCATTAGCACTTGTATTTTGACACTTTTTCCTGATAGTCACTTCTCTTCAGGTAGGTGTGGAATCCTTTCAGTTAAGGTGGTCCCAAGTTATTTATAGCTGTACAGGCTAAGCTAGTTCTGTGAACTGTTTACAAATCTGAACAGGAAGCAATACTGACAATTTCCTTTTCATACATTTACTACTTTCTGCAACTTTCTACATCAGTTACCTAAAGATTTCACCCAAATTCTACCTTGTCTAGAATCTGTATTAACATACTTCATATCAAGCAGCTTATGCAGAATCTCTGAGTCATTACTGGACTTTGAAAGGTCACTTTTTCCTTCTTCAGCAACTACAGGAAGAAAGGTAGGGTCTTCTGAAATATCAAGATAGCGCAGGATGGTAAAGTTGTTGATCCTGCAAAAAAGAAAGTGCATTCCACTGAATGAGCCTGAGTAGAAACTGATTCACATCAAGAGAAATGCTCAGAACACAGTCTGAATTGCACCTTAATTACTGATAGCCTTAGTTGGCAAATCCTATGAGTCCCCTTCGGGGAGATAGGGCAAAATACAAATAATATTTATTTATTTATTTATTATCCTTTTAATCAAGACAAACTTGAAAACAGCAAAGCTTTTGTACAAGATAAATTTGCACATTGTGTCAAGAATTGTACAGATTTGTCAAGAAGCAAAATAAACCCAATGTCACTAGCAAGACAAAAAGAGAACTCAAAGAGGTGAGATCCCTTTGACCACAATTACTGGGAATGGTGAATTCATCACTTCCCCAAATATTTTGCTCACATTCAGACAAAACTCCAAACTATGGGATGGAAATTAGCAAATTAGACGGGAGGGAGAGGCAACTAGCTTTGACCCTGAACATTCGCATGATGGCAAAATGGAGACCAATAATGACATTACATCTCATTTTGCCAATTGGCTGGCTTTTCTTAAGTAATAACACAGGTTGAACATTCCTTATCTGGAATTCTGAAATCTAAAATACTCCAAAATCTGAAATAATCCACATGGGTGGCTGAGACAGCAACAACTTTAATTTCTGATGGTTTAATTTTGCTTCATGCTCAAAACTATTTTACAATAAAGTATAAATTTATCTTCAAGCTACCTGTATACATGAAACATAAATGAATTTTATGTCTAGAGTTGGCTCTCATCTCCTTATGTACAGGCATGAAAATTCAGGTATTTTAAAAGTCATCCCACCCCCTCGAAAAAATAAAAAACATTTCAAAGGCTCATGAGGTTTTTGGGTTATACAGCCCAAAAAACTCACAGCAACCCAACATCCAAAACATTTCTGGTCTTTTTTTCTGCTAAAAGATACTCAATCTCTATAAGATGAACTGGGAAGAAAAAGATGAACTGATTAAATGTCACCTTCTGTAGACAAATAAATAAATTCTGTCAATAAAAAATGGGGTCTGTTGCTCAATGCAAAAATATAGATTATCAGAAATTAAGGCAAGTAATGTTATTAGCACTTTAACAATAGGATGGAATTTTTCAGACATGATAGTGAAATTGTTAATACTTCTGTCAGAAACATTTTAATCACATCACAAAGATCACATGTAACTTAGATAAGATGCTTTCTTGTTACAAATCAAGTTGTACTTTTAACACATGTTTTGATGTTACTTATTATTGCAGTTTTTTTCCCTTTCTCCACTTTAGTTTATTGTTAAAAATGAAACAAATAGACAACAGCTCACACAGAATCATGTGAACCTGTAATTGTTTGTTTTTCTAGCCCACATTTTTTCAATTTTATGTTACTTTCTCTAGTCCAGGTTTCCAATTTTATGTTCTCTTAAATCTGGCCAAAAGATAAATCTCATATGTTTGCATTGAATAATATTTTATGGAATGCTGATACTTAGTTGTGAGTTCTGAATAATACTGTACGCAATATTAATGTTTCTTTCTTTCAAATAATATAACATTTCAAATAATATGCATTATGTCTGCTATAATATGACGAAAACATGCTGGCAGAAGGAAAACCAGAGGAGATAACTGAAAATATCCTTTAGGTTTTGCCATGCTACATTTGCATGTGGCTAAAGGAAAATGCCCAGACAAGTAGAGCCTTGCCCCAACAACACTCCAGTAAACATCTCAGGCTCCAACAACACTGCTATATAATGTTCAGTGAAGATTCACAGAATGCAGATTAAACTGAATTGAACTGGATTACATAAATCAAAGCTGCCATATAATCCAGTCCAGTGCAGTTAATCTGCATTCTGAAGCTGCATTATATGGCAGTATAGATGGGGTCCCACATTGGCTGGGCCTCTCTTCAAATTCTAAAACAAACACTTACCGCATGATAAGGGGCACTAAAATAAGTTGCCCAAAAGCCTGTAAAGAAAAAAGACAAAGATTTGCAATTACACTTGAGCTCCTATTGTGAATACTGAGGCAGATCTTTTTAAAAGTAAACCTGACAAAGAAGCACACTCACTCACTTATGGGCAAATGTAACATTCTCTCTCGCTCTCTCTCGGATCAAGTTTCAACGACACCCATTGTGCTGTTGGGGCATTCTTGTCAGTAAAATTATTTATTTATTTGCAACATTTATATGCCGCCCTTCTCACCCTGAAGAGGAAAATACCAAGGCAATTGAAATCTCCCATTACTTTTGTGCCTTAATTGCTTTGCAGCAAGAGGACCAGCTATCTTGAATCTGGTCCTAACCAGTTGGTTAATAAGAAAGAAGTAGATAGATCATTGTGTGAAGGCGACCATATTCTTTTGGAACTTGTTATGCAGACAAAACTGAAGCAACTGTATTCAGACACACATTCTGAACTTTAAGGAAGATGATCTTGATAAATTTAAAGACATACTGGCTGAGATCCCATGGTCAGAAATGCTCAAAGTGAATGGAGTAAATAAGGGATGAAAATTTTTTAAAGACAAAAAAAAACCTGTAGATTCAATTGCACATACCCCAAAGAGAAAGAAAAGAAGAAGGTGTTTAAAGAAACCAGAGTGGATGTATAAAGCCTTTCAAAAGAACTATGATTTATAAGAGACATTTTAAGCCCTGTTAAGGCAGGAACTGAAGAGGAGACATGTAAAAAATAGTGAGTGGGGGAAAACAGCACTTAAAATGGGTAAGAAAAGGCTAAATTGCAAACTCACCTGCTGGAAATGGCCTGATGGTACTAGCTAAAGAGCTTCCCCATTGGTAGCAGGAGAGTGAGTGTCTATCTCTCTTTTTTCAGTCACTCACTCCCTTTCCCCATTTCCAGCTAGCCAATGAGTCACATACAGGAGGCACAGCATACAACACAGTCAGTAACTAGCATTCCAAAAGGGGAAGAGTGACAGCAGCAAAGATTCTCAGGGGAGTAGCAGCAAACAGGAAAGGGGAGACAGTCTCCCCATCATGGCACCCCAGCAAAGCCCACTCCTCCTGTTTCCATGAAATGCCCTCGCGTAGGGAGGCAGAATCATCCATGGCTGCGTAAAGACATATCCTGTGCTGCTTGTGAGCAATATAGAAATAAACAGTGAAAATGAGCCAATAAAGAGAATTGGATTTCTTTTTTGGACTTGAAAGAAGAGGACCTAATGAGCAGAAATAAATCTTCAAAAGGTAAAAGATAAGCTCAATATTTATGAATGCCCACTGAGGCAAAACCGAAAGTGAATGAAAATGAAAAGAAAGAAATGGATAATAATTAGTTGTTAAGCAAAGTAACAGAACTAAAGAAGAGGGCGATAAGAAAACAAGGGAATTGAAATTGATGTTTGAAAAAGAGAGAGAGAGAGAGACGAAGAAACAAGAAAGAAAGGATGATATTCAAGTTATGAAACTGGAAATCCAGGCGAACTCCAAGGAAATGAAGGAGCAATTGGACGCAGAAAGGAAAATCTCAGATGACAAATTTCAGACTATACAAAATAATCTACAAACAGTATATGGAGAGATACAAACAATTAAATCAGAAGCTGAAAAGAATAAACAAGAACAAAAAGCACTCAAACAAAAATTCAGCAAAGTGATAAAGAACTTTTAGATATGGGAAAAATGTGTATATGCAAGATAACCAGAGAAGAAATAATATTATAATTAAAAAATTTCCAGAAGGGAACAGGAAAGAAGATTTGAAAATTGAAATTTTGAAGTGGTTGCAAAAAATTACACAATTGCTAAACTGAAGGGAAATTGATCTAGAAAGAATTCATCGTCTTCTGGCTGGAAGAAACAAAATAACACCTAGGAACATAATAATTTGAGTACACGACTTTGCCAAAAAAGATTTGATGAAAATACTGAGGAAGAAAACAGAAAATTTGAAGATGGGAGAAATAAAGCTCGAAATATTTAATGATTATTGCCCTGAAACTAAAAACTGGAGATACTCAATGAAGCCAATTATGATTCAGTTAATGAAGGCTGGAATACCGTATACCTGGGGATATCCAACTTTTCTCAAATTCCAGTGGAGAGGCAAAAGGTACAGAATTGATTTTTTGGAGCAAGGATTTCAACTACTGAATGAGCTCGGCATAATAAAGAAACAAGACAGAGATGGAAAGAATGAGGAGGAGAAAGGAGTGGTGGGAGGAAAAACACTAGAGAAAGAAGGATATTTAGAGGAAATAATCAGCACTGTCAGAGGAATTGGGCTGTAAGAAGAAATTTAGAAGCACTGCAAGTAGAAATTTATTATTTTTTGGGAAAAAAATGAGCACGGGGGTGGGAGACTCTGGGTCACAGGATGACCCCCCCCCCACTTGGGAAGGCCAGGGGCCATGGGTGGGACAAGACGTCCCAAAGAATGGAAATGGGGGAAGGGGCGAATGGGGGGAGGAGGGGTAGTGGGGGGGAGGGGGGAAGGAGGGGGGAGGGGATTATAAGGGACAAGGGTTCACAATGGAAAAGGATCAAGCCACAAAAAAGTTTTTAATGGAAATAGAAATTATGTCCAATAAATTAAGAATATCAACACTGAATACCAGAGGTTTAGGAACAGTAATTAAAAGGAGAATTGAAATGCTATAGAAAAAAGATGCAGAGGATGTTATCTTCTTACAGGAAACACACCAAAATAAACTGGGTTCGAATGAATTAAAATTGAGCTGGATAAGAAGCTATGAAAAATCTTTTGGGTCATCAAAATCGAGAGGTATAGCTATAATAATTGTAAAGAAATGTAACTTTGTAATAAACAAGGTATTGAAAGATGAGGAAGATAGATACATAATAATGTATGGTGAAATAGGGGAGGGTAGATACGTATATGCACCAATGTAAAACAGCAAGACTTCTATGAAAAAGTACTAGGTCAGATAGAGAAATTATCACCAACAATATATAATATTTGGAGGGGATTGCAATTGTTAAATGGATAAAAAAAGACAAAATGACAAAAATTAAAAATAGTGAAACAATGGACTTAAGTAAAGTGATGAATAAATGGCAATTAAAGGATGTGTGGAGAATGGTAAAGGGAGATGAAAAAATATACATACTATTCGGCTATACATAAAGTTTATACAAGAATAGATTATATTTTTGTTTCTAAAAATATGTTAAATGGATTGTTAAATGCTGATATTGGAATTATCAAGATTTCAATCATGCCTTGGTGTCAATTAAAATTGCTTTGAAATGTGATTATGATAAATTGAGAAGGTGGAGATTGAATACGAAAATTTTGAATTATAGAGAGACTGTGGATAGAGTGAAATCAGAATGGCAAGAAATTTGGGGATTCATTAGAAAGGGAAGTATCAAAGTGAGTGCTATGGGACACAATGAAAGCGGTGGTGAGAGGGTTATGCATAAAAGAGTCAATTAATCTCAAAAAAGGCAAGAAGAAAGGAAACCAGGATTGTGGCACAGCTGGCTGAGTGTTAGTTTATAAAGATTTAAAACCTGATAAAGATTTAACAGACCCAGGGTCATATAGGTCCATATCATTAGTTAATCAGGATGCAAAGATTTTATCTGCTATAATAGCCAATAGAATGAATAAATGCATGTATAACTACATAAAAAGATCAGTGTGGGTTTGTAAAAGAAAGACAAATGTCAAATCTGATAGGGAGAGTATTAAATAAAAGTTGTGTGCTTCAAGTTAGAAAGACAAAAGTAGGGATATTATCATTAGATATATTTAAAGTTTTTGATTGTGTGGAATGGTGGACATTGAGGGAGATTATGAACAAATTCAGAATGGGAAGTAGAATAAAAGGATTATTATAACAATACTATTAAAGAAATTCAGCGGTAGTAGCGATTAATGATAGGGTGACAAAAGTAATAAAAGTGATAAATGGAACAAGACAAGGTTGCCCTCTATCACCAATTTTGTTTGCCATGGTGATAGAATTATTTGCAAATGCCATTAGGAAAGATAGGAACCTAGAAGGGGTAGGAATAAAGGAAAAGCAGAAGGTAAAATGGATAAAATAAAGGATCATTTAGAGATATTTGGGGAAACAACGGGTTTACAAGTTAACTGAAATAAATCAGAAATGATGTTATTTAATTATACAAAGAAGGAAGAAAAAAACTCTATAGAACAGAGTAAAATGGGAATCAGAATTAAGAATAAATTAAAATACCTGGGAGTAATAATAATAAAGGACTTAAAACAAATGGAAGAGATAAACGTAGCAGGATTGAGAAAAGTAGTTCAAAAAATTAATAGAGTATGAAAATATACATTTATCTTGGTTTGGAAAGTTTGCATTAGGAAAAATTAAAATACTTCAGAAGATAAATTTTATATTTAGGATGCTGCCACTTCAGATTACAGAAGAAAGATGGCAACAAATGATAAATAAATATTGTAATGGTAGTAAAAGAAATAGGTTAAACAGACAGTTATGGTACAGATTCTGACCAATCACAGAAAGGGGGCTTTGCTGAGCAGTTGGCTTGTGAAGAGACAAAGGGCACTGAGTGGTGGTGAATGGGTTTCCCTTTATTCAACAGGAAAAATAATAAAAATGATTAAGGGAACTTGGTCTTACCCAGGAAAACTTTATTGTGTGCAGGATGGTCATGGCAGAGTCCCACTAGGAGGCCAACCCAGGGCATTGGCCCTCGATCATGGCAACTCAAAGCAGGACATGCAAATGGAAGAGGGGCTTAAGAAAAAGACAATCCTTCCGTGATGATAGGTCCCGCACATAAAGGCGCATTGTGAAGAGTAGCTACTTTCCCTGAGGCAGGCAGGAAAGGCAATGGGCCATCTTGTCCTGCCCATTGGGCTATTGTGTTACATATGTCCAGATAATGTCCATAAGATGGGTGAGGCTGGGAATTGATTGAGGAAATCCACAGCTTGGAGTCTTTTCTCATCATAGGAGATGCAGGACTTACTTTTGTGATCAGGAATACAGTTTTCCATCCAGGTAAAGGAACAGGAAATCTCAGAGGCACAACATATATATTAGTAACATAACATAGGAAAAAGCAGGGAATTTTAGGGCATTTTTTCATGCACATGAGAGACACAGTTTCCCCAAGTACATACAGATATCCAAGCCAGGCTCCCTTGTATGCAGATCAAGGCATGAGGAAGGGAAAATACATAGAAATAATACAATTCCATACTGGGGAAAGGGGAACATGCAGAATGGGCTTTCAGGGGAAGCTTGGAACAAAAAGTCAGGAAGGTTACACATTGCAAGGATGGGAACAGATAAGGAAAACCATCTTTGAACATATGATTATTCAGCAGTTAAAGAGTTCTTTTTAACAGCAGTCCTGGGAGATATAATTTCTCAGGCTTGGAAAACAGTCTTCAGAATCCCTGGGTTGAGTTAGGTCCCAAAAGAGGCCAGAGAGTGTGCTTTGAAACATGGAGGGTGGCAGAAGGGAAATATAATGAGCAGAGAGAGTTTAAACTATCAAAGGCTTTCTAATGAGGGAACCAGCTATCCGGAAAAAGAAGAAAAGAGGAAAGATACATGATGGCTGGGAAAGGTACATTACAGCAAGCAAAGGGCAAGAGAAGCACAAAGCTCAGGGTGACCAATTTATTAAGGGATCATAAGCAATCTGTAGTTAGTTTACTGATTGTCTGTACATGCGCAGAGCCAAACAAGTAACTTTAAGTGTCTGCAGCCTTTAGAACTCTCTGCTGCAAGCACGAAGGGAACAATTTTGCCCTGGGGGGGGGGGGGGGGGGGGGTTTCATGCAACAATAGCAATGGCAAGCTGGCGGGGGATATGTCCTGTGACAGTGGTAATGCTCGAGCAGTCCTACAGAATCACTGGCAGCCCAGGAAGTGGAGAATAGACAAGTTCTGCCATCACCACTTCCAAAACCAGAAGAGGAGGACAAATACAAGGCCTCAATAGCCCAGCAGGAGATGGTTGTAGCAGCTACAGCAATGGACAAAACAGAAGACAGCCTGGGCAATGATGTGGAGTGGAGTCATCTTCCACTTGAGTACTCGTGTGTAAATTTCATTTCTCTGCAGTCCAGAAAGGAGGGTGCAGCACAGGGATTTTGGTACACGAGGAGATCTACAGAAGTGGCATCATGTATCCAATGCAGGTTAGGGGATTCTGGAGGTTGTCACAACCTAGCAGTCATTCTGGTTCCTGCCGCCTCAGTGATGCTAATGTCCCAAGGAATTCAAAAAGGCTGCAAGTTGCACTATAGCAATGGGAGTACTTACACTGACAAATGTATAAGCCAACCTAAGGAGCCCACGGAGATGCAATGGGTTAAACCTGTGTGCCAGCAGAACTGCTGACTGAAAGGTCAGCAGTTCAAATTCGGGGAGCAGGGTGAGCTCCTGTATGTCAGCTCCAGCTTCCCGTGAAGGGACATGAGAAAAGTCTCCCAGAGGATGGTAAAACAGGCAGATGTCCCCTGGGCAACGTCCTTTCAGACGGCCAATTCTCTCAAACCAGTTTCTCAAGTTGCTTCTGGCACGAAAAAAAAAGCCAACCTAGATTTTTGGGGTAGATTTGTAATCAAAATCTTTTTGACATACATAGCGGTACATGTTTACTGTTCATTTTGTTATTTTCAGTAAAATTTAATTATAATTGTGTTTTGCTGGATTGTTTTTCCTCCAATGCAATTTTTCACACTAGGCTACAAACTAAAGAAGGTTGCCCGTTGTTCTAACTCCAAGGTCATTTCAATATGGATTATTTTGTTAGAATGGCAACTACAAGACATTTCCTCTATGTTGGATCACCAGATCTTGATCTCCTTTCACTTCTTGTAATAAATATTATTTAGACATACTCCCAAGAAACCAAATCCTTGGGCTCTCTGGCAGTTTATGTTACCTAAAAATATTAATGTTCAAACTATTTAAATGCAACCCCCCCCCCAGCCTGTATATTTGGTGATCCAAAGGGAAATTACTTCATTGAGGACAAAGAGATGGACTGTAGACATGCTAAAGCACTTTTATGACTACAATATTTAAGTAAATTAAAATGGCTGCAACTCACAGTGTTGGCCAGGTGTGTTGCAAGTCGCAGTGTGAAGCCTGAGAGTCGTGGATTCCACTGAAGATAAAAAGAGAAAACAAGTGTTTATGAATCAGTGTGTAAGGACAGAGTTGCTAATCAACTCCCATGACATTAAAAATGAGAACAAAATTCCAACATTTGAGTGGACGAAGGCCCCTTCCACATAGCTGAATAAAATCCCACATTATCCACTTTGAGCTGGTGTATATGACAGTATGGACTCAGATAAGCCAGTTCAAAGCAGATATTGTGAGATTTTCGCCCTTGATATTCTGGGCTATATGGCTATGTGGAAGGGCCCTAATATTTCAGTCATCCAGAACAAATGCCACAGTCTGCAAGATTTTAAAATTCCAAATTCTTCTTCAAAACAACTGGAAACAAACATACTACTCAACATATATCTCATAATTAGAAATTGCCTGCTACATATGACAAACCCTGGCATAATAAATCAGGGAGACTATTTTCACCAATTACGTCATCTGCAGCAAAACAGTATTTTGAATCCCCAAGCCCTCACAGGAATGTAAGAGCCACTACTTTATTTTAGAGTGGCTTAATTTCACTTTGCAACAACTACTATATATATGCTGAGTTCTTCAGCCCTTTTGGGGGGCTGAAAATGCCTCCCTCAGCTTACAATGAGGTCAAGGCTCCAATGCTGCCCTTGCTATTACAGCTGTTTCCAGCCATTGCTTGCAATATATTGTATATTTCTCTTTCCTCCCTTAACAGTATGTTTTCTTTCCAAAGCCTCCCTTACTCCGCTTCTCCTCCCAGGCTGGAGTTGCCCATTTTGGATACTCTTATTTTGAGAGAGGGAGAAGGGAATGTTTTGAAAAGGGAAAGGGAGAGCCCTTGCAAGTCAGAAAGAAAAAGACTACATGGGTAAAAAGGGAGGAAAAAGAGAGAAAGGCACTTGCAAATCTGCAAGATTTATTATTATTATTATTATTATTATTAATATTTTAAAAGAGAGAAGGGAATGTTGTTCTTCCTTGGGGAAATGCATGAGTCAAAGCTTGTAAATAATATATAGATTTTCCCCCTAGAAATCTTTGCAAGCCCTGTGTTATCTGTATATATCTATATGCATATTCATCTAATATATGCATTTTCCCTGAAATCTTTTGCAAGCCCAATTTCTGTGTATCTAAATGTATTAACTTTTTATGTGCATTTTGGAAGTATTCATTGGCCCTATAGATCTATAAATGTTTCTATATATGCATGTTTCTCCTGAAGTCTTTGCAAACCACACACACATATATATCCATTAATCTTATAAAAGCACCCCCCCCCCCCCCGCGAAATATTTGTTAATCTCTCCTATAGATATATAGGCATTTCCCCCACAAAACTTTGCAATTCGAAAACTCGGTGCTGCGAATTTGTGCAGCACTTTGCAGACAAAGTTGTTCAGATACGTCTTGAGTTGGACTCGTTTGATCGCAGTTCCAAAAGAGGTGACCAAGGCAGCTGCTTGTCCGGTTTTGTGGGATTCCTTCTGGCTTGTTCGTCCTGAAGACATGGAGGTGGCCCTTGGGGCAGTGAGAGCTACTACATCGGCTCTGGACCCTTGCCCGTCTTGGGTAATTAAATCAGCCAAGGATGGTCTGATTGATTGGTTTATGTTAATCATCAATACATCGCTGGAGCAAGGAATTTTTCCATCAGGCTTAAAACAGGCTGTGGTCAGACCACTCCTGAAAAAGACTTCCCTTGATTCCACGGTCTTGAATAACTATAGACCAATCTCAAACCTCCCTTTTCTGGGCAAGGTGTTGGAGCGGGTGGTCGCTGCTCAGCTCCAGGGCTTCCTGGATGACATCAACTATCTGGATCAGTCTGGCTTCAGACCTGGCCATGGCACAGAGACGGCTTTGGTCGCCTTGGTGGATGATCTCCGCAGGGAGCTGGACAGGGGGAGTGTGACCCTGTTGGTTCTCTTGAACATCTCAGCGGCTTTCCATACCATCAATCATGGTATCTTTCTGGGACGACTTCCCGGGATGGGCCTCGGAGGTACGGCTTTGACGTGGCTCTGATCCTTCCTGGAGGGTAGGTCCCAGATGGTGAAGCTGGGAGACGCCTGGTCGGACCCCTGGCCTTTGACCTGTGGGATCCCTCAAGGCTCCATTCTGTCTCCCATGCTTTTTAACATCTACATGAAACCGCTGGGAGAGGTCATCCGGAGTTTTGGAGTTGGGTGCCATCTCTATGCAGATGACACACAACTCTACTACTCTTTTCCACCTAACTCCAAGGAAGCCTCTCGAGTGCTAGACGAGTGCCTGACCGCTGTGACTGTCTGGATGAGGACGAACAAGCTGAAGATTAATCTCCTGGTCAATCGTAAACCAGACCGGGGTATACGGTGGCAACCTGTGCTGGACGGGGTTGCACTCCCCCTGAAGTCGCAGGTCCGCAGTTTGGGGGTCCTCCTGGATTCTTCACTTACATTTGAGGCTCAGGCTTCGGTGGTGGCCAGGAGGGCCTTTGCACAATTAAGACTCGTGCGCCAGCTGCGACCATACCTCAGGAGGGCGGATCTGGCCAAGGTGGTCCACGCCTTAGTCACCTCTAGACTGGATTACTGCAATGCACACTACATGGGGCTGCCCTTGAAAACGGCCCAGAAATTTCAGATGATCCAACGGGCGGCGGCCAGGTTGCTAACTGGGACGCCTTACAAGGAGGGGTCAACCCTCCTGTTCAAGGAGCTCCACTGGCTGCCATTCATTTACCGGACCCAATTCAAGGTGCAGGTTCTTACCTACAAAGCCCTGAACGGTTTGGGACTCGCCTACCTGCGTGACCGCATCTCTGTATACGAACGCACACGATCCCTTCGATCATCCATGTCTCAATTAATGTAATTTTATTGTTATCTATTTTTATTTTGAAATTTAACAGTAGAATCATCGAATCATAGAAACATAGAATCAAAGTTGGAAGAGACCTTATGGGCCATCCAGTCCAACCCCCTGCCAAGAAGCAGGAATATTGCATTCAAATCACCCCTGCCAGATGGCCATCCAGCCTCTGCTTAAAAGCTTCCAAAGAAGGAGCCTCCACCATACTCCAGGGCAGAAAGTTCCACTGCTGAACAGCTCTCACAATCAGGAAGTTCTTCCTCGTGTTCAGATGGAAAATATAGAGAGAGTAGCTGCTACATTTCCCACCCTAGGTTTATACTCGTCAATAGGTTTTCCCAGATGTTTATAGTAAAATTAGGTGCCTTGGCTTATACTCAAGTATATGTGGAAAGTAGACCACCCAAATGTAGTGATGTAAGAGATTTGGGGGGGGGGGGGGTATTAGTTTTAAAGCCTATTTTAATGTATTTGCTATATTTTAATTCCGTGAATTTAATTCACAGTTATTATTTGTTTTTTTAACTTTGTATTGCTCTTTTAAAACTGTTGTGGATAGATGCCAGCAGCCTTGAGTCCCCATGTGGAGAAAGGTGGGATATAAATAAAGATGATAATAATAATAAAAGTAATAGTAATAATAGACCTCACAACCTCTGAGGATGCCTGCCATAGATGCAGGTGAAACATCAGGTGAGAATGCTTCTAGAACATGGCCATACAGCCCGAAAAAACCTACAACACCCCAGTGATTCCAGCCATGAAAGCCTTTGACAATACAATAATAGTAATAATAATATATCCACTGTACATGTATCTCATGAGCTTTCCGTCTTATTTGGGGTGAATTTTTCTTTACTCACATTTTCAAAAACATATACACTACTATACGTCCAATTGCCTCAGACGGACATAGTTGATTCAAATTAATATGTCTATCTCTTGAAATTTCAGGTATTTTTAAATGCCCCAACACATTGCACAGAAGAAAAAAGTAGAGATGAAGCACAAGATATGACTCATGAAGTGATAGCTCCTAAAACAAGTTATGGTTCAGTCACTGTAGGAGCAGGTCACAGACAAGCCCGGACTCAAGCTTATCCTTCATGGTGCAGTTGAGGAGAATTTTTAACTGCTTTGGGAAAGATTACTAAAATAATATCACAAATACTTTGGAGAGAGGATTATACTAGCCTACATAATTTTTATGATGTTAACATCCAAGAAATGTAAGTCTGCCCTCCTTCCACACTCTAAGGATACCAGTAGTCACAAAACCTGTAAAGAACACTGGACAAATTAATGTTTTCTGTGAAAGAAATCTCATTGCTAGAGATGCATTGTTAACCCAAACCCACTGCACAAATAATGCAGACACAAATAAATGCTCCAATCTACATTTCATCTAGTGTTGTCCTCACTTCAGCAGTTAAAACATATTAATATCTGCCTTCAGGCAGAATTCTGCTTGAGAGGGCCTCCCCTATCTTCCAGATGTGGCAGCAATATATATTTTTTTTATTTATTGTATCAGGAGTGAACCAAGCAATACACTGAAGAATTTGGAAAAAAAAGATCTTTGCTTTGGCACTTTGGTATGACTCCGAAGGACTCAAAATCAATCATAAGTGAAGCTGCCTACTGAATACCAGTGGACAGTAAGTTTAAGTTGGGGGAGGGGGGGCAGGCATGTACCAAAGAAAAGTTCCATCACTGTCCAAAGCCCATCAGTACTACATGAAAGCACACCTGAATACACTGTACTTTCCTGTTCAGTTAGCCAGCCGACTTCCCGGTTGTTGCAGGAAAAGCAATGCCTTAGCATCAACTTACAGTCTAAAAATGTGATGTGGTAACTGGGGTGAAGGGGAAGGGCTCAGACATTCCTGTGAACCGATTCATTTGAGCAGCAGCTGAGATGCCAACAAACAGATGCAGTTTCATGTTATGCATCCTACAATACAGGGCGACTCACCTGCAGGCACCTGATACCCAGGTGGTGAGCAGCTCTTTATACTTAAGACAGATTTTAAACTTCAGGCAAGGATTACTGCTTATACTTGAAGGTACCGCACATTACAGCAGTGCACAGGTGTCATAATAAAAACAGCACAATTAGATTGTTATCTTTCTTTTTCAGTTTACAGCAGTTTTGCAAGACCTCATAGTTGGGTCAGATTGTAGTCCTGGCTACCAAGTGTTGGAAGATTCTGACACCCCCTTCCCCTCACTCTTGGTGTTAAACTCTAACAGTTACTCCCAGAAATCCCAGCCAGCTTACTGCTGTTAGGAAGATCAATTTGGAAGGATTTAAATGAGGGGAATGCAGCTGTAAACCCTGTCCTAAGAAAACCCCCAATTGACTTAACACAGTGGTCCTCCTGGTATTTTGGGTTTCAGCTCCTTACTACTGTTTTAGAGCAATTGAGGTTTTAATTAGGACAGGACTTCCATCTGCATTTCCCACCCCCCCCACCCCCCTTTAAATCTTTCCAAATTGGTCTTCCCATCTCCTGGAAAGCATGCTCATAATTACTTCCTCCAGACCATGTAAACAAAGAAAACTTCCTAGGGTCTTACATCCTGTAAAGACTTCCCTTTTTCAAATGAGTGAGTGTGATAGGACTCTCACCTGTTTTTCAATCCATTCTTCTTCTCTCTCATCCTCCTGCTCCACCAAAAGATAGTGGATTTTAAGGACTTACCTTTCACCTAATCTTTTCCTTAGTTGATTAGGGTGTAAACTCCCCATACATATGTCTAGATGTAGGTGAACTACAACTCCAAAACCCAAGGGCAATGCCCACCAAACCATTCTAGTGTTTTCTGTTGGTCATGGGAGTTCTGTGTGCCAAGTTTGGTTCAATTCCATCGTTGGTGGAGTCCAGAATGCTCTTTGATTATAGTTGAACTATAAATCCCAAATGACAAAATCATAATTTTTTGAGTGATGGTAACTCCTTGTGTAGTGACAAGTTTTGTCTGACACTTGTGGCCAAATTTGGTGTGGTGTGATTTCGTTCATTGGTTCTTTTGTTTTTATGGTACTCATTATGTGCAGAGCATTTTTATATAGATATAGTTCACTGAGGTTAACCTGCATTCTGAAACTGAATTATATGGCAATGTAGACTCAACTGGAGTGTTTACAAAGTAACAGCCAAATGTGCCCTTTGTTAACTGGGGACACATTTTTTTTCATGTCAGGAGCGACTTGAGAAACTGCAAGTCGTTTCTGGTGTGAGAGAATTGGCCGTCTGCAAGGACGTTCCCCAAGGGACGCCCGGATGTGTTACCATCCTGTGGGAGGCTTCTCTCATGTCCCCGCATGGGGAGCCGGAGCTGGCAGACGGGTGCTCACCCCGGATTTGAACGCAGTCACAATCATTCTCAAATGCTTTGAGAAAAAAAAGAGACGTTTTGCAACCACGTCACGAGGTCTTTTTCGGTCGCCTCAAATCAAGCGGGACCCAGCCCTGTGGAAGCCAGTCCCGCTGTGAAAGCGAAAGCGGTAGCAGTAGACCAAAGCGGAGCCTAGTACTGCCCCGCCTTCCTTGCGCCCCCAAATCCGCGGCTCAATGGAGGCGCGCCTCGAATGCCTCCCCCCCCCCCCTCCGCCCGGTTCTCTTTACCGCGTCGGCGGGCGGCCCCTTCTGGGCTGCCTGGCTCCGGCCGTGCTCCCGCCGATGGAAAGTTGTGCCCGGCGCCCCCGTGGCCCTCCGCAAGAAGCCCAGGAAGAAGGCCAGCGCCAGCGCCGCTCCCCACGCCGCCCTGAGCAGCAGGCAGCAACCCCCCTCCTCTGCCTCCATCGCGGCCTCAGGGCAGAGTGGCCAGCGCCAAGCTCGTTAGCCCTCCGGAGGCGGGGCCGGGGCTGGTCTGGCCTGGCCTCACAGGGGCCGAGCTTCTGCCAGAAAAGGGATGGCGCTGCGTCCCGCTCACGAGTGCAATAGGGGGGGGGGGGGGGATGGAGGCGCTCGCGGGCGGCGCGTGCCGAGGAGCGCGCGTGTGCGGCAGGTGCACATCCAGCCTGCCCCCTCCTGCTCACGTGCTCCTCCTTCACAATTAAAGGGGCCTTCCTTTGGGGCACCGCTGGAAATGCTCGGGTACCTCTCTATGGGCCAGGCCCGCAGTGGTTCTCAGCCTGTGGGTCCCCAAATGTTTTAGCCTTCAACTCCCAGAAATCCTAACAGCTGGTAAACTGGGTGGGATTTCTGGGAGTTGTAGGCCAAAACACCTGGGGACCCACAGGTTGAGAACCACTGGGAGTGTAGGAGATGGAGCGTACAGCCAGTCCTCCATATGTCGTTTCTCACAGGGGTCCTGTGCCCCTAACCCAGCCATGAGCAAACTTCGGCCCTACCGGCTGTTAGGAATTGTGGGAGTTTATTTATTTATTTACTTTATTTGTATACCGCTCTTCTCAGCCCTTAGGCAACTCAGAGCAGTTTACAACAGTTTCGGTATACACAATACAAAATCATTAGGCATTTAAAAGCAATAGCTTCACAAATCATTAGACATCAGCATCAATACATCAGTACATCAATATAACAAATCCATCAGGTCTCATCAATGAAATCAGAATCCAAACTCGTTATCCATTATTCCGTGTTCCGATAATCAGTCAATCAATCACACTGCTTAGTCGAATGCCTGTTCAAACAGCCAGGTCCTTACTTTCCTTCGGAATGCCAGCAAGGAGGGGGTTGATCTAATATCTGCAGGAAGGGCGTTCCACAGCCGAGGGGCCACCACTGAGAAGGCCCTGTCTCTCGTCCCCACCAGGGGTGCTTGTGAAGCCGGCGGGATCGAGAGCAGGGCCTCCCCAGACGATCTTAATGTCCTAACTGGTTCATAGGAGGAGATGCGTTCGGACAGGTAGGTCGGGCCAGAACCGTTTAGGGCTTTAAAGGCTAAAGCCAGCACTTTGAATTGTGGCTGGTAGCAAATTGGCAGCCAGTTGAAATCCAAAACACCTAACTCCATATGTTTTTATTGATTAGTCCACCAACCATAACAACAATAAAAGACAAAAAAAAAACACAGACAAATAAACACTAATCACTATCCTAAAACTTCTGTAATAGTTAACTAAAATAAATTAAAACACAATAAAATTTTATGAAATAATAAGTATGGTAAAATGGGATTAAATTACAAGATGAAAGCGGGGGGGGCGGGGGTAGAGTGACAGGTACATATGCACAAAATAATAATATATAAATAAATAAGTAATGTTCATTCGTGTGATTAACATAACTCCAAAACCAGGCATGTAGCCGGGGAGGGGGCATGGGGGGTTTCAGCCCCCCCTCCCCCCCCCCCCCAAATTCTCATGGTGATTTGCGAAAAGGCCTTACTGGTATATTATTTAAACTGTTATGTTTATTCATATCATGATCTGATCACCATGCTCAATATATCTCATATGCATGGGGGTATTGGGGTAACGATACAAAAGGTTTGCTAGGGTAGACCCTCTTTCACTCAGACTCAGCCCCCCCCCCCGAATCGAAATCCTGGCTACGGGCCTGCCCGCAGTGGTTCCCAACCTGTGGGTCCCCAGATGTTTTAGCCTTCAACTCCCAGAAATCCTAACAGTTGGTAAACTGACTGGAATTTCTGGAAGTTGTAGGCCAAAACACCTGGGGACCCACAGGTTGAGAACCACTGGACCAGGGAGTGTAGGAGATGGAACATACAGCCAGTCCTCCATATATCGTTTCTCACAGGGGTCCTGTGCCCCTAACCAAGCCATGAGCAAACTTCGGCCCTACCGGCTGTTAGGAATTGTGGGAGTTGAAATCCAAAACACCCAACTCCATATGTTTTTATTGATTAGTCTGTAATAAGAAATTCAGTGTGCAAATTTGATAAATGTAAATTTAATAATGATGTGTGGGAATGAATGGAAGAATGGAAGGTTGTATGAATTGAGCTAATAATTTTGGAAACACCAGTATAATATTAAGGCCTGCAATGACTATCTACCTGCTTGCTGGACTTGCTAATGAGAAGTTGTGATAAGAACTGGGACAGTGATAACGGAAATGTTTGCAACTTTCCTTATGTTAAGAAGGAAGTCAACATAAGATCAACACCAATCAAGAAGAGTAAACATCTGGCCAGGAAACTGGGATGGATCCAGGATGGAAGACATGTATCATTAATTTACAACTTTTATGGGACTACATCAACAGATTTTTCCTATAAAAGACTCAGGCTAATAATGCTCAAATCGTGGCACACAAAAAAAATTAATTTTGTCACCCTGAGAATTTCAATCCCCCCCCCCCCAAGTTTGGTTCAATCCCATCGTTGGTGGAGTTCAGAATGCTCTTTGATTGTAGGTGAACTATAAATCCCAGCAACTACAGCTCCCAAATGGCAAAATCATAACTTTTTGCGTGATGGTCATTCCTTGTGTTCTGAAACGTTTTGTTGCCAAATTTAGTGTGATTTCGTTCATGGGTTCCTTTGTTTTCAAGGTACTCATTATGCACAGAGCATATATATATATATATAGAAGATTAACACAGTTTGAGACCCCATTAACTGGCGAAGCGCCATGCTCCAGGATCATTCGCACTCCCAATTCCCAAAAGGAAAAGACGCGAAAAAGCGGGAAAGACGCGGCGGCGGCAGCGGAAACTGACCGTCGCAATCCTGGCCAATCACAAAGAGACGCTTCTACCCATCAACCAATGGGCGTGAGCCTGTTTCTTTCCTTCCGGAAGCCGCTTTAGAAAGTCGAGGGACCTCGGAGAAGCAAGCCGAGCTGGACCTCGTGTCGCCTGAAGGGTCGCTCGCTCGCTCGCTCGCTTGAGGGGCAGGAAGGGATGTCCCTCTTCTTCCGGGCTGTGGCAGACAGGAGCAGATCCAGCCAAGCAGGCGCAGGGGTCGAGGAGGCCCATTTAAACCGATGGGGTCTGACCGGTAAGTACGCCTGGCTCTCAGAACAGATACTACGCAAATAAACAACTATAACAGGAAATCAGGCCTGGTATTTTATAGGCCATGGCAGCATCTACATTGTAGAATTCGATGCCACTTCAACTGCCATGGCTCAATGCTATGGAACCCTGGAATTTGTACTTCGATGAATCCGTAGCATTTTTTGGCAGAGAAGCTAAAGATCTTGTCAAACTTACGTATTTGATTTATCATATCAGGAGCGAACCAATGTATTTGAGAAAACACTTTGCATTCTGTTTGAGCGTGGTGAGATGTGTTCCACACTGGGCATACATACTCCGCAGCAGAGTAGCATAGCGCAAGGGCAGATGTCTTCACTGTGTCTGGTTGTGATCCTCAGGTTGTGCCAGTCAGCTTTTGTATGATATTGTTTCTAGCACCCACTTTTTGCTTGATATTCAGGCAGTGCTTCTTGTAGGTCAGAGAACAGTCCAGGGTGACTCCCAGGTATTTGGGTGCACTGCAATGCTCCAGTGGAATTCCTTCCCAAGTAATCCTCAGAACTTGAGATGTTTGTCTGTTCTTAAGATGAAAATCACACCTCTGTGTCTGAGATGGGTTGGGAATCAGCTGGTTTTGCCTGTAATAGGTAGTAAGAGCACCTAAAATTTTGGAGAGCTTCTGTTCAACCATCTCAAAGCTTCTCTTGAGCGGTGATGGCACAATCTTCAGCATAGATGAAACTCTCTTTGAGGTGGTAGTCCTTTGTGATATTATACATTTTCCTCAGGAGAAGGCATTGATTTACAATGTCATAGGCTGCTGAAGACAACTCCTGTAATCTGCTGCCTTTCAAAACCGTCTTCTATGTACTGAGTCGGGTTCAGCACTTGTGATGTGCAGCTTTTGCCCTCCCTGAAACCAGCTTGCTGTGGAATCAGACATTGTTCTATGTTTTCCATAATTCTATGCAAAATAAGTCTCTCCAGAACTTTGTAAAGATGACACAGTAAGGAGATTGGTTGATAGCTTTTTAGATCATTGTGGTCTTTGCCTGTTTTCAAGATGGCTATGACTCTTGCTTTCCTCCAGATTTTGTGGATCTGACAGGATGCAATGCAAGTTGTTCAACAGCTCCAGCAGCCAGCACCTTGTTTTTGTGCATCAAAGTTCTTAATTTGTTCCATCCGTAGATCATCCAGGCCAGCTTCTTTGCCATTTTTGCATTTATTGAAGGCCGTGTCCAGTTCAGTAGATGTAAAAGGTTCATGAAGGTTGTTGTTCTCATTTTCTTGTTGTCTGTTTGTTTCCTTCCTACTTTGGTGGCAAGGTTGGGTTTCCCATTCTTCAGAAGTTGATGCGCTATCTGATCTGCCTTTATGTTGGCATGAGTATTAGTTTGTGAGGGATCATTGCTCAACTGTTTTAGCAGCCTCCCGCCTTCTGACTGCTCCTGCCCATGTCGACTTCTGTTATCAGCTTGATCCACTGTTTTTTCTTGGCTTCAGACTCATGTGATTGCATAGGATTCAGCCATAGCAGTTGAATTGGAGTCAAGCTGCCATAATTGTAAAGTCCCTTCTATACTGCCATACAAAATCCAGATTATCTGCATTGAACTGGATTATGTGGCAGTGTAGACTCATGTACATTGCTATATAAAATCCAGATGATCTGCCTTGGATGGGATTATATGGCAGTGTAGACCGATACAATCCAGTTCAAAGCAATCCAGTTATCTGCTTTGATAATCTGAATTATATGGCATTGTGGAAGAGACCTAAATGGTATGATTTTAGAGGGAAAGATTGAGAAGGAAATCCTAGAGCAACACCAAAGTTCCAGCCTTTACCCATCAGATTGATGCAACCCTTTCCATGTATGTGGTTCTTTTTCTCTCTTTTTTCTTCACTCAAGGCATCCATCTCCATCCGTATCAGCTGGAAGGTGTGAACTGGTTGACACATTGCTATGGAACGTGGCGTGGCTGCATCCTGGGTGATGAAATGGGCCTTGGGAAGACTTGCCAGGTATATCTCTCCCTCCTTCTGTAGAAAAACCTGGTATTTTTAATTGTTGACCAGCCCCTAGATCAGCATGTCCACAAAACCCTAGGGCTCCTCAAAAGCATTGTATAGGTTCCATAAAAATCTTTAAAATAAAATTTAAAACAGATTTTAAAATAAAACCACACGAGGCTAACTGTTTAATTTAGACTCCCCGTAAGAGCTTTTTTTGGACTACAGCTATTGTTATCAGTAATGTAGTTACTGGCTACCCAGTTCAACATTTGCCATCTGAACAAGAGTGATGCACACGTAAATGATTTTTCACATTGCTCCCACACGCCTTTTTGTGAATTTTTCTTTCAGGTACAGTTTTTGAGATTAAAGATGTTTAGAATATTGGGATGTTATTCATAAAATATCAAAGAGTAAAATTTTCTCCAAAACTCGATATCAGAAATTGAGAGAAGTATGTGAATTGGCATAATATATATATATATAGAGAGAGAGAGAGAGGGAGAGAGAGAGAGATTTTAAACAAATTGCTGATAGAGTTAGGGTTCTACAGAACATAAATGTCTTCTGAAGAGTTCCATGATTTGAGAGCTGGTGCCCTAGATGCTTCCCCAACATTTTTTGCTATTAGCTGTGCTGGATAGGAATAATCTTTTGTCCATGAATACATGTAGAGTTGGGTTTGCATTTAAGCAGATTGAGCAGTTATCCAAACATCAGATTTTGGATGTCAAAAAAGCAGAACTGTATATTCTTATTTGCTCAACTGGGAAAGTATTCTTACTATCTGGGAATAGGGGTGGTGGGATGGTAGTGGGATGTCATGTTTTGTTTAGCAGAATAACTTGCCTGGCTTTGAATACTATGTACCTTCTCTTAAGAATTGCCATTTGTGAAGCTTGTTTCCAAAAGGTACCAAACCCGTCTGAACAATTTTTACAAAAATGGGGAAAACATTCTGAGGATATGCATTCGTTTGCTATAAAAAGGCAGTTTTCCAAGCCCTGTGATTGGAAATGATTTGATATGTTTTGATAGTTTTGATCTGTATTCCCAGCCAATGATGTGCTGCCACGTATTACTTATTCTTCAATTTTGCAGGATTTGTACTTTTTGGAAACAAAATCCACCTTTGGTGTTGTGCTGAAAGTCTTGATTTGGAGCCAGCAGCATTACTTTGCGTTTTATGACACAAAATGTCTCTAAATTTTTTCATATATTTCAGACAATTTCTTTGCTTCTTGTTCTAAGTGGAAAGTTTAATAAAAGGCCTTTTTTGGTCCTTTGCCCTCTTTCTGTGTTGAACAACTGGAAGGAAGAACTTAACAGGTAGGCCTATGAACATAAAGGCATACAAAATAGAAATGTTTAAATATGTCTTAACACCCAATCTATCCTGCAATATGAATAATACAAATCTAGGTCTTTTAGCTGTGTATATTTCTAGTCTTTATTATTGTGTCTTTAATTCATTAACAACATATGGCAACCCTAAAGTGAACTGATCACAGGAATTTCCTGGCAGGATTTGTTTCAAGAGGCTTTGCTCATGCCTTTCTCTAAGGAGTTAACTTTCTATAATAAAATAATGACAAACACCCACAAATTGAGAAGTAATAGAGTAACAGAGAAGTATAGGGTAACAGTAATATTTATTTATTTATTTATTTACTTCGCTTATATACCGCAATTCTCAGCCCAGGGACGACTCATAGGGTAACAGACATTAAAAGAAGAATGATTTGGCCCTCCTAAACAGCCACTAAATGGCGCTCCATGCAGTCATGCCGGCCACATGACCTTGGAGGTATCTGTGGACGACGCCAGGTCTTCGGCCTAGAAATAGAGACGAGCACCACACCCCAGAGTCATACATGACTGGACTTAATGTCAGGGGACAACCTTTACCTTTTACTAAACAGTCATTGGGCTCCCCTGCCTTTCACTGTGCTTCTACAAAGTCTACAACTTATATCATTTTCAGATATTGTGTAGAGTAGGAAAAAAGCCACAATCGTGAGCTCATATGTTGTCTACAAAATATTCCAGGTTCTGCCCCTTGTATCACAGTGAAAATAATTCTAAGTCAGAATAGTCAGTAGTGGGCAAGGTGAATTAATGATCTGACCCAGAAAAAGAAAAGTATGCATTCTGATCATACTCGTGTACCAAATGTACTGCTACATTTTATTTACTTTTAAAAATAGATTTGCTCCACGGCTTTCCTTCATAACATATTGGGGCAACAAGGAAGAAAGGACTGAGCTACAACAGGATATATCTTCAAATAATAATTTCCACATTCTGCTAACTACCTATGAGGTACTTGACTTTGTCAACAGTCGTGAACTTACTGGGATATGTGAGATTCGTGCCCTCAGTTTTATGTCTTCTCAACAGTGGTGATGCAATTCTTCTTGATTTGCCAAAGACCAATGAATAAGTATGGCTTTATTTATGAAGTTTGTTGCATTAAGACACAACAACGAAACACAAAACTAGATGGGATGCAATGTCTACCCTTTTGGAAGAATCAGCTATGCTAAAAAAACCTCAAGACAATGCATGTTCTTTGTGGGAATGACTTCAAAGGATGGGAATAGCACCAAAGGATCTGGTTTCTGAAATGGAAAAATGCATAAATAATTTTTAAGTTTATTTGATCTGATCCTTTTAACAGAAAGGAAACTTTATTGTATGTGAATAACAATTTTCTTCCACTTGCTTTGCAGATATGCCTTAAAGATGCTTTGTTTTTGAAACGGTGAGGACATCAGATTTGCACCTATTTTTTTTGTAACATATATGTTCAGGTTTAGCTATTTGTCCCCAAAAGAAACCATTTTCCAATAGACTAACTTCAGGGATCTGGGATGAATGGGTAGTATTTTAGTGGTTTAAACTGGCTTCCGGTGGAATTTGTGTTTGTGTTACAATCCTTTCTAGGAAAGACAAAGTTTCTTTTAAAACTTTTCCATGCAATGCCTGAAGTATTTAGTAAATTACATTGATTACACAGCCTAACAATGCTTTTCTTGGTGTCTTGGCTTTTAGATCTGTTCTTGGGGTTATTTGGGGGACACTGATTGCTTTGGATAGACTGCACAGCTCTAGTTTCTTAAGATATGTAGTGTGTTGGATGATTTTGCATCATAAACCTGTGCATGTGGTATGAAATAAGTAGATTTTCATGTAATACACTTTTCTTTTAATTTTTAATACATTTCTTCATGCTTAATTTAACACTATATCCTGATTTTTAATGAGCAAACTCTGAAAAATCACATAATGGCAAATGTTCCGTATCTCAAAAACTAGAGCTGATAGGGGAAAATTGGTGCGATTTTTGGAATCAGGAAGTCAAATATATGGTACCCACAAATAGGGCTAACATTTGAGAGCACCCAAAATGTGTATTGACCAGGGTTATCCTGATAATATTCTCCTGCTCTATTACATATTTCCTTTCCAAACTAACAAGAATATGACCTGATTAAAGAGCCTATGGATCCATACTGTACAGCTGGGCAGTTTAATGGAATTAAAAAGTAGTATCAGACTAGTGCCTCAAAAGGGTACCACTTGTTGAATTGTCTGTCCAGATCAATAATGGAGAGAGGGAAAGCAGATATCAGTTTGCCCTGAACTGGAAGAAAAGCCGTGGAGGTATGGCGAGAACAACAGTACAGCGCAAAGGAGAGAAATGTCAGAGATCAGTAATAGTACATATAATGTATACCATTGAGTTTTGCTATCCTGGAACCAAACCCCAGGAGACATCAAAGGCCTGCTGCATTTTTTCACTTGGAAAGAAGAAGAAGAACCCCAGGACTTCATCTTATGTATGTGTTTTGTGTTTAGTTTTAACTGGGCATGCCTTGTTGTGGATGAAGCTCACAGGCTCAAGAATGAGGATTCATTACTTCATAAAACACTCTCAGAGGTAAAAGTGTAGTGCATTTTATTTCTTTCCTCAATTTCTTCATGATAGGAACAAATTTATCTTTCACAGCTCTTTGACATATAGGAGATTATTTTATTGTTCCCATTGTATGGTTGTCTTGTCTTTAAAGTTTAGACAGATATTAGTACATTCTAAAAACAGAGGAAAGAAAAGGATTAGAAAGTGTATCAATTAAAACTAACCATCCTACTTAACTCTAGACTCCCAGGGGAAACGCCAGAAGTTTTCCAAGTTCTCTGAGAAAGTATGAGGTATATGAAGTTCATAACACTGGATCTGCCTTTCTCTTTCATTGACTGTTCGACAAGACCAAGCAATTTAACCTGTTCAGTTGTCCTATTTAGGTCCTATTCAGCTGTCCTATTTAGGTATTTTGTCTGTTTGTTTGGTTTGTTCTGTTAGAAATGTTATATAATTGACTGGTTGCCATGACACGGTAAATAAATAAATAAATTTAGGTCCAGAATACATTCTTGCCTCTCACTTGGCCAGCATGGATTTGATCGGAATGCATGACTGTTCGAGATACACTGGGGCCCCTTCTACACTGCTATATAAAATCCAGATTATCTGCTTTGAACTGGATTATATGGCAGTGTAGACTCATATAATCCAGTCTAAAGCAGATAATGTAGATTATCTGATTTGATAATATGGATTATAGAAGGGACCTGGAGTCACACACAGATCTGTCTAGAAATATAGAGTGATAAAATTAGCAAACTGATAAAAAGTTTGTATTGGTAAATTGCAACAAGTTGATTCATAGCAACACAATCTGTTGTGGAGTACTCCCATCCCTAGAGAACACGCCCTTGAAACGTTTACTGTAATGTACTCCAAACCCTGGAGGAAGCCAATATGTGATCGTAAAGCAGGAAGGATTTAGAAGTTGCCCAAAGAACTAGAGAAAAAACTAAGTTTCCTCACCCTCAAAACTTTCTATAACAGAGATGCCAAGCAGTCACAATTCTTCCCCTGTTTTTCTTTGGGGAAGGAGAGGATTAGTTCTCAATTACAAATATGTGAAGTATATTTCCTTTGTCCGTTGTGCCCAGATAATTTATTCAGAGCCCTGTGGCTATCTTATAAGGTAATAATTGCACAGCATAACATTTATGACTATATATATGCAAAATGATCCTGCCTCATCTATTTTTCACCACATTTGCAGCAACGACCAGTTCAGCAATAGCTCAACCTCTGCATCCTTTCCAGTTTTCAACAGATTTCTGCCTCCTGCTGACTGGCACTCCTATTCAGAATAACCTCAAAGAGCTGTATGCCCTGCTCGCTTTTATTGAACCAGTTATATTCCCCAAGGAGCTAGTGGAAGAGTTTGTTCACTATTACCATGAAGTTGAAAAGGAAAGCAAAACAGGCAAGTAAAAACATTGTGATGGTCTTACGAGTCTTTGTGGGAGTAAAAAACTTGCATAGTTTCTCTAACATCGACAAGGGATACTGGATTCTGCTGAAAGCACTTTTCCTTACCATTTAAAAGCATGCCAGCTTCTAAGACATTCTAAAATTAATAATGTTAAGAAGAGCAAGGAGACATTTTTGGCCTCCATGGTATCTCTGCAGATGGACAGAAAATACAGGAATAATGGTGCTTGTAGAATTTCAACATTTTGTGGTAGAAACATGGGTCTCTCTAGTTCAAGGCCTGCTAAAAATATTTTAAGTGTCAACATGGAGGAAATGGCATAATGGCCCCTTCTGCATGGTCATATAATCCAGATTATCAAAGCAAATGATTCACATTATCTGCTTTGAACTGGATTATATGAGTCTACACTGCCATATAAGCAGATAATCCAATTTTATATGGCAGTGTAGAAGGGGCCTATAATGCTTGCTGGTACAATCTCTTGAATCTTTGAAGTCTCATTCAATTTAATTGTCCTTTCTCAGCATGAAAGTATAAATCTGAAAATGTATTTCATGCACTGTGATTTAGAATGGCTTTAATGGTATTTTCCTCCCCTTAATCAGCCCAAGAACTGCACAGTCTGTTGAAGCCCTTCTTGCTCAGGAGAGTGAAATCAGAAGTTGCAAGTGAGCTCCCAAAGAAGATGGAGGTCATTCTCTACCATGGAATGTCAGCATTGCAGAGAAAATTTTATAAGGCTATTTTGATTAAAGACCTAGGTAAGCAGAATGATTATTTTTAAAGTAAGCAATTTAATTTACCATGAGCTGAAAATGATTGGTTTCTCAGTATGCAGTGATAAATATACATGTGTCCTGGAACAGAGAATTTGAAATCAGTGATTTTGTCAAAAACAATATTGCCTTCCAATATATCTCTCATTTGCATATGTGTATATATTCTCTTTGCTCAATTTAAAGATTTAAACAGTTTAAACTCAGTCAGTAGGAGAACAATTGACAGTGCAGTCAACTATCGTATTTTCTTCTTTTTGCCTCTTTCCCATAGTATAGAATCATAGAGTTGGAAGAGCCCTTGTGGGCCATCCAGTCCAACCCCCTGCCAAGAAGCAGGAAAATCGCCTTCAAAGCACCCCGACAGATGACCATCCAGCCTCTGTTTAAAAGCCTCCAATGAAGGAGCTCCCACCACACTCAGGGGTAGAGAGTTCCACTGCTGAACATCTCTCAAGTTCTTCGTCATGTTCAGGTGGAATCTCCTTTTCTGCTCCGCGTCCTGGTCTCCAGGGCAGCAGAAAACAAGATTGCTCCCTCCTCCCTATCTATGACTTTCCCTTACATATTTATACATGCTCTCATAATGCCTCCTCTTAGCCTTCTCTTCTGAAAGGTAAACATGCACAGCTCTTTCAGCTGCTACTCATACTGCTTGTTCTCCGGAACCTTGATCATTTTAGTCAACCTCCTCTGGACACATTCCAGACTGTCCACAGCTCCCTTCAATTGTGGTGCCCAGAATTGGACACAGTGTGATTCCAGGTGTGGTCTGACCAATGC
Source organism: Anolis sagrei (assembly GCF_037176765.1). NCBI lineage: Eukaryota > Metazoa > Chordata > Lepidosauria > Squamata > Anolidae > Anolis > Anolis sagrei. Next base: position 166,733,647 of record NC_090022.1, on the reverse strand, counting down.
AGAATAGAGGGATAGCATGACTTCCCTAAATCTAGACCAGGGGTCCTCAAACTAAGGCCGGGGGCCAGATACAGCCCTCCAAAGTCATTTACCTGGTCCTTGCTCAGGGTTAACCTAAGTCTGAAATGACTTGAAAGCACACAACAACAACAAAAATTCTATCTCATCAGCCAAAAGCAGGCTCACACTTCCTATTGAAATACAAATAAGTTTTTGTTTGTTAAAATTGTTCTTTGTATTAATTATTGTATTGTTTTTAAGTGTTTTTTTTCACTACAGATAAGATATGTGCAGGGTGCATAGGAATTCATTCATGTTTTTTTCAAATTATAATCCGGCCCTCCAAAAGTTTGAGGGACTGTGACCTGGCCCTCTGTTTAAAAAGTTTGAGGACTTCTGATCTAGACACTATATTCCTATTGGTGCAGGCCAAAATTCCATTGGCTTTTTGCCGTTCATGTTGGCTTGAACATTGTTGGCTGATACTTGTTGTGTATGAGGACTCCAAGATCTTTTTCACACATACTGCTGTGGAGCCAGGCATCCCCCATTCTGTATCCTTGCATTTCTTTTTTTTCTTTTCTTTTTTTCTTTTTTCTTTTTTTTTTTTTTTTTTGCCTAAATGAAGTATCTTGCATTTGTATTGTCGAAGGCTTTCATGGCTGGAATCACTGGATTGTTGTAGGTTTTTTCGGGCTATATGGGCATGTTCTAGAGGCATTCTTGCATTTGTCCCTGTTGAACTTCATTTTGTTAGTTTTGGCCCATCTCTAATCTGTTGGGATCATTTTGCTGAAATCCAGATATGCAACATCCACGTCGTTCCCCGCATCTATCCAGCTTGTGTCTCTATTGAAAAAAAGACATCAGATTAGTCTGGCATGACTTGCTTTTGATAAATCCATGTTGACTATTAGCGATGACTGCATTTGTTTCTAAGTGTTTGCAGATTACTTCCTTAACGACCCTTTCCAGAATCTTGCCTCATTCCGACGTGAGGCTGACTGGACGGTAATTGTTTGGGTCATCTTGTTTTCTCTCCTTGAAGATTGGGACCACATTTGCCCTCCTCTAATCTGCTGGGACTTCTCCCATTCTCCAAGAATTCTTGCCAAACATTCACTATGGCTTTCTGATCCTCGTTTGCAGATTGTGCTGAGGTCATCACTTGGATATCTTGAAAGTATATAGAGAACATTTTTTGTTTTGGTCTAGGGGTCCAATTCCATTTTAGGAAAGATCGGAATGCTTTTCACCCTAGGCCTGTCTGGTTGTTGTTGTGTTTACTATTATTTATGCCCTTGTTTTCTCTCTAAGAAGGTACTCTCAAAAGTACTTACAATAAAACCAGTACAGTGCAATTTGAAACCTAAAAATATACAAACATTGAAATAGAATTAAATATTAACAGTATTAAAAATGAATAGTTAAAACCAATTCAGCACCTGAGTAGATGAAAAGTTGTGCAGGGGGCAGAATTCAGAGCTGAATGTGCCAGAATTTTTTTAGGTTGTTGGTATCTTCTAGCAGTTATTTTATAAAGATATATTTTAATGTCCAAGGCTGGAAAGATGACAACTGGGGGAATGGCAACCTTATACTTCCCTTTTCTGCCTTGCATTTTCTTTTGATTTTTAACTATTTTATAAAAGCACATATTGTTGCCTTGCATCATCTAAAGATTTGTGAAGGTTTTTACCACATTTTCTCACCCAGCTGTTTTAAGTTCAGAAAAATCTTTCTGTGAAGTAGAAAACAAACCTAACACTACTCCCAGTTTCCATCCTAGCTGATAAAAGGTTTCCTCTGGACTTAAACATGGAAAAATTGCCATCTAAATGCCCTAAACCTGGGCAAACTTCAGCCCTCCAGGTGTTTGTGACTTCAACTTCCAGAAATCACAGTCAGCTTACCGGCTGTTAGCAATTGTAGGAGTTGAAACCAAAATAGCTGGAGGGTCAAAGTTGGCCCAGGCCTGATCTAGAGATTATTTTTTCTTTCACAAGCCCCCATTTTGGTGACCAAACTTACAAATCTATGTTACAAATCTATTACATGCTGGTAATAGCTGATAAGGCAGAATAACATATGTGCTCTCCTGTTTTCTCTGTTTTGCTATTTATATATGCATAGTAATAGGTTCTAGAGAGAGGTGCTGTTTACCTTTTCTGTTGTACAGTAGGACTAGAAAAGATAGAATCCCATTATTTTCCAGATTAAGTATTATTTAATTGTTTACTGTAGACACAATGCTGTAAACTGACACTGAAAGTCTGTTTCTCCAACACTCCTTCACCATCCTTCCAGTGCTGCCAAAACTTTCCAGCTGAGCAGATGATGTGGGAGTCCAGTTGGGCAAAAAAGACTATAGAAAGAAATGTCTTTATCAGAGACTTGGTTAACTTAGTTATTACTGCATTGACTTTGAACCTGTAGTTGACACTGCTAGTTTTAATGAAAAAGTAATTTCTGCACCAGCTGTTTCCCCAATTAAACATTTCCTCCACATTCTGTTTCATTTGCCTTTCAGATGCCTTTGCAAATGAAACGGGGAAGAAAGCTAGGCTGCAAAATGTTTTAATTCAACTCCGGAAATGTGTTGCTCATCCGTATTTGTTCAATGGTAAGAATGATGAATGGCAGGAATATTGTCAAGGCTCCTGTAGCATAGCAGTGTTACTGTTTGGCTGCACAAATGCCATGGCACCAATCCAGGTCTTGGCATGGCGTAATCTCAAAGGCATTGAGGTGATGGACACTACAGTTTCTTGAACTTTATCAAATACAGTAGTAATAATAATAATAATAATTCTTACCCGCTTACAATATTGCTAAAACACATAATCAAAACACATCATCACTTAAAAACATATATTTCGACTTTCTAGGTGGCAGGTGAGCTGGAGCTAAAGGTGGGTGTTCATCGTGACCCTGGCTCAAACTGCTAACCTTTCAATCAGCAGAGTTTTTTCTGCAACACAGCGGTTTAGCCTGCTGTGCTAAGCCTGGCCCCTTCAAAGCAGATAATCTTGATTTTATATAGCAGTGAAGAAGGGGCCTTAATGAAAACCTTTTTCCATCCCAGGTGTTGAACCAGAACCCTTTGTCATTGGAGATCACCTCATCGAAGTCAGTGGAAAGCTGAACTTGTTAGATAACCTCCTTGCTTTCCTGTACGAAGGGTATGTTGTGCCTTATTGGGTTTTATTCTTTTTGAGGAAGAAAATCTGAATAATCAACACATCTCTTCTTTCCTTAAAATTTAAGACCTTTGTAGCATTTCAGTAGAAACAGTCCTATAGAAATAGTACGGAGAACGAGGAGATCTAGTGAAACATTAAAAATCCAGTGAATTTCTAGATCTTAGTGAGAAAGTGAGTACGTGTGTTTAAACCTTGTTTGCTGAAGAAACATTTTCTCTTTAGCTGGAATGTTGTAATAAATCTGGTAAGAGTCCTTCCAGCTGTTTCCACAAATTACAAAGGACTGTAATGGAATTTAGGCATCAGAATGATGAAGGTTAGTCATGAGACATGATGTGATTGGCCTTTATTAGTCAGACAGACAGATAGATAGTTTGCAACTACTTGGAGATGTATAGCCTTTATCTTCAATTGTGTTGTCCTGATCTAAAGCCCCCTCTTCAGCTGTTACTTGCCCTGTTGAGAAATGGCTTATTGGTTCTCGTATTGCTTGTGTATGCTTCTCCAGTTGGAGATATAGCAGCTAGACTTGTGCCTTTTTCCTTTGGCTTATTCAGACACCCGTAATAGCAAGGGGCTCCACCACCATGTTTTTTTTACAGAGCCAGACCATGTGGCTGCTGGTTGTGGCTCCCTCCTTCTGCTCCATTCAGGATAACGTGGCACACAGAGAGGCTGATGCATTCTCACACTGGGGTTTCCTTGTGAGTCTTGCCTGTTGGGCCAATCAGAGTAGAAGAAACAGCCATGGTGTGTCTTACGCAAGGGGCGAGCTCTTCCATTGCTCAGTTGCATCCTAGTTCTAGAGCAGTGGTTCTCAACCTGTGGGTCCCCAGATGTTTTGGCCTACAACTCCCAGAAATCCTAGCCAGGTTAACAGCTGTTAGGTTTTCCGGGAGTTAAAGGCCAAAACATCCAGTGGCCCACAAATTGTGAACTACTGTTCTAGAGAGAGGTGCTTCAGTCCTATTGCCTGGGTCCTGCTCACTCTCAGCTTTAGTTCTTGGTTTAACCTCTCTCTAGCATTTAATTTTCCTTTCTTTTCTGGATTCTTTATTTAATGGGACTAGGAGTTGGTAAGTGAGGGTGGGTGGGTGGTGTTTGTGGGTGTGCTATGCTTTTAGGGTGGCTCTGAGATTTGATTCACCCTTTAGCCTCTACTAAAGCCTTTAGCTTCTTCTCTTATCCCTTCTCCCTCCTGTCTTTTATGGAAGTCGTACTTTTAAAAGGTTATTGTTATTAAGAATTATAAGAATTCCAGCAAAAGCCTCATTCTCTGAAAAACTACCTACCTACCTAAACTTATCACCAATACCTAGTAATTTCTGGATCTTACAGGAGTGTTTTTCTAATATGCTTCCTGCTTACTTGTGGATGGTGGGCTCCTGACCTCTTCCACTATGATGTGAAAAGAAGAAATGCAAGCATTATGGAAGAAGTTGCTGTTGTTTTTTTTATTATTAGTAAAGATAGTGTAATAGCGAGCTGTGTGTGGAAGTGCATCTTTGACATTTGGCAGGAAGGAATGCTGCCTTGCTGCTGCTTCTGGATAAATTACAGGGTGGGGCCAGCAGGGGATACCTTTTTGGAATTTTTTAAGATGCTTTTATTTACAGAAAGAAAAAAAAATCCTAAGAATCAGGGGAAGACCCAAATGCTATGAAACTGTGGGCCATCTTGGTGGCCATTTTCATTCTGATAGTCCTAAAAATGACGGGAAGGAGAGTCCGTGAAGCTCTCCCCCCCCCCATTGCTGCCAATTGGCTGGATCGAGCCACTTTTTCTGGTTGCTGATCAAACACGGCTATTCGGGAACCCACCTGTTTTCGGGAGGGGGCAAAAAACAGATCCATGGGCCCCCTGGAATCCGGAAAGCAGAAAGGGTTCGAGATTCAGCCGAAATGCACAAGCCTATGTGATAAAGGAACAATCTAAGTTGGCAGAAGTGTTGGGATAATGACTATTTGTGTACACATCTTCCCTACCGTGGATCTGTTTCAGCAGTGGGCAAAGTGTGGGCTGTTTTTTGACACACAAAGCACACAGCAAAATGATATTAACAAAAAACTATGCAATTTGATCTTCCTATTTAATGCTGAAATCTTAACAGCAAACTAAAACTAACGGCCAAATCACACCACGAAATGATCCAGAAAAACCGTGGATTAACAATTAGAAAATAACGATATATTGTAATGAATGAAAATAGAATAAGTAGTAGTCTAGAACTGGCAATTGTTTTATATATAACACCATATGAATGTTGGGGTAGGAATGGAGGAGTATAGATCTGAGAATCAATGATGTAGCAAGACTACAATATTATGTTAAATGTTTTGAAACATCCATCAAAAAGGGGATAAAACGTGTGACTATTATGTGATGAAATATGTTACTTACCATTGAAACAGAAGAAGTCTTAGGCTTGTGAGCATTTCAAGGTCTGTAGCCAATTGCTGCTGGTAGGTACCGTATTTCTTCTGCCACTGTTGATTTTTGTGCTGCTCTACGGCAGAAAGCTAATATAAAAGCTATAGTTCCCCAAGCTGATATAAAACTAAAACATTCTACAATAAATTTAAATAACTTCATAATGAATGTCATTTCTATATTCACTATAAAGCTGAATTGAGATTTTAAAACATGCTCACAAAGTACAGCCCTCAGGCACTTGACCAGGTGGTGGCTTCTAGATGGTAACAATTGCCCATCTCTGATCTGTTTCTAGATCTGGTACAATCCTGGCTCACACCCTTTCTTTTGTATTTTAATTTTGTGGTGAGGAGGTTTCCGCATACTTTAAGCTTTTGAGCAGATCTGGAGATCTTAAAGTATTTGGACTGTTAAGAGTAATAATTTAGCATAGTCATGGCAAAAAGTGAGATCTGGTAGTGCCTGGAATGGGCAATATTCCAAGGTGCTGTGTGACTATTCCTGTGACGAAATGGGACAACAGGTACACAGAAATGTGCTCAGTCTCCTTATGATGCAACCATCTTTTGTCTTGATGATACAGCTCGTCTGTGTATTTAACAGCCATATTCCATAAATACCAAGTTCAATGAGATTTTCTTCCAAATTAATGTAAGTTATTCAAATGTTTCCTGGATTTTGCTGTAAGTTACGTTGAATAGTAGTCAAAGGTTTTAATTTATTTTTCATTCTAGTGGTCACCGTGTATTGTTGTTTTCCCAAATGACCCAAATGCTGGATATTCTGCAGGACTATATGGATTACAGAGGTAAATGCCCCAGATATTGAAGTGACTGGTTTATTGCCAAGAGTCCTGTTTTGACTGCAGAATTTTTAGACATTTAAGCCTTTGTATACCATATGTCTTGATTACCACCCTCTCTGTCTTCACATACTGACTTGGGCTTCAGTCCACAATCTGTATTCTAGTGTTGGTTTTGACTTTTAAATAGAACACAAGTGAATAATGGTACTGAACATAAAATAATAGAATCATAGAGTTGGAAGATACCTTATGGGCCATTCAGTCCAACCCCCTGCTAAGAAGCAAGACAATCACATTCAAAGCGCCCTCAACAGAATGCCATCCAGCCTCTGAAGCTCTTCCTCATGTTCAGGTGGAATCTACTTTTCTGCAGTTTGAAGCTATTGAATCGCGTCCTAGTCTCCAGGGTAGCAGAAAACAAGCTTACTCCCTCCTCCTGTGACTTCCCCTCATATATTTATACGTGGCTATCATGTCTCCCCTCAGTCTTCTCTTCTTCAGGCTAAATGTGCCCAGCTCTTTAAGCTGCTCCTCATAGGGCTTGTTCTTCAGACCCTTTATCAGTTTAGTTGCCCTCCTCTGGACACATTACAGATTATCAACATCTCCCTTCAGTTGTGGTGCCCAGAATTGGACACAGTGTTATTCCAAGTGTTGTCTGACCAAGGTTGAATAGAGGGGTAGCATGACTCCCCTGCATCTAGATACTATACCCCTATTTATGCAGGCCAAAATCCCATTGGGTTTTTTAGCTGCTGCATGACATTATTGGCTCATGTTTAACTTGTGCACGAGGACTCTAAAGATCTTTTTCACACGTACTGCTGTTGAGCCAGGCATCCCCCATTTTGTATCTTTGCATTTCATTTTTTTTGCCTGTGGAGTATCTTGCATTAGTCCCCGTTGAACTTCATTTTCTTAGTTTTGGCCCATCTCTCTAATCTGTTAAGATTGTTCTGAATTCTGCTCCTGTCTCCTGGGGTATTAGCTCTCCCTCCCAATTTGGTGTCGTCTGCAAACTTGATGATCATGCCTTCTAGCCCTTCATCTAAGTCATTAATAAAGATGTTGAACAGGATCGGGTCCAGGACGGAAACCTGCTTGTGGCACTCCGCTCGTCACTTCTTTCCAAGATGAAGAGGAAGCATTGGTGAGCACCCTCTGGGTTCGTCCATTTAACCAATTACAGATCCACCTCACCGTAGTTTTGCCTAGCCCACATTGGACTACTTTCCTTGCCAGAAGGTCATGGGGGACCTTGTTGAAGGCCTTACTGAAATCCAGGTACGCTACATCCATGGCATTCCCCGCATCTACCCAGCTTGTAACTCTATCGAAAAAAGAGATCAGATTCGTCTGGCATGACTTGTTTTTGATAGATCCATGTTTACTATTAGCGATGACCGCATTTGTTTCTAAGTGTTTGCAGACCATTTCCTTAACAATCTTTTCCAGAATCTTGCCTTGTATCGACGTGAGGCTGACCGGACGGTAATTGTTTGGGTCATGAAGATTGGGACCACATTGTCCCTCCTCCAGTCTGCTGGAACTTCTCCTGTTCTCCAAGAACTCTCAAAGATGATTGCCAATTGTTCTGAGATGACTTCCGCTAGTTCCTTCAAAACTCTTGGGTGTTGTTGATCTGGCCCAGGGGACTTGAACTCATTTAGAGCGGCCAGGTATTCCTGGACGACTTGTTTCCCAATTTGGGGTTGGATGTCCTCTAATCCCTCATTCACTCCATCTTGCTGAGGTTAAAGATGACTTTCTTTTTGTGAGAAGACCGAAGCAAAGAAAGCATTAAGTAGTTCTGTCTTTTCCCTATCCCCTGTCAGCATTGCCCCATCTTCTCCTTGAATAGGCCCTATCGCCTCCTTGTTTTTCCTTTTTCTACTGACATAAGAAAAGAAGCCCTTTTTATTGTTTTTAATGTCCCTGGCAAGCCTGAGCTCGTTTTGTGCTTTAGCCTTGCAGATCTTTTCCTTACAGGTGTTGGCTATTCGTTTGAATTCTTCTTTGGTAATTTCTCCCTTTTTCCACTTCTTGTGCATGTCTCTTTTGTGTCTTAGCTCAGTTAGAAGTTCTTTGGACATCCATTCTGGCTTCTTTGCCCTTGTCCTATTTTTCTCTTTGTTGGCATGGTTTGCAATTGCGCCTTGAGTATTTCATTCTTGAGAAATTCCCACCCATCCGTAACTCCCTTGTCTTTTAGTATCTGTGTCCATGGAATGCTGCTCAGTGTTTCCTTCATTTTTTGGAAATCAGCTCTCCTAAAGTCCAAAACGCGGGTTTGACTTGTCTTAGTTTTGGCAGGCCACTTGCCCCTAAGGATCCGACCGCTTCAACCGCATTGATCAGGTCCTCCGCATTTGTTAGGATGAGATCAAGAGTAGCCAACCCCCTTGTTGCCTCTTCTACCTTCTGGACCATGAACATGTCTGCAAGGCAAGCGAGGAATTTGTTGGACCTTGTACTCTTGGCCGAGTTTGTTTTCCAGCAAATATCGGGATGGTTGAAATTGCCCATGACTACTAAATCTCTGTGCTTGTTTTGTCAACTGTTGGCAGAAGACTTTATCAAGTTCTTCCTCCTGGCTTGGAGGTCTGTAGTAGACGCTTACAATGACATCTTTTTGAGTCCCAGTTCCCTTGTTTCTTATCCAGATGCTTTTAAACTGGTTTCCCGGATTGCTGTCTTGCATCTCTTCTGCAGCATAACAGTTTTTGACATATAAGGCTACTCCACCTCCTCTCCCCTTTGTTCGGTTTCTGTAAAAGAGGTTATAGCCCTCGATGTCCACATTCCAGCAATAGGAGTCATCCCACCAGGTTTCAGTGATGCCTATGATAGGACTGTTGTTGTTGTGTGCTTTTAAGTCATTTCAGACTTAGGGTGACCCCGAGCAAGTGCCGGGTAAATGACCTTGGAGGGCCGTATCTGGCCCCCAGGCCTTAGCTTGAGGACCCCTGAGGTAAACCATGCTTGTCTAAGAAAATAAAGCCATCGTTAAAATTGTCATGTGGTGTACAGATTGGGGGACAAGAAGGGACAGTTAGGATCATAGGCAAATGATCCTTGGCGTTGGTGTAATTGTCAAAGAACTGGTATTTTCAGTGACTGCATCTTTCCATTCACTCTTTTCTTACTTTGGAAAGGTTACAGCTATGAGCGCCTGGATGGATCTGTCCGAGGTGAAGAAAGACACCTTGCCATTAAAAACTTTGGTCAGCAGCCCATTTTTGTCTTCCTCCTGAGCACGAGAGCAGGTGAGACAAAGCTTACAGAAGGTGAGCTGGACTGTGTTTTTGTTGTTATTGGGAGTAGTACACAAAAATGAACACAAACTGAGCTGGGTACACATTCAAATATCCATCTGGTCTAGAAGTAATTGAATAAGCTTGTATTAAACACAAGACCAGATAAACCACAGTACCGTTTCCAGAATTTTCTTTGACATCTGAAGAGCAGAGAAACATTTTTGCTGATTATATACATAGGTGTATATGCAAGCAGATGCACCCAATAGACAAAGATAGCTGGATATTCTAGTTCCTTGTGGTTTGGCTATTATCATGATTGTCTGCTTTTATCTCTTGGTTGAGATGCACAGGGATATCCCTGTACAGTCTTTTGGGTGATCTACTCCTCTATGAAATAGCACTAGATTAATTTGAAGAAGGCCTCTCTTTAACTCTGGACAACAAACATTTTGGTGCCTCAGACTTTAGTTTCTGGATATATTTACCTGCCGATTGAAAAAATGGCTCCAGTCCCCCCCCCCCCCCCCCATCAGCTATAACTTTTGAGATACAGAACATATGCCATCTGCCAGTCACCATTTGCTTGCCCATAGAAAACCAGGGTTACCATATCTGAGGAACCAGAGGTGATGTGGTCTATCCAATACAATCAGTGTCCCAAATAACTCCAGGAACAGACCTAAAAAGCAAGACACCAAGACATTTGTTTTTGTTGACTCAGTCTGTCACAGAGAGATCCCAAACATTTTGTCCTTGCAAAGAAATTCCATGTGTATCCAAAGCCTGAGTCAAATGGTCCTTCTGTCCTCTTCAAGCTCTATTCTGTTCCTGTATGGCAGTGCAGAAAACCCATCAATTGCTTTCTCTGCCAAAAAAGGGACAACCTATGTTCCACCATACCCTCCTGTAATCAGGGCATCTCTTCATAGGAAACCTTGCTTCCTTAGTATTCAGATATTTATTCACATGTGAGGCAGCCTGGTATGGTGTGAGTGTTGAACTGGATACTAGAAGACCAGAATTCAAATCCTTCCACAGGTACAAAAACGTAGAGGAGACCTTGAGGTAGTCACTCTCTCTCAGCCTCAGAAGAAGACAAGAGGAAACTGCCTCTGAACAAATTCTGATGTATGGTAGGGTTAGCATAGGTCAGAAATGACTTTGAGAGTACACAGTAACATTTTTTAAAAAATCACAGTAAGTTTCTAGGCATGGCTCAAGGCCTATGAGGCATCTCAGCCAAACTAGCAAGATGAAACATATGATAAATATTGTGGGAGCCTATGTAGCATAGCAGAAAGAGTGCTTAGCTAAGACCAGAAAATAGTTTCAAATCCCAACTCAGATATAATGCTGCAGGATGATTCTAGCCATGTTTGAGGTAGGAGGCATTTTGTAGGTTAGAAGAAATGCTATATAGCAGAAGGCCAGATCACAGTCCTTCAAACCTTTGGAGAGCCGGATTATAATTTGAAAAAGACATGAATGAATTCCTATGCACACTGCACATATCTTATTTGTAGTGCAAAAAAAATTACTTAAAAACAATACAATAATTAAAACGAAGAACAATTTTAACAAATATAAACTTATTAGTATTTCAATAGGAAGTGTGGGCTTGCTTTTGGCTGATGAGATAGGATTGTTGTTGTGTGCTTTCAAGTCGTTTCAGACTTAGGTTGACCCTGAGTGAGGGCTGGGTAAATGATGTTGGAGGGCCATATCTGGCCCCCAGGCCTTAGTTTGAGGACCCCTGCTATATAGCATTCCTTGGATAAAAAAATTAATGAACATGCAGGTGAAATGAATTTTTGGCCATGTCAGGAGCAACGTACTTTACACGTATGCTGCAGCATGCTTTTCGAAATCTGTCGTAGAGAATTTTTCAGGTTACAACTAGGAAAGCAAGTTGCATATGTCAATGAGATCCCTACAGTTTCAAACAGGCTAAGCTACCTGCATAGCAGTAGGTGAGGTATTTAAAAGGTCACTGAGTTTTTTTAAAAAATGATACAATATTATCCTATGTAATGAAATTATATGTATTGGTTTACATTTCTGCCAGTCCCAAGTGTTTTGTTTGGCATGCTTCAAAAATGCAAATTATCATTCTACACATTGCTTTTCATGCAGTTGTCTGGACATTTTATTTTGATTTGTTCCAGGGTTGCAAAAGAGTTACAACACCTGTGTGAGCTTAGTTTTCAACTATGAGGACGTTTTTTTTTAAAAAAAAATTATTATTATTTTATCATGGTTTAATAAACTATGAGAACGTTAATGGCACTTTCTTTTATTTCCCAGGTGGAGTTGGGATGAATTTAACTGCAGCAGACACAGTTATTTTTGTTGACAATGACTTTAACCCGCAAAATGACCTGCAAGCAATAGCAAGAGCTCACCGGCTTGGCCAGAATAAGTGAGTATGTATGTATGTATGTATGTATGTGTGTATTGTGTGTGTATATGACTATGAATACATGGCTTTCTTTCTCTTTAGCCAAGATCTGGTATTTTATGATCGGATCGTGGATCCATCATGTAGCACAGCATAGAATCATAGAATTGGAAGAGACCTCATGGGCTATCCAATCCAACCACCTGCCAAGAAGCAGGAAAATCTCATTTAAAGCACCCCCCGACAGATCCAGCCTCTGTTTAAAAGCCCCCAAAAACGAGCCTCCAACACACTCCGAGGCAGAGAGTTCCTCTGCTGAACAGCTCTCACGGTTAGAAAGTTCTTCCTCATGTTCACGTGGAATCTCCTTTCCTGTAGTTTGAAACCATTGCTCCGCATCCTAGTCTCCAGAGCAGCAGAAAACAAGCCTGTTCTTTCCTCCCTATGACTTCCCCTCACATATTTATACATGGCCATCATATCTCCTCTCAGCCTTCTCTTCTTCAGGCTAAACATGCCCAACTCTTTAAGCCGCTCCTCGTAGGGCTTGTTCTCCAGACCTTTAATCATTTCAGTCGTCCTCCTCTGGACACATCCCAGCTTTTCAACATCTCCCTTCAATTGTGGTGCCCAGAGTTGGATCCAGTATTCCAGGTGTGGTCTGACCAAGGCAGAATAGAGGGGTAGCATGACTCCCCTGGATCTAGACACTAAACTCCTATTTATGCAAAACGGTCCAAAAACCGTGCTCGGTTTTTATATATAGTTTGTTTTTTGTTCTATGTTCTTCTCTTCCTTTTATTGTCTATTTTTTTTCTTTTTCACGCTCTTTTCTTTCTTCTTGTTATTCTTTTTCTGATTTATGACTTATAAACTAGACATGTGATTTTATCGTATATTTGTATACTTGAAAACTTAATAAAATTATTTTAAAAAAACAACCCCCCCCCCCCCCCAAAAAAAAACCCATGCTCTGGTCCACAGCCAAAAATTGTGTGAAAATCTGGCTCATTGGCGACAATGGGGAGGGGGGCTTCCTGGGCTCCCCTTCCTGGCATTTTTAGGGCTATTGGGATGAAAATGGCCATACTTTGCGAACACATCTACCACTGTTATTCCCCCCACCCCCAAGTTTCATAACGTTTGGGTCATCCCCTGACTTTTAGGAAATTCTTAACTTTCTAGATATAAAATCTCCTTTAAAACATACCCAAAAGGGTATCCTTGCTGACTCCGCTCTGTAACTTCTCCAGGAGGAGCAGCATGGCACTATTCTTTCCTGCCAAATGCCAAACTGTTAAAGATACAGTGTTCCACATCACAGCCCACCATTGCAACTCTTTTTACTAGTAAAAAAAACAACAGCAACTTCTTCCAAAGCTTTTGCATTTCTTGTTTCCATAACGTACTGGAAGAGACTAGTCACCATCCACAGCAAGCAAGCAAGCAGCATGTTCCCTTATTAGAAAAACACTCCAATATGAATTACTGGAAGAAAAAAATAAATTCAAATGTATTGTGGGAAATCTAGCCACGATTGGAAAAAATAAACAATAGAGAGAACATGATAAGATTGCAAAGGAAAGGTATAGGGTAAGTACTTAGGTAGCTGTTTGCTTGTGCAATTCTTATTAATAACCATATTTTATTTCCTGATGGAGGTTGGGATAAGAGGAGAGAAAATAGAATAGTGTTGTTCTGTAGGCAAAGCTTCAACAAAAAACAAGCCTAATGTATATTATTTTTAAGCACCAGTCAAATTAAATGAAATGTAGAAGAAATAAAGAGCAAAGAGAGAAATATTTTGATTAAATTAAACAACAGAAATTAGATATTAGAAATTAGATATTGGTATTGGTAGGTAGCTAGATACTGGCAGCAGATGTTTTTTCTGAGACAGGATTTGCTTTTTGCTGGAATTCTTATTATTGTTAATAATATTTTTTGAAAGTACTGTATATACTCAAGTATAACCCTAGTTTTTCAGTCCCTTTTTTAGGCTGAAAAAGCACTCCTTGGCTGGGTTGATCTGCTGAGAGAGGAGGAGAGGCTGTTCACCTTCCTGTCCTCTCTCACCCCAGCCTGGCCCTTTTCTAGTTTTTTCCCTTCCAACCCCAGTCTTTACTATCCCCAGTCCCTCTCCCCCAGTTTTCCAGCTCCCTTTCCTTTCTAGCCTTTCCCAGGTTCCAGCCTCTTTCCCATTTCAGTCTTGCCCCTTGTCCCATTTTCCTGACCCTCTTTCTCACCCCAGTCTTTCCCACTTTCCCAACCCCCTTTCCCACCTCAGTCTTTCCCACTTCTCCACTTGCCCCCTTCCCACTGCAATCTTTCCACCTTTCCATCCCCCCTTTTGGACCCCAGACTTACTCACTTTGCAATCTTCTTTTTTCCATCCCAATCTTCTCCAGCTGCCCCTCTTTCCCACCCCAATTTCCTCATATTATCCCAATCCCCATCTCACACTCTAGATTGGGGTCTTTCCCAGTTTTCCAGCCCCCCTTTCCATCCCAACCTTCCCCAGTTTCCAGCCCCCTTTCACACTTCAGTCATTCCCCCTTCCCCAGTTGCCCCCTTCTCACCTGATCTACTTTCCCAGCTGTCCTACTTTTCCAGCTACCTCCTTTCCACCTCATTTTTTCTACCTTTTCATCCACCCCTTCCCATTCCAACCTTTTCCTATTTCAATTCCTTCTTTCTCACCCCTTTCCATCCAGTCTTTCCCAATTTTCCTTATCTGTATACACACAGCATTTTCCCCAAAGTGTATAGTTAAAATAAACTATGGTGATTGTTGGAAGGATATGTAAGCACATTTACATTGAAGATGATGAGAATTATGATTTAGTTTTATGTAAATATTCAAAAACATTTAACCTATTAATGCCTCAATTAATGTAATTATATTGGTATCTATTTTTATTTTGAAATTTACCAGTAGCTGCTGTATTTCCCATCCTCAGCTTGTATGCGAGTCAATACGTTTTCCCAGTTTTTTGTGATAAAATTAGGTGCCTCGGCTTATATTCGGGTTGACTTGTACTTGAGTATATATGGTATTTTCTGAAGGAGGGAGAGAGGATTAAAAAATATAAGGAGAGGAGAAAAGAAGCTAAGGAGTGTGAGTCAAGGCTCAGAGCCACCCTAATATTATAAAAGAAAATCACACCCAGCCACCCAAGAGATGCTCTTTCTCCCAAGCCCCCAAACGCACACCTACCCACCCGCACTTTCTAAGTCTAAGTACTCCTAAATAAAGAGTCAACAAAATAAAGTAAAATCAAAAACTAAGATTCATTGCTAGAAGCTAGGCCAAAATGTAAAGCTTCGAGTGGCAATCGGACTGAAGCACCTCTCTCTAGAGCCAGGATGCAACTGAGAAATGGAGGTACTTTCCTTGTTTATTTTGGGTAAGACATGTCATAGCTTTCTTCTGTTCTGATTGGCTCAACAGGCAGGGCTCAGAGGGAAACCCTCTGTGAGCATGTGGCAGCCTCTCTGTGCTCTGTGTGTTCCTGAATAGAAACTGAAAGGCGCAGTGATTGGCAGCCGAGTGGTCTGTTCTGGACAAAAACAGATGACGACGGAGCCCTTGCCAATATGGGTGTCCGAATAAGCCAAAAACTGTGTTTTAAAATGGATCTGGGCACAACCCTACTAAGAACCAACTTGATGATAGTGATGACTGAAAAGACCTCTGCTGGCATATAGGTGTTTGATTGCACAAGCCAACAAAATCAGACTTTTTGTAATCATCAGAAATAAGAGTACCACAGTTCAAATAAATGTTTATACTGATTTTAAGTATGCTTTAACTCTCATCGTTTCCAGGTCACTAGCCACCGGAGTGGGGAATCCATGAATATTTGGGGATGTCACAGCTTTCCCACCATCTCTGTTCTCTGCAGCACTTTCCAGTTCAAATAGGAGGCCTGGAAGCCCCAAAATCCAATGCCTTGCTATATCAAGGCTACAAGAGGCAGGGTTGTTGTAGGTTATTTCGGGCTGTATGGCACGAAAAACAGGTAGAAATGCAGGCCAACTATTTTTGGATGTGGGGAATATATAGTGAAAGTATTTGTCTGACACCAAAATTGTCAAGTTTTCTCTTGGAAGCTGATATGTTGGGAGAGTGAAGGGTGAACCATCTTTGCTCTGAAGGACCCCATTTGCTTTTTTTATTCTCTTTAAGGCTTATATAGACTCCAGTCTCTTCTGGTCTAGTGCAGCTTTTATTTTGTTAAAATGCATTTTTATTGTGTTCTTTAAGGCCTGTAAAAATTATTCATTTGATTGGGAGAGACACCATAGAAGAGATAATCTATCGACGAGCAGCATCAAAGCTCCAGCTAACTAATACCATTATTGAAGGAGGCCAGTTTGCACTTGGAACCCAAAAATCACAGGAAACTGTCAATATTCAGGTAAAAGATAGAGAAAATACTCTAAGTCAGATTCTTTTTCATTAAAAAGATGTGGAAAGCAACAATAAGATCTTGCTGTATTTTCAGTGGACTGGGGAAGGAGCTCCCGGTGGCGCAGTGGGTTAAACCCGGCAGGACTGAAGACCGACAGGTCGCAGGTTCAAATCCGGGGAGGGGTGGATGAGCTCCCTATGTCAGCTCGAGCTCCCCAAGCGGGGACATGAGAGAAGCCACCCACAAGGATGATTTTTAAAAAAGATCAAATCATCCAGGTATCCCCTGGGCAACGTCCTTGCAGACTGTCAATTCTCTCACACCAGAAGCGACTTGCAGTTTCTCAAGTTGTTCCTGACACGACCAAAAAAAAAAAAAACTGGACTGGGGAATTTGGGTGGTTTGGGAACTTTCATGAAGGTTTCTAAAAGTGTCAGGCTATAGCTGCTTGATTGCCAAAACCACCATATCAGATCACAAATTTTATCTAGTTTTGAGACCAACTAGTTAAAAGTTTTAGATTTATCTGAAAGTATTATGGTCAGTTGAACCAAAAAAAGCTTTTTTTTCCAGAAACAATCTCCCAGGAAATGATACAAGCATTGTAAATGTCCTTAATTTTATGCCTGCTTCAATTATGTTTTTCTTTAAAAGGGTTAGGAAATGAGACCTGAAGAGCTTTGCTCTAATATGATTTTGAACTCAGAACAAACCAGGCAATGAACAATACATTGCTTACTCTCATCCCAATTTGTCACCCTCTTTATTTTTATTAGCTTGTTAGATATATCTAAAGATCTCAGGGTTGTCTATAATAAAATAAGAATGATTGCTACTGTTACAGTTTTATAACAGTAGCCATGCTGTCAGTTCTAGTTTCTGTAATTGTTTTATCGCTGTCAAGCTGAGTTTTGTTACCTCACAAGCAGGTAGTACAGAAGCATTTATGTTTTGCTTCTCTGGGTTTTTTAATGAATCTGTAATAACAATGCTGTGGAAAGATTGCAAGAGACAACTATGTAGACTTTTAATTTTTATTGTTTTTTTAAAGCTGAGTGAAATCCTGAAGTTTGGTTTGGACAAACTGCTATCATTGGATGGGAGTACTATCTGTGATGTGGATTTGGGAAGTATTCTTGGAGAGACCAGAGAAGGAGTATGGATAATGGATCCTGTGCTGTCCACCACAGATGGAAATGAAGAGCAAAATCTAGAAAGTATGTGGAATAAAAACCAATTTAGATATTAAAATGAGACTGCGATTAGAATTAACCTCAGCTTGAAGCTAAGATCAGTTTCTATACCCTAAGCCTGCCTATTCATATAATTGTGCTACCTGCCTAATCTGCTTGTCATCAGCCTCTCCTTGCAAAGACATTTCTTCTGTTTGCAGATTTCATGCAAACCTTGTTTTTCAAAAATTCAGACTGTTTTTCTACCAGAATTAAACAAGCATCCCTCAGAGACTTGCTCATTGTTCAGAACCTAGTTTGGTGTCAGAAGTATCTGAATGTAGTAAGTCTAATGTTTCATCCGACTAAAATACTACTAATAATCATCATCATCATCATCATCTTTATTTATACCTCGCTACCATCTCCCCCAACGGGGACTCAGGGCGGCTTACCCAAGGCCAGGCCCAAACAACAAATTACAGCAAAATAAAACCAAAAACACCAGCAATAAACATCAACATCATAATTACATAAAACATATGAAAACATTAACAATATGAGATTACAATAAACACAGTCACAGTGACAATGGGCGGGCCACATGTGCAGAATAAAATGATTTTTAAAACTGATTAAAATTGGCTTTCTGGTGAGAATGTCATAGAGGGCAGTTCCCGTGACTGTTCCTTTTTATATGTATAATAATACTTTTATTAAGACAAAATAATCATTCATATAAAACAACTTTAAGGGAAATATATATACCTAAGAACTACATATTACATAGTCCAAGCAACACTACATGCTAAACACACTGCGTGGTACACTACAGGGAAGGATAATATGACTTCCTTTCCTTAATCACATATTATATGTTGTCTTTATTATGCTCTACTAACTGCATCTCGTATCTATCAAAAGCCTAAGTTGTGATATACCCTCCATCTTGTCTTCACAAAAGACATATTTCCCTCCTTCTGAAAATCAACCAAGGATATCTCTATGATCAATATTGTGTTTGTCCATTTCAGCTAGTTCATTTTCACCAATCACTTGTCTTATTGGCATAGTTGGGTGTTTCCATTTTTGAGCATTTACCTCCTCAGAACTGTAAGAGTTCTTCCATATTTTTCCCCACGTGATCTTCCATCATTCCTAACAGAGACGATTCTGGTCCTTTTAGTAATTAAAAAAAAATGCCCTATTTTATCAGATGCATCTCTGTTCAATATGATTTATCATCAACTGTGTTCACCACATATGATAACATGTGCCTAATTTCCAATCACATTTCCAGCATTACCAGTAGCATTTTTATGGGAATTCTTTCTGGAGTAAGATACCACTTATATATCATTCTATATTTTTTCTCTCCCTTCATAATACAGTGTGAACTTCAGAGTTTTCATCCATATTTTTTATTTATTTATTTATTTATTTATTAGCTGCATTTGTTGACCGCCGTTCTCAGCCCTTTAGGGCGACTCACGGCGGTGTACAACATATAAAAGGCAATTTACAAAAGACAATAACAAAATAATAACATATCCATAATACAACAGTTATATAGTTACACTAAAAAATCCGCTCCATCTCAAGTAGAATCGTAACCAATCTCATAATCCATATTCCGTTCCAGTCGTCCTTACCAAATTATTGTAGCACTTAGTTAAATGCCTTCTCAAATAGCCATGTTTTTAGGCTCTTACGGAAAGACATAAGGGAGGGCGCCTGTCTGATGTCAACAGGGAGAGTGTTCCACAACCAAGTGTTTTTCCCATCTCTCCAAATGGAATCTTAAATCAAATTCTTAAGCAGAATTAGTTGTTCATTTTGAGATGGCTGTTTGTTGTTGTTTTTTTAAAAAAAACTATTTTTTATTAAAGGCTAATATAATTACATGCAAAGTGGGGAATATTCAAAAGAGGATAGGAAAGTAGGAAATGAAAAAGAAAAAAGGGAAAATAATAATAAAGAATTGAAAGAAAGAGAAAAAAATGGGTGTGACTTCCATACTATCTTCATGGTTTCTTCTCATCTTAACTTTATAGTCCTTATTTGATTTTCCGTTCACCCTTTATCTGTTCTATTATTGTCATAGTCCCGAAAGAGATCCCAATTAGTCCTTTTTTGTGTCTTCCTGGTAGTTTTCCTTAATAAAAAAGTTAATTCGTCCATATCTTTTATTTCTCTCACCTTTTCCAAGCAGTCGTCTAGGACTGGGATTTGTTCTTGTTTCCACATTTTTGCAAAAATAATTCTTGCCACCGTTGTAATAAAAGTAAAAAAATTGTCCTCATTTTCATTGAGCTGTAACTCTAAATCTGTAAAGCCTAACAAATAGTACTCAGGTTTCTTTTTAAAAGTCCTCTTTAAATTTTTTTGTGTCTCCTTGTGGATTCGTGTCCAATATTTCGAGGCTACCTTACAAGTCTACCACATATGGAAAAATGTGCCCACCTGATCACAACCTTTCCAACATTTATCCGAAATATTTTTATACATATGGTCTAATTGCTTGGGAGTGGTATACCACCTCTGGAACATTTTAATTCAATTTTCTTTTAAGTCCATGGTATAAGTATATTTCAGTTTTCTGTTCCACATTTGTTCCCACTCCCTGAATTGATTTGGCCTTCTTAAATTTTCTGCCCATTTAACCATGCAGGTTTTGTTTGTTTTAAAGGCCACATGTATCTATACGAAGGCAAAGATTACTCCAAAGAACTTAGCAGAGAAGACCAGAAAGCCTTTGATCAGCTGCTTGATCTTCAGAAAGTTCTCCTTGAAGATGTCAGTCAAGAAGGAAGAGCTCTCCGAAATAAAGCCAACGTGAGTAAAAATAAAGTAGTGGCATTTTGATACGGTGGGAGGTTTCTTAGTGTAAAAGTTTATAACTGTGGAGCCCCCGGTGGCGCAGTGGGTTAAACCCTTGTGCTGGCAGGACTGAAGACTGACAGGTCACAGGTTCGAATCCAGGGAGAGGCGGATGAGCTCCCTCTATCAGTTCCAGCTCCTCATGCGGGGACATGAGAGAAGCCTCCCACAAGGATGATAAAAACATCAAATCATCTGGGCATCCCCTGGGCAACGCCCTTGCAGACTGCCAATTCTCTCACACCAGAAGCGACTTGCAGTTTCTCAAGTCGCTCCTGACACGACAAAAAAAAAGTTCATAACTAGCTTGTGTG
The DNA here is from genome assembly GCF_037176765.1 of Anolis sagrei. Classification (NCBI taxonomy): domain Eukaryota; kingdom Metazoa; phylum Chordata; class Lepidosauria; order Squamata; family Anolidae; genus Anolis; species Anolis sagrei. The sequence goes on along the minus strand of NC_090022.1, from coordinate 166,712,767 downwards.
CATTCTTCAATTTTTTAAAAAAGGCCCAGTTGGCCATCTTCGCCAGTCAGAATACTTTATGTAAAACTAGCTTGGGGACCCGGCGCTGCCCGGGTTATGAGAGAAAGGAATTTTATATCAAGGCTGGTGTTTATCAGTTATTTATATGGCTCGCAGTGGTCTCAGGAAGTTAGTGAAGGTACTGTGAGTCCCATCGTCCTCCAAACTGCACCAGGATGGAGAAGTTTGGTCTTGATCAGTCATTGGATGAGGGTCACAACAGTCTCAGAAAGTGAGTTAAGGTACTGCAAGTCCCATCATCCATAGTCTCCCTCAAACATCACCAGAATGTTGAGTTGGCCATGGGGGCTCTCTGTGCCAAGTTTGGTCTTTATTGGTATTTGGATGAATGTCACTGTGGTTTCAGGAAGTAAGTGAAGGTACTGCAAGTCCCATCATCCATTGTCCGTCCTCCTCCAAACAGCACCAGGATGTTGAGTCTCTCATGGGGGCTCTGTGTGCCAAGTTTGGTCTTGATTGGTCATTAGATGAGGGTTGCAGCAGTCTTGGGAAGTGAGTGGAGGTCCTTGAAATCCCATCATCCATAGTCTGTTCTCCCCCAAACCTCACCAGAATGTTGAGTTGGCCATGGGGGTTCTGTGTGCCAAGTTTGGTCTTCATCAGTCATTGGATGAGGGTCTCAGTAGTTTCACTAAGTGAGTGAAGGAACTGCAAGTCCCATCGTCCATGGTGCATCATCCTCCAAACCGCACCAGGATGTAGAGTGCATCATGGAGACCCGGTGTGCCAAGTTTGGTCCTTATCGGAAATTGGATGATGGTTGCAGTGGTCTCAGGAATTGAGCGAAGATACTGCAAGTCCCATAATCCATGCTCGATCCACAGTCAAACCACACCATGGCATAAAGTGGGTCATGAGAGGTCTATGTGCCAAGTTTGGTCTTTATCGGTCATTGGATTAGGGTCGCAGTGGTTTCAATAAGTGAGTAAAGGTACTGCAAGTCCCATCATCCATGGTATGCCCTACTCCAAACCGCAGTAGGATGTAGAGTGGGTCATGGGGGCTCTGTGTGCCAAGTTTGGTTTTGTTCGGACATTAGATGAGGGTTGCAGCAGTCTTGGGAAGGGAGTGGAGGTACTTCAAGTCCCATCATCCATGGTCTGTCCTCCTCAAACGTGCACCAGGATGTAGAGTGGGTCATGGGGACTCTGTGTGCCAAGTTTGGTCTTGATCCGTCATTGGCGAGGGTCTCAGTGATCTCAGGAAGTGAGTGAAGTGACTTCAAGTCCCATCATCCATTTCCATATTTTTCCAAACTGCACCAGGATGTAGAGTGGGTCATGTGGGCTCTCTGTGCGAATTGTGATCCTGATCCATCACTGTTGGCAGTAATGGTCTCAGGAAGGGAGTGCAGGTATTGCAAGTCCCATCGTCCATGGTGCATCCTCCCCCAAACCGCACCAGGATGTAGAGTGTGTCATGGAGACTCAGTGTGCAAAGTTTGGTCTTTATCGGTAATTGGATGAGGGTTGCAGTGGTCTCAAGAATTGAGCAAAGGTACTGCAAGTCCCATAATCCAAGGTCTATCCCCGACCAAACCACACCAGGACATAAAGTGGGGCATGAGAGGTCTATGTGCCAAGTTTGGTCCTGATCAGTCATTGGATGAGGTTAACAGCGGTCTCAGAATGTGAGTGATGGTACCGCAAGTCCCATCATCCATGGTTCATTCTCCTCCAAACTGCAGTAGGATGTAGAGTGGGTCATGGGGGCTCTGTGTGTCTATTTCGGTCTGTATTGGGAGTGTTCTGACCCAGCCCCCGGCCTTTCCTTTCCTCTCTTTGTCATCTCGGAATGTTGGGTTTGAGGCTGGCCAATCAGAGACCATATGCAAATTTCCTTCTCATGTCCCCGTTTCTTCCATGAACTCTTTTCTCCACCAGGGGCTCCTCTTGAAGCTGGCCAGTCAGAGACCATATGCAAATAGCACCACTGCGGCAGCCAATCCAAATGTTGAAACTTTCAGGCTGGCCAATCAAAACGCTGGCACATACTCCTCCCGTCGCACCGCCACACATCCGCCACATACAAGTTTTGACTTTTATTATATGTATAGATAGATAGATGAGGAAATTGTGCATGATTTCTGATGTAGAAAAGAAACACTGGGTCGCAAAATATGTTCTGTAGGTCTGTCAAGGTTTGTATCATGATGCATTGTTATCTGTATGGTTTTCTAAAACAAAACCATTTAAATATATATATATTCTGTGAACTGCCATGAACCTGAACACTAAGAATTGAAGATCCCCTAGCTTTGGCAGTCAGATTTTTATCACAATTTATTTAAAATAAATTAAGATGCCCATGTTCACTGTGGAATTCAAAGAAATGGGTTTCAGCTGAATGCAGTAAGGTATATATGAAGAGGCTTTGCACAGGAACACACAGTTACTGACTTGTAGAGAGGATAAGTAAGACCAAATTTGAGAGCTTGCCGACCGGCCCACAGTGTTTCAAAGAGCAGCTGGAAAGCAGACCAGAGGGAGCTATTCTGCTCTGGATAAAGAATGACCTGGAAGCATCTTCCTGTGGGGAAATGTAACTCAAAAACACTTTTTTCTTCTCCAGGCCCTTGTTTTGGGTATCGAGATAGGTCCCAGTAAGAAACGGAGGAAACTGAGTCCCGAAGAACTGGAAGCCCGGCGTAGGAAGGCACAAGAAGCAGCAGCCAGAAGGGCCAGGATCAAGGAAGAACAGAGACAGAAAAAGGCAGAAGCCGATCACCAGAAAAAGTAAGGTGCTCTGCAGGCACTGTACTCAAAGTAGCACAAGCAAACAAAGCCCTTCATCATTCTTCGTGCTGCTGGATTAAGGCTGTATATTTGGCACTACCTCTTACAAACACTAGTTGCATGCTTTCTTCATAATCCTTTCTGAAATCCCTGTAGAACACATGTGTCAAACTCAAGGCCTGTGGGCAAAATCCAACATACCATGTCATTTTATATGGTCCTCCAGATGCTGCACCCGAACTCCTGTATGCCTCATCATTTGACACCATTAATAGGGCTGATGGGAGTTTTAATACAGTAATATCTAGAAGGCTGCAGTTTGTTCTGTTTAACAATCAGAACGGGATTTGAATTTAGATACAAGGTATCTAGATATTATGTCTGACTTAAATATGCCCTTTAGCCTTTCTCAATCCTCAGAAGTACTGTTGGATTGCAACAGCACCCATCATCCCCAGTCCTTCTGGCGGATCATCAAAACTGATGAGTGTTGTTGTCATTCAATAACATCTGGGGACCCCAACTGGTTAAAAACTAAAGAGCATTGTAAAAAAAAAATCTTCGTGGTGTCTGTGAATACACACATATGGAGTTACTGCGCCTGCGCAGGACTGAATGGAAACTTCTCAAGCTATATTTTTGAATTTTGGCGGCATCCACGCTCACTCCTCCCAAGGCTATAAAGGGCCCCCTGGCCGTACGCTCCCCAGTTCTCTTTTTTCTGCCGCAGCAGCAACTTCGGTTCTTCCTACAAGTCTTGCCATGGCGTCCATTCGATTGGGACCCATGTTTTTTCAAGATAAAGACAACATCTCCTATCAACACAGTGGCTTTGCTGACAGTCTTTCGTCCCTTTCACGGCATTGGTGCCATTCAACTTGGCCCGGCTAGGGACTTGCCGAACAACTGTGCCATATTCCAGCCTCCCCTCCACTTTGGGAGGGGCTGTTGCTGAAGACCGCTGCCACCCCGATATTCAATCGGCACCCAGCTGAATCTAACAGGTTTTTAAACCTAAAAGCAATACCTTCTAATTAAAGTTTAAAAAGCTCTATTGGCTCAAGCCTCCGTTTCTGGGGATTGCCAGCCATTGGCACGGCAGACATCTCCCTTTTACTGCCCACATTGGCTAATCAGACGGATGAGAGCCGACTCCACAACCTTCCAAACGGTGAGATCCTCCAGTTGCCCTCCTCAACCATGGAAGGGCTCCATTCTCTGGCACCAGGGCGTATGACTAATAACTAAGGGGACAAATGGAGTTTCACCCTTCAGGGCCTGATAACGTGGCATGAGTGAGGCTGTGATCCACTCTCAGTTCACCTGCCCTTCAAAAAATCAGCAAAAGACCCGTTCGATGTCGATGCCTACTCCATCGACCTAAACCACCCGGGTCAGGACCATGGCCATTCATCCAATGGTCCTTGTTGCCCCTTATGCGCTTGATCACCTCCGTTTGTCTCTAGCGCCTTAGAATCATAGAATCATAGAATTAAAGAGTTGGAAGAGACCTCATGGGCCATCCAGTCCAACCCCCTGCCAAGAAGCAGGAATATTGCATTCAAATCACCCCTGACAAATGGCCATCCAGCCTCTGTTTAAAAGCTTCCAAAGAAGGAGCCTCCACCACACTCCGGGGCAGAGAGTTCCACTGCTGAACGGCTCTCACAGTCAGGAAGTTCTTCCTAATGTTCAGATGGAATCTCCTCTCTTGTAGTTTGAAGCCATTGTTCCGCGTCCTAGTCTCCAAGGAAGCAGAAAACAAGCTTGCTCCCTCCTCCCTGTGGCTTCCTCTCACATATTTATACATGGCTATCATATCTCCTCTCAGCCTTCTCTTCTTCAGCTAAACATGCCCAGTTCCCTAAGCCGCTCCTCATAGGGCTTGTTCTCCAGACCCTTGATCATTTTAGTCGCCCTCCTCTGGACACATTCCAGCTTGTCAATATCTCTCTTGAATTGTGGCGCCCAGAATTGGACACAATATTCCAGGTGTGGTCTAACCAAAGCAGAATAGAGGGGTAGCATTACTTCCTTAGATCTAGACACTATGCTCCTATTGATGCAGGCCTTCCTTCCTGACGGGCTACTTCACCCCTTCAAAGGAACTGTTTTTCCTCTTCGGGGACAATAACGTTCAGCCCCTCTCCTGTGAGAGGGACGCTGCTGTCAACAAGTCACTTACCTTCTCCCGAGAGAGTGTTCTTTCTCTCCGGCTCTAGCCCTTTTTGTCAGTTTGAAACCCTATAGGACGTGGGTTCAACAAAATGGCGTCTCAAAGGCAAGCTGCCTCAAAGGAGAGCTAAAACAGCCTGCAAAGTTAAACAGACAGGCTGAGCCACCTTTTATTTATTTATTTATTTCGATTACTTCTACCCCGCCCTTCTCACCCCCCGAGGGGGGACTCAGGGCGGCTTACAAAGAAGGCACAATTCGATGCCTATGTCAAATATACATACATACAAAACAGCAATTAAACAATTAACAGGTTAAAATCATCAGTACATAACACAATCAATAAACTAATCTCATGCTCAGTGTTCAGAGTTCCAAAAATCCATTCTGTTCAGTCAATTCCTGTCCATCATCAAGGTCCTTCCTCTAGCTGCCAGAACATCCAAATGCCTGGTCCCACATCCAAGTTTTCAATTTTTTTCTAAATGACAAGAGGGAAGTCTCCCCGGGGAGTGAATTCCACAGGTGAGGGGCCACCACTGAGAAGGCCCTGCTCCTCATCCCCGCCAGCCTCACTTGTGATAGAGGCGGGGGCGAGAGCAGGGCCTCCCCAGAAGATCTCTTGGCACTACACCACCCCTTGGTGGTCAATTAACGCTGCAATACCACTCCTGACTATTTATTTTGCTTAACAGCAGCCATCCCTGCTTCAACGATAGATACTGACATGGCAGCAGGCCCCAATGGCAGCTCTTCTCATTTCTGCCACACTTCCACATGCTGAGAGACTAATGGCCTTAACTATGCCTCTCCTTCGGCCACGATTTCAAAAGGCCTTAGGATTCAATGCCTCCAAAGGGCCCCTGCCAGTGCACATTGTTTCTCCTGGTAAAAAAGAAAAGAAAGAAAAGAAAACCTTGCTATGGAGCTCGGCTCCATCACCAGCTTTGATAATCCAATCTTACCAAAGGAATTTTGATTCAATCAAAACTCCATCTCAATCATGGCTCCCTAGCCAGTCACACTGCTCTCTACATGGTGACTCCAGGACATGGAGATTTTTATCATGGGCCACCAGGAAGAGCCAAGTCAAATCATCAGATTCTCCAATGGGCCGAAGGAGAAACCCTCACCAAACCCAAGGGACAGACTCCTAGCCTGACCTCTTCAGTACCGGCCAAGTCTCATCCACTTCCTCGACACCGTGCTAACCTGTTGGTATTGGCCACCCAACCAGGCATCATCGTACCCGATCACTAGAGATCGGCTATGATTGCCCCCACCCTACACCTCTGAGGGCTTGATACACCTGCAGTTGGCCACCTTTATTAGCATTGGATAGCCCTGCAGCTTCAAAGCCTGCCTGCTTCCTGTCTAAAAAAAATCCTTTGTTGAGAGGTGTTAGTTGGTCCTGATTGTTTACTACTCTGATTGTGGATTTTAAAAAATTAATTAACTCCCAATAGTCCTTGTCTTCGGATTTAGACTCTGTCTTCTTTCAACTGAAAGAGTTGATGAGCTAGTCCACTGAAAAGAGGTGATTTTCTCATGACTCAGGCCGTTCCTCGGTCCCTTCTTTCAATACTGTGAGGAGTCGGCCCTGATCGTACTCCTGCACTACAACTATACACTAGAGGGTCTCCCTGAACTCGAGGTCTCATCCAAACATTACACTAGAGACACTTGTCTCTCTCGTTCTCTTTTACCTCCCTCATTTGCCTGACCTGACAGCTCAGGCGCTTCGGGACAAAGTGATAACAATAATAACGAAGATTATGCTCATACTCAGCCTTTTCCTTCAATATATGTTTATTTTTTCACTAAATAAATAAATACATGAAATAACTAAGGCACATTGGGTTTTCTCCTCCTCCATGTTGTCAGATGTCTTACAGACTTCAAATTACCCAAGCCATGGTGCTACTACTGATGGTTTTTCGCCCATGTTCGTTGCACTAGCCTTCTACGCCGTCGAACATTATGCCTCTATCATTGAGTCTGTTGTTTGGTCGGGGTCTTGTACAGGTTCCTACTTATCAAATTGCTTCATCTCAAGGTCTACTTACTGACACCTACTCCTGTTGGAGTTTTTTTCTCTTCCTATATATAGGAAAGATCACTTCCTTATGGCTCTGGTGTCAGTTTGCATGTTTCCCGCCTACCTAGACCTCAGCTTGCTAGTCTCCATATGTGTGTATTCACAGACACCACGAAGAAAAATGGTAGGTTACATACCTGTTACCATCTTTCTTCGAGTGGTGCTCTGTGAATTCATACAAACCCGCCCGTTCCTCCCCTCTCATGCAAACCTCCCCCTTTCTCGCTGCTTCTGCAGTGAAAGAACTGGGGAGCGTATGGCCAGGGGCCCCTTTATACCCTTGGGAGAAGTGGGCGAGCATATCGCCAAAATTAAAAAATATAGCTTGAGAAGTTTCCGTTCAGGCGCAGTAACTCCATATGTGTGAATTCACAGAGCACCACTCGAAGAAAGATGGTTATAGGTATGTAACCTACCAATAGTTGGCCCTCTCTATCCACAGATTTGCCACCCATGGATTAAAGGTGATCGTAATGCTGATGTGGCCCTAGATGAGAATGAGTATGACAGCCCTGCTGTAGAACATCATATGCTTGTGTGCTAGACATTGCTTTTGTTATTTCTCTTTCTTTCTTTCTTTCTTTTTGCTTTGATTTTTTAAAATCTGCTTTAGGTTTAAGCAGAGTTAAAGCAGTGGTTTCATGCAGCACGTAGTATTGTGCCTTATTCCTTTTGCTTGTCTGACATGATAGACATGGCAGATCAGGAGGGGATAATGCTAGCATTTGAAGTATTAGGAAGGATTTTTTAATTTTCTATTGAATATACTCTTCTTTGTTGCACCAACCCATTTTTCCTTTTTTTCTAAAAGCACAATACTAGGTGGCTGGTTTTGCATCATTAACAGTCTGTGCCTCAAATCAAAAGGCTTTTAATTCACTCAACATGTAGATTGTTGTTATTATGGTAGATAGTGTGCTTGTTTAAGAGAGAGAACTATCTATTTTTTTAAAAATTCAGGATGGCCTGGTGGGAAGCTAATCACTACAGGTCTTATTGCCTTGAGTCAGAAGAAAGCAGTGAGGACGAGGACGAGGAGGAGGAGGGCGTGCTGGATGTCCATTTGGACTACACTAATCCAGACCAAACCTCTATCCACTATATTATGGGTGATGTCACTCATCCCTCAGCTGGGGAAGAGGATGCCATCATTGTGCACTGTGTAGGTAAGTAGAAAACATTGCCTGAACAAGCATACTTTTCGTGAACTTGTAACCTCCCCAAAGTCCTGCTTGGGTGGAACTCCTTTCTGTTCATGGTTTTCAGTGGGAAAAAGCCGTGGTTGTGATGAAATGTGTTTTTCTTCTCTAATGGTAAGCAGGTTCTATGTAATTGGGAAGCCATTAGAATTTCTCCATTGCTTGCTTCTGTGTGTTATATATACCACAAGAGTAAGAATACTGACTCCAAAAATCTGTGTAATAGTTTAGGCCATCCAGTCCAAACCTCCGCCATGCAGGAAAATACAATCAATTGCTGCAAGCAACAATAAAATAATGGTATAAATACATCTCAACAGATTATTACAATCCTAATACAAATAAATTAAGTAAAAATTTGTATGTTTAAATAGTAGTATCAGTGCTTTGCGTAGTCTTACAAAAATTGAGAAGAGTGCCCAACTTTTTGTAAGCTTGTTCATAAAACCTTTCTGCACCCATCCTTACTAACTCTTACTAACATTTCAGCCTTAGTTATCCAATTGCCAATCAGCTGTGGATTTTTGTGCTGCATACACAATATCTGAAATCATTTAAAATGAATACCTATGGAATATGTCACCTCTGATTCCAGCATAGAATTTGTATATCTTCATATGCCATTTTGGAATAAGTGTTTTTGTATCTAAACATTCTGTTGCTTTAGTGTGCATGCTTCATGGCATCCAAGATTCCCTTTGTCATTAGACTACATAATGAAAAGTCCCAGAAATAATTGGTGTGATGGGTAGAACTAGATGTCTTTTTGGCTTCTGAGAAGTCAAGGGTACCAAATTCTGCCCCTATAAAGTGACCTGTGTCTCACAGAAAGGCTTCTTGGTCAGGATTTGCCTGAAGCATAACTGCTTTCTTCATTGGAGCTTTGGCCTCTTCTCTATCCTGCCACACTAAAATATTCAAATTATCAGTACAGCAGATAATTGTTGATTTAAAAAAAACTTAATGGATCTCAACAGGACAAAGGCTTTTCTATCTGTGGATGCATTTTCCGGGAGAATGATATGCAGAAAGAGTTTATCTTTCAGCCCTTGAAAGCTCCATTTTAAAAAATCACACACACACATCTGTCCTGACTTGTTACAACTCTGTAGAAAGGAGATTCTATCTGAACATTAGGAAGAACTTCCTGACTGTGAGAGCTGTTCAGCAGTGGAACTCTGTCCCGGAGTGTGGTGGAGGGTCCTTTTTGGAGAGCTTTTAAACAGAGGCTGGATGGCCATCTGTCAGGGGTGCTTATAATGCGATTTTCCAGCTTCTTGGCAAGGGGTTGGACTGGATGGCCTGCGGTGTCTCTTCCAACTCTATGATTCTAAGTCTTATATGTTACTCTCTGGTTCAGATGATTCAGGCCGCTGGGGGAGAGGAGGCTTATTTACAGCTTTGGGAAACCGCTCTGACCAGCCAAAGAAGATATATGAGCAGGCAGGAAAGATGAAAGGTAAGTCAGGTATGGGAGAAAAATTGGAGATAGTTCCTCTTTTAGCTGTACTGTTTTTAGATAGACTTCCCAACATCTGATATTAACAAGTTGTTAAAGTGTTATCCCGATCATAAGGTCTCAGTACCTCTTTGCTTTATTCTTGTAGATCTGAAATTAGGAGGAACTCTCTTATTCCCAATTGATGATAAGGAATCCAGAAACAAAGGACAGGACTTGGTAACTATACATGGAGATGCTTTCTTTTAAACTGAATAATTTAAAATCTTAATTGAGGAGTAATATAAAATAGGCAGCTGTAGGTTTAAAAAAGTACAAAACACTTCAGTGGGAATACAATTTGAATAAGTAACATCCATGTCTGTTTGACATCAGACATCCCTCAAGGTTGTTGGGGTTTTTTTTTTAAAAAAAACCAAAACTTTGAGATATATTTTAGTTTTCAAGTGCTTATTTCAACTGATTTTTAAAAAATGAAATGAGGAATTATCAGAATGCTTTTAGACTTAATCCATAGGCACAATAGTCCTTGCAAACTGGTGAGGAAGATGTTTCTTGACAATAAGGTGCGTCATTACTTCCTCTTGTTCCTTGACTGATTCTAAACAATTATCGCGCTTTCCCAGCTGGCCCTTATTGTTGCACAGCACCGAGACTGCTCCAACAACTTGTCTGGAATTAAGCTCCCTGCTTTGGAAAAAGGATTAAAGAAAATCTGTCTGGCAGCCAAGAAAAGGGATGGTAAGTATTCCAGTTTGAGAAATAGAATATTCCTCCCCCCAATTCACATATAGAGTCCTGAAGGTCCTGTTGAATCAAGTTGAGGTGCACAGAAAAGGCATCCCAGTCTCCTTCTAGAGTCCCTGACATTGTAGAGAAGACTCCTGTATCAACAGCTGTCTCAGTTTTGAGGAGACAGTTTGGGGGGGATGCCTCCCATACCTTTTGCTTCCTCAGACAAAATTCTGGCTCCATGTTCAGGACTTTGACAAGTATTGCTACTTGAGTTGAGTTACCTTAAAAATTGTGAGCTACCCTTCACATTATGAAAAGTATTTCAGGATATCATACTGAAAACCATTAAAATGTAATTTTCCTCTATCTTGATTCACCACGTATCAAACTCATAAAGGAGAGAGCTGACCAATTGGATCTGCTGCTGTTTTATTGAGGTCAAAGTAGGGCATGGGCAAACTTCAGCCCTCCAGGTTTTTGGACTTCAACTCCCACAATTCATCTGCTAAAATGGCTGGGATTAATGGGAGTTGAAGTCCAAAACACCTGGAGGGCTGAAAATTTGACCATGCTTGCGATAGAATGTTGCTAACTGGTTGTACACTGGAATGAACAGCTAGTGAAGGAAAGGGCCCTTGGGTTTAATGGCTGTTGATTTCTCCCTGGTCTTCCAGTTACTACTCCTTACCCTAAAACATGGATCCCCAAACTATGGCCTGCGAGCTGGATTTGCCCTCCAAGGTCCTTTACCCAGCCCCTGGTCCAAACTTTAGGCTTATGGTTGCCCTCTATCTTAAACGAAGGCACACAACTCAAGTATAAGCCAACCCGAATATAAGCCGAGGCACCTAATTTTACCACAGAAAACTGAGAAAACGGATTGACTCGAATATAAGCCGAGGGTGGGAAATGCAGCTACTACTGGTAAATTTTAAAATAAAAATAGATACCAATTAAATTACATTAATTGAGGAATCAGTAGGTTATATATTTTTGAATATTTACAAAAATGATAATTTAAGATAAGACTGTCCAACTCTGATAAAATGATTATTTACCTTCTTCAATGTAAATGTGCTTATGTATCCTTCCAATAATAATAAAGAGAGTAACGTAATAAATGTAATAACAACAGTAATAATAAGGAGTAAAATAATGAATGTAGCAATAACAACAATTATACAGTAAAATAATAAATGTATAATAATAGAGTAAAATGATAAATGTAATAATAATAATATAGAATAAAATAATAAATGAAATGAATAATAATAATAATAATAATAATAATAACAACAACAACAACAACAGAGTAAAATAATAAATAACCTTGACTCGAGTATAAGCCAAGGGGGACTTTTTCAGCCTAAAAAAAGGGCTGAAAAACTAGGCTTATACTTGAATATATACAGTAACCTGATTATCTCATCAGCCAAAAAGCAGGCCCACACTTCCAATTGAAATACTGGTAAATTTATATTGGTTCTTAATTTTAAATACAGTATTGTTCTTTCATTATTTTTTGCACTACAAATAAGATACGTGACATGTGCATAATAATTTGTTCATGTTTTTTTCAAATTATAATCCAGCCTTCTATTTGAAAAGTTTGAGGGGCCCTGCCCTAAAAGGTGTAGTCCCCTTTAGAATATAATCTCTGCAGCTAGGAAGTTATGTACAGGAATGTTTATCTCTTGTTTTGTTTATCTGCGTTTTTATTCAGGCAACTTTCTCCCTTTTCCTCTGTCTCTCAGCAAGTGTCCACCTGCCTCGCATTGGACATTCAACCAAGGGCTTTAATTGGTATGGAACAGAGCGTCTTATTCGCAAGTACCTGGCAACAAGAGGAATCCCCACATTTTTGTATCCTTGTGAAAGACTCTACATCAGTAGAAGTCAGAAAGTAGAGATTGGTATTGTGTTGCATTTGTTGGCACAGGGATTCAGGACTTTTTAACCTCCATGCTGAGTAATGGGCTTTGACTTTCCTTCATTAAACCACTTTCTCAGCTATTTAGGCCGCCATGCCTGTAGGTGGCACAATACAACTTTCCCTCTCCTCCTCTTAGTTCTCATTTCTTAACACATACCATTTCATGTGGTTTTTTAAAAATACCCTTTCAGGTTTTTTTAAAAAAGCACACACATTCCTAATTTTTATGAAGGGAGGACTCAAAAGTGGAAAAGTAAAGTTCAGGCTGAGGATGGACACTCATAGAATTACTTACTTAGGCGATCCCTTGTAGTCCGAGGATGATGGTCCTCCAAGTTCGGTGTCCTGGCGGTGGGTTTGTAGGTGATTGTGGAGCCCTATTCTTGATCTGCATCTTCTTCCACAGTGAGGGCATTGGTTTCCAGGTGGAAGGCGGTCTCGGTCGGGATTGACTTGACGCGCCTTTCTCAGAATTACAATCTAACTACCATGGGTCACTATTTTGTTGCTCTTATCTCTGGAAAAGTATTATGTGATCAGTTAGAAGTGTTTTGCCCCAATGCTGAAAACTTGAAGAGTTACCGTTATTCAGGACTAAAGCTCTAGTAACAATGGGGAAGAAGGTATTGCTTTGCTTTCATATTTAACCAGGCAAACTAGAGGGGTTTATTCCCAATTATGTGCCAGATTAGATCTGAGTCCTATTAAAGCATTTTTCCATTAAGCACTGTGTAAAGTAACAGTTTTAATCTATGTTGTTATCTGTGGGAAATTTAATTTTACCCACAGCTCACTAAGACTTTTTTTGACTACTTTCAGAATCTGTGACCATTTATCTTGGTGTAGTCCAAAAATAACTTTTCCAATATATGTTTTTTTAAAACTTCTGACTTCAGTTGATGATAGCTCCTTAACCTTTCTTGTTAGATACTACTTTCCTAGAGCTAAAGCACCTTCACAAGTTTCCACGACATCAGCATCAACTACACAGTCTTAAAGCTGTTTGCAGTGCACACAGCTCTCCTTCAGCTCATCTACTGTCAGCATTCATGCAGCTTTTTTCAATTGTTTAGAAAATCTGGGTAGGGTAGATACAGATCTTTTTATATGCATATAAATCTGTTTCCATATGAGGGGTGCTGTAAGAGGACTGGATAAAGAGTTTTTATCATGCTCACAGGCCCCATCTGCACTGCCATATAAAATCCAGATTATCTGCTTTGACCTGGATTATATGGCAGTGTAGATCCAGCCTCAGTTTTGTGGACAGAAGTGGTAGTTCTGGATTGTACACAAATCCAGAACTGGCTTTAGTGTTGTGCTGAACATGACCTGCTGGCCTCTGAGAAAGGTTCAAGCCAAGCAAACAAAAAAGCAGATTAAGAGCAGATTAGACCTGTGACTTGGCTCTTCATCTCCTGGCTTTATTCCTTCAGATTGTAGAACTATTGATTTTTTTTATTTCTTGATTTAATTTTGTCCTGGCACATGGAATGTTTACAGTCTTGTTGAAATGTAGAGTGAATATTAAAATGACAAACTGACTATTTTTGTAAAAAAAAAAATAGTGCTTGAAGCAAAATATCTTTATACAGATTTTATTCTATCACTTTGAAAAACAAGCTCTGGAATGGGGTTTATGATGGACAAGATTGTCTATTTTCTAGCTGAAAGTAGTGTCCTAAGGATCAGGAGATGAAGAATGGCTTATCGGTTGACCTGGTGAAGAATCTCAGCATTAACTCCCACATTGAGGGAGTCAGGCAAAACTGTATTAACTTGTAACCTTTAAGGTTGAACCCATCTGTTTGTCTCTGCAAAGAACCAGCCTTGCCACAATAAGCCAAGAAACAGACCAACTGGCCATTATGTTAATCTCATGTCAACACAGTCCTCAACTCTATGTCCACAATGCTTCTAGAGACCATGTTTAGATATTACAAGGGATGCATTTGTCTTTTGAATAAAATAAATCTCCTTATTAAGAAATTATTAAAAACTTCTGACTATGGGTGTGCTTCCTTTGCATTTCCCCTATAACCCTCTCATGACCAGAGTTATTTTTCTTATCTATCTTTCAAGTAGCAATTCACTAACATTCTTGTCTTGGGGAAAGGCATCTCTTCTTCCTGTTTCCCTAATCTCTATTCATATTCCTGGCAGTGAGGAGGAAAGAATTATCGGAGGAAGTGCCTGGCCTGCCTTTTCTCACAATCCAGCAGTCTCTAAAGCACAGCTTTCCAAAAATTTCATGTTGGTGACACACTTTTCAGACAAGAATCATTTCACAACACAGTAATTCAGTTTGAAGTACAAAGGAAGGCTGAAACGAAGACAAGTCAAACCCGCATTTTGGACTTTAGGAGAGCTGATTTCCGAAAAATGAAGGAAACACTGAGCAGCATTCCATGGACACGGATACTAAAAGACAAGGGAGTTACGGATGGATGGGTGTTTCCCAAGAGTGAAATACTCAAGGCACAATTGCAAACAGTGCCAACAAAGAGGAAAAATAGTACAAGTGCAAAGAAGCCAGAATGGATGTCCAAAGAACTTCTGTGCTAAGACACAAAAGAGACATGCACAAGAAGTGGAAAAGGGGAGAAATCACCAAAGATGAATTTAAACAAATAGCCAACTCCTGTAGGGAAACGGTCCGCAAGGCTAAAGCACAAAACGAGCTCAGGCTTGCCAGGGACATTAAAAACAATAAAAGGGGCTTCTTTTCTTATATCAGTAGAAAAAGGAAGAACGGGGAGGTTATAGGGCCACTTCGAGGAGAAGATGGGGCAATGCTGATGGGATAGGTAAAAGGCAGAACTACTTAATGCTTTCTTTGCTTCGGTCTTCTCACAAAAAATAAAGTCATCTTTAATCTCAGCAAGATGGAGTGGATGAGGGATTAGAGGACATCCAACTCCAAATTGGGAAACAAGTTGTCCAGGAATACCTGGCCGCTCTAAATGAGTTCGTCCCCAGGGCCAGATCAACAACACCCAAGAATATTGAAGGAACTAGTGGAAGTCATTTCCGAACTATTGGCAATCATCTTGGAGGGTTCTTTGAGAACAGGAGAAGTCCCAGCAGATTGGAGAAGGGCAAATGTGGTCCCTATCTTCAAGAAGGGAAAAAAGGACGACCCAAACAATTATCGTCCAGTCAGCCTCATGTCAATACCAGGCAAGATTCTGGAAAAGATTGTTAAGGAAGTGGTCTGCAAACACTTAGAAACAAATGCGGTCATCGCTAATAGTCAACATGGATTTATCAAAAACAAGTCATGCCAGACTAATCTGATCTCTTTTTTCCATAGAGTTACAAGCTGGGTAGATGCGGGGAATGCCGTGGATGTAGTGTATCTGGATTTCAGTAAGGCCTTCGACAAGGTCCCCCATGACCTTCTGGCAAACAAACTAGTCCAATGTGGGCTAGGCAAAACTACGGTGAGGTGGATCTGTAATTGGTTAAATGGACCAACCGAGAGGGTGATTCTCCCCAATGCTTCCTCTTCATCCTGGAAAGAAGTGACGAGCGGAGTGCCACAAGCAGGGCTCCGTCCTGGGCATGGTCCTGTTCAACAAGTTAAACATGAGCCAACAATGTGATGTGGCGGCGAAAAGAGCCAATGAGATTTTGGCCTGCATCAATAGGAGCATAGTGTCTAGATCTAGGGAAGTAACGCTACCCCTCTATTCCGCCTTGGTTAGACCACACCTGGAATATTGTGTTCAATTCTGGGCACCACAATTGAAGAGAGATATTGACAAGCTGTATCCAGAGGAGGGCGACTAAAATGCTGAAGGGTCTGGAGAACAAGCCCTATAAGGAGCAGCTTAAGGAACTGGGCATGTTTAGCCTGAAGAAGAGAAGGCTGAGAGGAGACATGATAGCCATGTATAGATATGTGAGAGGAAGTCACACGGAGGAGGGAGCAAGCTTTTTTTCTGCTTCCCTGGAGACTAGGACGCAATGGAACAATGGCTTCAAACTACAAGAAAGGAGATTCCATCTGAACATGAGGAAGAACTTCCTGACTGTGAGAGCCGTTCAGCAGTAGAACTCTCTGCCCCGGAGTGTGGTGGAGGCTCCTTCTTTGGAAGCTGTTAAACAGAGGCTGGATGGCCATCTGTCAGGGGTGCTTTGAATGCAATATTCCTGTTTCTGGATGACCCATGAGGTCTCTTCCAACTCTAGGATTCTATGATTCTACTGGTAAACCAGAAGTTAAAACAACCCTTTGTAAGAAATAAGGACTCATGCTATCAGGATGGCTGTATCAGCCTTGGACTGGCTACTCTTTCTCCCTGCCATAAAGAGGAGGTTGGGGCGAGAGGGTGCTGGGAAGATAGATGGGGAATGCTGGATATTTTTGGGGAAATTGAAACTGCAGTAGAATAACTGGGAACAGTGTTTGCCCTGTTTGGGGTGGGGCGGGGCATGTGAGAGATGAGAAGCTGGGTCTGATATAAACGAGGTGTGTGAGTGGATGTCACAGTGAACAACAAAAGGTTTGTCCACTTGAGCTGAAGATATGGGACCCAGCCCAGCCCATTATCGCCAGACACATTGAATTCATTCTCAGTTGTGCCCCTCTTCTTGGTGGATCAATAAATGAACTAACACTTCTACAATGACAGTTTATCAAATTTCCCACCAGTAAGAAAGACCAACCAGTGATGATGTCAGGCAGAATCCTGAGCCACTCAGGATGTAGAACCTAGCTGGACAGTATCTAAACCAATAAGGAGCTTGGCTGGTTTCTTGAATAAGTGTCAGAATGAAATATGAAAAATGCTCTGTATTGGCAATTGGGGTATGCCAGTCCTTTGGAGGGCTATCTCCGCTGACATCCCCTCTGGCCATCGAGAATAAGGCCTCTGATTTTCCCTTCAGCCTGCCTGTCTTATCTGGTCCTTTGTTTAGCCTGCAGAAGAGATGACTAAGAGGAGACATGATGGCCATGTATAAATATGTGAGGGAAAGTCATAGGGAGGAGAGAGCAAGCTAGTTTTCTGCTGCCCTGGAGACTAGGATGCAGAACAATGGCTCCAAACTACAGGAAAGGAGATTCCACCTGAACATTAGTGTAGTCAAGGTTGCCCCCCCCCCTCCCCCAATAAAAGATAGTGTATAATCGGGGAATTTGTAGTCTTGCCAAGGACATTAGGCTGGAATGATATAATAAGATTTAAGTTTTGGCCAATCTGCAAAGGGACCACCAACCACAGCCAGAACTCCTTCCCATGTTAAATCTGTGTACATTTGACCAATGTTCTATATTCTATATTCTGTATTTTATATATTTATAGCAGATGTGCATAGATAACATGGGTACTGGGACCCATGGTATAAAAGGCATGTGACCTTTGCTGTACCTAAGCAAACAGCCTGAGCCATAAGTTAACTTGTGTCCCATACCAGTCAATGACCTACAAACAAAGGGATTCCAAAGCCTTTTGTCTAAGGCTATCAAAAGGGAATGCCAAGTAATTTTTTATAATCTTGCCCCTTTTTCTCAAATCTCAAAAAGTATCTTTCCTGCCCATTCTTGCTTTTCTGTATTATCTTTGATTCACCTTTACTGATAGTGGGCTAGAACATATCCTACCAAAACACACACACACACAGTCTTTCAAAAATAACCCAAGCCCCATTTTGCTTCCTTTTCCCTTTCCTATCCAATAACTAAATAACCCATAATCCCCTATCCCTAAGGTGCTGATTCCAGTTGTGATGTTTGAAGCCAGGTTGGGCCATGGGAACCCAGGGATCCGCAGCTGCCCACTGATCCCCAGTGTATGCTCCCCAGAGCCTATAGGCCCACCAGAACCCATAGGACCCTTGTGTTTATGTCTCTCCTTCTCTTATTTCCCATACTTTCAGCTTTTTTCCCTTCCCCATGGATGATGCGGGGGAGGTCAGAGCCCCACGAGGTCCCTAAGGATCCTGACCTGTATGTTTGCCCTCTGACCTGTGGGACAAGGCCTCCAGAATTGGATACCCCTGCCACCACAGCTAATCATCTGTGTTTATTAGGCCTGGGTAACAACGGAAAAATTTGTTTCTAAAATCAATTTGTATTTGGGGGTTTTGTTTCGATATTTAAAATAATTACAAAATTTTCCCTTAAAATGTTCGATATTTACGAAATTTCGTAAATGGTAAAAAAATTAACGAATCAATTTCCGAAACAATAACGAATCGATTCGTTAATGGCGGACGCGACCGCGAAATACGCTAAAAAACCTCCAAAAACTTCTGAGGCTTCCCTCTCCCTCTGTTGTTGACTGTTGGTGTGATATTATAATTTTTTTTCACTAATTAAACCATAAAACTGGCCCAGACATGCGGAAATAATAACGAAACGACCTCAGAACAATAACGAAATGAACACGATAACGAAATACGAAGCATTTACAAAACGTATTTAAAAATTCGTTTTTTTAAATAATTGCTCCAGAATGGTTCGTTATCGTTTTGTAATTGAAAAAATTAACGAATTATTAACGAATTACGAATTAACGAAACGAAACCGCCCAGGCCTAGTGTTTATGTATAATCTTGTTTATGCTTTCTATCATTGTATGAAATTATTGGAGAAGTCACCAGCTGAAGTCTTGTAGTGACCCTTGCCCGCGTTTTCTTGTCCTGGGAAGATCTACCAGCATCTTGCCAGGCTACATTTGCATTTAACTGGAGCCATCAGCTACTTAAATGGAACCTATACAAACAAGTGGCTCAGGGGATAACGGGAGCCAAATGGTCCACCCTTCCCCCATGTCACTGCTTGGACAATACATAACATTTGCCATCCCAGCATGAGGATAACTAGTCAAGGGATAACCACACCACTGTCTTTGGAAAGGCTGTTCTCCCCCTTTGTTATTCCCAGCTATTGGACATTTCTATGGACAATTTGCAAGGAAGTCTGGTGGTTGGGCCATCGGGCTTAATCAGGAACTGGAATCAAAAGAGACAATAGTATTGGGAAACCCATCAGGGTCATTGTGCCCACATATTAGGGATATTTAATCCCACCATCATAGATTGCATTCAAAACACCCCTGACAGATGGCCATCCAGCCTCTGTTTAAAAGCTTCCAAAGAGGGAGTCTCCACCACACTCCGAGGCAGAGAGTTCCACTGCTGAACAGCTCTCACAGTCAGGAAGTTCTTCCTCATGTTCAGATGGAATCTCCTTTCTTGTAGTTTGAGTCAGTCATTTCATCCATTGTTCTAAGACCTGCCAGCCCCTCTGCAACCATTGGACATTACATCAAAGGCAGGCGGCACTCTCACATTGGCTGGGGTATGCAGGACTCCCACCTCCGCAGGGAGACCTCATTGACCTCATCCAGTTTTGGCCAACCACAGCAAGCCAGGTCTAGCTGGGGGTGGTGGGAATTATGAACCTGAAAAGTGAATAAAAGTGCGTGTTTTACTGTGTTATGTATCTCAGCTTATTTTGGGGGTGGATTACTGCAAGTTGGCATCACTTTCAGCTGAAATTTAATAAATACATTGGTGGCTTCTGCTTCAACTTGGTGAGATTTATTTTGGAATATTGGCTTCTCTTTCTCACCAGGCTGAACCCACAGCAACTTGGATCTCACTATCCACTGCTGTTCTAAATTGCTTGGTAACATTAGGAAGAACTTCCTAACTGTGAGAGCTGTTCAGCAGTGAAACTCTGCCCTGAGTGTGGTGGAGGCTCTTTCTTTGGAAGCTTTTAAACAGAAGCTGGATGTCCATCTGTCGGGGGTTCTTTGAAGGTGATTTTCCTGCTTGGCAGGAGGTTGGACTGGATGGCTCATGAGGTCTCTTCCAACTCAATGATTCTATGATCTGAAAGCTTGGCACTGAGGGTCTCAAATCCACAATTTTAGCAGAGTTTAAATCACGTAACACCTAGACCACAATGACATTTTGGGTCACATGCAAAGGTGCAAACTGCACTCCTGTGCCATTGCTTGTTATCTCCCTGCTTTTAAATCTATGGTAGCACTAGGAGTTGACTAAATATGATATGTCTTCGGTGCAATCTGTACATGGATCTTGGTTTTGCTGTAGTGATGGTGGGGAGAGGCCGTGTAAACTTTCTATTAAATGTCCTTTGACCTTAAAAAAAGATTATTTTGGGAAGATTTGGGGGAAATTGATAGAATATGTATATATAGAAGGTAAGGGGACCAAACCTGTAATAGAAACAACTGATTTTTGGAAATAAGTATTGTAACTGGCTGGTCGGGGGTGAAGGGTTAGCACTGGGTGATTGGATGTAATGAAGCAGGAGAATGAAATATTATAGGTATCAAGACATACATGTTCTGTACAATTGTTAATGGAAAGTGATAAGTATAAGAATGTTTAAATACCGAATATGTTAAAGCTACAATAAATAAAAAATTATTACAAAAAAAATGTCCTTTGACCAGTAGCTGGCCACTTGGAGAGCCTGTGGTGTTGCTGTAAAAAGGTCCTCCATTGTACATGTGGCAGGGCTCAGGTTGCATTGCAGTCCGTGGTCTGTAGTTTGCTATTCTCCACACATGTCATGGATTCCACTTTGTGGCCCCATTTCTTAAGGTTGGCTCTACATCTCGTGGTGCCAGAGTGCAGTCTGTTCAGCACCTTCTAAGTCACCCAGTCTTCTGTGTGCCCAGGAGGAAATTTCTTATTTGGTATCAGCCATTAATTGGGATTCTGGGTACATGAGAGAAGCCTCCTCGCAGGATTGCAAGACATCCGGGCATCCCCTGGGCAACGTCTTCGTAGACGGCTGATTCTCTTACTTCAGAAGCAACTTGCAGCATGAAAACAAGCAAGCAAAACAACATTAAATGTAGAATCGACACCTTGGGAACAGATAGGGGATTCTAGGTTAGGTAGTCATTTGGGAAAAGGGAAGACAGGAAAGGTAATAAAGGGGCTATTGGGAGACTCGGAGCTTCTAGGGGTACATGACTTAGGTGAGGGGTGTCTAGGGACCCAGGAGACCCCTGGCACCTGAGATTGCAGATACAGGGGGAGGAATGATGGGCAGCCCCTGGCCCTCAAAAAAGTCAGGATTTGGTTTTTATAAGTTTTATTAATATAAATAAAGGAATTGGAGTGTGAAGATGGAGGCGCAGACCCTGCAGTGGGTCTGCGGTGCTTTTTCCCGGTCACATCAGCTGGGCGAGAACCCAGAAGTGGTTTGAATTTCATGGTGAGAAAATAAAGACATTAAAAAAGGACAGAAAAGCTCAGTTACTTGGTTTAATTTTATTAATAACTAGCCGTCCCCTGCCATGCATTGCTGTGGCCCAGTCTGGTGATCTGGAAAATAAAATAATGAGCAAGTGTTGGTTTCTGATATATGTAATTTCTTTATGCTTGTGGGTAAACAGTATTTCTTGCTGTTTCTTTGTCAGTGTTGATGTGGAGAGTGTCTGGTTTGCCTACTCTGGAATATGCAACATAATTGTCCTTCTTTAGGGGTCCCTTTCAAATCTATGACACTATATCTCTGTGTGAATCATATCTATCTATTTATATCTGTGGCTGGATGGCTCTTTGTCAGGAGGGTTTTGATTACTTTTTCTTGCCCTGGTGAAGAGAGTTGGCCTTAAGTACAATATTTTCTGTTCATAGGGGTTCTGTGTGGGAAATTTGCCCCAATTCTGTCATTTGTGGGGTTCAGAATGCTCTTCGATTGTAGGCAAATTATAAATCCCAGTAACTAAAACTCCCAAATGTCAAGGTCTGTTTCCCCCAAACTCCATCAGTGTTCGTATTTGGGCAAATGGAATATTTCTGCCAATTTTGGTCCAGATCCATCATTGTTTGAGTCCACAGTGCTCTCTGGATGTAGATGAACTATAACTCCCAAACTCAAGGTCAATGCCCTCCAAACCCTTCTAGTGTTTTCCGTTGGTCATGCGTGCCACGTTTGAATTAATTCCATCATTGGTGGGGTTCACAATGCTCTGTGATTGTAGCTGAACTATAAATCCCAGCAACTACAACTCCCAAATGACAAAATCAAATTTTTTGAGTGAAGGACATACATTGGGTTGTTAGGTGTCTTGTGTCCAAATTTGGCGGCAATTCCTCCAGTGGTTTTTGAGTTCTGTTAATCCCACAAACAAACATTACCTTTTTATTTATATAGAAGAAGATAGAAGACTGATAATGTACAGTGGGGTTCTCCTTGAGGTTGCTGGCTGCTGCTGGGGGGGGGGGGGGGGCTCTGGGGGAGGGCAGCCGGCCTCGGCTGCTGTAGTCCTGCGGGACATGTGGAATTCTCAGCTGCAGGTCCTGGCTGTGATACTGTACCAAATAAAAGGGAGGGGGTCCATTTGGGGGTTCAATAACAGTAGATACAGGGTCGGCTCGTCCATTACACAAAGTAAGCGGTTGCAGAACACTTTCTTTTTTGCCAGAGGCGCAGAGGCGCCTCTGTAAATGCCCCTTGACCGCCACTTGAGGAGCGCCCCCTCACCTCACAACAGCCCTAGCAGTCTGGGGGGAGCCTCGGCTTTCTCGCCTCGCTGCCGGGCGATCCTTTTCCCAAAGGGGCCGGACCCTTGAGCCTTGCCTAGCCTCTCTCGTTCCTGCTTCACCCAACCATCGGGTGCGCAAGCAGAGCCGGCGCTCAATCGTTCTCCGCGTTTGATCCCTTCCCCATGACCGGCTCCCTTTCCCGATCCACCGGCGCTCCACCCGCCTCCTCTTCTCTCCCCAATCCGTGGGTGGGCCAAGGGGCGGAGCCGCACCTGGCCCGCTTTGGGTCTGGAGGTGTGTCTGAAGACCCCAGCGTGCGCACCAAAAGTTGCCTCTTCTCCTGACTTTCTCTTCAGCCATTGGGACGAAGAGAGAGAGAGAGAGGGAGCCCCTCTGGCTGGAGGTATCTCCCACCTCCACTCCCTCCTTTGTTTTTGCGCCTACCTTCAGGAAAAGTGGGCATGTCCACCTCTCTCTCTCTCTCTCTCTCTGTCTCAATGGCTGAGGAGAAAGTCAGGAGAAGAGGTGACTTTTGGTGCACATGCCTCCGGACCCGAAGCGGGCTAGGCAAGGGAGCAAATGCAGCAAGTGTAGTTACTGGGATGTATAGTTCACTTACAATCAAAGAGCATTCTGAACTCCATCAATGATGGAAATGAACCAAATATGGCACACAGAACTCCCACGACAAATAGAAAATATATATCAATGTTTGGTTGGGGGTGGGCGCCAAAATACTGTTTGCTTACCCTTGAAAATTACCTAGGGCCGCCTCATTTCAGGTCCAGCGGTGACAGAACACCTATAGATCCAGGGTCGCGTAAGGCCGAAAAGGGGGAGGGGCGAGTGGGAACGTTGCAAGGAAGCAGTGGGATTTATTTTATTTATCGTGTCATCAGCAACCATTGTATTACAATTCTAACAGAGCAAAACAAACACAGAGATTAAAAAGAAAAAAAAAGAGAGAAAAAAACCACACAGATTTTGTAAATTTGGTATTTGGTTAAATGTCTTTTGACCAGTATCTGGCCACTTGGAGTGCCTCTGGGGTTGCCGCAAGAAGGTCCTCCATCGTGCATGTGGCAGGGCTCAGGGTGCATTGCAGCAGGTGGTCAGTGGTTTGTTCTTCTCCGCACTCGCATGCCGAGGATTCCACCCTGTAGCCCCATTTCTTCAGATTGGCTCTGCATCTCGTGGTGCCAGAGCGCAATCTGTTCATCGCCTTCCAAGTCGCCCAGTCTTCTGTGGGCCCAGGGGGGAGTCTCTCATCTGGTATCACCCATGAATTGAGGTGCTGGGTTTGGGCCTGCCACTTTTGGACTCTCGCTTGCTGGGGTGTTCCAGCGAGTGTCTCTGTAGCAGCGGGAGAGACGTAGTTTCCCACAAGGGTGGAGGCGTGGCCAAAATCCCTAGCAGTGTGTAAGCTCTAGTCTAGACCCAGGGATTCCCGCATGGGAGTGGGGGGTGTGTGCGTGCGCGCAGGGGGAGCTCTGTCTCGCATGGAAACAGCCCAACAGGCGGAAGGGCGCGGGTCCTGGCTCTTCCTGTTCCCGTCGTTCCTCCCCCCGCTTTCCCAACCCAAAGACGCCTCCACGGGGTAAGGGCGGTGCTTTCCTGGCTACAGGAAGCGGAAAGCAGCCGCAGCAGATGGAGCAGAGGCAGAAGCGACGATGTCGGCGGGGAGCGCGAGGTCAGTGGCGCGAGGCTTTCTCTCCCCCCCCCCCCCCCCCGGGCTCCCAGGGCAACGGCTCTTCCACCTTTTCCCCTCTCCTCCCTCCTCCTGTTGCTGCGCCCTGCTCTGACCTGCCTTGAGAAGGAGCCTCCATTCCCGCGTGGGCTCCCAGGCATTTCCGTAGAGGAGGGTAGCCTGTCACCATCACCATCGACCCCCCTCCTCTTCAAGCCTTGGAGGCAAGCGTCTTTCCTTGAGGTCATGCTTCCTTTGGCGTTTTCCTCCCCCCCCCAGTCCCTTTTGGGAACCCACGCGCATCCCCCCCTCTCGAGTCCCTTGGGGCTGTGGGTTGCCCACAAGTGGCCTAAGATGGTAGGCATTGTGTGTGAAACGCCTGAAAGCGGGTGAGGAGAGGACTTTCGGTAGCCCAGCTTCTGTTCAAGCTCCCAAAGTGTTTCCAAGGGAAGAGTGCTGCTCAGTGGTGTAGGTGCGTTACAGAATCTTACAGCTGGGAGAGACTTTCTCCCCCTTTCTCCCACACAATCAAAGCACTCCCGACAGAAGGCCGTGCAGCCTCTGCTTCAAAGCTTCCAGAGTACTCACTTACTTAGGCGATCCCTCGTTGTCCGAGTAGGATAGTCTTAGAATCATAGAATCAAAGAGTTGGAAGAGACCTCATGGGCCATCCAGTCCAACCCCCTGCCAAGAAGCAGGAATATTGCATTCAAATCACCCCTGACAAATGGCCATCCAGCCTCTGCTTAAAAGCTTCCAAAGAAGGAGCCTCCACCACACTCCAGGGCAGAGAGTTCCACTGCTGAACGGCTCTCACAGTCAGGAAGTTCTTCCTCATGTTCAGATGGAATCTCCTCTCTTGTAGTTTGAAGCCATTGTTCCGCGTCCTAGTCTCCAAGGAAGCAGAAAACAAGCTTGCTCCCTCCTCCCTGTGGCTTCCTCTCACATATTTATACATGGCTATCATATCTCCTCTCAGCCTTCTCTTCTTCAGGCTAAACATGCCCAGTTCCCTATGCCGCTCCTCATAGGGCTTGTTCTCCAGACCCTTGATCATTTTAGTCGCCCTCCTCTGGACACATTCCAGCTTGTCAATATCTCTCTTGAATTGTGGTGCCCAGAATTGGACACAATATTCCAGGTGTGGTCTAACCAAAGCAGAATAGAGGGGTAGCATTACTTCCCTAGATCTAGACACTATGCTCCTATTGATGCAGGCCAAAATCCCATTGGCTTTTTTTGCCGCCACATCACATTGTTGGCTCATGTTTAACTTGTTGTCCACGAGGACTCCAAGATCTTCCAGGCTCAGTGTCCTGGCAGTGGGTCCGTAGGGGACTGTGGAGCCCTATTCTTGATCTTCATCTTCTCCCGCAGTGAAGGCATCGGTTTCCAGGTGGAAGGTTCGGGTTGGCTTGACGCGCCTTCCTCTTGGCACGTTTCTTTTTCGCCCTCCATTTGTTCAAATTCTACAGCACAGCTGACCTCCAGCTGGAGCGCTCAAGGGCCAGGGCTTCCCAGTTCTCAGTGTCTATGCCACAGTTTTTAAGGCTGGCTTGAGCCCATCTTTAAATCTCTTTTCCTGCCCACCAACATTCCGTTTTCCATTCTTGAGTTCGGAGTAGAGCAGTGTTTCTCAACCTGGGGGTCAGGACCCCTGAGGGGGTCGTAAGGGGGTGTCAGAGGGGTTGCCAAAGACCATCAGAAAACATAGTATTTTCTGTTGGTCATTGGGATTCTGTGTGGGAAGTTTGACCCAATTCTAATGTTGGTTGAGTTCAGAATGCTCTTTCATTGTAGGTGAACTATAAACCCCAACAACGACAATTCCCAAATGTCAAGGTCTATTTTCTCTAGACTCCACCAGTGTTCAAATTTGAGCATATTGAGTATTTGTGCCAAGTTTGGTCCAGATCCATCATTGCATGAATCCACAACACTCCTCTGGATATAGGTGAACTACAACTCCCAAAATCAAGGTCAATGCCCACCAAACCCTTCCAATGTTTTGTGTTGGTCATGGGAGTTCTGTGTGCCAAGGTCGGTTTAAATCCATTGCTGGTGGAGTTCAGAATGCTCTTTGATTATAGGTGAACTATAAATCCCAGCAACGACAACTCCCAAATTACAAAATCAATCCCCCCCAACCCCACTAGCATTCACATTTGGGCATATTGGGTATTTGTGCTCAATTTAGTCCATTGAATGAAAATACATCCTGTATATCGGATATTTACATTACGATTTATAACAGTATTAAAATGACAGGTATCAAGTAGCAACGAAAACATTATTATGGTTGGGGGTCACCACAACATATGGAATTGCATTAAGGGGTCACGGCATTAGCAAGGTTGAGAACCACTGGAATAGAGCAATTGCTTTGGGAGATGGTGGTCGGGCATACAGACAACGTGGTCGGCCCAGCGGAGTTAATGGCGGAGGACCATTGCTTCAATGCTGGTGGTCTTTGCTTCTTCCGGCATGCTGACATTTGTCCACCTGTCTTCCCAAAAGATTTGCAGGATTTTCCGGAGGCAGCGCTGATGGAATCGTTCCAGGAGTTGTATGTGACGTCTGTAGACAGTCCACATCTCATAGGCGTATAACAGGGTTGGGGAAGACAGTAGCTTTATAAACATCACCTTGGTATTCCTACGGATGTCGCGGTCTTCAAATACTCTGTGCTTCATTTGGAAAAAAAGCTGCACTCACAGAGCTCTGGCGGTGTTGTAGTGGAGTAGGAGACTTCGCCACGCATGTTCTCCGAGGCACTGATCGAAGATCCCTGTCCCCCCATGCCAGCAGGGCTGCTCCTCTCCTTCCCCCTCTCCCAGACGGAGCCACTTCTGAGGCTGGTGGGGAAGGGGGTGGGTGGCCCTTGCGGGTTTCTTCCGCTCTTAGGATTCTCTGATACTGGGACAACATTGCACAGCACCTTTCCCTTGGAAACAGCTTGAGAGCTTGAACAGAGTGGCTCTGGAGCTGTGATCCCAAAGTCCTGCGCCTCCTCTTCAGGTGTTTTAGACCACATTCTAAGCCGAGGGCCAGTTCACAGTCCCTCAGGCTGTTGGGGGGCCGGACTAGAGCTTGAAAAAAACAAACAAACACTAACCAATTCCTAGGCACACTGCATATATCTCATTTGTAGTGCAAAAAAACCCCATACAATATTTACAATGAAGAATACTTTTAACCAACATAAACAAAACAATAGTATTTCAATGTGAAGTGTGGGCCTGCTTTTGGCTGATGAGAGAGTCAAGTTAATTAGAATAGCTCACTGTTTTTCTGCAGTTTATATTAGGAAGGTTTTTGTAGGATTGCACTCAATCCCTGATAGGCTAAAGTGCATCAAAACCTTTTAATTGCCTTAATAATTACTGGTAAGGCTTCTTAACCAGTTCACGAAACATTTAGGTAAGCTTCCAGGCAGCCCCTTCAAATTAGTTACAACTAAACACAAGGAAATGTAAGCTTTTAAAAATAGATCCACCTTTATTGGCAGATAACCATGATTAGAATCATAAATTAAAATTTGGTGGAGCCTTTATTCTCAGATAAAAGTATGTAATAACATTTAAAAATATTATGTTCCTAGTTTGAAAGTATTATTTCCTGTTTAATTGTGTGGTATGTACATTGAAAGTAGTTCTATTCCAGAAACCTCATTTTTTGTGGCTATGTTGAATTGGTTGAGACTCAAATAGATATTCATTGAAAAACTATAGCAAAATATGCTTCAGGGTGTCCCACAAAAACAAAGTTTATGCATTTAATAAACCTTTTCCATGTTTTTATGATAGACCCAATTAGGAAATGACATGTATAACCCAGGAACAAAAATAATGTTACATAGTGTAATCAAACAAGGATTGAAATTCCACCTGTAGGGTTGTTATGTTGGATCTACACTGCCCTATAATCCAGATTGAGAATGTGGATTAACTGTATTGATGGAGCCGCCGGTGGCGCAGTGGGTTAAACCCCTATGCTAGCAGGACTAAGGCCGACAGGTCCAAATCCGGGGAGAGGCAGACGAGGTCCCTCTATCAGCTTCAGCTCCTCATGCGGGGACATGAGAGAAACCTCTCACAAGGATGATAAAAACATCAAATAATCTGGGCGTCCCCTGGGCAACATCCTTGCAGACGGCCAGTTCTCTCACACCAGAAGCAACTTGCAGTTTCTCAAGTCGCTCCTGACACAACAAAAAAAACTGCATTGATCTGGATTATAGGACAGTGTAGACAGATATAATCCAGTTCAATTAAGTTAATCCACATTCTGAAACGGGACTATAGGAAATCAAATCAGCTTCAAACATTTAAATCCAAAACTCTGGTTGTTTCACCTCAGATTTAATCCCAAAAGTTGATGTCCAAAAAATGTCCCTGGTGATTTGTGATCCTGGTTTGTTCATTAACTACAGATAGGTAAAGTAGCAAAATGAGATTAGTTTAAGACAGGAAGTTTATGCTTTCAGTCTTCTTCTGTGGCATGTTTTCGCTGCAGCTTGCCAAGGGATCTTGTAGCACCTTTGAGCCTGACTGAGCAAGAAGTTGGTAGCATAAACTTTCGTAGATTATGAAATGCTAAGTGGCAGTTTAGCGTCTCTGTGCTCTGGATGCAGTGTGTTCTTACTGTATTTTTTGCAGCTTGCTGAAAATTGGCAAGTTCTCCCAGGCTGAATGTGTGTTGGGGGTAATGTTCTTTTTCCTGTAACCTTTCTCCCCTCTCACTTGGCTCTAGTCTCTCCTATTTTGCAGCCTGTCTCTTGGCTGCCCCCTCATTAACATTCCTTTGCATTCTTCTTTCTTAGCTCAGTTAGGGTTGGGCATTTGACCAGTCAGAAAAAAATGGCTCCTTTGAATAGTGAAGTAATGACCAAATGCTTTACAGTATGAACTTGAGCAACAGACTTATTCACAGCTTCTGTGCTTATATTAATTAGAAAGATGTTTGGTGAAACAATGGTATTATCTGTTCTTGATTGGCCGTCTGCAAGGACATTGCACAGGGGACGCCCAGATGATTTGATGTTTTTATCATCCTTGTGGGAGGCTTCTCTCATGTTCCTTCATGAGGAGCTGGAGCTGATAGAGGGAGCTCATCCGCCTCTGCCCGAACCTGCGACCTGTCAGTCTTCAGTCCTGCTGGTACAGGGGTTTAACTCACTGCGCATACCAGAAGCGACTTGTAGTTTCTCAAATTGCTTCTGACATGATGAAAAAAAATTAAAAATCTGTTCTTGATTTACATTGACATATGAAAGTGTTACGTGATCTTGGAAATGAGACTTTCAACCCTGGCTAGTACAGCCAACATTTGCTGAAGTTAGAGGGGTGAAACTTCCACAAAAATGAGAAAACTGAATGAAAACAAAGTTTGGTTTTACCCGAGAGAACACCCCTCTAGAAATCTCTAGGTTTCCTAGCACAATTCCACGGTGAAATGCCTGATAGATGTTGACCACAGAATTAGACTGGAGGATCTCAAAATTTTCAGAGAGATCATAGTAACCAAATCTGCAAATCATGAAATCTGCAAAAATGAAACTTGAAAATGTGGGGAGCCAACAATACTTGGATGGGAGACTGTGTCCAATTGTGTCCAATTCTGGACACCACAATTGAAGAGAGATATTGACAAGCTGGAATATTGACAAGCTGGAGGCCTAAACAGCTAGAGGGCCACAGTTTGAGGATGCCTGGCCTAAAGGCTCTTCTGAACAGTCAGGCCTGTTTGTGAGTGGGCCCAGGAAGTTATGTTTTATTCCCGATTTCAACCTGCTAGTCACCAATCCTTCTGTGGCAAATGGGAAACTCATCCTTACTTTGTGTGGGTCTTAAAAGGCCTTTGAGCAATATATTCCTTTTGTCCGCAACCCCTTTGCACACAACATATCGCTGCTGTTGTTTTGTTTTGTTTTGTAGATCTCTTTAAAATTTAAGCTTTGCATCCTTTTTACAGTTTCTTTAAGAGTAAAGATAACCTAACAATTCAGAATTTTAAAGGACATAAAATGGAAATATAAAAAATGCATGACTTTGAACAGCCAGATATTGCATTTGGCATAGCCTTATAAGAGCCAAATGTAACTTTGGGTGGTAAGTTTGGACTCTATAAGACTGTAGTAATGCAGCTCCCAGGAGCTCACACCAGCTTTGTCAGTTGTGAGGGATGATGGGGGCTGTAGTCAACACTTTCGAGTGCTACACATAATGTAGTCTGTCAAGATGTGATGGCACAACCTTTCCCAGCCAGGTGTTAATGTCTCAGGAGCCCTGCTGTGAGCCTCGGGGCTTCTGGAAAAGATTCTGGAAAAGATTGTTAAGGAAGTGGTCTGCAAACACTTAGAAACAAATGCAGTCATCGCTAATAGTCAACATGCATTTATCAAAAACAAGTCATGCCAGACTAATCTGATCTCTTTTTTCGATAGAGTTACAAGCTGAGTAGATGCGGGGAATGCCGTGGATGTAGCATACCTGGATTTCAGTAATGCCTTCAACAAGGTTCCCCATGACCTTCTGGCAAGGAAACTAGTCCAATGTGTGCTAGGCAAAACTACAGTGAGGTGGATCAGTAATTGGTTAAATGGACGAACCCAGAGGGTGATTCTCCCCAATGCTTCCTCTTCATCCTGAAAAGAAGTGACAAGAGGAGTGCCACAAGCAGGGTTCCGTCCTGGGCCCGGTTCTGTTCCACATCTTTATTAATGACTTAGATGAAGGGCTAGAAGGCAGGATCATCAAGTTTGCAGACAACACCAAACTCCAGAGGACAGGAGCAGGATTCAAAACGATCTTGACAGATTAGAGATGAATGGCCAAAACTAACAAAATGAAGTTTGTTCAACAGTGACAAATGCAAGATACTCCACTTTGGCAGGAAAAACAATGCAAAGATACAGAATGGGGGACAATGCCTGGCTCGAGAGCAGTATGTGTGAAAAAGATCTTGGGGTCCTCGTGGACAACAAGTTAAACAGGAGCCAACAATGTGATGTGGCGGCAAAAAAAGCCAATGGGATTTTGACCTGCATCAATAGAAGCATAGTGTCTAGATCTAGGGAAGTAATGCTACCCCTCTATTCTGCTTTTGTTAGACCACACCTGGAATATTGTGTCCAATTCTGGGCCCCACAATTCAAGAGAGATATTGACAAGCTGGAATGTGTCCAGAGGAGGGCGACTAAAATGATCAAGGGTCTGGAGAACAAGCCCTATGAGGAGTGGCTTAAGGAGCTGGGCATGTTTAGCCTGAAGAGAAGGCTGAGAGGAGATATGATAGTCATGTATAAATATGTGAGAGGAAGCCACAGGGAGGAGGGAGCAATCTTGTTTTCTGCTTCCCTGGAGACTAGGACGCGGAACAATGTCTTCAAATTACAAGAGAGGAGATTCCATCTGAACATGAGGAAGAACTTCCTGACTGTGAGAGTCGTTCAGCAGTGGAACTCTCTGCCCTGGAGTGTGGTGGAGGCTCCTTCTTTGGAAGCTTTTAAACATAGGCTGGATGGACATCTGTCAGGAGTGCTTTGAATGCAATATTCCTGCAGGGGGTTGGACTAGATGGCCCATGAGGTCTCTTCCAACTCTATGATTCCTAGGTACAGAGTGTCTGGATATTAGTAATCGGGAGAAGACAAGATTTGTTATGGTGAATGCACCAATTCTTTGTGTGACTTTTTTCCTTTCCTTTTTCTAGATTGATGTTGCAGATTAAAGGAGCCATAACCCGAAAAGTAACATTATTACTGTCTTCAACCTGTGGATGATCAAGACTCTTAATTATCCCCACCCAAACTCTTCCTCGGGACTTGGTGGCTCTTCTGAGTGCAAGACGTGTGCTGCTCTTTGCTGTCCCAAGACTTTCCTGTGGCCATGGATACGGAGTCAACCTACTCCGAATATTCCCACTATTCAAGTCACTCCAGAAAAGCTCAGCGACAAGGGTATGAGTATATTGCTCTGTCTTTTTAAATAGTGTTTTACCATTTAGTGTGCATGGTTCACTACCAAAATGGTATTTGTTTTTTTTTTTTAAAGATGACATATTTCAAAGGAAGATGTTTTTCTTTAGAAAATTAATTTTAAAGACATCTTCCAGAAATATGTAGGACTAATTCAGAACAATTGTATCTATTCCTTTATAAATTTTCCTATTCATTCCAGAATACTGGTGTTAATTAAGTGTATTAGTAAGCCTTTTGACACACAGCTTAAATATCTTTCTTAAGTCAGACCAAAGGCCTTTATAATTCAAGATTCTGTTCACAGTGTGCTTGCTCACATGTCTGTGGGTCAATCACTGCT
Organism: Anolis sagrei; assembly: GCF_037176765.1. Lineage (NCBI taxonomy): Eukaryota > Metazoa > Chordata > Lepidosauria > Squamata > Anolidae > Anolis > Anolis sagrei. The sequence goes on along the minus strand of NC_090022.1, from coordinate 166,679,880 downwards.
AATTCAGATGCAATCGTAAAGCTGATTTTTTTTGTCCTGTGTATGCTTGATTTTACACTTGTTTAAACTTAATCACATTTGTCATTTTACTGTTCATTCTCAGTTTGGAGACTTTTGGAGCTCCCTGCAATCCTTTTTTATTCCAATTATCTAGGCTTCCTGCTTTGGAGATCTTTCCCGGAGCAAGAAGTAACATGTCCATCCACCTTTTAGTCTCACCCTCCTAGAAGAAGCTCCCTAAATAAACATGTGCGTGTCTTGAGGGCACCCACGCCAGAGCAAGCTTGGCACAGTATTTAGTTTCTAGTCTGAACATGGTGTGTCATTATTTTGAGTGACGTCACTGTCGGCTTTGTATTACAGTTGCAGAACTGCCTGCATTGTTATCACACTGTAAACTGCAAAAACTGCAAAATGTGGAAAACTTTCCATGTACACCGAGGTTGGATGCATCTGTTTTGTTGGTGTGGTTTGCTTTTACATAGATCTTTTGCGTTTGAGAAAGGCTGCAGGTTTTCAATATTTGGAGCCAGTGATTCCCAAGAAATTAAGTAGAATATGGTAGTATGCCACTGGAAAGCCTGGATATAGTTTGATATAACTCTCAATGGAGATGTCTTATTTACTTATTTACTGTTTTGAAATAAGTCTTATTTACTTATTTCAAAACATTTAACATAATGCAGTTGTCTTGTTACATTGTCTATTCTCTGATTTTGTTGCGCTTTGGGCCTGGAAACATCAATGACCACCACACCACACAAGATTATAAGCAAACAATTTATTGTAAAAACATATTAAAACATATATAAAATCAGGAATAAGAAAGGAAGATATATAATTCAAAAATGCTTAGCAATAGGTAATAACCAAACAATAATCCAAATGTCTCATAAAGTTCCAAAGGTGACAAAGTCCAGGAACAGCCAGAAATCACAGGTACAGCTTAAGTCCACAATTAAGAAGGCATAACTAGAAAAACTTGATGAGGAATACATGAACATGAACATGAACATTGAAAACTTCCAGAATATATATAAAGTCCAAAATCAAAACTTGAACCAGGAACAAGAGAACTCAGGCTTAGCTTCTCACTCTAACGCAGCGTTGTCTAAATAGACCTTAAGGTAAACAACTTGTTTAATAGACACCCATGAAATCATTCCATTTCCCATGAATTCCTTCACAACTTTCCCATGTAATCTCTCTGAACGACACAATCTATTTTCTGCTTTTTCAAAAAAAATTGGTCTGACCCTTTGATCTTTGGGCTGCCTAGGCACATTCCAGGCCTGCATTCTGAGCTAAGCAATGGGTTATCTCCTAGACAAAAAAAAACTTGCAAAGCTGCTGCTGCTTTGTGGGCAGACCTTAGCAGGAGAATGAAAGGGTCATTTTGTGATACCACTTTCTTCCTCTTTCATGGAAAAGGAGCCGAGACAGGCACAAATCGCCTCGGAGTAAAGATGGCAGTCGCTCTGAGAAATCCGTTACCATTCAGGCGCCACCTACAGATCCATTGTTGGGAAATGATTCTCGGGCAGAAGAAGGTCAGGTAAGGAATGAGAAAGGGCAAATAGCAGGGAAAGGGTTTTCTATCAATTGATGTATTGCTAGGTATATCACCATCCCCTTTCACAAAGATGATGATGATGATAATAAACTTTACTATAATCCACCCTATCTTTCAGATTTATTAATTTCATGTAATAAGCATTGCATACATAAGTATAAAACTGATAAAAATAGAAGGAGCACAAGCGGTTAAATAATTTTTGACCAAAACTGGGCAACAGACCACATTGTCTGTAGCTTTAAACAATTTTTCCTCTCTACATGAGGCAGGTATTGTAGACAAGCATACAGATGCGGAATTGTTTGTTCTGATCCACAATCGCACAAGGTGGATGGTTCTTCTAGGTAGTTCCATTTTGCCAGGAATCAGGGACATCCAGGTTGCCCATTCTTGGTTTGCCCCTGGAGTAAGACTGTCCTGGGGACCATCCAATCGGGATTTCCTCGTTTAACTTCCCAGGGGGATGTTCTTGCTGTTGCTGGAGGAACATTAAGAGGAGTGGTGGTTTTCATGTAGCTTTTCCTTGATTTGGGTCTACTGGGAGGAGACTGATTGCCATGTAGTGAATCATAGAGTCATAGAACCATTGAGATGGAAGACACCTCATGGGCCATCCAGTCCCAAGAAGCAGGAATCACATTTAGTGGATGGCTTTCACGGTGTTCAACCTTATTTCTCTCACAGTTGGCAGCAACTTCCCATCGCACGTCCGGGGGGGGGGGGGGGGGGCATTGCCACCTAGCCTGTAGAGTCTATCAACAGGTGTAGATTTGAGACATCCTGTGGTTATTCTGCATGTTTTGTTCAGTGCTGGCAGTTGAGTAAGACAAGGCCAGGTCTGATGTTCTTATTAATTTTGGGTCTGCTCCCCATGTGCTGCAAGTCAGTTTCCACATGATGTTATTGCATGCAGCAATCCTGTGCTTGGAGTTCATGCAGTATTTTCTAAAGGTTAGTGTTCGATCTAAGGTTATTTATTTATCGTGTCAGGAGCATACCTAACAGTTGCATTGCATTTTTAACGAACAAACAAATAGAACACAAAGTTAACAAGCTTGGTAGTTGATTAAATGTCCTTTGACCAGTAGCTGGGCACTTGGAGTGCCTCTGGTGTTGCTGCAAGAGGGTCCTCCATTGTGCATGTGCTCAGGTTGCATTGCAGCAGGTGGTCTGTAGTTTGCTCTTCTCCACACTCGCATGTCATGGATTCCACTTTGTAGCCCCAATTCTTAAGGTTGGCTCTGCATCTCGTGGTGCCAGAGCACAGTCTCTTCATAGAATCATAGAATCAAAGAATCAAAGAGTTGGAAGAGACCTCATGGGCCATCCAGTCCAACCCCCTGCCAAGAAGCAAGAATATTGCATTCAAAGCACCCCTGACAGATGGCCATCCAGCCTCTGTTTAAAAGCTTCCAAGAAGGAGCCTCCACCACACTCCGGGGCAGAGAGTTCCACTGCTGAACGCCTCTCACAGTCAGGAAGTTCTTCCTCATGTTCAGATGGAATCTCCTATATTGTAGTTTGAAGCCATTGTTCCTTGTCCTAATCTCCATGGAAGCAGTAAACAAGCTTGCTCCCTCCTCCCTGTGGATTCCTCTAACATGGCTATCATATCTCCTCTCATCCTTCTCTTCTACATGCTAAACATGTCCAGCTCCTTAAGCCGCTCCTCCTCTCCAGACCCTTGATCATTTTAGATGCCCTCCTCTGGAGACATTCCAGCTTGTCAATATCTCTCTTGAATTGTGGTGCCCAGAATTGGACACAATATTCCAGGTGTGGTCTAACCAAAGCGGAATAGAGGGGTAGCATTACTTCCCTGGACCTAGACACTATGCTCCTATTGATGCAGGCCAAAATCCCATTGGCTTTTTTTCCTGCCACATCACATTGTTGGCTCATGTTTAACTTGTTGTCCACGAGGACTCCAAGATCTTTTTCACACGTACTGCTCTCGAGCCAGGCATTGTCCCCCATTCTATATCTTTGCATTTCGTTTTTCCTGCCAAAGTGGAGTATCTTGCATTTGTCACTGTTGAACTTCATTTTGTTAGTTTTGGCCCATCTCTCTAATCTGTCAAGATGGTTTTGAATTCTGCTCCTGTCCTCTGGAGTATTGGCTATCCCTCCCAATTTGGTGTTGTCTGCAAACTTGATGATCATGCCTTCTAGCCCTTCATCTAAGTCATTAATAAAGATGTTGAACAGGACCGGGCCCAGGACGGAAACCTGCTTATGGCACTCAGCTCGTCACTTCTTTTCAGGATGAAGAGGAAGCATTGGGGAGAATCACCCTCTGGGTTCATCCATTTAACCAATTACAGATCCACCTCACCGTAGTTTTGCCTAGCCCACATTGGACTAGTTTGTTTGCCAGAAGGTCATAGGGGACCTTGTCGAAGGCCTTACTGAAATCCAGGTACGCTACATCCATGGCATTCCCCGCATCTACCCAGCTTGTAACTTTATCGAAAAAAGAGATCAGAGTAGTCTGGCATGACTTGTTTTTGATAAATGCATGTTGACTATTAGCAATGACCGCATTTGTTTCTAAGTGTTTGCAGACCATTTCTTTAACAATCTTTTCCAGAATCTTGCCTGGTATCAATGTGAGGCTGATCGGACAGTAATTGTTTGGGTCATCCTTTTTTCCCTTCTTGAAGATTGGGACCACGTTGGCCCTCGTCCAACTTCTCCTGTTCTCCAAGAACTTCTCCTGTTCTCCAAGAACTCTCAAAGATGATTGCCAATGGTTTGGAAATGACTTCCGCTAGTTCCTTCAATACTTTTGGGTGTAGTTGATCTGGCCCTGGGGATTTGAACTCATTTAGAGCAGCCAGGTATTCCTGGACGACTTGTTTCCCAATTTGGGGTTGATTGTCCTCTAATCCCTCATCCACTCCGTCTTGCTGAGGTTGAAGATGACTTTCTTTTTGTGAGATGAGCGAGGCAAAGAAGGCATTAAGTAGTTCTGCCTTTTCCCTACCCACTGTCAGCATTACCCCATCTTCTCCTCGAAGAGGCCCTATCGCCTTCTTCTTCCCTTTTCTACTGACATAAGAAAAGAAGCCCTTTTTAATATTTTTAATGTCCCTGGCAAGACTGAGTTCGTTTTGTGCTTTAGCCTTGCGGACCTTTTCCCTACAGGTGTTGGCTTTTTGTTTGAATTCTTCTTTGGTGATTTCTCCCTTTTTCCACTTCTTGTGCATGTCTCTTTTGTGTTTTGGCACAGTTAGAAGTTCTTTGGACATCCATTCTGGCTTCTTTGCACTTGTCCTATTTTTTCTCTTTGTTGGCATGGTTTGCAATTGCGCCTTGAGTATTTCACTCTCGAGAAATTCACATCCATCCGTAAGTCCCTTGTCTTTTAATATCTGTGTCCAAGGAATGCTGCTCAGTGTTTCCTTCATTTTTCAAAAATCAGCTCTCCTAAAGTCCAAAATGCGGATTTGACTTGTCTTAGTTTCGGCCTTCCTTTGTACCTCAAATTGCAGGAGCACACGGTCACTTACCCCTAAGGATCCGACCACTTCAACCGCATCGATCAGGTCCTCCGCATTTGTTAGGATGAAATTGTCTGCAAGGCAAGTGAGGAATTTGTTGGACCTTGTACTCTTGGCCAAGTTTGTTTCTCAGCAAATATCGGGATAGTTGAAATCGCCCATGACTACTACATCTCTTCTCTGTGCCTGTTTTGTCAACTGTTGGCAGAAGACTTCATCAAGTTTTTCCTCCTAGTGTTGGTTTCTAATATATGTAATTTCTTTATGCTTGTGGGTAAACAGTATTGCTTGCCGTTTCTTTGTCAGTGTTGATGTGGAGATTGTTTAGTTTGCTTGCTCTTGAACATAGAACATATTATTGTCCTTTAGGGATCCCTTTAAAATCTATGATATTATATCCATCATATGCGTGTGTGTGAGAATCATATATACCTATCTATATCTATGGCTGGATGGCTCTTTGTCAGGAGGGCTTTGATTATGTTTTCTTGCCCTCGTGAAGGGAGTTGGACTGGATGGTCTTATTTCTCAATTTGGGAGTTGGGATCCCTAGGGGGGCCACAAGGGGGTGTTATAGGGGTCGTGAAGATCATCAGAAAACACAGTATTTTCTGTTGGTCATGGGGGTTCTGTGTGGGAGTTTGGGCCCAATGCTATCGTTGGTGGGGTTCAGAATGCTCTTGGATTGTAGGTGAACTATAAATTCCAGTAACAACAACCCCCAAATGTCTTATTTTCCCAAACTCCATCTGTGTTCACATTTGGGCATATGAAGTATTTGTGCTAAGTTTGGTCTAGATCCATCATTGTTTGAATCCACAGTGCTCTCTTGATGTAGGTGAACTACAACTCCCAAACTCAAGGTCAATGCCCACCAAACCCTTCTAAGTGTTTTCTGTTGGTCATGGGAATCCTGTGTACCACGTTTGGTTCAATTCCATCATTGGTGGAGTTCAGAATGTTCTTTGATTGTAGGTGAATTATAAATCCAAGCAACTATAACTCCCAAAGGACAACATCAATTTTTTAGTGATAGTCACTCCCTGGGTTATTAGGTGTCTTGTGGCCAAATTTGGTGCCAATTTGTCCAGCGGTTTTTGAGTTATGTTAATCCCACGAACGAACATTACATTTTTATTTATATAGATAATTGTAGTTCATGTAACAATGTGGACCAAGCTGTCTGGCAATTATGTGCCTTATTAGAAGTGTAATGGGATTGAGATTGTTCTACAGTTATCTCATATCTTTCCTGCTCTTGAAACGTAAATTCATTCATGATAGTCAGCTTTATTTATTTATCCTGTCAGTATCAACCAGACAATTGTATTACATTTTTAACAAACAGACAAAATAGAGTTTGCAAGCTTGGTAGTTGATTAAATGTTCTTTGACCAGTAGCTGGCCACTTGGAGTGCCTCTGGTGTTGCTGCAAGGAGGTCCTTCATTGTGCATGTGGTTGCATTGCAGCAGGTGGTCAGTGGTTTGCTCTTCTCCACACTTGCATGTCGTGGATTCCACTTTGTAGCCCCATTTCTTGAGGTTTGGCTCTGTATCTCATGGTGCTAGAGTGCAGTCTGTTCAGCATCTTCCAGATCGCTCATTTTTCTGTGTGCCCAGGGGGGAGTCTCTCATTTGGTATCAGCCATTGATTGAGGTTCTGGGTTTGAGCCTGTCACTTTTGGACTCTCGCTTGCTGAGGTGTTCCAGCAATTCTGTAGATCTTAGAAAACTATTTCTTGATTTAAGTCATTGATGTGCTGGGTGATACCCAAACAAGGGATGAGCTGGAGATGTCTCTGCCTTCGTCCTTTCACTATTGGCTGCTACTTCCCGGTGGATGTCAGGTGGTGCGATACCAGCTAAACAGTGTAATTTCTCCAGTGGTGTAGGGTGCAGACACCCTGTGATAATGCGACAAGTCTCATTAAAAGCCACATCCACTGTTTTAGCGTGGTGAGATGTGTTCCAAACTGGGTATGCATACTCAGCAGCAGAGTAGCATAGCGCAAGGGCAGATGTCTTCACTGTGTCTGGTTGTGATCCCCAGGTTGTGCCAGTCAGCTTTCGTATGATATTGTTTCTTGCACCCACTTTTTGCTTGATGTTCAGGCAGTGCTTCTTGTGGGTCAGAGCACGGTCCAGAGTGATTCCCAGGTATTTGGGTGCGCTGCAATGCTCCAGTGGGATTCCTTCCCAGGTGATCTTCTGAGCCAGGGATGCTTGTCTGTTCTTGAGATGAAAAGCACATGTCTGTGTTTTAGATGGGTTAGGGATCAGCTGGTTTCCCCTGTAATAGGCAGTAAGGGCACCTAGATCTTCGGAGAGCTTCTGTTCAACCATCTCAAAGCTCCCTGCTTAAGCAGTAATGGCACGATCATCAGCATAGATGAAGCTCTCTGTCCCTTCTCGCAGTGGCTGGTCATTTGTGTAAATGTTTAACATTGATGGAGCAAGCACGGTCTCCTAAGGCAGGCCATTCTTCTGTTTCTGCCATCTGCTTCTCTGGTCCTGGAACTCAACAAAAAAGTTCCTGTTTTGTAGCAGGTTTTCTATGAGGCTGGTGAGGTGGTAGTTCTTTGTGATATTATACATTTTTCTCAGGAGGAGGCGGTGGTTCACAGTATCATAAGCTGCTGACAGGTCTATGAAGACAGTTCCTGTGATCTGCTGCCTTTCAAAGCCATCTTCTATGTGCTGAGTCAGGTTCAGCACTTGCAATGTGCAGCTTTTGCCTTTCCTGAAGCCAGCTTGCTGTGGGATCAGACATTGGTCTATTTTTTCCGTAATTCTATGCAAAATAAGTCTCTCCAGAGCTTTGTAGAGGTGGCACAACAGGGAGATTGGTATGTAGCTTTTTGGATCCTTACAGTCTTTGCCTGGCTTCAGGATGGCGATGACTCTTGCTTTCCTCCAGATTTTGGGGATCTGACAGGATGCAGTGCAGTTGTTCATAAGCTCCATCAGCCAGCACCTTGCTTTTGGACCAAAGTTCTTGATTTGTTCCATCCGTAGATCATCCAGGCCAGCTGCTTTGCCATTTTTACATTTATTGAGAGCCATGTCCAATTCAGTAGATGTAAAGGGTTCATGAAGGTTCTCAATCTCTGGTTGCCTGGCTATTGGTTTCTTTCCTACTTTGGTGGCAAGGTTGGGTTTCCCATTCTTCAAGAGTTGGTGTGCTATCTGATCTGCCTTTATGTTGGCATGGGTATTAGTTTGTGAGGGGTCATTGCTCAGCCGTCTTAGCAGCCTCCACACCTTCCGGCTGCTCCTGCCCATGTCGACCTGATAGTCAGCTGCAACACCTAGTGTAATAGTATCTATGGTACAATGGTCCCTTTTCATGTTACAAAATTTTGAGTTCTTTTCAGGAAATCACATCCTACTCCACGTAATGATGGTTGTATATGCTTTTTGTTTAAACCTTGATTTTCTTATGCATGCTGACAAACTATTATTAAATTACTGTCAAATATTGTTAAAGGCCTTAGTAATGTCAATACATATATGAGAGTTTATCCTTATTTCATCCTGAAATCATTGGTTTTCATCCGCACAAGAGGCATCTGAAGGTTCCCTGAATGTCAGGAGCTGGCATACAATTGAGTCACCTTTTTTTTCCTTTTCAGGATGACAACTGGGGTGAGACCACAACAGCCATCACAGGGACTTCAGAGCACAGTGTGTCCCAGGAGGACCTTGCTGGGCTCAGCAAAGACTTGGAGGACAGCGTTGGCTTGGACTGCAAGCGTTACCTTGTCTTCACAGTGGCAGCCATCCTGGGCCTTCTGGTCTTCCTTACTCCCATTGCCTTTATTCTGCTCCCCCAGATCCTGTGGAGAAGTGAGTTGGAGCCATGTGGAACAGCTTGCGAGGGACTCTTCATCTCTGTCGCTTTCAAACTCCTGATACTCTTGATTGGCACCTGGGCGCTTTTCTTTCGCCAACCCAAGGCAGACCTCCCGAGAGTGTTCGTGTTCCGTATCCTCACTTTGGTCCTTATATTTCTACTGATGTTTTCCTACTGGTTGTTTTATGGTGTTCGCATTTTGGAATCCAAGGACCTCAATTACCATGGAATCGTACAGTTTTCTGTGTCCCTGGTGGATGCTCTGCTTTTTGTTCACTATCTTGCTATCATAGTATTGGAACTGAGGCAGCTGCAGCCAATGTTCACGGTCAAGGTGGTTCGATCAACAGATGGAGAATCGCGCTATTATAGCTTGGGACACTTGAGGTAGGTCTGAGGTCTAACTTTTATGGGAATGTTTAGAAAGCAATTTCATCTTGATCAACTTCCTGTTCTTTTTTAAAGGGTTCGTTTGAAAAGTATTTAAAGAATTAAAAAAAATAATTTTTGAAATTAAAAATCTAAAATATACATTTTAAAACAACAAAATCTTTGATATCACCAGTGTCACATTAGTCAGTGGCTTTGCTGGCTGATTTTGCATCTGCTTACAGTTATGGACAGACAGTTTTAATTCCTAGCTTTGAATCGATAATCTGCAAAAATAAGAATATTCAATGTAAAGTAGCTGTATAGTAAAAACAAAGATCAAAGACGGGCGATAGATGTATTGTTGTTGTGATAGTTATATGAGGGGCTGCTGATAAGTCTTTGGCTTTACCCAGAAAGAAACGAGATAGGAAGATGAAATTTTATATTTATTCCACATACTCTCCACTGATATCAGCACACTTCTTACATCAGTATTCCAAGTTCTGTAAGCCTTGCAAAAAGGAGGATTTCGGTTGTGCCTCAAACCAGTCGTTCATAGCAGCCATGGCATCAGAAATTGTGTGAAATTTGGTACCCTTGAGGTGTTTCTTCAGGTTTGAAAACAGATGATAGTTGGAGGAAACTAGATCCGGTGAATAAGGTGGGTGGTCAACCAGCTGGAAGCCTAACTCCACCAGTTTTACCATGGTCACTTGTGCAGTGTGAGCAGAGACGTTGTCTTGCAGAAACAAGATTCCTTTGGACAGCTTGTCATGCCTTCTGGTCTTCAGAGCTGCCTTCAGTTGGTCCAAAAGTTCAATGTAATACCTTGCATTGATGGTGGAACCATTTTTAAGGTAGTCCACTATCAGCACACCGTCCTTATCCCAAAACACAGATGCCATTACCTTAGTGGCTGATTTTTGCACCCCGAACTTCTTTGGATGAGGAGAAGAACTGTGCCTCCACTCTTTTGACTGCTCCTTGGTTTCAGGGTCATACAAATAAATCCTGGTCTCTCCATAGTGACGCATTAATCCAGGAAGTTCTTATCAGTTTAGAAACAAAATGAAGTTCAACAGTGACAAATGCAAGATACTCCACTTTGGCAGAAAAAATGAAATGCAAAGATACAGAATGGGGGACGCCTGGCTCGAGAGCAGTACGTGTGAAAAAGATCTCGGAGTCCTCGTGGACAACAAGTTAAACATGAGCCAACAATGTGATGTGGCGGCAAAAAAAGCCAATGGGATTTTGGCCTGCATCAATAGGAGCATAGTGTCTAGATCTAAGGAAGTAATGCTACCCCTCTATTCTGCTTTGGTTAGACCACATCTGGAATATTGTGTCCAATTCTGGACACCACAATTCAAGAGAGATATTGACAAGCTGGAATGTGTCCAGAGGAGGGCGACTAAAATGATCAAGGGTCTGGAGAACAAGCCCTATGAGGAGCGGCTTAGGGAACTGGGCATGTTTAGCCTGAAGAAGAGAAGGCTGAGAGGAGATATGATAGCCATGTATAAATATGTGAGAGGAAGCCACAGGGAGGAGGGAGCAAGCTTGTTTTCTGCTTCCTTGGAGACTAGGACGTGGAACAATGGCTTCAAACTACAAGAGAGGAGATTCCATCTGAACATTAGGAAGAACTTCCTGACTGTGAGAGCCGTTCAGCAGTGGAACTCTCTGCCCCGGAGTGTGGTGGAGGCTCCTTCTTTGGAAGCTTTTAAGCAGAGGCTGGATGGCCATCTGTCAGGGGTGATTTGAATGCAATATTCCTGCTTCTTGGCAGGGGGTTGGACTGGATGGCCCATGAGGTCTCTTCCAACTCTTTGATTCTATGATTCTATGATTGACAAATGGATTGGGAAGTTTTCAATCACATGCTTTTCCGATCTGTTGTCAAACATTTGGGGACCCACTTTGCAGATGGCATCTTCATGTTCAAATGTTCATGGATAATGACACAAACATGTTCATGAGAAATCCCCATGATGTCTGCTATTCCTTTAGCTGAAATTCGCTGATTCTCCAGTAGGAGGTTGCTAACAGCACTGACAATCGCCAGAACAACAACCACTCTCAGTCATCCAGAATGTTCCTCATCATTGGTGCTGAAGTGGCCCGTTTTAAATTTGGCAATCCAGTTCTTAACTGTAGAATATGAAGGGCATTGATCCCCCAATGTCTGTGATATATCACCATGAATATCCTTCTTGGACTTCCTTTGCAGAAACAGGAATTTTATCACTCCTCTGCTCTCATTTTCTGTGAATATCACCTTAGACTCCGCCATTTTGTTTTCCCGCATGCCTAGATCACTGTTGCCATAAGCTACAAACACAAAATTTTGAAAACATACATTAGACACATAAGGCTTTCATGTGATGTAACATTCGTTACCATAGAAACAAAAAAGAACACAAAGCTAAAGACTCAAGTCAACTCTACATTATGATAATCGTCTCTGAGGATTATCTAGGCAAGATTTATTCAAAGGAGTATTGCTATTGTGTTTCCCTCAGAGTATGACGTGTCTAGGGTTATCCAGAGGGTCTCTATGGCTGAACAGGGATTCAAATAATAGTTTCCCAGAATCCCAGTCCAACATTCAAGCCATTACACTGTCTCATAGTATATTTGTTAGGACCACTAACATTGTATCAAAATTGTATAAATGTGACTCAAATGTTTTGGTTTTTTAATTATTATTTTTACAACTTCACTAGGCAAAATAGTGCAAGAATTAGAATAGGGAATACACAAGGTTGTCAAAATCTGACCTTGTGTGTTGGCCAGAGACATACACACTGCAAGAGACTTACACACTGGCCAACACACAAGGTCAGATTTTTCCTTATGTTATCCTTTCACATATTTATATGTGCTGATCATGTATCCTCTCAGGCATCTCTTCTGCAGACAGAATATACCCAACTCTTTAATCCATTCGTCATAGGAATTCATGGTCTCCAGACGTTTGATCATTTTAGTACCCCTCCTCTGGACATGTTAGCATTTTTACGAATGAAGCAAAGTGTTTGAGGGACATCCGTAGGGATACCAAGGTGCTTGTTTATAAAGCTATTGTCCTCCCAATCCTGCTATACGCCTGCGAAACATGGACTGTCTACAGATGTCACATGCAACTCCTGGAACGATTCTATCAGCGCTGCCTCCGGAAAATCCTGCACATCTCTTGGGAAGACAAGCGGACAAATGTCAGCGTGCTGGAAGAAGCGAAGACCAAGCAATGGTCCTCCACCATCAACTCCGCTGGACTGGCCATGTTGTCCATATGCTTGACCACCGTCTCCCAAAGCAGTTGCTCTACTCTGAACTCAAGAACGGAAAACGGAATGTTGGAGGACAGGAAAAGAGATTTAAAGTTGGTCTCAAAGCCAGCCTTAAAAACTCTGGCATAGACACTGAGAACTGGGAAGCCCTGGCCCTTGAGCGCTCCATTTGGTGGTCAGCTGTGATCAGCAGTGCTGTAGAATTTGAAGAGGCACGCATGGAGGGCGAAAGAGAGAAACATGCCAAGAGGAAGGCGTGTCAAACCGGGACTGCCCCCCACCTGGAAACCAATGCCCTCACTGTGGGAGAAGATGCAGATCAAGAATAGGGCTCCACAGTCACCTATGGACCCACCCCCAGGATACTACACTTGGAGGACTATCATCCTCGGGCTACGAGGGATCGCCTAAGTGAAGCGAAGCTGCGATGGCCAGTTAATGGCGTTTTCTCTCCATTTCCAATTACTAGAGTCATTGTTTAGGAAATCATAACTATTTTTTGTTGAGGAAAACATATGAAAACTATCAGTAACCTGTCGCATGTCTTCCTCTCTCCACACTTTTCGGAATCTGTTCCCTATCCTTGACAGTCAGCGGCATTTTGTCTGTGAACTCTTCCCAAGAGTTTGATTAGGTGATTTTAGAGACCAACAAGTCTTTGAAGTCTTGTATGTTTAGGGTGTACCAAAATAACATGACAATAAGAATAGTGATTATTTTCTTTTTTTCTTTTTTGATTTTTTAAAAACCTCTCCATATTTTGCTTGAAGATTGGGCTGAAAGAAAAGTTGCTGGGGAATTGTAGAGGCCTGTAGGAGCCCTTGATACAGTAGTTCTCTCTCTCTTTTTTTAAAATAATCTTTATTAGAAATATTTCAATATATGTATAAAAGTGGGGGATCGGAGGTAAAGGGATGGTTTTTGGCGGGGGGGGGGGAGGATGTGGAAGGGGGGGTAAGGAAGGGGAGGGGTCCTATACAAAAAAAAATCTAAGGGGGCTGGGGGGCATGTGGGAGAGAGGGGGAGGAGGGGTATGGATTTGGTTTGGGGGGGGGGGATAAAAAAGGGGAGGAGGTGGACTTCCCGGTCTTCTTTCTCTGCGTTTTGGCTTTCTTAAGTTTCTTGAGGGTTCTTACAAAAGTTTCTTCCTGTAGTTTCTCCCTTCTAATCTTGTTCTTCCTCTCTTTTTCCTTTCTTCTCACCTCTTTCCAGGGGTTCTCAACCTTTCTAATGCCACAATCCCTTAATACAGTTCCTCATGTGGTGGTGACCCCCAACAATAAAATTACTTTCGTTGCTACTTCATAACTGTAATTTTGCTATTGTTATGAATTGTAATGTAAATATCTGATATGCAGGGTGTATTTTCATTCACTGGATCAATCTGGGCACAAATACCCAATACACCCAAATCTGAATACTGGTGGGGTTGGGGGGAGTCATTCGGGAGTTGTGATTTCTGGGATTTATGGTTCAAATCGGGTACAATTAAAGAGCATCCTGAACTCCACCAATGATAGAATTGAACCAAATTTGGCACACATAATTCCCATGAACAAAAGAAAATACTGGCAGGGTTTGGTGGGCACTTGGAGTTGTAGTTCACCTACATCCAGAGAGCACTGTGTACTCAAACAATGGAGGATCTGGACCAAACTTGACACGAATACTCCATATGCCCAAGTGTGAACACTGGTGGAGTTTGGGGAAAATAGACATTGACCTTTGGGATTTGTAATTACTGGGATTTATAGTTTGCGTAAAATCAAAGAGTTTTCTGAACTCCACCAACAATAGAATTGGGCCAAACTTGACACACGGAATCCCCTTGACCAACAGAAAATACTGTGTTTTCTGATGGTCTTCGGTGACCCCTCTGATGCCCCCTCGTGACCCCCCAGAGGTCCCGACCCCCAGGTTGAGAAACACTGTGGGCTTGGAGCGCTATGGATTCCTCCTATGTTTGGAAGGAGTGTCAGTATTACTGCAGCTGTTCTGGCCGTTTGTTGATGGACGGAAAGAAGACATGAAGCAGGAAGGGCACCTTTAAAATAGTACTTCTTAAGATATCAGATGAATTGGCCTGGCATTTCTGCATCTAATGTGCTGGCGCCGTATTTCTGGCCATTGACTACAATTGTAAAGTTTCAACAGGTGGCTTAGAAATTGGTACCGCTGCACAGACTCCCATTTTGAGTGGCACTGCTTTAAATATTACAGGTATGCCACTTTGAAACCTGGAATCAATGTGGTGTAATTGTTTGAATGTTGTATTATGACTCTGGAGACCAATATTCCAATCCTTGTGTTGTCACTAAAGCCACAAAGCAATTTCACCTGAAGCATAAGGTCCAGCCACTATGAAACCCCTCCTTAATGCTTAAGTAATGTTTTAAGTCATTTACATTTGGTTACCTAGCTACCTTGCCTATTGGTATATTTCTTCCATTAATTTTGCTGTTTCCCAAGGAAATTTAGTAAGCAAGATTTCAAGGATGGAAATGGGGCTGTTCTGAGGCTAATCTGGGTGCTTGCACACTCCTGGTGGCTGCCACATAGTGCATTTGGATATGCTTCAATGCTACAAGGCTAGAGCTCTAGTTGACAAGTAGCAGTGTCATGTTCTGTCAGTTTGATTAGAGAGAGAAACCACTGACGTTTAATAGACTACAGAATCAAGTGTTTCAATGTTTCTCCCCATGTATACATGGTCATCTAGAGCAGTGCTTCTCAACCTTCCCAATGGAAAGACCCCTTCATACAGTTCCTTATGATGTGATCCCCAACCATAACATTATTTTCATTGCTACTTCATAACTGTCATTATTTTCATTGCTACTTCATAATGTAAATATCTGATATGCAGGGTGCATTTTCATTCACCAAATATAGCACAAATACCCAATATGTCCAAATTTGAATACTGGTAGGGTTGGGGGGGGGGGTTGGTTTTGTCATTTGGGAGTTGTAATTGCTGGGATTGATAGTTCACCTACAATCAAAGAGCAGTCTGAACTCCACCAATGATGGAATTAAACCAAACTTGGCACGCAGAACTCCCATGACCAACAGAAAACACTAGAAGGGTTTGGTGGGCATTGACCTTGAGTTTTGGAGTTGTAGTTCACCTACATGCAGAGAGAAGTGTGGACTCAAACAATGGTGGATCTGGACCAAACTTGGCACAAGTATTCAATATGCCCAAATATGAACACAGATGGAGTTTATGGAAAACAGACCTTGACATTTGGGAGTTGTAGTTGCTAGGATTTATAGTTCACCCACAAAGAGCATTCTGAACCCCACCAATGATAGAATTGGACCAAACTTCCTACACAGAACCCCCATGCCTTTAAGGGACTTTCTGGTTCACGCCTCCCTTCAGCCTTGCACGTTCTCCCTCACTCACACATGCGCCAAGCATGCCTGCTCTCCTTTTCCCGCTTAGAGTCTCAAAAACAGTCCTTCCCTTGGCCGAGAGGCCGGCTAATCACAGTGGAGGAGGGCTTTTGGTGAGAGGATTTGTCGTCTGTTTCCAAAAAAGAAAAGAAGGATAGGCAGAGAGATCTTCAGCTTTCTCTGCCAAAGGGGTTCCTAAGACCATCAGAAACATATGTTTTCCGATTGTCTTTGACGATCCTCTGAAACCCACTCACGCCCCCCCCCCCCAGGGGTCCCAACCCTCATGTTGAGAAACACTGATCTAGAGCCTTCTCTGGGATATACCAGTTTTGTGTACAGATTATGAGGGAGCATTCAAACACTCAGTGCCCCACTACTAGCACTGCCGGATTCTTAAAACAACAATAAGAATAGTTGACATTCATGACATGGTAGCACAGTAGATGTGCATATGTGGTGTAGAATTATTGCAGTTTGACATCACTGTAACTGTCATGGCTTAATTCTAGGGTTTTTTGGAAGTTCTGGTTTGGCAAAGACTCTGTAAAACTACAACTTCCAGGATTCCATAGCATTGTGCCATGGCAGTTATAGTGCTGTTAAACTGGATTAATTCTACAGTGTAAATTCACCCTAAGATATAAATGACAATAGGTCCAGAGGCACATGGAAGCAAATGTTCCAATTGAAAGTATTGTTTATTTTGTTATGTATTTAATTAATTATGGTAATATCCTGCCTTTCCCCCAAAAGAGAGTTCAAGGCATCTTAAAATGATTTAAAAACACACTATTTAACCAAACTTCTGTTTTAAAAACATAAGTTAAATCTAGTTTCAAAAATGTATTTAGCACATAATAATATAGAAAAAGAACATTTCCTCCATTAAAAGCTTCATCTAATACTACATAATGAAAACCAAATGCCTGCCTAAGTAAAAAGGTCTTTGCCTATTGCAGGAAGAGCATTCCATGATTTTGAAGCAGCCGCTGAAAATGTAGAGGAGAAACTATTTTCAGTGCGTAAGAGAGTACTGTAGTAAGCCACTGTATGAACCATACCACAACTTTCCATTGTAGAAAATGTTGACTATACATTTTTCAACTGTGCAATAAAAATGTTAACATACACATACACATACACACACACACGAGTAAGCCAGGATTGCCCATAGTTTCCAATAATGAACGAGTTTGAATCCAATAACGTATTTGTTTCATTCAGACTCTACTAATCTGGGAAGAGTAAATGTGAGAGGAGAAGACCATGCCAACTCCACCTTTCCTCTGTTGCCCTTTACAAGTGAGGAGTGGAAGTAGAGAGCCTCTTCTGTTCATAGAAATCCAGGATTGGACCTTTGGTTTTCCAAGGAGTCTTCACTTCAAAATCTTTTTCTCTACACAGTAGAAATAGCAAAGGATTTAGCTGGTCTACCGTACACCATTCACACATTTACACTTGATCTGGTTTATCAACACTTGGTGTTAATAATGCGTCCTTCTCTGCATATCTAGATTGCGGTCTGAAATTAGTTATAGTTTTCTGCAACCAAACTTGAGGAAGCTGTTCTTTAAATGTGAAAAGGATGCATAGTCAGCCCCCCACATTTGCAGAGGGTTAGGGACTGATCCCCTGTGAAAGTGGGAGAAACACAAATTAAAAAATGCTGTTTTATTGAACTTACGAGAACATGTATCTAGGAATCTTTAGGTCTTACAGTATGACTCTGTTGTCAATTACCACTGGAAGTTAATCATAGGATCATACTGGACACCATAAAAACCCTAAAAATTCTTAGACACCATAGTAGTCAAATCCACAAATAATCAAATCTGCAAACCTAAATGGGCAACTGTATTGAACTCATTCTGACTGTCCCAACTCACTTTGCACTAGCACTAGTCCAGACGCCTCAACAAAATGATGGGTTAGGGAAATCCATAGTAATTATTGTTCTAAATATGGATGACACAATCACAAGTGTCTGCTTGGTCTCAAAATATGGCACTTTTGTGTTTTATGACTTTTAAGATCTGTTGCAGTTGTTGTTTCAAACAATGTAGTCTCAGTAGTAGGTCTTCATTTTTACTGATCAAGATTGAAAATTCCATGGATTAATTCTGCTTTGCACTGTACTATGTTCCAAACGCTTGGAGGTACTAATACTGACCCTGGCCCAAGTATGACAAATGACAGCGAGGAAAGGTGTTGGGAGTTGCAGTGCAGCAATATCTCCCACCCCTCAATTTCAGTCTCAATTAGGTAGATAGAGATTGAGGAAGGAGAGCATTGGGAAAAGCATATATGTAGATGTATATGTGGGTAAATAAGGTTTATATAAATTGAAGAGCCTAGCCCAGTGTTCCTCAAGATGTTTGAAAGGGATTGTAGACAAATTCATTGAGGATAAATGTCTCAGGGGCTATTGTCCTCGTAGCTGAATGGACCCACAGTGATCAAAGGCAGTGTATCTCTGAAAATGGAGCATGTGTCAATATGATGACATCATTTTGCCTTCAATTGTTTACATTTTGGCCAAATCTTTACGTGTTAGTTAAATATTGGCATGGGAGTCCTTGGGTCAATCCTCATAGCTGTAGATCATATTCCCTAATTGCTCTTTGCTCCATGTGGACCAAGAAAAGATAGATATGAGCCTCTTGAGAGGCAAACTGTTCCCTCTTTTGTGGTGTGGGCAACCCTAGCATAGGAGGTTGGATTCTGGCAAACCAGGTCTCCCTCTTCTTATGCACACATGCATGTACTATGCTTTTTCCTCTCCTTCCCCTCTGCTTCTTTACCTCCTGTCTGCTGAAAGAGAGAGGAGGATATTGCTAGGCAACAGGCTTGTGTATTCTCACTGCTTCTGGGTGTAGTCCTACCAGCAGAATGGCAACTGCTGAGGAATTGGCATGTAGAAATGAATAGTGACGTGTATTAAATGTTATTTTAGAATCATCGATTGGGAAGAGACCTTGTGGACCATCAAATTAGCGATGACCACATTCCTTTCTAAGTGATTAGTGATTAACGATCTTTTCCAGAATCTTTCCTGATATTGATGTCAGGATGGTAATTGTTTGAGTCGTCCCTTTTTCCCTTCTTGAAGTTAGGGAACACATTTGCCCTCCTCCAATCTGCTGGGACTTGTCCCGTTCTTCAAGAACTGTCAAAGATGATTGCCAGTGTTTCTGAAATAACTTCTGCTAATTCTTTCAATACTCTTGGATGTAGTTTGCATGCTTTCTTTTTAAATCATCCCTTTCCTTTTCTTTTTTTTGCTGTCAAAAAGAGTTCAGTTGCTCAACCTATTACAAATCCACCTAACAGTAGTATTGTCTGCCACATTTTATTAGTTTGTTTGCAAGAAGGTCATGGGAAACCTTACCAGAGGCCTTACTGAAATTAAGGCATGTGGCCAACTGTTTGTGACTTACTCTGATGTTGACTTCTAGTTTGATATGGGGTGCTGATTTTAAGAACTGTCAACTCATAGCTGATTGGATCAATTTCATTTGCTCCAGTTGGGCATACTGATAATGTGCTATGAGGCCACTCGAGGTAATATAATCAGACCTCTTTTATCCCCTTTTGGGGGATAGGTTTCAAGAAGTTGGTAGCCTCCTAATTCCAGAGTGATGCAGTCCTGGATAATACAGGTTTTCTATAGAATATTCAAATAATATTTGTTAGGTTTTAAGCAAATGCCACTCCTTAGTTGCCAGATAAGATATCCATTGCCACTTGAATACTGATTATTTCAATCAGCCCAGGAGTTTGCACGCTGCAATATTTTTCTAGATTACCTGTTAGAGACTGAAGTGTAAGAGACTATGCTCCTGTGGTTCTAGCAAGTAGGGCTGGGGCAATTTATCCCAGCACTATGCAGTATATGCTATCAAATTCTTCAATAGTGTTCTTCATGCTGTTTCATATCCATACGAAAAACTGAAAGTGTTTTCTGGTCCTTCTCAAAGTGCCTTATAGTTAGTCAGGCCACTAATGGGACTTCCCAAAGTGGGTGATATTGCCCTCCTGAAGGCACTGGAGTGGCATTAGCCTCTCTATCCCCTTGAATCCCTAGTAAACATTTTCATTTTTTTTGGCAGAGTCTATAGCCATCAATGTTTTGTAGAGAAACGTGTGTGGAATTATTCCTCTGCTTTCATAGCCTGCCATGTAATGATTTTCTTTTAAAAATATCTATAGTGGTTTTGTCCATTCAGCATCTAAAGACTTCAGACCCAGATCAAAGATTCTTTTTAGAATGCCTATCTGTTGGTAATTAAAGTTACAAGAGAGATTGGTAACCTTACTGTAGTTTCATAGTTTCTCAAATCTCTAACTCATTCAAATGTTTAGTTCATCTGGGTTTCTTTAGTATTCTTGGAACAAATTTGAATGTGATTGGGCATCTTATTATTTCCTCCCAACACACTAAAATGTTTTTGCATAAGTTTCTGAGCCAAGGCAATAAAACCCCTAGTCATTGATGGACTAAAACATTTTCTGTTAGGCTGTTTTGCTTAGGCATCCATGATGTGTAACCCTACCACCACCACTTGAAGGTGCCCTAATGGAAGGTCAGCCTTTAATCTTACTGAAGGGCTACAGATGGAGCTGAAAGAACCATCTATATTAAATAACCCTGAAGTATTTGGAAAGGTGGGTTTGTGTGGTTTGAAATGCAGAAAGTGCTTGCCTTTTATCTGAATATTCTGTTAACGTTCTACCTTAGTTAACATTCCATGTTTGTCTTCCCAATACCGACAGTTGGTGGTTTGGGAAGGCCGTTTGAAATAACATGTTCATTGGTCTTCTTTATATCTTTGCAAAGCACAGAGTAGAAAGGGTTTTGGCACACTGGTTGCATGTTTGGAACTTTCTTAGATTTAGAAGCAGCTTCGAAGCCAGTTTTCTGGACTTAAAGAATTCAGGCTGGGTTAAATATCAAGACAAAAAGGATATAAAGGTTAAAACATGGAGAAGTGATTTTGAGCATGATAATGTAGCCTGTGTTCATTCAGAGGAATACCTACAAGCCACTTTATTCATTCATTTATTTATTTCAAGCATTTATATCCCATCCTTCTCACCTCCAAAGAGGGACTCAGGACAGCTTACAATATGCACCCATCAGGAGCTGACACAGTACATTAAAATCACAGATAAAATTACACACAATTAAAACAATTATAAAACATTCAATTTAAACGTTAAACATCATTGCAGAAGTATATGAGAAGCTTGGCCTCTCGCTGAACACAAAGAAAACTAAAGTGCTCTACCAGCAAGCACCAAACAATCCCTCTACAATGCCAGAAATAAAGCTTAATGGTGTAATGCTAGGAAATGCGACAATTTCCATTACCCAGGATGTAGGTGAACTACAACTCCCAAACTCAAAGTCAATGCCCACCAAACCCTTCCAGCATTTTCTGTTGGCCATGGGAGTTCTGTGTGCCAAGTTTGGTTCAATTCCATTGTTGATGGAGTTCAGAATGCTCTTTGATTGTAGGTGAACTATAAATTCCAGCAACTACAACTCCCAAATGACAAAATCATAATTTTTGAATGATGGTCACTCTTTTTGTTGTGAGACGTTTTGTTGCCAAATTTGGTGTGATTTCATTAATTGGTTCTTTTGTTTTTAAGGTACTCATTATTCACAGAGCATTTTTTTATATAGACCACTGCAGCAGATAATCTGAAGCAGTTTGTTCTTACCTTTTAATAGACAATTACTACACTTGAATATTTTTTCCATTTATTTATTTATTTGTATTGTATTGTTTTACCTCACTCCCACCCTCCGCCCCTCCCCCTGGACATACAGTTTGTACAATACACTATCGAAATTACATTTGAAGTATCACTCTTAATCTCATTTTTTCCACTCCACATCTTAATACATTCTCTAAATCATTCCTAACTGGATCCCACATAACCTTAATTATTATAACATATTCTATTTTATCTATATTGTTCAATTTACAATTTGTTATTTCCACATTTAATGTATTATATAACTTTATCAGAGTCTACTTTATCTTTTCAACACCTCACTAAAACAATTTGCGCACACACTATTGATTTGTCAATGACTCTTTCCTTTTATACATTATACACTCCTGATATCCTTGCATGTAATACATTTCTATTGGCTATTATTATTTGAAGATTTAACAGTCTATTAATTTCTCCTTCAGTCATTCTCCGGTATAACTGTACTCTATCACATTCCCATATCATGTAATTAAACACACACCTTTGTTTACAACCATGTCAACACCTGTCCTTTACCCCTGGTAAATAACGTGAAAGTTGTGCAGGAGTCCTTTACCATTTTGCACTACTTTTGAATCTTGAAACAATTGTGAGCTACTTCTCCATCCCAATTTGTCAGGGACAAGTGATTTGGCAGATGTGGCTCCTTCTGTGATAGGAGGAGCCTTCTGTGATAGGCAGAGGCGGCCCTAGGTAAGCAAACAGTATTTTGCCCCACCGCCACCACCACCAATCACTGATATATATTTTCTGTTCGTAGTGGGATTTCTGTGTGCCAGATTTGGTTCAGTTCCATCATTGGTGGAGTTAAGAATGCTCTTTGATTGTAGGTGAACTATACATCCCAGTAACTACAACTTGCATATGTCAAGGTCTATTTTTCCCCAAGAGTGCCCCTGGGCAAAATCAACTATACTGCAAATGCTTACTTTGCATAATGGGTTGAGCCACCCCTGGCGATAGGAGCTTGATTTTTGTTCATTTAAGGTATTTCTATACCACTTCTTGGAAACCAAGCAAGCAAGCAGCCTGTATCAAACACTTCACTCCCCACTTACTTCCCTCCCCTGCATCTGCAATGAACTAATGGATATATTTCCCTTCCAGAGGTCTGTTTCATCAAAATACTTTGCTTTTAATGTTCTCTATGTTTCTGTAGTCTGGCATGATTCTCTGTAAATGTCCCTCATTTTCTTAATATTCTCATGTCTTGGATTTCTTCTATATTGTTGGGCATAGAGAGTGACTGGAATTGGTCCTAGAAACAGGCTTGCAAGATGAGGGGAGAGGAGATAAAGGCAGTTTAAAGAGGGTAGGTAATTTGTGTACACAGAGCTTTTTGCTGCTCCAGATGCCTAATACCATTTTGGGATGACACAGGAGCACACACTGCTGCAGCTGCCACCTGACTTGCCACATCATGCTCTGACTTGACTCTTGTGCTGATTTCACCACCCAGGCAGTAGGGGTTTATTATCTGCTCAAGGTGAATGTATGTTGCTGCACACCTTTTTCAGCACTACACTATTCCTGACTAGGTGTCAAGCTATTTTGAAGGGAAATTGTGGCCTCCTTTCAAAACAACAAAGCAGCAGCTCCAATGTTTTATCCTTTGGTGTGGTATTGTATATTTGGCTTGATTGTTGTGAATGACCAATTGATGAGTGGTTAACATTCCATAAGGATTTGTGCTGGAGGCTTAGGGAAAACATATTTGTAGGCCCCCCCAGAACAATTCTATGGTATGCATCAGACAAAAGCCCAATACATCCTTATCATTGTTTTAGGTAAGGATAATAGAGTTTATGCAAAAATCATATTATACGAAGGTCCCTCACGCCATACATGGACCTGTTGTACCTAAGAAATCTTCCATCAGTGTCACTCCCACTCCCACTTTTGCTGCTGTCCATGAACTATTTGGTCCATTTAGTATGACTCCTCAACAATAGCCTGCCTAACATGGGAGACCCCATCAGCAGCACATCAGTGTGGCCTCTTCCATCATAGAAGCACAGAGTCCTTCCATCACATAAAAATAGAGAAGGTCAATGAGTAGAGCAGAGCTTTCCAACACATTAATGCATTGGTTGTAGCAGGTAGATGTGTTGCACAAATGTTAGGAGAAGCCCCTGAGTCTGTGTGAAATAAGTAATAAATCATATATTAAAAATATATGAATGAAAGGTTTTCACATGATATCTTGTGTTCCCATACGTGTCCATATCTCTGGTTTGCTACAAAGACTGAATTTCAGTGTTGCAAAGTGATGCATGTCTAAAAAGCAACTTGAAAGGTTTGGAAAGCTCTGGAGTAGAGAATTTGAGAAGATATTATAGACCTGAACAAGGAGGAGAGTTTTGATTTGAATGCCAGTTTTGCTGAATTGAAAAGTAACATAAAAACAACCCATAGGAGTTGTGTACCATGTATCTCTCATGTAATGAAACCTGCATATTTGAATGTTTGTTAAGATTATAATAAGCAATAATAAGAATCTTTCTTGTTAGTGGTTTTAGCTGATTTAGAGCATTAACACTGAGTTCTTCTGTGAAATGATTGAAATCCAACAACGTGGGGAGGCATGTGCCTATATTCTATAGATAGGTGATTGGAGCAAACTTCCTTTGATTTAACTGGAACGTATTACTCAGCTGCTAACATCTGGTTGGAGCCATTCTACGGTCCTTAATTAACTCTCACCTAATAATAGGAAAGGACCTGTACTTGATCAGACCCTTTCCCTCTTCTCCCCACTTTTTGGGTCCAGCAATATATTTCTGCTTGACCCTTAGCACCATGACTTCACACTTCCCCTCACAACTCATAGCTCTTTTACTGCCTGACTTCTTGTTTAGCCTTTTTAAAATAATTTCTGAGTCCTGTTTTCTTCCCATTTCACTCATTAATGGAACATTTTTGGAGTTTTTCCCCTCTCCTAACTAACTTTATTTTTGTTGTTCGTTTCCACATGACTATGTACCCTTAAATAAACAGTAGTCCTATGTGGAAAGAAAAGAATATGTGTGAGTATACTCTTGGTCTCAGGATGAGTTAGCTCCCATGGCTTTATGGTTCATAATGTGGAACCAGCACAACTGAGTTATCAAGGGAGGCACTTTCCTCTTGATGTGGGCAAGCACATTTAGTAATGCCGCCCGAGGTCTCTTTTGAGCATGTGCTCATTTTCCAAATTGTTGTGACCTTTCTGGTTTTCTTGTTAGTGCCATCCATGTAATTAAGACTTGCTCCACTCTGCCTGATGATTTCAGTTGCTTTTCCCCCCCTTTAAGAGGTTACAGAGGGGAATCCGCATGGAAATGGCAGCAAGTCTGTGATTGAAACGACTCCCTGTTTGCTTAAAGCTTCAAATAGCTTGGAGGCAACCCCCCCCCCCCCACCCAAAAGAATGTT
This sequence comes from Anolis sagrei, assembly GCF_037176765.1. Classification (NCBI taxonomy): domain Eukaryota; kingdom Metazoa; phylum Chordata; class Lepidosauria; order Squamata; family Anolidae; genus Anolis; species Anolis sagrei. Next base: position 166,654,677 of record NC_090022.1, on the reverse strand, counting down.
AAATGCCAGGATAGGGAAGGGCTAACTGATTCTCCTGCACTAAACTTCACACAGAGCACTGTTGCCAGGACAAATATCAGCTCTGAATAGGGCATAGTTTGGATTTGGGTTGGAAGAAGACCGTTGCTGGAGAAAGGGTGAAAAACATTTACTTTGTGCAGCAGCCACACCCCACAGTCGACACAGGGAGGATGCTTTCAAGCATAAAAATAACTCAGCATTTTCCACTTGTAAGACATTACATGATGTGAGGTAACTGGTTGGGGAATGGCTGGAGCATCTTTCAAAAAGAAGTATGCAGATGCATCTCCTTATTGAAATCTATCAGTGCTGGAATTCTAGTAGAAATATTTTTAGAAATGTTTGATAGAGCAAGACTAAATCTTTCACTAAACAGGTTTGTCAGTGAGAAATTTACGGGCTTCACGCAGTTTCAAGAACATAGCAGCAAAGCAAAATACCACATCTATCCAGTTAAAAAACCCTTACACTGCAAGTGAGGCTAGCTGCTCTAGGCCTGTCTGGATAAAAAGGTTTGTACTAGCCAATGCAAAAATCAACAGGGAGGAACATGCCCATCTTTCTTCTGTAGCCTACTGTGGGGTGGCCACTCCTGATGTCTGTGGTTTAGTTTTATTTATTTTAAAATTTTAAAGAAGACAAGTGGCCACAACTACTTTAATGTGAAGAGCTGCAAAGACAGTGGTTCTCGGCCTGTGAGTCCCCAGATGTTTTGGCCTTCAGCTCCCAGAAATTCTAACAGCTGGTAAACTGGCTGGGATTTCTGGGAGTTGTAGGCCAAAATACCTGGGAACCCACAGGTTGAGAACCATTGTACTAAGACACAGAGAGATAGATAGGTACGCATGCATACACATACATGCACACACAATTGTGACATCACAGGGACAAAGATATTTTCTTAGTAAATAAGGATGACTAGCAACCAAAGCTTTGATGTGAATTGCTCTCAGCTACTTGAGGAGTTGGAGAAAATAGAAAGAATGGTAGATCCAATGTGGTTCCATGCTCAGTAACTCCTCTTGCGTGTTGCAGTGATTTATCTGGGAAAGGGTTAGGTGTGACCATACTTTGTAACATCCTTTCTCCAAAATGTTTGCGACCATAAGCATTTTTCACTTTACATATATTGGGTTTTTGGTAGATTTGATTTGAATTATACACAATGAAATACCTTGGAGATGGGACCCAAGTCTGAACACGAAATTCATTGATGCTTCATATATAGTTTATACCCATAACCTGAGGGTTATTTTATACATTATTTTATAAATTTTATATTTTTGTGCATGATTCAAAGTCTGTGTACAATGAGTCATCAGAAAGTGGTGCTACCTCTGCCATCCATGTAGAAAATTTTGCAGTTTGGAGTATTTTGAATTTTGGAATTCCAGATAAGGGAATGCTCAACCTGTACTATGGAAGAAGCAGGAAACTAGGGCTAGGCTGGAGAGTGAACCACCATGATTGGAAGAAGAAACAGAAGGAACAGGGGTCCTTTCACACTGCACCATACTATGATTCCTCTTCAGCTGTTATGACAACATCCTATGGAGTTCTGTGGTTGGCAGTACAGGGGGGACATTGGAAGCTTCACCCAGGGAGCTCTTCCTCTTGTGCCTCTGATGGGAGCACAAGCCTCAGAATTCCATAGGATGCGGTCATGGCAGTTGGATAGGGGAATCATAGCGCTATGGTGGTCTAGGGCAGGGATCCTCAAACTTTTCAAACGGAGGACCAGTTCAAAGTCCCTCAGACTGTTGGGCCTGTAATTCTTCAAAAAAACACGAACAAATTCCTATGCACACTGCACGTATCTTATTTGTAGTGCCAAAAACCATGAAAGAACAATATTTAAAATGAAGAACCATTTTACTCCACATAAACCAACATAAACTTACCAGTATTTCAATGAGAAGCGAGGGCCTGCGTGCGATTAATGAAATGATTGTTGTTTATTGCTGCCGACTCTTGGTGACATCACGGACCAGCCCATGCCAGAGTACCTTATCGGCTGTCGCTACCCCAGGTCCTTCAAGATCAAGCCAGTCACTTCAAGGATACCATCCATCCATCTTGCCCTTGGTCGGTCCCTCTTCCTTTTTCCTTCCTTTTTCCTCAGCATCATTATCTTCTCCAAGTTTTCCCGTCTTCTGTGGCCGAAGTACTTCATTTTTGCCTACTATGTCCTTCCCTCCAGTGAGCTTGTTGTTTATTCGTTCAGTCACTTTCAACTCTTTGTGACCTCATGAACCATGCCAGAACTCCCTCCAGTCAGCAGTTGGGCATTATTTCCTGGAATATGGATTGGTCTTATGGTCCAAGGCACTCTCAGAATTTTCCTCCAACACCACAGTTCAAAAGCATCTATCTTCCTTCAATCAGCCTTACTTATGGTCCAGCTCTCATATCCATAGGTTACTACAGGGAATACCATTGCTTCAACTTCGTGCCAGTGTGATGTCTCTACTTTTCACTAGTTTATTGAGATTGGTCGCTGCTCTCCTCCCAAGAAGTAAATGTCATCTTATTTCCTGGCTGCAGTCTGCATCTGCATCAATTTTCATGCCTAGAAATACAAAGTCTCACTGCCTCCACATTTTCTTCCTCTATTTGCCTGTTAGCAATCAGTCTGGTTGCTATAATCTTGTTTTTTTTTTAATGTTTAACTGCAACCCAGCCTTTGCACTTTCTTCTTTCACCTTGGTTATAAGGCTTCTCAGCTCCTCCTCGCTTTAAGCCATCAAAGTGGTATCATCTGCATATCTAATGTTGTTAATGTTTCATCCATGACATAGGCAGCAATATATAGAACTTAGTAATAGATATCTGGGTTAATGTTTCATCCAGCAATTTTAACTCCAGTCTTGGATTCATCAAGCCCCGCACATCGCACAATGTGCTCTGTATACAAATTTGAATAGGTTGGGTGAGAGGATACAGCTCTGCCATACTCCTTTCCCAATGTTGAACCAGTCTGTTGTTCTGTGGTCTGTTCTTACTTTAGCTATTTGGTCATTATACTGATTTCTCAGGAGACAGTTAAGGTGACTTGGTATCCCCATGAAATAATCAAGTTAATTAGGATTGTTGTTCTTATGTGACTTCAAGTTGTTTCAGAGATAGGGCCACAGTAAATCTAATTTTTAGGATGGGGAAATCATCTTGGAAGGCCACATCTGGCCCTTAGTTTGGGGACCTCTGGTCTAGGGAGTTCTGGAGAGAACAGTTAGGACAAATTGGAATGATATTCAGTTTACTCAACATGGAGCAGAACCTGAGGAGGTGTGTGTGTACACACGTTTGGGGATGCAAAGTGAATATTTCTGAAAAAGAAAAAGTAGTGATTGGAGTGAGTAGATACAAACATTTAGATTAATTCTGCCTGAGATAAAGAACTATGGATTCAAATGAATGGTGTTTTTTATATTCTGAGGTTTAGGACACAGCTTCTTAAAATTTCTCCACTCACAATTCATTTCCATCTGAGATATTTTTACATGACCCCTGGTACATACAATAGATATAAAAATCTAACATTTGCTGGTAATAAACAGCATATGTAAGGCTTGCTAAACAGGTTGGTTTTCCTTTTTGTGCAATATAGCTGAAGCATTTTTGGCAGAGTCCACTGTAAACATTGTATGTTGTTGCTTATAGATTCATGCACATATCTAGGTGGATTCAGAAACCTTTTAGTGTTGTCAAATTTTTCATTACTCAAACTTTGAGCTGAGTCAACCCCATTTGAGATTGGGACCCAACCCATGGTTTAAAAAGTAGTGGCTTAGTATACATTTTTGTATTATGTTCAGACTTTTGGAAATATTATTTTTCTTTTAATATTGCAAGTTTGCCTTCCTGTGAAATATTTATGTATTTGTGTGTGTGTGTGATAGAGAGAACCGAGACCAGCTATGCATGCCACAGCAAACACTTTGTGAGGACTCTCGTAGCATTTTTCAATGTTTCTAAATTTATCCAGAGCCCAGAGTACAGTAAACCCATGGAAACTGTTGTCAGCACCAGTGTGGAGATGTCTCCATTGAATGCACCTTAAGAATCTGTTTCTTCCCATTTCTCTTTTCCAGCATCCAGCGGGCTGCTTTAGTTATCCTGGAAAATTACTACAGAGACTTTGCAGTCTATAACCCAATGTTGTTAACAGCTTCTAAAGCACGGGCAGCAAAGCACATGGCAGGCCTGAAGGTCTACAGTGTTGATGGTAGGTCCAAAGAGGAGAAGCTGGTGGGATTGTTTGGGAACCGATACACTTCCTTATTACCTTTCTCTTCCTTGCCCTTTGGCTGCAGGGGAAAAATCCAAACTTTCCTTTCTTGGAGGACTTTTCCAGAGAGGCATGTGAAGCACTTTTCACAGGCTGAGAGATTCATTGTAACTGGTAGACACGGAGCATATTCACACCTTGTTCTGTATTGGGCTTAGCAATTTCTGTAGTACTGTGTTACTGACAGGTAGGAATTTCTGGGGGCATGTCCCAAGACACACGTGCAAATTTGAGCTTCTAAAAGCCTCTCTCTCTCTTTCTCACTGTCTTAACTCCATAATAAGTAAACAACATCTGCTATTTTTTCAGTCACTTTTAATCTTTTCCCAGCAAAAGGTAGAAGAAACTGTAGACTGTTAAGATTTGCAATGTTTCAGATTATTCATAGTCACTACTGCAGGGATCCACAAACTTTTTAAACGGAGAGCCAGGTCACAGTCCCTCAAACTGTTGGAGGGCCGGATTATAATTTGAAAAAACATGAATGAATTCCTATACACACTACACATATCTCATTTGTAGTGCCAAATCACTTAAAACAATACAATAATTAAAATGAACAATTTTAACAAATATAAACTTATTAGTTTTTCAATGCAAAGTGTGGGCCTGCTTTGGCTGATGAGATAGGATTGTTGTTGTTTTTGTGTGCTTTCAAGTCGTTTCAGACTTAGGTTGACCCTGAGTGAGGGCCAGGTAAATGACCTTGGAGGGCCATATCTGGCCCCTGGGCCTTAGTTTGAGGACCCCTGCACTACTGGGTGGGTCTTGTTTGGGCTCCATCCATACTAGAAGAGGAACCTTGTAACTGTCAGAGACCTGTACACAGAATCTCTGGAAACACAGCCACTCACTGTCCTGTAGTCAAAGGCAGTCCGAAGTCATATACAGCAATCAGTTCAACAAGGACAAAGCATATAAATAGTCCAGAGTTCTTTCCAAGGGTCAAAGCCAAGCAATCTCACCAACTCAAGCCATAGTCCAAAACTTTGTCCAGTCGTCAAGGTCCAATCAAAGGGTTCACCAACAAGGATTCAGACTGTAGCAGTTCCACAACATTACTCCCAGCAAACTACCAGATCCAGCCTCCAGCTATTTATGCTACTTTCACAAGTGCTCTCATCTCTGCAACTCTGTATCTCTACTTCCCCAAGGCTCCTGATCCTGCTCTGCAGGAGTAGATTTCTCAGTGTCATGCCACTGCTCTCTGCTTGTTCCTGACTCAGATGATGGGGCAAAGAAGCCCTTCATCTTCATCATAAGCCCTGACAGTAGTTTTGATGTTTACACATGTGTTGTAGGGATGGGTGCGAGGGGAAAGCTGAAAGGACAATTGTCCCTCAACGCACACACAGAACTTTCTAAACTTTTCCTGTTGCAGTGCTACATTGCTTGGATTTATCCAAACACTTCATACTTAGGGATAGGCTGGGACAGTACTATATTAAGAAGTGCATGGGTGTTCCAGTCACCTGGTTTCTCTTCCACTCTACTTGCCCCAACCCTGATATTCCCATATAAGAATACTATAAGCCATTAATATAAGTACATTATTATTTCCCTGAATAGATTCTGGATTTTTTTTGGTCCTATTTAGACTTAGAAAAGACATATGGCAATCCATAAAAGTTTGCCTTAGAAAGGGCGAAAAGTCCTGCATTTTTCCACAGGTATTTCAGAATCTGAGCTTGTTTCGCACTCTATCTCTCTGCAGGTCCACCTTCCCCTGAAGCGTTTCCTGCTGCCCCCCTTACAATATCTCTCTTTTCTTAAGTAGGAACAGTAGGAACAGCAAAAACAGACAAATGGGGCAAGGGGGAGCCATGCCTCATCCCTTTTCTTCACTCTGATGTACTGAGGTGGGCCTCAGGAGATGGAGTTCTCCAAGGCATGATTTTTTGACAGAGCTGTTCCTTTTTTGATCCTCTTCCTTCCCGTTTCACTTTCCTGCTTTTCTTTCTTTCGTTTTTTCAGTTTAACCATACACTTAATTTCAAGACTTGCATACTTGGTCTGACTTTTGGTTCTTTCTGGCACTACTTTTGCTTTAGGGTAGACGTTAGAGCTGCCCATAAGAATGGAGACATTCACAATTTCCCCATGGCTGGGTTAGAGCACCATCATGTACCTTGCTTCCCTCTTACTAAAAGAAAAGAAAGCAGTAAAGACGAAAGGGATTTTTGACATTGTTCAAGTATTTTGATTTACCTATTTCTTCATATATATGTGAGTAGCAAACATGTTTGCATTTTTATTCCTAATGTGAGGCTGTAATTTTATGCACATTAGGCATAAAATTATAGACATGTTTGCCAGTCTCATATCTACCTCATTGACTTAAAGTGGGATGTGTGACTGTCTTGACATGCTGAAGAAAGCTGAACCTGTGAGCCATTTCTCTCCTTTGTGTTCAGTCACTTTTGTCCCCCTTTCTACTGATTTTTGTGGTCATCTGGACCGAAGAAAAAAGGGAGTTTGGGCTGGATTCCTCCAGTGCCATGACCTGGAATGTATTTTGAGGAAAGATCATAATTTAGTAATAGGGTGCAGACTTTGTATGCAGAAGATTCCTAATGCCGTCTGTAATATTTCCATTAAACTTGGGACAGTGTCAACTGATAGACTGAAATAGTTCCTGAAAAGCCATTCACATTGAATGGAATAGACAGTGCACTGCAATTGGGCCAGGGTCCTCTATGTGTTCTGTTTTTCTGGTTGGGGCCATCTTCTTTTGTCCAAAAACGCTCTTGTTCTGCTTTTGGTGCGTCATTTTATCATGTCTGGCAGTGCTTTGTTTTTTTGTCCATTGTCTTGTGTCATTTGATGTTCTTATTTTCTGTCTTTGTTTTTGTTTCCTTTGAATCTCCTCCCAACCTTCCTCCCTGATTCTCCTGTCTCCTTTCATGCTCGTTCTTTCTTGTTGCTGAATTGCTGAATTGTGTTCCAGCTGCCCTTGTAGCCAAACTGAAAATGTATTTAGCAGATGGTAAGTGGCACTTTGGTGTGTGTGTGTCCCCTGTCTCTTGAGTGTTGCTCAATGTTGTTTTGTGTACTAATTTATATTTCTGTCAAATTTATTGTTCTTACTCTCTTTTGTTGTTGATCTTTGTTTGTTGTGTGGGGTATACATCTAGACTACATTTAAACTTTCTGTCCACTGAGAATCTCTTCCACTGGGTGTTTCAGAAAAAAAATACTCAAACCTTTGGTCTGAGCCCAGGAATCATTGTGCCGGGAAGGGGCTTTAGTGTCTTTGGGAATTATGGAACATATGTAATGTAGCTTTAGGGCAGTGCTTCTCAACCTGTGGGTCCCCAGATGTTTTGCTTTTCAACTTTCAGAAATCCTAACTGCTGGTAAACTGGATGGGGTTTCTGGGAGTTGTAGACCAAAACACCTGGGAACCAACAGGCTGGGAATCACTGCTTTTGGACATCATGACTTACCTGCTACTGACAGAATCTTCTTTTTAAGACTCACTTTTCCTAATTGTCCCTGTTCCTTTCTGTCTCTCTTTGAAGGACCAGATACCAATGCTGCTGGGCAGTCCAGAGCCATGATTGCTGCTGCAGCTCACCGCAGGGATTCCAGTCACAATGAACTCTATTATGAAGAAGCGGACTATGAGCGAAGGGTCAGAAAACGCCGAGCAAGGTAAAAATTCTTTATAGGTCAACCGCTGGAAGCCATTCCTCTTTGGTCTGAAATGAGAATACTCTCTCTCACACACAGACTCTTATGTAGTCTCACAGACAGCTCTTGTACAACTGCACCCCAGTAGATGCATGATCCACCTTTCAGTGGGAAAGAGTAAAATGAGAGATGCCTGTGAAAATATGAAAAAAATATGACAAAAAACTGCTATGGATTCCTCTCTGAGATTAGAGAGGAATTGATGCCTTCACTGTATAAGAGCTTAGCAGCTTGATTGAGTCTGAATTGATGTTTTTATATGTGTTTTATTTTATTGTATTTTATATTGTGTTCACTTTTGTGTTTATTTTTAGGCACTTTGTGCTCTCTGTAAGCTGTCCTGAGTCCCTTTGGGGAGATGGTGGTCGGATATAAGAATATTGTTGTGGGTTCTTATTGTGGGTTCTTATACCTGGCAAATGAGAACACTCACCTGAATTCTCATACCCTTACGTGAAAAGGGGAAAGCAAATTAAAACTCCAGCCATATACTAGTTGCCTATAGTGGGAGCACACAAGGAAGTGGTAAAAGGCAGAATTAGAGCTAGGAGATGGATTTGGATTAGGGTGGGCATGGCCAAAAACCAGTTTCTAATTATGAAAGTGGGATGTGTGTCCTCCTCACAATTTTTCCAGTGCTGTATTTCAGTGTCACATTATCTTGATGTTGCCTTCTGACATCCTATCCTGTTACATTTATTTATTTATTTATTTATTTCGTGTACTTCTACCCCGCCCTTCTCAACCCCCGAGGGGGGACTCAGGGCGGCTTACAAAAAGGCACAATTTGATGCCTACACAATAATACAAATAAACGTGTAAAACAGCAATTAAAACAATTAAGACAGTTAAAACAATCAATATATATCACAATCAATAAACCAATCTCAAGCTCAGCATTCGCCAATTCAGAGTCCATATTTCATTCTACATTATCTATTCTTATCGGTCATCATAGTCCTTTATTCATCTGTCAGATTGCCCAAACGTCTGGTCCCAAATCCATGTTTTTAATTTCCTTCTAAAGGAAAGGAGGGATGTCGCTGATTTAATTTCCCCAAGGAGAATATTCCACAGGTGAGGGGTCACCACCAAGAAGGCCCTGCTCCTCATCCCTGCCAATCTCGCTTGTGATAGAGGCGGGGCCAAGAGCAGGGCCTCCCCAGAAGATCTTAAACTCCGAGGCGGGACGTAGAGGGAGATCCGTTCGGACAGATACGCTGGGCCCGAACCATATAGGGTTTTGTGGGACAAAACCAGCACTTTGAATTGTGCTCGGAATTGGATCGGCAGCCAGTGGAGCTGACATAGCAGAGGGGTGGTATGCTCCCTGTATGACGCTCCGGTGACTAATCTGGCTGCTTCTCTCTGGACTAATTGAAGATTCCGAACAGTCTTCAAAGGCAACCCCACGTAGAGTGCGTTGCAGTAATCTAATCGGGATGTAACAAGAGCGTGGACCACTGTGGCCAGATTCGACTTCCCAAGGTACGGGCGCAGCTGGCGCACAAGTTTTAATTGTGCAAAAGCTCTCCCGGCCACCGCCGAGACCTGGGGTTCCAGGCTCAGCAATGAATCCAGGATCACTCCCAAGCTGCGAACCTGCATCTTCAGGGGGAGTGTAACCCCATCTAACACAGGCTGTAACCCTATGCCCTGTTCGGACTTACGACTGACCAGTAGGACCTCTGTCTTGTCTGGATTCAATTTCAATTTGTTAGCTCTCATCCAGTCCAACACAGCAGCCAAGCACCCATTCAAGGTCTGGACAGCCTCCTTGGTGACAGGTGAGAAGGAGTGACAGATTTGGACATCATCTGCATAGAGATAACATCTCATTCCGAAACTCCGAATGATCTCCCCCAGCGGCTTCATGTAGATGTTAAATAACATCGGGGACAGAATTGAACCCTGTGGGACTCCACACAGCAATTGTTTTGAGGCCGAACAGGTGTCACCCAGTAACACCTTCTGGGACTGTCCCTCAAGAAAGGATCGGAGCCATTGCAGAGCAGTGCCCCTGAGCCCCATATCTATGAGGCGCCCCAAAAGGATACCGTGATCGACGGTATCGAAGGCCGCTGAGAGGTCCAGCAGAACTAACAGGGACACACTCCCCCTGTCCAGTTCCCGGCGAAGATCATCTACCAAGGCGACCAAGGCTTTCTCAGTTCCATGTCCCGGCCTAAAGCCAGACAGTACCGGGTCTAGATAATCAGTGTCTATCAGAAATCCCTGGAGTTGTGTTGCCACCACACGTTCCATGACTTTGCCCAAGTAGGGGAGATTGGAAACTGGCCGATAGTTGTCTAATTGAGTGGGATCCAGTTATGGTTTCTTCAACAGCGGTTTTATGATAGCTTGTTTTAAGCTCGCTGGAAACTTTCCCTCCTGTAAGGAGGCATTAACCACCACCTTCACCCACTCTGCCAAACCCCCTCTGGCTTCTTTTATCAGCCAGGATGGACAGGGGTCTAGGATGCATGTGGTAGGTTGCACCTCTCCAAGGATCCTGTCAACATCCTCAAGCTGAACCAAGTGAAATGAATCCAACAAAACCGGACAAGCAGATGCTCCCCAGAGACCGCTGTTAATATGGCGTTAAAATCCAACCAAATCTGCGCAATTTTATCTGCGAAGAATCGAGCAAATGTTTCACAGCGAGCCACCGTGTTATCAGGGGCCTTGAATTTCGGCAGATTTAACAGACCCCTGACAACTCAGAAAAGCTCAGCTGGATGATTCTTCGCAGATGCAATGTTGGCGGCAAGAAATGTTTTCTGTGCCGCCACTATTGCCACATCGTAGGACCTTTAAAAGGCGTTCAGATGTGTTTGGGCTAAATTGGTGGGACTCTGGCGCCACACGCACTCTAGCCTCCTCTTCTTTCGCTTCATCGCTGCCAGCTCCTCAGTTAACCAAGGGGCCAGTTTAGCTCGGCTGTTCGAGAGGGGGTTCCGGAGCGATTGTATCAATTGCCCTGGTCATCTCACTGTCCCAGCGAGAGACCAGAGCATCGACAGAGGAGGTGGGAAAATCCCCAAGAGCCGTCAGGAAGCCATTTGGATCCATAAGTCTTCTGGGGTGGACCATTCTAATGGGTCCACCACCCCTGCGGAGGTTATGAGGCACAGTTAGTATAAACCTGATCAGATGGTGATCGGTCCATGGCAAATCTGCTCTGTATCATCTGCTCTTTTTTTAGGACTACAACTCATATCCATTTTCAAACTACAGCCCCTATAATCCATACTTTCTCTTTTGTGAAGCGTTGGTTACATAAGCTGAGCAAACAAATGGTTATATCTATTATATCTAACCCAAGTAACAATCCCCTTTTGTGGCCAGTTGTCATTGTCTGGTTGAAACATCTTTTCCATCAAAATGATGGAATCTTTGTTGTTCTCCTGATGAGAAACAACATCAAGAAGCTGTAACTTTTTCCTGCTCGTAGGGGTCAGTACTGAACTTACTGAGGATCTACAATCTCATATCAATGAAGGAAAACAGCATAAAATCATTGCAGTCATTATAAGGCAGAAGGCAAGGTGTTGCTATACAAGCTTTGTTGGGCTCTGCTGCAAGAGGGACCCTGGGGCCTGAGTTTTGCCATCCAGCTTTGCTGCCTGCTCAGCCCTGGGCTTAACCATGAGGAGACCTGCAGCCACACCCTCATTCCAGCCAGCTGACCCAGCAGCCTCCAAGGAGAGAGAACAAAAAGTTTGACCTAGAGGCCTGGAAGAGCTTTGTTGGGCTTTGCTGCAAGAGGGACTCTGGGGTCTGAGTATTGCCATCCAGCTTTGCTGCCTTCTCAGCCCTTCCCACCAATCATATTTCTACTATTTCATGCATTTTTGTTCAATCTTCTTTGATTGGTTGATATAATGACAACAGGTAGTATTTAACCAAGCACACAATCCTCCTTCTTTGTTAAGTAAATAATCTATAGAGGAGACCTGCAGCCACACCCTCATTTCAGCCAGCTGACCCAGCTCGGCACGCTGCTACTTTAATGGCCGCACCACCCATTGCCCGGGTGCCGGAATACCTGCGCTGGGTGCCTCCATAGCCACGCTGCCCATCATTTGGACATTGAAACACCCGTGTGAGCGTTCGTTTTCGGGGTTCTCCTGTTGCTTCAGACCACTTTTTCCATCAGCCCACTTTGGTTGGGATTCTGTGTTTACTTTTAAGCTCTTTTTTGTATTTATATTTGTATGTTTGTTTATTTTTAAGCTTTTTTATTGTATTTCTATTTAAATTACTTCTACGCTTGTTATTGTATTTATATTCAAATTATTATCTCATGTTTATTATTGTATGTTTAAATTGTATTGTATTGTATGTTTAAATTGATATGTTAACTGTTTAAATTCATATGTTATGTTTATTATTATATGTGTAATGCGGCATTGTATGCCATGGATTGTAAGCCACCCTGAGTCCCCCACTGGGATGAGAAGGGTGGGGTATAAATGTAGTATAATAATATAAACAATATAACAATCATCACTGCAATTACAATTAAAGTTTTTTGACAACCTGAGGTCAGGCAACCATGACGTTAACCATTCCCACCAATTATATTTCTATTTCATGCATTTTTGTTCAATCTTCTTTGATTGGTTGATATAATGACAACAGGTAGTATTTAACTAAGCACACAATCCCCCGTCTTTGTTAAGTAAATAATCTATAGCCAATTGATGCTGCATTAACATGCTAGCCAGAGAATCTACTTCTGTCTGGATGGCTTGTCGACCTTTTGCAGTTTCATTTGACAATTGCTGTAGCTGTGCTGACAGGTGCTGAATTTGTCTAAAGGGGCCCAAGTTGTTGTGGTTCAAACAGGTAAATATTATCAAGGTCATATCCATATCTTTCATCATATGCCCTTTTTATTCTATCCCAGCCAGGCTGTTTATCACAAGCTTTTTGGGATTGTTCTTTGCTAAAGAACCCCAATCCCTCTGGTATCCAATAGTACATGGTCCATTCCAGACTGGGGGTAATATTTTTTCTCCCCAATTTCCACATAGCCAATGCAATCCTGAGCCTAATCCATCCAGTCCCGCCCCATTGTGCATACTAACATCTTGTAACTTCTGTAATGCCATTTGACCTCTATTATTTCCATTTATGGGACTGGTCTTTTGCCCCACATCTCTAGCAAAATTGACATTTTGCAAATCTGTGATGTTCCACTCTGTTAAATTAAGAAGGGGGGCTGGCATGAGAGACCAGCTTTGGAGGTGACTGCAGGGCCAAACAATCTTTTACATGCATCCCCTCAGCAATGAAATGTATCAATTCATGAAGAGTATTTTTCGCCATCCTGTCCAGATCAAGTGTCTTATCAAGCTTAGAGTCATAGAATCATCGAGTTGGAAGAGACCTCATGGGCCATCCAGTCCAACCCCCTGCCAAGAAGCAGGGATATTGCATTCAAAGCACCCCTGACAGATGGCTATCTAGCCTCTGTTTAAAAACCTCCAAAGAAAGAGCCTCCACCACACTCCGGGGCAGAGAGTTCCACTGCTGAACAGTTCTCACAGTCAGGAAGTTTTTCCGCATGTTCAGATGGAATATCCTTTCTTGTAGTTTGAAGCCATTGTTCCATTGCATCCTAGTCTCCAAGGAAGCAGAAAACAAGCTTGCTCCCTCCTCCCTGTGGCTTCCTCTCACATATTTATACATGGCTATCATATCTCCTCTCAGCCTTCTCTTCTTCAGGCTAAATATGCCCAGCTCTTTAAGCCGCTCCTCATAGGCTTTTTCTCCAGACCCTTGATCATTTTAGTCGCCCTCCTCTGGACACATTCCAGCTTGTCAATATCTCTCTTGAATTGTGGTGCCAGAAATGGACACAATATTCCAGGTGTGGTCTAACCAAAGCGGAATAGAGGCGTAGCATGACTTCCCTGGACCTAGACACTATGCTCCTATTGATGCAGGCCAAAATCCCATTGGCTTTTTTTGCCGCCACATCACATTGTTGCCTCATGTTTAACTTGTTGTCCATGAGGATTCCAAGATCTTTTTCACACATACTGCTCTCGAGCCAGGCATTGTCCCCCATTCTGTATCTTTGCATTTCATTTTTCCTGCCAAAGTGCATTTGCATTTGTCCCTCTTTTCTGCTTTCAAGGGATGCAATGCTGGAATGGATGATACAAGTTGAGTCAAGTGAAAAAGGCTTTATTTGCTGGCCAGCAAATACCAGGCAGTTGGCTTGAAGCATAAATAATTGCCGTGCTCCTAAACAGGGGCTGCGATCTTTTATCATTTTACAGTGGATCAAACAATACAATTTTGATTGGTGTTAACATTTTGACTTTTTCATTGTATTTTAAGTGGCTTCCTATTCTATGCATGTAAACAGTTAAGATGGAACTTCTTATCTCTAGCCCTGACTTGCTTGAGCAGCAGCCAAACACTGGTCTTATCTTCTAGTCTCACATACAAAGAGGGAGCTGTTTTTCTAAAAACTGCAGCATCTGCTCTTTTCTTTAGTACAACTCCTGTTATCCATTTTCAGACTTCACGCCCTATACTAGCAGAAGTGTTACTTCTGACTACAATCCTTTGAAAGCTATTTATTTATTTATTTATTTACTTTCTTACTTACTTACTTTATGTTTCTTCCACCTTTCTCCCAATATAGGGACTCAAAGCAGCTCAAAACAAACATGACACAATACACTAAGACAGAGCAAATAAACTATAATACAACTATAACATTACAAAAAATTAAATCCTATGTGGATGGATAATTAAATACCCGACATCTGTCAGGGATGCTTTGATTCTGTGTTCCTGTGTGACAAGGGGTTGGAGTGGATGGTCCTTATGGTCTCTTCTAGCTATGATTCTATGAAAGATATTTAAATACTTTTAAATTTAGTAATGCAATTCTTTTTGTTCAGTTTTTATTCCACCTTTCAATCTTAAATAATATATAATAAAATTCAGAATTATCCCTGGAACATTAAAAAAACCCCAAGCAGATTAGTTAAAATTCAGTTTCAGATCTGTTCTCACTGAAAATCTGAATCCTGGGGCAAGATCATTTTGATGTGAAACTGTTACAAAGTGCAGACAGTAGGTTTATGCAAGTGAAGAAAAGTGTTTCCATGCTTATGCTAACATAATTTGGTGCTTAGTGATGTGAAATTAGATGAAATTGAGATCTGTAATCAGATATCCCTGATGGTTCAGGGTGGTAGTAGTTCTGGAGGCTTAATAGAATATACGAGCAGTTAGATTAGCAAATGGCACGAGGAGATTAATGGTCCGAGCTCCTGTACCAATCCAGTTTCTTTGTGCTACACGTTGTTTTACAATTATTTTTAAACATGGAAAGTTCATTCCTGTGTCTCTAACATGAATTCCAAGTCAACGTATATATAAAGAGTTTCTTAACCGAGTAATACCTGTGTATATTAGCTACTTGCAGAGAGAGAGAGTGGGGTGGGAGAGAGAGGGAGAAGGCACACAGAGAGTCAGCAACCATTCTCTTTTTTATCTTTTCCTCACTTTGTTTTCTGCACCTTCTACATACAGTTGCTTGCAGCCTTTCTCTTCCATTCACTAGGAGGTGTTTTCCAGAGTTCGTTTGCTCAGCTGCTTATAACACTAGAGGTGGTTAGCAAAAATTCCTGGTGAGTGGATTTAAGGAGTTGAATCAATCCACTTGAGAAAATCTGCTTGGAGTGTAAGGGAAAGGGGTCCACTCTAACTATAACTCTCCCCATTAGAGGAGACCATCAATTTTACTATGGCAATTTCTTGTAGTTAACTTTTGCCTGAGCATCAATCTGGAGTTCTCCTTTCAGGACTATAATACAAATTAAAATACATGTATAATGCAATAAAACTGTGTTACGTTAAGGTAAGTATGGATTTTTTTGTCTTTATTTGCTTCTAATTACTGTAGTTCAATATCAATATCAAGTCAATGCAGAGTTTGAGCTATGGTATGGTATGAGATATATTATTTGTCAGACCTATATTTAATAGTAAGTCTCAAGCAAAAAAGAAGCTATATTTATCCGGCATTTGCCAGTCCTCATAGGTGCTAGTGAACCAAGAGTCTACTGTACATATTATTCAATATGCCACTGATAAAAACCAGGACACATGTGGCCAAGCAACATCATCATGGTCATGATGGCAAAATTTATTAGTAAGGAATAACACACAAGCTAGGAAAGCTACATTAGTTTGCTTTTACCAGAGCCAATTGGAAAGAGCAAGATTTCCCCCCTTCCTTTTCATCTTCCCCTGCTGATTTAATTGAGTGCAAATTATTTTTGTACTTTCAACTCAGTTTATATCAGTTGAAGTAGGCAGAGGGCAAAGGGAATAAAAAATGGGATGTTTTTAAAGTATCTGGAAAAGTGGAATGACACAGGATAAATCACAACTATCTACTAAATTGGAACAGTTGGTAGGTATGTTAATGTCCACTGAGCCCCCTCAATGATGCCCCATTGAGCACAATAAATGTTGGGGAACATGCACTGAAAGTGCTACAAGTTTTGATTGCTAGGCTAGTTAGTATCTCTCTGAAACAGCTTCTGGTTTGTAGATACAATAGTGTCCTGCCTTACAAGGTATGGTTGTTGAAGAGCATTGGACATTACCAGGTATTCGAAACCATTTTGGATGGAGTTGGCTATCTTTTTAATTAATAGACAGTATTCAATTGCTACTACCACCTAGAAGAAATTCACTGAATCAGTTGCCAAATATAAATAATAATAATAATAATAATAATAATAATAATAATAATAAATAAAACCTTATTTGTATTCCGCCCTATCTCCTTGAGGGAGTTCAGGGTGGATTCCAACATAATGTCAGCACTTACGTAAATCCTATTGACTGAGCAAATCTGCTCTTGTTGAAGTAGTACAAAGTACTTGTTAATGTTTTATTCACAAAATATGTGTGACTTTAGTCCTGGGTGTGATGCTTCTTCCTTGTTGTGTAGGCTTGTGGTAGCAGTCGAAGAAGCATTCACCCACGTTAAGCGCATGCAGGCAGAGGAGCAGCAGAAAGCCCCTGGAGAAGTGATGGATGCTCGAGAGGCAGCACAGGCCATCTTCCCTTCCATGGCAAGAGTGCTGCAGAAGTACCTACGGACTACCCGGCAACAGCCCTACCACACCATGGAGAGCATCTTGCAACACTTGGCTTTCTGTATCGCCCACAACATGACACCAAAGGTATGGAAAGAGAAGGAGGGCTGTATAGGTCTTGATTCACTCTCATGCCATTACAGTCATGGACAAGGGGTGAGTGGCTTGGAGTGGCCTTCCCTGATGCATCCACTGGAGGGACAAGCATCTCCAGTGTGTGGTGGAGATGAAGCCTGCTCTTCTATATACCTTCTCCTTATTAAGACAAATAGCTAAAAAATACTGCCCAGCTTTCCTATCATCTAGATCTAGCTTCGTGGGAGTTAACTGCCCATGTAGTATTTATGCGTGGCACAATTGGGTTAAAAATTCAGTGCCCTGAAAATTTTCACTTTTTTGAAAAGAAGAAGAGGAAGAAAAGAAAATCTCCCCACAATGATCTTACTTTGCAACTGTGTTATCCAGTGTGTGGAACCTGCTTACTGACCATCTCAGAAGCCAGAGGTTCTGTGACTCTCCAAGCTGCTGGTCCTTCAAGCAAAACCAGAATAAATTAGAACTTTCTATCAGGATTAGCTCTCCCATAAGCAGATGTTCTAGGCCACATGTGTCAAACTCAAGCCTGCAGGCCAAATTTGTCCCGCTGTTTCATTTTATGTGGTCCTCCAGATGTTGGACTCCACCTCTTCTACTTCATTAAACATCATGACTAGAGCAGATGGGAGTTGTGATACAGTAACATCTGAAAAGCTGCAGTTTGTTCTGTTTTGTCAGGATAGTGTGGTTTGGATTTAGCTACAAGGCTTGTGACTAGGATGCCTGGCTTTATAATGTCTTTTCACCTTTCCCCAAACTCAGAGCCAAAAATGCTGTTGAATCGCAATTCCCTCAAAGCCAGGAATGCAGGAAAGCTTGTTGCTGGTCCTATTTCTCAGCAGACATGGCTCCTGGTAGATATACGCTCCATCTTTCAACATTCCATGGCACAGGCAAAGACATCCTCACTTCCGTAGGTTTCTGGAAAGCTCTGCTCCCAGTATGGAAGTTGAAATTAGATACATTCTCATGTATGCACATTCATCTTTTCTTTGTTTCTCTTTTTTTTTTTCACACTGGAAAGACACAGTTTACTTACATTTCTCTTACCTGCTGTTTCCTGGAGTTTTGATTGTACATGTGAACATTTCATTATTTTTACCTCTTCATAGCTGTGTGAGAGGGCTAAACAAGTTTGGCATCAAGCGTTCTGACAGAGTTTCCCTGCCCCACCCTTGAGTTTGCATTGAATAAAATATAAGTGGTATCGAGACAGCGCCCAGGAGAAAAACTTGTTTTGCCAGGTGTGTGAGCTGACAGGCTTCGCTTCCCGTTTATTATTTTGGCAACTTTTCTTTACTTTCACATAATAGGATTGTGCTTTTTAAGGCTGAGGTTCTTTGGCAGAGAACATGCTGGAGTTGAGGGATTGTGGGGTGAGGGCATAGGTGTGAACCTGTTATGGAGGAAATGGCTTCAATACTGCATCATTGCAGTTCATTTCACTTGGTCTGATAATGTTTTCATAGTTCTGTAAGTGTTTCTTCCTTGGATGTGTACAATAACTAATCATGGAGCCTGGGAAGGGAACCGGCTGAAACTGCTAAATACTCAACTAAAATGAAGCTACTCTTGAGCCTCTGAGACATTTCCAGGCTGGTCCGAGATCTCATTAGTTCTCTGTCTGCTCTTTTCTAGGCTTTCCTGGAACGTTATCTCACTCCAGGCCCAACTCTGCAATATGACAAGGATCGTTGGTTCTCCAAACACTGGACACTCATAAGTGAAGAAGCTGTTACAAGGGGACTAAGGGATGGTGTCGTGTTTGTCCTCAAGTGCTTGGACTTCAGCCTTGTCATTAATGTGAAAAAGATCCCTTTCATCAAACTCTCAGAAGAGTTTTTAGACCCCAAATTTCACAAGTTTGCCTTTCGCTTACAGTCGGAAACATCGGTCTAGAGTGGCATGTGTCTGTGGGTGAGAAGAGGGTAGCCTCTAACTTTATGCATTCAGGTGTCTGGATTTTGGTATATGTTTGTTTTCCCCTTTCCTTGTTATTGAGTTCAAAAAGCACAGGTGATGGGCCACAAAGATTTTTGCCATCTGCACTTTATTAGGAAAGAGGAGAGAGAAGATTCTTTAGAAAGATCCAAAGAGTGTAATGGATTGAATGGAGCACATTCAATTAGTCAGAATGGCTAATCTTAGTTCATGCACTCCGCAGAGAACCATTCACTACTGTGGTACCTTGTTTTGCGCTGCCATCCTGCCTTAGGTCAGCTGATGTGTATCTTTTGCTCATGCTTCACCCCACTTTTATCTGTGTTCACAATGTACACTGTTCTATAGATCAGCATCACTTCGCTCAGCTTTTGTCAGTTTCCTATGTAGCTCGTATTCACAGGTCATTCTTTCAGCCCTCAGTTTGTACTATCTGTAATTTGAATCCAGATCATAACTTGAGATTCCAAAGATGCACCTGGCAATATATGGCATGGATCTGCTTTCCTGCTTTCCTTTGATATTCTCTGTGGACTGAGAAAAAAAATAAAAGAAATACTTATTTCCAGGAGACAGCAGCTTCTGGAGATGGAACAAAGCCTATGAATGTAATTTGTCTATTTACCCAATGTCAGACTGAAATTTTAAAGCTTCCTTATCATGGCTTGTTCAAATGACACAACTGAACAAATGATCAAGAGGATTTTGAGTTAATTTGTCAGGTGATGTCTGTTGGAGAAAGTGGAGATGACATTCTTCTTCTTATAGAACATCCTTTTTTGGATCTAGAGGGGGGAAATTGTAAATAGAAGAAAAACACTGACCAGTAGTCCTTTTGGCTGTCTGTACCCACACATGTGCCCAAACACATCATGCACCTTCTTCTCTCCTTGCTCTATGTGGCAGACTATTTTTCTCATCCTATACAGTTTGTCTGTTTACTTTTATCCCAAATATATTTATGCAGTTGCAAAAAGACTTGAATGCTGAGCATTCTGACTTGTGAAAAAAGAACTCTGATTTTTTGTTATAAGAAAGAAAACATAAGTAGAATCTACTGTCAGAGATGTTTAGCCTTAGCGCCTCCCCCTATGGCACAAGTTTATAAGAACCTGGGTTTAGGCCATGTTTGAATACCATCTGAGCCCACAGATCCAAATAGTCAGCCAGTCTGTGCTTTTCACAGAAACTCTGCTCACTTCAATAAGCTATCATACATAAATCAGTCTCTCACTACAGATTTTTATGTGTCTCAGAAGCAGTACGTTTTTCTTACTGCTTTTGAATCTCTGTGCACAAGGAGGGCAAACTCAGCTTCTTCGTTGTATGGAGAACTTTGGGAAGAGAGTGCTGCTTTACTTTGTCCTGAGCTACCTGAGGCAAGTAGTCTCCAAAGAGAGAATGGGATCAGTGTGCATCATTTGGCAGCTATATTTGTATGGATTCATAAAATCATAGAGAATTATAGACCTCATGGGCCATCAAATCCATCTTCCTTCAACAAGAGCATCCCCAGCAGGGCAATTGGTTCCATTGCCAGACCATTCTCACTGTCAAACCAATCAGATGCTTAATTGAAATCTACTGTCCTTTTGTAAAACCGTGAGAACTGGTCCTATTCTCTGGGGTAACAGAGAGCACCCCCTCTTTGTGTCAGCCCTTGAATATTTAAAGAGTGCAGGCACCTCACCCTTCAGTCTTCCATTCCAGTTACTTCTTCTCATCTTGCTTCAATTTGTTTAGATCCTTCTTAAAATGAGGTGCCCAGAACTGAATGCACTACTAAGATGAGGCCTCACTAGTGCAAAATATAAGAAAGCCATAGCAAAAATAGCATTCAGCTTCTTTGCTGCAGCATCAGATAGCTGGTTCATATACAACGTATGAACAACAATACTCCCAAGGTCCTTTTTACATGTAGTATTACCGAGCATCCATCTGTGCATTTGGTTTTTTATATCCTAAACGTAGAATTTTGCATTTGTCTCTATGTTATAATTGTTTCATTGTTTTAATTTCATGTCATTGTTTTAACTTTATTAATATATTAATTAGTCGGGTTGTAGTAAAGTCTATTTCGTCGCAGGTTTTTCAAGGCTGTCAAGTGTACCTTGATTGTGTATTCCTGTATGGCAGAAGGGGGTTGGACTGGATGGCTCTTATGGCTTCCTTCCCAGTTTGGAGCACAGCCACTGATGACAACTCTTTGTGCATGATTTTCCAAACAATTACTGATCCATCTGACAGTGTTCCCACATATTTCACATTTAATCAGTTTATTATTCCAAATATAATGATGACTTTATCAAGAGATTTGCTTAAATCCAGCTAGATGATGCTTACAGTATTCCTACCATCTATTAAACTAGTGACCTTATTGAAAAAATGTTTTTGGCAGGATTTGTTCTTGACAAGCTAATGCTGGCTCCTGCCAGTCATGTCATTGTCATCAAGATACTTGCAGATTGACTGCTAATATCTTTCCTGGTATTGAGATTGCACCACTGATCTGTAGTTTCCTGGATCTTTTTTCTCAGAATTGATGGTAAACAGTTCAGAGAGCACACAGCAGGTTTCTTCAGTACTTTGGGATGAAGTTGGTCTGGCTCCTTATATTTGAATTCATTTAGCTTAGCTAGCAGATTCTTGGCAAACTCTCTATAAATTTTGGTTTGCAATCCAGATCCCGTAGTAAAATCTCTGCTACTGCATGGAAGCACACAGTTCTCCTCGGAAGGGAAATAGAGAATGAATAGTTCTGCCTTTTCCCTGTGATCTGTTAGCATTTTCCATCCCCTTCCTTAATCATTTTCTTCCCTCAAATGTATCAAAATAACATTTTTGTTGATTCCTAGCTAATCTCAGTTCATCCTCAGCTTTAACTTTCTCATACTATTCTTACAAACTTGGACTAGAGATCTGCACTCTTCCTTAATGATCCATCCTTCCTTCTATACATACTCCTTTTCTTTTTCACTTCCTCCTTGATTTTGCTGTGGCTTTTTCCAAAGTTTCTTCATTTTCTTCCTCCTTTCTTTGCTGGTTCTGTTTGCTGGTTCCCAGTGCTGCTGTTATGGATTCTTTTAATCAAGCTCACTGATTTTTTAAAATGTGTGTAAAAATGAAAAATGTATAAAGTTCATCAGATAGTGGTTAATACAGATATGTATACCAAGAGGTGTCTAGTTCATGTGCAGCATCACAATTTTTTCCAATAGAAAATTTCCAATATAGGCATCATAACATTCAGTTGTGATATTAAGCCATAAATGTCTTTGCGTTGAACAGTGTTTCAGTAATTAACAAAAATGAGGCCTTATTTGTTCACACAGAGCAATTGAATGCATTTCCCTACTCATGTGCTTAAAACAAGCAAACTGTGTCTATCTGCTATATTTCTTTCCATTTTTCATTCACACTAGAAAGCAAGCTGGGGTTTTTCACAATATTTTCTTTAAAACCATAGCTTGAAATATAAAATTTCCAACTAAGACATTATTTTCCCCTTTCCTAATGGATAAGTACTCATTGGCTTAGCAAGAGTTTGATACATAATTTTCTTAGTTCTTAAACCATGTGTCAGCTCCCTTCTAAAGTTTTCCCCTGTATTTAAGAATTTGGCATATGTAGATTTTTGTGGGTCTTACCTCATGATCTGTACAATTTGCACAGGGCTGTAGCCAGAAAATTTTTTCGGGGAGGGTTGAAAATTTTGAGGGGGGGGGGAATAGGGTCACGCTGAAGCAAAGAGCACAGCAGGGGGCAGAGCAGCCTTCAATAGCCTGCAGCTCCGCCCCTGTCAACCACCTCCACCAAGTCTGGCCTCCTTAATGAGAGCATTCAACACCACCACCCCCGCCCAATTTGGTTGCTTTGCTACATTGGCTATTGCTGCAAGTAATGACAGTGTGAATAAATTGTCAATATTTGCTTGAGATAGCGCTTGCAGTTCTGGAGGGACTCTTAATTTTTTGTGTCTCATAGACTTAGCAGGGGGATTTGGTTAAACAGTTAAAATTAATGAGTAAACCAGGTTTTTTTTTAACCTGAAAAATTTTGGCTACATGCCCGAATTTGCATATTTCAAAAGGGGGTGCAGGTTTTTATTTTGTAGAAGAGGTCTCTCTGACACAATCTTTAACTAGTACACAATTTACGTACATAATACCAGCATCTTGGACTTTGAGGGTTTGTTAAGACATGGTTTGGAGAAGGTGAGGAGAAAGTTCTCCACTGGGAATGCTCACCATTGTTAAAGAGCTTATGTAGAGTTCTACTGCATTCAAATTATAATTTTGGAATAAAATCTGGACAATGCAAATGAAGCATTAAGGGGAGTAGAACCCAAGTTTGCACCTAGAGCTATTAGGTCTTGCTACACAGAAAATTATATATGTCATGATTGAAAAATCATTCTCATGTGGACATGGTGATGAAATGAGAAGACAAAGAATGTATTCATACTCCAAGTCAACAAAGCTCTTGCTTAAATATTTAAGCAAATGGTTTGGTTTGGTTCAAATTTGTAGTATGTGTTTACTGGTAGCATGGCTTGGAATCCAAATTTTGGGTTTCAGGTCATGTTCTGAATGTCACTACATTCTTGCTTTTCAAGGCCGATAACCTTTTTGTTTCTTAATTGTCTCTTACATTTCTGTATTATATGAAAAGGTCAAGTTATTGAAAGGACAATACTGTTTGGAGAATGATGTCCCAATAACACTGTTTTTTTTTTTTCTTTTCTACCCTCTCATTCTTCTGTGAGTGTCCTGGTAGCTAGTTTAGTTTGGGTTTGTACATGGTGGTCTCCCCCTCCCTTTCTCAGTTGAGACTTTTTGGAAAGAAAGGACAGCCCTGACTGGTGCCATCATTATGTCATATCAATTTTGGCAGGACAGCTACAGTCTCTCTGCTCTTTAACACCCAACCTTTTGACCCCCAAATCATATAAACTGGGTGAATCGACTTCCACTTAATTCAGAACCAAAGACCTCTCTCGCTTGCTAACTGCATTGTATTATTTCTATCTCTGAAGATCTTTTCCTCCATCCCCCACTTATTTGGAGATTATTTGCTCAGGAAATGTTGACTTTCTTCACCTCCTTACTTATTCTTATGTGTTAAATGCCTGTGAAAATATCAAAAATTATGAAAGTTCCAAACAGAAGGAACAGCATCTGCTGCAGAAATAAAGAAATTGTTAGCTGCTTCCTGCATTCCCCTGTACAAAAAGCCTCAGTGAACATAGTTGTGAAATGAATTCTTCCAGTATGTTTAATTGAAAAGTTCTTTTCTGTTTCAACACCTTACTGGATTTAAACCTGAATGAGAGGGTAAACCTCTCCCTCTTTGGTAATGTTTACTTTTACATTCCCTCGTGATTGCAAAGAAGGCAAAGTTTGGAAGAATGTGGCTGGGGGTGCACTCATATTGTCTTGCTCCATCTGACCTAGTTTTCTTTGTTCCTTTCTTTTCTTGGTGCCTATCTTTTCTGGTTGTACATTAATTTGTATTATTTCACTGAGACCTTGTGACATTATTGATCCTCATGGAAGTATATTTTCAGGACATCCACATACTCAATGATATGGAAGCAGTAAAACAGCAGTGATTTTAGGTGGGAGGAACCTACTGTGTTGCTGATTGTGGTACCCCATTTTAGTTCACGAGAATAGTATGTTCGAGAGAACCAGCATGTGTGTGCCTGATTTCCTCTGTTCTAATTTAATATAGTGCTGCCACTATGAGCAATTTGGTAAATGCTATGTGAAATATAAACTTTAGTACACAGAGATCAGGAGGGACTGCTAGGTGGCTGTGTCCCTTCTCTTGCCCATACTTGAAGTAACACGGGAAATGATTTTGCCACCTACTTGCCTGACCTGGTCTTTGGATACTGTCACTAGAAAGACAATGTAGAAATGGATATAGGAAGGCAGCCCACAATTGGCAATAGCCAGTTCTGGCAGTTCTCAAGTTACAAACAAGATAGGTTTTGAAGTGCAACTTAAGATACACACACACACAATAAAAGCTTTGGATAGCATAGGGAAGGGTTAACATTCCTGTGGTGTTTGTTTTGCTGTCTATGCCCCTGTTTAGAAGATTTCACCTCACTTTCTGTCCTTGTGAGAATTGGATTTTGAAAAATTTGGCTTGTTGTGGAAACCAGGATTGGTGAGAAAGGTTTTGTGGAGACACTTTTTCCCCATGATAACTCTTCCATGAGTGAATATCCCCTCCAAAGGGTAGATTTCTCTCACTTCCTGTTGTCTCATCCTCATTCTTCATTATGAGTTGTTTTATCAGTTGGATGTTTGTAACACAGAGACTGCCTGTACACTTATTTTTTACTTGTCAGTGTGAAGCCTGTCCATTGTTGCTGCCATGGAGGTTGCCAAATTGACATTTTCATTTCTCAAACCACACTATAAAATTTCAAGGGTGGGGAAATCTATGAGAATGGCAGGTTTATGTTTGTTCAAAGGGACCTTAAAGAATTCAGCAGATTTAAATGTTTTAAACACTTAGCTGTAATGTTTTGTTTTGGGGTCTTCATGCCTTCTTTGGTGACCTTTCCAACCACATAGCTTCCTTGCACTGAGGGATGAGGGAGGGGAGCACAAGGAGTAGATATGGTGGTGGTTACATGCACTGATGTGGCAGAGTTCACATTCCCTATGCCCACAGAGGGTTGTGTTGACAGTGTAGCTTAGTCAGTGACTTACAACAAATGCTCTATTTGAAATTCTCTGTGCAAACATAGTAATGTAACCACCCTTGTCTCATCACAAATGTGACCCCAATTTTCAGGCAAAAGGGGGAATTTTGGCATCAAAAATATTACTTCGGTTAGAAAAAAAATGTACTGACTGGAGGAAGAGGAAACTGGGAAGGATTTTGTATCATCCACTGTTGACTTTTTTCTTCTTTAAGCCAAAGTGTGCTTCACTTTCATCATGCTTTTCTAGATGATCCTGTTTCACACAAATGGTACATTCATGTTTGTCCTAAAAGAAAAAGACAGAGGTGTAGGAAATCACCCTGTGTAGTAATACTCAGAATTAAGTCTAGGGACATGCACAGCTCGTTTTAGGACATGGCCCAGTACTGAGCACTATATTTTCATGATATTTTATCTTAACAGAATAACAGGATTTCACATATGCTGTTATTTCTGTGACAATGATGGGCATCTTGGGAGCACCATTATCATGAAAATTTGTTTTGAAGAATTATGCCAATTATCAGACAGCTTCACAGTGCAAGCGTAGCCTACATGTTACTGATCTGCCATGCATCATCCATGCCTCTGGTATTATGTTTTAATTAACTGTATGAAAAAAAGGTAACTACACATGCTCTTTTCCTTTTTGTATAAAGTTTGAATTCATGCCTCATCCCCAACCTTTTTTAGATCCATGGTTTGCTGTGGAAAAGTGTTGCAACTAAACCCATTAGATCATCACTGGTAGCAGTTAAATTTCGTAGACAGCACTAGCAATTTTTATACAATATATATCAGATTATCAAGGGAAAAAAAGTGAAGATGTTTGAGTAATGCCCAGCTCCATGCTTGCTGATATCAAACATGGTCAATATACAATATACCAAAACACATAAAATAACTGCAGTGGGACCAGACCCCTCATAGTGCTGGCATCTGGTCTTCAGGAGAGGTGACTTCATCTTCTCTGATGCTAATCTTTTCCCCAGAAGAAACTATTGGAAAAACGTACTTTACTCACCTGCTTCATCTAGTCTGCCTCTTACACAGACCTAACTGTGAAATATTTTAACTCTCCTTAGTGCCTGTTGTTAATCCGCCATTATTTGTGTGTTAAGGGTAGGTATTTCCTGCTGAACACCCCTCTCTTTTGAGCTCTGCACTGTTCAGCCCAACTGCCTTTCTGCACAAATTGTATTCAGTGTGTTAAAATCTCTTTTTATCTATCTTTCTATTTTTAAAGTTAGTGTCTCTGCACACTTACCTAACTTTAATGTCAGTGATGTAGACAGTGTGGGGGGAAATCGTTCTACTTACGGACTGAATTAAATTAAATGGGATTCTTATTTACCTGTAACTTTGGATGCACTGTATATCAACCATAATTAAGTGTTTGGGCTCTCAACTTTGATATCTGTTTTTTGAACTGAAGCATTAACACCATTTTACACTTTGCATATTTGTACAGTTAACTTGAAATAAAGTGAAATCGTACATTCTTACACTTGTGGTGTTAGCACTACCTTTGATTTAGCAAACTACCTCTTTGTGGAACTTCCTTGTGGAAACGGTTATGTTGAATCCAACAAAAGGAAAATAACTGCTAGTGTTGTCTCTCAAATGTTTGTGCAAGAGCTAGCAGTGGAGGTTCCTCTGTGCTGTTGCAGTTTTCATGGGGTACTAAAATGCTTCAGCTTAGTTCTGGAGAAACAGTGGATGCTTTCTTCCAGCAAAGGATTACTATTGGATCCAGTCTAATGGAAAAAGCTTAGCACTGGTGTTCTGAGTAACTGGCTGTATCCAAATTGCATAACTAAAATGTCTTGCCACTGACACATTTATTAAAGAACTAGTATGTACTGTGTTTCAGAGGGAAAAGAAACATTCTGTAAAAGGCTGCATCTGCTTTTACCAAAAATCTTGTCACAAACATATGTCAAACAGTTTCAAAAGCCCCTCAAATCACAGAGACAAAGTTTCAGGATACTTAAAGAAAGAAAATATAATAAAATGTAAAAGCATTCTGAGGAATAGCCACTTGATGAAAATAATCTATTTGTTGTCTAATACTGAAAGGAAAATTGGCTAAAGTTTAATGAAGACCAAATTCCTTGTGCTGCCATCATAGACTTATAGGTGCCTACATCATACGACCATTCAGTTGTTATTCTCTGCTACGAGAAAACCCTAGAATTGATTGAATGGGATAGAACAGGGCATGGAAGATTTGTTTTGAAATTGAGAATTTTTGAGTATTTCTGAGCATATGCAGAATCGTTGCACCTTCCTACCTCCCCACTTTGAACCAAGAAGCACGGCTTGCAAAAATCTATGGCATCTATTCTACTGTAAAGCTCAGAATGTGATATCTACCCTCATTTATCTCTATTTCATCTTGTGCAGGAAGATATTTGTCCTCTGGTATTTCATAGTGGGACATTCTAGTTACACGGTTGTTATCCCAACAAAAAATAACACTATGTAACACAATTTTTGTTCCTGGATTATAAATGTCATTTACTAATTGGTTCTATCATAAAAACATTTTCTAATTGGTTCTATCATAAAAGGTGTATTAAATTGCAAAAACTGCTTTTGAGGAACATCCTGCAACACATTTTGCTACAGTTTTTCAATGAATATTTCATCAAGTATCAGCCAATTCTACAGTTTGTGGCAGCCACAACAACAACGTTTCTGGTGTATAACAACTACTTTCAAAGTAAGTACCACACAATTTAAACAAGAAACAACACTTTCAAATCAGGAACAGATTTTTTTTTCAAATTTTGTTACATAGTGTAATTTTATTGCCAGTTCTACAGTTGGTCTAAATATATGAAGTTTTGACTCACAGGAACAACTTCCAAATCAGCAGTCAGAATCGATGTATGGATGACTTATCCTTCATACCTCTCCTTTAATGAAAATCACACATTCCAATTAGGGCAGGAGAGGAGGGAATCTGAAAATTGCTGTCTGTCCCTGTAGTGGGAAGCTTTGTTCATCTCCAAAGTAGTAAAGGTGGCAGCTTGGAAAATTTTTATTTCTTCTACCAATCTTCTTTCTAATGTGTCAGAGGTAAATTTCAGGCAAAAATTGGTATGATCAAAAACAATGATGGCAAGGACCTAACAGAAGCTGAAGAGATCAAGAGAAGGTGGTGAGACTATACAGAAGATCTGTATAGGAAGGATAATAATATCAAGGATAGCTTTGATGGTGTGGTGAGTGAATCAGAACCAGACATCCTGAGGAGTGAGGTTGAATGGGCCTTAAGAAACATTGCTAATCACAAGGCAGCAGGAGATGACGAAATCCCAGCTGAACTATTTAAAATCTTGAAAGAGGATGCTGTCAAGGTGATGAATGTCAGGTGCCAGCAAATACGGAAAACAAGAATGGCCATCAGATTGGAACAAAATCAACATATCTTCATTCCAAAAAAGGGAGACGCAAAAGAATGCTCAAACTTTCATACAGTAGCACTTATTTCACATGCAAGTAACGTAATGCTCAAGATCCTGCAAGGTAGACTCCAGCAATACATGGAGAGAAAGTTACTAGATGTACAAGCTGAGTTTCAAAAAGGTAGAGGAACAAGAGACCAAATTGCCAATATCTGCTGGATAATGGAGGAAGTTAGGGAGCTTCAGAAAAACATCTATTTCTGTTTCATTTACTTTAAAACCTTTGTGTGGATCATAATAAATTGCCTCAAGTTCTTGATATGGGGATACCAAGTCACCTAGTCTGTCTCCTGAGGAATCTATAATGACCATGAAGCAAAAGTAAGAACAGACCACGGAACAACAGACTGGTTCAAGACTGGGAAAGGAGTATGGCAGGGCTGTATACTCTCACTCAACCTATTCAACTTGTATGCAGAACACATCATGTGATGTGTGGGGCTTGATGAATCCAAGACTGGAAGTAAAATTGCTGGAAGAAACATTTACAACATGTAGATGATACTACTTTGGTGTCAGGACTCAGTTTCGCGCGCCTTGGCTCCGGAAACCAGAGTCCTGACGTGGGACACTGATAAGATATTCGCAGCTGCTGACCCTGGGAAGAAACGGCCAGCAGTTGGCGGGGAAATTGCACGGGGTTTTTGTGCTTGGCAGGAAAAGCATTTTCAAGTGAGGAGGAGGGTATATAAGGAGTGACCGACTGGCGCCAGGCATTTTCGGCTTTCTGCATGTTATTGTTTCCAGCAGTAAAGTTTCTCTTTGATACCAGAGCATGGTCCTCTGTTTTCATTGGGAGCTGATGCTGTGAGCTGACATCTAAGCCGAGAATTACTTCAGCACCGTCCCGCAGCCGCGGTGAGGTGTAAATTATGCAGGATGAAGGCCTGTAGGAGGAGAAGGAAGATCCCTCTGAAGCGGAGGGAGGGAAATCCCCCTCCGAGGGAACAGGAGTGAAGCTAGACCATGCCATAGCCCTGGCTTCCTCCACAGCGTATGCCAAACCGAACAGGGTGACTCAGAGGCGCCCTCCGAGACAACTAGACAGTATCGAGGGAGGCAGCAAGCTCGGTTTTCCATCACTCCAGAGATTGGCGTTCCTGGAGGGAAAGGTACTCATAATGGAAACCACTCTGGCGATGATGTTGAGAGTGATGGAACGCTTAGCTCCTTTGGTGGAGGAGGAGCAGCCCCAAGCGGGGTTGCTGTGGAGCACGAACGAAAGAAGTGACCGGGAGCTGGCAGACCTCCCAGGAGCTAAGTGGAAAGGAGTGGGGAGAGATCCTGGAGCCCGTCCCAAAACCCAGGCAAGCTGGATGCGAGGAGTGGACACCCTCCAAACAACACCCCTGGTGCCCCTGGCTGGAGCCGGGTGCTGCACAGGGCTATGAGGATTGCCCCCGGAGCACCAAGGACTCCAGGGAGGGCCACCCTGAGAGGCACCACCGCCAGTCCCCCAGCCGAGAAGGGAAGAATTGAGGATTGAATTGGGGAGGGGGGAGACGGAGGAACTGGACTTCTTCCTGACCACGGTGAGGGGCTATATGGAGGACAATGCACCTACCTTTAGATCGGAAGCCAGCCGGGTCAGAGCCATTGGGGCGGTCCTGAGAAGGGGAGCAGCGAGCTGGTATGTGCAACTGAACGCGAGGCACGACCCATGTTTGGGGTTGCTGAGGCGTTTCCTGGCTGTACCAGAAACACGCTTTCGAGACCCACTTGAGTGAGTCCGTGCGAGGGATAAACTGCGAACCATCTGCCAAGGACAGAGGTCCGTGTCACTTTGATGTCTGAAAGTGAGGAGGAACCTTATAACCAAGGTGAAAGAAGAAAGTGCAAAAGCTGGGTTACAGTTAAACATAAAAAAACAAGATTATGGCAACCAGACTAACTGATAACTGGCACATAGAAGGAGAAAACATGGAGGCAGGGACAGACTGTATTTCTAGGCATGACGTGACTGCAGCCAGGAAATCAGAAGATGTTTACTTCTTGGGCGGACAGCAATGACCAATCTCAATAAAATAGTTAAGAGTAGAGACATCTCACTGGCACGAAGGTTCACATAGTTAAAGCAGTGTTATTCCCTGTAGTAACCTATGGATGCGAGAGCTGGAAGGCTGAGTGAAGGAAGAAAGACACTTTTGAACTGTGGTGTTGGAGGAAAATTCTGAGAGTGCCTTGGATCACGAGAGGATCAAATCAGCCCATACTCCAGGAAATAACGCCCGACTGCTCACTGGAGGGAAGGATATTAGAGGCAAAGATGAAGTACCTTGGCGACATGAGAAGACAGAAAAGCTTGGAGAAGATAATAATGCTAAGGAAAATTGAAAGAAAAAGTCAGAATGTCTGCATGCAAAGGAGAACAGAAATTGGAATGACAGAAAACCGAAGTGCATGGAGAGGAACCACAGGAGGAAGAACCAGAAGAAGTTCTTACTTTTGCTTCAGCACCAGGAGGACCAGCCTACCAGTATCAGCCTAATCCAGATGCGAACATGGATGCTTACTATGGAATGGCATGCATGGAAGATGGGGACTAAGGACAGACCAGCTTCCCCATTCGCAACTAAGACCCCCACTATTACAACATCTGGGGATCCAAGGGTCTTTATGGATGTAGGGGGTAAATCGATACCATTCCAAGTGGATACCGGGGCAGATCGCTCAGTTGCCTGCACCCCTGTAGCCCCAACTACAAACCAGTGTGTGAATGTCATAACTACCTCGGGTCATTGGAAGAGCTGTCCACTGCTGCGAGCAAGAGAGTGTAATTTGGCCAAACACCTTGTGACTCATCGGTTCTTATATATGCCTGAGTGTCCCATTCCACTATTAGAAAGAGACTTATTGTGTAAATTGAGAGCAGTATTGGCTTTCGATAATGATGAAATCATGCAAATGTGGACCAGACTATGGCAAGTACAACTTATTTGCCCTCTGCAGGAAGAATGGAGAATTTTCATGGCAGCCCAGACAGAATGACTGGAAGAAATATGATGTGCCAGGGATATCGGCAGAAGACAACTCTCCAGGACTGGTTCAAAACATCCCACCTATAGTTATGCAAGTCAAACCGACTAGGTTTCTAGGATTGTTCCCACATGAACTCATGTTTGGGAGACCACCTTTAGTACTGAGACACCTGAAAGGAGATGCACTAGAATTAGGGAGGCAAGGCCTAGTCAAAGAGGTTCAGCTCTTAGGAACAACTTTAAATGCATTGACAAAGTACACTGCAGACTTGAGGCCGCCTTTCCTTGTTACTGCTTTACATCCTTTTCTCCAGGTGACTCGGTGCTGCTGAAGGACTATCGATTGGAGCCATTGGGTCCTAGGTGGAAAGGTCCATATTCAGTCCTGTTGACCACCCCAACAGTGGTAAAAGTGGACGGAGTTTGAGCTAGGATACATTATACCAGAGTCAAGCAAGCACCACCAGAGTGGTCAGTGTCTTCTGTCAAGGAAGATCCACTTCGGCTGCAGTCCAAAAAGGCCCAGAGTCTGGAGACTATATGATCAAGAGGGAGGCTTGTTGGGTATGTTCCCATAGGCCTTCTACCCATTCACAGGGGTGGCCAATAATCCCTGGCCCCTCTTCAGTTGGTCAGGATGGAAACTCACAAAGGTGTGGCCATACCATTCCAACTGAACAAAGGATAAAAGCCAGGCCACTTTAACTTTAAGAAAGCCAACTCCAATAGCTCCACTATGTATCCACCGAAACAATGATAGCAAATGGGAATCCACACAAGGTCAGACAAAGATACAATCAGGAATATGCATTCATTTAGGACATTACCTCACCTGTGATCAAACTATGACCTTCTCCCTTGACAGAAGACACTGACCACTGACAATAAGATTTCTATGTGATAATCAAACTGAAAATTTAAATCTCCCCTCACCTTTAAAGTGTAATGAGGGGAGGAGTAATTTGTTTATATAATAATTTGTTGACTGAACAAACCTTATGGAAGGTATATGAATCTAGTACCTTACATAGCCCAACTAGGATGGGAGGATTGCTCCCGGGACTGTTTTGAATTTGTGGCAGTTGGGCAGGAAAGATGTTACCACCTGTGTGGAATGACACTTGCACATTAGGAAGCCTACTCCCGGCTGGGATAAGAGCATATCAGCCAAAGTGTGCCTGGGAAAAACAATGGGAATGGAACAGAAAGAAAAGAAGAATATGATCCTTACAACACTTACTTAGGTGAGGGAGAGAGAGCTGTTTGAGAAACAAGTCGTCCAGAAATACCTGGCTGCTCTAAACGAGTTCAAGTCCCCAGGGCCAGATCAACTACACCCAACAGTATTGCAGGAACTAACGGAAGTCTTCTCGGAACCATTGGCAATCATCTTTGAGAGTGCTTGGAGAATGCAAGAGGTTCCAGCAGACTGGAGGAGGGCCAATGTGGTCCCAATCTTCAAAGAAGGGAAAAAAGGATGACCTAAACAATTACCACCCGGTCAGCCTCACATCAATACCAGGCAAGATTCTGGAAAAGATTGTTAAGGAAGTGGTCTGCAAACACTTAGAAATGTTAATGGCCTGCCTATCATGGTGGGTACAATTATTAAAAATATATTCATGGAGCTTCTCCCTTGAGTTCAAGATAGAAGGCTTATCAGACAGAACAGAGTGAGATTCCAGCAGATTCTGGTATCTAGTATTCCAGACTTTGCATTTTTCTAGCTGTTCAAAACAGCCCTTGGGAAGAACCCTAACTGAGGAGTCTTACATTTCTCCAATAATCAAATAGGGTAAAATGAACATGTGATCTAATGGAGGGGAGACCAACCTCTGCCCGGACCAAGGCTGCTGGGGTGCCCGGTGGGAGTCTCAGTAGTTTCTTAAGAAATGTATTCTGGAGAGCCTCCAGTTTTGCTGTCTGAGACTCATCCCATCCCCAGACAGCAGCACCATACAAAATCTGGGCTATAACTTTACTCTGAAATATTTTAAGGGCTGGGACAACTAGATGACCCCCTGCAGTGTTGTAGAATCTGAGTATTGCTCCGGCAGATTTCAAAGCTACTGCTTTAGTGTGTTCTATATGGGGTTTCCAGGATAGTTCTTCCATGAAATGGATTCCAAGGTACTTAAATTCCTGACATTGTTCTATTTGGTGACCCCTGATGGACTAGCTGTGTTTAGAGTGTCTTCTTCCAAACACCATTACCTTTGTTTTATTATAGTTGATGTTCAGCTATTCTTTATAACAGTATGCACCAAGCTTAGCGAGCAGTCTTCTCAGGCCAATTTGGGCACTTAGAAATGAATGTGGTCATTGCTAATAGTCAACATGGATTTATCAAAAACAAGTCATGCTAGACTAATCTGTTCTTTTTTTTCGATAGAGTTACAAGCTGGGTAGATGCGGGGAATGCCATGGATGTAGCATACCTGGATTTCAGTAAGGCCTTCAACAAGGTCCCTCATGACCTTCTGGCAAACAAACGAGTCCAATGTGGGCTAGGCAAAACTACGGTGAGATGGATCTGTAATTGGTTAAGCGGACAAACCCAGAGGGTGATTCTCCCCAATGCTTCCTCTTCCTCCTGGAAAGAAGTGATGAGTGGAGTGCCACAGGATTCTGTCCTGGGCCCGGTCCTGTTCAACATCTTTATTAATGACTTAGATGAAGGGTTAGAAGGCATGATCATCAAGTTTGCAGATGACACCAAATTGGAATAGCCAATACTCCAGAGGACAGGAGCAGGATTCAAAACGATCTTGACAGATTAGAGAGATGGGCCAAAACTAACAAAATGAAGTTCAACAGGAATAAATGCAAGATACTCCACTTAGGCAGAAAAAAATGAAATGCAAAAATACAGAATGGGGGACGCCAGGCTCGAGAGCAATGCGTGTGAAAAAGATCTTGGGGTCCTTGTGGACAACAATTTAAACATGAGCCAACAATTTGATGCAGCGGCAAAAAAAGCCAATGGGATTTTGGCCTGCATCAATAGGAGTCTAGTGTCTAGATCCAGGGAAGTCATGCTACCCCTCTATTCTGCCTAGGTTAGATCACACCTGGAATGTTGTATCCAATTCTGGGCACCACAATTGAAGGGAGATATTGACAAGCTGGAACTTTCCAGAGGAGGGTGATTAAAATGATCAAGGGTCTGGAGAACAAGCCCTGTGAGGAGCAGCCTAAAGAGCTGGGCATGTTTAGCCTGAAGAAGAGAAGGCTGAGAGGAGACATGATAGCCATGTATAAATATGTGAGATGAAATCATAGGGAGGAGGGAGCAAGCTTGTTTTCTCCTGCCCTGGAGACTAGGATGTCTTCAAATTACAAGAAAGGAAATTCCATCTGAATATGAGGAAAAACTTCCTGACTGTGGGAGCCATTCAGGAGTGGACCTTTCTGTCCCGGAGAGTGGTGGAGGCTCCTTCTTTGGAAGCTTTTAAACAGAGGCTGGATGGCCATCTGTCAGGGGTGCTTTGAATGCAATATTCCTGCTTCTTGTCAGGGGGTTGGACTGGATGGCCCATGAGGTCTCTTCCAACTCTATGATTCTATTATTCTAATTAAATCAGTGGTTCTCAACGTTCCTAATGCCGTGACCCCTTAATACAGTCCCTCATGTTGTGGTGACCCCCAACCAGATAATATTGTTTTCGTTGCTACTTCATAACAGTCATTTTACTACTGTTATAAATCACAATGTAAATATCTGATATGCAAGACGCATTTTCATTCACTGGACCAAACTGGACACAAATACCCAATATGCCCAAATGTGAATGCTAGTGGGGTTGGGAGGGGATTGATTTTGTAATTTGGGAGTTGTAGTTGCTGGGATTTATAGTTCACTTATAATTAAAGAGCATTCTGAACTCCACCAGCGATGGATTTGAACCAAGCTTGGCTCCCATGACCAATGGAAAACAGTGGAAGGGTTTGATGGGCACTGACCTTGAGTTTGGGAGTTGTAGTTCACCTATATCCAGAGAGCACTGTGGACTCATGCAATGGTGGATCTGGACCAAATTTGGCACGAATACTCAATATGCCCAAATGTCAACACTGGTGGAGCCTGGGGAAAATAGATCTTGACATTTGGGAGTTGTCGTTGCTGGGATTTATAGTTCACTTATAATTAAAGAGCATTCTGAACTCCACCAGCGATGGATTTGAACCAAGCTTGGCTCCCATGACCAATGGAAAACAGTGGAAGGGTTTGATGGGCACTGACCTTGAGTTTTGGAGTTGTAGTTCACCTACATCCAGAGAGCACTGTGGACTCATGCAATGGTGGATCTGGACCAAACTTGGCACGAATACTCAATATGCCCAAATGTCAACACTGGTGGAGTCTGGGGAAAATAGATCTTGACATTTGGGAGTTGTAGTTGCTGGGATTTATAGTTCATTAAAATCAAAGAACATACCGAACTCCACCAACGATAGAATTGGCTCAAACTTCCCACATGGAATCCCCATGACCATCAGAAAATACTGTGTTTTCTTACGGTCTTTGGCGACCCCTCTGACACCCCCTCGCGACCCCCTCAGGGGTCCCGACCCCCAGGTTGAGAAACACTGAATTAAATGTACTTATTCCATAGGGCTGAACTTATTATTATCGTGAACAAAACTACTGTAAAAAAGACAATGAGCACAGAAAATACCAATGTCTTTGTGATAAGCCAGTGTACACTCAACTCCTTCTAAGTGCTGCATAGCTCCTACTTGATTCTATCATAATTCTGTATTTCCCTCCTCTTAATCTTAACAATAAATAGAATGAAAGAGAGAGGTTTTCAAAGAGCTGAGATGCTAAGCATTCATTACATTTATTGATTTTTTTAATGTCTTACATCTGGTTAACAGCTTTATGAAGCCAAATAGGAAATATTCTGGGAGAGGATACACAAGACAAGAAGCAAGGCCACAGGTCTTCAATAACCCTTAGAAACAACTTTTTGAAATTATATGGTAACTGTAATGCTCAACATCATCAGGCATAAAGATTTTAATGTCCAGATTTCAGAGAGCTGGAACTTAGTCATCACTGTCATCGTCATCATCGTCATCGTCGTCGTCATCATCATTGTCATCTTCATCAACGTCATCATCTTCAGTGTTTATTTTCCCAGAAAGTACATCTTCTATCCAGTCCTCCAATTCCTCAGCTGTGGGAAGGTCATCATCATCTTTTATATCCATCCAGACACTGTCAGCCTGAAAGAAAAAGCAATACAGAAAAGAAGTGAACAACTAAAGAAAACAGAAATTGGAACTGAAAAAAGTAAAGCAAACGGAACTAAAATTACATAACTACAGCCGCCTTATCCATTAGGCACAGTGTCTAGGATCTATGAAAATGTTAGGGTCTACAAAAATTAGATAGAAAAAAATTACAAGAATTTGGAAGAAAATTTTGAAAATCAAAATATTTTGACTTCCAGTGTTTTATGGATATGCATGTTTTGAGGTTCATAGAGGTTGATTTTTTGGAATGATAGCTGTCTGTCCCTAGTAGTACACTGGGGCAAGGTGGGGAGTCAAATGCAAGAGTGCCTAGGGACTACAAAAATTGTACATACCTAGAACCCTGCTTACATACTTAACATACTTAGTGCATCCAAAGAACCCTGCTCCATTATAGCAATAGCCCATGAAATTCCCCTTGTTCTTGTAGAATACAACCAAGTGCTAATGGGAAGCCCACAGGAAGGACAATATTGGCAGAGGTTCAGAAGATGGACAGCAGGAGTTGACGGACACCCCACGGGAGGAGAGAGGAAAAGGAGAAAGAGTAAAAAAAGACAAAAATCTGGGAAGAAAGGTCACATGCCAACTAGAAGTACAGACAAACTGCCATAATTAACCTTTAAGTCTAAGGGAGCAGGAGAATTATGTTACCCAATTGTTGTTTAATGTGAACAATTTTCAGAGCTATTTTGCAGACAAGATCTCGCTACTTCGCCGGGGCCTCCCCGCCACAATTAATACAGTGAGAGAATTTGAGACTCCGTGGCCACTTGCTGGTCCCATCCTCGACCGGTTCATCCCGCTGGACGCAGAGGCTGTCGATAGGCTCATAGCTGCAGCTAAACCGACCACTTGCTCCCTTGATCCGTGTCCCTCTTGGTTGGTGAAATCCTGCTTTGAGGGATTACGTGACCCTCTGTTGAAGATTATAAACAGCTCCCTTGAGCAAGGAGTTTTTCCAGAGGGTTTAAAAGAGGCAGTGGTCTCTCCCCTGCTGAAGAAACCAGATCTAGATTGTTCGGTTCCCTCCAGCTACCGCCCAGTTTTGAACCTCTCGTTCCTGGGCAAGATGATTGAGAGGGCAGCAGCGGAGCAGTTGCAGAAATTCTTAGACGACACAGCTGGACTAGAGCCCTTCCAGTCCGGCTTCCGTGCGGGGCACGAGACAGAGACTGTGCTGGTCTCCATCATGGATCACCTTCGATGTGTTATTGGTTCTCACAGCAGCATTTGACACAGTCGATCACAATCTTTTGACCCACCGCCTTGCTGCTGTTGGAGTCAGGGGGACAGCTTTAAATTGGTTGTCCTCCTTTCTTCACAACCATGGACAGCGAGTGGAGAGGGGAGGCCTGGTCTCGGAGAGGTCCTCTCTATCTTGTGGGGTTCCTCAGGGGGCCATTCTCTCCCCTCTGTTGTTTAACATCTATATGTGACCACTTGCTCAGCTGGTTTGAGGTTTTGGGCTGGAGTGTTACCAGTACGCTGATGACACTCAGCCGGTGCTGAGGATGGAGGGCAGACCAGACTCTGTACCCGATTATTTTCATCAGTGCCTCGAGGCCGTTCCTAGCCAGGCTTCGTGATTTTCGGGAGGCCTGGCTAGGAAAGAGCGCTGCTTAGGGCGCATTCCTTCCTAACCAGGCCTTGTGATTCTTGCGTCTTCTTCCGCGAGACAACAATGTCTTGCGGGAGAAGACGCAAGAATCGCGAGGCCTGGCTTGGAAGGAATGCGCCCTAAGTACCCCGGTTTTTACGGTCTCTCTCTCTCTTTATATATATATATATATATATAGAGAGAGAGAGAGAGAGAGAGAGAGAGAGAGAGAGAGATTGGTTGGGGGGGGGGCGCCAAAATACTGTTTGCTTACCATTGAAAATTACCTAGGGCCGCCTCTGGGGAGACCAAACCTAGTTTAGTCCTTCAGCTCCTGACAACTTCTTGAGCAATCCAAGGTGTGTATATGCTACACAAAACATAAATCAGGGAGCACTTTGCACATGCCATTTCCTTAAAGAACTGGGAAATGGGTTGTGTGTGCTTTGTTAATTTCTGACACTTATGAGCACTTGGGAGACATCTGCTGAACAAGTATAGCAAGGTTCAGTGTGTTTCTTGTTCCAGGAAATCAAGTATTTCTCACATCCATCCTCTTGGTGGAAACAACTCTTTAAAAGAAGTTTGCATTCAAAT
The DNA here is from genome assembly GCF_037176765.1 of Anolis sagrei. NCBI lineage: Eukaryota > Metazoa > Chordata > Lepidosauria > Squamata > Anolidae > Anolis > Anolis sagrei. The sequence goes on along the minus strand of NC_090022.1, from coordinate 166,614,861 downwards.
AGTAAACAAAATATAATAAAGGACTAATTTTGGGGAAAGGTCTGTGAATATCACTCAACACAATATTGGTCAGGTCATTTGAACCGCCAGAAAAACATTTGAGCTTTTTGGACTAAACCATTTAAATTATTCACAGCAGAATAAACATGCAAATAGTATGTTTGAATTTGCTGATATTGAACTGACATCATGCAACTAACTGAGTTCAATTTTATATTGTTAATTTATTTGAGGTTTTGTTTCAGTTATCCCCCCTTTTAAATACTTAAATTGCTTATTCCCTAAAGTTGTTGATACTTGCATCTGTGACGTTGACTATTCCAATCTGTGGCTTGAATAAGTCAATTTTGAAGGTCTTCTCCCAGTATGAGATGAGCTGTGGGAGCAAAAGAACACTGAACCAACTTGATACGAATATTTCATGTTAATGCCATGAACAGTGAGGTATTACATATTCTAAATTAAACAAACAAATAGATCTGATGAATAGGCTGGGGAAGAGAAAAGGAAAAACATTTGCTTCTATCCTTCCATGTGAGAGGTAGGTAATGTTAGGCCAGTGTTTCTCAACCTTCCTAACCCCTTAATACAGTTCCTCATGTTATGGTGACCCCAACCATAACATCAATTTTGTTGCTACTTCATAACTGTAATTTTGCTCCTATTATGAATCGGAATGTAAATATCCAGTATGCAGGATGTGTTTTCATTCACTGGAGCAAATTTGGCAAAAATACATAATATACCCAAATTTGAATACTGATGGGGTTGATTTTATCATTTGGGTGTTATAGTTGCTGGGATTTATAGTTCACCTACAATCAAAAGCATTCTGAACTCCACCAACTATGGAATTGAACCAAACCTGGCACACAGAACCCCCACGATCAATAGAAAATACTGGAAGAGTTTGGTGGGGATTGACCTTGAGTTTGGGAGTTGTAGTTCACCTACATCTAGAGAGCACTGTGGACTCAAACAATGATGGATCTGGACCAAATTTGGCACAGATCCTCTATATGCCCAAATGTGAACACTGGTTGACTTTGGGGAAATGAGACTTGACATTAGGGAGTTGTAGCTGCTGGCATTTATAGTTCACTTACAATCAAAGACTATTATGAACCGCACCAAACTTTCCACACAGAACCCCCATGGCCAAACTTTCCACACAGAACTCCCATGAGCAACAGAAAATACTGTGTTTTCTGATGGTCTTAGGCGACCCCTCTGACACCCCCTCACAACCCCCCCAGGGGTCCCGACCCACAGGTTGAGAAACACTGTGTTAGGCCCAGGACTTATTATGGAGCATAACATGCTTTAAAATTTCCATTGCACTCTTTCAGTCTTTTTCTCTACCACTTTTTTTATTTATTAGGAGATATTTAAAAATATACATATTAGGATGAGGCCATTAACTAAAACAAATAATAAATAATCCACAAATGATCCATAGCATTATAAGCAATAAAAAGTTAAAAACAGAATTAAAATATATATTCCCCTCCTAGATGGGGTGTCTCTACACTGTGACGGTAATGTAATTTAGCTTTTTTATTTATTTCGTGTCAAAAGCATAAATAAGTATAAAACTGATAAAATCTAGCTGCTGTTACTCAATGCTATGGAGTCATGGGAGATGTGTATTTTGTGAATCTACCAACGAGCATTGGTGCCTTAGCAAGCTACAAATCCTGGATTCCATAGCAGTGAGCCATGGCCATTAAAGTGGCGTCAAACTGCATTTTACAGTGTAGAGTCAGCCATAGTTTAAAATCCACATTCATTTTCTTTCTTGTTAAATTTTCATTTTTAAGGCCCTAGTAATTGGGTAAGGGTCCTCTCAGTGCCAAACCACAAATGTGCTGCAACTGGATTTCTCCAGGGTCAGAATTACCTGTTGTGGGTAGTGCCCCTCATTGTAAGATGGGAGTTGTTCCTTACCTTTCCTCATTTTCCCCTAATAAACATGCTCTGAAACTAATGTGGACTAGTCTAGCTCTGTTCCAGAATCTCTGTTTACATTTAAGTCCAAGTTCTATTCAAATTGGGTTGTTGTAGGTTTTTTCGGGCTATATGGCCATGTTCTAGAGGCATTCTCTCCTGGCATTTCACCTGCATCTATGGCAAGCATCCTCAGAGGTAGTGAGGTATTTAAATTCTCAGTTCTGGAAAACATGCAGATATAGTGGCAAGCATAAAAAAAAAAAAAAACCTGCCCGAATGCCCACTTTTTATTTTTCTTGCTCACAGTCCTTCAGAGGCTGAAATCCCTTCTACACTGCCATATAAAATCCAGATTATCTGCTTTAAACTGATTATACGGCAGTGTAGACTCATAATCCAGTTCAAAGCAGATAATGTGGTTATTTGCTTTGATAATCCGGATTGTATAGCAGTGTAGAAGGATCCTGAGTGTCTTAAAAAAACAAAGCCACAACCCCAAAGAGTCCTCCTGTCAGCTATTATTTGACAGCACTTCTACTGGCACTGGATTTCCACCATGTTCCCACTTGCTAGCTCCTCTTAAGATTTCCTTATTTAAAAACTAAAAATTGTTTTTGATTTCTTCTTGAATTTAAGGTCCCCCACCCATACAATGACCTTGAACAGAAGGACCACATCATTATTTTTTCAAACTCAAAACTATTTTTTTCACCTGGAAGAGAAGGTTGATCCATGGATTCCAGATTTCATGGAACCTCCATAGATATCACAAGCTCTCCAAGTCAGAATGCTATCTTCTCTCTCCACCCCACACACAAGAAAATGATAGAAACAATTATGGGAATTGGGCTACTTAATGCACATTCCCTCACTTTGTGTTATCTATCACATGAAGTGAAAGAGTTAAATAAAAAGGAAATACACACAAGACAATTTTGCAAGCAATGGGTCCACAGATTTTAATGTTGTGGGGCAAACTAATTAGCATGCAATTTGGACCACTTATCAAAACTTCATCGAACTCAAAATATACAGCTTTCCTCAAAATGCCAAATAAAGAATTTTTTGTTTTGTTTTTGCCTATATATACACATATCTATCTATCTATCTATCTATCTATCTTGTATCTATCATCTATCTATATGGTATACCTGTCCAAAAAAGAATGAAAATATCATTTACATTAATTTTCACAGTGATGCACTTGTGGCAATATTAGTTTGAAATGTTGCATAAACTGTAGCTCTTATCAAATGCATCACAGATACCAATTTTCAAGTTCTACGAGTATCACTTTTGTAAGAGAACATTGAAGCTTACAATGGTAAATTTTCAACACTATGGACACTTCCACTCTTATACTACCTCAAGCCAACCCCGACCGGGACCACCTTCCACCTGGGAACCAATGTCTTCACTGAAAGAGAACATGCAGGTCAAGAATAGGGCTCCATAGCCACCTACGTATCCACTGACATGACACATCACTTGAAAGACCATCATCCTCGGACTACAAAGGATTGCCTAAGTAAGTCTTATATGAGTATCATCTACTATGTAAATTATAATGAAGGAATACCTATATCTTCTGGCAACTTACCAGAGGAAAGTCATCTGGGTCAATCCAGACAATGCTCAAATCTGGATTGTCAGTGTTATCTTTGGCAACCTGCTTAACAACCTCCAGAAACTCAAAGCCATCTGAAAAGATAAATAATAGTATCAGTTCCTCTTGCAAGTATATGCCAGAAGAGGAATGCCCAAAGTTTTTAATTTTAGACAAGAGAAAGCAATGTCAGCAGTTGAAAAGATTAACAGTATACAAAGCACATACTCTTAGAATATGAGAAAACAAAGAATTATTGCAATTGAAAGAGCTACACCATTTTCTGCAGTTTGATTTTGACCTAGTGGACCACCAGACTGAAGACTTTTCAGAAGAAGAAACCCAATGAGCACATTAATCTATCTTATCTTCAGGGACGTCTAGTAGCTTCCATGTTAGTATGATGGCAAATTTGCTATGGGTTTTCATAACAGAGGTATCTAAGATGTTAAATTAGTTTAGCATTTTGGATAACCCATTTTAAATGTCAGACCAAAACCCAGAACAAATTCACTAACCCACCGACATGGAAGCAACCAGCCATCACTACTTGGTGTTCTCAGTCCGAAGCTGGACAAGAGGTTTTAGTGAAGGTTTCGCCCTGATGGAGATTGATATGGGCCACATATGTAGATGATTCATTGCAAATGTAGCCAGACTAACTGCATGCATTATAACAATCACGGGTCATTCTCCACTTTTCAAGCCATCAGGGGAAGATTGTGGAAATACTAAGAGAGGAAGGAGAAAAGTAAGATATTTGCTGAAAACTTGGGTACGGGAGAAGAATATGAGGCAGCTGAAAGGTTAAAAGGTTTGGACATAAAATCTAGGAAATTTATTTTAGATAAGTTTTAGATAAGTTTAATCTGAAGTACCCATGAAACAGTTGTTTATTTACCTGTTTAAAATATAGCCTGCCATAGACAGCAAGAGACTCTGGGACCAGAGTAAAGAGAGGGGCCAAGAAGACATAATATGGCATTTAAATAATTTCACTCAGCAAAACAGTACAGGCCATGGATGAGATGTCAACTGTTGTCAAAATGACGTTGATCAGGCTCACTACAACAGATCAGTGGAATCATGGTTTTTTCCATTGTGAATGCCTTTGAAACTTTATTTTCAAGGTGCAAAAATATTAAGGGAGTAAGACTACTAACACTAAGACCAGTTTCCATATTTCAACTTGTCCTAGGTATGTTCTTGTGTTCAAGAAATAATAAATTGCTAAGAGGCCCAGAGAAGGCCAGTGCATCACTTACCAGGGTCATCTTCTTCAGCAAATGTCACAATATGAATCCCATCCATGTCATCTTCCTGTGGGCAAGAAAAGAAAATGCCACTGATGTGACCACCAATATGGAAGAGAGAAGCATGGACTCTGTCCTTGAAGTGGGAAGAGAGATGAAATGACACCTTGGGCATCAAGGCCCTTGAGTTTGACTTTATTATGCTACTGTTTTCGTTGTTTTAACTATTTTATGATGTTTGTGAGCATTGAATTTTGCTGTTGTTAACCGCTCTGAGTCGCCCGAGGGCTGAGAAGAGCGGTATACAAATATAGTAAATAAATAAATAAACAAATAAGGTGGATTATTTGTAGGGTAAACCAGATCACATGAGGTGATATTTAAAATACAGATGTTGAATTATCATCGCTTGATAATAATTCAATGGGTTAAACCCTTATGTCAGCTAAACCCCTGACCTGAAGGTTCAAATCCATGAGATGGGGTGAGTTCCTGTCTGTCATCTCCAGCTTCCCATGCGGAGACATGAGATAAGCCTCCCACAGGATAGTAAAACATCTAAGTGTCCCGTAATCAACGTCCCTCCAGACTGCCAATTCTCTCATGCCATAAGCAACTTGCAGTTTCTCAAGTTGCTTCTGACTTGATAAAAAAAAACTGTCAAAGCCTAACAATATATATCAAGATATTTGAGGTCCATGGGCAGATTCATATTTGGGAATAAAGGCTTCTGCTCTTTCACACAATCTTCACTGATGCTTTCCTCCCAAATGTAGATCCTTTGCAGTCAACAAAGTATTCCAAAAAATCTTCCAAAGTCACTGAGCGAATAGGTGGCTGAGTAAATTATGCCAAACAACAAAATCATTAGAATTATGTTGAAAAAGCATACCCCATATAAAAGTTAAAAAACATAATTAAACTAACACTAGAATTAGAAGAACAAGGCAGCATGCTGACAATCTCTGAAAAACTGTGGTCTTTTTTCCAATGAATAAAAGCTATGATCCAACAAACTTTAATAATTTTACCCAGTGAGTGTTAGCAATGTCAAAGTACAACCATAAGCACGCTTCACTTTTCTAGTTCAAGGGCAGAATAGAGTGTCCTGGTGACAGAGTGTCAGAGGCTGCCTGAGTCTTTGACTGTTTACTTACAAACAGGCAAATAGAACACCTTGGGAGTCACACCGAGCAAAATCAATAGCAGTTGTCAACTCTTATTCAGTGGACCAATTAATTTACTCTGGGTTCTAGTATAAACCTGAATGTTTGCCATGACCTGGAATTTACCATGTTTGGAGAGTAAATGCTATCTATAGTCACAGACACTAATGCACAGCTCTGATTGGGCACAGAGAGAGCCAACAGGTGAACTCCTGGCTTAAAAGGAAGCACACAGTCCCTTTAACATAATTCCTATTTGTAGACATTCCTAGCAGTAGCATAACTGAATCACAATCCTTAGCCTTGGAGGACTTTCTAGTTAGCAGGCTAAAAAACATGTCTTACCTACTCTCTTCTTCTTGCTGTACCTTTTAATACAGAGAAGTGTCTCCTGGAAAGTTGGGACAGTTGTCTACAGTAGCCTTCGGGAACTGTCCTCCATCCCATGTTATGGGAGGTGTGTACACACAATAGGAAGAGAGGGACACGATGGTATCTCGGCATTTCTGTGTATAGTTTGTGAAATCTGGCTATGGTGGCATGGGGAGATGAACTTTCTCTGAAGCAAATACAACTAATGAATCTATGTTTTGCATCATAGGGTTTTCTCAACATGAACATCCTCAAACTCTCTTTTTGGAATGGTGCTCTGAACAGGCCCCAGTATATGACAGATTCACCAAAGGCAGGAATTTATTTTGAAAATAAGGTTTCAGTACCTTGGAAAGTTTCTTGTAAGTCTGGACCAAAATATGTAAGCAGACTATCCACACCACTAATATAGAAGCCACCAATAGTTTTGAATTCTGCGTATTCTGTATCAGATTCCCAAAGAGTGGAACTGCACTTTGAGGATTTTTCATTTTTAGTCAGGTTAGTGCTCTTCTCATCCTGTATCTCTGTCTTGGTCCAAATTCAGATTTTCCAAAGTGTCCAGCTTTGTTTTGTCAAGGTTTTGATTGTCACTCAAGTCTACTATGGCAATAGGCCCATTCAAGATAATCAAGGGGACTGAAGTTATCCCAGGAGATTATCTGTTATGTGACAGATGGTTGGAAGACCTCAACTGGAGGTTTCCAAAGCTCAGTCACAGAAGCAGCCAGCTAGCTGCAAAGTAGAAATGGCCATACAAACTAACAATAGGAAAAGAGTCTTCAGAGAGGATGGTGTTAAAAAATGTTGGATTTTCTTCCCAAAAGTCACAGAAGTGGCAGCCAGGCCTTGGGAAGCTGGGCTGAGCAAAAATTGTATTGGCAAAGGCCATCTTATTTGGCAGTCAGGCTGTTTATTGTGCACCTGCTATGAATGTCATCTTGGAATTATACCATGGAAAAACCCTCATGTTCCTTGTCTTCCACCAATCCAAGCTTTCAGTTTCAATTGGTATTAATGCAAGAGGAAAAAACTCCATCTAAATGCTAATTTCTTTCCCCTCTGAGTCCACAAGTGACAGAACCCCTATAAAATGAAGAGCTAAAAGGAATAAGTGGAAAACATCAGCTGGGGGGGGAGGGGAGGAATGGTCAGAACAAAGCTTTCTCTGGCATCAGATTTTGAAAGGGGGACAGCATTTGCAGCAGAGATACAACTTAAATAAGAGAAAAATTAGTTCTTGAAAGTCCTTGGTGTGTCCCTTGGAAGTTGCTCAAATCAGCCTTATATGGAGTCATCCCTTGGATTCATCTAGTTTGATTCTCAAAAATATTCTAATTTGTGAAACAAAGGATTTTTTTAATTTCTTTTATCAGGATTCTTGTCACCAGAGATTCCAGTTGTCTACTATAGTTCCTTACCTGCCTATAAAACACCACTTCTCACCCCCTACCATCAGTGAAGTCTCTTTCAAAAGCATAGACCCCCCCCCTTCTTTCCTTCTGAAAAGCCTTAGCTTTGCCAAGCCATAGATTAGCAAATTAGAGTTCAATATTTACAGAGCATAACACAAGGGTTTGAAGAGGAGCCCAGCGTTTTGTTGGGTCAGTGCCCAACCACAAGGATTGGGAATGGTGTGACTGTAGTGTTCTTTCATGTGTACTATAATGGCTTGGGCTCTTGAGAATCTGCTAACCCAGGGGTCCTCAAACATTTTAAGCAGAGGCTGGTTCACGGTCCCCCAGACTGTTGCGGTGGAAGGATGGGGAGGATTATAATTTTAAAAAACATGAACAAATTCCTATGCACACTGCACATGTCTTACCTGTGGTACAAAAACAGGAAAAACAATACAATATTTAAAATGAAGAATAATTTTCACTAACATAAGCTTACCAGTATTTCAATGGGAAATGTAGACCTGCTTTTTCTCTGATGGGATAGTCAAATTAATTAGGATGGCTTTTTTCATGTCAGGAGCTACTTAAGAAACTGCAAGTCACTTCTGGTGTGAGAGAATTGGCCATCTGCAAGGACCTTGCCCAGGGGACACCCGAATGTTTACCATTCTGTGGGAGGCTTCTCTCATGTCCCCACATGGGGAGCTGGAGCTGACAGATGGGAGCTCACCCAGCCCCCTGGATTAGAACCGCTAATTGTGTGCCTTCAAGTCATTTCAGACTTAGGGAGATCATAAGTCTAATGTTTAGGACAAGACCTGGTAAATAACCTTGGAAGGATACATACAGCCCACGGGACTTAGTTTGGGGCCCTGTGCTCTAGCCCAACAATATTGAGAAGGCTGCATTATTTCTTCTCTGAGAATGATGCTTTTTTATAAAGCTATTGTCCTTCCAACTTTATTGTGCACCTGCAAAATACAGACTATCTACAAACATCACTCTCAACTTCTGGAAAGATTCCATCAGTGTTATCTTTATTTTAAAAATATTGCAAATCTCTTGGGAAGACAGGCAAACAAATGTCACAATTCTAGAATAAGTAAAGACTGAAGTTGTGATCCTTCACCATCAACTTTGCTAGACTGGCCATGTTGCTCAAATGCCCCATCACCCGAGCATTTACTTTATTCTCAGTTCAGGGTTCAAAACACAGAATTTTGATGGATAGCAAAAGGAATGTAAAGATGGGCTTAAAGCCAACATAAACAAAATGTGGAATAAACAAGGAGAATTGGGAGGCCCTGGCACTTGAGCGTTTTAACTGGAGGTCAGCTGTTACCAACAGTGCTATGGGTTTTGAAGAGGACAAAAGGGAGAAACTTGCTGAAAGGAAGGAGCACCAAGCAAAAGCAAACCCTTGTCAGGCCGCCTTCCATCTGGAAATCTATGCCTTCATTGTGAAAGACCATGTGGATCCAGAATAGGTCTCTACAGTCACTTACGGACCCTCTACCAGGACTCTGCTTTTGGAAAACAAGCATACTTGGTCACAAGTGAGAACCTATGATGGCTGTGGCCATTATAGAACTTTGTAAGATTCTTAAACTTACCCAGGTTTCAAACATGTCTTCTGGGCGTAACTTGCGGAGCGTGGCTCTGGAAAAAAATAACAATAATTGCATCAAAACAATCTTTATTTCATAAGATTAGGACTGTAAAAATGTTTTCAGCAAAAGTAAACACAGATGACACTATCTTCCACTGGTGGATCAGAAATATATTCAATGTAACAACAACCCATTCATTCAGCCTTAGGGCCATTCTTCAACTAACATCATATATTTAGTTCCAGACACAGAGGATCATCATCCATTTAGCAACAATAGCAACAATAGGAGATGAGGAGAGGGAACAAGATCCTTTCAAGATCAAACTCAGTCTGTGATGCAGAACTTTCCCTGTATTTGCTACTTGCTTTTGATGAAAAGGTTTGTTTTCACAGAGACACAAAGGGTGTGATGGAAGTTTTATTGAATTTCATGTCGTTATTGCAATATTAAGGGGGTGGAGTAGACATAGTATAAATAGATCATAAAGTTGTGAGAACTAATTTTTGCTCATTAATAGTCCAGCTCTCCCTTTGCTGTTGTGTGCCTTGATGTTGATTTCAACTATCGTGGGGGTTTTTTTAGTAAGATGTTTTCATAGGTGGTTTGTCACTGCCTTCCTCTGAGGATGAAAGAATGGGCCTTTACCAAGATAAGCCAATGTGGATTTGAACTCTGGCTTCCCAGAGTCCTTGTCCAACATGCAGACCATGACATCATGCTAGTTCTCACATTCCCAGTACAAATATGTAATAAACCTATAGATTCCAATACCACATTCTTACTCAATAGAATCAAATTTTGAATTGTTGAGTCTATTTTGAGCAGACTCATGAGTGACCATCCATAAATGGCTCAAAATCCACTTGGGAGGTCTTTGAAAGGGTCTTTAAACAGAGGCAGGTTTCAGGAATGCTTATGTCCTGCATTCCTGCAGGACAAGGTGGTCCTTCTGGTCCCTTCCAAATATGTGATGCTAGGTCAGAAAAAAATGCACATTCATGAGATGTTAAGATCATGTTCAAAGGTGTGATTATGTAATTCTAAGCCACAAAAATGTGCACATGTTTAAGATGGCCAAATTGTGACAAAAACCAGAGTAGGGTGCATTCTGTCTTTACTAATAATATAATATAGTATATTGTATATACATATAATATTTGTACTATTATAATGTAATACAATAAAATACTGGTAATAATAATACAATATTATAATTATAATTCTATATTTACCTTACATGTAATATTACTAATAGTATTACAATATAATGGTATTGTGCAATATAATAATATATAATACTGATATTGTACTATGCTAATAATATAATATATTGTATGAAAATATATCTTGTAAGCCACTCTGAGTCCCCTTTGGGGTGAGAAGGGCAGCATATAAATGCTGCAAATAAATAAATAAATAAATAAATACTGAATTGATGTAGACTTAAGTAAAAACCAGCATTCCCGCTTCCACCAATATGCTTTTAGAACATCTGGTCTGATCAAAAACATCTCTCAGTGAGCTATAAATTGTCATTACAAAGATATTACACGAACATGGATTTTAAATGGTATTATTATTATTATTATTATTATTATTTATTAACCTTATTTGTGCCCGCCTTTCTCCGCATGGGACTAAAGGCAGCTAACAATCCCACACTTTGATTATAATTTTAAAAGCTCAATTATGAAAAAAAAACAAAACAATTTAACCTTTAGGATGGCTGAGGATTGCAGAGACAATCTTTAGTTTCAAGAGATTTATTAAAATAAAAAGAAATACATTCTAGAGAGAAAAGTCTTGGAGTTAACTAACTTGCTAAGTCTCATCTTCTAAATAAGATAAAGGATAACAAAAAGTCCATGCAACTACATTTTGCCTACAAAGAGGTTTTTGTTTGTTTGTTTTTTGTCGTGTCAGGAGCGACTTGAGAAACTGCAAGTCGTTTCTGGTGTGAGAGAATGATTATCGATTGAAGTATGTTTCATTATAATGTTTGATTTTATTGTTGCTGATGTTTTTATAATCCATATTGTAATTGTGTCCTTGGTGGCATTGAATTCTTGCCTTGTAAACCGCCTCGAGTTGCTGGAAGGCTCAGAGGGGCGGTATAGAAATGTACTAAATAAATAAATAGAAACTTGATGACACAAAGACTTGTGCGGACCAGGGATGAAACCCAACAAGATGGAATTAATCTTTTATCATTTTCAGAGCAGAACAAATAGAAAGACAATCCAGGAACTTGGACTACAAGAATAATTTCCTGAGCTATAGGATACATGTTTCCAAATGTTTTTCTCTGTACCTTCTATGCTCGTTCACAAATTCAACCAGTTCTTCCTCTGTGTACGGCTTGTCAGGGATATGGACTGGGTCATCCATAAATGGCTCATAGAAATCCACCTCATTTTGCTTCAGACCCAATTTCTTTGCCACCTACAAGCAATCAAAGCATTTGACATTACTTCTGCTTAAAAATATGACTCACCTTGAACCACTGAGACCTCTGGGGAAAAAAAAACATTCACAGGTTGAGCATCCCTTGTCCAGAATTTTGAAACACCCCAGAATCCAAAACTGTCTACATTGCTGGCTAAGGACATGAAATCTTTGCTTTCTGATAATTCAATGTACACTATGTTTCATGCAGAAAATTACCTTCAAGCTATGTGTATAAGGTGTATAGGAGAAATAACTGAATTCTATATTTAGATTTGTATCTTATTTCCAAAATATTTCATTATGTATATGCAAGTATTTCACAGTCTGGGAAAAAAATCCAAACTATGGAATGCTTCTGGTCCCAGCATTTCGGAATATGCACAATATGTATATCAGATAGAGTAATGCTGTACTGAAAAGGTTTTTTTCACCTGATGTCTGTGCATGAACAACAGATTATCATGTGAGCTGAGCTTCTTTGAAATGAAATGCAAGAAAATTGAAACTGGCAGAGCTGAATAAATTTTTAAGCCTCAAATGATTATTTCTTTTCAATAAGAAGCTTGATTTATTTATTCATTTTGAATATTTATGCAATATGAAGATCTTCAAGTAGGTGACAGTTAAAAATATAAACAATAACATGAATATGTTAAGGAGTGGGAGTGAACCAAAACATGAAACAATTTGCATTAGGGGGAAACAGACAAATTAAAAGGCGCCGATATCACATTTGCACCAGGTAAAACTTGGATGGCATGACATAAAATTCCATTTTCCTGGTTACCACATCTCATTGCAGAAGGTGTGAGAACTCAGAGAAGGCTCTCCAAGATGCTATTAAATCTCAGGCAAGTTTTATATGAAAAAAACAATATTTCACATGAATAAAGAATTACAGAGCAACTCAAATCAGTTATTGTGAAATGTGAATCATAAGTTACTTTTATGTAACTTTTTAATAAAGGAAAAAGTTTAAAAGTTTACATAAAAGAATTCATCTAAGAACAATATCAGATAAAAATAATAAACATTTCCACTCCCTCCTTTTTAAATTTTTACTCCAGTTCAAAACACAGGGAACTTGACTGGAAGGAAAATTCTGGTCTCTTTTTGCTATGTAAATGGTACATAAATTTGCCACTTTCATGCTACATATCTCTATCTAATGGTAAGCAATGTCATGTTTAAATAAGAGGGACATATTCCAAACCTGTCTGGATGTGTCCAAAGGAGTGTCCGGCTCCTCACCACAGTTATGCTGCCTGGTCCTTTAGGCTTACAGATAACCATTATAATCAAACAGTTATTGCTGTCAATGGACAAACAATAAATTCCTTTCTTAGAATCCTAAAGTTGGAAGAGACCCCAAGAACCACCTGGTCCAACCCCTTATGCCATGGAGGAATATATAATCCAAGCACCCTATCCATCCTCTGGATAAAACCTCCGGTGAAAGAAACTCCGCCACACTCTGAGGCAGCAGCATATTCCACTGTTCAACAGTTCTTACCACCAGGAATTTTTTCTTGGGGCACTATAGTACTATTTATTTATTTCCCACATTTATATCTCGAATGGGATTCAGAGCAGCACACAAAGGCACAATTCGATGCCATATATTACATAAAACACATACCCAGGAAATAAAAACATATACATTAAAACACCCACAAAAGCATATCAACATTAAAATTATTAAATCACATAATCCAGTATCATAGTCCAGGCCATTCCAGTTATCATTGTACACATATTGCACTTCATCCAAACGCTTGGTCCCACATCCAAATTTTCATTTTTTCCCCTAAAGGTCAGGAGGGAGGGTGCTAATCTGACATCACTAGGGAGGGAGTTCCACAGCCGAGGGACCACCACTGAGAAGAACCTTTCTCTTGTCTGCACCAACTACACCTGCAAAGAAGGTGGGACTGAGAGCAGGGCCTCCCCGGAAGATCTTAATCTCTGAGATGGTTCCTAGAAATTTATTTATTTATTTACCTTACTTATATACCGCTGTTCTCAGCCCGAAGGCGACTCACAGCGGTTCACAACAAATACGAACAGCAAAAATTCAGTGCTACAGTATAGAAACGGTTAACAACCTAACACATTACACAATTAATAAACAGTTACTACAATACCCATTCACTGTCATCTCGTCATCAAAAACATGTTCCAGATTCGTCATCCATTGTTCCATTCCAGTGTTCATTAACCAATCATTGCACTAATTATTCGAACGCCTGCTCAAACAGCCAGGTCTTCACCTTTTTGCGGAATACCATTAGAGATGGTGCTAGTCTAATGTCCGTAGGAAGGGCGTTCCACAGCCGAGGAGCCACCACCGAGAAGGCCCTATCTCTTGTCCCCACCAGCCGAGCTTGAGAAGCAGGCAGGATCGAGAGCAGGGTCTCCCCGGAAGATCTCAAAGTCCTGGTGGGTTCATAGGCAGAGATGCGGTCAGATAGGTAGCTTGGGCCGGAACCGTTTAGGGCTTTAAAGGCCAACACCAGCACTTTGAATTCAGCCCAGTAGCAGATCGGTAGCCAGTGGAGTTGGCGCAACAGGGGGGTTGTATGCTCCCTGCGCCCCGCTCCTGTTAAAATCGTGGCTGCCGAGCGTTGGACTAGTTGGAGCTTCCGAGCTGTCTTCATAGGCAACCCCACGTAGAGAGCGTTGCAGTAGTCTAAACGGGATGTAACCAGAGCGTGGACTACCGTGGCCAAGTCAGACTTCCCAGGGTACGGGCGCAGCTGGCGCACAAGCTTTAGCTTGAAATTGAAATCATGTTTTTGGGACCAGGCTTTTGGTCAGTAGACATAATTAGCACTTTAGACGGACATTGACTGGAATGGAATGGCGACACAGCTGATGAGACTGTTTTATTAGATTAATTAATGCTTGATGTATTGTTTTTATTAATGCTTTAAGCATTTTAATTATTGTTGTATTATTGTAATTGTTTATATGTAATGGCATCGAATTGTTGCCATATGTAAGCCGTCCTGAGTCCCGCTTCGGGGGTAGAGAAGAGACGGGGTAGAAATACCGGAAATAAATAGATAAATAAAATAGAGGAAAATGCATTCAGACAGATAAGTTTATCTCTAAACCTTTTAGAGATCATTCTCAACCAGGACAAACTGTATTCTATTTAATGCTGAATTTGTACTAATATTAATGTCTTCCTTGTGTAGTACATACCCACCCACCTGTCTAAATTATTCACTATGTCCAATAGGCTAACTTAAGTAACGGTATGAGTTGCTTGGAACCCTGTTGTGTGTCCTTGCTGTTCTTTTTGCTTACCCCTTTATCAAACGTAGCAAAGAACTTGACATATGGTTGGAAATGTTCAGCTGCCTCTTCAAATGCTTTATAATCTGAGGAAGAGAAAGGAAAGAAAAAAAAGATTATTTAGTGGTTTTCATGTTGACTATGACTCTGGAAACTAGAGTTTAAACCCTGCCCAGCCATAGAAATACACTGGAGTCAGCGACACCCTCTCAGTCCCAGAAAACCTCAAACTCGAGTTACTATAGGTAAAAAATGACTTGAAGGTCCTCAACTCACACTGCTTGATCTAAGATCAGTGCAAAAACGTTCCCTGCCTGATCCTCTGTAACTAATAGTCAAAACGAAAACTTATGGGGATTAAAAGAAACAAACAAAACATAATATTAACTTTTCATTATGGCACTAGTTTTCCATGGTGATGGGTTTGCATTGTCCTGTGAGTCAAGAGGCTATGCTGCTGGTAGCAGTGACGCCAGTGGGGTTTCCCATGTCAAACAAGCTTTTCTTGAGGAGTCAAAGAAAACGGGCCAAAGAGATACTGGACAGCAGCAGTAGTGGGGGTGATACAGGCTAAAGATTTCTTAGGCTGGATTTAAACTGCCATATAATCCAGATGATCAAAGCAGAAAAACCAGATTATCTGCTTTGAACTGAATTATTTGAGTCTACACTGCCATATAATCCAGTTCAAAGCAGATAATCTGCATTTTATATGACAGTGTAGATGGGGACTAAGAGACAACAGCAGTAACACCATAGCTAAAGTATGTTAGTACTGCACAGAAGGAGCCATAGAGTCATAGAGTTGGAAGAGACCTCATGGGCCATCCAGTCCAACCCCCTGCCAAGAAGCAGGAATATTGCATTCAAAGCACCCCTGACAGATGGCCATCCAGCCTCTGTTTAAAAGCTTCCAAAGAAGGAGCCTCCACCACACTCCGGGGCAGAGAGTTCCACTGCTGAACAGCTCTCACAGTCAGGAAGTTCTTCCTCATGTTCAGATGGAATCTCCTTTCTTGTAGTTTGAAGTCATTGTTTCGCGTCCTAGTCTCCAGGGAAGCAGAAAACAAGCTTGCTCCCTCCTCCCTGTGGCTTCCTCTCACATATTTTATACATGGTACAATAAACCTCCTTTTGAATGTATTTTACAATGAAAACCCTATTTTGAGATCATCCACAATGAGACAAGAAGATGCACCTCCAAGTCCTATGACCCTAATTGAGCTACTGAGACAGAGCAGAGGACAACTGCAAGTACTGGGCTCAGTCCAAAAGGATGTTCAATTCTTGATATGATCAAAGGTGAAAAGAAAACCCAATCTATTAAAGGAACATGGAATGTGAGAAGCATGAATCAGGAGAAGCTAGACAAGAAATTGAACATATAAACATTGCAATACTTGAGAAATTGGGACATTTTGAATCAAACAATTACACAGATTTTATTTAAGCAGTGAAAAGAAATGGATGTGATTAAGAGAAAAAAGAGCAGTAGCAAAAGCAGTCAATGGATACAATGCGAAGTCTGACAAATTTAAGGAAAACTCAGTCTGCCCTGATGTATTCCCTGATGTATTTCTCACAAGGCCCATGACAAGTAGAATCATAGAATCATAGAGTTGGAAGAGACCTCATAGGCCATCCAGTCCAACCCCCTGCAAAGAAGCAGGAACATTGCTGATAACTTCTGGACAGACCACTGATTAATTTGATCCATGATAGCCATGAAGATCACTCCCACATGTAGACTCTAAAGAAGAAAGATAAAATGAACACCCAAGCCCTTCAAGAGACCCTCTAAGTGAGCCCTTCTCCAAACAACACTTAAAGATCATCTACTCATGGAGCAGCCTAAGGATGTTGAGGAACACTGGAATAAAAGGAAGGCCTGTGAACAAACCATTGGATGCCAAACTTAGAACCACCAAGATTGATTTGATAAGAGATCCAACATATTATCGATAAGAAAAGGGAAACCTTCCAAACATGGCAAAGAGACACCAACTATGCCTCTAAGAAAAAGGTCTTCATGTCACTTAGGGACCCTCTTCCAAAACTCTACCTTTGGAAGACAATCATACTTGGACATGAATTATCACCTATAATGAATCAAATGACAGAGGCAGAAGAAGAAGAAACTAATAATACTAATAATGATGATAATAATACTTTATTTATACCCTGCCACCCAGGACCGTAGCCAGAAAAATATTTGGGGGGGGGGGTATTTGAAAATTTCGGGGGGGGGGGGTTGAAACCTGCCTCCTAGCTCAGGCTGAAGAAAAGAGCACAGCAGAAGCAGAGCAGTCTTCAATAGGCTGCAGCTCCGCCCCTGTCAACCACCTCCTTCAAGTCTGGCCTCCTTAATGAGAGCATTCAACGCCCCCCCCCCCCCAACTTGGTTGCTTCGCTACATCGGCTATTGCTGCAAATAATGACAGTGTGAATAAATTGTCAATATTTGCTTGAGATAGTGCTTGCAGATCTGGAGGGACTTTTAACTTTTTGTGTCTCATAGACTTAGCATGGGGATTTGGTTAACCAGTTAAAATTCATGAGTAAACCAGTTTTTTTAAAAAACTTGAAAAATTCGGGGGGGGGGGGGTTGAACCCCTAATCCCCCCCCCAACCCCCTCCCCCTCAGCTACAGGCCTGCTGCCACCATCTCCCCAAAAGGATTTGGGGCAGCTCACAAAAAGCACACTATAGTGCTGCGAGAAACAGCGTACATAGACTTAGCATGGGGATTCTATGTTGTAGACCAGGAAGAAAGTGACCACATACCAAAACAGGACGGTCAAGAACAGAGCAGAATCTAAGATTATCGGAAAATTTGGCCTGCAATTGCACAATGAAACAAGAGATTCTGATTGAATTTTGGGAGCCAATATGTTGTTCCTTGCAATCACTTTCTTCAAGCAGCCAAATAAATGACTTTTTTTGCTCACTTACTAATGGCATCCCATGATAGGATTTTTATGCCAAAACCCTATGACGGTAAACATTATGTAGAACCACACTGGGTCCTTCCTTTCCATTTCCATGATGTGTTCTGAAAATCTCTCTGCAAGTAGAAATTGGTCTGTCTTCAATTTTTCACTTGGAATAAGTAATGTTTAGCTTTGGTTGAATTAGCTCCTTCTTTGGAAGCTTTTAAACAGAGGGTGGATGGCCATCTGTCAGGGGTGATTTGAATGCAACATTCCTGCTTCTTGGCAGGGGGTTGGACTGGATGGCCCACGAGGTCTCTTCCAACTCTTTGATTCTATGATTTAAGTGTCACAAATTCTCATTTTTAAAAAGGAAAATAATTTTAAATGTGGTTTTACATTCATTTTAAAACCAACTCCAGAGTTGAGGAATATATTTTGTGAATATGCAGGATTCAAATATTATTTGTGATTTCTTCAGCAAAAGGGACAATGACTATAAGTTAATGGAGATAGCACCCTAACTATTGCCTAAAGGGAAATCTTAAATGTTTCAGGAGCATATAAATCCAAACTTTCAGAAAGGCAGGTCCATACAGAGCAACTAATACATTGAAAGCTAGGATAGATGTGGCAAAGTTCTTAGGCCTACTAAAGTTCTAAAGCTTGCATCTACACTGCGGAATGAATGCCGTTTGACACCACTTTAATTGCCTTGGCTCAATGCTTTGAAACTGGTTGTATCTACATCTGGAAGAGTGGGGTCCTTGTCTTTTCTGGATTCAAAATATATGCTTGTCCAAAATTATGAAAGCCCATATGAACCGAAAAATGTACACCTATTTCCATCTGGCATTTTTACCAAGTAGATATGAATTAGGGCAATTAAAAGAGTAAGCAGCGCCTACTTAAAAGGCTCAAAAACCCCCTTGTTATATAACTGATCAACAACAGAAAATTCATTATGGACCCCACTGGAGTGCGTGTCTGTCAAATATTGTTAAGTTTTGAAACTGCTTCTAAATTGGTCTATTTAACATCCAGTGTTGCTGAATTGAACATTTAATAAACGCATAAATTAAACCCCAGTTCATATTTTCAAACTAGAGATGAGGTTGGAGAGATCTCAATATATATTAATACCTTCAAAAGTGAAATGAGAACTTTGTCACCATGCTTGACACAGTGTGTGAATGAAAAAAGTTCTTTTACCCAGCCCCTTTCAGATTACATTGAGACTCAGGAACAAGTGTCAAAACCCACGTTCTGAATCTTCTCCTTTGAAGTAGCCAATAAGTCTCATCTCCTCTTCCATGTGGTCAAAAGCCTGCAACTCCAGCTTGCTGTTGATAATCTCCACTGGGTCTTCCATCAACTGTCATGAAGAAGTTCAATCAAGAACAACAAGGTATTAAAACATGAATGGAGGGGTTTGCTTATTTGTTTAGCCTGATATGATATGAAACGAACCATCTGATTCACTGGTCTGTACTTTTCTATCTGTTCCTAACCCATTTACATATCTAAAATCTACATCCTATGTTTATGTACAGTAAACAGTCCATCTCTTTTCTTCTTCCATCTATTCCCATTGCTGCAGTTTTAATGATGCAGTTACTGCCAAGTGTTCCTAACAGTTTTCTTATAAAAAGAGTTAAAGCGGGTGGAATTGCTAATACCTTCCATGGATTGGTTCTTTTCACCATTTGGTGTTAGCCATGTTAGTATAGTAGACTTATGAAATTCACTGCCACAAAAAATATAGATGGTGAGTGAGGCCACATCTTGGGCCCCTTCTACACTGCCATATAATCACATTATCTGCTTTGAACTGGATTATATGAGATTACACTACCATATAATCCCATTCAAATCAGATAATCTGGATTATATGGCAGTGTAGAAGAAGCCTGTCTCTACTGTCTTTTAGATGTGGCTTGGGAAAACACATGCAACTTAGGTTTATCAATAATGATGACAGCCCACTCCAACCCCCATATCCATGAATGATATTGTGCTATGATGCTGCAAGTTTGCCCAGAGGGAGGGAGGTTATTTTTTCTCAATGTCAGTAAAAGATTCTTGAATAAGTAACACCAACTAACTCAAGTTGATTTTAAACTTAATTACCTAGCTTAATCAAGGGAATTAGTTCTCTTGGAGGTAAGTTAGGTAATTAAGTTTAAAATCAACTTGATCTTTTGATCTATGAATAATCATTATCCTCTGAAGAATGTTTAAATAAGCATCTTTCCATTTACAATGTATGGTCCAGATTATATGATACATGATATCATATCATAGGCTGTCTGAGTGTGTAACTAATGCTACGTGATCAAAGCTACAAAGATTACAATTTAATACATTGTTTCTCCTGGAAAACTAAATTTAATATTTATTCAGACTTTGTGTACACTTACATCTAAGAGAAATTCTACCAAGACATCTGCTGTCATTTGTCCATCAAACTCAATAATGTGGTCCTCCTTAAAGACATAGAGGCTTCCTTCTTCATCCAAGCCTGAAAGTACAAAAAGATGCGTGAGTGGCCTATCCAGGTGTTATATCTTAGTTACTTCACAAAGGATTTCAGGAGGATATGCCACATTTTTCAGACCAGTTTCATATCCTGCCTTCCTGTGAGAATATAAAACACAGAACATTTCACTAGAAAACAAAATTGCTATAATTGTTCTTCACACATAGAGTGATAAAGTTGCAATTTTTTCACTCACTCCTCACAAAGTGTTCCCATGAAAATATATCTCTTACCTACATGGATCAGCTTTATGGTAGACTAGCCTAGGTATACAGCGATGCTCAGGTGAGGTATTTTGAAATGCTATTTATTAGAAATAGTCATTGTTTGCTTTTGGATCGCATAAATGATCCCATTAGAAAATGCATAAGGATGTGGTTAAACTAAAGCTTTCCTTGTTATTAAACTGCACAAGAAGCTCAAGTTTGTCATGATGGGTCCAGATTCATCATCGGTGGGGCTCACACCGACGTGAGCGCCGCCATCACATTCAGATGTGAGCTCTCTGAATGTGGATGGATTGCAATTCCCATCATCCAGGGTCAACTCCCTCCCAAGCCCCTCCAGTATTTTCTGTTAGTCATGATGTGTGTGTGCCAAGTTTGGTCCAGATCAATCGCTAGTGGGGTTCAGAGTGCTCTCTGGAAGTGGGAGCCATCTTGGAAAATACATACATAGGGTTATGCATAATGTTTTTTTTCTAATTCATATTTCAGATCAAATTCATTAAATTTGTGCACAAGAATTAATATTAGAAACAAGTTCTCAAGGAGAATCAGGCTCTCAAGGAGAATCAGGAAAAAAAAGGCAATCTCAATTTATAACGGCGATCCTGGTAAAGGAGAAACATTATACAACTGACGCAGGAATAGCAAATCAATTTAATAACTTCTATAATAAACTCTGCACCAAAGATCAAATAAAGAAGGATGACATCGTTAAATTTTTAAGTAATCAGAAATTACAAAAAAATTACTGACCAGCAGAGGGAGGATATATAAGCGATAATGAGATTCAATATGTAATCAGAAAGATGGAGCCAAACAAAGCTCCTTGTCCGGATGGACTTACAGCCCTCTATTATAGGGTTTTTAAGAAGAAATTATAGTTTCTCTTTAAAAATTAATGAATTCAATTTTAGACCAACAGAAGATGCCAGACTCATGGAAATTTGCTATAAAAATAATGATCCATAAGGAAGGTCAGGACCCTAGAGATGTTAAAAACCACAGACCCATTTCATTATTGAACATGGACTATAAAATCTTTACAAACATCTTGGCAGAGACACTGAAAAAATTCTTAAATTTATGGATAAAAGAGGAACAAATGGGATTGCTTCCAAAACACCAAATGATAATGTAAGAAATATAATCGATAGAATTTTATGAATCTAATAATAAAAAAGAAATGGCATTTTTAGCCTTGGATATTGAAAAAGCTTTTGATAGTCTTAATTGGGATTTCTTTCAAATGTTAATGAAGGAAATTGATTTAGGATATCATTTTATGAACGCTATAGATCTATAGCCACAAAGAAGCAAAAAAAAAAAATAGATTCCAAAATTTTTAAAATAGCAAAAGGCATGTCCCCTATCCCCACTTATTTTCATATTTGCAATGGAAATAATATTAAACACAATAAGAAATGATAAGGACTTCAAAGGAACAAAAATTGGTAAAAACAAATATAAGGCATTTGCAGATGCTCAATATATCTCATATGCATGGGGGTATTGGGGTAACTATACAAAAGGTTTGCTAGGGTAGATCCTCTTTCACTCAGACTCAGCCCCCCCTCCGAATCAAACTCACCTCCCCCCCTCCCCCGAATCAAAATCCTGGCTTCAGCAATTGGACTTGTAAAACAAACTGCTCTTTAGTTTGCAGTGACCAACCACAAAAACAAAACAAAATAAAGGCTAGTGTGGGAAAGCACGTGCTACAAAAAAGAGAGACGTCTTTCATCACTCAATGGTACACATCTCCTCAAAATGTGCTGCGGTTGGTTATCTTGTATGCTGATCTTGACACATTGTTTAAATCGGGACTGATTCCTTTTATTTATTATTTATTTACTTTATTTCTCAGGCCCCAAAGCGGTGAACAACATCAGTACAAAATATCACAAAACAAGTATAGGGCAATTAAAAACAATTATCACATAAATCATTAACATCAGTATAACAATCATTAGCGCCTCAACAGTAAAATCAGAATCTAGTCTTGTCATCCATTATTCCGTATTCCTATGTTCAATTACACTGTTTAATCAAATGCTTGTTCCTTGGTTTTTTTTTCAAATTGAGTGAAGAAAGTTTCCAATCTTCATTAAAAAATGAAATTCTACAACTCCCAAAAGATTATTGGGTGCAACAATAATAATAGTAATAATAATAATAATAATAATAATAATAATAATAATTATTATTATTATTATTATTATTATTATTTTCTCACCTGCCTCCCCTCAAGGCTTGAGATGGAACACAACAGTTAAAAACATATAATTATAAACATTATGTAAAATACATATATTATAACATATTTCTATGAAATACATATATTAAAATACACAAAACAAACACAATAGTCTGGCTGCCATGTTTTAAACTATAGCAGCTACTGTAGTATATCCTGTTTGAACAAGACACTCAGAAGTGAAACGCAGGTACTGGTACTAATGCATTAAGAACTCAACATAAGTTGATCTGTTAATAATTTATGGTTCAACCACCAAAAATTTGATACTGGAATCTCTCCCTGGAATATATTCAATATCTTAGGGACTGTAAAGTGATTATACATTACCTAGTTTTTTGGCAAGTTTTGCATCCTTCTTGGAATCCACTAATCCAAAACCAATGCCTTTATCTTCTAGAACTTGTGCAGCAAGCTGAAGGAAAATCAACATACAGTTGTAAGTCCAGTGACATGTTTCTCTTATTACAGGTTGAACATCCCTTATCTGAAATGTCTGGACAAGTAGTGTCCTATATTTTGAATTTTTTTTCTTCAGATTTTGGATATATGGGGCACATATCTAAATGTGAAAATCATTTATATTTCATATATCCCTTAAACATGTAGCCTGAAGGAAATTTTATACACAATATTTTTTAAAATAATTTTGTGCATGAAACCAAATGTATGTACACTGAACCGCCAAAAAGCAAAGGTATTTGCTATCAGCCACCTAGGTGGACCATTTTGGATTTTGGAGTCTTTTCGATTTTGAAATTTTCAATAAGAGATACTCCACCTGCAATACTGAATTTTAATTTTATTATACAAGAGGTATTTTTTAAGTAAGGTCCGTTTGAACATAAGTACACAATGAAAGTTTATTTCAAAAAAGTAAATTTATTTTCAGAAAGTACATACTTCACTCTATTTTTCAACATAGTTGCCAAGTTTGTTCAAACACTTATCATACCTCTGAACCAATTTTAAAATACCCTCTTCATAAAAACTCGCTTCAACTGAAGCCACCAAATCGTCTGTAATCAAAGAAGGACGACCGGAGCGGTCCTCATCATGGACGTTGTCACGGCCATCTTTGAATTGTCGTACCCACTTACGCACTTTGCTTTCACTCATAACAGTATCACCGTACACTTCACAAATCTGTCGATGAATTTCTGCAGCAGGCAAGTTCCTTGCTCAGCGAACCTCACATGCGGTGAATGAGTGGATAGTCTTAAACATTTTTAAAGCACAGAACAGAACCGTACAGGTTAGCTACAGAGCGGAAACTGAGCACAGTTGTTCCCGAGGCATGCCGGTACACGACGCATGCGCTCGTTGCAGTATGCACGCGAACTACTAGTGTCTACAACAAAATGGATCTTACTTAAAAAATACCCCTCGTATTTTATACAATTAACTATATTTATGTAATGCATTTATTTTATTTATACTATTATTATGATTCACTGCTAGATCTTGTTATTACTGTAAACTTATATTGAAGGTGAATGATACACAAAATGGCTCAAAATCACTTTAACACCATAGGTTCCTACCACAGAATCCAGGGATTTGTAGTTTTACAAGGAACTCAGAATTCTCCACTAGAGTGCTTTTTCTAGAAGAGAGATGTTCAGGATTTCTAAGAATCTGGCTAACTTAATTGACATTTTCCAACCGTTTTTCAAATCAGAATCCAACCACATTGTCCCTGAAAATGGAGCAAATCCAGTTTAGATAAAGCTCAAATGAGTATCTATTTCTGAGGATGGAAATATTGCAACGATGTAAAGGAAAACTAAGGATTTTTTTTTTGCTGAAGTTAACTAAGGATGCAAGACAATTAAAACAGTTAAATAAAACATATAGAATATGTTCTATATGGGTTAAATAACAGTTAAATAAAACATATAGAATATGTAACAGTTAAATAAAACATATAGAATATGTTCTATAGGTTCATCCATAATCCTTGCTCATAATCCTTATTCAGACTGTGTCAAAATCTGTGATAACTTATTCTTCAAGCACATCATCATCATCATCATCATCATCATCATATTTAATTACTTATTAATCACCCTCCATTCGAGAATGCTCTAGGCGATTTACAGCTAAATTGTAAAAGATAACAAACATATATACAGAATTTAAAAATTAACAGAGATCGAATGCTCTAGTAAAAAGCCAGGTCTTAAGTGCTAGAGTAAAAGGCCCTAAGTCATGAATGGCTCTCATATAGGGCGGCAAGGGATTCCACAAGGCAGGGGCAGAAATCGAAAAAGTCCTGCATCTGATACTTTCCAAGTGCACTTCTCTAGGACTCGGTATATAGAGTAAGTTGCGTTGGGATGGTCGTTGCGACCTCCGATGATGGGAGAAGGAGAGGTGGTCCCTAAGGTACGATGGACCCTGGCCATAAAGAGTTTTAAAGGTCAGAACTAACAGTTGGAAGCCAATGTAAATGTTGCAGCGCTGGTGTTATATGGCATTTCATGGGCGTTCTTGTGAGTAACCTGGCTGCCACATTCTGAACAATACGGAGCTTTCGGGTCGTAGACATCGGAAGGCCTACATACAGGGCTTTGCAATAGTCCAGCCTAGACGTGACCGTGGCATGGATGACAGTTGCCAGAGTCTCGTCAGATAGGTAGGGGACCAGATGCCTCGCTTGTCGTAGATGGAAAAAGGCCTGTTTGCTGGTAGCAGTGACCTGAGCTTCCATTGTCAGCTGCGAATCCAGGATGACACCTAAGCTCTTAACAGTGGTTGATGGAGATAGGGTGGCACCATCGAAGGTGGATAACGGATGAGTCAGACCTGCCAGGCGGCCATGCCAGAGAATTTCAGTCTTCGCCGGGTTCACCTTCAGTCTGCTAGCACGTAGCCGGTTCGACAGAGCTTCCAGACATAGGGTGAAATTGTCTGGAATTGATGTTGCTCCAGGCACAGAAGGAGTTGGGTATCGTCCGCATATTGGTAGCTCTCCAGGCCGAAACTCCGAGCCAAACTAGCAAGGAGTCTAACGTAGATGTTGAAGAGAAGAGGAGAGAGAATTGCACCTTGGGGGACCCCACATAGGAGGGGGATCTATCAGAGACTTGATCCATGTACTCCACGCGTTGACTCCGGTTCCAGAGAAATGAGTTGAACCAATTAAGGGCCTGACCATGAACCCCGGACATGGCAAGACGGTGAATCATTAGATCGTAGTCGACGATGTCAAACGCTGCGGTAAGGTCGAGAAGTACCATTGTCAGACTGGCGACGGAGTTCATTCGTAATGGCAACCAGGACTGTCTCCGTCCCATGGCTCGGGCAAAAACCTGACTGGAAAGGGTCCAGACCAGCTGTGTCATCCAGGAATTGTTGCAATTGTCCCAGTACAGCCTGCTCTATCACCTTACCTAAGAATGGCAGTTTAGAAACAGGACGGTAATTGGCAAGGGTCATGGGATCCAAGCTAGGTTTCTTTAACAAGGGACGAACCCTTGTCTCTTTTAGGTTGTCTGGAAAAACTCCTCCTGTTCAAGAGAGCCATTGATTATACTGCACAACGGATCGAGTAGACCTTCCAAACAGCTCTCGATCAGCCAAGAGGGGCACAAATCAAAAGAACAGGTGGTTGGTTTTGCAGTAGCCAGAATTCTGGCGACATCTTCCGTGTCAAGCGGTGTAAATTGATCGAAGATAGGCCCGCTAAGCGGCCACAAGGTCTCCAGCTCACTCAGTGTCGACTGGGGGGGGGGGGGGGGGGAGTTCCTGCCAAAGCACGGTAATTTTGTTAGTGAAAAATTTCTGGAATGCCAAAGCTGTAATAGGAGCCAGACTAATCAAGGCATGAACGATTTGGAATAACTGTGCTAGGCGCGATCTAGCAGAGGCTATTAAGGAAGAATTATATTATTTTTTGTGTGTGTATAGAGCCAGGTCTTTAACTTTTTCTAAAAACCAGAAGAGATGGGGCCTGTCTGATGTCTCTGGGGAGGGAGTTCCACAGCCGAGGGGGTCACCACTGAGAAGGCCCTGTCTCTTGTCCTCACCAATTGCGCTTGCGAAGGGGGTGGTACTGAGAGAAGGGCCTCCCCAACCAATCTTAAAGATCTTGTTGGCTTATAGGAGGAGATGCATTCGGAGCCCCAGGATGATCCCTACAGCAGAGGTGGGAGGAAGTTCCAACTGCCCAACTTTTCTGAACCTGGTTCAGTACTGCTGGGTTGCCACCTTTAGTGTCTCCTCCCATTCTCCATGTTACAGAAATCTCCAGACATGACATGGGGCCTGCCTATCGGCCTATTACCTACAGTGGTGTTGGTTTACAGTGATGTTGGCCGATTGGACAGCGTGATGATCGGGAAGAAGTGGCGGTGGGGGAAGAGGATGAATTGTCCATTTTTTCCTCCTCTCACTTCCTCTCATTGCAACCAGTGGCATAACTCCTGTCACTCCAGAGACTGCTGTGACATGGAGAAGGGGAAGGGGAATTAAGTGCCGTCCTGTGTCCCCTGGCCACCAGAGCCCAGGAAAGATAGGAAGGCAATATAAACAATAGCAGGCAATTGCATCTGGGAAGCAGTTTACACGGGCCCAAACTTACAGGTTGCTCCAAATTCTGACCCAGAGTATCCTTTTGTTAACATGAGTCAAGGCTGTGTTAATGTGGCTTCATCCTGCATTACCCTAGATCAATTCTGTGCAGTACTTGGCTGCCACAGAGTTGATCTGGAATAACTCGGGGGAATATTCTTGCCCTTCCTAGTGGGCTCAAGCAAAATGAAAGTGCTGTAACTTTTTTGCTGTTTCTCATTAATAAATTTTGCTATTTTGGCCACACTATAATGCTGCTTGACCACAAAGGAGCCAGTTTTCATCTGTGAAAATTTGAAGGGTGTGCAAAAGCAGCGACACTAAAGAGTGCCTGCCTGACCACTGGAAAATGCAGAAATCTGAAGGTCCAATGAGCTTTCCCCATTGTCTCTTGTCATGCCTCAGAGGTCTGCTTCTATGATAATAAGGGCTGTAACTAAAGGATGAGGTTCTCTCTCCTGCCTCCACTGGGTCCCTCTCTCCAGGATTACTGAAATGTCATTCTGTGGAATAGCTCCTGTAACTGTGCGGTACGTTCTCGGCCTTGGCTATAAATAGCCTGGACCCAAGTGTACTGAAAAAGCACAAGAAGTTAAAAGCGGTAACAAATGCCAGCTGACCCCCACTTCTCTCTTGAGGATCTGCCAGGCAATCTTTCATATATAGTTCGCTCTGACAGGAGTCAAGGCAATATTAAAAGCAGGTACAAAATAGTTAGGTTTGGTCAGAAAGTGTTTGCAAGGGAGAGATATACACATTGTAAGGGCACAGGTTTCTAGATGATAACTGAACAGTTTAGGAAATTGTGCAGCCTTGAACATTGCACATTAAATAGGAAAAATCCTGATTTGTCAGAAAGAAGGAAAGGATCTAAGTCAAGCCCTTGGCTCAAGTACCTTTGACCTGTCAGTTCATCCTGGGAGCAAGGGATCTCCAGATCTCTGGACAGAGCCTTTCATAGCCATGCCTGGAGGTCCCTGGACTTTTCTCATCCAAATATTAGCCAGGCAAAATCAGATGGAAGCAGGTATGCTTGGTATAATAAGATGAACATAAAGATTCATAGTTGGGCATATAAGGAAAGGTTTAAAAGACTGAAAGTATGAATTGTTGTGTAATTGTCCAGTGGCCATTATACTGCCATGTTTCTTAGTTTAAAGTGGGAGCAACTCTGCACCACAAATATTAAAGGGACAAGAGATGCCATTTTATATAAAACTAACGGTGCCCTGCCATGCGTTGCTGTGGCCCAGTCTGTTGATCTGGAAAATAAAGTAATGAGAAAATGTTGTTTTTAATATATGTAATTTCTTTCTTCTTGTGGGTAAACAGTACTTCTTGCTGTTTCTTTGTCAGTGTTGATGTGGAGATTGTCTGGTTTGCCCACCCTGGAACATGCAACATATTATTGTCCTTCTTTAGGGGTGCCTTTAAAATCTATGATACTATATCTGTGTGTCTGTGAATCATATCTATCTATCTCTATCTATCTATGGCTGGATGGCTCTTTGTCAGGAGGACTTTGATTACGTTTTCTTGCCGTGATGAAGGAAGTTGGATTGGATGGCCTTAAGTATTTTCTGATGGTCATAGGGATTCTGTGTGGGAAGTTTGCCCCCATCCTGTCGTTTGTAGGGTTCAGAATGCTCTTTGATTGTAGGTGAACAGTGAATTGCAGGGACTACAACTCCCAAATGTTAAGGTGTATTTCCCCCAAAGTCCATCTGTTTTCATATTCGTGCCAAGTGTGATCCAGATCCATCATTGCTGGAGTCCACAGTGCTCTCTGGATGTAGGTGTACTACAATTCCGAAATGAAAGGTCAATGCCCACCAAACCCTTCCAGTATTATCTGTTGGTCATGGGAGTTCAGTGTGCCAAGTGTGGTTCAAATCTGTAAATCCCAGAAATGAGGAGTACATTGTTATAAAAGTGAAAAAGCAGCGGGCAGGAGAAGCAGTTGGGAGAGAACCACCTCCCACCGGGCAGGTTCGGAGGCCACTGAAGGCAAGAGGGGCATCGGGCCGTGGTAGAAATTGAGGCCCCGGCTTAGGAGAAGACGGCGGGCCTCCCGCCTCGTGTTGTTTTTTGTTGCCCTCGGCGGCCCCCCGCAGCTTCCATGCCCTCCCCGGCCGTTAGTGTTTACATCAGCCTGGTGGGCTTTCTCAGGCTGGGCTCGCAATTTCTCCTGGTCTTCTGCCGTCTGTGTATCTGAGGCAGCGGCGGGAGCGATGGGGTAGAGGGAGGCACGCAGGCAGCAGTGCGCATGCGGAGGGTGACTTGGGTGCGGGGAAAGCTGGGAAATGGAGTCCTTCCTCCTCATCGTATTCCTCCCGAGGCCTCTGTGCATGCTCTGTGTTTTTAGGGTATTGTGTGTTTGTGTTGTTGCGTATTGGTGTTTTGAGGGTTGTTGGTCATACCTTGGGGGAAGAGGTATTAGCAGGTCAAATTTGGTGAGATTTCGTCTGGTGGTTTCTCCGTTTTTGAATGCCTAAGGACGCCCTTAAGCTTTTTATATATATAGATGAGCCATACACAAAAGGTACCACTATTGTAAGCCTCAGCACTCTACTGTTATAAAAATGAGACCTTTGGGGCAATTGGAACTTGGCATCTATGATCAACATAATAAAATCCTGAAATCAATTTGGCTACAAGTACCACAAGTTTAATAGTACTGTACATGGACAAATCAATCATTTTGCTCCAATTTTCAGATAGTTATGTCTGTATAAAGTAAATATCTTTCACATTTTGTTGAAAAGTGCAGGTATAATTTAGTCATTGTTATCGAGGGAGTATCTGCCCTTTTAAATTCCATGGTAGCAGCTGCAGCCACAGTTAATTCTGGTATGGTTAGGTTCATTTGTAGCTAGAATGTCACAAGTACTCACATATTGTGAACCTTAAATACTTAGTTCTCTAAAGTTACAATAAAAGAGTAATATCTACAATAATATTTAATCATATTGCTAGAGTTTATGATTATTTAGGGGGAAAGCTCACTGGCTTATTGCCGTTTAATAGTATTTTAACAATGATCTCAATTATTGTTATGTGTGTCTATATAATTTAGGTGCTATATTTTATACAAAATGTAAGATAATTAGTAGGTTATGTTATCATTTAATTTTTGTTCAATTTTGCCATAGCTGTTGTTTCCTTTTGATATTTAATTAGTTTGTTTTTTTATTTTTGTATTTTTATTCATAAATGTGTTTAGCCATTTTTGTTGGAGAAGGTGGAATACAAATAAAGTTGTTGTTGTTGTTGTTGTTATCAGGGGAAATAACATCAGTATTACTGATAATACAAATAAATATCATATGACATACTGACATAACAAATAAATATCAAATGTACAATTTAATGTACAGGTTAAACCCTTTTGCCAGCAGGACTGCTGACCAACAGGTCAGTGGTTTGAATCGGGGAGAGCAGGTTGAGCTCCTGTCTGTTAGTTACAACTCCCCACGTGGGGACATGAGAGAAGCCTCCACACGGTTGATAAAACATCAAACGTCAGGGTGTCCCCCAGGCAATGTCCTTGTAGACAGCCAGTTCTCTCATACCAGAAGCAATGTGCAGTTTCTCAAGTTGCTCCTGATACACACACACTGAATCATAGAGTAATGGAATCATAGAGTTGGAAGAAACTCCATGGGGGTGCTTTGAATGCGATTTTTCCGCTTCTTGGCAGGAGGTTGGATTGCATGGCCCATGAGGTCTCTTCCAACTCTATGATTCTAAGGGATGATGGGGTTTTCCTATATTCCCCCCAGTGAGTAGTTGCAAAACTTGTATGTCTAGGCTAAAAGTCATCTGTACAGATGAGCCCAAATTAGGTTTCTGGGTGAAAGGTTGCCTTGTACCTGGCTATCAAGATCTTTCTATGGCTTTCTATGGCTGTGGACTTGGGTATCTTCTTTGGGGTCCTGAGTTTTTGATAACACGTGGACACTGTAGTTCATAAACTATAAGTATCCCTCATGAGAACACTGCTGCTCTCCACAGAAATATATATTCTCAAGGATTCAACGGGGAACAACTGAAAGAACAACTGTCTCATACCCTCCAACATTTTCACAGGTGTACACCAGGACCTGTATAGCCAAGCAACATCAGAATGTTCTTAAGATGGTAGAAATCATAACTGAAGAGGATTACAGAAGCTAGCAGAAATTGCAGCAGTTTGCTTTTTGCCTGAACCAACTGGAAAGGGCAAATTTTACCTCTGAATTACCTCTTCTGAAAGCTTCCAGGAGATCAATACCCTTGCTGTCACTGGGGGAACGTTAAGAGGAGTGGTGGTTCTCATGAAGCTTTTCCTTGATTTGAGTCTACTGGGAGGAGGCTGGTAGCCATGCAGTGGGTGGCTTTCACAGTGTTCAACCTTATTTCTCTCATAGTTACCAGCAACTTCCCATTGCACATCGGGGGGAGGGGGCAATGCCAGCTAGCTTGTATAAATTATCAACAGGTGTAGTTTTGAGACATAAAAACCTAAATATCAACAGGTGTAGATTTAAGGCATAAAAAGCTCAACACAGAAAAAGCTTCTTCAAAGACTGTGAATAGTCGGGTGTCCCCTGGGCAACGTTTCTTGTAAATGGCTAATCTTTCCAAACCCAAAAGCATTGCTTTTAAACATTTTAAATTGGAGGTGTGTTTTTTTTCCCTCTACATATGGATGAATATCAAAGGTCTTTATCAAGACCACTGCTAACGATTATGTCTATTAATACAGAATGTTTGTCACTTGCTAAGGAAGAGCTACTGGCCAAAATGACCAAGGACATTTTGCATGACATCTTATGTATACAAGAAACACACAGAGACATCACAATGAGAAGACCAAAAATCCTCAGAATGCAACTGGCAGTGGAACGACCTCACAGAAAATATGGTAGTGCCATTTTTGTATGATCTGGTGTAGCAACCTCTCTCACAGAAGTGAACAAGATTGAAATATTATCTCTGGAACTCGATAGCTGCAGTGTGTCATCACTCTATAATCAAATGTAAGAATTATCACACAAGAAGAGCTTCCAGAGTTCAGCATTATCTCTCTCTATGTTTAAAGAACTTGAATATGCTTAAGGTCATTAACATAAAATGAAGGTATTGCTGCAGCATGATTGAGTATAAACTGATATTAATGATCATCATCATCATCATTTAATAACTTATTAATTGCCCTCCATCCAAGAATGCTCCAGGCGATTTACAGCTAAATTACAAAAGATAAAATACATACATACAAAAATTAAAAATCAACAGAGATCGAATGCTCTAGTAAAAAGCCAGGTCTTAAGTGCGAGAGTAAAAGGCTCTAAGTCACGCATGGCTCTCATATAGGGTGGTAAGGAATTCCACAAGGCAGGGGCAGAAATAGAAAAAGCCCTGAGTCTGGTCCTTTCCAAGTGCACTTCTCTAGGACCCGGTATATGGAGTAAGTCACGTTGGGCTGGTCGTCGCGACCTCCGATGATGGGAGAAGGAGAGGTGGTCCCTAAGGTACGATGGACCCTGGCCGTAAAGAGTTTTAAAGGTCAGAACTAGCATCTTATACAGGCCACGGTACTCAGTTGGAAGCCAATGTAAATGTTGCAGCACTGGTGTTATATGGCATTTCATGGGCGTTCTTGTGAGTAACCTGGCTGCCGCATTCTAAACAATACGAAGCTTTGGGGTTGTAGACATCTGAAGGCCAACATACAGGGCATTGCAATAGTCCAGCCTAGGCGTGACCGTGGCATGGATGACAGTTGCCAGAGCCTTGTCAGATAGGTAGGGTGCCAGTTGCCTCGCTTGTCGTAGACGTAGATGGAGAAAGGCCTGTTTGCTGGCAGCAGCGACCTGAGCTTCCATTGTCAGCTGTGAATCCAGGATGACACCTAAGCTCTTAACAGTGGTCGATGGAGATAGGGCGGCACCATCGAAGGTGGGTAATGGAGGAGTCAGACCTGCTGGGCGGCCATGCCAGAGAATCTCAGTCTTCGCTGGGTTCACCTTCAGTCTGCTAGCACGTAGCCAGTTTGACAGAGCTTCCAGACATAGGGTGAAATTGTCATACAACAAATTAGACTAGATTTCTAGGGTGGCCTTATGTCTGTTTACTCAAAAATAAGCTTCAAGAATGAGCCCATAAGAAGAGCTTTGAGTTCAACATAGCTCCCGCCCCCCTAAGTTCACAGAACTGGAAAATGCCTCCCGGCTTAAGGTCACTAAAATTAGGAGTGGCCAGTTCAGATAAAAATATGATACAGCCAGATTATACAAAACGTTTTGTGAGGCACCCCAAGAGCCAATCAGGTGGCAGATCTTTCAGCATTGTGTTCCCTCAATGCCCAGGAGCCAAATTCTTAGAGCATGAGGCCTCTCTAGTTAAGAGAGGTAACCAGAGAAGAGAGGGATTCTCCCAGGGATGGCTGGCTGCCATGCCTGCCTCCTGAATGATAGATAAAAGAGGGGGAAAGGGAGAGTATAATTTATGTGATTGGGTTTGTCTTGCCCCCATTTGTCAACTTGCTAAAAGTATCTTGCCTTTCCGCATATCACAGAAAAACTTTGAAACTTCCATATTCTTAGTTCTCCTTTCTGACAAAGTCAGTTCCCATCTTTTAGTCCCAGTCCTTGTTAATCCCCTCATGCTCTCCGATAGAGGACTGTCAATTCTTTTGCTTCATTGCTCTAACAATTTTCTCTTCAACTGAAAAACTTTGGAGGCTTGTGAGTTCTTTGAGCACTGCAGCAGCAAGCACTACAGACAGCAACTTTTGCAGCATGAATTATGATATGGTACAACAACTGTGGAGTTTGTTTCTAAAAATTACCAAATCAATCTGAACAAACTACAGGAAATGGAAAAAAACATGCTTTTGTGTACCAAAGTAATTTGATACGTTTTGATAGTTTTGATCATGATGCTGATAGTTAAGCCCATAGAATTGGTGTCTCAATAATACTCCTTCTGGAATCTTAGGCCAGATCCAGGCAGACCTTTATCCCAGGAGAATCTGTGGTTTTCCTGAGGGCCTGTCTGCACCCACTCCAGAAAGTGCAAGCTTTCTGGGGTGGGCGTTCTCTTAGGACTATCCTGAGAGAATGTCTGAAGGCCCTCCCGCCTCCCCCAAGACCCCAGACTCTTTTGAAAAGTAAAAAAAAACTTACCCGGACTGCAGTATACCCTCAGAGCAGCTCTCTCAGAGCATACAAATGACACGCCAGGAAAAGGGGGTAGCGATTTTCCTCCTCCCTCCCCCCCACTCTCCTGGCGCATCATTTGTACACACTGGGAAAGCTGCACAGAGGGCATACTGCAGGCTGGGTAAGTTTTTTTTACTTTTCAAAAGGGTCTGGGGGCTTGGGGGGAGGGGGTGGGTATTCCCACAGTTTACAAGGCTTATTTAGCCCAGTAAACTGTGGGAATGGTGTCTGAATTGTAGTCCAGACACTGGAAATAGTGGATTTATCCCACACCTTCCAAGAAGGCACAGAATAAATCCACTATCAAATTAATTCAAATTAATTTGGGACTGTCCAGAACATTGTCTGGACAGCCCCTCCTTTATTGCAGTCAATACAGCAATAAAGGTCCTTTTTGATGACTTTCCATACAATGTGTTCCACTGTAAAGGCTATGACAAGGAGAGGCAGCTTTCCTTGTCTTAATCATTTACTTGTCTTGTTTTTCAGATGTGCTAGAGTTGTGAATTTTTCACATGCAATAAGACAGTTGGGAGCAAAGCAGCACGACATGATTTCTCAAGCAGGGCTCCTTGGAATTTTCCTGAGAATTTGCTAGGGGTTCTGTGAGATATAACAATTGAAACTACAATAATTTATTTTTAACTGTAGACACAATATTTTTAATATGGGGTTCCCTGAAGGGTTGAAAGGCTGCAATATGGAATGGCTGAAACACCTGCTGCTCACTGTCAGGCATGCCTCTCCCACTGTACGGCTGTTGTTATGCAAGTAGCAGTTGTTTCTCCTTCTCCCAGATGATATTCTTAGACTCTATTGTTGCTTTCTTCCTTCCCAAGATGTCAAAAATTCTTCTTGTTCCCTCTGCTTAAGCTGGACCTTTGCAAGTTCACTTACCCCTAGGATTTCTCTGGCAATCACACTATTTCATTTTGTTAGTGATGAGCCCATTGGTATCGTAGCCCCCATATTATTGGAATAGTAAACACTTTCTTGGCTCAGAGGGAGATGCTTACAATAAGGAATATGAATGGCAAAATTTGCTCAATTTGCCTCCCCCCAGTAGATTTTTCAACTAAATAAAGGAATATTTCCATTTTGTATGGTCTTCTCTGCTTAGTTTCTGATTGGCTGAAAGGGAGATTCTTTTGCCCCATCATGTGAACAGTAGAAACAGTTGTTTCAAAAAAGACAAGTGGGAAATTACTTTGCAGTTACTTTGGAACTGTCCCTTTTTCTGGAGGTGCATTAAATCTTATAAAACTTGGGTACTGTTAACTTTTTCTGTGCCTACCACTTTGCTCTTAAATTATACAGTAAAATACAGTTCAAAGGCAGATGTTTTTGTTCTTAAAAACATGTATAAGATTTAAGAATTTGAATGTTCAGCTTTAGAGAGCAGCCGGGGCAGGAAACTTGCAGCTGGACTTACCTCCAGTACCATCTCGGTCATCTGAAAACGTCTATGGGAGGTTTTATCAGAAGTCACAGGTTCATGGAGGAGCACGCCAAGCATATCATACTTCTTCAAAGTCTGCTTGTAATTCTTCTCACTTAGGTTAATCACACGATCCTTCCCGTCATAGGTAGGGAAGTCTAGTCCTTCTTCTGCTCTGCAGCAGGTGATGAGGAGCACATAGATGACTGCCAATGTCAGCCAACAAGTTGCCTTCATGTTGGATCTTTGCTCCTTTATCTGTGGATGAAGTAATTCCAAGAGAAGAGATTATAGAGGTCCCAACTCTCTGAGTTCTGATTTGTCCCTATGAA
Source organism: Anolis sagrei (assembly GCF_037176765.1). Lineage (NCBI taxonomy): Eukaryota > Metazoa > Chordata > Lepidosauria > Squamata > Anolidae > Anolis > Anolis sagrei. The sequence goes on along the minus strand of NC_090022.1, from coordinate 166,578,250 downwards.
TCCACGTAGAAAGGCTGAGGCAGCAGCTACAGCAAACTAACCTGTTTATAAAGACAAAGGGGAAAAGACATACAGAAGAAGCCGGGAAACCAAACCCTGGATACCTTACATAGCTCAGCCAGGCTTCTGTGTCACAGAGAACTCCATTTTTAGGAAGCAGTTGTTTCCAGCTATTAATAGACCCTGCAATGAATAAAAAGGACAGATATGACACGATTGAGGGACTTTGCTGGTCCTGTTTCATCAGAGAGAGAGAGAGAATGAGCAGCAGGGGTGGATAGAGAAAGAGTGCATATAGAGATAGCAGAGAGAGAGGCGGGGAAGTAACAGACATCTCTAAGGGCATCAGAAGGTTACGGAGTTAAGCTTTGGGGATACATTTCCTTAAAATACCTGACTTCATTATTGATTGTACTGCAATTAGGGATTTGCCAAAATAGATGTATGGTTTTAATATACATTTTTTCATCGCTTTCATTTTCATTCACCTCTATGAAGGAGAATGAAATTCTACAGTAGAAGCAGTTAAATGGCCAAGAGGATTCCTATTCTATATTGCAGATATTTTTTTACTTTAATTCACAATATTGCCAGATATAAACTGTACATTTTTTTAAAAAAATCCTATATATATTTCAATTAATTTTCGGTCTCTATACACCCCACTGGAGAAAAATATTGTTTTGATTTAGCTAAAGGGGTAATGCAACAAAAAAAATGAGAGGATCCATCCTATGCCAAATGGCTAAAGAAAAGGTGCAAAATGGACAAAAAGGAGTAGGGCCACAAAGCTGAACCTGACCCATTCTTTGAAAAACAAGAACAAATAAATAAATATGTTATCAAAGGCTTTCACGGCAGGAATCACTGGGTTGCTGTGAGTTTTCTGGACTGTATGGTCATGTTCCAGAAGCATTCTCTCCTGGCTGCTTCCTGCCAGGGGGAATCCTTTGTTGGGAGGTGTTGGCTGGCCCTGATTGTTTCCTATCTGGAATTCCCCCCCCCCCTTTTTTAGTGTTGCTCTTTATTTATTGTCCTGTCTTTAGAGGACAGATTTTGTTCATATTCATGGTTTCCTTCTTTCTGTTGAAATTGCTCACATGCTTGTGGATTTCAGTGGTTTCTCTGTGTAATCTGACATGTGTAATCTGACATGTGGTTGTTAGAGTGGTCCAGCATTTCTGTGTTCTCAACACAGAACACAGTGTATTATTTGAGAGCACAGCAATGCTGGACCACTCTCACAACTACCATGTCAGATTGTTCCTACTTCCCAAATGCCCAAAAGCCTCCTTACTGTTCCAGGAGCTTCCCTGTAGCTGGATTATCCCCAGTTATGATATGATGGCACTTTGGGCAGGGAAAGAGAGTGGGAGACTTCCCACTCTAGAGCTCTTGTCACATTGCCACTTGAATAATCTCCTGCAACATTAAGGGGGTTTTCTGGATATGGGGGGGGGGGGTCAATGAGAGGAGGTCAGGGAGGTTTGGCAAGCACATCCCCAGCCATGTTAATCCTGACTGCATTTTGTGGTGTGTAGAATTATCCAGTGTATCAATGAAGGATTAATTGTATTTTTCTCTACAAAATTGGGACAGTTGGAGGTTATGAACATGTGAGTGTGCACCATTTTATTTTTCCTCCCAGATGTTAACATATCAAAGGCTGCTATTATCCTGTCTGGCAGCTGAAAACGCTGGGAGGTCACTGTTTACAGCAGACTGGGAACATTTTCCGTGGTATTTTAAGGGACTTCTCCAGCACCTAATCTTCCTTTGTGTGATTGTTGTTGCTATATGCTATATGTTGCTGCTATATGCCCAACCCTGCTATATGCCTGTGAGACGTGGACTGCCTACAGACATTATATACAACTCCTGGAACGATTCCATCAGTGCTGCCTCCGGAAAATCCTGCAAATCTCTTGGGAAGACAGGCGGACAAATGTCAGCGTGCTGGAAGAAGCAAAGACCACCAGTATTGAAGCAATGGTCCTCTGCCACCAACTCCGCTGGACCGGCCACGTTGTCCGGATGCCCGACCACCGTCTCCCAAAGCAGTTGCTCTACTCCGAACTCAAGAACGGTAAACGGAATGTTGGTGGACAGAAAAAGAGATTTAAAGATGGGCTCAAAGCCAACCTTAAAAACTCTGGCATAGACACTGAGAACTGGGAAGCCCTGGCCCTTGACCGCTCCAGCTGGAGGTCAGCTGTGACCAGCAGTGCTGCAGAATTTGAGGAGGCACGAATGGAGGGCGAAAGGGAGAAGTGTGCCAAGAGGAAGGCGCGTCAAGCCAACTCGACCGAGACCGCTTTTAACCTGGAAACCAATGCCCTCACTGCAGAAGAAGATGCAGAGCAAGAATAGGGCTCCACAGCCACATAAGGACCCACAAGAATATTGGAAGACAATCATCCTCGGAAAATGAGGGATAGCCTAGGTAAAAATATTGTTGTTGCTTATATTTTTGTTCGTGACTAATTTCATAGCAGTAATCTTAAAAGTATGTGTGAAAATCCAGAAAAGGAAACAAGTCACAAGTAATTAATTAGGCAATTTTCTATTGCACAGTTCCTAGTGGGCAATGGTATGTGGATAATAGTGACAGCAGCAACCTTCCAGTGCTCTAGTTTCCTGTAACAGGATGAGAAACATAGCATTGCCATGAGCTGAGTTTTAAAAGTGTCTAGAAAAATTAGAGAAAGAGGAAAACTATCAAAGAGGGATAAATTGTGTCAGGAGCAACCAGACATTTGTCTGCCAACCCCCGAAGTAAAACACGAGAATAAAAGACACAACACCAATGTTTGGATTCAAATTGGGCAACTTTTATTTAGCGTTACCTATTTAAGTTCTTAACCTAACTCAAGGGTGCAAGGAACTGGTGTAACCTAACCCAGGTAGTATCACTACCTGATAATAACAATTTCTGGGCGAAGCACCTGGGTTTTCGGTAATCAAACCGTATCACCATCAAGGGAAAGGAATGAGGAGTCTCTTCCAGAGCTCTTGTATCGAGACTCCTTCCAATTAAAGGCCATTTAACTACACCTCACCCTTTCAACTGTAGGTGAGTGTTTAACTTAACGGCCTTTCACCCCTTAAAGGGGTGCCCTAGGTGCACATCGACTAAAGGAATTTCCCTATCTATTTACGCCACGGATTGGGGGCAAATGTCTATTTGCCACCCCCCACCAATTCCTCCAACACCCCTCTAATACCTTCTTGCAAATCCAACAAAAATCGTTGGTTGCCCAATTCCGAAAGATGTACTCCATCACCACGATATAACCTCTCATCGTCATGTGTGATGTTTGGGTGTTCAATGTAATGACCCCTTTGATGGATCATGAACAGTCGCATGGCCCGGTTCACTCATTTTCTGGCTTTTTCCAGCCTCCCCACGTCGCCTCCTCCTAGCCACTTGCAACGAGGTATGATAGCAGACCAAACGACGTGCACCCGGGGCCATGTCCACCAAATCTTTCGAATGTCCGCCCGTGCTTGCAAAAAGAGGGCTTTGCCTGTTAGCAGGCCCAAATAGTTACCACCGAGGTGGATAACCAACACATCAGGAGGGGGCCCACTCCTGGCATCAAACAACAAGGGGCACAAATCGTCCCAACGCAGGCCTCTCTCGCCTCTCCATTCCACATTCGCCGTGGACGCGAGACCCAAGTGCTGGCCATAGGCAGTCTTGTGGGCCTCTCTTCCTGCCCAGAAGACATAACTGTGTCCGCAGACCAGGACCCTCCTTCTATGTGCCAGCCCTGCGCAACCTGTAACGATAACGATAACTAGGATGAAACTGACCGTACGTAACTTCTGAACGCACCAGACCTCCATCTACCTATGGCTTTGATTTCCTCATTTCCGTATCCCATTGCTGCTGCTGCCGTGGCAGCTCCAATCCTAAAGGAGTGGGTCCCGAATTTAAGGTGTCCCATTCCCAGGAGGTCCAGTGCCTTAGCTGTGATGGTCCAGAACTGGTATTTGGTCAGCGGTTTTCCATCCTGATGGCAAAACAAGTAACTTCTCTCAATGCCCCTGAGTGCCGTAAATTGTGTCATGGCCACCACGGGGCATAGGTCTTCCTCTCCGCATTTTAGCAGCCTAATCACCTGACCTTTCGACCCCTGGTCTGTTTTGGAAGTTCTAATTCTGATTTCCATGCTATCTTGAAAAACCTTAACGTTGGAAACCAGAAGTGCGCAGTGTGATGTATCGTTCTTGGATAATGCCACCAATTCACTCACCCGAAGAGCTGCAAAAAATGCAGTCAACACCGCTGCATGAAATAAGACCTGCTCGTAATATGATGTGCACAGGCTGGGCCATAGCTGCTTAAGTCTCTTAAGAATTGCAGGTGTCATCGGCTGCCGGTCGTCCCTGAGATGCCCGCGCTGCCTAGACCATCCCGTTAAAATTTTATGTATTCGAAAGTCATCAGTGGGATCGCTAAGGCCCTGGGCCTTGAACCAATATGCGAGCTCTGACAACTTTGACCTAATGGATTGGGGTGCCAAGCCTCTCCTCCTATGGTAGACACAAAACTGGGCCAATTGCTCGTAAGGCACCGGCATGGTTTCGGGTAATTTATAGTGTTGTCTAAAATCTAAGAATTCCTGGACTGCCCTAACACTGATGTTATGCCGAGCGTATGCCAACGCTCGGGCCACCTTTCCGCACACCAGTGCCCCTCAAAGTAGAATCCAAATCCTATCGCCCCTGAGGCGTCTGAAGAAACTTGTAATGCATTTTTAACCAACAATTCCTGACGCCAGAACGAATACCGTTAAACTGGTGCAGGAATTGCAGCCAAATGAACAAATCTGCCTTTATCTCTAGTGTCAGTCTAATGTGGTGGTGGGGCAAAGTAACGCCAGAGATAGCGTCGCACAATCTTCGAAGAAAGGCCCGGCCGGGCGCTATAACCTTACATGCGAAATTTAAATGGCCAATTATCTGTTGGAATTCTCTTAATGTGGCCTTATGCCGTGGTAAGAAGTTTCCTATCCTGTCAATCAAACCTTCCACCTTTTCCGCCGGCAGCCTAGAAAATTGATTGACTGTGTCCAGTTCTATACCCAAAAATGTCAAAACTGTAAGGGGACCTTCCGGTTTTTCCTCAGTTAGGGGCACTCCCAATGACCACGCTAGCTGCTGAAAAGCGCGTAACGGGGCACCGCAGTCCCCTGATCCGCCCTTCCCTACGAAAAGAAAGTCGTCGAGATAATGCACGACACCTCTGAGGCCTGACTTTGTTTTTATAGCCCATTCGAGAAAAGTACTGAAAGCTTTAAAAGTGGCGCAAGACACTGCGCACCCCATGGGCAAAGCCCGATCGAAATAGAAAAGTCCCTGAAACTGGAATCTTAATAACTCAAAGTCGGCCGGATGAACCGGGAGCAGCCTGAAAGCTGACTTAATATCGCACTTGGCTAATTCTGCTCCCGGCCCATAACGCCGCACCAATTGAACTGCTGCATTGAATGAGGTGTAGCTAGCTGAACATTGCTCATCAGGAATAGCGTCATTCACTGATCCTCCTCTTGGGTAGGACAAATGATGAATGAGGCGGTATTCGCTGATGGCTTTTTTGGGAACTATTCCTAGAGGGGAAACCCTAAACTGAGCGGTGGGGGGTGCAGCAAATGGACCCAACACCCTGCCCTCCTTAACTTCCTTATCTATCTTTTGCCTGACTACAGTCTCTAGGCCTATAACCGATTTTAAATTGGGCGATAAACAGGGGGAACGCGGCCCAAGGGCCGGAATCCGAAAACCCTCCATAAAGCCGCGCAGCAAGTAATTTGCCCCAGCTCTGTCAGGGTATCTTTTCAGCCAACAACTAAGCGGACCCACCTTGATTGGGCTGGGGCCCTTTTGGAACATTAACCTGTGGTGGGTTCCTCCTATTGAATTGGGTGTCTCTTGGCGCAATTCTTGTGGGTTTTCCCTTGTAACAGCTCTTGGCTGCGTGGTTACCCTGGCATATTGTACAGGCGTGCTGATATTTGCAGTTCTTGCGGGAGCAAGCTCCCTGGGCCGCGTATTCCCAGCACATACTCCTTTGCCTTTGTGGCTGCTGTGCTGGGCCTCCCTGCCGAAAGGGCTGACTTCCTTTACTGTTTTGGATGGTGTGGCCACTATCGGCCTTCTCACCAGAAACTGCTCTGGTTGTATTCATTACCTCCATCCACAATTGACTATCGATGAGGTCCCATCGCTTGTTAGGCATCGTGGCGGCCTTAGTACGAAAGCGGCTATCGTAAACCAGCCACGCCTGACCAGTGTAATTGACATATGCCCCATATATGATATTTTGATATTTAAACAGGGACTTAGCCCTGTAAGGGTGAGCTTCCACTATCAAGGATGCGTATATGGTATAACAAGCTATCCAATTCTTCCAATTATGCTCAACCCGCCTTTTCTTTAGCTTTTCTTTGCGCTCTTCGTCCAAGTCCTCTTTTTCCTTCTTTTCTAACTCCCTAAAGTACAAGGAAAACATATCTATATACTCATTCCTGAGTATCTTGTCTATGGTTTTTTGTGACAAATGAGCCCCCAACGAGGCTGAGGCCGCCGTTGGAACTATCGGCAATATCCATTTATCGGTTCCCCAATACTGGTTTTCCTCCCCCGTCCTTGCCATTTCTAAGGTTATTGGGGCAACAGCAGGGTCTTGGGGACCGGCTTTTGTGACCGAATCACTTGTTGTGGGCAGGACCGAATCTGGTTGAGTAGGTGTTGTGTTTTGTGTCTGGCTCTGGCCCCAGGGCCAGACCAGTGTGGTGTTATTACCTGTGGACGTCGAAGGTCTATCCACGACGATGGTTTGAATGGAAGCCTGGCCCGATACCGCCGGCTCTGGCGCGGTCGGTGGTGCCAAAGGAGCTGTCGTCACCGGATCCGCTGGCTTGGTGGCCGATGATGGCGCAGTATTTGCAGGCTGCATCTCGGCCATAACTGGTGGAGGCTGAGGTACAGCCTGGGTCGGGCTGGGGAATGCTGCTGTCGCTAGATTGGCTGCCGACCCTTGACTAACGACTGCTTGAGGCTGACGCACCATCGGAGACGGGAGATCTTGTTCCCTCTGATTGGGCTCGGGCTGGCTAGCTCGCTCTCCTTTGTGCGTCACCGCTGTTCGGCCGGCCTCTAAAAAAGACATGCGAGAAAGTAGATTTTTAAAAATTAACTTTCTGCTAGCTCGGCGCACCGGATGCGGCCCAGCCTCCCGCACTGGAAGCCCCCTCTCCCTCTCAAATTTGTCCATCCTATCCATCAATGCATCCAGGTCCTCGGCCGAAACGCCCTCGTCCTCCGATGATGATTCATGGGGAGGGAGGGGGCGCTTCGCCGGAGTCTTCTTGGCAGGTCCCTTTCCCTTAGGGCCGCCCACGTTCTTCTTTGGCGCCATCCTGAAGGAAAAAATTGACAATGACTTTGTCATATATATATATATATATATATATGAGCAAGGAAAGACTGTTTCACCTCTGTTACCTAACCCAACTCTTGTAGTGTTGTAAATTGTTCGAGCTGTGGCTAACACCACAAGCTCACCCTTCAGTCGCCACAATATTTCAGTAACTAATTCACTATGAATTGACTCAGTTTGTGTAACTGCTCTGCTCCTGAAGCCACCGTGAAATGATGTCTAACGCGGACCGGGGCCTATTGATTTAGTCACTTTCGCATTTAGGTCAACTGTGCAGTTAACATAAGCTGGGGCCAACAGCGGGAGCTCGCCCCCATACCTGGCCCGAGCCAGGTGTATGGGGGTCTATTGATCTACTCACATTTGCAGTTAGTCCGTTGTAAAATTAACACAAGCTGGGGCTAACAGCGGGATCTCCTCCAGTAAATATGACCCAAGCCTACCGCTGGAGCCTATTGATTTATTCAAATTTGTATTTAGCCTAACTGTAAAGCTAACATAAGTTGTGGCTAACAGCGGGAGCTCACTCCAAAACCATGGCCTGAGCCTATAGCTTTTGCTCAGCTAGCTGAGCTATTAGGCGTTCCTTGAAGTGGCCATAGGAAGTTTTAACTTATTCCCATATTTGCCACTATTACATCTATATAGATCTATTTATTTTATTTTATTATTATTATTATTATTATTAATTAAATTCCTTTTTTAAAATTATTATTATTATCCTTTTCCAGAAGCTGGATCTAACAGCAGGAGCTCCCCTCCTGGGGAATTTTTTTTGTTTTTTTTTTGCTATCAGAAGCTGGATCTAACAGCAGGAGCTCCCCTCCTTTTTTGCTATCAGAAGCTGGATCTAACAGCAGGAGCTCCCCTCCTGGGGAATTTTTTTTTGCTATCAGAAGCTGTATCTAACAGCAGGAGCTCCCCTCCTGGCGTAATTTATCTATTTTATTTTTTGCTATCAGAAGCTGGATCTAACAGCAGGAGCTCCCCTCCTGGCATAATTTATCTATTTTATTTTATTTTTTGCTATCAGAAGCTGGATCTAACAGCAGGAGCTCCCCTCCTGGCGTAATTTTAAATTTTTTATTTATTTATTTTATTTTTATTGGAAGCTGGATCTAATAGCAGGAGCTCCAATTCATTTGCAAAGCTGGTTTAAATCATCAACCAGCCAGGTGCTTGCACTGACAAAATGCCTGACCCGGCCCAGCTCGAGGTTAGCCCAAAATGGCGGCCGCCTCTTCTCCTAAAATGGCTGCCATCAAGTGCAACCAAACCGAAACCGAAACTGGTATCAGGAGGGCCCAGCCGGCATATGAAACAAAAACCTACTGCAGTAATGACCTCACACCAGGCCCACCTGGCAACCCAAGGCCAAGCCCGGCCTAAGCCTCCACGAGTGGGCCTGGCCAAAGGACAAGGAAAGAAGAGGCAGGACGCGGGAGGGGGGGTGGGTGCCCGAAACCAGACCCCCGGTGAAGCGACCCACAGGCCTTCCTGGAAGGAGGGGGTGCCACCCACCCCCACAGGGCCCCGACACAGACCTGTAGGTATTCTTTTTCCCTTCTGCTTCGTCTGGTCTTCTTTCTTGAGTTCTTCACTCCACTCTCCTCTTCACTCAGATCTTCTCCCAATCTTCAGTCCTCTTTAGTCTGCCTTCACTCAGTCATCTCTTTTCTTCTTTCTTCCCTTTTCTTCAATCTTGTCTTCTCCCTGGTTGTCACTGTGTCCTCCCTCTCCGACTTCCAGGCACGGAATGAGCCTGGGAGGGCCTGGCCTGTGCTAGCAGGCCACGCCCCCAGATATTCTGGAGAGTTCCACCAGAACTCCTCCCTGCCTCGTGGGAGGCAGACAAATGTTTTTTCTCTCCCCATTTTATGGGGAGAGGAAAACTATTGTATTACATTTTTAACAAAACAAACAAACAGACAGACAGACAGACAAAACAAAAGTCTGCAAGCTTGGTGGTTGATTAAATGTCCTTTGACCAGTATCGGGCCACTTGAAGTGACTCTGGTGTTGCTGCAAGAAGGTCCTCCATTGTGCATGTGGCAGGGCTCAGGTTGCATTGTAGCAGGTTGTCTGTGGTTTGCTCTTGATTAGCATTCAATGGCTTGGAAGGGCCTGGGAGGGAATCTCTTGTTGAGAGTGATTTTATGTGCCTGTTTGTTTCCCCTCTGCTGTTTTGCTGTTGTAATTTTAGAGGGTTTTTTTTAGAGTTTTCTAAACTCTAGAGTTTTAGAATTTTAGAGTTTTTTTTAGAGTTTTTTAGAATATTCTAAAGACTTTATCACATGAGGCTAATATAGTGCAATTATGGCAGAAGAGGAGCCCCCAGTGGCGCAGTGGGTTAAAACCTTATGCCGGCTGGTCACAGGTTCAAATCCAGGGAGAGCGCGGATGAGTTCCCTCTATCAGCTCCAGCTCTTCATGCGGGGACATGAGAGAAGCCTCCCACAAGGATGGTAAAAACATCAAAAAAACATCCGGCTGTCCCCTGGGCAACGTCCTTGCAGACAGCCAATTCTCTCACACCAGAAGTGACTTGCAGTTTCTCAAGTCACTCCTGACATGACAAAAAATATGGCAGAATAAAAGGGCCTTTGAATGGAGCTTATTGCACAATGTCATGTGTCTCCTATACTTGCACTGCATTTGGATCATGACTAGATCATCTCTTCACTGATGAGAAAAAGCATGTAAATGAATCCAGTATTACTGTTTTTCCATCACTGTGAAATAAGGTTCTTTTGGTGAAATGTGCATCTGTGCAGTTACACCTAAATAGGGGAGATGGGAAGTGGGGTGGGTAGGGCATACGCAGGTAGGAAGCGAAGTTGTGCAGAGGACACATTACGGGATTTCACTTAAACAAAATGCCAGCATTGTGCAATTGCAGAAAGGCGTTGTTGTCTGGAAAACTGGGCTGAAGGCAGTAACAATAATCGATTTATTCAGCTCTGGCCAGTGTGGGCATGGGGACTGCAGTTTCCAAAATCCAGCACATCCTTAAAGCATGTGTATTACATAAAGCAGCAGTTCTCAAAATGTGCTCTGTGGAACCCTTGGGTCTCCACAAAGTGGAGAGAGGATCTGCAGTACCCTCTTCCTCCTCCAAATTTTACCTCCTCTTTCCTGCTCCTCCCCCACTTCTCTCAGTGCTAAAAACCTTCCACCCCCTTGCCGCCTAAAGATTTTTCCCCTGCCTTCTTCACCCCCTCACTTTCCTTGCTTCCAAAACCCTATTTCCTTCCCACCGCTCAGGGGATGCTTTGATTGTGCTTTGCATGTATGGCAGAAGGGAATTAAACTGGATGGCCACTAAGACTTCTGTTGTTGTTGTTGCTACTGTTATTATTATTATTATTATTATTATTATTATTATTATTATCATTATCATTATTATTATTATTTGAAACACAACAAGATGAGTCAACAGCAAACAAGATCACTCTGCTGGTTGTTGTATTGGATCACAGGTCAGACACCTCCCAAGTGTCTAGGATTGTGTGATGTATCGGTGAATAATGCATGCAGATCCCAGTAAGGTGGCCCTCTGCAGCTGGCAGATGGTAATCCTGTCAGCGCTGATTGTGTTTAAGTTCAGGCCAAGGTCTTTAGGCACTGCACCCAGTGGGCCAATCACCACTGGGACCCCCTTGACTGGCTTGTGCCAGAGTCTTTGCAGTTTGATCTTTAAATCCTCATATTGTGTCACCTTTTCCAGTTGTTTCTCTTCAATCCTCCTGTCATCTGTGATTGCAACATTGACAATCCATACTTTGTTTTTTAACACAATAGTGAGATCAGGAGTATTATGCTCCAGAACTCTGTCTGTCTGAATTCAGAAGTCCCAGAGGTGTTTGACATGTTCATAGATCCCCCCTTCTTTGTGGGGTACCCCAAGGTGCAACTCTCTCCCCTCTTCTTTTCAACATCTACATTAGACTTGGTTTGGCTCGGAGATTTGGCCTGGCCTGCTATCAATATGCGGATGATACCCAACTCCTTTTGCGTTTGGAGCCTGGAGTAATGTCAATACCAGACAATTTCACCTTATGTCTGGAGGCTCTGTCTAACTGGCTTCATGCTAGTAGACTGAAGGTGAATCCGGCGAAGACTGAGATTCTTTGGCATGGCTGCCAGATAGGCCTGACCCATTTTCGATGGTGCTGTCTTATCTCCATCACCTATCGTTAAGAGCTTAGGTGTCATTTTGGATTCGCAGCTGACAATGGAAGCCCTGCTGCCAGCAAACAGGCCTTCTTCCATCTACGACAAGCGAGGCAATTGGCACCCTACCTGTCGGATGAGGCTCTGGCAACAGTCATCCATGCCACGGTCACATCTAGGCTGGACTACTGTAACACCTTTTATGTTGGCCTTCCTATGTCTACAACCCGAAAGGAGCCCTCAGCTGCCTCTCAGCCTTGTGAGTGGGGCCTAAGGAGGCAGCCTCGCGACCCCTCCAAAATGGCCAAACGACCCCCTGGGGGGTCGCAACCCCCAGGTTGAGAACTGCTGTACTAGAGCATTTGATCTATGTTAATGTATTGTTAAAAATGCTGCAGCCAGGTTATTCACAAAATCGCCTATGAAATGCCATATAACACCAGTGCTGCGACATCTACATTAACTTCCAATTGATTATCGTGGCCTGTATAAGATGCTAGTCCTGACCTTTAAAACTTTAAACGGCCAGGGTCCATCCTATCTTAGAGACTGTCTCTCCTTCTTCCATCATCAGAGGTCGCCACATCCTTCCCAACGCGATTTACTCTATATATCGGGTCCTAGAGAAGTGCACTTGGAAAGTACCAGGCGCAGGGCTTTCTCTATTTCTGCCCCTGCCTTATGGAATTCCTTGCCGCCCTATATGAGAGCCATGCGCGACTTAGGGCCTTATACTCTAGCACTTAAGACCTGGCTTTTTACTAGAGCAGTGGTTCTCAACCTTCCTAATGCCATGACCCCTTAATGCAGTTCCTCATGTTGGGGTGACCCCCCAACCAAATTTGGCACAATTACCCGATACACCCAAATTTGAATACTGGTGGGGTTGGTTTTGTCATCTGGGAGTTGTAGGTAAAGGTTTACCCCTGATATTATGTCCAGTATGTCTGACTTGGGTGTGGTGCTCATCTCAATTTCTAAGCTGAATAGCCGGCGTTTTCCGTAGACACCTCCAAGGTCATGTGGCCAGCATAACTGCAGGGAGCACCGTTACCTTCCCACCAGAGCAGTACCTATTGATCTACTCACATTTGCATGTTTTTGAAATGCTAAGTTGGCAGAAGCTGGGGCTGACAGCAGAAGCTCATGCTGCTTCCTGGATTTGAACCTGTGCCCTTTCGGTCAACAAGCTCAGCAACTCAGCGGTATTGTTTTTGGGATTTACCATTAACCTACAATCAAAGACAATTCTGAACTCTACTAACGAGGTAATTGAAACAAACTTGGCACACAGATATCTCTTGACCAACAGAAAATACTTGTCAGGATGTGCCTTCATGTTTGAGATTCCACGAAGCCTCCTTCCTGACACCAGAGGGGGCAGTCATGACGGATGGGTTTATGGCAGGACATCTGGGCATAGGTTTTGGCTTTGAAGCTGTGGGAAAGAGGGATCTTAGACTAAACTGTGATAAGGAAGGGGGAGAAGGAGGAGGCAGTGCCAGGAGGGGAGATCTGGGGCTTCTGGGCGGGAAACTTCAGTTCTCGCTTTGTTTTTGCTCTGTATGGACTGAAATAAACTCCAAATCCGAGTACCTACTTGTGAGTGTGAGTTTCCTTTCTACGATCCAGCGGATCCTGACATAAAGCGAGAACTGACAACTTCTTGTTCCACCCGTGAGGACTCAAGCTATCCGGGACAGGAGCATGTACCAGGAAGAGGAAATCCCGATGGGAGCTGGAGAGAGCATCGGCCTTTCCCCCTCCCCGGGGCTGGAAGACGAGGAGTTCGGAGACGAGGGAGTTCCCCAAGCCGGAGACCTGGAAGGGGGAGGAGAGATCCCCGCGGCGGCGTCTGGGACCTGGGGAGCCCCCCTGACATCCACGCAGAGGCCTCCGCAAAAGGACATAACCGTGCGGCGCAAGTTACCCATGTTGGGGCCGAGGGAGCCCCACACAGAACCCTCGCCCCTCGGCGGCGCCCAGGGCCCTCCCGCGCAGCACCTCGGGGAAAAGGTGGACGCGATGGAGAGAATGTTACAGACTTTCTCATTCCAACTGGAGGAAATGAGAAGAGAGGTGGCAGCATCTTGGAGAGCCACGCTGGAGGAGAGAGAGACGCGACGCTCCCTCTCGCAAGGTATGGGACGGGGATACCGGCCCTCGGGGAGAGTGGCGTTTGCCACGGAAGGGGAACCCTCGCACCCCCCGCCCGGGACCTCCACATTCACGTCAGGATGGGGAGGGAGAAGCCATCTCCAAGGGGGCCCTGGAAGAGGAGAGCTACGTGTGAAGTTCAACGGGGACCCCAAGCAGCTCTCCTATTTCATCACAAACGTGAGGCATTATATGGAAGACTATGGAGATTCCTTCCCCTCAGAAGGGGCCATGATCCACGCCGTGGGGGCCAACTTGAAGGAAGCAGCGGCCGATTGGCTCATGCAAATGTACGACACCCGGGCGCCGGAGTTGAGGAGGTTGGACGACTTCCTGAGGGCGCTGCGGGAGAGATTCCAGGACCCTTTGGCAGAAGAGAAGGCAAAGGGTCAGCTCAAGAGGATAACTCAGGGCAATAAGACTGTTTCTGAATATGCCCTGGAATTCAAAGCCATTGCAGGCCGGATTAGGGACTGGTCGGATGCCACCAAGCTCGAACACTTCCGAGCGGGCTTGCGCCCCGATGTGTTGGAGTGGTCTTTACACCGGAGTAACCCGCCCACGCTCGAAGAGTGGATTGTGTTGGCCGGGAGAGTCGAGTGCGACCAGGAGCAGATGCCGCGCAGGGCGAGAGAGAGAGGCCGAACTCGACACCCCGCAGCGGGCCCGCAGGGGGGGCCGCGACGCCCCTCGCCCAGAGGAAGGTCGGCTAGCCGAGAGAGGAGAGGAAGGAGAGGCCCCTGCTTCGCATGCGGCCAAGAAGGGCATAGAGCAGCAGAATGCCCGAAAGGACGCACTCCTCCCAACGCTCCCAGGCCGGACAAGACGCCCCCTCCCCCGAAGCCAGCACCAGGATCCAAACCGGTAAAGGGGAAAGCCTCCACGGCCGTGGAGACCGCACTGGCCCCGTACCAGCTCCCCGCGGAGGAGGAGTCGGAGCCGGAGGGCGCAGACCGAGACTTCTACATGGCGGGAAACGGACAAGATCTCCCGTAAGGACCGCCGGCGGGGAGATCGTGAAGGCGACAGGCGGTGAGTTGAAAAAGTTGAATTATGACGTGCTTAAAATGACTGTGGCCCTGACCAACCCCAACACGGGACTAAAAGTAAAAACTGTGGCAATGCTGGACTGCGGGTGCACCAGGTGCCTAATCACCCCCTCCCTGGCCGCCAAACTGGGAGTCAAGCCCCTGGCATTAAGGACCCCCGTGGTTTTCTCCCAACTGGATGGGACAGCAGCACATGGGGGCCCCGTAAGGGAAAAAACAGACTACCTTCATCTAGAAATGGGAACTCACAAAGAGACCTTGCAGTTTGTGATATCTCCCATGGCCCATCAGCCAGTCATATTGGGGATCCCATGGCTGAGATGGCAGAACCCTCAAATTAACTGGGCGGAGGGGGTGCTCTCCTTTGCAGATGGGGAGTACAAGCCGGAGGGACACAGCCGGCCACAGGATCCCCCTTCCCCCATGCAGCTACGGGGAGCACAGGCAGAGGCATCTCCGGAGGCCGCAGAAACCGACATCCCAGAGGCTTATCGGGAGTGGGCAGACGTTTTCAGCGAGACAGAATGTGATCAGCTGCCCCCGCATAGGAAGACGGACTGTGCTTTAGAATTTGAGCCGAACGTTAAGCTGCCCAGCCCAAAGCTTTATGCTATGTCGGAGCCAGAGAGAAAAGCCTTAAGGGAATTCTTGGACAAAAACCTGGAAAGGGGGTTCATAGTACCGTCCACGTCACCGGTGGCAGCCCCAGTACTCTTTAGACCTAAGGCTGACGGGACGCTAAGGCTGTGTGTGGATTTGTTGTTGTTCATTCGTTCAGTCGTCTCCGACTCTTCGTGACCTCATGGACCAGCCCACGCCAGAGCTCCCTGTCGGCCGTTACCACCCCCAGCTCCCTCAAGGTCAGTCCAGTCACTTCAAGGATGCCATCCATCCATCTTGTCCTTGGTCGGCCCCTCTTCCTTTTGCCTTCCACTTTCCCCAGCATAATTGTCTTCTAGGGGCCTGAATGCCATATGCACCACCAACCAGTACCCCCTCCCACTCATGTCAGAGATTTTGGGCCAATTGGGCAAAGCCAAGATCTTCACAAAATTGGACATTAGAGAGGCCTTTTACCGCCTGAGGGTGAGGGAGGAAGACTGCTGGAAAACGGCCTTCAACACCTGTTATGGGCAGTATCAATGGGCCGTAATGCCTTTTGGCCTAAAAGGAGGCCCCAAGGTGTTCCAACAATTCATAAACGACATCTTCCGAGAGATGTTATATGATGGCCTGCTGGTCTACCTTGATGACCTGTTGATATATTCAGACTCCATAGACCAGCATATAAAAACCACACAAAAGGTGCTCCAAATCCTAAGAGAAAACCAGCTTTATGCTAAGCTTTCAAAGTGTGAGTTCCACAGCACCGAACTTACTTATTTGGGGTTCCGAATATCCACAGAGGGGCTGGCCATGGACCCAGCTAAGATACAGGATGTGCTAGCGTGGGAACCTCCTCGTACACGAAGACAGCTGCAGGGATTTCTGGGGTTGGCAAACTTTTACCGCCAGTTCATCAAGGACTTTGCCGAGGTGGCGCTGCCCCTTACCGAGTTGTTGAAAACAAAGGGAAAGGGAGAAACTAAAAAGGCAAGGACTCCAGGGGCAAGGCTGGAATGGACCCCTGAGTGCCAAAGGGCTTTTGAGGTCCTAAAAGCTAAATTCACAAGCCAGCCCGTCTTAACGCACGTCCAGCCCTCCAAGCCTTTTGTAGTGCAATGTGATGCCTCAGAGGCAGCCTACGGGGCAGTGTTGTTACAAGCCGACGAGTCAGGCCAGCTTAAGCCATGCGCTTACTTATCAAAAAAATTCTCTGAGACTGAAAAACGTTGGCATGTCTGGGAAAAAGAGTCTTTCGCAGTGCGGGCGGCCCTGGCCCACTGGCGACATTTCCTTGAGGGCACCCAGACCCCTTTTGAGGTGTGGACGGACCACAAAAATTTACAGGCCCTGCAGACCCCACAGAGACTTAACGCCAAGCATCTCAGATGGGTCCAGTTCTTCCAGCGATTCAATTTTCGCCTTAAGTTCGTCCCAGGAAGGACAAACCAAGTCGCTGACGCACTCTCGCGTATGCCTGAGGCAGACTATTCATCCCCCACCGAGTCAGGCACGCTCTTTGACAAACAACAGTTGGGTCTAATAGTGCAGACGCGGGCCAGTCTCCGGGACAAGCCCTCGCCTCCCAGCCAGCCAGCCGAGGTACTACAGGGGTTAAAAGAGGCAGCTGAAAAGGATGAGTGGCTGCAAAACCACAAAGAGGAACTAACCCAGAGGGGAGAGCTGTGGACTTATGGATCCAAATATTACGTACCGGCCTCCATGCGAAAGGACATTATGAAAAGGGGCCATGATTCGCTGCTGGCAGGTCATTTTGGGTTCACTAAGACTCTCAAACTCTTAGCCCGCCAATTCTGGTGGCCCCATATGCGCAGAGATATAAAAGACTACACCCAAGAATGCCCAACATGTGCCAAGAACAAACAAAAAGTGGGAAAGCCCACGGGGTTATTACAACCGGTAGCCAACCCCTCACAACCCTGGTCAGAGATTGCCATGGACTTTGTAGTGGAGCTGCCTGATAGCCAGGGTTACAATACCATATGGACCGTGATTGACTTGTTTTCTAAACAAGCTCACTTTGTGGCCTTAAAACGACTCCCCTCAGCCCCTGAATTGGCTAAGTTGTTTCTCCACCATGTGTTCCGGTTACATGGTTGCCCCAGCAGGATTATAAGTGACAGAGGCACACAGTTCACCTCCAAATTCTGGAAGTCCTTTTTATCTATGCTGGGGACTGAGCGGGCACTCAGCACGGCCTTCCACCCCGAGACCGATGGTGCCACCGAGAGGGTCCAAAAGACATTGCAACAGTTCCTAAGGTGCTATTCCACCTATCAGCAGGACAATTGGGCGACTCTTTTGGACTTCGCCGAGTATAGCTATAACAATAGCGAACATGCATCCACAGGTGCTTCGCCCTTCAAAATTGTGGGGGGTAGAGATTTTCCTCCCTTCCCTGGCTTAACGCCCCCCGACCCAGGAGAGACCCCAAATAAATGGGGAGAGTCCATCGCAGCAGCTTGGCCAGTGATCAAAGAGACTCTAGACAGGGCCAAAATGGATTACAAAAAGTTCGCTGACAAGAAGAGGTCCCCTCAGCCCCAGTTTAAAGTAGGTGACCTGGTCTACCTGTCCACCAAATATCTGAGATCCACTCAGCCTTCACGTAAATTGTCAGCTTTGTTCATTGGACCCTTTCCCGTTCAGGCCGTGGTCAACCCTGTCGCGGTTCGACTGGAATTGCCCCATACGTGGAAGAGGGTCCACCCGGTGTTCCACGTGAGCTTACTCAAGGCCGCAACTGCCACCCCTAAGTGGTCGGAAGCTGACTCTCAACCGGTCCCCATCATGGTGGGGGCTCACACTCACTTTGAGATCAAGGACATTCTAGATTCAAAAAAGTCTCGAGGAAAACTTTATTATTTGGTCCAGTGGTCCTCTAAGGCCATCCATCCCGAATGGGTGTTACAGGAACATGTCAAGGCCCCTCGCCTTGTGAAGCGGTTCCACTCTGCTTTTCCTCTGAAGCCCAAGCCTTAAAGTCTGTGTCTCACCCTGTGTCTTTCTTTCTTTTTCAGATGGGGGCCATCTTCCGAGGGGGGGAGATATGTCAGGATGTGCCTTCATGTTTGAGATTCCACGAAGCCTCCTTCCTGACACCAGAGGGGGCAGTCATGACGGATGGGTTTATGGCAGGACATCTGGGCATAGGTTTTGGCTTTGAAGCTGTGGGAAAGAGGGATCTTAGACTAAACTGTGATAAGGAAGGGGGAGAAGGAGGAGGCAGTGCCAGGAGGGGAGATCTGGGGCTTCTGGGCGGGAAACTTCAGTTCTCGCTTTGTTTTTGCTCTGTATGGACTGAAATAAACTCCAAATCCGAGTACCTACTTGTGAGTGTGAGTTTCCTTTCTACGATCCAGCGGATCCTGACAATACTGGAAGGGTTTAGTGGCCAGGGAGGGCTCGCGCAAAGGAGCCCTCGGCTGCCTCACGGCCTTGCCATTTGGCAAGGCCGCGAGGGAGCCGAGGCAGCCTTCACATGAGCCCTGGGCTCCCTTGCGGCCTTTCCAAATGGCAAGGCCGCGAGGGAGCCAAGTGAGGGCTCGCGCAAAGGAGCCCTCAGCTGCCTCGCAGCCTTGTGAGTGGGGCCTAAGGAGGCAGCCTCGCAACCCCTCCAAAATGGCCAAACGACCCCCTGGGGGGTCGCAACCCCCAGGTTGAGAACCGCTGTACTAGAGCATGTGATCTATGTTAATTTATTAATATCTGTTTGTATGTATTTTATTTTGTACAATTTCACTATGTAAATCGCCTAGAGCATCTCGGATGGAGGGCAATTAATACGTAATTAAATATGATGATGATGATGATGATTTTCTGTAACTTTTTCAGGCTTGTGATACCACCAGTTCTTTGTCGCAGGCAGATGGTATTTGTGGCACAGGTTCCAATGAATCATCTGAGCAACGGTGTTATGCCTCTGTGCGATCTTCTTGCAGCAGCTGAGAATATGATCTATTGTTTCATCTGCTTCCTTGCAGAGTCTACTCTTAGGATTATATTATTATTATTATTATTATTATTATTATTATTATTATTATTAAGACTGGATGGCCATCTGTTGGGGGTTCTTTGATCGTGCTTTTCCTGCATGGCAGAAGGGGTTGGACTGGTTGGCCCCTTGGGTCTTCCACTGAAATACTGTTAAGTTTTGTTTGTTAAAATTGTTCTTCATTTTAAATACTGTATTGTTCTTTCTTTCTTTTTATTTTTTTGCACTACAAACGAGATATGTGCAGTGCACGTAAGAATTTGTTCATGTTTTTTAAAAATTAGTTCACGCAAACACTCTCCTCTCCATCTGCCACTAGCCTGGCCCATCTGTCAAATTTTCAAGCACAATGCAGCAAAAAGTTTGCCTATGCGTTATCATATAATATATAATATATAAACATTACTTGGGGCCCCATGATAAACTTTTGCTTCAAAAAGGGCTCAGTGGCTGAAAAAAATTGAGAACCCCTGACACAGAGTTACATACATTTGGAAGCATGACAAACAGAGACAATTGGTACATATCCAAGATCTGCAATCTCATTGGTTCAAAAGTACATTCATTTACAGATTGTGCTTTGTGCAAATTAGATTCTGCAATCTCATTGAGTTAAAAGTACATTCATTTATAGTTTGTGATTGGTGCATAATATGGAATAGACTATCTTTGGTTGCATTTGAAGCTGTCCATTGCCTGGTGTGTCCATCTTTTTGGGAAGGTCTGGGAATAGAAGAAGGGCAAGGTTGGGTTGCTTGAGAGAATTATCCCAGTAGACACAGTTCCCAGTTTTGGATTCTCGAATGCCTTCATGGGTCCAGGGATTTAGAGACAATGGGAGCTTGGTTGAATGAGAGGGACTTGCCACTGGAACTTCTTTGAGGTGAGTCCTTGCTGGAGTAGAGATACTGACCATTATGACCTCTTGTTTGTGAGGGCTAGCTGAAGGAGAGGGTCTGCCAATTTTGAGTTATTTAAGTGGGGTCTGGCTAAAAAAGAGGGACTTGCCATTGGAAACGCTTGCTGGTGAGGCTTAGCTGAAGAAGAGTGACTGGCCATTTTGTGGCCTTGTTGCTGGGGTCTGGATGAAGAGGGACTGGCCATTGGGATCACTTACTAATGAGACATGCCCTTTGTGACTTCTTCCTGATGTCACCTGCCTGCACAAAGGAATTAGTCATTGTAATTCCTTGCTGATGAGGCCTGGCTGAATGAGAGGGGCTTGACACTGGGGACTTCATCCCATGCAGTTGTCTCTCTTTTTCTCTGCACTGCCAAAATGGAGTCAGTCCCACAGAGGCCACCACATGACGCTAGGCCACTTCCAGTGGTTGCCCATGGAACTCCATTGCTGCAGCACAGGGAAACAGAAAGAAGACTTTTTAGAAGTTGGATGCTACCCAACTCCCAATGACAAAAGCTGGGTAGAAGCCGGGAAAGGCAAAAAAAGAACATGTGATGGCAACTGACCATTTTTCTAATTATGTCAGAACTTACCATTGACATCACAGAAGACGGAAAGTCACGGGACCTCAGTGGCCTTCTCGATGGTGGCCCCTCGACTTTGGAACTCCCTGCCATTAGAGATCAGAACTGCCCCCTCCCTCATGACATTCAGGAAACTAACAAAGACCTGGTTGTGGAACACGGCATTTGACAACTGATTTAATTCTTTGCCCACATGAAAGGAGGATGATGAATGGGATTGTGATAGTGTCGGACGATTTGGCTCTTTTAACTGGGATGATAATGTTTTAATGTTATGGTGCTGATATTTTAATCGTGTAATGAAGTGGCATTGTGTTGTTATTGTATATTTTTTGTATGTTAACACATGTTGTGAACCGGTCCGAATCCCTCTTTGAAGGTGAGAGGGTCGGTATATAAAACCTCGAAATAAATAAATAAGTGACAATGAATGACAGAACATACTTCCCTCTGCTTGCTTTCACCCCCCCCCCCACCCCACCCATATGATGTGGTCCTGTGGCAACTTGCTGGTGAGACCACTGAAAGGGAGATACTGGTCATTGTGACATCTCGTTTGTGAGGTTCCTTGTTTTTGAGGTCCCCTGTTCAAAAACAGTGTGGAAATGATTGCTTCAATAACAGCAGGCCTCCATTTGTTTAAATAAGACAATTGTGACAAGAAGACAGCAGGCTGGGGTGATAAAGTTCTAAATGAATTCAAGTTTGTTGGTTGGATGAGCTATTTTCAAAGGTACTAAAAGAACCTTCAGAAGTAATCTCATGGCCGCTGTCGATAATACAAAAACCCTCATACGCCAAGAGTTAAGGACCTTTGTTGTTATTTCCTTTCTTCCTTCTTCGTGTGTGTGTGTGATGAGTACAGAGACACCAGCACTGAAAAAACTCCAGTCGGTTCTTGTGGGTTTTTTTGGGCTATAGAGCCATGTTCTAGAGGCATTTCTCCTGACGTTTCGCCTGCATCTATGGCAAGCTTCCTCAGAGGTTGTGAGGTCTGTTGGAAGTAGGAAAAATGGGTTTATATATCTGTGGAATGGCTGGGGTGGGGCAAGGAGCTCTTCCCTGCTGCAGTTAGGTGTGAATGTTTGGCTGATCACCTTCATTAGCATTTGAAGGCCTGCCTGAGCCTGGGAAAATCTGTTGCTGGGAGGTGTTAATCTGTGCCTGGTTTTTTCCTCTCTGTTGTTTAGCTGTTATAATTTTAGAGTTTTTTAATACTGGTAGCCAGATTTTGTTCATTTTCATGGTCTCTTCCTTTCTGTTGAAATTGTCCACATGCTTGTGGATTTCAATGGCTTCTCTGTGTAGTCTGACATGGTGGTTGTTGGTGTGGTCCAGCATTTCTGTGTTCTCAAATAATATGCTATGTCCAGGCTGGTTCATCAGGTGCTCTGCTATGGCTGACTTCTCTGGTTGAAGTAGTCTGCAGTGCCTTTCATGTTCCTTGATGCGTGTCTGGGCGCTGCGTTTGGTGGTCCCTATGTAGACTTGTCCACAGCTGCATGGTATACGGTAGACTCCTGCAGAGGTGAGAGGATCCCTCTTGTCCTTTGCTGAACGTAGCATTTGTTGGATTTTCTTGGTGGGTTTGTAGATTGTTTGTATGTTGTGTTTCCTCATCAGCTTCCCTATGCAATCAGTGGTTCCCTATGCGATCAGTGGTTTGCAGGGATGCAGTGGTTTGCAGTGGCACTGCAGACTACTTCAACCAGAGAAGTCAGCCATAGCAGAGCACCTGATGAACCAGCCTGGACACAGCATATTATTTGAGAACACAGAAATGCTGGACCACACCAACAACCACCATGTCAGACTACACAGAGAAGCCATTGAAATCCACAAGCATGTGGACAATTTCAACAGAAAGGAAGAGACCATGAAAATGAACAAAATCTGGCTACCAGTATTAAAAAACTCTAAAATTATAACAGCTAAACAACAGAGAGGAAAAAACCAGGCACAGATTAACACCTCCCAGCAACAGATTTTCCCAGGCTCAGGCAGGCCTTCAAATGCTAATGAAGGTGATCAGCCAAACATTTACACCTAACTGCAGCAGGGAAGAGCTCCTTGCCCCACCCCAGCCATTCCACAGATATATAAACCCATTTTTCCTACTTCCAACAGACCTCACAACCTCTGAGGAAGCTTGCCATAGATGCAGGCGAAACGTCAGGAGAAATGCCTCTAGAACATGGCTCTATAGCCCGAAAAAACCCACAAGAACCTAGTGATTCCAGCCATGAAAACCTTCGACAATACATAAAACTCCAGTCGTTCGAGAAGAGCACACCTACCCTGCACGTTCACTACAACCTCCCTTTCCCTCTCCTCTCTCCTCTCTCTCTTTGGGCCAGAGTCCAACCCTCCATCTCAGTAACTCAAAAGATGCATATTATTTGCTTTGTAGAACAATATAACACAGGATGATATGATTGCCAATAGGTCTAATATCCTAAAGGCACCAGATCCTGTTTGATCTAAACAGGGCCAGCAGCTTAGAGTCACCATTACGTTCAACAGGAGCCTTGAAAGCACATGGACACACCAAAATCTTAAAATTTTGAGTTATCATTGATATAACTTCCTTACATGTACAGAGTGTGTTTTATGCCAAAGATCCCAATTGCTTGCTTCTAGAAGAAAAAAAACACCTCTGCGTGGGGACATGCTGAACATTGCAGCTTCTCATCTGTGCATGAAAATTTTAATATCCTCAATTCAGGGTAAGTGCTTTTATTCTGAACCAGAATTTTTCTTTCTTCAAAAAAGAAAAGTTTATGGTTAATAGTATATGGGGAGAAATGCAACATGCACACACTGTGAAAAAGGTGCAGTTCTTCTGTCTGTCACTAGATAGAGATGTTGCCCAAGCTATCCAGCTAAGAAGATCATGTTTTTATAGGATAAGTTTCTTCAAATAATGAGGGGTTTTGGCATCACCAAAAAAAAAATAAAAAATCTAGCACCTGAAAATTTACCACACATTTTATCTGCCCACATGGTGAAATAACTCGGGACTATGTCTGTTCTTGTTTTCTTGTATTTTAAAGTTAATTTTATTGTTTTAATCTACTGCTGTAAACCGCTCCAAGCCAAATTGGGAGTAGCGGTATACAAGTCAAATAAGTAAATAAATAAACAAACAAATGCTTTCTTTAATTATGGCACTCAGCTATTGCAATAATTTTTTTGAATACCAACTCATGGGAAACTAGGAATGTGCAAGATTCTTTTTGTAATTCTGATCCCCATTCCGGATACTGAAAGACCCATTTGTTTCATATTTCTTTTCATTATTTCCTCCTCCTCCTCCTCCTCCTCCTCCTCCTCCTCCTCCTCCTCCTCCTCCTCCTCCTCCTCCTCCTCCTCTTCTTCTTCTTCTTCTTCTGTTTTCCAAACATACAGACCATATATCACATTTATATCACAAATACAAATACCAAACACAGTACATATTACATACAAAACCATATCATCATGATTCATTATTGCTGATGTAATACTAAACTACGTAACTAAATTATTCTCCCAGTACACTTACTCCTCCCTCTCTAGTCCCATCTGCACTGCCATATAATTTGAAACTCTGGGTTGAAGAGAGATATGACAAACAAAATTTACAAAATTTCCAATAATCTTTAGCATGGTGTTTATTTCTCCAATTACAGACAACTGTATGGACCCACAAATACAGTATTGGAGGCATGGGGAGGAGAAAATACAGTTGGCTTTCCACATTTGCTAGGCTTAGGACTTCAGAATCCCTGCAAAAGTGGTGTAAACAAAATCTTTCTAGGAATCTCTAGGTCCTACAGTGTAACTCTGTGGTGCCTTCTGGAGGAAATTAACCAAGGAGTCATACTAGAAAACTTCGCGATTCTGAGAAGGAACATTTTAATCAAATCTGCAAAAAGTTAAAAACTCGCCAACTGTAATTTAATATGTGCTAAAAGGGTGGTTTTAGCACAGGGAGGCCCTCCTCTCAATCCCACCTCCGTCTCAAGTGCGGTTGGTTCACCTTGCACTTTATGAGACTGTTGTTGATTGCAGTTTGTTTTCTATCAGCAACTATTGTTGCATTTTATTGATTTTAACCAGTGAGGTTTTATAATGTTTATTGTTTGTTATTGCTTTTGTGTTATTTTTATGAACTTATTGTATTTTGTGCGTTTGCATCTTTGAGTGCTTTGTGAGCTGCCCTGAGTCCCTTCAGGAGATGGTGGCAGGGTATAAATAAAGTTGTTGTCGTTGTTATTTAGTCGTTGCAGAGAATAATATGAAGACATATGTAAAGTGCTTTGAATATGTGGAAGTCCTATATTTCTGTTACTGATTTAGCAAATTAAGCAGAGATAATTCAGAATCGATTTGCAAGAAATCTCTGGCTGACCCAGAGATTTTTATTCTTATAGGAGTAGCCATCTGCACTCCTTTATATAAGTCTGCCCTCTACCTAAAAGGCTGTCAGAGGTCTGTTACTAAATTCAAGGTGTCTTCTATTAGAAAAGCCATCTGGTCCAAGTCTAGTTTAAATGACAAGAAAGGAGATCAGGACCTGAAGTTGCCCAGCAACAGTGAGTCCCTGGAGAACAGGCGGAGAAAGCATACAGCTCACTTCCCAGCAATATTGCATTTAAATTACGATAAATATGTCTGAAGTTGCATCAATATAGAATATTCACAAATTGTGATTATATGCATGCCTGTGCATTCTCTTGTTGTCTTTTTTTGGGAAATTGTTGGAAAATGCCTGAAGGCCTAAACGAGTAGTGGCAATCATGCAGACTTCCTTACTACTTTCTTAGGTGATCCTTCGTTGTCCGAATAGGATAGTCTTCCAGGATGAGTGCTCTGGCAGTGGGTCCGTAGGTGATGTGGAGCCCTATTCTTGATCTCCATCTTCTCCCACAGTGAGGGCATTGGTTTTCAGGTGGAAGGCAGTGTTGGCTTGACGCACCTTCCTCTTGGCACGTTTCTCTCTTTCGCCCTCCATTCATGCCTCTTCAAATTCTACAGCACTGCTGGTCACAGCTGACCTCCAGCTGGAGCGCTCAAGGGCCACGGGTTCCCAGTTCTCAGTGTCTATGCCAGAGTTTTTAAGGTTGGCTTTGAGCCCATCTTTAAATCTCTTTTCCTGCCCACCAATATTCCATTTTCCGTTCTTGAGTTCGGAGTAGAGCAACTGCTTTGGGAGACGATGATCAGGCATCCAGACAACGTGGCCAGTCCGGCAGAGTTGATGGCGGAGGACCATCGCTTCAGTACTGGTAGTCTTTGCTTCTTCCAGCACGCTGACATTTGTCTGTTTGTCTACCCAAGAGATTTTCAGGATTTTCCGGAGGCAGCGCTGAAGGAATCATTCTAGGAGTTGCATGTGACGTCTGTAGACAGTCCATGTCTTGCAGGCATATAGCAGGGTTGGCAGGACAATAGCTTTATAAACAAACACCTACGGATGTCCCGGTCCTCAAACACTCTGTGCTTCATTCGGAAAAAATGCTGCACTCGCAGAGCTCAGGTGGTGTTTTATTTCGGTGTCAGTGTTGACTTTGGTGGAGAGGTGGCTGCCAAGGTAGCGGAAATGGTCAACATTTTCCAATGTTACACCATTAAGCTGTGTCTCTGACATTGGAAAGGGACTGGCTGGTGACTGCTGGAAGAGCTCTTTGCTTTTCTCGATGTTCAATGACAGGTCGAGCTTCTCGTATGCTTCCGCAAAGGTGTTTAGAGTAAGTAGGTCTTCTTCTGAATACACACAGATGATGTTGCCATCAGCATACTAGAGTTCTATAACAGATGTTATTGTAACCTTGGTTTTGGCTTTCAGTCTGCTGAGGTTAAATAGCTTGCCATCTGTCCAATAGATGATTTCCACTCTGGTGGGATGCTTCCCATCAACAAGATGAAGTATCATATGAAGGATCATAGCCCGAGAGAACATCTGGAGGCCCTACCTCATTCTCCCCAAGCCCGCAGACCCTTTTGAAAAGTAAAAAGAACTTACCAGGCCTGCAGTGTATCCTCGGAGCAGCTCTCCCGGTGCGCAATAAAGGTGCTGTCTGGATGGGCCATCAGACTCAAAGCAATAAAGAGCTTGGTATGATGAATTCATTTTTGCTTTTCTTCATCAACCATCTGTAATGCTGAACTTCGCATTTCGTGAGGAATAAAACTGTTCAGATAGATCTGAATTCTTGTGAATGATATGATTTTTTGAAAGGGAATCTGATCTATTGACCTGACAATTCTTATGTTCCTAAATTCCAAAAGACAAGAAGGGCATTGTCAAGTTGGAACCCATCCAGAGAAGAGCAACTAAAATGGTAAAACTTCTGAATGTTAAGCCCTATGAAGAACAATTTCGGGAGCTACGTGTGTTTAGCTTATAGTCACGTTTAAATATTTGAAGGAAAGTCATATGGAAGATGAAGCAAGCTTGTTTTCTGTTGCTCCAGAATGTGGTTTGACATCAGTTATATTGCCATGGCTCAGTGCTATTGAATTTGTAGTTTAACATAGTCTTTAGCCTTCTCTGTCAAAGAATGCTGATGTCTCAACAAATTACAACTCCTGTGCTTTAATCGTGTCTTCCTGCATGGAAGATGTAGGTTGGACGGGATGGACCAGGTGGTTGCGTTCAACATTATGATTCTATGATTCTAAGGCATTTCTGTGTAGGCTTGTGGTGTTTAAAACTCTAATATTATTTTTTGCTGAAAATGTGGCACCAGGTGGCAATTGGTCACATGAATATCCAACAGAAAATCTGTTGCAAATCTTCATCTATGGTTTGTATGCGTATCTAATATTAATTTTTACTGTGAAGAAATTTTGCAACTTATTAAATAGCGGCAACAACCCAATCATAACAGTTGATCAACGAGCGGGGGCAATGATCCTTACAGGAAGGTTTGGTCTTCTTTTGACAGTCAGTGTAAACTTCGTACATTTTTATTTTATTCAAGAGTTACAAACCCTGATTCCCAGCACACATATACACTCTGTGGTCATCTTCTAGGTGGCAGGGTCTATCTGTTTTCATTCTCCCCAGAAAAAAATCGGTTTCATTTAAGCTAACAACTTCCATGCAGGCCCAAACTATGGCTAGATAAAGTGTTAGAATAGCAAATTTGAATCAAAGGGAAAGAAAGATTCTTGATATTGTGAACATTTGGGCTCTGGAACTTAAATATTCCAATATTTGGCCATAGATATTACAGAAGGCATGATCATCAAGTTTGCAGACCACACCAAATTGGGAGGGATAGCCAATAGTCCAGAGGACAGGAGCAGAATTCAAAACGATCTTGACAGATTAGAGAGATGGGCCAAAACTAACAAAATGAAGTTCAACAGTGACAAATGCAAGATACTCCACTTTGGCAGAAAAAATGAAATGCAAAGATACAGAATGGGTGACGCCTGGCTCGAGAGCAGTACGTGTGAAAAAGATCTTGGAGTCCTCGTGGACAACAAGTTAAACATGAGCCAACAATGTGATGTGGCGGCAAAAAAAGCCAATGGGATTTTGGCCTGCATCAATAGGAGCATAGTGTCTAGATCTAAGGAAGTAATGCTACCCCTCTATTCTGCTTTGGTTAGACCACATCTGGAATATTGTGTCCAATTCTGGGCAACACAATTGAAGAGAGATGTTGACAAGCTAGAATGTGTCCAGAGGAGAGCGACTAAAATGATAAAAGGTCTGGAGAACAAGCCCTATGAGGAACGGCTTAAGGAGCTGGGCATGTTTAGCCTGAAGAAGAGGAGGCTGAGAGGAGATATGATAGCCATGTATAAATATGTGAGAGGAAGCCACAGGGAGGAGGGAGCAAGCTTGTTTTCTGCTTCCTTGGAGACTAGGATGCGGAACAATGGCTTCAAACTACAAGAGAGGAGATTCCATCTGAACATGAGGAAGAACTTCCTGACTGTGAGAGCCGTTCAGCAGTGGAACTCTCTGCCCCGGAGTGTGGTGGAGGCTCCTTCTTTGGAAGCTTTTAAGCAGAGGCTGGATGGCCATTTGTCAGGGGTGATTTGAATGCAATATTCCTGCTTCTTGGCAGGGGGTTGGACTGGATGGCCCATGAGGTCTCTTCCAACTCTTTGATTCTATAATTCTATGATTCTATCTGCACTATGCTATCTTTCTAAGAAGTCCTTGATATAAAACTCTATAATGTTGAAGTGGACAAGAATCTTCACTCACCACCATTTTGAGCAAACAAAATGTATAAGATGTTGTTCTGTCAACTGCTGCCAAGCAGTTCTATCACCAGGCCATAAACACATGATAATATGGGCACATATACATGAACCATTTAATGCAGTTTCAAACCAGTATTGAAGAAAGTGGTTTTGCTGTGCAGATGATTACATAGGAAATCCTGGAACCAGTTTAAGACCATTATGAGACTGTGTGTTGTCCAGCGTTTTCAACAACGGCCAACCAGCTGTCTCAAAAGCAAAGTGTGAAAGCAGCCTTGATCTTGTGATTGGTGTTCCGGGACATCCTGGTTACAAACAAGAACATTTAATTTCCATGAATCATCCACAAATTCCTTCACTTATCCAATTGTCCTTTAAAACTATAAGCTAGTAGGTGCGTCTGGTGGGGACGAGGGACAGGGCCTTCTCGGTGGTGGCCCCTCGACTCTGGAACTCTCTCCCACTGGAGATCAGAACTGCCCCCTCCATTCTGTCATTCAGAAAATGGGTGAAAACCGGGCTATGGGGTTTGGCTTTCATCGAGTGAATCAATATTTCTGTGATCGGATAGATGACGATGAATGATGGACAACGAATTCACTATAACGACTGACCGTTGTTATTATGTGATTGCATTTTGCTGTTATAACATTTTAATTGAATATGTTATATGATGTTTTAATTATTGTTTTGTGATTTTATTGTTGGAAACCGGCCCAAGTCCCCCGATAGAGGGGAGAAGACCAGTATACAAAATTGCTAAATAAATAAATAATAGCAGTGAATGCTCCGTGTGGCAGTGAATTCTTTAAATTAACTATGCACAATGAGGCACTTTTATCGAGAATATATTACAAATTAAATTGGATAGATTCAAGCCACATCAGGCCTGTAGCCAGGATTTTGAATCGGGGGGGGGGGGGGGGCTGAGTTTGATTGGGGTAGCTCAGGATCTATCCTAGCAAACCTTTTGTGTCATTATCCCAATACCCCCATGCATATGGGATATACTGAGCATGGTGATCAGATCATGATATGAATAAACATAGCAGTTTAAATAATGTACCAGTAAGGCCTTCTTGTGGACCACCCTGAGAATTCCGGGGGGGGGGGGGGGGTGAAGCCCCTTCAGCACCCCCACCCCCCGGCTATGGGCCTGTGCCACACATAGGTTATGTTGTTATGCCTCTGCTTCCTTTGCTCATCCTTTTTTCTCCAACACAGATATAGCTGTAAAAAGTGTCAGTAGATACATCAAACCGTAATGGAAAATTCACACTGTCACAGAGCACTAACTTCTACGTAATGCAAGCAAGATGTAACTGGGTCAGCCAATACCATTTCAATATATTAACAGCAGTTGCTGCGGGCAGGAGAAGCCAGGTAGGGAGATTGGAATTGGTGCCTAGCATGACAGCAAATATTTCCAACATTTTAAATACCCTCCCCTGCTGCTGGCAGGCACAGAACAAAAAAAAAACCCAATGTTTTTTTTCCTGCATCAGGCAGATGGGTTTGGAGTCCTTGTAAGCATCATGGGCAAACATTGACAGCTGACCATTGATATCAGTGATCTCGTTTGAAACTTTTTTTGCCTTAGTTTGGCAGAATGTGGGTGGGAAAAGCTATGATGATTGTGAACCAACTGGGGGAGGGAATGCTAATGCTGTTTGTAAGTTGCAGTGAGATATTTTAATATAGAATGGGGTATCATCATCATTTTCCATTGCTAAGCTGCCTGTACAGCTCTCAGAGTAATGAAGTGGTGGATCACTTTCATTATTTTAAAAGAATCCATCTTGAGAAACTATTGCTATTAGAACAGCAAATTTGGATCAAAGGGAAAGACAGTGAATTTTATTGTTGGGTAGGGAGAATGTGCATAGAATTACTTTAGACTTTCAGGTCTACCATTGGCTGAACAAAAGGGCTGGAATGCTTCTCTGTCATGTACAACCTGCAGTGTTGAGGCCTGGACTCGGATTTTCTGTTTGAGCCTGATGTTTCTGTGGAGGAAAGCAAAAGGTTTTTTTGAGACAATGGGAATATTTTGGGTAGATCTGTTGTTGGGGAAACAGACAGTGATTCTCATGAGAATTGGCCAAGGATTGTCTCGGAAAAGAATGTGGAAGAGAAAGGAGGGTTACAGATACAGATAACCCAGTGTTTGCAGCTCAGAAGGGATAGCGCAAAACAGAGACAAATTCAGTGTTCCCAAAGACTGAAAGATAAACAAAGGGAACCCAGGTGTGAGAAAGTGTGATGTCAAGGCAGGATTCTTAAGGAATTGGAGTTAATGTTTGGTGAGGAGATCAACATTGGATTTTCATGTGTCAAGTTGCCTGTCTTGGGAGCTCTTGAGTTTGAGGTTCTGTTCTTGGGTCTGTATCTTGTTCTCCTTTTTAAGTTCCAGGCCTCCTGTTTGGATTACAAATCTTGTTTCAAGCTTTTGGGATTATAGTCAAGTTCAAGTATCAAGCCTCCTGTGTAGTGTGGCCTTTTAAAGTAATGTTTTCAAGCTTTTGGCAACAACTCTTAGAATCATAGAGTCATAGAATCATTGAGTTGGAAGAGACCTCGTAGGCCATCCAGTCCAAGAAGCAGGAAAATTGCATTCAAAGCACCCCAGACAGATGGCCATCCAGCCTCTGGATTACAGTTTCTTGCTTTTGCCTTAGGTGATTTTTGGAATTCATATTCAGAGTTGGTCATTACTTTTTGTTAAGCTTCTGGAAATTTCACTCATGGATGTAGCTTTGAAACTTCTTTTGCATGTTGGGTTTTGCTGGTTCTTTAGTGAATGTTTAGTCTGCTTATTTTGAACACTATTTTGAAACTTTTAAAATAATAGGTACTTTTTCTTAATAAACTCATTATTATTGTTGTTCTGTGTGGTGTTTGGGTGAAAAAGGGATCAAGCAGGTGAAAAAGCGATGAAGCAAAGCATACTTTGTAGCAGTAACTTATGTCTGTGGCTGGTACCAAAAGAACTCTTGGAGAAGTCTAGAACTTCAACAATTCCTAGCACAGAAGAAAAATTAAAATATGTGACTTTATGGCATCTTTCTTCCCTTCCCTGCCAGCCCATTTGTGAGTTGGAGATATAATGTTTTTTTAAAAACTGGCCCTGATGTAAATCAGAGAGATTTACATTAAGGCCAACTTTTTCTCAATAAAAGAAAATCAGGTTGGGCAATCTTTTCACAGATCTTTGTTTCCTGTGTAGTGTGGCCTTGACACACAGCTAACAGAATGCCAGCAACAGAATCTCCTTGCTTTTCTCAGGAGTGTTTGTCTTTTCTCAGGCACCATTTCGTCTTGATGTTTTCTCCGGATTGCCAGCTGAGCTCAATACATAGCTCGCTGGTCCTTCGGAGACACTGAACTTTAGTGGTACCCTGCTGCTGCTACCGTTGATGATGATTGAAACCACTTGGCTAATAAGGAAGCCTCCATGCACTGTCTTTCTTGGCTACTTAGAGGTCTTGGTTAGCAGGGAGTGTCTTAATGCCTCATCATGCATGGCATGCTCCTGTGGACACAACCACAACCAGGCAGGAGTAATAAGCATTGGGAAATGGGAAAAACGTGACCATTTATGATCGAATAAAAATATAATATCTGAACCTGGATGTTAAAAACATTTTTTTTTAAAAAAAAGCAGTGATTTATTCCACAACCTTTACCACATTTTATGAAGCTTCCAGAGGACTGTGCACTTCTGGGTGAAAGGAAAAAAGCAGGAAGAACTGCCTTGTAAAGAAAGGCCTTTTTTCCTTGTGGGCTGCTCGTCTCTGCTGCTATGGGCTGCTCTAGAATGACTGTGGAAGAGTCTTCTGGGGGCCCACCTGGTCATCCCTTCCTCCCCAACCCAGGGGTTTTCAGACAGTGGCCAGCACTAGGGTTCAGAGATAAGGAGTAGTTAATATTGGGAAATACTAAACTACCCAGGAATCACTGTCTGAGGAGTTTATGGCTGACTTTGCTTATTGCTCGTGGCTGAGTATGATTATCATTCAAGTGTAGAGTCTTGATGGTGGGTCCACAAATGACTGTAGAGATCTATTCTAGAACCACATGGTCTTTTACAGTGAGGACATACGTTTCAAGATGGAAGGCAGTATAGCAAAGGTTTGCTTGATTTACCTTCCTCTTGGCATGTTTCTCCCTTTTGCCTTCTATTTGCGTCTCTTCAAAATCCACAGCACGGTTGATAAATAGCTGATCTCCAGTTAGAGCACTCGATTGCCAGGACTTCCCAGTTCTCTGTGTTTATTCCACATTTCTTAAGGTTATCTTTAAGCCCATCTTTAAATCTCTTTTGCTGTCCACCAATATTCCGTTTTCCATTCTTGAGCAGAAAGTAAAGTAAGTGTTTTGGGAGATGGTGATCAGGTATTCAAACAACATGGCTAGTGCAGTGAAGTTGATGGCAGAGAATCATCACTTCAGTGCTGGAGGTCTTTGCTTCTTTCAGTATGCTGATGTTTGTCCGCCTGTCTTACCAAGAGATTTACAGGATTTTTCAGAGACAATGCTGATGGAATCTTTACAGAAGTCAAGAGTGATGTTTGTAGATGATCCATGTTTCACAGGCGTACAATAGAGTTGGAAGGACAATAGTTTTATAAACAAGCATCTTTATATCGCTACAGATGTATCAATCTTCAAACACTCTCTGCTTCATTCAAAACAATTCTGCACTTGCAGAGCTCAGACGGTGTTGTATTTCAGCATTGATGCTGACTTTTGTGGAGAGGTGGCTGCTTAGGTAGCTATGTGTGGTACTATGGCATGACTTCTTGGTGAGTTTCCTCACCATGATGTTAACTTTCCCTGCTTTCCTCACTTTATCCTAAATGGCAAAAGCTTACAATACAGTCTCATTTCTTGGTATGAAGTACTCATATATGTAGATTGTACCATTGTAAGTGGATTGCACCATTGCAAAAATGAAGGTGCAAATTTCTTTCTCTTTCAATTTTGCAGCTTTCACTTAATGACATATTTCCTTCTCTTTGAATTCCTGATTTTATGTCCATATATTTCTCCTCCTGAAAATAAATCACAGGCAAATGTTTTCCCTCTAGAGCTCATCTTCCTTCTTATTCCTCAATTCTCTATTTTGTTATTTCTTGTTCTCTTTCTCTTTCTCCCTGTTCCAGACTAGATTTCCAATGAGAGATGAATGAAAATCCACTGTGGGATGAGGAATTAGGACCAGATTAAGAGGCCTGCCCATAGTTTGTGGAGCAAGGGTATTGTTGGTGGGGGGTGGGGTGGTGGTGGTGAAGCTGCTTTCATTTGATGCTTGTGGTGGTGGTGGTGGTGGTGGGTGAGATAGACAGGGAAAACAGCTTTAAAGAAATAAAGTGTCCTCCCTCATTTCCCACCCAGTTAAGGGCTGGTGTTCAAGGCACAAGAGATTGATCAATAAATGGCAAAAAAGGAAATAGAGAAAGTGAGAGTAGCCAGAGAAAAAGAGCCTCCAGCTTTCTCCTTTCTAGAAGACTTTAGCTGAATGTGAAAGCGTGAGAGGATTTTGCAGGATGTGTGTGCACACTATATTTAAAAAGAGCAGAAACAATTAAAACCAAATAAATGAGCTGTTGTTTCCACAGGTGATGATGCTGTAATACCTTTGGAGGTTTTAGTGTTTGTATCCGCTAACCTAACATATAGTATATTTTCTTTAGAATTGCACTAAGTACCACTGCATTTATTGTTCTTGTATATGCTGACCATATAACGGAATACAGTTATGAAACTGCATAAGAATAAATGCTAATGATTGAACATGCTCTAGCATCTATCTGAGAAGATCCCTGTTTAAGAGAGGGTCTTTGGATGATGGATGATCCCATAATATCCAACATTTTTCTTTCAAAGACATATCCTCCTAATACAACTTGCAATATTTAAAATATCCACCAAGATATCTAGCCCTGAACTACTGTTGTGCAGCCAAGGTGAAAATCCGCTGGGTGCTATTATGCATGGGGTTGTTCTGTTTTTTGGAGTAGGGTGGCAGAATAAAATGAAAGAAATCAATGGTTATTATTTAATATCAAAACATGGGGGCTCTCTTAGGTAAATGTCTATGTTTTGTGCACCATGCACCTTTCTTTTCTACAGCAGTACATATGGCCTCAAAAGGAATGGGAAGAAAGCGGGCCTATTTTCTGGGTCCCCAGTGCTCAGGTCTCTGTTTGTGTATTGGGAGAGTTAATAAGAAGAGACTGCTATTCTTCCCCTCCATTCCCAAATCCCATCTGTTCAAACAAAAGGCTGAAAGGGAGAGAGAGCTGAGACCCTGCTGGTCAAGAGGGGAAGGATAATAACATATATCCTTGGGCTACATTTCAGCACATGCAACCCTGTCATGCTGTGCTCTGTGGCTTTTATTCCTGCAAGAGAAAGAACAACCTCCGTATAAGTCATGTTACAGAAATTAAAAGTGGAAATATGCATCAGACCTGAGCAATACTTTCTTCCTCCTCCCTTCCTCACAATACACCTAGGGCTGAGTGTAGGGAAAAACCACACCATGTAGGTCTATATTATGTTCTAAGTCCTATAGTGTATTATGCCACATGCACATGCATATAAATACAATTTCCAAATAGATTACATATACATCCTGTAGAGGTCAATCAAGCTAAAACGATTTAAATGTACATTATTATTCTCATCTGGTTCGTTGATCATTGAATTATTGTTGCTATACCATTACTGTGACTAGTAGTTTACTGGGGGAAAAGCAGATCAAAAAGACAGATCTCTCTACCTGTCAGGAGCTTGCAGACTCTGATCATTTTCAGGCAGAGGGTTTCTCGTGCTAGCAGTCAGAAACGCCCGCTTAAGTCATAACAAAATATAGACGAGGCAGGGAACAAACAAGGGCTTGGAGATTGTGTATAGAGAACAGCAATCTCTGAAGGCTTCCACAAAATTTGGTGGATGAAGCTGGGAAATGACGTGGGAACAGCCTCATCTGTCACTGTGCTCTCTGTCCACAGCACGAGAGGCAGCAAAGGGAGGGAAGGGCAAGAAGAGGCGAGCTGAAGATGTGAGGATGTTGGGGGTCCCTTGGTTGAACATGGGTCTCTGTCTGCACCATGCCAGGCAACCATTTTCACTGAAGTCTGCTGGCAGTTCCTTTGTCTGCAAATCTAGATGTCTCTGGCTAGCTATAGGGTCTGTCTCTTCTGCAGAAACTTTGATAAGAAAGTCCCCTGCATGGCCTGCCAAGGAATTAGCCTACTGTATATTGACTCCAGACCTCTTCCTATCCTCTCTTGCTTAGCTTTGGAATGGTACTTGGTTTATTATAGGGATTTTAGGACAATGTTCTTGTATGATCTTGTATGATCTTGCTGTCATTTTGTGGGTAAATTTAGCATGGGGCTACATCTAAGCTGGGAGATCAGGTCTGGGTATCTGCTTCACCCAGTTTGGAGTGAAGGCAGCAAAGGTCAAGAGTGGTGAGATTATTACTTTGTACATTTATTATATTTCTCATATAGGAAATGTTGGTTATTAGAGGCCTAGTACCTGCTAAGTAAATTTGGATAATTTTATAGAATTATATCTATCTATCTATCTATCTATCTATCTATCTATCTATCTATCTGTATCTATCTATCTAAATGCTCTGTGCATAATGAGTACCTTACAAACAAAAGAACCAATGAACGAAATCACACCAAATTTGGCAACAAAACGTCTCACAACACAAGGAGTGATCATCATTCAAAAAATTATGATTTTGTCATTTGGGAGTTGTAGTTGATGTATAGTTAATCTACAATCAAAGAGCACTCTGAACTTCACCATTGATGGAATTGAA
This sequence comes from Anolis sagrei, assembly GCF_037176765.1. NCBI lineage: Eukaryota > Metazoa > Chordata > Lepidosauria > Squamata > Anolidae > Anolis > Anolis sagrei. The sequence continues at coordinate 166,541,258 of NC_090022.1, read as the reverse complement.
CTGCACTTGGCACCCAGGACTTCCAAGACCAACAGAAAACAGTACAAAGGTTTGGTGGGCATTGACCTTGAGTTTGGGAGTTTTAGTTTACCTACATCCAGACAGCACTGTGGACTCTATGATGGATCTGGACCAAACTTGGCATGAATATTCCATATGCCCAAATATGAACACAGATGGAGTTTGGAGGAAATAGACCTTGACATTTGGGAGTTGTAGTTACTGGGATTTATAGTTCACCTACAATCAAAGAGCATTCTGAACCCCACAAACCTCAGAATTGGGGCAAACTTCCCACACAGAACCCCCATGACCAACAGAAAATACTTAGGGCCATCCATTCCGACTCCCTTCACCAGGGCAAAAAAAGTAATCAAAGCCCTCCTCACAACCATCCAGCCATAGATAGATATGATTCACACACACAAACAAATATAGTATCCTAGATTTGAAAGGGACCCCTAAAGAAGGACAATGATATGTTGCATGTTTCAGAGTAGGCAAACCAGACAACCTCCACATCAACACTGACAAAGAAACAGCAAGAAGTACTGTTTATCCACAAGCAGAAAGACATTACATATATTAGAAACCAACACTTTCTCATTAGTTTATTCCAGATCACCAGACTGGGCCACAGCACTGCATGGCAGGAGACAGCTAGTTATTTATACTCCACTTTATCTCCCCTGCAGGGAACTTAAAACAGCTTAACATAAAAGCTTTAGCATAACCATTTAAAATATACAAACATATAAACATTAAAACGGGATTAAATATAAACAGTATTTTTAAAAATCCCAGTTAAAAACTATTAAAACAAATTCAAAGTTAAAACCTACAGCACCCACTGAATTGATATAAAACACCATCTTTAACAGCCTGCTGAATAAATATATATATATATAAAGTTTGTGTAGAGAAAAAAAGAGGGAGAAGAAAGATAGTGATGCATAGTATATTTTGTAACCTACTACTAACAGATGAATTCAATTAACGTTTATAAGATTACGTTTGGCAATAAACAAAACTGAGAGAGAGACTTAAAAATAACAGGAACAATCAAGAACAATTTTGAAGAAGCAGGAGGAGGAGACAAGAAATATGGAACAAGACAGAAAACACATTTCCATTTCTGGGAAAGGTGATTGAGAGGGTGGTAGTGGAGCAACTGCAGCAATTCCTACATGACACAGTCGGATTAGACCAGTCTGGCTTCCTTAAGGGGCATGGGACGGAGACTGTGTTGGTCTCCATTACAGATCAGCTTCGCTGCCAAATGGATCAAGGAGGATCAGCACTGCTCGTGTTATTGGACCTCACGGCAGCATTTGATAAGGTCGACCACAACCTTTTGATTCACCGCCTAGCCGTGGCTGGAATTAGGGGATGGCCCTTAAATGGCTGTCCTCTTTCCTTCAAAAGTGGGGCCAACGTGTGGAGAGGGAAGGGTCGGTCCCTCTTGAATGTGGGGTCCCTCAGGGGACTAGTCTTTCCCCCCTGTTGTTTAACATCTCTATGCGACCACTGGTGTGAGGCTTTGGGTTTGAGTGCTATCAGTATGCTGATGACACTCAACTCATTCTGAGGATGGAAGGCTGACCAGACTCCATACCCGATAATTTCCATCAATGCCTTGAGGCCGTTACTGGATGGATGCCAGCAGGTTGAGGGTGAATCCAGCGAAGACGGAGATCCTTTGGACGGGTCGCCCGGATTGGGGGGGGGGGGGGTGTGTGATCCGGTTGCCTACCCTGGATGGCATGACATTATGCCCGTCATCTTTGGTAAAGAGTCTGGGAGTACTTTTAGATCCTCTGCTGACGATGGAGGCCCAGGCCTTCGCTGCAAGCAGAGTCGCATTTTTCCATCTGCGTCAGGCTAGGCGTCTGGCTCCCTATCTGTCCAGGGCCACAGTGATCCAGGATACAGTCATCTCAAGGTTGGACTACTGTAACACCATCTACATAGACCTGCCTTTATCAGTGACCCGGAAACTTAAACTAGTGCAAAATGCTGCTGCCCGGCTTCTCACAGGGGTCCCAGTGAGGTGTCATATCACTCCAATCTTGCAGCAACTGCACTGGTTGCCAACTGAGCACCGGATTATCTTCCAAGTTCTGATTCTTACCTTTAAGGCCTTATATGGCCTGGGGCTGGAGTACCTGAGGGACTGCCTCACCCCCTACCAACCCTCAAGATCACTCCATTCAGACGATCAGAATCTCCTTGAAGTTCCCAATTTTAGGACCTTTCACCTGATGTCTACTAGGCGTAGAGTAGCGGTTCTCAACCTGGGGGTCGCAACCCAAAGGTGAGTCGTTAGGCCATTTTCTGGGAGTGCCTTGGCTGGCCCCGCCCCCTCCAAAATGGCTGCCGACCATTTTTGGGCGGGGGGGGGGGGCAAAATACTGTTTGCTTACTGTTGAAAATTACCTAGGGCCGCCATACTGTTCAGTAACTTAACTGAATGAACTGGAATTCCCAAGATCTCAGAAACAATTTGCCATAGTCCATACTGGATGATATCAGGTCATGGGTCACAGTCACTCGTCTGTCTCCATCCAGGAATGGTTGTGATTGGCACACCACTAAGCATATAAAGAACATGTCATGCCACAGAAACTTTCTAGACATAGAAAGCAAGGGCCTGGTCCAATAATACCTTCAGACTGTTAGTCTGGTCCTTAAGGAGGAAGACTGTATCACACAGAACAAGTTGGACAGAACTTTTTTGATCAGATGAAATACTTGTCAGAGCTGTGAACCATGCAGCTGCCTGGGTGCTGGACTGTACCTCCCCACAATCCTGATCCCCACAGCCTGTGGTGAATAATGCTAGAAGTTGCAGTCCAAGAACCTTGGAAGGGGCATTTGAGTTCCACCCCTCATCCTATCTAGAGATGCATCTGCACTGTAGAATGAATGTAATGCTATGGAATCTTAGGAGTTGTAGTTTTGCGAGGTATGTGGTCTTCTCTGCCAAAGAGTGTTGGTGCCTCACCAAATTACAGATCCCAGGATTCCATAGCATTGAGCCACGGCAATTAAAGTGCTGTCAAATTGCATTCATTCTACAATGCAGATGTGCCCTGAGTATACAAAAGCTTATGCCACCAACTCTGTTCTCTCAATCTCTATGGTGCAACATGGTCCCTTTTTGCTGATATTCGAGACTAAGAACAAGGCTATCTTTTTGAATTATGCTGATAGGCTGAAAAACATCTTTGTTAAAAACTGTTGAGATGTTTTACATTTAAAGGTTTATTGGGAACAGCAATACATTTCCCCATAAATTTGGGTTTACTATTCCCCTTCAAATATACATAGATGTTCAAAGATGAAATGCAGCAGGGAGTGGCTCAGGGGAATCATGTTTACCTTGAATCCACAATAGACGGGCTTCTGGCTTTGCATCTCCCTGTACCTCTGATGTTTCTATTTCAGGGGATGCTCCCCGTTCAGAAGTGGATTTGGCCTGAGGCTGAAGTGACTCATGTTTTTTTTCTCCCATCCACACCAACACTATGCTCCACTTTTCCTTCCTGCAATGTGGCCTCCGCTCTCCCTCCCTCTCTCCATTTCCCAGAGGAGGCGACAGACGGTCCTGTAATTTGGTTGCTTGCGCTCGACTGAAGCAACACCTGCCTCCATCCCAAGGGGACACAGGCTCATCCCAAACCAACCAAGAGCCAAAGACAAATCTGAAGCCTACATACAAAGAGAGAGAGAGAGAAAGAGAGAGAGAGAGAAATAAAGGAAGATTTCTCCTATTCTGAATAAGAGAAGTGCAAAAAAAAGGAAGAAAACAAATACAAAAGGGTTTTATCTGACAAATGCAAATGTGTCTAATATTTAATCATTAGATCCATCCACACTTAGGAAATATATATTTGAATATAAGAATTATGCAGCCAGGGACCTGGAGTCAATGGGCATCATGGGAGGAAGCCCAGATAAAGGCAAAACCTAGTGAAAAGACAGTAAGAAAGTTAGAGAAGAATGGATAAGATGAGACTCTTAGGTCAATTTTGATATCCTGGACAAGCCCTTGTCATTGTTTATTAGCAGAAATGAGAGGAAGTCATCAAAAGACGACTGAAATTCTGTTTAGTGTAGCTCTAAACTGTCCTAGGAAGCTTGTTAAATTATTCATGCATGCTCCCCAATAAAGCTATATTTCCAGACAGGAGCCTTGATGCCACGTGTCACTCGCTGGCAATGAGTAGAATGTGCACCATAGCCTGGAGGCATGCCCTATTTATGAAGGGACCTTGGACTATGGCAAGCAAAGATGACTTAAAAAAACATTATGCACAGTAAAATTACATTATTAGGCTCTCAGTTACATATCATGATGTTATTATAGCAATACGGGATAAAGAGATACTGCAAAAGGAACCATTACTCATAAATGTCAATAAAAGCAGACCAAATATCATCATATAAATCCATTTGCAAATTATGTTGATACATCACTCTTTCAAGAAATGTTAAATCTTTTCTCCACTGTATCACAGGTGGGGGGGGGGGTGTATTATTTTCCAATACTGGAGGATCACTCTTCTTAACACGAGAGCATGAAAGATCCATTTCAGCTGACCAGGTTTTACATTCCCAGATGTGAGCAAATACTTTAAAAGAATATGTATTTTATTGACTACTAAATAAATTTCTAATACCAAATTCATTTGTGCAGTTACTTCCCTCCAAAATAGAGCACTTATGGGACATTTTAAAAAAAATATAGTTGAAGATGTGTTAACATGATTACACTGCCAACAGTTAGATAGTTTGGATAGGCCTTTATTGAAAAGACATGGTGATGTGTAGTATACTCAGAACAAGAGTTCTGGTTTTATAAGACATAATTGGCAATCTATAGTCATACTGGATATAGATGTTAAAATTGCTGACCATTGATTGTCCAAAACAGGGCACTCCAATTTCTTATTCCAATTCTGTTTTAAATCATGCTAATCACATTTTTGGATACTAAAAAGGTATATGTATATTTACAAGATGAATATCCAAAATCCTTGGGATCAGAAATATTTTGGATTTTGGAATACCTATATTTGCATCTACATGCATAATGAAGTATCTTGGAGATAGAACAAAAGTTTAAGCACAAAAGTAAGTGTTGTTTCAAATACACCTAATACATATAGCCTGAATGTAATGTAGTCAATATTTTGAATGATTTTATGTATGAAACAATGTTTGGGTATTTGAATGATCAAAAAAGCAAAGGTGTCAAAACTTCAGTCAGTCACAACTTAAGGATTTTGGAGAGTTTTGGATATCAGAATTCTGGATAAGGGATGCTCAACATATATAAATTGTTAGCCTCGGTACACCATCAGCCTCAGTAAGTGTTTCTAAAATTAAAGGAATCAGGGCCAAGTATATTATTATTATTATTATTATTATTATTATTATTATTATTATTATGTTTATTTATACCCTGTGTTTTCTTTCCACAAGAAGACTCAAAGTGGCCTACATTAAAAAACATTTCAATACAATTTAAAATTGTTAATTTAAAATCTAGATGCTAATAAGGGTTGTATTGCCATTTAGGTGTTGAAGGCAAATTAAATAGATATTGCGAATTACAGATGGGTGGAAGCTCATCAACACCCAATAACTGGTTTAAGGTAGAAATCCTCTTTTCAACCCATGTGTTCTATAGAAATGACCATGTCCCCTATAATAACTTCTTTACGGCTGTCTGGGCAGGGGGCAAACAGATCCCACCACTGTCCCTCCTTTAATAAAGAATTCACTGGCACCTATATAGCGTTTGAGGGGATGTCTCTCTAGTTAAACTTTCGCTGCCACCATAAACTAAATGAACAGGAACCCTCTAGCTGGTTAAACTATTAAAAAGGCTTTTCAGACCACCAATGTATTGTGTCTTTTAAAAGGGCTTCTCTGAAGGAAAACAGATGAGGTTGATTTAAAAAGGAAAATGGACTAAATCCACAAATGTACACCTGACTCAGGCTGTTTTAGGTTTTAAAAATAACAAGGAAAGTTTATTTAATAAAAGTACAGAATGAAGTGAATGCAGTTTCATAAGCTTGGCTGTTACAGATAAAATGTTCTGGTACTTAAAAGCGTAACGGTTGCATGAGAATGGTTCTTTCTTTGTTACAAATATAAAACCCAGCTATTTCTTCTCTAAATAGCTGTACCCAGTTTGCCACAGCTCACTTGGCTGGCAAACTTCAGGCAAACTGCCTATTCTAATCACGAAATCCTAATTCTGAAATCCTGCTCTAACTCTAACATCAACAGACTCACTGACTAAAACAGCTTCTTTCTTTCCCTCCAAACAGTCCAACTCCGCCCCCCCTTCAACAAACCAATCCTGGCTGCTCCCAGGCTGGCTCAGGCCTAGGCCACTCCCCCTCTCTGAACTGGAGCTTTCCCTAAACTAAGATGGCTCCTGCTGCCCTCTGCCAGGCCTTCTAAGGCTGAAACTAACTAGCCTGCCTCTCCTAGGCCCTGCCACCCAGGCTGGCAAAGTAAGGGATCTTCACATCCCCCATCTCAGAATTTCCCCATAAGGTCAGTTTAATGTGAGCCTATGGATTAAATTGTAATTGGTAGGATCCTATTTGCCATGTGCAAAGATTCTAAGCAATAGTCTATCAGTTTTAACAAACCAAGAATCTGATATCATAAGGTGCTAAAAACAGGATTCTAAAACTGACCATGGTAGACAACCTATTCTGGATAAAGAAATCCTAAATTTAGTACTGTACAGGCAGTCCCTGAGTTTGACATACAAACAATTCATAGTTAAGAACTGGGTGAGACAACAGGAAGTGAGAGAAATCTACCCCTAGGAAGGGAAATTTACTCCTGAAAAAGTTATCGTAGCGAAAAGGGGTCTTCACTGAAGCTTTATCACCAATCCTTGTTTCCACAACAAGCTACATTTTTCAAAATTCAATTCAATTATATAAAAGTTTGTGTTTGCTGTTTGTGCCCCTGTTCTATGCCTCTGATGTTTGTTTTGCTGTCTATGCCCCTGGGGTTCAGAAGATTTCACCCTATTTTCTGTCCCTCTGAAAATTGAATGAAAAGGATGGACAGCTACCTGCAGGGGATGATCTCACTGGAGAACCTGCATTGACCAGGGGTTGGCAGCTTCTTTGTGAGGACCACTAAGATGATGTTCAAGAAGAACACTGAACAATTGGGAATGCTGAAAAAGTGTCATTTACCATGTTAGTCTGGAACAATATCTTTCTTTCTTTTAGGAAGAAGTTAAAATCATGTTTTTGGGACCAGGCGTTTGGACAGCAGGATTGACAGCACTTGTAATGTTTGAAAAATTGACTACGGACTATGGACAGGCTGTGAATCAGATCTTTAGTTGTTGAATTGGACAGGAAATGGGTACTTGGTTTTGATAATAATTGTTTTAATTGTTTAAATTGTTTTTAACTTAAAGAGGCCATCTGTCTGGGCGCTTTGAATTTGTTTTTCCTGCTTCTTGGCAGGGGGTTGGACTGGATGGCCCATGAGGTCTCTTCCAACTCTATGATTCTATGATTCTAATACTTTATTTATTGTTTTAAATTGTTTGTCATATTTGTTGTTTGTTGGCGTGTTGCCGGTCTTGTCTTCTCGGGGGTAGAGAAGACAGGATAGAAATGTTGGAAATAATATTCACAAGAATCTTGTAGCCCAGCTGAGACTGAGAGAGAGAAATGATAACATAAGATTTTGTAGACTTAAGTCTACCTTATCCAATGCATGGAGTAAGTGCCTAGAACCTGCAAGGACTTTAAGATCATCTGGAGAGGCCCTGCTCTCGGTCCCGCCATCATCACAAGTACGGTTTGCGGGAACGAGAGACAGGGCCTTCTCAGTGGTAGCCCCTTGGCTATGAAACGCCCTCCTAGGGAGATTAGATTGGCTTCCTTGCTCCTATCATTGCAGAAGAATCTTAAGACATGGCTATTTGAGCGGGCATTTGAAAATACGGAGTAACGGATACAATAATGGAATAACTATACTCGACATTGTTTTAATGATTATCGATTGAAGTATGTTTCATTATAATGTTTGATTTTATTGTTGCTGATGTTTTTTATATTGTATATTGTAATTGTGTCCTTGCTGGAATTGAATTCTTGCCTTGTAAACCGCCTCGTTTATAAGCCTCGTTTATAAGCTATAAAGATACAGATCTTTATAGCTATGAAGATACAGATCCTCATTCTTTCACTTCATACATCTGATGATGTCTACAAAACTTTTGCTATCACTTATTTCCCTCAGTTGGTCTCAATACTGATGCAGAATTCCTTTGCATGTTGTTTATTTTGCAAGGAAACAAGTTGGAAGCCTTAACAATACAACCAGCTGTAAGCACACTTTTTCAGAAGGCACATGGGCAGCAGAAATCTTAAACGGCACACTAGTCATACAATGCATGCATAAATCTATCAATTCTACCCATTTATCCATTAATGGATAATCCATTTTGCCCCGAGTGCTCTTGTTTATTTGCCATAACTTCCCTATATTATGAATTCCACCTGTGCTGTCGCACGCTGGGCCTGTACATTAGACCGTACACAGGACATAAATTCTCTGTGCCCAACGGGACGCCGGGGCTGCCTCAGAATAAAGGCCCTTAGATTCCCCCAAACAGAGTCTTTAGAATGCTTAAAGTAAGTCCAACAAAGTTCTTTTATTAAGGAACAAACAGGAACAAACAGGTACTTTAACGGTTTTCTTTACAGTCTATAGGCTCTTTCAATCTTGTCCACTAGGAACAGGCACTGTCTTCTTAACTGTAGCTAACCGATGGGGAAATCCTAGCTTCTAATCTGGGCAGTCTGTACTTGCCTCTGTTGACGTGGAGCCCCTGCACCCGGTACCAACTGCGTCTGGCTTCCGCGAGTGACTTGCCTCAACAGAGCTTTGTAGACCTCCAGGGAAAAAGAAGGAGTTCAGGTTGCTGTGATGGCTGGCTGGAGTCCCTCAGCCAAGCTGTGGCTGTATGTCTCCTGGCCAAGCCGTAGGGCTGTATAACCCCGGCCAAGCTGTAAAAGACGAAGCTTTTCTACAGGAGCCACTTCGTTCTATGTCCTGTGTGAAAGGCTTCTCTGTGAGAACTAACTCAAAATGGCTTTTTTCCCTCCAAAACTCAAAAAGGGGCGGGATCAGGGAACCTAACTATAACTGGCAGGTGGCTTACCCTATAAATGCAAATTATAACAGGAAACCCCCTGCTGCAAAATCCCAAGCATGGGTTTGCACACAAACATATAAACACAGCAAATAAATCTGTAGCTCCTGGAACAGCTGTTCCAGAACACTCCTGGCCTAGATTTCTCAATGATGAGAAATCTACACCATAATAAATGGACCAAAACATCGTGAGTCAAATTATTATACTTTAGAAACATAGCATTTAAAATCTTTCTACACAAACCAATCATACATTTCCACCCACCCCCCATGTGAGATGCATGCAGTACATTAAACAACCATGAAACCTTTTCTGTACTCAAATACCTATTGACACTGGGGTCCTATCTGGGGGCACTATTAACTTAGGGATGGTGGCATCAGATGGAGCAATCTCGGCCCTGGCCCTAACAAAACCCAAAGAGCAAGAACTAGAGCCTTTTTGTCTGGCATAAGCCACAGCTGTGATAGCTTTCTCCAAAGCGTCGCAAAAGACATGGAGTTCGGTGTGCAAGCTCTGTAAAGGGCTCCTGGCCGTGAGTTGGCGTGGGATGCTCAGCTGGTGTAAATCTTGAGCCTGAACGATTTGCTGGTTGGTCTTGGGATCACGCTGTATCTTGCGTCTCAAAGACGGCAGTCTCTTCTTTGCTACCTGTCTGTTGGGAGGCAGGGTAGGCCGGTCTGCTTTGAAGGGCAAAGGGGCGATCCAATTCCCTTCCTCGCTGAGAGTGACCTGAGAGTTCATGATGTTCAGGAACTCTTGTTCATCTCGGGAGAGCGCAGTGTTCTCGTCGTCCTGGGATACATCGCAGATGGATGAAAACTCAGATGAAACTCCTTGGCAGCAAACAGTAATGTGGCTGAGGCAACTTTGCATGGGGGTGACTCTGCCACAGTTGAAGGTGTTGGGCTGATCTGGACACAGAGATGACGGAGGATGCATTCTGTTGACACATACAGGTCCCTGTATGGTCCATCCTAAAGGAGTCTTCTGTGCCAAAGGTGCACCAGGAGGACCTCTCTTTTCAGCTCGGATGCTCATCAAGCTGGGGCAGTTGGATCCAATGAGCAGGACTATGTCGATGCCCGGCTCAAAGGGTGGAATGAGGTCCTGTAGTCCTTTCAGGTGAGGATGCGCTTGCATCATCTCTCTGGTAGCAATCTGGTCCTTATTGCGTGGGATGGACGCACACTCAATAAGGTCAGGCAACTCAAAACAAATGTCCTTGCCACATGGCGAAATGATAAATCCAGATGCAACGCGGCCCTATCTTCGTTGTTTGCCTGTACAAGTAGAAATACAATAGTCAATAGTCTTTGCCTGCCCCTTAAAGATTTTGAAGAAGTCAGGGGTGGCCAGGGAACCGTCGCTTTGGTTGTCAAGGGCCACGTACATTTTCTTCTTCATCCAAGGCTTGCTGGCAGGAAAAACCTCTGCCAAACAAATGGGGTGGCAAATCCTAGTTTTCTTTGGGCTGCCGCACAGCTGTGTGCAGGCCACAGAGGGTGCCTCAGTGCCCGATGAAGGTCCAACTGAATCTTCTGGGGAGAGTTGACTGGTGGCCCCGCTCTTGACCTTGGAGGGCACGAAATCCTTGTCATGCATGGCTGAGCAATGCTTTTCAGATTGGCACACCTCGCACTTCACCTTTTCTTTGCATGACTTTGACTGGTGGGGAGTTGCACCGCAGCACCTGAAGCAGATCCTGGACTTCTTGAGGATCTCGACCTTGTCTGCGTGAGGCTTCTTGGCAAACTCTCTGCAGTCGGCCAAACTGTGGGGCTTTGCATGCAGTGGGCACAAAACATCCTTGGGGTCAGCTGGAGATGAGTTGGTCTCCGTGGACTTGACGGCGATGATTCTTTTGGTGCCACTGTCCTTTGCAGGTTTCCCGGGCTCTTTGATGGGCCTATCCGATCTTGGAGCCCCATAAAGAGTTGGAAATCCCGTCTGTGGGTCGTTGAACTGCATGGCAGCATTTGTGACAAAATCTACAAGATGTGCGAATGGTGGGTAGACCTGATGGTTGGCCTGCTTGAATCTGAAGACTTCTCTGCCCCACTCTTCTTGTAAGGAGAATGGCAGCTTCTGGATGATGGCAGTTTGGGACAAGTGTTGGTCCAGGCAGGCAAACCCTGGAAGATGTGGGTTTCCCTTGGCAGACTGAAGCTCAGTCAATAAGTCTGACAAGTCCCAAAGCTGTTCAAAGTCTTTTGGTTTGAGCACTGGGAACTTATGAAGTCTGTCCATCAGTGAGGCTTCAATTTGGGTGCTGGTCCCGTAGCGCTGATCAAGCCTCGTCCATGCAGTGTCCAACGCTCTGTCTGGTTGATCGATGAAAGCGGAGAAAATCCTTCTCACCTGCTGAGCTGATACTGGACCAAGCCAGGCGATCAAAAGAGTCAATTGTTCCTCAGAGGTGAGTCTTAAACTCTGAATGGCTCGCTGAAAAGTCTTTTTCCAAAGTAGGAAATCTTCTGGCTGGTCAGAGAATTTCTCCACACCTTTGTCCCTCAAATCTTTTCTCGGGTTCCTAAACAAAGACTCAAGCTGCAACTGAGGAGTCTGAAGGAACGGAAGGGGTGTTTGGTCAGGGGTAAAGGTGAAGTTCTTCTGAAATGTCGAAGATCCATTCCAAGGAACACCTGTGGCCTCAGGAATGGGCGAAACTCTGATTTCTGGGCTGGGCTTTGGTGCCTGAGTTGGCAGCTGTGGGCTCCTGGCCCTGAATTGCTCGACCAGCCTGTGTGGCGTGATGTCGCTGTCCGCATGCACCAGGTTGCCGTCTTGGAAACCAACGTGGGCTGGCAAAAGAGGTGTGGTAGGAGGCGTTGGCAAACGGTTGACATTTTCTTGAGATAGTTCTCCTAGCAGCGCCTTTGCCAAGATGTCGGCACGGACTCTTTTCTGCGCTGCCTCCTGCTGGATGCGCGACAACTTCAATTTCGCCTCTAACTCGGCTTGTGACTGCTTTTGCTTCGCCTCTAACTCGGCTTGTGCCTGCTTCTGCTTTGTCTCTAACTCTAGTTGAGCCCGCTCGAAGTTCAGGCCTAGGTCTGCCGCTGCTGCCTCAGCTTCAGCTTCAAGAATTTTTTGCTGCAATTCCATCCGCTTGGCTTCTTTGTTGTAAAGGGCAGCCATCGATGAGGAGCTGCTTCTGGAGACAGACGATCCTGACGTGGAGCCATGTCTGCTGCTATGCTTCCTGCTGGTGTGGCTGTGCTTGCTTTGGCCAGAAGCACCTCCCTGACTGCTCTGCACACTTAAAGCCTTTGGGGAACGTGAGATGTGAGCCATGACAGCAAATTGCCCAAACAGTATAGCAATACAGGTAAAATGCCAATTGGAGCAATCAGTATATCAATAACCAGCAGTCAATGGAACACACAATATGGAAATGCAGTTACAAAGCAGTCAGTGTAAGAATGCAGATATAACAGATAAAACAAGCAATATATCAAAGCAATAATGCGCACACACAAATGGCTTATCACTTTAAAGCAATGCAGTTAGGACAGAGCAAGCAATTCAATCAATGCAGTTGCAAACACACTCAAAACCTTATAACTTTAAAGCAGAGAATAAACACAGCAGATGCAATAATTCAGATGCACATTGAACTCTTGCTGAAAGGCTGTAAAAATCCAAAGGCGATTGCAAAAAACCCTTTCCAAAAATCTGAAAGGCAAAGCAGAAACAAGGCTTGTTTCAAAAGAGCGGGAAAGCTTGCTTCTGCTGGAAACTGTAGCAGGACCTAGCAGAGCTTGCTATGTAGATACTTAAGAAAGGACTGGAAGAATGTTGCAATTCCATGCAGACCTGCTGTGCAAAAGCTGGAGGAGAAATGTAGCAACTTGCGAACTGAGTAGATCTTCAAAATGGTGGGAAGAGAGCTGAAGCAAAGAAGGAGGCTGCCAGCCCCTCCTTTCTGGTCTTCCAAAATGGCCGAAAATGAAGAGACGCAGACAGATGGGCTCCTCTTCAAGATGGCCGAAACTCCTCAGACACACACACACAGATGGATGGATCCAGGTAATGAAGACTTGAAATGGCTTGTACAATCTTCTTAAAACACTGTTCTGTAGCTGTAAAGCCTTTTTCTCTATTCCCGGGTGGCAGAAGCCACCAGCTTCGTCTTTTACTGTGCTGTCGCACGCTGGGCCTGTACATTAGACCGTACACAGGACATAAATTCTCTGTGCCCAACGGGACGCCGGGGCTGCCTCAGAATAAAGGCCCTTAGATTCCCCCAAACAGAGTCTTTAGAATGCTTAAAGTAAGTCCAACAAAGTTCTTTTATTAAGGAACAAACAGGAACAAACAGGTACTTTAACGGTTTTCTTTACAGTCTATAGGCTCTTTCAATCTTGTCCACTAGGAACAGGCACTGTCTTCTTAACTGTAGCTAACCGATGGGGAAATCCTAGCTTCTAATCTGGGCAGTCTGTACTTGCCTCTGTTGACGTGGAGCCCCTGCACCCGGTACCAACTGCGTCTGGCTTCCGCGAGTGACTTGCCTCAACAGAGCTTTGTAGACCTCCAGGGAAAAAGAAGGAGTTCAGGTTGCTGTGATGGCTGGCTGGAGTCCCTCAGCCAAGCTGTGGCTGTATGTCTCCTGGCCAAGCCGTAGGGCTGTATAACCCCGGCCAAGCTGTAAAAGACGAAGCTTTTCTACAGGAGCCACTTCGTTCTATGTCCTGTGTGAAAGGCTTCTCTGTGAGAACTAACTCAAAATGGCTTTTTTCCCTCCAAAACTCAAAAAGGGGCGGGATCAGGGAACCTAACTATAACTGACAGGTGGCTTACCCTATAAATGCAAATTATAACAGGAAACCCCCTGCTGCAAAATCCCAAGCATGGGTTTGCACACAAACATATAAACACAGCAAATAAATCTGTAGCTCCTGGAACAGCTGTTCCAGAACACCACCATTTCTTGCTCACACTGTAAGTCCAGACTTCTGCAAATAAAGCACAACAAAAGTCAATAAAATTAGCAACACAAATAATGAAGACTTATTCAAATAAAAAATGTATGTTGATTATTGGGTTTTTTTTATAGGCAACTAGTATTATTACCCAGGGATGTCATCACCCTTTGTGCCCTTGATTACTTTTATGGGTAGTTTATCCATTAGGCTAATTAAATTGTGAAGGCAACAGCAACATGGAATCCCGTGTCCTTGACAGCACGTGAAACCTTTCTTTGCAGCAAGTGTGTTTAGCTCACTTTTAAAATCCCTCCCATCCTTGTCTCATTACAATGATATGGCAGACAGGCATGTTCCCCAATGTGGTGCTTCCATGTCACCTTTTTGAATTTCTGTCTTTCCTGTTGTTGTTAAAGATTGACTAACTGTGCAAGAAGGAAAGTGGAAAATGCAATGTGCTTCCTATATTGGACTTCAAAATACTTCGTTGCACACAGAATAAAGTGCCTCTTTCCTTATAGCAAAAGCAGAATCTTGCTAAATTCTAATAATATAATCAGCCGTTTGCCTGAATGTATTATATTTAAATGAAGGGATATGATCTAATGCTTCCGTAGTCTTGTACTCTCCTATTCCTTTCAATAGCTTACTTACTTACTTACTTACTTACTTACGCGATCCCTCGTTGGACGAGTAAAATGGTCTTCCATTATAGATTTCCTTGTGGGTCCGTATGTGGCTGTGGAGCCCTATTCTTGCTCTGCATCTTTTTCCGCAGTGAGGGCATTGGTTTCCAGGTGGAAGGCGGTCCCGGTCGGGGTTGGCTTGACGCGCCTTCCTCCTGGCACGTTTCTCTCTTTCACCCTCCACTCGTGCCTCCTCAAATTCTGCAGCACTGCTGGTCACAGCTGTCCTCCAGCTGGAGCGCTCAAGGGACAGGGCTTCCCAGTTCTCAGTGTCTATGCCAGAGTTTTTAAGGTTGGCTTTGAGCCCATCTTTAAATCTCTTTTCTTGTCCACCAACGTTCCGTTTTCCGTTCTTAAGTTCGGAGTAGAGCAACTGCTTTGGGAGACGGTGGTCAGGCATCTGGACAACGTGGCCGGCCCAGCGGAGTTGATGTTGGAGGACCATCACTTCAATGCTGGTGGTCTTTGCTTCTTCCAGCACACTGACGTTTGTCCGCTTGTCTTCCCAGGAGATTTGCAGGATTTTCCAGAGGCAGCGCTGATGGAAACGTTCCAGGAGCTGCATGTGACGTCTGTAGACAGTCCACGTCTCACAGGCATATAGCAGGGTTGGGAGGACAATAGCTTTATAGACAAGCACCTTGGTCTCCCTACGGATGTCCCGGTCCTCAAACACTCTCTGCTTCATTCTGGAAAATGCTGCACTTGCAGAGCTCAGGTGGTGTTGTATTTCGGCGTCAATGTTGACTTTGGTGGAGAGGTGGCTGCCAAGGTAGCGGAAATGGTCCACATTTTCTAATGTTACACCATTAAGCTGCATTGGAGAGGGATTGGCTGGTGACTGCTGGAACAGCACCTTGGTTTTCTCAATGTTCAGTGACAGACCGAGCTTCTCATATGCTTCTGCGAAGGTGTTTAGAGTGGCTTGTAGATCTTCTTCTGAATGCGCACAGTAGCAATAGCACATGAGCAGAATTTCCCACTGTATTGGGTTGAAACTATTTTTGCATCTTCATTGGTAATATAATTTAATTCTAATCAAAAACGACAACACAAACTTTTGAAAAATACAAGTGGTTTTGACTGGTACCTTTAAAGCTACTGGGTGGACATGATTGTCTCTCTGTATCCACAAATTCTGTACTCACAGATTCAATCATTCACATTCTGTACCCACAGATTCAATCATTGAAAATATTCCAAAAAGAAAGACAAACAGACAAAAAAGGGGAAAAAACATTTTAATTTTGTCCTTTTACACAAGGGAAACTGTTTTACTATGCCATTGTATATAATAGGACTTGAGCATACGTGAATTTAAATGGGGGAGCAGTCCAGGAACCAGTCCACTGTATTATCTCCCATATTTTGATGCTGATTCCAGTTAATGCTTATTTGGTGGGAGCCAGAATTTATTTCACAGAAGCACATTTGTCAAAGACTTGATTAGCATCTCTAGTCGTGCTGATTTCAGTGGCTGAGACCATTTATTTGGATGCAAACAGGTAGTGATCTCCCCCAGCTCTCTGGTTTCACTCATCTGTTGCCATGTTTTCATGGTTGTGATGAATTTGGTGGAATGAAACACTTTGGTGGAATGACACAGAGGGAGGGAGGGAGGGAGGGAGGGAGGGAGGGAGGGAGGGAGGGAAGGTGGAGATAATGTAATATACACGAGTGTAAATTAGCATAATGTCTTTAATATTTGTTGCATTACTCAGGATTTGGAATTTGGCTTATCGATCTGTGTGTATAACATAATAAAATATCTTAAATAATAATAATAATAATAATAATAATAATAATAATAAGTAAAACCAAAAAAAGTAGCAAAATAAATAAAACAAGACTCAGATTGAGAGAAAAAAAAAGAATGACACACTATGCTGTAGGGTGCACCTATAATTGGGGAAGGGGGTTAAATTTGTCACAATAAGTTTATGCCCTATCTTTAGGGCATAAAGTAGGCAGGAAATATTGAGATTAATGGGTGACTTGTGGGGAGCAGTCAGAAAGCACTGTTTAGTGTCAACAGTCCTGCCAAAATGACCACACACTGCTTTTTAGTAGTCAACAATTTTGATAGAGCCTGACATCTCTTGGGGAATTTCCTGCCACCTCGGTAGGTGATCCTATTCTCTGGAATAGGGAGATGATTAGGGCAATAGACACGATTGCTCCAGAATGTTCCCTCTCGAACAGCCAAGCTAAACCAGCTCTTTGGTTCAAAGAGGAGCTGTCAGTGATGAAGCTTGTGAAAAGGGGACTAGTGTGTGTGTGGCATTTAAAGTGTAGCAAGTCAGACCGAACACAGCTGTGTGCCTACCTAAGGACATATGCTGCAGCAATAGATGCTGCAAAGAAATATTTATTTGTAGCCAATATTGCATCTGTGAAGAACCATTTAGTGTTGCTGTTTCTAGTAGTTTTTAAATCCTGTCCCATGTTTTTTGTATAAATTTTAGCCATGGAGGAGGAACTAAAGAGATATAGCAGGAAGATATATCAAGATATATTGATATAACTTCTGTCCACTCTTTCTCTAAATGCTCTTTTTGTAAGCCTTCTCATCTCTCATCTTTATAGTCGTCTCATCTCTTTCCTACTTCGAATTTATCTCCACCTATTCATTGCCCTCAGTCTTTTGCTGTCTTTTCCAGAGACAGAATTCTTGCTATTTAGTGTCCCCTGCAGCATTTTGGTCTTCAAGTCTCTTCTTCTCAATCTGCTTCCTTCTCACCTTCATCTTTCTATTTCTCTTCCTGAACAGTGTTTCGCTTTCTTCTTCACATAAATCACTTTAATCCCAACCCACCACAATGTTGCTTAAATTTACTGTTCCACACCAAGTTCTCTCTTGATCTCATCAATCTCATCTTTCAGGCTCATCAAGCTTTCATCCTTTTTTTCTGGTTAAATAAACGTACATTTTATCTGGATGTCCATTCTATCTATCAATCAGTACTTTATAAATATTCTCTGGTCTCACTCTCCACAATCTCTTGCCTTCTTTGACACTAATAATCCTTCCACCTTAGGTTTCTACAGCTCTGGTTCCTATTATCTTCTTTTTCTCCTCCACATACTCTTTTTTAAATAATGTCATTGGTTTTTTAAGTCTCTAATCACTCTTTTCTAAAGATAACTGTACAGAAGTTGATTATAAATTGTATGATTTTAACTGTATTTGTGTTTAGATTGGCTGCACTAATGCTGGAGCGGCCTAACTGAGAGGAGTGCATTGCCATGAAGACGATGTAGGCTAGAGAGAGAAGTGGGAGGAGCTTAGAGGGGAGAGTTTGAAAAACGACAGTTAATGTTCAGTTAGGGTTTAGGTTTAGAGGAGTGAACAGTCATGAGTTAGGTTTTAGGTTTAGAGGAGTGAGCAGTCAGGAGTTAAGATTTGAGGGTGAGGAATTGATAGAGGAAAGATTAGGAGGCTGTAGCTGAAAGAGAGTGAATTGTGAAGCAAAGTTTCGAGGCTTTGGAAAGCCAGATTAAGTTACTGGAAGTTTCTTAGGCTAGAGAGGATGATAAGGGAAACACAACCAGTATTCCGTTAGTCTAAAGAAAGGCTAAAGAATAAGCTTATTAAGTATCTGATCAGGGGAGGATCAGATAAGGGAGACATCCCTGTATTGGAACTTTGTTTTGTAATAAGTGCTTCACCTCAGGAAGATACTGTATAACCTGAAAGAGTGTAACATTCAACTAACCAAGCATTATTCTGAGTTCTATAAGAAAAGTTACAACTTGCAACCACACGCTTTGTGCTCAATAAACTTGTTAACTTTTGTTTGAAGACTGCCTCATCTCCATCAATTCTGCGTCCAGTGTGCCATTTCTCACAATATTATAACTTACCTCACGTGGTGACAGAAACGCAGTGGAAAGTGACCAAATAGATCTATATTCTTATCTCCAGTCACGCTACAATACATACAGTTTAATTACTACTAAGTTATTACTATCTTAATAAAGGAAGAGGTGCGATTGAACAGCCTCCCTTCTAACTTGATGGTAAATTTGGTTCCTTTCAAATTGGTAGCAACAATAATCATCCCTAGACTCCCCTCCCCTGCTTCTTCGCAATAACATTTCACTCTCCATCCCTATTTTTCTTTCTTTCAGTTGTTAGAGCATGGCCACGTGTGACTGCCATCTAACCTCACGTATCTGATCTTGATCTCGAATTTAATATGAAAAAGAACTATTTGTCATCCAAGTTAGTTTTCCCCAACTTGTCTTATTTTCCATCAATATTTTTTCCTTCATCTCTTGATGAAGAGGCCCTTTTAGTCTCTTCCAGCCCTGTTTTTTTTTTTTTTTTTTGTCATGTCAGAAGTCGCTTCTGGTGTGAGAGAATTGGCCGTCTGCAAGGACATTGCCCAGGGGGCGCCCGGATGATTTTTGATGTTTTTATCATCCTTTGGGAGGCTTCTCTCATGTCTTTGCATGAGGAGCTGGAGCTGATAGAGGGAGCTCATCTGCCTCTCCCCAGATTCGAACCTGCAACCTGTCGGTCTTCAGTCCTGCTGGCACAGGGGTTTAACCCACTGCGCCACTGGGGGCTCCAACCCTGTGATTCTATGATTCTATGATCCCAGGCATGCAGCTGGAGCATAAGCTTCTGTTTCTCATTTTTAGCAGATGCTCAAGCTACATTTTGTCATTTCCTCTTTTTATGATTGTACAAATCTGTCTCTCATTCCCAGGCTAACTGATCTTAATCTTTAATTCAGGTACTTCTATATTTTATTAATTTTTGAGCCCCTCAAGTTCTCTCTTGATCTCATCAATCTCATCTTTCAGGCTCATCAAGCTTTCATCCTTTTTTTCTGGTTAAATAAACGTACATTTTATCTGGATGTCCATTCTATCTATCAATCAGTACTTTATAAATATTCTCTGGTCTCACTCTCCACAATCTCTTGCCTCCTTTGACACTAATAATTTGTCACCCATCATTTTTCTGTGTTATTTTTTATTAATCATAGAATCACAGAATTGGAAGAGACCTCATGGGCCATCCAGTCCAACCTTATTCTGCCAGAAGCAGGAAAATTGCCTTCAAAGCACCCCTGACAGATGGCCATCTGGCCTCTATTTAAAAGCCTCCAAAGGAAGAGCCCCCACCACACTCCAGGGCCTTAGCCTTTATTATTTTCATACAGTACCAGCTCTCGACTTTTGCAGTTTGCATCCAACATATCCAATGAAGCTGAAGGCAACACCAGCCAAATGTCCCATTTTCTTCAATGTGGTCATCAGCCAATCCCTGCCCCATCTCCACTCCTTGACAGGATACACTATGTAACACAATTTTGTTCCTGGGTTATAAATGTTATTTCCTAATTGGTTCTATCATTTAAAAAATGGAAAAGGTTTTTCATCTTGCAGCACATTTTACTATAGTTTTTCAATGACTATCTCGCAGCCACAAAAACTAGGTTTCTGGAATATAACAACTACTTTCAAAGTACCACGCAATTAAGCAGGAAATAACACTTTCAAACAAGGAACTTTTTTTTTCAAATTTTGTTACATAGTGATATTTATTGTCTTCAGCAAATAAAAGACGACTTAATTTGTGGATGGCCAAAACAAACATACAGGAATATTTGAAAATTATAATATGGTTTTACATCTATCCACAAATACTGCCTTTGAATTCCAAAATGAACACACAGTAATGTTGATTATATATGTAATTGTATTGTCGAAGGCTTTCCTGATCGGAATCACTTGGGTTGTTGTAAGTTTCTCGGACTGTATGGCCATGTTCCAGAAGCATTCTCTCCTGACGTTTCACCTGCATCTATGGCAAGCATCCTTAGAGGTTGTGAGATCTGATATACATGTGTGTGTGTGTTATTATTCCTTTAAATGGGGACTTTGCATGGAAAATATTCTCATGTCTCCTAGGAACATCAGGGTGCATGATGTCCTTTCCCCGGTTCATTTCCCCCTCCCTTTCTTCTCCCCTGCCTCCCTTTTTTAATGCAGAAAAAAATAATTTAAAAAACAGGTACATGGATTTTGATACTTTTATTTATATGCAAAACAGTGCACCATTCATGAGAGATATGAAAAATGCTTCTGGTAGAAACCAGATTTCTCTATTTTCACTACAAAATATTGCCTTATGCAAAGCAACACACACACACACCAAAAACCCTGAAAAAGACTAAAAATCTTTGGATAACAGATGTGTTCTTTTTTTTTTTATTCCTTTCCCTAAAACACACTTCTTGTTTTAAGAGATTCACAGCAGAAGAGCAGGAAACTTTTTTTCTGGTTGTAGATTTCTTTTCTTTTTGGTCGTCATAAAGGAAAGTAGTCCAGTTTTTCTTTGAGAAGAAAAAGGAACGCATTTCTAGAAAACACAGACACACATGTACGCTCACAGAGAGACAGACAGACAAACCAAAACTACTTCCCTTATAAATAGCAAAATTCTTCTTAAGACAGTATTACAGATCAGAAGAACAATACAACTTTTAATATATATATATCTATATAATATATATATTTAAAAAAAACCTTCCAAGTGAAGTGCTAAATCGTCTGATTCCAACACACAAAATAAAGAAAGCTTCTCAAGGACAAAGATTGGAAGATATAAAATACGCTTAAAAACAGGGAAGCGGTGCAGTACAAACCAGAGTCAAATGAAACTCGCCACCTGGTTCCCCCACAAAACACACTTCCAAATTTAAGACCATCGTTTCACAGAAGAAAATGTAAACACTCGACTATAGAAAAAAAACAACAGTTGGCACCAAAGTCTTTCAAAACGCAAAGAAATCTTCACCACTCTTGGAAATGTTAAAAATAGCTTCAAGGAGAAAATAGTCTACTTCTTCTAACTTAACTTACAAAATAAATAGTGTTATTTTTTGAACTGCACTCCTGGATCACACGTTTAAGGTCACAAGGGAATGAGATTTGAAAGTTCATTTTGTGTTTTTGTGTTTATTTGGGGGAGGGGGGTATAGAGCACGTCTTCTTAAAACTGTGGGTCCTGACCCCAAATGGGATCCCTTTAACTCAAGGCTGGGGTCCCAGGAAATATGTTTTGAATGCCATTGTGCCTGTTTGAGACATTTACATAGATCTACAGGGTGTCCCAAAAATGTATACACACTTTAAAAACTGATCGCTAAATTGATGTGTTTTTTTTTCCAGGTTAAATCCATTGGAATTAATAATGAAGTGACAATAAGTGTGAAAACATAGTTGAAGTGCAAAGAAGGGAAGTTTCAAAGAGATCCATTAGTTGAATTAGAGTTACGTCAGAATCTGATGGCACAAATTAAATATCAGTCACAGTAGCATAAAAAAAGAATGGTTACAGAAATACACACACACATGGGTAGATATATGAATGTGTTTATGTATGTATGTATGTATGTATGTATGTATGTATGTATGTATGTATACTTGCTGTACCCTGCCAAGCATTGCTGTGTCTGTTGATCTGGAAAATAAAATAATGAGAAAGTGTTGGTTTCTAATCTATGTAATGTCTTGATGATTGTGGGTAAACAGTATTTCTTGCTGTTTCTTTGTCAGTGTTGATGTGGAGAGTGTCTGGTTTGCCCACCCTGGAACGTGCAAGATATCATTGTCCTTCTTTAAGGGTCCTTTTCAAATCTTTGATATGAATTTGTGTATGAATTATATCTATCTTTATCTATGGCTGGATGGCTCTTTGCCAGGAGGACTTTAATTACATTTTCTTGCCCTTTTGATGAAGAAGGGAGTTGGACTGGATGGCCTTAAGTATTTTCTGTTGGTCATGGGGGTTCTGTGTGGGAAATTTGCCCCAATTCTGTCGTTCGTGTGGTTCAGAATGCTCTTTGATTGTATGTGAACTGTGAATCCCACTGACTACAACTCCCAAATGTCAAGGACTATTTCCCCCCAAACTCCATCTGTGTTGATATTTGGGCGTACTGAGTGCTTGTGCCAAGTTTGGTCCAGATCCATCATTGTTTCAGTCCAGTGTTCTCTGGATATAGGTGAACTACAACTCCCAAACTCAAGGTCAATGCCCACCAAACCCTTCCAGTATTTTCAGTTGGTCATGGGAGTTCTGTGTGCCATGTTTGGTTCAATTCCATCCTTGATGGAGTTCAGAATGCTCTTTGATTATAGGTGAACTATAAATCCCAGCAACTACAACTCCCAAATGACAAAATCATAAATTTTTGAGTGATGGTCACTCCTTGTGTTGTGAGACGTTTTGTTGCCAAATTTGGTGTGATTTCGTTCATTGGTTGTTTTGTTTTTAAGCTACTCATTATGCACAGAACATTTTTTTTATATATATAGATAGAATAGATAGATAGAGAGATGAAAAAAGTTTAGACGATGGACCAAGTTAACAAGTATTTAAACAGGAATTACTAACACATTAACAAACAAAATTATCTCTAAGAAATATAAATGAAATGTTATTATTAAAAGTAAGGGAAAATAGAAAATTTAATGTATAAGTAAAGTGACAAAATAACTAGAAGAAATACTAATGGTATTGGCCCAGAGGAGAAGATAAGAAAAAGGTGGGCCAATATAAGAAGATCAACAAGAAAGACAAATGGAATAAAAAAGGGGGAAAATCTTTTTCCTAAACAAAAAATATTGTGAATGGAATTGCTTAAAAAAATAGAAATGTGTTTAATAACCCTCCTTCCTCATTCTTGGATGTACATTACTTATGGATAGACCTAACTTACTAACACAACTCCACAATCAACTTATTATACTTTCCTTGGCCTTCCCCCCCCCCCCCCCCCCACTCTTATGGTATAAAAGTGTGAAAATGAAATAAGAAGTGTATATATATATAGAGAGAGAGAGATTGAGAAGAGAGAGAGAGAGAGCGAATGGTCCAATTAATCCTCTTGATGATAAACCAGACTACTGTAACTCCTGGTAAATTAACGTAATGTTCCACAGTAACATATCAAATCCCCAATAGGTGCAATTGTGCCAATTAATCGAACTATTTAATTTGAATGGAGCCTCATCACTCCACACAATCTTTGTTTGAAAGTGTGCAGTTCAAACTTATCTCTAATTTGACTCATGGTAAGTCTTTGAAACCCAAGTTTGCAGATGACACCAAATTGGGAGGGATAGCCAATACTCTAGAGGACAGAAGCAGGATTCAAAACGGATCTTGACAGATTAGAGATGGGCCAAAACTAACAAAATGAAGTTCAACGGGGACAAATGCAAGATACTCCACTTAGGCGGAAAAAACTAAATGCAAAGATACAGAATGGGGGAGAGAGCAGTATGTGTGAAAAAGATCTTGGGAGTCCTCGTGGACAACAAGTTAAACATGAGCCAACAATGTGATGTGGCGGCAAAAAAAGCCAATGGGATTTTGGCCTGCATCAATAGGAGCCTAGTGTCTAGATCTAGGGAAATAATGCTACCCCTCTATTCTGCTTTGGTTAGACCACACCTGCATGGCCATCTGTCAGGGGGGCTTTAAATGCAATATTCCTGCTTCTTGGCAGGGGATTGGACTGGATGGCCATGAAGTCTCTTCCAGCTCTATGATTCTCCTAAACCAGTGTTTCTCAACCTTCCTAATGCCGCGACCCCTTAATACAGTTCCTCATGTTGGGGTGATCCCCAACTATAACATTATTTTTGTTACTTCATAACTGTAAACTTGCTACTGTTATGAATCATAATGTAAATATCTGATACACAGGAGGCATTTTCATTCACTTGACCAAATTTGGCACAAAAAACCCGATATTTGAATACTGGTGGGGTTGGTGGTATGTGATTTTGTCATTTGAGAGTTGTCGTTTCTGGGATTTATAATTAATCTGTAATCAAAGAGCATTCTGAATTCCACCAACAATGGAACTGAACCAAACTTGGCACACAGAACTCCCACAGAAGTCCAACAGAAAATACTGGAAGGGTCCGGTGGGCCTTGACCTTGAGTTTTGAAGTTCTAGTTCACCTACATCCAGAGAGCACTGTGGACTCCAACAATGATGGATCTGGACCAAACTTGGCATGAATACTCAATATGCCCAAATATGAACATTGGGGGAGTTTTGGGAAAATAAACTTGTAGTTGCTAGGATGTATAGTTCACCAATGATGAATTGACCCAAACTTGGCACACAGTTCTCCCATGACAGATCTGGACCAAACTTGGCACGAATACTCAACATGCTCAAGTGTGAACACTGGTAGAGTCTGAGGAAAATAGAGCTTGACATTTCTGAGTTGTATTTGCTGGGATGTATAGTTCACCTACAATCAAAGAGCATTCTGAACTCCACCAACGATAGAATTGGACCAAACTTTCCACACAGAACCTCCACGACCAACAGAAAATACTATGTTTTCAGATGGTCTTTGGCGACCCCTCTGACACCCCCTTGTGCCCCCCCAGGGGTCCCGACCCCCAGGTTGAGAAACACTGTCCTAAACTGTCTTTGCACTTCAACTACTTTTGCACACATCCAGTGGCATTTTACAACGAAGCTTAGTCTGACTTCCATTATTAATTCCAACGGGTTTAACTGAGGGGGGGGGGGGGGGAATCTATTGAGCTATCCACTTCTAAAGCGTGTATACATTTTTGGGATACCCTGTATTTGCAGAGGACTCTGCAGAAGAGGCTTCAGCTGGACTTCATAAAAAGGAAACTCAACCTGTTTCCCAAGCCTGGATTTGTGGTCAGGAAATGTTAGATGTTTAGATCTATTGTATTATATAGCTATCTAGCAGGCATGGGCATACTTCGGCCCTCCAGGTGTCTTGGACTTCTACCAGCTGTGAGGAATTGTGGGCGTTGAAGTCCAAAACACCCGGAGGGCCGAAGTGTGCCCATGCCTGCGAGATACTGCAGAGACAAATGTCTCAGGCCGAAAGCGGTCTCAGTGGGAAAGTGTAAGAAGCCCTGATCTAGAAGACAAAGGGGCACTGGACTGTCTGTCTGTCTGTCTGTGGGATGCCCCAACACCCCACCAGACGCTCCCCTCCCCGTCTTTCGAAGGGCCCGGATCAAGGGGGCCCTTTAAGGCACGAGCTTAAAGCCACGCAGTCTCCGTTTCCGAGCCCAGGAGGCTGGCTGGCAGGCAGGCAGGGAGGCAGGCCCCGCCCACCCCGGCTCCTTTGGCGCGCGCCGCCCCCTCGGGGACCCTAGACGTCGAGCACGTGGTTGAGATAGGAGATGTAGCAGATGGCCAGGCGCAGGATCTCGATCTTGGAGAGCTTTTTGTCTGGCGGGAGCGTGGGGAGCAGCTTGCGCAGCTCGGCGAAAGCCAGGTTGAAGGCCTCCACGCGGATGCGCTCGCGCGTGGCGTGGGCCGAGCGGTATTTGGCCGTGGCCCGGCGGCGGCGGCGCTTCTCCTCGCGGCTCAGCGCCTGCAGGGGCGGCGCTGGAGGGTGCTGGGGGCCCGGCCGGCCTCCTCCGCCCCCTCCGGGGCCCTCGCCCTCGTCGAGCGCCTCCAAGTCCGAGGCGCAGCAGCTCCTCAGGCCCTTGGCCTCCAGGGACTCCGGGTCCGAGGGCGCCGAGGACGGGTGGTCCGAGTCCAGGGCCTGGTCCGGGCTCAGCATCATCTGCAAGGGAGGAGGAGGAGGAGGAGGAGGAGGAGGCACCCGTCAATCAATCCATCCATCAATCAATCAATCAGCCAACCCCTCTGAGTCAGGAAGAGCGGGAGAGGCTGTGGCCTCTCAGTGGGCCCCGCCTCCCTCTGGGGGGGAAAGGGGGGCCCAAAGCGCCCCAGGACAAAGGCGGGGAGGAGACCCCCCCCTCGAGAGTAACAAACCCGTGCCTTGTAGCAGCCCAACAAAACAACATTATGTTCAGAGGCGGCTCAACCCATTACGCAAAGTAAGCATTCGCAGTATAGTTGATTCTGCCCAGGGGCACTCTTAAGGCGCTCTTGGGGGGAAATAGACCTAGACATATGCAAGTTGTAGTTACTGGGATGTATAGTTCACCTAAAATCAAAGAGCATTCTGAACTCCACCAATGATGGAATTGAACCAAATATGGCACACAGAACTCCCATGACAAACAGAAAATATATATCAATGATTGGTTGGTTGGGGACGCCAAAATACTGTTTGCTTACCGTTGAAAATTACCTAGGGCCGCCTCTGATTATGTTGATTTATACCTCGCTTTTTCTCTCAACGAGCATGCTAAGAACAGTCGCCTCTCAAGAGCAGCAAACCCGTTCATTACGGCAGCCCAACGAAACCAAACTATTACATTATTATTATTAACTAGCTGTACCCACCACGTGTTGCTGTGGCCAACCTTCCCTCCTTCTTTCTCTCTTTCTCTCCCTTTTTACTTCCCTCTTTTTCTTTCCCTCTTTCTCTCCCTCCTTCTCTACCTTTCTTTCTTTCCTTCTCTTTCCCTCTTTCTCACCTTCTTTCCTTCCTTCTCTACCCTTCTTTCTTTCCTTCTTTATCTCTTTCCCTCCTTCTTTCTCTACCCTTCCTTCCTTCTCTCCTTCCCTCCTTCCTTCTCTACCCTTCTTTCTTTCCTTCTTTATCTCCCTCCTTCTTTCTCTACCCTTCTTTCTTTCCTTCCGTCTCTCCTTCCCTCCTTCCTTCTCTACCCTTCTTTCTTTCCTTCTTTATCTCCTTCCCTCCTTCTTTCTCTACCCTTCTTTCCTTCCTTCTCTCCTTCTCTACCCTTCTTTCTTTCCTTTTTTATCTCCTTCCCTCCTTCTTTCTCTACCCTTCCTTCCTTCTCTATCCTTCTTTCTTTCCTTATCTCCTTCCCTCCTTCTTTCTCAACCCTTCTTTCTTTCCTTCTCTCCTTCCCTCTTTCTCTCTCTCCTTCTCTTCTTCATTCTCTACCCTTGTTTTTCCCTTCCTTCTCTCCTTCCCTCCTTCTTTCCCTCCTTCTCTCCCTCCTTCTCTCATTGCCTCCTTCCTTCTCTACCCTTCTTTCTTTCCTTCTCTCCTTCCTTCCTTCTCTACCTTTTCCCCTTCCTTCTCTCCTTCCCTCCTTCTTTCCCTTCTTCTCTCCCTCCTTCTCTCCTTCCCTCCTTCTTTCCCTTCTTCTCTCCCTCCTTCTCTCCTTCCCTCCTTCCTTCTCTACCCTTCTTTCTTTCCTTTTTATCTCCTTCTCTCCTTTCTCTACCCTCCTTCTCTCCTTCCTTCCTTCTCTACCTTTTTTCCTCCCTTCTCGCCTTCCCTCCTTCTTTCCCTTCTTCTCTCCCTCCTTCTCTCCTTCCTTCCTTCCATCTATACCCTTCTTTCTTTCCTTCCTTCCTCCTTTCTGTGTATGTTTTGTGTGTGTATATGCATATATGTGTGTGTGTGTGTGTGTGTGTGTATGAAAAACACCGCAGAAGGAACTTAAAAAGCAAAAAAAACCCAAAACATTACAACGCAAGGGTTTTTATATATATATAATTAATTATATATATTTTTTATATATATATATATATGGTTTTGCGCTTGCGTTGTAATGTTTGTAATGTTGTAATGTTTTGGGGCTTTTTTGTTTTTTAAGTTCCTTCTGCTGTGTTTTTCAGTGTTTCTATGAGTGATGGTCACTCGTTGGCCTGAGAGGTGCCTTGTGTCCAAATTTGGTGTCAATTCGTCCAGTAGTTTTTGAGTTCTGTTAATCCCACAAACGAACATTACATTTTTATTTATATAGATAAGAATGTAATAGTTTTGTTTTGTTTATTTATACCCCGCTTTTTTCTCTCCCTTAAAGAGACCCAACATTTTTTGGCCTCTTGCTTTTTGAAGCCTGTTCCTGGGGTTATTTGGGGGCATTGATTCAGGAAACTGCATAAGGTTATGATCCTGGTTTCCTGTGGGCGAGCAGACGGGGACTGGTGGGTGCCATATGTTTTATATAGCTCCAAAATATACCCAGAAATATAGCCTGGATCAAATACACCCAGATATAGGCCTAACGTTTGAGAGGCACCGAAATGCGTCGTGCGGTTGTTACTCAGCTTTCTTTTCACTCCGCCTTCCTTCCCGCGAGGCCTCCAATGCCAGGGCAACCTTAAGGTTCCCTTCGACAGCCTTGCAATTACAAGCGGTCCCTTGAAGGCAACCTTAAGGCTATGCAAGCCCACCCCCCTCCCTCCTCCCGCCAGAGGGACTCACCAGAACCTGACGCAACCGGATAAACATGTAAAAACAAAGCCAAACACTCACAAAAAAACAGAGCAATGTTTTTGTCACGGATGTAAAGGGAAAATACAAGGCATACTATTATTTCATCAGCACAAGGAACACCGTTATTATGAGAAGTCGGAATATGACACCCAACGGAAGAAGCCCTCTCTCTTTTGGCAGGCCGACCTTGTCAGTGTCAACTTTAAACTCACACCTAATGCTTACTGGGTTTAAATCTTTGTCCTGTATATTTTAATATATGTCTTCAATCGAAATACTTTTTGATATCTTCATTTTATATAATGTTTTGTGATGAGGCGTGTTCTACCTTGTGTCCAGCCAGGTATCTATATAAATAAAAATGTAATGTTCGTTTGTGGGATTAACATAACTCAAAAACCACTGGACGAATTGACACCAAAATTGGACACAAGACACCTCTCAGGCCAACAAGTGACCATGACTCATAAAAACACTGAAAAACACAGCAGAAGAGACTTTAAAAGCCCAAAAACAAAAAAACCCCCATTATAACACATGCTCACAATCACACATATATATGCAAGCACATATACACAAATATATACACACACAAAACACATATACACAGATTGGGCCACAGCAACGAGTGGCAGGAGAAAGCTAGTATATATATATATATATATATATATATATATATATAAAAGCTAGTCTATATAGAGAGAGAGAGAGAGAGAGAGAGACTAGCTTTCTCCTGCCACTCGTTGCTGTGGCCCAATCTGTGTATATGTGTTTTGTGTGTGTATATATTTGTGTATATGTGCTTGCATATATATGTGTGATTGTGAGCATGTGTATATATATATATATATATATATATATATATATATATATATAAGCTAGTCTATATATATAGAGAGAGAGAGAGAGAGAGAGAGAGAGAGACTAGCTTTCTCCTGCCACTCGTTGCTGTGGCCATATATATATATATATATATATATATGCTCTGTGCATAATGAATTCCTTAAAAACAAAACAACCAATGAACGAACAACACAAGGAGTGACCATCACTCGAAAAATGATGATTTTGTCATTTGGGAGTTGTAGTTGCTGGAATGTATAGTTCACCTACAATCAAAGAGCATTCTGAACTCCACCAATGATGGAATTGAATCAAACATGGCATACAGGACTCTCATGACCAACAGAAAATACTGGAAGGGTTTGGTGGGCATTGACCTTGAGTGTGGGAGTTGTAGTTCACCTACATCCAGGTAGAGCACTGTGGACTCAAACAATGATGGATCTGGACCAAACTTGGCACAAGCACTCAATACGCCCAAATACGAACACAGATGGAGTTTGGGGGAAATAGACCTTGGCATTTGGGAGTTGTAGTCACTGGCATTCACAGTTCACCTACATTCTGAACCCCACGAACGACAGAATAGGGGCAAACTTCCCACACAGAACCCCGTGACCAACAGAAAATACTTAAGGCCATCCAAGGCCATTTTCCAGATCAACAGACTGGGCCACAGCAACGCGTGGCAGGGGACAGCTAGTTATTAATACAATTAATAATATTCATATAAAAATCATTATTAATATTAATAAAAATAATAATTGTATTTTGTTGATATGATCAGTGGACTAATCAACTGACATGTAAATATCATTCTCCCCAAATCCCAACCTCCCAAGATCAGACCAATCGCACTCTCCATCATCATCATCCCCCAACCTCTGTTACTATCCCACGGAAGTGGGGTATATATACACATTTATTACACAACTAGCCGTCCCCTGCCACGCGGTACTGTGGCCCACTTGGGGGTTCTGTGTGGGAGATTTGGCCCAATCCTATCGTTGGTGGGGTTCAGAATGCTCTGTGATTGTAGGTGAACTATAAATCCCAGCAACTACAACTCCCAAATGCCAAGATTCTATTTTCCCCAAATTCCACCAGTGTTCTCATTGGGGCGTTTTGGGTGTTCTTGTAGAGTTTGGCCCAGATCCGTCATTGTTTGAGTGCACAGTGATCTCTGGATGTATGTGAACTACAACTCCAAAACCAAAGGACACTGCCCACCAAACTCTTCCCATATTTTCTGTTGGTCATGGGAGAACTGTGTGCCCAGTTTGGTTCAATTCCATCGTTGGTGGGGTTCAGAATGTTATTTGATTGTAGCTGAACTATAAATCCCAGCAACTACAACTCCCAAATGACAAAATCAGTTTTTTGAGTGAAGGACATACATTGGGTTGTTAGGTGTCTTGTGTCCAAATTTGGTGTCAATTCGTCCAGTGGTTTTTGAGTTCTATTAATCCCACAAACGAACATTACATTTTTATTTATATAGATTGTACTTTCCATTGTGTTTTTTTTAAATCTCATATAGTTATATCTATGTTCTATTTCTATAGCAAAGAGAAAAAATGTTTGCATGCTTGTTTGTTTATTTGTTTGTTTATATGTATTTTCCAAGATGGTTATCACTTCCAGAGAGCACTGTGACTCCCGCCAACAACGGATCTGGATCAAATTTGGCACACATACCATGACCAATGGAACCTAATGGGTTTTTTGGGGGCGGGGGGCGGTGACCCAGCATGATGGGAGTTGCAGTTCACCCACATCCAGAACCCCTCCAACAATGGATCTGGACCTCCTGACGCCTTTGAGGGTACTATTCTGTGCACCTGTGCCTTTTTGTCATGGCCTTGGGCTAGTACAATAAACTATTTGACAGCTATTTGGTGGGCGTTGCAGTTCACCCACAAATAAAGAGAACTGCGAAGTTCACCAACTTGATGGATCTGGACCAAACTTGGCACACATATAGCCATCACGACCAACTTTAAGTTTTGGCAGGGTTTGGGAGGCGTGGGCCTGGGATGATGGGAATGGTCGTTTACCCATATATCTCTCTGTGTGAATCATATCTAATCTAATCTATCTATCTATCTATCTATCTATCTATCTATCTATCTAATCTAATCTATGGCTGGATGGCTCTTTGTCAGGAGGACTTTGATTACGTTTTCTTGCTCTGATGAAGGGAGTTGGATTGGATGACCTTAAGTATTTTCTGTTGGTCATGGGGGTTCTGTGTGGGAAGTTTGACCCAATTCTGCCGTTCGTGGGGTTCAGAACGCTCTTTGATTGTAGGTGAACTGTGAATCCCAGTGACTACAACTCCCAAATGTCAAGGTCTATTTCCCCCCAAACTCCATCTGTGTTCATATTTAGGCATATTGAGTGCTTGTGCCAAGTTTGGTCCAGATCTGTCATTGTTTGAGTCCACAGTGCTGTCTGGATGTAGGTGAACTACAACTCCCAAACTCAAGGTCAATGCCCACCTAACCCTTCCAGTATTTTCAGTTGGTCATGGGAGTCCTGTGTGCCAAGTTTAGTTCAATTCCATCATTGGTGGAGTTCAGAATGCTCTTTGATTGTAGGTGAACTATAAATCCCAGCAACTACAACTCTCAAATGACAGAATCATAAATTTTTTGAATGATGGTCACTCTTTGTGTTGTGAGACGTTTTGTTGCCAAATTTGGTGTGATTTCGTTCATTGGTTCTTTTGTTTTTAAGGTACTCATTATGCACAGAACATTTTTAGGTAGGTAGGTAGGTAGGTAGATAGGTAGGTAGGCAGGCAGGCTGGTAGATTAGATAGATAGATAGTTAGATAGATGATAGCTAGATAGATGATAGATAGATAGATAGATAGATAGGTAGGTAGGTAGGTAGATAGATAGATGGGTAGGTAAGGTAGGTAGAAAGGTAGGTAGGTAGGTAGGTAGGTAGATAGATAGATAGGTAGAAAGGTAGATAGATAGATAGATAGATAGATAGATAGGTAGGTAGGTAGGTAGGTAGGTAGATAGGTAGGTTGGTAGATAAGATAGATAGATGATAGATAGATAGATAGATAGATAGATAGATAGATAGATGGATAGGTAGATACATAGGTAGATAGATAGATAGGTAGGTAGGTAGATAAGATAGATAGATAGATAGATAGATAGATAGATAGATAGATAGATAGATAGATAGATAGATAGATAGATAGATAGATGGATGGATGGATGGATGGATAGATGGATGGATAGATTGGTAGATGGATAGGTAGATATATAGATAGGTAGGTAGGTAGGTTGGTAGATAAGATAGATAGATAGATAGACAGACAGACAGACAGACAGGTAGGTAGGTAGATAGGTAGATAGGTAGGTAGGTAGATAGGTAGAGTTACTAGTGTCCTAACCCGGGCATCGTCAGGTACTTAAGATA
This sequence comes from Anolis sagrei, assembly GCF_037176765.1. Lineage (NCBI taxonomy): Eukaryota > Metazoa > Chordata > Lepidosauria > Squamata > Anolidae > Anolis > Anolis sagrei. The sequence goes on along the minus strand of NC_090022.1, from coordinate 166,507,983 downwards.
GATTCTTCTACAGATGAAATGATGGTTGTGTGCCTCACAATATTTTAAGAGCCAGCCTGCCACTGAAGGGGCCCACGGGGCAGGAAATACGGGTGAGTCCTGATTTCATAGAATCACAGGACCCTAGGGTTGGAAGAGACCCCAACTGGGGGCCATTTAGTCCAACTACCTGCTTCAAGCAGCCTCCTTAGAAGCCTCCAGAGAAGAAGACTCCGCCAGGCACCGTGGCAGCAGCACCAGGAAGGTCTTCTTAATGTTTAGGTGGCACCCCTCTCCCATCTCTTAAGGGGCTTCAGAACCTTTAAAGCTCGGGCTCAAACCTGGGGCGAATTTAGGACCCGCGGAGCAGAGCCTGGATCTACGCTGCTCCGAGAGCCACAGCCGTCGGGTCTCTGCGAAACCGAGCGAGGGACATCGCTTGTTAAATACCCGCGTTTCTATTGTCCAAATCCGAATGAAAAGGTGTTCGGAAGGGGTGGGGAAAGGGACGGGGGGGGGGATAATATGGAAGAGGAGGCGGCGGCGGCCATGTAAACAAACGCGCTTCCGTTGTTCGAAACGCTCTTCTGAGAAATGGCTCAGGCTGGGGGGCGAAGAAGGAGGGGCCCTTTGTGGGGCAGCGGCAGGGAGGTGATAAGAAGATCACACAGCTAGATAGATTAGATTAAATTAGACAGAAGTGTGAGGAAGTAGATAGATCAGATAGACTGATAGGTGAGAGAGAGACAAAAATATTACAGACACAGAGATGGGAGAGAGGCGATAGGTAGATAGATAGAAAGTAGATAGGGATATAAGTGTGACCAAGTAGATGAGGTAGACTGATAGGCAAGAGAAAGAAACACATTCAAATAAAATATGATAGAAAGACGAGGGAAGAGATAGACAATAGATGAGTTAGATTGATAGATGAGAGAGAGGTGACAGAGAGATTAGATCGAGAGAAAGATGAGAGAGGAAAATATAAAGATTCGATGGATTAGATAAACGAATGACTGGATTATATATATGTATATGTATATATGTGTGCGTGTGTGTGTGTTAGAAAGTAGATAGATTAGATAGGTGAGAGAGAGACTGATAGAGATATGAGAGATGATAGACTAGATAGAAAAATGAGAGAGAGAGGTGATAGAAAGATTGGTAGATAGATAGTTATCTATCTATCTATCTATCTAGATAGATAGATAGATAGATAGATAGATAACTAGATAGATGGCTAGCTAGATAGATAGATGATAGATAGCTAAATAGATAGATAGATAGATAGGTGAGTGGCATATGTGTTTGTGTGTGTTAGAAAGTAGATAGATTAGATAGATAGATAGATAGATAGGTGAGAGACTGATAGAGATATTAAAGTTGATAGACTAGATAGATGAGAGGGAGAAAGAGAGGTGATAGAAAGACTAGATAGATAGATGAATAGTATATGTGTTTGTGTGTGTGTTAGAAAGGAGATAGAGGTGATAGAAAGTTAGTTAGTTAGTTAGATAGATAGATAGATAGATAGATAGAGATAGATAGAGGAGTAGCATATGTGTTTGTGTGTGTATTGGAAAGTAGATAGATTGGATAAATAGATGAGAGAGAGACTGATAGAAATATTAGAGCTGATAGACTAGATAGAAAGATGAGAGGAAGAGAGAGGTGATAGAAAGACTAGATAGACCGATAGATAGATAGATAGATAGATAGATAGATAGATAGATAGATAGATGAGTAGTATGTCTGTGTGTGTATTAGAAAGTAGATTAGATAATTAGACTGGGAGGTGAGAGAAAGAGAGAAATATTATAGACAGAGATGTGATGGAAAGATTAAATAAATGGGTAGATGAAAGGTAATGGAAAAATTTGATAGATTGATATAGAGAGAGATGATAGATGAGAAAGGTGATAGAAAAATGAGATAAATGGATGAGTGAATAAGGTATTTATTTATTTATCGTGTCAGGAGCGAACCAAAACAGTTGTATTGCATTAAAAAAAATCAATAAGGGGTGTGTGTATGTGTTAACAAGCAAGTAGATAACACAAATTTGATAGGGGAGAGAAGAGAAATATTAGAGATGAGAGAGAGGCGATAGATTAGAGAAATTGATTGATTGATTGAGAGAGAGAGAGGATAGAGGTGAGAGAGGTGATAGAAAGACTATAGGTAGAGAGAGAGATTCTAGATTGAGATGAGGGATAGATAGATAGATAGATAGATGATAGATAGATAGATGAGTGGCGTATGTGTTTGTGTGTGTGTTAGAAAGTAGATAGATTAGATAGATAGGTGAGAGAGAGACTGATAGAGATATTAGAGTTGATAGACTAGATAGAAAGAAAAGAGAAGTGATAGAAAAGTGAGATATAGATAACGAGAGAGATTATAGAGAAACAGATACATAAGCGAGAGAGGATGGTTAAATCTATGTATTGTTGAAGGCTTTCATGTCCGGAATCACTGGGTTGTTGTAGGTTTTTTCGGGGTATATGGCCATATACCTGAGGGCCCGCTTATCCCCCTACCAATCCCAGAGATTACTTCGGTCGGAAGACCAAAATTTGCTTGAAGTCCCCAACATCCAGACTTATCATCTGTCCTCTACTAGGCAGAGAGCCTTCTCGATTGTGGCCCCTTATTTATGGAATGCCTTTCCAGTTGAAACCGAACCATCCGAGACCTACTTGCTTTTTGGAAAGCCTGTAAAACCTTTCTTTTCCGACAAGCTTTCGATGGGTGAATAACTCGGAATAACTCGGGTCTATGTCTGTTCTCGTTTTTATTGTATTTTAAAGTTGGTTGTATTGTTTTAATCTACTGCTGTAAAGCCAAATTGGGAGTACAAGTCAAATAAATTAATAAATAAAATAAATGTTCTAGAGGCATTCTCTCCTGACAGGCAAAACGTCAGGAGAGAATGCCTCTAGACAGGGCTATAGCCAGGATTTTGATTCGGGGAGGGGCTGAGTCTGAGTGAAAGAGGGTCTACCCTAGCAAACCTTTTGTATTGTTACCCCAATACCCCCATGCATTTGGGATATATTGAGCATGGTGATCAGATCATGATATGAATAAACATAACCGTTTAAATAATGCACCAGTAAGGCCATGAGAATTTCGAGGGGGGGGGGGGGCTGAAGCCCTCCCCCCCTACATGCCTGCCTCTGTGGCCATATAGCCCGAAAAAACCTAACCGATGATGGATAAATCCATAGACACAGGCAGGTAGAGATAGGTTTTTTTTTGTCGTGTTAGGGCAACCAGTCAATTATATTACATTTCTAACGGAACAAAGCAAACAAACAGACAAAATACAAAATTTGTGAGTTTGGTAGTTGACTAAATGTCCTTTGACCAGTATCAAGATACAAAATGGGGGACAATGCCTGGCTCGAGAGCAGTACGTGTGAGAAAGATCTTGGAGTCCTCATGAGCCAATAATGTCATGTGGCGGCAAAAAAAGCCAATGGGATTTTGGCCTGCATCAATAGAAGCATAGTGTCTAGATCTAGGGAAGTAATGCTACCCCTCTATTCTGCTTTGGTTAGACTACACCTGGAATATTGTGTCCAATTCTGGGCAACACAATTCAAGAGAGATATTGACAAGCTGGAATGTGTCCAGAGGAGGGCGACTAAAATCATCAAGGGTCTGGAGAACAAGCCCTATGAGGAGCGGCTTAAGGAGCTGGGCATGTGTAGCCTGAAGAAGAGAAGGCTGAGAGGAGATATGATAGCCATGTATAAATATGTGAGAGGAAGCCTCAGGGAGGAGGGAGCAAGCTTGTTTTCTGCTTCCTTGGAGACTAGGACGAGGAACAATGGCTTCAAACTACAAGAGAGGAGATTCCATCTGAACACGAGGAAGAACTTCCTGACTGTGAGAGCCGTTCAGCAGTGGAACTCTCTGCCCTGGAGTGTGGTGGAGGCTCCTTCTTTGGAAGCGTTTAAACAGAGGCTGGATGGCCATCTGTCAGGGGTGATTTGAATGCAATATTCCTGCTTCTTGGCAGGGGGTTGGACTGGATGGCCCACGAGGTCTCTTTGATTCTATAATTCTATGATCTGGCCACTTGGAGTACTTCTGGTGTTGCTGCAAGAAGGTAGAGATATGTATTGTCGAAGGCTTTCATGGCTGGAATCACTAGGTTCTTGTGGGTCTTTTCGGGCTATAGAGCCATGTTCTAGAGGCATTTCTCCTGACGTTTCGCCTGCATCTATGGGAAGTATCCTCACTACCTCTGAGGATGTTTGCCATAGATGCAGGCGAAACGTCAGGAGAAATGCCTCTAAACATGGCTCTATAGCCCGAAAAAACCCACAAGAACCTAAGGTAGAGATAGGTGAGAGATGGTAAAATAGATAAAGGAGAGAGATGAGAGAGATGCGAGAGGACCGCCAGAGCGGTTTGGGTGCCGGGTCTGGGGAGGGGGGGGGGGAGGAAGGCGAGCCTGGGTGGGGCGGGAGCCCCTCACGCCGCCACCCCTCCGCCTCCCACTGACCTTCGTGGGAGGGGGGGGGGCTCAAGGGGCGGGCGCCGCCTGTCAGCAGCATGACCTTTCACTTCGGGTTCAGACTGGAATCCCACCTTGAAGGAATCAAACAGGGCGCGCGTGGGGGGGGGGGGGGGGGGGAGGCCCGTTAGATTCCGGAAATTCTCTTTGTCAAGAAGAAGCCCGGAGCTTGGGACGGCGAGGGACGGCTGGGGGGAGTTCTCTCCCTCCCCAGGAAGCCACCGGGGCTTCCCGGGGAGAGAACCCCTTCTCCACGAGTCCCGTGGGCCCTTGGCACTGTAACCGCCCTGTCCCTTCCTTGCAAGACCCCCTCGATTGTAAAAGAGGCACTCACTCTCCATTCCCGTACCACCACTACCATTCTAAGACGTACCCCATTTTAGAGACATTTTCCTAGGAGGAATAAGTCTTAGGATGGAAGATCTTTTGTCCCCAGAATGTTTACCTTGTCAGAGCCGCTGCTGCCTCCGCCTCCGCCGCCTCGCTTGCAACGCCTCTGGCCCCTTCGGCGCCTCAAAGGACATTCCCGGAGGGAGGCATCGGGGCCCAAGGCGAACCTGCCGCTTGGATGGTTTGGGAGGGAAAGGGAAGGAGAGACACAGAGAAATCCGGGGGTCGGAGAGGGATGGGGCGGGCTGCCTAGAAGTCGATCCGGATCGTTTTTATCGCGGAGAGAGAGCGCAGAAGGAGGCGGAGGGGAGCCCGGATGCCGACACTGCTGCTCATGGTCTCGTCGCGGGGAAAAGCCACCCCAAAGCGCGCGGGACGGTCCACAGAAGGGCTCTGGAGGCAGAGACAGAGAGAGGCGAGGAGGAGGAGGAGGAGGAGGAGGAGGAGGAGGAGGAAGAGGGCGCACATCCAATAACAAAAGAGAGGCCGAGGAGGAGGAGGAAGAGGAGGAAGGCGGCGGGGCTCCTCTCCTCCACCGGGAAAAGGAGGAGGAGGAGGAGGAAGCGCTGCTGCCGTCTCGGGTCTCGAAGCCGATCACTCTGATTCGTTCTTCGGGAGAGGGGGGCTTTCCCTTTCCGCCTCCCCGATGCTGCTGCTTTTAATGCTGCCCCTGCTGCTCCATCCAGAGCCCACCCACCGGCGAACGGAGGAGGGAGGGAGCGAGGGGAAGGGCATGGGGAGGGGTCCGCTTCTCCCTCCCTCCCTCCCTCCCTCCCTCCCTCCCTCCCTCCCTCCCTCCCTCCTTCCTTCTTTCCTTCCTTCCTTCCTTCCTTCCTTCCGGATTTAAGGATCCCCTTAGAATCATAGAATCAAAGAGTTGGAAGAGACCTCATGGGCCATCCAGTCCAACCCCCTGCCAAGAAGCAGGAATATTGCATTCAAATCACTCCTGACAGATGGCCATCCAGCCTCTGTTTAAAAGCTTCCAAAGAAGGAGCCTCCACCACACTCCGGGGCAGAGAGTTCCACTGCTGAACGGCTCTCACAGTCAGGAAGTTCTTCCTAAGCCCGAGTCAGGCGCCCAGACTGTTTCTCAAGTTGTCAGATATGGGGCCACCGACCCCCCAGAGACCGCAAGCCCCCTCCACAAAGAAGAGACCAGGCTCGGCTCAGAACCGCGTTCTGTTTGCTGATCTTTCGATTTCGGAATCCTTCCATATACAGTCACAGCCCCCGAGTTACAAACAACCCACGTCCAAACGACTCCTCCGATCCAAATTAACGGGGGGCTTCATTAACAAATCATCTCATGGTTCATTCATAACAGGATGATGTCCTAACAATCTTCTATATAAATAAAAAAAAATGTAATGTTCGTTTGTGGGATTAACAGAACTCAAAAACGCAAAGTAAGCATTTGCAGTATAGTTGATTTTGCCTCCAACCATCACCAAGTCAAAAAAGAAGCACCATTAAAGCCTTGGCAGACCGTGCAAAAAGAATCTGCGAACCCCACCTCCTCCAAGATGAACTGAACCACCTCAACTGGGCTCTCCAGGCCAATGGATACTCCACCTCAGACATCAGAAGAGCTGCAAGACCAAGAACAAGCCATGAGAGTAAAGATGAAGATCCACCCAGAGGAAAAGTGTTCCTGCCATACATCAAGGGAACCACTGACCGCATAGGGAAGCTGATGAGGAAACACAACATACAAACAATCTACAAACCCACCAAGAAAATCCAACAAATGCTGTATACCATGCAGCTGTGGACAAGTCTACATAGGGACCACCAAACGCAGCGCCCAGACACGCATCAAGGAACATGAAAGGCACTGCAGACTACTCCAACCAGAGAAGTCAGCCATAGCAGAGCACCTGATGAACCAGCCTGGACACAGCATATTATTTGAGAACACAGAAATGCTGGACCACACCAACAACCACCATGTCAGACTACACAGAGAAGCCATTGAAATCCACAAGCATGTGGACAATTTCAACAGAAAGGAAGAAACCATGAAAATGAACAAAATCTGGCTACCAGTATTAAAAAATTCTAAAACTGCAACAGCAAAACAGCAGGGAGAAAAACAGGCAGGGACATCTAATCACCTTTCAAGAAGAGTTTGCTCCAGGCACAGTCAGCCCATTGTATGCTAATCAAGGTGGTCAGTGGAAAGATTCACACCCAGCCCAACTTACAAAAGCCCTTTGTCTCACCCTGGTCATTCCACAGATATATAAACCCCCTTTTTCCCATTTCCAGCAGACCTCACCTCTGAGGATGCTTGCCAGAGATGCAGGCGAAACGTCAGGAGAAATGCCTCTAGAACATGGCCATATAGCCCAAAAAAACCCACAAGAACTGCACAAAAATATTGTTTGCTTACCGTTGAAAATTACCTAGGGCCGCCTCTGCTTGTGGAAACAAAAATTGGTGAGAAAGATTCAGTGGAGACCCCTTTCTCCACCATAATAACTCTTTCAGGATTAAATTTCCCTTCTGAGGAGTAGCTTTCTCTCACTTCTTGTTTCTCCTTGTTCTTAACTAGGAGTCATTTGTAAATCAGATGTTTCTAACTCGGGGATTGCCTGTATATAGAATACAATAATTTTATGCACTCAAGAGATTATTTGTTCATAAACCCACAGTTAATTTGGATGGAAGACATTACAGCTGGTACTTTCAGCTACACGTGCCCCCTCTTGCATACAGAAGTCACACTTTACAATAGGGAATTAATGACCTGCCAGGGGATCTCTAAAAAAGTAGAGATAGCACTATGGCCTAAGATATAGAAAATAATGTTTTTATTGTCTAAGACAGATGAATTAAAGGTGCCCTCTGTGGCTGAGAGAAAAAAATAGACTCACAGCTAGAAACTCTACACACTCAGAGGTTGCAGCGTATAGAGATGGTTTCAATAATCGCCTAAGCTGAGTCAGTTGTGCAATTGCTTTGAAATAATGTTCACTGTCTCCTGCATAATTTCAAAAACAAGATACTCATTTAAGTAATTGCTTATCTAACATTTATATATCACTAGCTGGCCCCCCACCCCCGCCACGCTTTGCTGTGGCCCAGTCTGGTGAGCTGAAAAATTAAGTAATGAGAAAGTGTTGGTTTCTAATATATGTAATTTCTTTCTGCTTGTGGGTAAACAGTATATCTTGCTGTTTCTTTGTCAGTGTTGATGTGGAGAGTGTCTGGTTTGCCTACTCTGGAACATGCAAGATATCATTGTCCTTCTTCAGGGGTCCCTTTCAAATCTATGATACTATATCTATGTGTGTGTGAATCCTATCTATCTATCTATCTATCTATCTATCTATCTATCTATCCATCCATCCTTCCTTCCTTCCATCCATCCATCTATCTATCTATCTATCTATATCTATGACTGGATGACTCTTTGTCAGGAGGGCTTTGATTACGGTTTCTTGCCCTGGTAAAGGGAGTTGGACTGGATGGCCTTAAGTATTTTCTGTTGGTCATGGGGGTTCTGTGTGGGAAGTTTGACCCAATTCTGTCATTTGTGGGATTCAGAATGCTCTGATTGTAGGTGAACTGTAAATCCCAGTAACTACAACTCGCAAATGTCAAGGTCTGTTTCCCCCAAACTCCATCTGTGTACATATTTGGGCATATTGAGTATTCGTGCCAAGTTCGGTCCAGATCCATCATTGTTTGAGTCCACAGTGCTCTCTGGATGTAGGTGAACTACAACTCCCAAACTCAAGGTCAATGTCCACCAAACCCTTCCAGCATTTTCTGTTGGTCATGGGAGTCCTGTGTGCCATGTTTGGTTCAATTCCATCGTTGGTGAAGTTCAGAATGCTCTTTGATTGTAGGTGAACTATAAATCCCAGCAACTACAACTCCAAAATGACAAAATCATAATTTTTGAGTGGTGGCCACTCCTTGTGTTGTGAGACGTTTTGTTGCCAAATCTGGTGTGATTTCGTTCATTGGTTCTTTTGTTTTTAAGGTACTCATTATGCACAGAGCATTATATATATATAGATATATATAGATTGAAAGTGTTCCAAATTCAAATGAAAGGAAAATGATTAGTACAAAGAAATAAACCAATCTGTCTATGTTCTTTCCATCTTATCTGATACCTTTGAGACAGTAAAAATCAATATATTCATCTAGAGCAATCGTTCTTAACCTGTGGGCCATGGACCACCAGTTGGCTGTGAGGATGAATATCTGGCCCGCAAGCCTCTCTCTTTTTTTTAAATTTTATTTCTGCTCCTTTTGTGCTGCCTGCCACTCTTTCCCTGTCGCTTGACCAGCCTTGACCCCTTGGATAGACCACATCAGCTCTAGATTATTAAATATGGTTTTCTGAGAGCAAGTATATGTTCTGTATCAGAAACTAGAGCTGATGTGGTCTATCCAATGCAATTTTCTGAATCAGCACCCTAAATAACCAAGCCAAATCTAAAGTTGACCAAAACCAGATTAGTAACCTTTTTGGTACTGGTGTTGGAGAGTGGTCCCTGGTCAAAAAAAAGTTGGGAACCAAGACATAGTCTAGGAAGACTATGAAGATATGAAGGGGAATTGCTATCCTTTTCATTATGGTGGCGCAGTGGGTTAAACCCCTGTGCTAGCAGGACTGAAGACAGACAGGTCGCAGATTCTAATCCGAGGAGAGGCGGATGAGCTCCCTCTATCAGCTCCAGCTCCTCATGTGGCGACATGAAAGAAGCCTCCCACAAGGATGATAAAAACATCAAAAATCATCCAGGCGTCTCCTGGGCAACGTCCTTGCAAACGGCCAATTCTCTCACACCAGAAGTGACTTACAGTTTCTCAAGTCACTCCTGACATGATAAAAAATAATAATGTTGATGAACTTTCAGCGCATCTGTTTTGATCAATTTCTTAGGCAATATCTGCATTCTAATATATATGTATTTCCACACTGTTTAACTTTGAATTCGTTGCTCCATTAAAAACACCACTCCTCAGATTTTATCCTTCAGTTGCTTTTGTCAGCTTTTTAGAGAGCAATGTCAAATGTTAAAATGTTAAAATTCAATATAGTTTTGTTAGCTGTAAATAATACTTTTTCAGAACACAAGCTTAATGTTCTCATCTCAAAAAAAATCTGCCATAGTGAATTACTTGTAACAACAATAGTGACATCCTTCTTTTTAATTATAAACTTTTCCCAAGCTCATGCTTTTTGTGCTTTTTCTGATATGAATGAAATTATCCTTTTTAAAGAGAAGACATATTCCTGTTGTTATCCAAGCCCGTTGTATGGATAGAGGTAATATTGATTAATCCTATAATCAAATGGCTAATTGGCTTGCATTATCCTGTAACTAAATCTCTAGGAAAGTTCAGAGTCTGAGGGGAAATGCAACTCCGGCAACACTTTGAAACACTTTTGATTATATAGAGTATGGCCTCATTCCAACTCCCTTTAGTACCCCCCATGCAAACATATGCCATGGCAGCACTCTGCAACCCCCCCGCAGCATAGCCAGATTGTACAACATCTGTCAATGATTTGATGCTATTTCACAATGCACAATACATCATACACAATCACAATGCAAAATATGCAACTTCTTTGCAATTGGGCTACCTCTGCTATCAGCAGAATTACACTGAACTGCCATGGCTCCATCCTATGGAATCCTGGGAATGGTAGTTTTGCAAGGTCTCTAGCCTACTCTGCCAAATAATGTTGGGGCCTCACGAAACTCCAGCTCCCAGGAGTATATAGCGTGGCAGTTAAAGTGGTATCAAACATTAATTATGCATTATATATTAAGCATTAGTTATAATTAAGCACTGAATATCATTAAGCATTAATTATTATTAAGCATTAATTCCAGAGCATTAATTCTGGCCACATGACCTTGGAGGTGTCTACGGACAATGCTGGCTCTTCGGCTTAGAAATGGAGATGAGCACCACACCCCAGAGTCAGACATGACTGGACATAATGTCAGGGGACAACCTTTACCTAATTCTAGAGTGTACGAACCCTTAACATGTGGTGGGGATTAGGACATCAAGCAGATAGAAAACTTAAGCAAGTTTCAAAGAAACCAAGCCAGTGAACCCTTCTGTTTTCCTGATAATGAAAAAGCTTTAACTTCTTTCCTAGAAAATACCAGTGTGGGCGAATGCTTTTCTAATGTTTTTCGAATGCATTTCATCTTGCATTTGGATTATCTTGGTCTCTGATGGGGTCTTGGATGCATGCTTCCTCCTAGGCAGTTTTGCAGTCCAGATTTATGGCATTTGTTTTAGTGGAGTTTAGGTTTACACAACCACTTTGTGGTTATCATTTAAATTAAGAAAGAAAATTACGTCAAGGAGTAAAGACAGTTGTAATACGAATGTGGATGCAGTCTGGTTTGGGCTGTATTCATAATTCAGCATCCACCTTACTAACTTACTTACTTACATAGGCGATCCTGCGTAGTCCGAGGATGATGGTCCCCCAAGTTTGGTGTCCTGGCAGTGGGTCCGTAGGTGACCGTGGAGCCCTATTCTTGACCTGCATCTTCTTCTGCAGTGAGGGCATTGTTTTCCAGGTGGAAGGTGGTCTCAGTCGGGGTTGGCTTGACGTGCCTTCCTCTTGGCACGTTTCTCTCTTTCACCCTCCATTCGTGCCTCTTCAAATTCTGCCGCACTCCTGGTCACAGCTGACCTCCAGCTGGAGCACTCAAGGGCCAGGGCTTCCCAGTTCTCAGTGTCTATGCCACAGTTTTTAAGGTTGGCTTTGAGCCCATCTTTAAATCTCTTTTCCTGCCCACCAACATTCTGTTTTCCATTCTTGAATTTGGAGTAGAGCAACTGCTTTGGGAGACAGTGGTAGGGCATCCGGACAACGTGGCCGGTCCAGTGGAGTTGATGATGGAGGGCCATCGCTTCAATGCTGGTGGCCTTTGCTTCTTCCAGCATGCTGACATCTGTCCACCTGTCTTCCCAAGAGATTTGCAGGATTTTCCGGAGACAGTGCTGATGGAATTGCTCCAGGAGTTGCATGTGACGTCTGTAGACAGTCCATGTTTTGCAGATATAGAGCAGGGTTGGGAGGACAATAGCCATTTAAACAAGCACCTTGGTCTTCCTATGGATGTCCTCAAACACTCTCTGTTTCATTCGGAAAAATGCTGCACTCGCAGAGCTCAGGTGGTGTTGTATTTCGGTGTTGATGTTGACTTTGGTGGAGAGGTGGCTGCCAAGGTAGCAGAAATGATCAACATTTTCTAATGTTACACCATTAAGCTGTTTCTCTGGCATTGGAGAGGGGCTGGCTGGTGACTGCTGGAACGGCACTTTGGTTTTCTCGATGTTCAGTGACAGGCCAAGCTTCTCGTAAGCTTCTGCAAAGGTGTTTAGAGTGACTTGTAGATCTTTTTCTGAATGTGCACAGATGACGTCATCAGCATACTGGAGTTCTATAACAGATGTTGTTGTAACTTTGTTTTGGCTTTCAGTCTGCTGAGGTTAAACAGTCTGCTGAGGTTAAACATCCACCTATTGTAAGTAAGTATTGTGACATTTCTGAGGAAAGTGCAGACACTTCTGAACTATTGTTAGTATTTCTGACATGAAAGTGTTTCCTTCTGGTTTGCTACTTTTTTCTCCTACATAATTGTGTTAGCAATGTTAGGGCAAGGAGAAGTCCCCATGCTAACATAGCATCTCACTGTTGAGCCTTTTTATTCATTTTCTGATTGTTTATTTTATATCTTTGTTGTATCGGTGGGTCTTTCGCTGATACATTCAATGCTGTAATGTAATGGGATCTTTAAAGGCACAGACAACTGTCCCATTTCTCAGTTTAGTAGAATCCAGCTACAAATACAACACTACTACTAGGAAGTACATTAGAAGGACATTAACAGATTCTTATATGTTGGAGAAAGTTTGACTATGCTCTTCAGTAGCTCAAAGATTTCGTAATAGCATGCCCTGGCTACTAACAATGGCTACTAATTCATGGGTGCTCAATATAGCAGCTCTGCTTAGCTATTGTCAGTAGTAGCATATGTTCCTTCAGACATATGCTCCTTCATTTCTTTGGCAGAGGACTTTCTGCCATCTGTTCTTAGTCCCAAGCACATACATATGCATACACAAATGAAGGCAGTACTCACAGAACTGTTACACAATATATTTACACATTGTTGTCCAACAAAATGGAGGAGAGCTGCTTCAGATATGGGTACATTAGCAAAAGCATGGATTGTTAGTCCAAATGAATGGATATTGTACAGCTTTTGGCCTTAATACATGCATTAACAAAGATGAAGAATAGCTTGCTTGGTATTGCAGCTCACCATAGAATCATAGAGTTGGAAGAGACCTCATGGGCCATCCAGTCCAACCCCCTGCCAAGAAGCAGGAAAACTGCATTCAAAGCACCCCCAACAGATGGCCATCCAGCCTCTATTTAAAAGCTTCCATAGAAGGAGCCTCTATCACACTCCGGGGCAGAGAGTTCCACTGTTGAACAGCTCTCACAGTCAGGAAGTTCTTCCTCATGTTCAGATGGAATCTCCTTTCTTGTAGTTTGAAGCCATTGTTCTGCATCCTAGTCTCCAGGGCAGCAGAAAACAGGCCCCTCTATCTGCTGCATTGATTTATATAAAATGTGAACCAATCAAGTGATTGAAAAAGGACTATTGTAGGAAACCATGGCTACAATTTAGCATGGCTCAGACCCCTTCTACACTGCCATATTTTTAGATTCAGATTATCTTCTTTGAAACTGGATTATATGGCAGTGTAGACTCATAAAAATCAGTTCAAAGCAATGTGGATCATCTGCTTTGATAATCTGGATTGTATGGCAGTATAGAAGGGGACTCAGTATAGCAATGTGAAACTAATGTTACATGGAATCATTTACCATTCCTTGTCTCAGTCATACAGCCATTGAAATTCCACTCCATGGTCATTGGTGGAGAGCTAGGGGATCCCAGAAACATCTGGTTATCTCCCCATAGCCATATGTGAAGTAAAATTGTAGCTATATGCTTCCATGAATATCCAACACCACATTTTCCACAAAGAACTGTTCGTTAGTTCTGGAAGGGAATGCCTTTGTTTGCTACAGAGGGCAGAAAGGGAACATGGTCTTTGTTCAACCACAAATAGGCATTACCAGGTGTAAGATTAATAAGTTATGACTGCATATGCCACTAACTGCAGGCCAACCCAAGAGTCCTAAGCACTCCTTGGTTCTGTGACTGGAGCCAGGTTGGCACCAAACAAAGAGAATAATAGGCTGGCTTTGGAGAATGAAAAGAAATTCCAGGAAAGTTCTTGGCCATTTGATAGGACCCAACTGAACTGGCTACGCAGAGTAAAAGCAACTGAGAACTTAGTGCTATTCAAATCAAAAGATATGATGATGGCGGTTCAGGTGGTAGTTAAAGACAGAGATAAGCCTAAGTGATGGGAAACTGTTAGGATTAGGCCGTATTTACAACCAATACTTTGAATCGTCTAATTTAAAAACATACTTGTGTATGTTTATCGACTACTGAAGATATCTGGCAAACATTTTCAGATTTACTAGGACAAAACTAAGGACTTCCTGGAGAATGTGATAAGTGGGTTTATATCACATTCTGATATTTCACAGCAATCTTCCATGAAATAGAAAGGAAGCATAAAATAATTGGGAAAGGCATATATTTTGAGTATGTCCTGAATGCTTGATTTAGGTGTATTTTATTATAGTTTTCATTTTTATATCCAACACACATAGTCAGGACACAGGGGCGGCTCGTACATTACGCGAAGTAAGCGGTCGCAGAACACTTTTTTTTGCCAGGGCCGCAGAGGTGCCTCTGTAAATGCCCCTCGACCGCCACTTGAGGAGCGCCCCCTCAGCTCACCACAGCCCTAGCAGTCCGGGGGGAGCCAAGGGGCGGAGCCGCTGCGCCTGGCCCGCTTCGGGTCCGTAGGCGTGTCTGAAGACCCCAGTGTGCGCACCAAAAGTCGCCTCTTCTCCTGATTTTCTCTTCAGCCATTGGGACCAAGAGAGAGAGAGAGAGAGAGAGAGAGAGAGAGAGAGACCCTCCGACTGGAGGTAACTCCCACCTCTGCTCCCTCCTTTGTTTTTGCGCCTACCTTCAGGAAAGGTGGGCATCTCCACCTCTCTCTCTCTCTCTCTCTCTCTCTGTCCCAATGGCTGAGGAGAAAGTCAGGAGAAGAGGTGACTTTTGGTGCACACGCCGGGGTCTTCAGGCACGCCTCCGGACCCAAAGCGGGCCAGGCAAGGGAGCAAGTGCGGCAAGTGTAGTTACTGGGATGTATAGTTTACCTACAATCAAAGAGCATTCTGAACTCCACCAATGATGGAATTGAACCAAATATGGCACACAGAACTCCCAAGACAAACAGAAAATATATATCAATGATTGGTTGGGGGGGGGGGGGGGGCGCCAAAATACTGTTTGCTTACTCTTGAAAATTACCTAGGGCCGCCTCTGTCAGGACATAATAAAAAGTATTTCAGACAAAAAAATGTAAAATTAAAATCCAGACAACAGAAAGGCACAACTGAAACATGAGATTTAATTATTAAAATAAATTGTAAACAGCGCCATTATTAGAAAACAAACTACAACTGCAAACAAAAGCCCAAAGGCAAGTGCAGACGTTATTTATTAAAATCTGTAGTGTAGGTGCTGCAGGATAAATGTGGGGAAGAAAGAGGTTAAGCAAATCCTGTAATAAAATAACAAGAGAAACATTAGAAGGATACACCCAAGGCTAATCATATCTATAGTCCACAGGAAACAAGATGCATTTGAACTTCTAATATAGAAAAATAAATATGACTTGATAGGTATAGTGGAGACTTGGTGAAATGTCTCCCATGATAGCAATGCCACAATTGATGGATATGGTAGTTCTGTCTTTTAGAGGGCATTTGGGTCAAAATAAGCAGAGAAAGAAAGAAAGATAAAGAACCGTGCTTACTACAGATTGTAGATCCAAAACCAAGACATTTTCCAGGGCGGGGAGTGATGGAAGGAGTCAGGTCCATAGCCAGGATTTTGTTTTGGGGGGAGCTGAGTTTGATTCGGGGAGGGGGGCTGAGTCTGAGTGAAAGAGGGTCTACCCTAGCAAACCTTTTGTATTGTTACCCCAATACCCCCATGCATATGGGATATATTGAGCATGGTGATCAGATCATGATATGAATAACATAACAGTTTAAATAATGTACCAGTAAGGCCTTCTCGCGTACCACCATGAGAATGGTGGTACCACCATGAGAATTTCTGAAAGGAGTAAATTGTGAGATAAAGCTTGTGTTGGGAAAGACTGGGATTCTGCTCTAGCCAATCTTACTATAGTGGTTTATGTTTGCCTTCAACAATCATGGTCTCCAGAAATCCCAAACATGCATGAATAGAACATATTTAGCTCTCCATATTCGTGTTAGGAGTATGCCTGTTATGTTTTCATTTTGAATTTCAAGTCCCCTCCCCTTTTCTGTTTTCAGGAAGATTTTGGGAAATAAGGAGGGGGGGGGGGGCTGTTCGGATTTGTAATTCGGGATCCAGAGAATCTTCCAGAAAACAGAACCGGGGAGGGGAAACACCCAAATTTCAAAATGAAAACAGAACAAAAACAGAACAGATTTATGCTGTTTTGCACACCCCTTATTCATATGTTTGGGATTCATGGGCTGGCCACTCCCCTTCATGAAGGCTGAGACTGCCTTGTGTATATTGACATAGTGGCCTTGAACTTTGAGAGGAGTAAACTCCAGAGATTGCCATAGCTGCTTCCAATCACTACACAAGGCCTGGGGCTTCTGTGTGAATGTGCACACAGTGATCTAATTCACCAGTTACTTCTGGAACCTTACTGTGGATTTCCGGAGGTGGTTGGTAGGCCATTGCTGTGGATCGGCCACCCCTTCCAGGTTTGGGGGAGATGGAGGAACAGCGATCTTCTTTGTCAGCCATCCCTGGCAGCCAGCCAGCACATAGGCTACCAAAGTTGGTTGGCTCACTGGTCCCCCATCTAATTCAAACCCACAGTTGCAGTGACCCACTTTGTCAATCTACTCTGGCTGGCAGGCGGGCAGCACATAGGATGCTTACCTGCCAGAGTGGGTTGGCAAAGGGGCTCATTGCTGCTCTGCCCCTCTCATGGCTTAAGAAGAGATGGGGGATATCTCTAGGAGATGGAATAAGGGGACTTGCTCCTACTCTCCCACAAGAGATGGCTGAACAGCAGCAAGCCCCTTTGCCTACCTCCTCTTGCAGCCAGCCAGTATGTAAGTTTCCAGAACTGGTTGGCAAAGAAGATTGCTGCTGTTTCTACACCCTGTCCTCCTGACATTTTGGGAGAAGTGGAGTAAGAACAACACCTTACCAACCCACCCACCAGCTCCTAAAGAAAGCCTTGTTTCACTCTGAAGATATTAGCAGTGTTTCTACTTTTGCAAGGTTCCTGTACTACTAATCACTGTGAATTTTGAGGGCTGCTTGTAGAGAGAGAAAAAACCCCAGGTAAGCCTACCTAGCTATTCCCAACATGTTAAAGCACCCAGATATAAGTCTGGCCACCAAAAGGGAAACCAGAATGAAAGGGGATTCATTTTGGTAAAAGAGTTCAGTTGTTTACTTCTGCAAGGATTATTGGTTGTTTCTTTCCATATGGGTGTAGTTATTTTTGAACAAAATGTTTCCTGAAATACATTCTTTTTTGCAGTGTAGGAAACTATTCCTTTGTTACCAAGGTTTGCAGTTTCTCAAGTCGCTCTGGCACAACAATAACAAAACAAAAAAACCCCCACCAATCATAGAATCATAGAATCAAAGAGTTGGAAGAGACCTCATGGGCCATCCAGTCCAACCCCCTGCCAAGAAGCAGGAATATTGCATTCAAATCACCCCTGACAAATGGCCATCCAGCCTCTGCTTAAAAGCTTCCAAAGAAGGAGCCTCCACCACACTCCAGGGCAGAGAGTTCCACTGCTGAACGGTTCTCACAGTCAGGAAGTTCTTCCTAATGTTCAGATGGAATCTCCTCTCTTGTAGTTTGAAGCCATTGTTCCGCGTCCTAGTCTCCAAGGAAGCAGAAAACAAGCTTGCTCCCTCCTCCCTGTGGCTTCCTCTCACATATTTATACATGGCCATCATATCTCCTCCCAGCCTTCTCTTCTTCTGGCTAAACATGCCCAGTTCCCTAAGACGCTCCTCATAGGGCTTGTTCTCCAGACCCTTGATCATTTTAGTTTATGTTAAGAAGTTATGTTCACAGATATATCTATTCCATTATCTGATGTTTATTCATACTCTCTGTTTGTTTGTGTGTGTGGGTGTTTTTAAAAAAACAATTTAAATCTGTAAAAGGTCGTCTTTTATTCTATGCTGAGGCAGCCAAGCAATCTCAGACATGAGATTTTAGTGAAATCCTTGTAGAAATCTAGGTAAATAATATCTGCCAGATCATTCTCATCCACATGCTTAAACCATTAAAGTTTCATGAAATAGGACCTTCCTTTTGTGAAGTCTCTTTTTCATCATGGCTTCCTCTTCTATGTATCCTTCCTAGCCCTTTTTACCAATTTATTAGGCACATAGATTGTGTATTCACCATCCGAAATACTTGGGAGTAGAAGTATTTTGGATTTCAGATTTTTTCAGATGCTGGAATACCTGTACTTGAATGTACATACATCATGAGAAATCTTGGAGATGGGCGTCACTTCTAAACAAAACATTCATTTATTTTTCATATATGCCTTATACACATAGCCTGAAAGTAATTCTAAATACAATTTAAAATAATTTTGTGATTTGAATGTGATTTTCCTGCTTCTTGGCAGGGGGTTGGACTGGATGGCCCATAAGGTCTCTTCCAACTCTAGGATTTTATGATTCTATGTTTGTGTACATTTAGCCATTAGAAAGCAAAGATGTCACTGTCTTAGATGCCCATGGAGACAATTTTGGATTCTGGATTATTTTGGATTTGAGAATTCTGGATAAGCTCACTGTATGGTGCATACTTCCACTGCTGTCTTGAGAAGAAATTATTGTCTGGAGTATGTTTCTTTATCAACTTTTGTACACTTTGAATTTTAAGGATGCTAATTGATAGCATCATCATCGTTGTTGTCATCCAGAGAGGTGATTGCAATGGCAAAACAAAATGTTAGTTTTTCTTGAGGTTTGTTCATGGTCTACAGAGTTATATACTCCATCTTCAAGAGGGGCAAAGGCCAGGGCACAATCTCTTATTAAATTTTCAGCCTTCCATGTTTAACCTGAAATTGAGCATAGGAGAGATGTACTGATAGGAGAGCCTCAGAAAGACTACACTTTATCACACTGGTTGCTATTTGTCTCACTCAGAAATTTGTCTTACTCAGGAGGTTTAAGTAGTGAGTCTATTGCACCTTCGAATGTGTACATGGGGTGCCCCAGGGATCTCTTCATCTCCCATGGACTAGTTTGATTCTCTGCTTCTGCCAAAGAAATAGCCCCTAATGGTAATAAACATTCCTGATAAGAACTACCAAGATGATCCCGTTTATTCTGGAAATACTTCTGCATACTCTTAAAAGGAGTGCTAATTTATTGGTAACAGAACATCCACTTGAGTGGAACAAAGTAATTACATTTGTTAGCAATTCGTAAAGGAAAGTTTGAAAAAGAAGCCAGCAGCTGCTTCTTCAATATGTCTGCCACAGTGATATCTGCATTCCAGATGTTCTTGTCAAGAACCAGTGTTTGCAAACACTCTTAATAATTTGCAGAGTGTTTAGGCCACTCCTCACTCCATTTCAAAGGATAAGGCCTTTTTGTCACCCTTCCATTCACCCTTCCATTCACCAATTCACAGTAGCTTGTCGTTAATTTGTAAATTTGAGAATAGTAACCAAGACAATCTAGAGAAGACAATCTGAGTAAGACAATCTAGAGAAGACAATTATGCTGGGGAAAGTGGAAGGCAAAAGGAAGAGGGGCCGACCAAGGGCAAGATGGATGGATGGCATCCTTGAAGTGACTGGACTGACCTTGAGGGAGCTGGGGGTGGTAACGGCCGACAGGGAGCTCTGGCGTGGGCTGGTCCATGAGGTCACAAAGAGTCGGAGACGACTGAACGAATGAACAACAACAACAACCAAGACAATATCCTATAACACCAAATTATTGTAACTGTGTAAGAGTTCTATCACAGCCTTGTAAGTAAAAATTTACTACAGGCAGTTCCCAAGTTACAAACAAGATAGGTTTGTTCTTAAGTTGAATGTGTATGTAGGTCAGAACAGGTACATTTTAAAGTGTAACTCCAGCCAGATGGATGGATGGATAGATAGACAGACAGGCAGATAGACAGGCAGATAGCTTTGGGAAGGTTAACATCTATTTGGTGTTTCCTTTGCAGCCTGAACCCCTGTTCAGAAGATTTCACCTCACTTTTTGTCCCTGTGATAATATGATTTTGAAAAAAATGGCTTGTTGTGGAAACAAGGACTGATGATAAAGCTTCAGTGGAGACACCTTTTCCCCATGATAACTCTTTCAGGAGTGAAATTATCTTCCTAGGGGTAGATTTCTCTCACTTCCTATTGTCTCACCCCTGTTCTTAACAATGTAAGTCAGATGTTTGTAACTTGAGGACTGCCTGTATTTGTATTAACAGCACAACCGACTAATGCTATGAGTTAATCACTATGAAAGAGAAGCAACTACTCCAAGTACTTGTAAGAAAGTAAAAAGGAACAGTTTACATTTATTGTTTTAAGAAATCCATTAAAATGTAGTGCAGTTTTTGTACACAAGTTCATAAAGAGCTTTCTCTCTGTGTTAGTCTGCTTAGGCAATCACTATAGAAATTCCATGTACTGCCTATCTCTCTCTAGCTAACAGAAAAGGCAAAAGGGAGTGGTGGTCTCATAAACAAGAGGAAGAAAGCAAAACTTAAGCTGAACAATCTACACACAGATTTAGAAAAGAGAATCATCGAACCATCGATTTGGAAGTAGGCCGATGGCCAATCAGACCTCCAGCAAAAACACCACCAGCAGGGAGCTGTCCAGCCTCTTTTTGAAGACATCAGGAGAAGGAATCTCTCCTTGTTCTATTGCTGAACTGCTCTCACTGTCAAGATGTTCCTTCTAATGTACAATCCAAATCTACCTTCTCGTAATTTCATATCATTAGCCTACATTCAGTTCTTTGTGACAGCTCACAATAAATTTAAAGAGTATAATCACGTCACCTTGCAACATCCTCTTCACCAAGTTGAACATGTTTTTCTCCTTCATGATTTCTTGTCGATGACTTTTATCAATCTCACTGCCCTTCTCTGAACTCATCAACTTGTCTATATCCTTCCTAAGATCAGGCATCCATAACAGAATATTATACTCTGGATGAAGTCTGACCAGCATAAACTATGAAAATATTATTTCCCTTGACTTGGAAATAGTGCTTCCGTTAATGTAAATTAATATAACATTTGCCTTCTTTGCTACATTATCATAATGCTGGCTCAAGATCAATAAAAATCCTGTGGTCCCTTTGAAATGTAATACCACTGAGCCAAGTATCCTCCATCTTATACCTGCACATTTAGTTTTTGTGGCCTCCCATCGGATCTGGAGCCCCCGGTGGTGCAGTGGGTTAAACCCCTGTGCGGGCGGGACTGAAGACCGACAGGTCGCAGGTTCGAATCCGGGGAGAGGCGGACGAGCTCCCTCTATCAGCTCCAGCTCCTTGTGCGGGGACATGAGAGAAGACATGAGACATGGAATATTGTGTCCAATTCTGGGCACCACAATTCAAGAGAGATATTGACAAGCTGGAATGTGTCCAGAGGAGGGCGACTAAAATGATCAAGGGTCTGGAGAACAAGCCCTATGAGGAGCGGCTTAGGGAACTGGGCATGTTTAGCCTGAAGAAGAGAAGGCTGAGAGGAGATATGATAGCCATGTATAAATATGTGAGAGGAAGTCACAGGGAGGAGGGAGCAAACTTGTTTTCTGCTTCCTTGGAGACTAGGACGCGGAACAATGGCTTCAAACTACAAGAGAGGAGATTCCATCTGAACATTAGGAAGAACTTCCTGACTGTGAGAGCCGTTCAGCAGTGGAACTCTCTGCCCCGGAGTGTGGTGGAGGCTCCTTCTTTGGAAGCTTTTAAGCAGAGGCTGGATGGCCATCTGTCAGGGGTGATTTGAATGCAATATTCCTGCTTCTTGGCAGGGGGTTGGACTGGATGGCCCATGAGGGCTCTTCCAACTCTTTGATTCTATGATTCTATGATTCTATGAAGCCTCCCACAAGGATGATAAAAACATCAAAATCATTCGGGCGTCCCCTGGGCAACATCCTTGCACATGGACAATTCTCTCACACCAGAAGTGACTTGCAGTTTCTCAAATCATTCCTGACATGACAAAAAAAAATCTTCTGATCTCACCTATAGTTCAAGATCTCTCAAAAATGATGTCAGAAAGTTTCTTCAATACTCTGGAATACAGAGCAAAATAATAATAATAATCCCACAGTCTGTTCAATGCCTGCTCTCTCTGTAAAGCAAACAGGGCATATCTATTTCCTTGTCCCTGCACTGGTTCAGGTTAATTGCCATAATGTTTGTGCTCTAATTTCCAGCAATTAAAAGGTAGAATGTCTTCTACTTTTTATTGCTGGCAATGTCTACATCAATTAAGAAGTGGAATAAACTACAGAGACACATCCACTACATTTTGTTCACCTGTTCACCTTTCACCCAGGATAAGGATGAGACTAATCCAGTTTGCAAGAAAACTTAGTTGTGTGATTAACTCTACCCTCATCCCTTTTGTGGTCTCAAATGCCTCTTCCTTTTCCTGCTGGAATTTTTCAACTCAAACACTTGCTAGGCTGTTATTTTTCAAATTATTGAATCTACCAGAATAAAGATAAGGAATATAATTAATCTAAAAAGCTGTCAGGTTTTGTTAAGTGCTTATCATAAAATCTCCTGGCACATGATGGATTGTAAGCTTTATGGTAAGCTTTTTTCCTCCTGCAGGCTGAAGGCTGAGGATCAAACTAAATGTGACACCATTCGCACAATTAGCATTTGTCTAAATGGTTTTTAAAGGCCATCTAGTGGCCAAGCCCCTATCCATCTAGATCAGGATGCTTCTGGGGGCTTTAACCTTTCCACGCTTCTGTTGTCATGATCCAGAGCATGAGTCCCAAGGCTGGTTTTGGCATGAAAAATAGCTAAATACAGAGAAAGTTCTTCACAAGCGGTTGAGACACTCCAGTAGTCCTCCATGGAAATCTCACATTTCTGGCAGGTTCATATGGAAGGAGGTGATCTTTTAGAAATATTGGCTGCAAGTTGTGTAGTGCTTTGCAGATTAATTACAGCACCTGGAATTGAGCTTGGAAGCTAATTAAGAGGCCAGGATCCCATCCCAAGGTTTTCCTACTGACCAGCAGCACTTCCATCATGTCTGAATGAAGCTCTAGATTGTTCACCTGCATCTAGCCCTTTAGTGCATTCAGATGATTTAGTACTATCTCAGCCTCCTTGGCATTATTTGTAAAGAAGCATACTGATGACACCCAACCCAAAACCACCAAATGATCTCTACCAGTAGCTTCATGTATAAATTGAAAAAGAAAGAAAGAAAAGAAGACAGTATCGATCCCTGAGGAATCCCACAGATTAATGGCAAAAAAAGCTGAACAACAGTTTTCCCCAGCACCACCCTCTGAGAATATTCAGCCAAAACAGACCAAAACAATTGCAAAGCCATGGCCCTAAGTCCCATGTCAACTGGGTGACCAAGAAGGACCAGCCAAAATATTGTGAAAGACCAACATAGACTCACCCCTTGTCCATCTCCAAATGTAGGTCAATGACCAGGGTGAACAAGGCTGGTTCTGTCCCATAAACAGGCCTGACTTTAGATAGTTTAGGTATATAATCACCATCATCCAAGAAAGCCTTGCGCTTCCATCACTCTCTTTAGACCTTAGGCCCCATGTACACTGACATACAATGCACTTTAACTAGTTATCTATCTATCTATCTATCTATCTATCTATCTATCTATCTGCTCTGTGCATAATGAGTACCTTTAAAACAAAACAAAACAAAAACCTACAGGGCCAAATGACCCCAAATTTGGCAACAAAACCCTTCACAATCCAAAGAGTGACCATCACTAAACCCCCCCCCCCCACAAAAACACCTTTAAATTCAAAAAAGGAAGAAGGCAATGAAATTGAGGTGGAATTTAAAAGGGCCTGGCCCTGAAGGAGAGACCCTGCGGCCCCACCAAAGAGGGATTGCTACGTTGGTGAGCAAGGAGAAGCCTAATTTTAAGTAATTTATTTTCCCTAGGTTCCCAAAAAGAATCTCACCAAAGTCGAAGGAAGCGCCACCAAGATGATTTATTAGCGATTCAGCTGAAAAGGATGCAGAGCAGCAATCATTCACCAAGCTAAGCGTAACATGTACACAATTAAATGCCATTTTTATAGAAATACAGAGTTGTGTGGTTCAAATCTCCCACTCCCCGCCCCTCACCCAGCTTGGAGATGATTGGCCAGTGCTGCAACAGCTGGGAGGAGGCTCGGCCGCCTCCCAAGCACATGAGCCAATCACAGGGCTTCTGCAGTGCGCCTGAGCCAATCAGGAGGCTTCTGCCGCCTCAGGGCTCCAGCAAATCAGGAGAGAGGGAGGCGGGACAAGCGAATACAATGCATTCTTGAGTGGATTATGGAAACTCAGGAAATGTCCAAGGGGCTTGGCGCGTCCTAACAAGGCCTGCGAGCTAAGCCTTACTATTGTCCTGTGAGTGATAGCAATAAACATGGATGTTGGCAATACCAACATAATCTGGGTTTTCCTTTTACACCAAGACAGAGGAACAATGGGGGAAACTTATGTAGATGTCTTCAGTGAGAGAGATTGAATAGGTGACAGGGCAGGAGGGGGGAACTTTCCGAAGGCTTCCCCTTGTCCTATTGAAATATGATTAAGGTTTGCCAATCGGCCGTTTCCCCTTGGTGGTCAAACCTCCAAGGCCAGGGGGGAACGACCCTTTGTTATCGTCCATGCAAGGAGTGTCTCTTGATAAGGGTCCTTTTGATTGCTAATATCTTCCCTTCAGGGCTACTTCCTTATGTTTTTCATACATTTTTCCGAAAGGGAGATGGGGCAAAAAGGATCAGGAAAGGATCAGATACACAGGGAGGAAATATGAAAATATAGAAATCATGATACAGAGAATATACCCACCTACCCCCCCCCCTCCACCAGAGTCCCGTAGAAGTTCAAGAGAGTGCATAAGTGTAAAGGGAGGTGGTTTCTCAGTAATAAATGTGCTACCTTCTGCTATATATGAAGCATAGGGCATAAAACCTTGATTAAATGTACACACTATCTAACATGGGAAGGGTCCTTGTTGTTGTTAGTGTCTTGGCAAATTGACCAAGGCTTAACCCTTATTATCCAGTCTGGTGTCCTTGTCCTTAGCACAACTATAAGTTACTATCTTTTATGGGGGGGGGGGTCATGTTCGACTTCAAGTACACACCTCCCCTGCCCCCCACACGCTGAGGACACAGAATGAGGATTCTGAAGCAGCAGCAGCGGCAATGGTTGCTGCTCTCTGCGTGTCTCTCAGCCCCTAACTAACACTAAGGCAAGGGATCAAAGGGCAGAGGCTGAGGTGAAGGAGGAGGGGGGGGGGAGAAAAAAAGAGGGAGGCGGGCCACACTCTGTGCACACACTCTGACTCTCTGTCTCCCCCACACACACTCCCACAGCACAAGGGAAGGAGGAAGGTGCCATGTTGGGGGTAATAGGGACTCACGAAACTGACATTGCTTGGAAAGGAGCCCCAAAGACCATCCAGCCCAAACTCATTTGGCAGTAAAGGAGGACACCATCAAAGCCCTCGCAACAGATAGCCAACCAATTGGAAGGGAGCCCTAAAGGCCATCCGGTCCAACTCCCTCCTTCCCTCTGTCCCTCCATTTCTCTACTTCCCTTCCTTTCCTCCCTGTCTTTCCTTCCTTTTTCTCCTCCTTTCACCAGTTTCATCCTCCTTTATTAAATCTACAATGTAGATGCACCCAAAGTCAAACCTTCCACACTGCCATGTAAAATCCAGATTATCCACTTAGGACTGGATTATATGGCAGTGTAGACACACGCACGCACACACACACATACACTCACACATATGGATGGATGTTGGATCACTGGTTGGTGTGATATATATATATATATATATATATATATATATATATATATAGAATTATAATACTTTATATATTACTATTATATATATTGCTATATAATATAATATATATATTATATATTATTGTTATATATACTACTATATAATATAATGTTACTACTATATATTACTATATTAAATAGACTCATAGAATAGACTTAGAAAGACTCTGCCATGGTATTGGGGGAGAACAGACAGGAAGGAAGGAGAGAAGAAAGGAGGTAGGGAAAAGGGAAGGAATGAAGGAGGGAAAGGGGGAAGGAAGGAAAGAGAGAAGGAGGGAGGGAAAGAAGGAAATAGAGAAGGAAAGAGGGAAGGAAGGAGAGAAGGAAGGAGGGAAAGAAAGAGGTACTGAAGGAAGGAAGAAGAGAAAGTAGTAAGGAAAGAAAAAGGGAAGGGAAGGCAGGAAAGAGGTAAAAAAGGAAGGAAGGAGAAAAGGAAATAAAAAGTGAAAGAAGGAAGGAAACAGAGAGGGAAGAAAGGAGACAAAGGAAGAAGTAGAGAAAGGGGGAGGGAAGGAAGGAAAGAGGGAAGGAAGGATGAAACCAAAGAGAGAAAGAAGGAATGAAAGAAAGAGGTAGAGAAGGAAGAAAGGAGAGAAAGGGCAAGGGGAAGAAAAAGGGTGGAAGGAATAAGTAGGTACCTCTCTTTCATAATAGTCCAGATATCTCCCTCTACTTTGTAAATTCTTACTATAGACCACAGCAACGCGTGGCAGGTACAGCTAGTCATATATAAAGTGGTTTACACTAACCATATATAAAGCAATTTCAAACTGCATTATATGCCAGTGTAGAAAGGGTCTTAGAAATAGGGGAGATTAGAGACTGGCCAATACTTATCTATGAAGTGGTGATTCAATGGTGGTTTTTTACAACTGCTTCCTCTTTTTTGTTTTGCAGGATTGGAACATAGCCCTCTTTCAAAGAAGGATTTACAACCTCTGCCACCCAACTGGCTAGTCCCCCTCGGCAGCTTTAATGAGCCAGGGTGAGAATGGGTTAAATAGATATGAGTTTGGCCTCACCTCTCCAAGCAACTTGTCCACCTCTAGAACTCATCCATCAAAACTGGAAACATATATATCTCCATTAGCTCCCTAGATACTACCTCCCCCTCAATGGACTGTCACCTTGTCATGGTGAGGGGGCTTGCGTGTTCCAATTACGACTGGAGTCGTGCACTCCCAAGAGTGGTCGCGGGGGAGGTTCCAGACCAAGCACAGTCCAAAGACCCAAAGACCACAATGGCGGAGCAGGCAGAGGGTAACATGGTACATGTTACAATGGCTGTGAAGGCGGAAGAAGGCTGCAACAGACTGAGAAGTCACGGTTGTTGTGTTAAACTACACCACCAGTGGAACCTCACTCTGTGAAGACTGTGTGTTGATCGATTGTGCACTGACCTTCACACATTAAAAAACTCATGCACAGGCGTCTTCCAAAGAAAATAAAAACAAACCAACAAAAGTCCCATAGCGATCAGCGAGTGGCGACGGGGGCAGGACTGTGAAATCTGGAAGCCCCTAGTCACAGACTGGCACATGGGCGGTGGATACGGACTCAGTCGTTCTACCTCAAGGCCTTGTTTTTTACTCATGTTCTATTTTAAAATGGTCATATGACTGATCAAATAAATAAATATTATTATTATTATTACCTCAAGGTCCGAGACAGTTGAGTAGTTCGGCAGCTGCATCTGAGCAGCCCTTTTAGGACCCACTCTGCTCTGAGCAGCCCTTTTAGGCCCCACACTGGGAAGGGGCTAGAAAAGGTGTCCTAAACATAGTCTGCCTCTCTTATCCCTGACTGGATTGCCGCATCCAGTGGGGTCACCACCCTGCGGCCAAAAAAGAAAAATGAAGTTTGGTACATGGATTCGTACGGACACTGATGGACAACACTGACAGTGAACGCCCCAAACGGAATGTTGGTGGGCAGGAAAAGAGATTTAAAGATGGGCTCAAAGCCAACCTTAAAAACTCTGGCATAGACACTGAGAACTGGGAAGCCCTGGCCCTTGAGTGCTCCAGCTGGACGTCAGCTGTGACCAGTAGTGCTGCAGAATTTGAAGAGGCACGAATGGAGGGTGAAAGAGAGAAACGTGCCAAGAGGAAGGCACATCAAGCCAATGCCAACCAAGACCGCCTTCCACCTGGAAACCAGTGCCCTCATTGTGGAAGAAGATGCAGGTCAAGAATAGGGCTCCACAGCCACCTACAGATCCACAAGAATACTGATCATGGAAGACTATCCTACTCGTCCAACGAGGGATCGCCTAAGTAAGTAAGGTACTATTTTCAATGTTGCATTAAAGTCAGAATGAATCTGATCAATTTTCTCCACAAAGTGTTTATCAAACTCATCACAGCACTTTTCTGGGGGCTTTTGAGAAATATGAGATCTGGCTCTAGCAAGCCTTTAACTACATGGAATAGCAGCACCCAACAAGATGGGGCTGATGTAACAGAGGCAGGAAAGACTTGTTTCTCTGCTGTTGCTGTACTCAACAACCTAAGTCCTTCATTGCCCTGAGCATCTCAGAAAACCCAAGAGCTTGTGCTCTGCTCCTTACATGTCCTCCTACTCTAATATGCCTCCATAGCTCCTTTCATCCATCCTTTCTGTCCTTTGTTTGTTTGTTCTCTACAGCTTCGTATTCTCCACGCCATTGCCACATTCCCCTCCCATCCGTGCTTCGCTCCCTCACTTTGTCTCTGGAGACAGGCCTAGTGGCCTGGCTGCCATCTGCTGCCTGTTTCGTTTGTGCATGGAGGGTGTTTTTTTTATGAGGTTGAGATCAGATGGCATCTAATCGATCGTCATGGTCTCCATGGTTACCAGGGTGACAGACTAGTTGGAAGAGAGACACAAGCTCCAGCCCTGGGGCTGTCAGACAGTTCCCAGAGAGAGAGAAAAGAGGAATAGAGACAAACCAAGCCTCTCCCATCAGATTTTACACATTTACATAGATAGCCTCCTTAGATCTTGATAACAGACACCTCGAGTCATGGTGAAGAGGGCAAAGCATACACAGCCATGTTTGTATTTTGCATTCTTAGGGCTCCAGGAGGTGCCTTTCTGCACAGATGGAAACAGGAGGGACACAGAGTTTGGGAATAAAAACATCTCCCCTGCCCAGTTCATTGAAGGTTCCTTGATAATTCCTTTATGCTAAGATAGAATGAACTTGATTCAGTTAGAGAGGGGCAAGCACATAGCTTTAAAACTACATGTATTGCCCTTTACTGAGATACACAAAATTGTGTGGAAGTCAGAGAATCAAGAGCAAGGTTCGCCCCGGTTCAGTCTCACCTGAGCATCGCCTCTCCATCATGGGGGGCACAGGGGCAAGAGAGCAACCTGGCTAGAGAGTCAGATCATTCCTCTGTTAATTGGTGTATCCTGATATCCTCAGAGGTATAACAAGAAAGCCTTCCGTTCCCGTCTACAGCTGACACTGGATCTGCTTACAACAGTTGCATTTAAAATGTCAAGGCTTTAGCCTCCACATAATTTTCAGCAGGAGGAGTTAAATTCAAGGGAAGAAGCTAAAAGCCAATAAGGGCCGGCTAGACATTTTCCTCCCAGCCTTCTGTTCCTTCTTATTGTTTAACATATCCCATTTTCCCTTTTTGTTATTCTTGCTCTTGGTATCTTTACTAGCTTCCCCCAGAACAAAATGTCTGCAAGAGAGATCTGCTTGTAAGAAATCTTGGAATCTTTCTATTTTTTTAAGCACGATTGTTTGTATATGTTGTATGTCAAAAAAATGGCATTGAATGTTTGCCATATATGTGTACACTGTAATCCGCCCTGAGTCCCCTGTGGGGTGAGAAGGGCAGAATATAAAAGCTGTAAATAAATAAATAATAAATAAATTTGTTTCCCCCCTCTTTGGCTCCAGACGTAATCTCTGCTCTTTCTTAGATACTCTCCATTTCAGATCACTGGTCTAATTTGAGGACTATTTATGGCTTACAAGAAATGTGCGTCTACCACCGATCTGTATTCAAAGTGCAACCTGCCACCAAGCCCCTCCAGTAACATCTGCTAAAAGAAACACATGGCTGGATAACATTATTTTCTCTGTTTTTCTGCCCACCTGAAAGCAACAACCCAATACTGCCATCAATACACAACAAACAGATATTGCCTTTTTGCTAGACATTGCTGAGAAACAAATGGAAGACACAGAGTTTGGTGACAATACAGAATATGCTCTGCAGTATCTAGGTGACATGCTTGAGGACAAAAGGAAAGAGCCATGCTGGATCAGATCAGAAGCATTATGTTCAGATGAGCCCAAACACAGTTCCCCAGAAACTGATAAGTAGTGACATATTCCCCCTCATATTTGGGATGATATATATTTGTCCAGGCTAGCGCTTATTGGTCACCTTATGCTCTATGGATCAATATAAGTTGTTTTAAAGCTATCCAAGCTGGCAGTCACTATATCTTATAGCAATGAGTTATAAAGAGAACTAGTTCCTCTAATTTATTCTGAAATCTCTTCTAACCTCCGCTGGGAAAATCCTTGCAAGAATCCTTGCAAACCACCTTCTACCCCTCTCAGAAGACCCCCTCCCAGAATTCCAGAATGGCTTCCGCCCCTCCAGAGGAACAGTGGACATGATCTTCACTGCACAATATCTTCAAGAAAAATTCAGGGAACAAAATCAACCTCTGTACATGGCATTCATTGACCTTGCAAAGGCATTTGACACAATGAATTGCAGTGCTCTCTGGACCATCCTCCAGAAAAAAAGGGTGCCCTAACAAATGTGTGAACATCCTGCACCTCCTCCATGATGACATGATGGCAACAGTCTTGAACAGCAGTGGCTCCCAAAGTGGAATCAGATGTCAATTAAGGTGGAATCAGGTGTCAAGCAGAGATGTGTTGTTGCCCCAACTTTATTCTCCATCTTCATTGATATGATATTTCATCTTGTTGATGGGAAGCTTCCCACCGGAGTGGAAATCATCTATAGATGGCAAGCTATTTAACCTCAGCAGGCTGAAAGCCAAAACCAAGGTTACAACAACATCTGTTATAGAACTTCAGTATGCTGATGACAACGTCATCTGTGCGCATTCAGAAGAAGACCTACAAGCCACTCTAAACACCTTCGCAGAAGCATACGTAGAAGCTTGGCCTGTCATCAAACATCGAGAAAACTAAAGAACTCTTCCAGCAGTCACCAGCCAATCCCTCTCCAATGCCAGATACAGCTTAATGGTGTAACATTAGAAAATGTTGACCATTTCCACTACCTTGGCAGCCACCTCTCCACCAAAGTCAACATCAACACCAAAATACAACACCACCTGAGCTCTGTAAGTGCAGCATTTTTCCGAATGAAGCACAGGGTGTTTGAGGACCAGGACATCCGTAGGGATACCAAGGTGCTTGTTTATAAAGTGATTGTCCTCCCATCTAGACCATTACAGCTACCAAGCACCAGTTCAGGACCTGAACAACCTCCTTGGTAACAGGTGAAAAGGAGTGATAGAGTTTAACGTCATCTGCATACAGTTAACATCGAACTCCAGATGGTCTCCCCCAATGGCTTCATGTAGATGTTAAACAACCTGGGAGACAATATCGAACCCTGTGGGACCCCACAGGACAAAGGTTGTGGGGCTGAGCAGGTGTCCCCCAACAACACCTTCTGTCAGCAGTCCTCCAGGAAAGACTGGACCCACTGCAAAACAGTGCCCCCAAGTTCCATACCCACAAGGTGTCCCAGAAGGATACTGTGGTCAATGGTATTGAAGGCCGCTGAGAGGTCCAAGAGAACCATCAGATCATCCACTAAGGCGACCAAGGCTGTTTGAGTTCTATGTCCCAGCCTAAAGCCAGACTGCGCCGGATCTAGATAATCCGTTGTCTTCCAAGAACCCCTGGAGTTGCGAGGTCACCACACATTCCAGGACCTTGCCCAAATAGGGGAGATTGGAAACTGGCTGATAGTTGGTGAATTGAGTGGGATCCAGTGATGGTTTTTTCAACAGCAGTTTTATAACAGCATGTTTTAAGCTTGCTGGAATATTGCTTTCCCGAAGGGAGACATTAACCACCACCTTCACCTACTCAGCCAAACCCCCTCTGGCTTTCTTTATCAGCCAGGATGGGCAGTGGTCTAGTATGCATGTGATTGACCTCGATTCCCCTAGGATCTTGTCCACATCGTCGAGCTGCACCAATTGAAATGAATCCATTAAACCAGACAAGCAGGTGAGTTGATAATAAAGTAACTGTTTTGGGAGACAGTGATCGAGCATTTGAAGAATGTGGCCAGTCCAGTGAAGTAGATTGCAGAAGATCATTGCTTCAGTGCTGGTGGTCTTTGCTTCTTCCAGAACACTGATCTTAGTCCACCTGTCTTCCCAAGAGATTTGCAGGATTTTTCAAAGGCAACAGTGATGGAATCTTTCCAGAAGTTGAGAGTGACGTTTATAGATGATCCACAGGCTTACAATGGAGTTGGGAGGACAACAGCTTTATAAACAAGCATCTTGGTATCTTTACAAATGTACTGATCCATGAACACTTTCTGTTTCATTTTTTAAAATGCTGCACTTGCAGAGCTCAACAATTTCCAAAATCTACAAGCAGCCAACTCTGAAATACAAAAAAATCCTCATTATGGAAGCTGTTGAAGTTTCACTGGCTTCTTCATTAGGCAAAAATCATGCAGAAGAAAAATGGTGATGCCTGTCATCCTCACAAGGCCAAGAACGGGGCTGATTTCACCCTGTACTGAAAATCCTGAAGATTGCTTTAACTGTCAACATCTCAAACAAGACATAGGCCTGTGACTCTTCAGTATTTCTCTCCATGTGATTTTTACCATTTTTCTATGATGAACAAGCCAGTGAACCTTCAAAAGCTTGCATTGTACATTTTAGGCTTTGGAGTTGGCCCAAAAAAGTATTGCTGCTTTTGAATTTTTGGGTTTTACTGCATAGCCACCAAGACAATGAAAGGAATGTTTGTAAGAGTGGGGAAGATAAGCTTTTGAGGGTGAAATTTGATGTGTTGAATTACCAGATGAAGAATATTAAATTGCCAAATGTGCACCCTAAGTTGAATTCTTAAGCAACTTGAATTTAACATCTGAATGAAAACAAAATGTATTTACTTTGACATGGGAATCCAAAGCCACCATGGGATTATTGAACAAATTAATTTTTCTACTGTAAAGGAATTGGCCAATTTATTGATTAACTAATTCGGCACCGCAGTGCTGTTCTCAGATTGACATGAAATGATTTCTGCTTTCTTCCACATAATCCACCACCACCAACAGAAAGCATTACTCAGTGCTGGTCTCACAATTGTTGAAAAACATAAAGATAAAAGAACCAGAATCCAGAATCCCATGTTTTCTAAGGTCTTTAGGTTTATCTGATTGCTGGGGACTAAAGTATCTCATAATAATTTTGAATGATTTTTGAAAATCCTTCATCTTAAAAGAGTTTTTTTAGATATCAAGATGAATGCCTACTAATTTTATGGTGGCAACAATTTCACATCAACTAGTCATTTATCTCTGTGTACCTGCACATACATGTATTTAGGAGCCTCTTCAGTGAGACAGATAAATATATATATATATATTCTGTCTGGGGCAAATGAATAATCAAATCTCAATTCCTTTGTCTTTGTGAAAGATGCCAAGGGGGAATGCTAAGAGAAATCTCTTCTCTTTTGTGCTCAGGTGCCAGGACTGGTCATAAGGCTGCCCTGACTTCATTAGCCTTCAGTGAATCTTAATATATATTTGCTTATTCCTATCTAGGGGGAGGGAGTCCAGAAGTGCGTTTCATTTCTTTATTAACATCTTTATGAATGCAATTAGCTCTTTATTCACGCTCTTTTGTTTCTTGATTCCATTATGAGGTGGATGATTCTTGCTTGCTTCTCCCAGGAGAGGTAAAGACATCAGGCAGCATTTTGTCTGTCTCCATGGTTGAGCACTGACAAACTCAATTTGCAAGCAGCAGGGTGAACTGCTGCAGGGTGTCCACTGGGGCCATGACATGGACAAATGGCCTCGTGCTCACCTACCTTGGGTAAACACACCTGCAAACAACTGGAAGGTGGGCAGAGTCAGACAGCAAGCTGATGTCAACACTAGGTTACAGTTTGGCAAATTTTACTAAAAACTGACATTGTTTGGGCACCATATATGCAATTTTCTTTTGCTCAAGGTATTGGGGACTCTGTTTTCAACTGGACAAAATAATCTCATAAAAGATTTCCTACTACAATAATTTCTCATTATTTCATTGTCTATTCATAACAGTCTGTTTTATACCAATGAGAGA
The DNA here is from genome assembly GCF_037176765.1 of Anolis sagrei. Taxonomy (NCBI): domain Eukaryota; kingdom Metazoa; phylum Chordata; class Lepidosauria; order Squamata; family Anolidae; genus Anolis; species Anolis sagrei. The sequence goes on along the minus strand of NC_090022.1, from coordinate 166,473,456 downwards.
TATAAGCAAAACGCCATCTCCTGTGTTCCTGTTTTTGTGGTTCCCAATTTGTTCAACTCAATTGATCAAGGAACTAATGTTGTAGATATTCATGAGAGCATCACATGAAAAGGACATTCTGATCTATTATATCTTTTTGAGAGTTCCAAAGAAGACACTCATTCTTTCTGTTTTATTAGGTGGGTTTTATTAGGCAAGTTGCCCCTGGGGCATGAGTGCAATAACGCCTTTATGCAACTGATACATAGAGTAGTAATAGATCAGAGACCTCTCATATCGGAGAAGTCATTGAATTTAGTGGACATAAGTCCATCTAGCGTTTGCAACTATGCACTGTTTTTATATTAATATTTTCATATATCTCTAAACCTATTCAGCTTCAGCAGCCTATCCTGAGATTCTTCGCATCACATAGTCTGTCATATTTCCCCTTCTTCATCTTTTTCAGCCACACATTCTGATATTTCATCTCAAGGGAAGTGTTCTGATCCTGTGATAATTTTAGTTAATCTATGATGCAGCCATATTTAGGTACCATGATTAAAACTGTATTCCAAATGTGATTGCCCCACGGAAGTATATGAAAACATTATTCTATTGGTAGTTTTATTTTCAATTTATTTTCTAATTACACTCACTGTGGAACTTTCCCCTTTTATAGTAGCTGGCTACATGTTAACATTTTAATAGTGATGTCCACTGCAATCTACCATAGATGCCATCAGTGCATGTGTAAAGCTGTAATTTCTTTTTGTCCCCGTGTTCACCACTTGCACTAACTGTATTTACCTGTTTAATGATTGTTACTTCATTCTCAAAGAGTCATGCTCTGTTTAGCAAGTTGGCATACACATAGAACTGGAGGGCCTCTCCCTTACTAGCCTCTGATTCTATAACTATTCTCTTAATAATTATTTGATTTCTTTCCTTTATGGTAGGGGATTGGACTGGATGGCCTGTGTGGTCTCTATCAACTCTATGATTCTATTCTGATTATTTACTTGCAGAAAGTAGAGGAAGCCCCACCTCCCAATATATACTTAATGTACATTTGTACGTCACTCCTATTGCACACTGTGCTGGTACGGCTGTACCAGGAGCTCCAACTTTATTTTCTTTCTGTTAAAGTTTGCAGTCATAGGGCAGGCCTCCTGTCAGTCATAATTAAGCTTTGGTTCTGCCCCTTGTTCAAGGCTCTGGGAGGGAAAGGAGCCATTTTTTGGTCAGTCTCACATAAGGAAGCTAAGCTATAGGACGTAGACCTGCTCGTCCCGTAGAAAAGCATCCTTTCTCAGTAACATCCGGGAAACAGAAATTCCAGGAAAAAAGGTCTCAAAGCTCTGGCTGAGAGCTCACAGCCTCTCAGCCTCACAGCATCAGAGGGAAAACAGCCCTGAAGTTTCAAAGAATTCTCGTAGGGAGGACAGCACTACAGATCCACGGAACTCCAGCTGAAATATCTACAAGCCTTGGCTGGTAGGTCTACTCGATGCCCAGATGTATTTGGAATCGGTAGTACGACCCACATCAACGAGGCCTAGATAATAGACAGCCTAGGAGAGGTTAAAAAGGGTTTTTTTTCTTACAGAGAAAGTACAGTTAATCAAAGTCAGGTACCAGTCCATTGAGGACTAGACTAAGAAAGCCTTGAAGTGTTGTTTGAACCATTGAAGATTTGTTGTTTGTTCCCTAATAAAGACTTTGTTATATCGTTAAAGACTCTAAAGACCATCACTTCAGAAAAATCCCTGAGAATCTTTCTTTGAGGCTTCCCACTGGGCTTAAAGTATACGTCCTATACAAAGACAATTGTTACAGGCCCAGAGCGCGACAGGACACACGCTGCTTTGTCCTGTTATCTCATGATAACATCAAGTACCAAAATAAAGTACAGTGAAACCTCTATTTAAGAGTGTTCCAACTTTAGGGTGTTTTGAGTTAAGAGTTGTCCCTTGGCCCAGGTCTCCCTTTGACATAAGAGCAGCATTTTGAGCTAAGAGCTAGTGCCAGAGGAAGCATCAGCATGAGAGTACAGGACTTTAGGGGTTCAGGGCTTCAAGAGAGCAGCCTCCATGCCTTGCTCTTGTCCATTTTGAGGAACTTTGGGTTAGTTGATTATGTGTGGTTTTTATTCCTGGTATGTTCGGCTTGATGAAGAGAGAGAGAGAGAGGGAGAGAGAGTAAGAAAGGGAGGGAGGCTGGAATGAGTACAGTATGAAGAAAAGAGGGTGTCAGTCTCTTCACTTTGTTTTATGCTTTCTTGCTACACCTTTGTGTTTCTACCATTTTAAAGTTGATCTTTCTTTTTTATTGTTCTATATGAATGTACATTTATACATTATTTTGTTATTTGTAAAATACATTTCCTTATTTAGAAACACATAACACAAATGGGGGGAGGGTTTTGGGGGATGGAATGGATTAATAGCACTTCAATGCATTGCAATGGAAAAACTCAGTTTGAGATAAAAGCATTCTGAGTTAAGAGCTCAGTCACGGAACAAATTAAGCTCTTAAGTCAAGGCACCACTGTGTTGTTTGAATACACTAAACCAGGACAGCAGACAGGCTGTTGGATTTCAATTGAATTAAAGGAATTCTAAAGGAGTATAAAAAGAATGCAGAAATACTGAATGAACATCTGTCTTTACTGCTGAAGATATTACACAAATACATGAACTGATGTTTTAGGAGAAAAATATGACAACTTCAATCCAAAAGGGATGACAGCCATTCTACGCCTTACTAACTATTTGCAAATAGATAAACCACCAAATATGAACTGTTGGGGTTATGGTGATTAACACAATCAAAAACATAGTTTGCATACCAGAGGTGTGTGTGTGTATGTGGGGGGGGGGGGGGTTGCTGTAAAAAAACAAGGAAATGCAATCCTATGATTTCAGACTTACTTCTTACTTGCTTAGGTGATCCCTCGTTGTCCTAGTAGGATAAACCTCCAGGGTGGGTCCGTAGGTGACTATGAAGCCCTATTCTTGATCTGCATCATCTCCCACAGTGAGGGCATTGGTTTCCAGGTAGAAGGTGGTCTTGGTCGGGGTTGGCTTGACGCGCCTTCCTCTTGGCACGTTTCTCTCGTTTGCCTTCTATTTGTGCCTCTCCAGATTCTGCAGTACTGCTGGTCAGAGCTGACCTCCAGCTGGAGTGCTCAAGGGCCAGGGCTTCCCAGTTCTCAGTGTCTATGCCAGAGTTTTTGGGGTTGGCTTTGAGCCCATCTTTAAATCTCTTTTCCTGTCCGCCAACATTGCATTTTCCGTTCTTGAGTTCGGAGTGGAGCAACTGCTTTGGGAGACGGTGGTCGGGCATCCGGACAGCGTGGCCGGTCCAGTGGAGTTGATGGCGGAGGACCATCACTTCAGTGCTGGTGTTCTTTACTTCTTCCAGCACGCTGACATTTGTCTTGTCTTCCCAAGAGATTTGCAGGATTTTCCAGCCAGGAAGAAAGAACATATGAGCTCACATCTTATTTTTGAACTGCCACATTGCCACATAAATAGTTAAATATACTTAAGAGTACAGATTTCTTGTGTCTATCGTGCTAAATCACTTTTAATTTGAACTTGGAAGAAGATCTCCCTATTAGATTTTGAACCTCTTGCCAAAAGGCTCAGTGTTGTGGAATCCTTTACTAAGGTACCAGTATTCCTTGGCGGATATAGCTAAATACATTGTAAAATGATAACACCCTCAATTTCATAGTATTGAGCAATTGCAATTGAAATGTGGTGTCAAATTGCATTATTTCTATGGTGTAGATGCACTTTTGATGTCACTGAAGGCGGTTTCATAAACTATAACCAGCTCTCCATAATTGCTGAGCTTATGGGTATAAGATCCCCATAAAAAGTGGAAAACTACAAATAAAAAAATTGCTTACTGTTTTTAACCTGAGATAAATCTTTCCAGGAATTTCAAGGTTCTCCAGTGAAACACCTTGGCCAACTCCTGGTGGATGCTGACCATAGAATTGCGCTGGAGGACCTAAAGTTTCCTAGAGAGAACATTTTTAATTAAATTCCTGAATAATAAAGCCGCAAAATCAAACCCACAAACATGGCGAGCCAACTGTAGTTAAAAACCTTTTAAATATAGTAGCTGACTGAGAGGATTAAGCTACTCATTTGCATACTAACCAGTCCCTCTACTCTTCTAATTATTGCATAGATTGCTTGACTGAAGATTTCCTGGAACTCTGCTTGTTACTGCTACTGCTGTTGTTCATTCTGCAAGCAATGTTTTATTTTCAAGAATATCTTTTCACAGAGTAAGTATTAACCTAGAACTCAGCAAATCACACAAAACAGCCTGGTGAAGGGTATTTTTTATTTATCATGTCAGGAGTAACCAGGCATTTGTATTACATTTTTAACAAAACAAAGAGACAGACAGACAAAACACAAAGTTTGTAAGCTTGGTAGTTGATTAAATGTCCTTTGTCCAGTATCTGGCCACTTTGAGCGCCTCTGGTGTTGCCGCAAGGAGGTCCTCTATTGTGCATGTGGCAGGGCTCAGGTTGCATTGCAGCAGATGGTCAGTGGTTTCCTCTTCTCCACACTAGCATGTCGTGGATTCCACTTTGTAGCCCTATTTCTTAAGATTGGCTCTGCATCTCGTGGTTAGAGCGCAGTCTGTTCAGTGCCTTCCAAGTCGCCCAGTGTTCTGTGTGCCCGGGGGGGGGGTCTCTCATTTGGTGAAGGGTGAGTTTAACTGTTGCACTGATTTTGTCAAGCGTCTCTGTGCTTAGATCAAATGATAGCAATAGACCTCACACAAACTTTACCCCTCATTACAAGGGCCAGGAAAGGAAAGTGGGGATTGAGGCAGGAGGAGCTCAAGTCTTCAGCTCAAGTCTTCAGGTGGTACAAGATGTTTAAAGATGAAAGGGAGAGTGTTGAGGATGAAGAGCATGCAGGAGTCCTTCAAGAACGGAGAACAATGGGACTTGTAAGAAGGCTCTACTGGATAGGAACCATGCACAACCGCCCCCTCCCCCCCCCCCAAGGATATCATTTTGGGACAGTTGAAAATGTCCAGGCGGTTGTGATAAGGGCTTTGAACAACATCTCAAGTGAAGACTTGTTCCACTGGCATGAAGAGTGGCAGCAATGCTGGAATCACTGCATCCAATCACAGAGCCTATTTTGAAAGGGTAGAATGTGATTGCATGTACTGTATGTTCAATTTTTTAAAAATATTTCTCATTACTTTTATTATTTACAGTATTTATATTTCACCCTTCTCACCCTGCAGGGAACTCAGGGAGGATTACAATGTACACATACATGGCAAACATTCAATGCTAAAGACACACAACACATATAGATAGACAGTCAGAGGCTATTTAACATTCCACTTTTCTGGCCGCCAGGGGAGCCATCGCTTTCATCATCCATTAGACAGGCCCCTACGTTAGCAGTCTTTAGGAAGAACTTGAAGACCTGGCTGTTCCGATGTGCCTTTCCAGAATAGGAAAACTCCAGTGGCCTGTCCCAGAAGCACTTTATTAGATTTTAAGATTGCTTGCACACTGCACTTACCCTAAAATCCGATGGGAGGGGGAAGAACATCAAATCTGCAAAGGTGGGCAGAGCAGCAAAACTGATTAGACTCCAATAGCATGTTCTCTGATGGTCATTCATCATGCCCAATCAGCCCTGTGCTCCATGTCTGGCCAGCATCTGCACTACAAAACTAGCAGTGGATTTGGCACAGTCAGTACCATCTGTGTGGTCACAGGAGAGATGTTGGCATGATTTCATTCCATGATTTTTTAATAAAAAGATGGGTTTTTCTTAACATGTTATGGTGTTGTTATCATTTTTTAAAATTAAGATTTTGAGTTAAAATTTTAAAACAACAAATTGTCTTCAGAACTGTTTGGGGGGCAAAATGCAGTTCACATTTAATTTTATAAATAAATCAAAATATCAGATTGCTGTCGCTGCTTAAAGAGATGGGATTGGCTATGCTATTTTATTGGCTGAATTGTTCATTGCATGAACAGGGCAAATAAAAATTGGCAGGAGGATAGGCACAGACTCAACATGACTTAGAACAAAACCTTAGGCTTCCAAGGTTTAGTTTATTCCATTTATTGCATAGTTATGCCTCATCTTAGTAAATCTGCATACTTGAGTTAGATAGATAGATAGATAGTTGAGAGATAGATAGATGAGAGATAGATGAGAGAGAGAGAGAGAGAGAATCATTCATGACCAATACATTTATTACGGCATAAGCTTTTGAGATCAGAGTCCACTTTATCAAATGCATGCGGTATTATACTAAGTTGGAAAACACACAGGGACACGGCTTTGTGGGGAGTGGAATGGGGAACTGTTACCAGCGAAACTGTGTAGACTTTAAATCCAGTACAACCCGCTTATCTACAGATTCAGTATCCACAGTTTCACCTATTTTATTTATTTATTTATTTTACACTATTTCTACCCTGCCCATATTAGCCCGAAGGTGACTCAGGGCGACGAGCAATCGGCACAATTCGATGCCATATATAAAATACATAAACCAATAAAAATCAAAAACATCACATTACAATTTATCTAAAAACATCAAAACAATAAACGATAAAAAATTTAAAATTATGTCATCATGTTTAGTCCTCATCTGTTCTGTCGTCTTAGCCGTTCCTAGGTCATTTTCCGATTCAAGTTTGTCTGATTATGCTGAGGCTCCAAAAGCTTGCTCAAAGAGCCAAGTCTTCAGGGTTTTTTTTTAAAGGTTAGGAGGGAGGGGACTGATCTGATATCCCTAGGTAGGGAGTTCCACAGCTGAGGGGCCACCACAGAGTAGGCCCTGTCTCTCATCCTCACCAGACGTGCTTGTAAAGCAGGCAGGATCGAGAGCAGGGCTTCCTCCGATGATCTCAAGTCCCTGGTGGGTTCATAGGGAGAGATGTGTTCAGATAGATAAGCTGGGTGAGAACCTACCCATGTTGTAAAAAATATCTCTCACTCTACAGTATTTGTGGACTTCTTTAGGTTCCCCAGTGTTTTCTTAGGTTTGATTCTGACCCAAGTATCAAAATATAGTTTGCTATTATATAATAATAATAATAATAATAATAATAATAATAATAACAACAACAACTTTATTTATACCCCTCCATCATCTCCCCAAGGGACCCGGAGCGGCTTACATGAGGCTAAGCTCGACAACACATCAATAAAACAGAAAAGCAATAAACAAAAAACAATATAGTTAATATAAACCATATATAAGCAATAACATTATCCATGGTTTCATGTATCCACAAGGAGTCTTGGAACATATGCCCCACAGATACAGGGGTAGTATTGTACCCACTTAAACTGTGAAAACCATGAACAATCTTAAATGTAGTGTATATAAAACAATTACAGTGACTCCTCTTTACTGTGTCTATTTCAACAGATGAACATGACAAGCAGCATCTCTGGAAAGAGCCAAATAAAATTGCACATTCAGTTAAAAATAAGATCTAATGAGAAGAATCAGCTGCAATAAAATTTAAACATACACGAGTTGCAACAATAGTTTGTTCTCTAGATGCTAGCATGAATAAACATCTTTACATTTAATAAAAGATGGGAAGTAACACACCTCTGCTAAGTTCCAATGGGAAGGTGTACTGGTACAGCTGTACCAGGAGCTCCAATTTTATTTGCTGTGTTTGAGTGTTTGTGTGCAATCCCATGCTTGGGATTTTGCAGCAGGGTGGCTTCCTGTTATAGGCTGCAATCATAGGGTAAGCCACCTGCCAATTATAGTTAGGTTCCCTGGTCCCGCCCCTTTTTGAGTTTTTGGAGGGAAAGGGCCATTTTTCAGTCAGTCACACAAGGAAGCCAGTCTATAGGACGCAGATCAGCTAGTCCCATAGGAAAGGCTTCATTCCTCAAAACCTTCCGGGGAAATAGAAACAGCCATACGGGGTCCATCCAGTGACCATCCAAGGGTCATCCAGTGACCATCCAGTTCCAGGGATACGGTAGGAAAAGGTCCCAAAGGCTCTGGCTGAGAGCTCACAGCACCAGAGGGGAAAACAGACCTGAAGTTCCCACTAGACAGCATCGTAGAACCACAGAACTCCAGCTGCTATATCTTCAGGCCTCAGCCGGTTCGGAGCCAGTGGTGACAGAACAGAAGGCATTCTTCAATTTTTGGCAGAAACCCCAAGAAATTCTAGCGCTAAGACCTGCCTGCCAGACAGGGGCAGCTCAACCCATTACACAAAATAAGCATTTTCAGTATAGGTGATTTTGCCCAGGGGTGCTCTTGAGGCGCTCTTGGAGGAAAATAGACCTTGATATATGCGAGTTGTAGTTACTGGGATGTATAGTTCACCTACAATCAAAGAGCATTCTGAACTCCACCAATGATGGAATTGAACCAAATATGGCACACAGAACTCCCACGACGAACAGAAAATATATATCAGTGATTAGTTGGGGGGGCGGGGGCGAAAATACTATTTGCTTACCGTTGAAAATTACCTAGGGCCGCCTCTGCTGTCAGATATCACACATTAATGGCCTTCTACTATGCATCTCTGTGGACTGATATGTATTAACACTCAATAGAAAAGTCTGTTTGTTTTGCTCTCCTCTGAACATAAAAAACTAAAATATTAAAAAAGAGAGATGTAAGATGCAAGTTTTCTGTATGGAAAGATGTTATGGGGGGTTGAGTGACATGACCTCCAACTGCCCCAGTTTGGCAAGAAGAGTGCCAATTAATCCTATCATCTAGCTGCTTTTATAATGTCTCAGTTTCTTACTCCTCCTTCACTTTCCCTGTTTTCTCCTAGCTAACTTCAATTCCAACATGATGAGCTCAAAATGCAGAAGTGCTTTTCACTCAGTTACTTCAGCAGTATTGGGTAGAGGAGTAGGAGAGGCAGGGGCGGCTCAACCCGTTACGCAAAGTAAGCATTTGCAGTATAGTTGATTTTGCCCAGGGGCGCTCTTGAGGCGCTCTGGAGGGAAAATAGACCTTGACATATGAGGGTTGTAGTTACTGGGATGTATAGTTCACCTACAATCAAAGAGCATTCTGAACTCCATCAATGATGGAATTGAACCAAATATGGCACACAGAACTCCCACGATGAACAGAAAATATAGATCAGTGATTGGTTTTGGGGGGGTGGTGGGGCAAAATACTATTTGCTTACCGTTGAAAATTACCTAGGGCTGCCTCTGAGGAGAGGTGAAACCTTTTTCTTCCCAGCAGAGTTTTTTCCCTCTACCATTGGGAGAGGCAAGGCATTAGTTTGGGAATGCATGTTTAAAAATCTTTTTTTTCTGCTATGGGTAAGATAAACACAAGATAATGGTCTTCAAGTAGAAGCTGACGAGCTCTTAAAGTACTCACAACAGTACTTTATTATTGCCACATCACAGACAAATCCAACAAACTTTTACCTCCCTCTTCCCCCTCTGCTCAGCATTTTTTACTTTCCTTTTACTCAGCCCCACCTTTCCAGAATCTGCCAATCACCAGCTGACATTCATCAACAAGCCTTGATTCACAGCTGGCTTCCCTTCTTTTAGGATTAAGGGAGTAGATCAAGGGTGGGACCCACTCAGTCCCTCACACGCTTACACTCAGTCAAAAGCAAACTGAGCTTCTCCTAACTTCTGCATTCCTCTTCACAAGTAACTTTTGGCATTATTGTCTGAAATGTTGGTGTTCTGGAACGGCTGTTCCAGGGGCTCCAATTTTGTGTTTTGCACTGAGTGTTTGTTCATAGTCCTAAGTTGCAGGGACTTTGCAGATAGGTGGCTTCCTTTGGCTGCATTCATAGGGCAAGCCACCTGTCAATAATAGTTAGGATCCCTGGTCCCACCCCTCTCTGGGTTTTTTGGAGGGAAGGGGCCATTTTTCAGGCTGTCACACAAGGAAGCCAGCCTATAGGACGCATATCAGTTTGTCCCGTAGGAAAGGCTTCATTCCTCAAAGCCATCCGGGGAAATAGAAACAGACCATCCGGGGTCCAAACTGACTATCCAGTTCCAGGGGAACGGAAGGAAAAGGTCCCAAAGGCTCTGGCTGAGAGCTCACAGCCTCTCAGCCTCACAGTACCAGAGGGGGAAAACAGCCCTGAAGTTTCCACAGGACAGCATTACAGAACAACGGAACTCCAGCTGCTATATCTTCAAGTCTCAGCCAGTAAGGTCTGCTCAATACCCAGACGCATGTGGCTTTTGGTAGCAGCACCCATGCCGCCTAGGCATAGATAGAAAGCGGCCTGGGAGGGATTATAAAGAGTTCTTCCTTATGCTGAGATAGTACAGTCAAACCAAGTTAGTGCCAGTCTCTTAAAGACTTGAATAGTAAAGCCTTGAAGTTTTGTTTGAAGATTTGTTCCTTAATAAAGACTTTGTTGTACTTTTAAAGACTCTAAAGCCCATTACTTCTGGAAGTCTCTAACAATCTCTCTTCGGGCACCCCGGCTTCCCACTGGGTTTAAAGTGTGCGTCCTGTAGAACAAAGACATTGTGTACAGGCCCAGTGGCGACAGAACACCTGGGTCTTTCCAATGTGCTACAGCTCCCTATTGGTCCAATGAAACACATAGAAGTTGAAGGCAGGAAGAGAAATCAGTTTATTCAGCTCTGGCCAGAGTGGACACTGGGGGCATTTAACAAATCTTGTGTTTTCCAAGTACAAGAATGGGTATTAAGAATTACATACATTTGGTAACATGGCAAACAGAGATTATTGGTGCCGTTCCAGGATCTGCAATCTCATTGGTTCAAAGGTACATTCATTTATAGTTTGTGATTGGTGCGTAGCATGGAATAACTGCCATTGGTTATTTTTGATTGCTGTCTTGTGTCCATCTCTGGGAGGGCAGAAGATTGGGAATGAATGTGAGGCTAGGTCATGGAGAACAAAGGGTAGTTGATGATCTTATTACCATGGAATACCCAGATTGGGATAATGAGTGGCTAGGTCCTTGATGGGTCCCAAGATTCAGACAAAATGGTGAGAAGATGGCTTATGCCTTAGTCAGATCTGGGTCTTTTGTGAGACAAGAGAGTTGGATGATTGCTTACGGGTACTTAGTGGCTAAATGGGCAAGGCTTGGGAAAGAAGAGCTGGTAGTGTTGCCGATGTGTGTGTGTGAATAGTAACATCTTGACCACCTACTGATGTTGCTTGGCAAGATTTCATCTGTGAAATGTTGGTGGATATATTATTTATTTATTATTTATTTGGGGTTCTTTTACCCCGCCCTTCTCACCCCGAAGAGGACTCAGGGCGGCTTACAAAAGCAAGGCACAATTTTATGCCTGCATCATAAAACAATCAACACAAAATTACATCAATACACAGTTAACACCAAATATACATTATAACCATAAAATCAATAAAATCAATAAAACCAAATACAAACCCAGATTCTCCTCTTACATGGTCAGCGTTCACTACTCATAGATCTAGTTTTACATTCCACTTCATCAATCCTGCTGGTCTTACTCGCCTGGTTGTCTGATTTAATTGCCGGAGTGCCCAAAGGCCTGGTCCCATAACCAAGTCTTCACCCTTCTCCTAAAGGCGAGGAGGGATGATGATGCCCTGATTTCCCACGGGAGTGAGTTCCACAGGTGAGGGGCCACCACTGAGAAAGCCCTGCTCCTTGTCCCCACCAGCCTCACTTGTGACAGTGGTGGGGTCGATAGCAGGGCTTCCCCAGATGATCTCAGACTCCGAGGTGGGACGTAGAGGGAGAGACGTTTGGACAGATACACTGGACCGGAACCGTACAGGGTTTTGTAGGTCAAAACCAGCACCTTGAATTGTGCTCGGAACTGAATCGGCAGCCAGTGGAGCTGGCATAGCAGGGGGGTGGTATGCTCCCTGTATGTCGCTCCGGTGAGCAATCTGGCTGCCGCTCGCTGGACTAGTTGAAGTTTCCGAACAGTCTTCAAGGGCAACCCCACGTAGAGCGCATTGCAGTAGTCTATTCGGGATGTAACAAGAGCGTGGACCACCGTGGCCAGATCAGACTTCCCGAGGTACGGGCGCAACTGGTGCACAAGTTTTAATTGCGCAAAAGCTCTCCCGGCCACCGCTGAGACCTGGGGTTCCATGCTATATATAGTGGGTATTTGGATATTCCCATGCTACCATCTGGGTTTGTACAGTGTGATTAAGTTGGCTTTTGTCAACCATTACTCTAGCTTGCCTGATACTGGAGTGCCTCAAGAAATGGAAATTGGTGCTACTATGTTCAGTGTAGTGCTATTTTATGGTTGACATTCAGTGCCAACATTCAATATGCAGGTATGATCTGATTTAGTTGCCCTTTACTTCCATAAATGGTAGCCCAATAAGTCTACATGTTCTAGAGCTGAGGATCTTCATTCCATGTCATTCCAGGTTCCCTTTGGCTTGTAAATACTACCTTCTGCCCTTTCCCTTCTCTTATCTGGACATTTCTTTGCAGCCCTGCCTTCTGGCGGGGGTCCTGTCTTCTTGTTAAAAGCTCAGGTGGTTCTGGGCTCCAGCAGCAGCTCCCTGCCAATCTCCATAACCAACACCTGCTTGGCACACAGTGCCGTCCTTCACTTAGCCCACCAACTGGCCTCGTCCAGGTCCAAGCCTTACTTAGAAAGCCAAAAAGATGTTTGCACTCACTTCTCATAGTTCAATGGCTGCCGTACTTCTGTACAAACCATTTTCTGTTAACTTTCCATCTGTCCTGCTCTGAAATGGCCAAAATCCCTGGTCACATTTGCTCAGTGTACCATGTTTGGGATTTAGCTCCTCTTTGTTTAGACCCATTGCATCTGTCTTCCATGGTCTATGCCAACTTGTAAATATTTTGAAAACAGGAACTGATTTACAATGACATTTTTAAAAATATACTAGGAATATTCCCACCGGCATGCATTAGCTTATTTTCTATCCAGAACAAGATGCCTTTCTATTTATTTTACCCAAAGTCTGTTAATGTCCGAGACTCCAGAAAGTCATAGGCTCAAATCTAGGTTGGCAAACTGCATTGTGGTATTTAAACGCACACCTTGGACCTATTGCAGTTAGTTGGGAATATGAAATCATTGATTTGGTCAGGCCTGGTATGCTTCATGGGAGTCAACAGAATGAAGAATAGCACACATGTTCCGTCTCCCAGGAGTATGGGTTCTGCATTACCTTTAAGTTGCTGGAAACAGCCTCTCCTTGTGTTTCTCCCAGGCTGCTGCAGCCTCTGCAAGGCCTAAAAAGTTAGCAGCCAGAGGCAGGAAGGCTAGTTTTCAGGCCCTCTGCAATAATTGGCCAAAGAGTATTGGGCCTGCCCCTGTTTCCAGGGTAGAAGCAGCCATTTTTGAGGTCTCCCTGCCCCTTCAGCCTTAAGGAAGAATCCATGATGTGCTGTTGGCAGACAGGTACCTCAGAAAATACCATTGTAAAAACAATTGAGTTTAATTTAGTTATAGATAGAAAATAATTGAGTAATTTAGTTTAATTGAGACCTATAGATTATAGATAGATAGATAGAGTAATTGAGTTTAACTGAATATAGATAGAGTTTATTAATATAGATGGAGTTTATTATTCATTGATTGTTGTAATATTGATCAGCTGAGCCAAGTCTACCAGGACTTCGTGAATAAATACCCTGTTTATTGTTTAAAATTGAAGTGGACTCAGTTATTCCAGAAAGCTCAATCTGCCTAAAGAAAGACCCCAGCAGTTTCGCCCAGACATAGATAGCAGCACGTCAAAGTTTTATTTTCAAGCGTCTGGGCGTAACGGCACAACACAAGAATACATTAATTCCTCCTTCTTTCTGGAAAATCTGACAAGTAAAGAGGGGGAGTTGGGTATTGGCAATCCCAATAAATCCTCTGTCATCTTGCTTCTGAAGTCAGTTATCTGCCACAAGGGGGCAGTGTAGGTTTGTTTCCCCGGCATGCCATGCTACTTTGAAAGCCAGGAGAATGTGGCCAAGTTTGAAGACAGAAGCAGAGGTTTATTCATGTGACAAGATTGATGTCAGAACAGTGTAATCACCAAAATAACTGGCATAAGATATAACACAGCACAAAGCATTTTATCTTCTTTAGCAGCCATTCAGAAGACCCGCTCCCTCCTCTGATTGGCTCAAGAATGGTTGAGCTAGGTTCTGAGCTGTCATTGCTGGGGACATCACTCCTTGTGATGTCAGAAGTGGGTGGAGCCTCTCTTGTGGAGGAAAAAATGAGAGCTGCTATTTCTCCAATGTGTTGCCAAAGATTTTTACAAAGCCCTGAACGGTTTAGGACCTACGTGACCGCATCTCCATCTACGAACCCACACGCTCACTCCGATCATCTGGGGAGGCCCTGCTCGTGATCCCACCCACGTCGCAAGCGCATTTGGTGGGGACACGGGACAGGGCCTTCTCTGTGGCGGCCCCCCGACTTTGGAATGCCCTCCCAAAAGATCTCCGACAGGCCCCTACTTTAGCAGTTTTCAGAAGGAACCTAAAAACCTGGCTGTTCCGATGTGCCTTCCCAGATTAGGAATTTCCCCCTTCCCAAGTCCTAGAAGCACCTTAGCACAACCGATGTTACTGCACACCGCATCTTTTAATCCATGTTCCTCAGCATTTTAATCCATCTCAGCATTTTAACCTCTGTACCCCATTGCGCCGTCCGAACCAGTTTTAATTGTGTCCTGAGGTAGTTATTGTTGTTATTTTGCTTGATTGTTTTGATTTGCTTTGTTTATTATTGTGTTATGTTTTATTGTATTGTGTTTTGAGGCTCTGGCCTGTGTAAGCCGCATCGAGTCCTGCGGGAGATGCTAGCGGGGTACAAATAAAGTTAATAATAATAATAATAATAATTTTTATGGCCAGAATCATTGGATTGCTCTGAGTTTTTCAGTCTGTATGTCCATGTTCCAGAAGCATTCTTTCCTGTGGTTTCATCTACATTTATGGCAGGCATCCTCAGAGGTTGTGAGGTCTGCTGGAAACAAAGCAAGTGGGGTTTATATATCTGTGGGTTGTCCAGGGTGGGAGAAAGAACGCCTACCTTCGTGACTGTATCTCCATGAACTAGCCCGTACCCTTCGATCTTCGGGCGAGGCCCTCCTTTCGCCCTTGCCAGTCTCTCAGACTCGCCTTGTGGGTACAACGGAGAGAGCCTTCTCCTCTGTGGCCCCCTCGACTCTGGAATTCACTGCTTGGAGAGATTAGGAAAGCCCCTACTTTGGAAACTTTTAAAAAGAGTCTTAAGACCTGGCTCTGCCGTCGTGCTTTCAAAGAGTAGCCACATAATTTTATGCTAGTGCTCCTCCGATGTTCTTGTCTCAGGAGTCCCCCCCCCCCCCCACACACACACACACACACACGAAGGTTGGCTTAATTTCCTATCTCTCTATGAGTTCGCCCTTACAATTAGTTCTCCCCCCTTATCTCACCTGGAGTTTTAAAATAATTTTACGTACATGCAGCCTGCCCTTTGTCTGCCATTATGCTTAGTTCCTATGTTTTGTGTGTATTGTTTTATATGCTTTGATGTTTTGTATTTTACTGTTACGTTGTTTATTTGATTGTAATTTGTATTGTTATATTTTAATATCCAAAATCCTTATATCACTCAGCATGCTCAGCACTTTTTAATCTGTACCCATTACATTTGCCAGGCCTAGTTTTATTGTGTCACGGTGTGTTGTTTTTATGTTTACTGTTATAGCTTTAATGTTTTTTATTTGCTTTTGGTTTATATGTAATTGTTATATTGTTGTTTTATTGTGGCCTTGGCCTTTGTAAGCCGCATCGAGTCCTTCGGGAGATGCTAGCGGGGTACAAATAAAGATAATAATAATAATAATAATAATAATAATAATAATTTTTGTTCGGGCTTGGCCCCATGTAAGCCATTCCGAGTCCCCTTTGGGGAGATAGTGGCAGGGTACAAATAAAGTTTATTATTATTATTATTATTATTATTATTATTATTATTATTTTATTATTATTATTATTATCGTCTGCTTGAGGCAAGTATGAGCATTGCAATTGGCCACCTTGATTAGCATTGAGTGGCCTTGTAGGTTCAAAGCCTGGCTGGTTGCTGCCTGGGGATATGTTAACTGGCCCTGATTGATTCTTGTCTGGAATTCCCCTGGTTTTTTTTTTTAGTGTTCCCCTTTATTTACTGTCCTGATTTATGTTTCCAAACCCTCTTATTTTTATTTGACCACCTCCAATTGCACTCCAGGCTACTACTGCTCCCGGGATCATGCGCTATGAATGATCGGTATAGACTAAGTTTAATTGCATTGAACTCAATTGTATGAGTCTATACTGACCAGTTTCAAATGGCATTATATGGCAGACTTGATACGGTCTGAGTCTCTGTGACACAGCTGCAAATTACCACATGCATGTGAATGTCAGAATGAGCTGCAGAAAATGGACCACCCTTGGGAGCTGGATCAGCTTGGCTGTGCAGTGCTGCCATGCCATGCTCCTATGATGTCCCTCCCAGATCAACAAGGCAGAGAAGGAGGAGAGAGGGAGCAGCGGCTGGGACCAGGTGGTACAAACGGCATCAATCATGGGCCTCCCTCTTCTTAAGGGGAATAAAATGTACCACACAGCTGATGCCCAAGTTAAGGAGTTTTGTCTGAGATGTAGCCAGGTTCATAGTCCTTGCAGCTCTTCTCACACTGCTGCTTAACTGTGCCTCGTGTGCCTCCCGCCCCTAACCCTGGACTATGTGTTTTTTTTGATGGAGCAGCTGTTGCAAAGCCATGGCTGCTATAGAAGAGACCGGAATATCTCCAGCAAGCTCTTCTGATTTGCTTCTGTTCATTGTATTTTTTACTATTTTGATTTATAACAGAACTAGCTGTCCCCTGCCACACGTTGCTGTGGCCCAGTCTGTTGATCTGGAAAATAAAATAATGAGAAAGTGTTGGTTTCTAATATATGCAATGTCTTGATGCTTGTGGGTAAACAGTATTTCTTGCTGTTTCTTTGTCAGTGTTCTCATTACTACTCTGGAACATGCAACATATAATTGTCCTTCTTTAGGGGTTCCTTTCAAATCTATGATACTATATCTGTGTGTGTGAATCATAGCTATCTATCTATCTATATCTATGGCTGAATGGGTCAGGAGGACTTTGGTTATGTTTTCTTGCCCTGATGAAGGGAAGCTGGACTGGATGGCCGTAAGTATTTTCTGTTGGTCATGGGGGTTCTGTGTGGGAAGTCATCGTGGGGTTCAGAACGCTCTCTGATTGTAGGTGAACTGTGAATCCCAGTGACTACAACTCCCAAATGTCAAGGTCTATTTCCCCCAAGCCTCATTTGTGTTCATATTTGGGAGTATTGAGTGCTTGTGCCAAGTTTGGTCCAGATCAATCATTGTTTGAGTCCACAGTGCTCTCTGGATGTAGGTGAACTACAACTCCCAAAGTCAAGGTCAATGCCCACCAAACCCTTCCAGTATTTTCTGTTGGTCAAGGGAGTTCTGTGTGCCATGTTTGGTTCAATTCCATCATTGATGGAGTTCAGAATGCTCTTTGACTGTAGGTGAACTATAAATCCCAGCAACTACAACTCCCAAATGACAAAATCATAATTTTTGAGTGATGGACATTCCTTGTGTTGTGAGACCTTTTGTTGCCAAATTTGTTGTGATTTCATTGGTTCTTTTGTTTTTAAGGTACTCATTATGCACAGATAATTTATATATATATATATATATATATATAGATTAGGTTGTTGAGTGTTAATTCCCAGTTCACAATATTGACACCCTTCACTGTATGGTTAACTGCTTTAAAAATCTTGGCACCTTGTACTCTTAAACTTATATCTTCGCACAGTAGCAGTTTGTACCCCTTACCTCATGATAATCCATAAGATCATATTTTATCAGGAATTTAGGTTGTGTCAAGGAGGGAGGGAGGGAATCAGGTGACGGCTTGCTAGGGAGGGTGAGGGAGGGAGGGCTTTAGTTACTATAATATTCTAACCTAGGATTCTGTATAACAACTATGGGAAATCTATGAAGCCTGAAAATCATGATGTGGGACTTGTAAGCTTTTAATCTTATTACCGTTTTAATTGTTTTATAATTTTATATGGTATGTTCATTGTTATGTGCATAATGCGGCATTGAATTTTTGTTGTAGTTTGTAAGCTGCCCTGAGTCCCCTTTGGGGTGAGAAGGGCGGGGTATAAATATAGTAAATAAAAAATACAAATAAATAAATAAATAAATAAATAAATAAAAGGCCCAAAACACTTGATACAAGAATGCACACACAGCCTGCAATCAGAAGGGTGATGTACCACCTCTGCACAATTTTTTCCTAGGCAGCACAGGGGGAACATTTGAATACCTCCTGTTCTGTACCATGCCCCGTCTTGAGTTTTGGCCTGCTTTGACCTTGTATCCCTGAGCACATGAAGGAGAGAAACCCTACTGCTGTGGTTATCCACAAGAGACACACCACCTCAAGCTATTATCAGAGTAAGGGCTCCAGGAACGGTCCCATCCCTTTGTGTGTGGCCATATGGTTAGAAGCATGATCATATTGCATCCATAAGTGATGAATAATGTTTTGTCCCTGCTGTGCATAGCCCAAAATTACCGTATATTCTGGCGTATAAGACTACTTTTTAGCCCAAGAAAATTTTCTCAAAAGTCAGGGGTCGTCTTATACGCGGGGTTGTCTTATGCGCGGGAGTAGTCTTATACACGGGAGTTGTCTTATAGAGTGAGTGCTGAAACTTCCAATCGGATTGGAGAATCTGTGGCTGCTGCATATGGTGGGAGAAGCTCAAAAATGGCAGTGGCCGCGTCCCTGCCATATGCAGCGATTGTATGAAAGCATTAAGGGTGACACTGTACAAGTACGGTAGAAGAAAATCTATTCATCAGGATTCGTTAACTTAGTGTGGTCCCGATGGTGAGGTCAAGGGGCGCCTCACCAGGAAAGTGTAAATGAAGCTGCAGGCGTCTGGGGCACCCGGGGTATGGAAAAAGAGATAGGGTGGCTCTGGGCCCAGACAAACACACCTCTTTTACCTGTCTGGCCTGCCCTTGTATCCTAATATCCTATTACCGTACCTCCTCCTCTGCCTCTCAGATCTCACTCCTGAATACTGCAGTGAAGTGGTGCAGGTGCGTATGTGCGAGATCTGAGAGGCAGAGAAGGAGGTACAGTAATAGGAAAATTACCATATTGAAATCAAATCTGATGCTTCTTAAATTTTTATTTGGTGTGCATTAGAAGAGGGGTAGTCTTATACGGCGAATATGTATATCCCAAACTCTATATTTTAACTTGAAAAGTTGGGGGTCGTCTTATACGCCCAATTGTCTTATATGCGGTACTCTTTTGCCACTTGATGATTATTGTTATTACTGTTATTAGGTTTGGTTGCCTTGCCCCTGCAGTCACCAAAAGTCCAGGCTGAATGTGTTAGTTACAGGC
The DNA here is from genome assembly GCF_037176765.1 of Anolis sagrei. Lineage (NCBI taxonomy): Eukaryota > Metazoa > Chordata > Lepidosauria > Squamata > Anolidae > Anolis > Anolis sagrei. The sequence continues at coordinate 166,453,980 of NC_090022.1, read as the reverse complement.
TCAAGGGAAGTCAGCTGCCTTTCTTCACACCTTAGCTTCTCTCTTCACTCCTAAAGCATCTTTTGCCTCATCAACACAATTCAGGCTAATAAATGCAATTGTCGAAAGCGTTGGAGATGCAGGCGCTGAAACTCCTGCTTTCTCCGAGCCTCAGGTGCTGAGCCCAATGAACCAGTTAGAAATGCCAGATCCTTTTAGAATGTCAGACACTGATTTTATATCCTGCAGCAAATTTATGACAGAGTCAGAAGTGGGGCATGTTAATATTATTGAAGCATGCAGGTTCACTTTGCTCACGAAACCCGGCGGATGGCTACTCTCCTGCCCCACATTAAGCCAGTGGGTGGTCCTAAGATAGTAACCAGTAGCTGGGATATGAAATCTACTTCACCAAAGAAAACAGCCTACATTATTGAGTGAATTCGGAAGGAGTGAGATCAGTTCAAAATGAGAGAAGGAGGGGTGATGCATGAGCCAAAATTAAGCATCTGTCTGGCCATTCGGGTTGAAAGAGCTCCCCAGTCTTATGAAAAAAGCTCCAGCTCTTAGGGAATCTTAATGGCACAACAAAAATTGATGTGACAAAAAATTGTGTTTTAAAGTTAGATCATGTCATATCCCCTAGTGATCACATGCTGTGTTGGAGGGTTTCTCTGCTGAACACCAACACTTTCCCCATTGTGATGTTACTCCAGATTACAGCAGTTTTTTCATCAACGGCAGTAGTCATTCTGGATTTTTAAAAAACCGATACGAGGTGAATTCTCTGACCTGACAATCATCTCACAGTGGAAATTATTCTAAAATGCGAGGGATGGATTTCTTGACATAATCACAACCGCTTCCTAAACATGACTCAATCAAAAATGTGAAGGATTTTCAAATGCTTTTTGTTGTTATGATAGCCTATCTGCTTCCAGTTTGAAGTACGGGTAATATTGGATTGTGTTTGACAGGCTTTAACACTTTTGTTCAGACCTTTTTATGCCATACAGATATTCTGGAACAAAGAACAGAAAAAGAAAGATTGGGCAAATTATACTAAAATTGACTGAAATATGTTGATTAAAATATATAGAATTTGCTCAGAAGGGCAGTGCTGTGGTTGCTAAGATGGGTAGCATAGCTAATAGCAGCAGGTAGAGATCATAGAATCAGAGTTGGAAAAGTCCACATGGGCCATGAAGTCCAACCCCATTCTGCCATACAGGAAGAGCATAATTGAAGCAGCCCCAACAGATGGTCATCTAACCTCTGTTTAAAGCAGCGTTTCTCAACCTGGGGGTCGGGACTCCTGGAGGGGTCGCGAGGGGGTATCAGAAGGGTCGCCAAAGACCATCAGGAAACATAGTATTTTCTGTGCGTCGTGGGGGTTACATGTGGGAAGTTTGGCCCAATTCTATCGTTGGTGGAGTTCAGAATGCTCTTTGTTTGTAGATGAACTATAAATCCCAGCAACTACAACTGCCAGATGTCAAGGTTTATTTTCCCCAAACTCCACCAGTGTTCACATATGGGCGTATTGAGTTTTCATGCCAAGTTTGGTCCAGATCCATCATTGTTTGACTTTCAGTGCTCTCTGGATGTAGCTGAACTACAATTCCAAAACTCAACGTCAATGCGCACCAAACCCTTCCAGTATTTTCTGTTGGTATTTGGGAGTTCTGTGTGCCAAGATTGGTTCAATTCCATTGTTGGTGGAGTTCAGAATTCTCTTTGATTGCAGGTGAACCATAAATCCCAGCAACTACAACTCCCAAATGACAAAATCAACCCCACCCTACCATTATTCAAATTTGGGCGTATTGGGTATTTGTGCCAAATTTACTCCAGGGAATGAAAATACATCCTGCATATCAGATACTTACATTACAATTAATAACAGTAGCAAAATTACAGTTATTAAAGTAGTAATGAAAATAATTTTATGGTTGGGTGTCACCACAACATGAGGAATGGTATTAAAGGGTCGCGGCATTAGCAAGATTGAGAAACACTGGTTTAAAGTGTTTCTTGACAGATTAGAGAGATGGGCCAAAACTAACAAAATGAAGTTCAACAGTGACAAATGCAAGATACTCCACTTTGGCAGAAAAAATGAAATGCAAAGATACAGAATGGGTGACGCCTGGCTCGAGAGCAGTACGTGTGAAAAAGATCTTGGAGTCCTCGTGGACAACAAGTTAAACATGAGCCAACAATGTGATGTGGCGGCAAAAAAAGCCAATGGGATTTTGGCCTGCATCAATAGGAGCATAGTGTCTAGATCTAAGGAAGTAATGCTACCCCTCTATTCTGCTTTAGTTAGACCACATCTGGAATATTGTGTCCAATTCTGGGCACCACAGTTCAAGAGAGATATTGACAAGCTGGAATGTGTCCAGAGGAGGGCGACTAAAATGATCAAGGGTCTGGAGAACAAGCCCTATGAGGAGCGGCTTGGGGAACTGGGCATGTTTAGCCTGAAGAAGAGAAGGCTGAGAGGAGATATGATAGCCATGTATAAATATGTGAGAGGAAGCCACAGGGAGGAGGGAGCAAGCTTGTTTTCTGCTTCCTTGGAGACTAGGACGCGGAACAATGGCTTCAAACTACAAGAGAGGAGATTCCATCTGAACATTAGGAAGAACTTCCTGACTGTGAGAGCCGTTCAGCAGTGGAACTCTCTGCCCCAGAGTGTGGTGGAGGCTCCCTCTTTGGAAGCTTTTAAGCAGAGGCTGGATGGCCATCTGTCAGGGGTGATTTGAATGCAATATTCCTGCTTCTTGGCAGGGGGTTGGACTGGATGGCCCATGAGGTCTCTTCCAACTCTTTGATTCTATGATTCTATGATTCTAAAGGCTTCCAAAGAAGTAGCCAATAGCACAATCCAAAGCAGAGAGTTCTATTGCTGAACAGTTATTATGGTCAGGAAGTTCATCCTAATGTTCAAGTGGAATTTCCTTTTCTGCAATTTGAACCCATTCCTCTGAGTCCTAGTCTCCAAGGCAGCAGAAAACAAACCTGTTTTCTCTTCCTTATTGACAACCTTTCAAATATTTAAACAGAGACTGCACACAAGAATGTGGGAGTAGACTGCATTTTATTTTGATGTTATCACCTCTGCCCCAAACAGACTTTTTCAAAGGACCTTTTCAAGTGTATTAGATTGAAGACAACTGTGCAGTCTTGTGCAAGACTACTACATGCCACTGAATCTACTGCAGTACACTTCTAAAATATATATAGGATTATTGCCTAAAAGTCTATATGCAGTAATACTGCCCAGGAGACTAATTTCTTAATCAGGAAGTCTTTGGCATAAATGAACTTACTACGTGGCTTAAGGTACAGTATTTATTTATTTCCTATATGTATACCCCGCCCTTCTCCCCCCCAAAGGGGGACTCAGGGCGGCCTAACGAAAGCATCATATGATGCTAACATCATAAAAACAACCACAGTATAATCAAAATATTAAAAGAATTAAAACAACAATTAAAACAATTAATTAAGACACACCCATTAAATCAAAATCCAAAAACCAGTCCGGGTCAATTCATTGCCATAAATTGTGTAATCTTCTTCCACTTGCTGTTCACTGATCAAAAGCTTGGTCCCATAACCAGGTCTTGATTTTCCTTCTAAAAGGCAAGAGGGAGGTGGCCAGTCTGATATCTCTAGGGAGGGCGTTCCATAGGGGGTGGGCCACTGATGAGAAGGCCCTGTCTCTCATCCCTATCAACTGTGTTTGCGATAGTGGTGGGATTGAGAGCAAGGGCGTCTTCTGAAGTTCTTAAACTTCATGATGGTTCATGGCAAGAGATACATTTGGACAGGTAGTCTGGGCCAGAACCGTTTAGGGCTTTAAAGGTTAAAACCAGCACTTTGAATTGTGTTCGGAAGCTGATTGGCAGCCAGTGGAGTTGGCGTAACAAAGGAGTTGTATGTTCCCTGTATGTGAGCAACCAGGCTGCTGACCGTTGGACTAGTTGAAGATTTCAGGCAGTCTTCAAAGGCAGCTCCACGTAGAGTGCATTGCAGTAGTCTATTCGGGATGTAACAAGAGCATGGACCACCATGGCCAAGTCAGACTTCTCTGATAATGTACCTTGAAGGTTGTGTAAGGACTGTGATATTGTGAAATCGCACCCCAAGTTATGAATTGATAATGAAATATAGAAAAATATGAAATCGAAGCTGCTGCTCCACCAGACCCAAAGGGTGTTTGCCCATGCCTCACCTAAACCTTTGTTATGAATTACCTTTGACATGTCTGGTCACACCCAAAAACCCTTCCTCTTTATTCTCTCTTAGCTTCTAAATTGACAAGAAGGTATTTACAGAGCCATTCGGCCCTGCTCTGGGTTTCCTCCAGCCAGCCAGCTGCCCCTGTATTCCTTACCACCCAAAGCAAGGCTGCTTCCTGTGGATTGGGAAGGGCAGCACGGGCTTTTTAATGATGGGTTGTGGCTCTCAGTGGGAGGAGTTCCTTCCCTGGTTAATGTTCAGAAACGGATAAGGAATATCTGCACCACCAGATCACTATGTAACAAAATTTGATTTTTTTTTTCCTGTTCCTGGTTTGAAAATGTGATATCCTGTTTCATTGTGCAGTACTTAGTTTGAAAGTAGTTGTGAAAGTCCAGAAACTTTGTTTTTATGGCTGCCACAAACTATACTGAATTGGTTGAGATTCAGTGAGATATTAATTGAAAAACAATAGCAAAATGTGCTTCAGGATATCCCACAAAAACAAAGTTTTGTAGTTTATGACACTTTTTCATCTTTTTATGATAGAATCAATGAGGGACAGCATTTATAACCCAGGAACAAAAATCGTGCTACATAGCATAACCTGGGATAAACGGATAACCTGGGATCAGATGCAGGGATGGGGGGCAGTGTAGATCCAGCCTTTGGTTTTCTATCTTTTTGTGTATTTCTAGATGTACTCTATGCTGATCCTTCCTTAAGTCTGGAATCGTTGTGTGGATTGTATACTAACACGGAGTTTCATTATACTAGAGAATAAATCCACTTAAAATCCTCCTCCCCAAACTACAAACCACAGAATCCTGCAGGAGACGGCAAATGGATTTTAAGTGGATTTATTCTCTAGTGTGATGAAGTAGCTGAAGGCCTGATCAACTGCCATGTAATGCAGTTTGAAATTGCAATATATGGTCAATGTAGGCTGGATCTACACTGCCTTATATCCCAGGATCTGATCCCAGATTATCTGAAAGTGTAGACTCATATAAACCAGGGTGATAGTATGATAGCTGGGTCCAGAAGCTCTGAGCGTCAAGGAGATGCAGCAAAGGCGGCTGTGATGAGAGGGGCGGAGTGAGAGTGGGGAGAGCGAAGGAAGGATAGAAAGGAGGGGACGCTTAGGGCAAGGGTTAGGGCAGGGTTTAGGGTTTGGGTTAGGGGTTACGGTTAGGGTATGGTTAAGGATTAGGGCAAGGGGTTACGGTTAGGGTATGCTTAAGGGTTAGGGCATGGTTTAGGGTTTGGGTTAGGGTTACAGTTAGGGTTAGGGGTTATGGTATGGTTCCTTAACCATTAGGACAAGGTTTAGGGTTTGAGTTAGGGTTATGGTTAGTGTAAGGGTTAGAATCATAGAATCAAAGAGTTGGAAGAGACCTCATGGGCCATCCAGTCCAAGCCCCTGCCAAGAAGCAGGAATATTGCATTCAAATCACCCCTGACAGATGGCCATCCAGCCTCTGTGTAAAAGCTTCCAAAGAAGGAGCCTCCACCACACACCAGGACAGAGAGTTCCACTTCTGAACGGCTCTCACAGTCAGGAAGTTCTTCCTCGTGTTCAGATGGAATCTCCTCTCTTGTAGTTTGAAGCCATTGTTCTGCGTCCTAGTCTCCAAGGAAGCAGAAAACAAGCTTGCTCCCTCCTCCCTGTGACTTCCTCTCACATATTTATACATGGCTATCATATCTCCTCTCAGCCTTCTCTTCTTCAGGCTAAACATGCCCAGCTCCTTAAGCCGCTCCTCATAGGGCTTGTTCTCCAGACCCTTGATCATTTTAGTCGCCCTCCTCTGGACACATTCCAGCTTGTCAATATCTCTCTTGAATCGTGGTTCCCAGAATTGGACACAATATTCCAGATGGTCTATCCAAAGCAGAATAGAGGGGTATCATGACGAAGTTCAATGGTGACAAATGCAAGATACTCCACTTTGGCAGGAAAAACGAAATGCAAAGATACAGAATGGGGGATGATACCTGGCTTAAGAGCAGTACGTGTGAAAAAGATCTTGGAGTCCTCGTGGACAAGAAGTTAAACATGAGCCAACAATGTGATGTGGCGGCCAAAAAAGCCAATGGGATTTTGGCCTGCATTAATAGTGTCTAGATCTAGGGAAGTCATGCTACCCATGCTCTATTCTGCCTTGGTTAGTCCACAACTGGAATGTTATGATTCTAAGTCGCTTCTGACACGACAAAAAAAAGTTATTATTCCTTCCGTGCCAACCCATCTCCAGAAAGGAGGAGTGCCTGCGTTATATAAAAACAACAACAACAGCCAGCCTGTTGTTCTCACATGAAGGCAAGGGCGGGTTAGAAGGGGCGCCAAGTCAAAGATATTGAAAAGCTTAAAGGCGCGGCCACGTCTCCCACTTCCACCCTGCCTCTTTTTTCAGTGTGTGTTTGATGGTACCTTTAAGAAGGGAGGGGCAAGGGCGGAGTCGTCTCCCATTAAAAAAAACCGGGTCTTCTCTCTCGTTCCCAATTGGCAGCCTGTCAGTTTTCCCTCCGCGGGGGGCGGGGCCAAGGGGGCGCCACCCGGAAGTGGTGTCTCCCACCCACGGCCAGGAGCGGATGAATGCCCCTCCCTCCCGCCTGTTGGCGCATGCGCGTTCTCTTTCGCGCGCTGCTGCAGCCGGTCTTCCTCTTTCCTCAGGCCACGCAACCGGGGCCGAACTCTGCGCGAGTGAGTGAAGGGCAGGCGAGGCTGGGATGCGCTTCGCGGGGCAGGGAGCAGGAGAAGGAGGAGGAAGAAGAAGAAGAAGAGGAGGAGGAAGAGGCGAAGAGGAAGGGCCGCCGCGCTTGCCTTTCCCGCCACCGCCGCTGCCATGGACGTGGAAGAGGCGTTCCTCCTGGTGGGCCAGATAGGGCCCTTCCAGGTCTGGCTGTGCGTCCTACTGGCGGCGCTGCTCCAGGTGAGAGTGGGGGCGGGAGGAAGGGGAGGAGGAGGAGGAGGCGTCGTCTCCCAGGGTGGGGAACATCAACCTCATCCCCAGAAAGCTCCTTTATTTGCTCTTCCTCCAGTGTGATGTAGGTCACCCTATACCAGCAAGGCCCCTCCACATAGAACAGGCTTCAGGGAAAGGATGAATGGATTCAAGCCTGACATAGAATCATAGAATCAAAGAGTTGGAAGAGACCTCATGGGCCATCCAGTCCAACCCCCTGCAAAGAAAGCAGGAATATTGCATTCAAAGCACCCCTGACAGATGGCCATCCAGCCTCTGCTTAAAAGCTTCCAAGGAAGGAGCCTCCACCACACTCTGGGGCAGAGAGTTCCACTGCTGAACGGCTCTCACAGTCAGGAAGTTCTTCCTCATGTTCAGATGGAATCTCCTCTCTTGTAGTTTGAAGCCTTGTTCCGCGTCCTAGTCGACAAGGAAGCAGAAAACAAGCTTGCTCCCTCCTCCCTGTGGCTTCCTCTCACGTATTTATACATGGCCATCATATCTCCTCCCAGCCTTCTCTTCTTCAGGCTAAACATGCCCAGTTCCCTAAGCCGCTCCTCGTAGGGCTTGTTCTCCAGACCATTGCAAATGGCAGCATCTAAAAACCGGTTGAAGGACATTTGAACTTTCCGAGGCATACAGTAAGACAGGGCTCTTTTGGCCACACGCTTTTAAAGCATGCATCATTTCGTGACACAGTAATTTGGTTCTATTAGCAGGCCGAAGTTAAGCCAACCCCTTGTAAGAGCTATGGTTGTTGTTGTTCATTCGTTCAGTCGTCTCCGACTCTTCATGACCTCATGGACCAGTCCACGGCAGAGCTCCCTGTCGGCCGTCACCACCCCCAGCTCCTTCAAGGTCAGTCCAGTCACTTCAAGGATGCCATCCATCCATCTTGCCCTTGGTCGGCCCCTCTTCCTTTTGCCTTCCACTTTCCCCAGCATAATTGTCTTCTCTAGGCTTTGCTGTCTCCTCATGATGTGGCCAAAGTACTTCAACTTTGTCTCTAGTATCCTTCCCTCCAATGAGCAGTCGGGCTTTATTTCCTGAAGTCTGGAATGGTTGGATCTTCTCACGGTCCAAGGCACTCTCAGAACTTTCCTCCAATTACTTATTTCGGGTTCTTATATCCCGCCCTTCTCACCCCGAACTGGACTCAGGGCAGCTAAGTTTGGTTCAGTTCCATCATTGGTAAGGTTCAGAATGTTTTTTGAGAAGATGGAATGAAAATTTAAGAAGAAATATCAGACAAACAGAATGGAACGAGATTTGGAAAAAGAGATTAAAATACACATATGCCTCCGATCTCAGGGAAAATTGGGTTAAAATGTCACTAAGGTGGTATCTGACCCCGAAAAAACTAGGAAAAATATATGAGAACACAAGCATGACTTGTTGGAAATGCAAGAAGAAAGAAGGCTCCTATTTCCACATGTGGTGGACCTGCGATAAAGCGAAAGATTACTGGAAGAAGATACAAAAAGAAATTCAAAATATGCTAAAAAATAAAAATACTAATGAAACCAGAGTTGTTCCTGCTAGGCATGTATGATAAGAATTTGGAAAAAGACAAAGATAAAATATTATTTTTAGCATTAACAGCCGCAAGGATGTGTTATGCTAAAAAATGGAGACAAACAGAAATGCCAGAAGAAGATGATTGAATAATAAAGATGCTAGAAGATCCAACCATTCCAGACTTCAGGAAATAAAGCCCGACTGCTCATTGGAGGGAAGAATAGTAGAGGCCAAGATGAAGTATTTTGGCCACATCATGAGGAGACAGCAAAGCCTAGAGAAGACAATTATGCTGGGGAAAGTGGAAGGCAAAAGGAAGAGGGGGCGACCAAGGGCAAGATGGATGGATGGCATCCTTGAAGTGACTGGACTGACCTTGAAGGAGCTGAGGATGGTGACAGCCGACAGGGAGCTCTGGCGTGGGCTGGTCCATGAAGTCACGAAGAGTTGGAAGTGACTGAACAAATAAACAACAACAATCCCAGCCTATATCTTTGGATAGCATAGGAAAAGGTTAACACCCCACATTGTTTCCTTCACTGTTTGTGCCCCTGTTCAGATTATTTCATTCCACTTTCTGTCCCTGTGATAATTGGATTTTGAAAAATTTGACTTGTAGAAACAAGGATCAGTGATAAAGCTTCAGTGGAGACCCCTTTCCCCCATGATAATAACTTTCAGGAGAGGGTTTCTGTTCTAAGGAGTAAAATTCTTTCACTTATTGTTGTCTCATTCACATTTTTATCTCTGAGTCATTTGTAGGTGAGATGTTTGTAACTCTGGGACTTCCTGATTTCACACAGACTCATTAGGTTCACACGACACACTGCAGATGACACACTAATATGTGAACAGGATTTACAGGTTGTCCTTGAACAAGGAAATCACAAAGGAAGACGGGGAAAAACCCTGAAATTAATGGTATTTACAAATGCCAGTCAATGGACTGTATTTCTTCAGTTGTTGGTGGTCGTGGTACTGAAATTAGGGCGTCTCTTGCAATCAAGGCATCTTACATAGCAATACATATTGTATTTGAGGTATGGACAAAGACAATGGCATCTTGGCATGCTATTAATATATGCAGTTACTTGTCCTTGTTAAATAGTCTGACTTCCCACCAGTCCCATTTTCGATTGACTGAGTAGAAGTAAAAATGAGAGGTTCATTTCATATTGGTGGAGAAGCTGGAAATATTCAAACAGTGCCATTTTGGCAAAATGTCTTGTGGAAGTGGGGCTGTCCCAACGAATAACTGGCCCCACCCACTGTGCTGGACACACATTGGACTTGGTTTTCTGCCAGGGATGGGAGCAGGGTGGCGGTGTGGAGGAGTTGTCCACCTCTCCGTTGCCATGGTCCGACCACTACCTGATTAGATTTAGGCTCACTGCGCCCCCTAACCTCCGCAAGGGTGGAGGACCCATTAGGATGGTCCGCCCCAGGAGGCTAATGGATCCGAGTGGATTCCTGACGGCTCTTGGGGAGTTTCCCGCCACCGCGGCAGGTGATCATGTCGAGGCCTTGGTCGCTCTCTGGAATGGGGAGATGACCAGGGCCATTGACAAGATCGCTCCGGAACGTCCCCTCTCGAGTAACCGAGCTAAACCAGCCCCTTGGTTCACTGAGGAGCTGGCAGCGATGAAGCGAAGGAAGAGGGTTCTAGAGAGCGTGTGGCGCTCAGACCCAAGCGAGTCAAACTGAACACGGTTTGTGTCCTTTTTAAGGGCATACGCCGCGGCAATAAAAGCCGCAAAGAAAACTTTCTTTGCGGCCACTATTGCGTCTGCAAAAAACCGTCCGGCGGAGCTGTTTCGGGTTGTCAGAGGTTTTTTAACTCCCTCCACTTCAGGTGGGAGCCCTGACAATTCGACAGCGCGCTGTGAAGCATTTGCTCGGTTCTTCGCAGACAAAGTCGCTTTGATCCGCTCTGGGCTGGACGCCACATTAGATGCAGTCTCTGTGGATGTGACACAAGCACCTGCTTGTCCGATTTTGTTGGATTCTTTTCAGTTTGTGAAACCCGAGGATGTGGACAAGATACTTGGAGGAATGAGACCCACCACGTCCATCCTAGACCCCTGCCCATCCTGGCTTCTGAAGGAGGCCAGAGGGGGATTGGCCGAGTGGGTAACGGTGGTGGTTAATGCCTCCCTTCGGGAGGGCAAGATTCCAGCGAGCCTAAAACAGGCTGTTATAAAGCCGCTGTTGAAGAAACCATCACTTGACCCCACTAAATTGGACAACTTTCGGCCTGTTTCCAATCTTCCCTTCTTGGGCAAAGTCATGGAAAGCGTGGTGGCCTCACAACTCCAGGTATTCTTGGGAGACACGGATTATCTGGATCCGGCACAGTCTGGTTTCAGACCGGGACATGGTACCGAGACGGTCTTGGTCGCCTTAGTGGATGATCTGCGCCGGGAGCTAGACAGGGGGAGTGTGTCCCTGTTGGTGCTCCTGGACCTCTCAGCGGCCTTCGATACCGTCGACCACGGTATTCTTCTGGGACGCCTTGCAGAGATGGGTCTTGGGGGCACTGCTCTGCAGTGGCTCCGGTCATTTCTGGAGGGTCGTACTCAGAAGGTGTTGCTGGGGGACACCTGTTCAGCGCCACAGCCGTTGACCTGTGGCGTTCCTCAGGGTTCCATCTTGTCCCCCTTGCTGTTTAACATCTACATGAAGCCGCTGGGTGAGATCATCCGGAGTTTCGGGGTGCGGTGTCACCTGTACGCAGATGATGTCCAACTCTGTCACTCCTTCCCACCTGCTACTAAGGAGGCCGTCGAAGTCCTGAACCGGTGCCTGGCCGCTGTAATGGTCTGGATGAGGGCGAACAAACTGAAACTAAATCCAGACAAGACAGAGGTACTCCTGGTCAGTCGCAAGGCCGAACAGGGTATAGGGTTACAGCCTGTGCTGGACGGGGTCGCACTCCCCTTGAAGGCGCAGGTTCGCAGCTTGGGTGTGACCCTGGACTCATCGTTGAGCCTGGACCCCCAGGTTTCAGCGGTGACCAGGGGAGCATTTGCACAGCTTAGGCTCGTGCGCCAGCTGCGCCCGTATCTTGGGAAGTCTGACTTGGCCACGGTGGTACACGCTTTGGTCACATCCCGCCTCGACTACTGCAACGCTCTCTACGTGGGGCTGCCCTTGAAGACGGCCCGGAAGCTGCAGCTAGTCCAACGCGCGGCAGCCATGTTGTTAACGGGAGCAGGACGCAGAGAGCATACAACGCCCCTGCTGTCCCAGCTCCACTGGCTGCCGATTCGCTACCGGGCCCAATTTAAGGTGCTGGTGTTATCCTACAAAGCCCTAAACGGTTCCGGCCCAAAATACCTTGCAGACCGCATCTCGGCCTACGAGCCCACGAGGGCCTTGAGATCATCCGGGGAGGCCCTTCTCTCGGTCCCGCCTGCCTCACAGGCACGTCTGGCGGGGACGAGAGAGCGGGCCTTCTCGGTGGTGGCCCCCCGGCTGTGGAACTCCCTCCCTGCTGATGTCAGACAGGCCCCCTCCCTCATGGCCTTTCGTAAGGGCCTGAAGACTTGGCTCTTCGAGCAGGCTTTCAACTAAGTGCTATGCTACGGGTAATGACAACCGGATTGAACTACGACGACGAGATTGACTATGATTCCATAAATATGACGCAGCGGATTTTTAGTATAAGTAGATGTATGTATTGTGATGTTAATTGTTGTTTGATTCTTTTGTAAAGTGTCCTTTTTGTACTGTACGCCGCCGCGAGTCGCCCTAGGGCTGAGAGCGGCGGCTAACAAATGCAAGAAATAAATAAAATAAATAAATAAATAAATAAGTGTCCTTGGCAATCTAAGGGAACTCATAGTAGAAAGAGAGGACATTTTGAAATACATTATAATGGAACTAGTGATGTTTGATATAGTAGAATTTAATGCTACAAATCTTGGTGAACTTCAGGAGGGCATGCTCTTCCCTCCCCTCTGGTTCACTTTTCCAACTAATTTGACTTCAGTGGGTTGTTGTAGGTTTTTTTGGGCTATATGGCCACGGGCATTCTCTCCTGACGTTTCGCCTGCATCTATGGCAAACATCCTCACTACCTCTGAGGATGTTTGCCATAGATGCAGGTGAAACGTCAGGAGAGAATGCCTCTAGAACATGGCCATATAGCCCGAAAAAACCTACAACAACCCAGTGATTCTGGCCATTAAAGGCTTCGACAATACAATTTGACTTCACCTTGTATTCCAAGTCAGAATCACAAACCATGATTTGTTTCTGGCTTATTTAAACAAACTTCCTCTTTAGTCATGTGACTCCCTTTACATTTGGCAGTAAAAGAGAAAAGTGGCGTCCAATCCAGACCTAAATAGCAGTTAGAGTTACACGCAAAAAGGATGTCTGTTATGTTTGTTGTACGAAGTGTTAATTGTGAATGTGATGTACTCTAATGGCAGGGTTACATTTGGGACCTTTGTGTTCTTTCTTTTCAGTCCTACAAGCTGATTGTCATTTCCCGTATGGATGGCTCTTCTTGGAATTTAAGTGTGTGTGGTAGAAATTTGGAATAAGATTGTGTCTGGGTGATTTAAAATTTACAGAAAATAAGTTAGTCCCCTGTAATACTTTGTTTTCTCTGCCAGGGTGTTTTCCCCGCAACTATTGATTAGTAATATAGAGGCCAAGTTATGAACAAGATAGATTCTGTAGGTGTGTTCTTAAGTTGAATTTGTAATTTAGGGATTGCCTGTACTTCATTCCTGCACCCCCTCCCCACCCCCAAATTTACTGTTAAACTGTAAGAAAGAATTGTACTTATGTGTCATAACTGGAAAGAGAAAGGCCAGGAAGAGTCAAAGGTGCTGAGATGTCACAAGGAAATGGAATCTTGTGCTGTTGAGAAGATAGGATCAAGGAAATTGGTTCCCCTGAAGAAAGTAGTTGTTTCTGGTATTGATATTGCTTCTATTTCTTATTGTTTCAGCTCTTCGTAGCTAGTGAAGCAGTTCTCATTGCAGTAGTGGGAGCAACACCGCCTTATCACTGGGATCTTGAAGGAATGTCAGTTAATCAAAGTCATAATAATGAGTCAATTAATAAAGAAAGAGCTTTTGGGAAGTGGCTTCTGACAGCCAATGGAAGTGAAGTTCAAAAACACATACACTTTAGCAGCAATTTTACATCAATAGCTTCTGAGGTAAGTTCACAAAATGAGTTCATACATGGTTATACTTAATCTCCTTAATGTTACGAAGCTCATAATTACAAATAGAGTAAAACACATTGAATGATTTACTAAATGTTAAATCACATTGATTTATTGGGTTTACTTTATTTAGGAGTAATTATTGTGTTTATCCTATAGGTAGCAGGATTTGGGGACAGTAAACATTACAAAATCTACAAAGTTACAACCAGCCATCCAGGTTTGCTAGGATTAGGGGAGTAAGCAACCCCCCCCCCCCCCCCAGAGTAGGAAAATTGAAAATAAAAACCCATTTTAAACTTGAGCACCTTTCTAGGAATATCTAGGTCCTCCAGTATGACTCTGTGGTCAGCTCCCACTGGAAGCTGACCACTGAGTTGTGCTGGAGGAGCTAGAGAAAGCATTTAAATCAAATCTATTAATAAATCTTCACATGTAGACCAGCTATAAAACTTTTATTGACTGAAATAATATGAAATAGCAAGCACTGTAAAGATCTCCCAGATTTCTACTAATGCTGCAGGCTGAGTCTAATTAGACATTCAAATAAAATTATGTTTGTGCCTTTTTGCACCCATGTAAAACCCAGTGTCTGATATCATGTGTACCAGGCAACCTTTGTTTTGTGCTTCCTGGGGACTCCCTTTCTCAGCATTTTGGCTAACAGGATCAGTTCCTATTGCCTTTTCCCATTGACTGAAACATAACTGATTGACACTGTTGATACTATAAGAGATTAATATGTGATAGATTGGCTTGTTTGATCAAATAGCATTGATACAATTAAAATAGCATCAATACCATTCTGTATAGTTTTTCATAATTTTGTAAAGATGAATAAGTAGAATATTTTTGGATTTTCAATATCCCTTGCTAACTAAAGGGCACTGAAGGAGATTGCATCTGATTAAGAGTTAGTTTTGTCCTGTTAAAATGAATATTTTGCTTTGAGGGAAAGCTTCTTTTTCTCTGCCTTCTAACTGATGATGTTTTTTCTCCCCCTAGTGGTTTTTAATTGGCAATACATCATACAAGATCAGTGCTGCCAGTTCGTTTTTCTTCAGTGGTGTATTTGTTGGAGTAATAACTTTTGGCCAACTCTCTGATCGGTTTGGACGGAAGAAAGTCTATCTTGTAGGTAAGCAGCAAAAGAAAGGAATTTAAAAAACCTAGTAACATGAATTTTGCTGAAGGCTTATGTAAAATCTAATTGGTTATACTTGCAAATACAGGAGAGACATCTTTGGGCTGAAGATCTCCTTTGGGCTAAAGGCTTCTGGCGTGTATCTTTTTCTAGAAAACCCTGTAGGGATAACATGGCAGCAATCTGCAACCTGGCTCATTTTTTGTTTGTTGTTGTTGTTGTTGGCAATTGCTGGTCATTCTTAAAAGCAAGATAACCCTGCTGGAAATTGTCATCAGACATGTTAAAATCGAATGATAATGATGATGATGATGATGATGTTTTATTTATATCCTGACCCCTCTCCCAGAAGGGACTCAGGGCAGCTTACAGCAAGTAGCAGTTAAAACAATACAAAAAGCAATAGTACATAGGTTAAATTAACATAACATAAGTTAAGAGATGGAACTTGATTTGGAGTCACCATCTTCAAAACTGGTTATTGTTTAGCAATTTCTCAAGATTGGTATTTTCACCCCTTTGAAAAACTCTCTCTCGGCTTATACTTGACTCAAGCCAGGTAGCGGAGCCTCGAGGCGAGTCTCAAAAGCCGGCTGACCTTCGCCTCCATGGAGCGGGCGGATGTGGAAGAGTACTGGTGGCAATGGAGTCCGCAGGCCAGGCTCCAATGTCTCCAGCCCATTGTTACTGCCACCCCACCTCCTCCCCTCAACCAGCTGGCCAGGGAGGAGGAGGCGGAGGACAAGTGGCGGCAGCAGCAGTGGAGATGGCAAGCAAAGCTCCAGTGCCTTCTCCACTACCGCGTCCCCTCCCCCTCCTCACAGCCAGCTGGCTAGGGAGGAGCAGGAGGCAGAGGATGAGTGGTGGCAGTGGCAGCGGAGCCCTCTAGTGAGGGTCTAGTGCCGCCACTGTGCCTGCCACTCCTCCCCCCCCCCCAGCTCGGCTAGCTGGCCAGGGAAGGAGGTGAAGGATGAGCAGTGGTTGCAGAGCCCACAAGTGTGGCTCTAGTGCTGCCATCATCACTACCACTGCTCCTGTCGCTCCACCCCTCCCCCCAGTCAGCTGGCTAGAGAGAAGGAGGACGAGGGGGGGGGGGCGAAGGGGTCAGCGGAGCCTTCAAGCAAAGCAGCATCAGGGTTTAGTGCATGCTTCTGACTGGCATGGCCAATTTCTAGGTCTATATGTTGCCACAGCTGCAGTAAAGGAAGATCTGCCGCCCCCAGGACGCCCAAAACCTTGCTGTCTATCTCTGTCAGTGGCCACTGTAGCCATTCTGTGGACCTTCTATTTATTATTATTATTTTATTGTTATTACAGATATTATTTTACTCAAATTATTATTATTATTATTATTATTACTACATTTATTATTACTGTTATTATTACATTTATTATTTTATTCTTTATTATTGTTACTACATTAATTTTAATCTATCATTGTTATTACATTTATTTTTTTCTCTATTTTTATTGGAAGGATACGTAAGCACACTTATTTATTTATTAATTATTTACAGTATTTATATTCTGCCTTTCTCACCCCGCAAGGGGCTTAGGGTGGATTACAATGTACACACATATGGCAAACATTCAATGCCAAAGACACACAACACATATAGATAGACAGTCAGAGGCTATTTAACTTTTCTGGCCACCAGGGGAGCTGTTGCTTTCATCGTCCATCTGTGACACTGATGAAGTACTTGCGCATTCCTCGCATGTTTTTGCTGGAGTGCTTTGATGGAGTCTTTTTTATGGCTTACATTGAAGAAGGTTAGAATAATAGTATAATCAGAGTTGGACAATCTTATCTTTAAATTACAGTGTTATGTAAATATTCAAAAACACTGATCCTACTGATGTCTCAATTAATGTAAATTTATTGGTATCTATTTTTACTTTGAAATTTACCAGTAGCTGCTGCATTTCCCACTCCTGGCTTATAGTCGAGTCGATAAGTTTTCCCAGTCTTTTGTGGTAAAACTAGGTTCCTCAGCTTATATTGGGGTCGGCTTATACTCGAGTATATACAGTAACTTTGGAAAAAATTATCTGCTCTTAGGAATACTTATAATGAAAAACTTTTTCTTTGCTTTCCAGGTTTTGGCCTTGACATCATCTTTGCTGCTGCTAATGGATTCTCTCCCTCCTATGAGTTTTTTGCAGTCTCGCGCTTCTTGGTGGGAGTAATGAATGGTGGGATGTCCCTGGTGGCTTTTGTCCTGCTGAATGAATGTGTGGGCACTGCTTACTGGGCTTTGGCAGGTACAGCTTTTGATTACCTTATGTCTATTTGTGATTCATTTGGCTCATTATATGCATGAGGGCTTTTTCATATTGTTATGAAATCAGTAGGTGCATTTGTCTGTACTTCATACACCCATGGTCTATGACAATGGTTCCCAACCTTTGGTCCTCCAGTTGTTTTGGACTTTCCAGCTGTTAGGAATTGTGATGGCTGAAGTTGGGAACCACTGATCCATGACATATAGTATGTCAGGTGCAGGACATTTTTTCTATATACATAAGAGGGGACATGATAGTCATCTTTAAATACTTGAAATAATGTTATATTGAAGGTGGAGCTAGCTTATTTTCTGCTGCTCTAGAGACCAAGACACTGATTTAAACATCAAGAAAAGGGACTTCACCTCAGTTTCCTGACAGCGAGAGATGTTTGATGGTGGAATGTGTTGCTGTCTGAGAGTGAGATGGAGTCTCCTTCTCTGGAGGGTTTTAAACAGAGACTGAGATGGCCATCTGTCAGGAGGGCTTGGATTGTGTCTTCCAGCATGGTAGAATGGTCATTGTGGTCTTTTCCAACTTTGGAATTCTATGCATGTTGTAAGGCAGAGTTTCTCAAACTGTGCTCCTCCAGATGTTTTGGACTTTGGCTCCCACAATTCCTTTTTTCAAAATATATATTTTAATTTTTATAAAATAAATCAATACATTTATAATACAGCAGACATATAATATCCAAAGCACTTAAACTTTTTTTCTCATTTATCTCATTATATTTACTGTAAAATTCACGCGCACACACATATATATTTTAGCTGGTAAGCTGGCTAGGATTTCTGAAAGCCAAAGTTCAAAACACCTGGAGGAGCAGTTTGAGAAACACTGTTATAAAGTGTTCTAATGAATCCAGACTTCCCACTATTTGTACACAGGGTCAAAAATATGATCTTGCAAAGTACATGATATATATGATATTATATTAAATAGTTCTGGGTTTTAAAAATTCTTTGTATGGACAGTAATGAAGCTCTGCAGATTCACATGTTAGCAGCTGAGCTCTTCAGTTTTTATATATTCAAAAATATCATCACTAGTTTTGGCCTCTGTCTGCTGATTCCAAGCAAAATGCATATGTAATAAACATTGTAATTTTATGAATATTCTTCCCATGATAAATGTGCCAATTATTTAGAAAGGGCATTTTAAAAAATGCCTGTTAAGTAAAAATTTTAAAAACGTCTGTTAAGTAAACATTTAAAAAATGTCTGTTAAGGTTGTAAGCTGCCTTGAGTCACCTTCGGGTTCAAGAAAGGTGGGATAGAAATATTGTAAATAAATAAACAAACAACAGTACTAATTGGCTAACTTGATATTTACTGGGAGGAAACAGCTTTTGTTTGCCATTTGGGCTCCAGTTAATTCACTAAGAAATTTAGTTGCCTTAATGCGTGGGAACCCTGCAAAAAAAAAAAAACAACAACTATATAAATAAAAATGTAATGTTCGTTTGTGGGATTAACAGAACTCAAAAACCACTGGACGAATTGACACCAAATTTGGGCAGAATACGCCTATCAGGCCAACGAGTGACCTTCAGTCAAAAATTGATTTTGTCATTTGGGAGTTGTAGTTGCTGGGATTTATAGTTAACCTATAATCAAAGGGCATTCTGAACTCCACTAACAATGGAATTGAACCAAACTTGGCATACGGGACTTCCAAGACTAACAGAAAACAGTAGAAGGGTTTGGTCAGCATTGACCTTGAATTTGGGAGTTGTAATTCACCTACATCCAGAGAGCACTTTGGACTCAAACAATGATGGATCTGGACCAAACTTGCCACGAATATTCCATATGCCCAAATATGAACACAGATGGAGTTTGGGGGAAATAGACCCTGACATTTGGGAGTTGTAGTTTCTGAGATGTATAGTTCACCTACAACCAAAGAGCATTCTGAACCCCACCAACGACAGAATTGGGCAAACTTCCCACACAGAACCTCAATGACCAACAGAAAATACTTAAGGCCATCCAGTCCAACTCCATTCACCGGGGCAAGAAAACATAATAAAAGCCCTCCTGACAAAGAGCCATCCAGCCATAGATATAGATAGATATATATGATTCACACACAGAGAGATATAGTATCATAGATTTAAAAGTATCATAGATTTTAAAGAAGAACAATTATATGTTGTATGTTCCAGAGTAAGCTAACCAGACAATCTCCACATCAACACTGACAAAGAAACAGCAAGAAATACTGTTTACCCACAAGCAGAAAGACATTACCTATATTAGAAATCAACACTTTCTCATTACTTTATTGTCCAGATCACTAGACTGGGCCACAGCAACGCGTGGCAGGGGACGGCTAGTTAAATATAAGAACGATTTTTAAGCCCCTTAAAATATGACTGTTTCTTTGTGCTCTATCCCAAAATACTTAAAAACAGCCAACTTTTGGTGCCTTCTAGATTTGTTGGGACAGTAATCCCATCTCACACATTACGCATACCCAGCATAGACATCCTCAGAGTGCAGCAGTTGTCATCCCCCACATCTGAAAGGTTTTAGGTTGGCAGAAGTCTAGTTTAAATTACAGTGAATCATTGAGCCTACCAGTTTTGGTTGTTATTGTGCAATGTAAGGTGCCAAAATAATGCATTGATTAACCCATGTTTTTGTTGCCCAACTCAGTCACACACTCCTGTCTCTTACTTCCCTTCCACACTGGAATCTCCTCTTCCTGTTGTCTTTGCACCTCTTTCTTTCTTTTTGCTTGGTTTCCTGCTATTTCCCTTTTTTCCAGCTTCCGTTCGTGCTCTATCTGTATTAATTTGGTCATTTGCTCCCTTTCACATTGCCTCTCATTCCAGTTTCTGGGTTCATTGTTCATCTGATCCAGCCCCCTTCTGGTTAATCTACCTTTCCCAACCACTCATTCAGCCTTCTCCAAACCAGGATCCAACATAATTGCTTTTGGAAGCATGACTTCGGTTGTTATTAGATATTTGTGACAAGATATCTTGATGAGTCAAGTATGCACTGTACACATGGGGAGAGGGACTTCTTCCAAAAATCTGTCATCTGGGTTGTACATTTTTTTTTCTTCTGCATACTTTTGGATTCACCCAAGCGTGCAGAAACCTCCCTCTCTATTGATAGGAGACATGTTCTTATAGAGATTGGCATGCTCTGTCTCCCTGAAGTTGACCATCTAGAAATGGAAATGCTATGCTTCTAAGCCTGAGAAAAATTCCAAAAATAGTTCTGAATTTGCCAGGTCAACATCATTTTAGATTAAAACCTTTGCAAGAATGGCAAATAATTCGGCAGAATATGGATATATTAGAAAAATTGTCTAGCACATGGCTATGTGTCTAATCAATTTACATTTCTAGTAATTTTATGGTAAGACTAGGAGGAGTTATTATCACTAAATTAATGGTCTGAGTATGTTGTCTGCGTTTCTCTCCAGTTCGTTTTCTTGAACAAAAACATGCGTAATCGGATCTTGCTTGGAATCAATTTAACATTCTATTATGTCTTTAAATAGCAATATCTATTTTTGCCTTTCACTACTCTTTATGTAAAATGCACTGCCCATAACAATTTATAGTATATGCAGTAAAATAGTATAAGCTCCTGTGGTCATCATTGTTTATCTTGTCCCCCACCCCAATTGATTAGCTGTATAAGCCTCCATCTTTTACATTTTTTGTTTTTGTTTTTTATTTGGATAGCCCTCCATGCTTAGCACTGTTCTTTGAAAGTACTTATGTTCAGAGACATTGTTAAATGGTCAGTAACATTTTCCCCTATCTGCCTTATATGTTAGGATCAATTGGTGGCCTGTTCTTTGCAGTGGGAATTGCCCAGTTTGCTTTGTTAGGATATCTCATTCGCTCCTGGAGAATGCTAGCAGTTGTGGTTAACCTGGAGGGATCAATAGTATTTCTCCTCTCTCTGTAAGTTATGCATCTTTTAATTGTTCTGGTAATATCTGTTAACAGGTTGAGAACTGCTGCATTGAATCATTCCTTCTTCTTTCACCCATGTTTAAAAAGTGCTTCTTCTTCCTCTCTATTTATAGTTTCTCAAGGGTTGGATATGGTTTTATTCTCTTTTTATAGCATTGGTCCTATGGACTCTTTCATTTTAATAGCCCTTCCTTCGTTTCTTGGTAATGTCTCCCTTAAAGTGTACTCTGAGAACTGGAAACACAATTCAAGATGTCGGTTTATCAGTGCTGGGTAGAAAGGGAATACTGCATCTGGAATTTTACAGGCACAATTCTGTTGACACAGTCTGTGGGTGACCTAGGCCCTGGGTGAAATCACTATTATCTTTTATCCATTATTCTCCCTAAATCTGCATTGGAAATATTGCTGTCTTCTCCATTTCATGCCATTTCTAGCCTTGTACATTTTGTGGTTCATTCTTGCTTTGTCCTTACTCATATTGCTTGTCCCAAACTCTGATGTTAGCAGCTGCATGCTATCAAAATTCCCATAATTTAAGTTGTGTATATATTGTGGCTTTTCTCTGCTGAATTAATAATCTGAAAGCTACTGTTTACGGATAGGTTTCTGGTTGACAGCAGTTAGCAGGAAGATAGACCCAGGCATTTAAGAACATTGTCTTTCATTTTTCTCCACTGCTTGAAGTGTTTCTAACATTTAATTTGCATATGAGCTTAGTTAAACACCTCGGTTCTTTGTCTGTACTGTAATTCTGGCTTTTCCTTATTGAGCCAGAATTACTTTTGAAACATTTATTCAGAACTCAGGAAAATATGAACGGGTTGCATGGGAGGAGTTGCATAGTAGCACTGAAGCTGCTGCCATCACTCTTAAACTGATATATTTACTTTTACCCTTGCAGTAATCAAAGAGGAAAATGTAAATCCTCCAAATGAAGCCTAGTTACTGGGTTCACATAACTCACAGTGTAGGATTGGCATGAGAAACACAAGCAAGTTCATCTTCTGCTTACCTCAGCCAAAAGGGTGATAAAATTGGAATGGAAACTTGGTGGTGGGTGTGCTGATGAAAGAAGATTGCATTTCAAATCCTCCAGCTGCTTCACACTGTTTAGAAATTAATTTGCTTTTGTGTACAATAAAGAAAGGGAAGGTGTATTTTTCCAGTTCCCTTTAAGCAAGGTGTTTAACTAAGCTCATATGCAAATTAAATGTTGGAAACACTTCAAGCAGTGGAGAAAAATGAAAGACAAGAAATTGCAGGAAAACAGGCTTGTGAAGTCATTTTAGTTCTTTAAGCCAGTCTCTGCCTTTGTTAGAACAATGGTGTAAATTAGCCTTTCATGTCTGCGTTGATGGCAAAAGCAGTGTGGGTATTAGCAACATTAGCGCTGGCCCTTTCCATGCCATAGTCTTTTGTATTGCTTGCCATTAACTGAAGATAGGTGTATGGTATGGTGCATAGACTCCAGCATACTCAATAGGGATTGCTTCCAGATAAGCATGAGTAGTGCAACCTAAGTTAGCTACAGATGTAAACATTTAAAACTGTCACAATTTTAAATTACTTTTGAGATTGTTGAAAAAAAAATTTTTTTTTCATGTCAGGAGCCACTTGAGAAACTGCAAGTTGCTTTTGGTGCAACTGCAAGTTGAAAAATAAACTAGAGGGGAAAAGGCAGAGAGGTAGTATTTGGAGCACAAATACAAAAACTTTGAACAGTAATTGCTAAATATATTGCAGAAACACAAGGTTGCATATTCATTATTAATTATACTATGATAATGTTTAATTATATGTAGTTGAATTGTGTCAGTGCCTAATGCTATCATTTTCTTGCATTTACATTGCTTTTTCAAAGTTGATGTCTAATATTCCCATGCTCCTCCTACCACTCTAGCACTTTTAACCCTGTACCCCACTGCGCTGGCCGGCCCAGTTTTATAGTGTCATGATGTATTGTTATTGTCGTTATTGCTTGCTTAACTTATTGATTTGCTATGTTTTCTACTGTTGTGTTGTTTTTACTGTATTGTGTTTTGAGTCTTCGGCCTGTGTAAGCCGCATCGAGTCCTCCGGGAGATGCTAGCGGGGTACAAATAAAGTTAATAATAATAATAATAATATAATATTTGCACATTCAAATTTATTTGAATATTTTGTAAAGCAGTTTCATTCTGCTTTACAAAGTCAGTTTGTATATATTTATTATATACTAGCTGTACCTGCCACACGTTGCTGTGGCCAAATTTTCCTCCTTTCTTTCTCTCCTTCCTTCCCTCCCTCCTCCCTTCCTTCCCTGTCTTCTTTTCTACCTTTCTCTGCTTTCTTCCTTCTCTACCTCTTTCTTTCCTTTCTTCCACACAGCCCTATATCCCAGAATATCAAGGTAGAAAATCCCTCAATATCTGCTTTGAACTGGGTTTTCTGAGTCCACACTCGGATAATGTGGGATTTTCTGTCTTGATATTCTGGGATAGAGGACTGCGTGGAAGGGCCCTGAGTCTACACTACCATATAATCCATGTGAAGGCTGGTAATGTGGGGTTTTTTTCCAGGTGTGTGGAAGGGGCCTTCAATACAAATGCAAGAGTTAACCTAAAAAACGGATCTTGTTCGTAGGTTGAAGACTGTCTGTAATTCTACAGTGGTGTCTTTTCCTTTCCCTTCTTAGAAGGCCACAAGTGCTATAAAATTGCCTTCACCAACACACAGCACTCTCCTGAGGCACTCTGTTGATGCTCAGGGGTGGCCTTGACCTGTCAGGCTCCTCCTCTTCCTCCTCCTCCTCCTACTCCTCCTCCTGCTGCTGCTGCTGCTGCTGCAAGGATTTCCTTTCTCTCTCAGTCATTTTATCTCTCTCTCTGTGGGGCTTAAGTGGCCTGCTTGCCTTCTTGCCTCTCTGCCAAGCAGGGATCCTTTTGGTGGTGACACCAAGCCCAGAAGGGGAAGGGATGGGAAGGGAAGGGGACGGAAGAGACCTCCAAGGGCCATCTAGTCCAGCCCCATCTACCATATGGGAGAAGCACAACCAAAGCAATCTGACAGATGGAAATTCAGACTTCGGTTAATAATAGTAATAATAGAATAGTAGGGTAGAAAGAGACCTCCAAAGGCCATCCAGTCCAGCCCCCTTCTGCTATAAGGGGCACAACCAAAGCACTCCTGACAGATGGCTATTCAGACTGGTTAATAATAGTAATAATAATAATAATAATAATAATAATAATAATAATAGAATCCTAGGATAGGAAAAGACCTCCAAGGGCCATCCAGTCCAGCCTCTTCTGCCATAAGGGATAAACATAATCAAACCACTCCTGACAGATGGCCAGCCTCAGCTTAATAATAATCTGTATCAGGCACATGAACACACACACCTTTACGGGCAAAGGGAGGGGGAGTGCTCAGTTTTGTGCAGCTGCTTAAGGCCCACGTCTCCCCAAACTGACTCCCTCCTGCACTGTTGGAGCTGGCAGTAATGTACACACCACTCTGCCCTCACTGCCAGTAGCACAGCAGCCCCCTGCAGGGCTCCCTCCTTCCTTCCCTCCCTCTGAGCAGCGGGACTTCTCCCTGCCTCCCTCCCTTCCGGCTGCTGCTTCTTTCAGGGATGAGGAAAAGCAAACGGGGGCGGGGAAAGCAAGTAGCCAGAGCAAGGAGGACTGTTTAGTCGAGGTGAGAGAGAGAGAGAGAGAGACAATGGAGGAGCTCTCCTGTGCGTGTGCACCCTCCCTACCCCTGCGCACATGCTCTGTGTTGTCCTCTACTTTTTAAAAAATTATTATTTCTTTTTGGTGGCTTCTTTTAATTTTTATGATTGTTGGTCATACCTAGGGGTATGAGGCATTTCGAGGCCAAATTTGGTGATATTTTGCCCTGTACTTTTTTCGTTTTTAACGTACTCATGATGCACAGAAGCTTTTTATATATTAAAGATTGCTTTTCTGTTATGTACCATAACCAAAATAAACCGTTTTTTTAAAGGTAGTATTTAACTAGCAATATTAAATAGTAAAATGTCACAGACATCACCCATAAACTGTGTTTTTTTCTTCCTTAGATTCATTCCAGAGTCACCTCGTTGGTTGTACTCACAAGGTCAACTGAATAAAGCAGAAGATTCCCTCTACCTCATTGCAAAGAGGAATCGAAAGCCAAAGTGCACTTTTTCACTTAAGCTGCCAGCTGAACGGAGCCATAGAGTGGCTGCTAGCATTCTTGACCTTTTCCGATACAAGATCCTTTTGGGACGTACACTGATCATGATGTTCATCTGGTACTTGAACTCCCTTGAGATTGAAAATGCAGCTTACACTGCTATTTAAATATAGGGTTGTCATGTTTTTCAGACACAAATGCATCTTAACTCTCTCCGATGCCTGCTTATCTTAAGATTGCCAGTAGACATAAGGCAGCCTATAGAAACCCTGTCTCAAGTCTTGTGAGAGCAGGATTTCTCCTGACAAGTCCCGGCTTCAGCAACATCGGAGGTTTTGAGAAAACTGCATATCATTCTTGATGTCAGACTGTAGCATTTGGTACAGCAAAATGGCTTCAGATGGGAATGAAGCCCCTGTTACAAGTGCAGGCATCTCAGACTTCATGGTATTCTCTTGAGAGGTGAATGACAAAGAACCATGTGAGCATATTTTGGGAATGCGCTGTCCAACTGCCCAGAAAGAAGAAAGGAAGGAGGTGTCATACCAGCTATAACTTAATTTTTGCTTTTTCTTCTTCTGTTCAACTTGCAGAACTAATGCTCATGTGACACATCTCAGATAGGCAGTATCATGTGTTATAACACCAGTGTAACACTAGTTACTTCCTCAGCAGTTGTAACATAGTTATAGCTTGTTTCTTTCACACCACCTTTGAACTTCTGTTCAAGATCATATTAATGGAAGCAGGATTTTTATATTGACCATTAGAGACTAATCTTGACCAAATTTTAATACCCCAAATCACTGCATTTTTCAGGTGGTGGAATAAAACTGAGCACATTTTTAGTTTTTATTATAGCCTCATAAAAACCAAAAAGGTGTGGCTTGTGGTTTGTAGGTCAGATCGGAATATTTTTTCTATTACCTTCCCAAAAGAAGCAAATATCGAGGCAAAGTTATCTGGAGAGAAGGTGGTCAGTGCAGGCATTTAGAGAGCAGCTTCACACTGCAGTTAAGGAGGAAATACAAAAGTGCCATTGAAGAGCATTTTATATGCCCTTAGCCTGTTGACTGTGCTGGTCTGCTCAGTTTCCATCTGCCATTTAGATTAACAGGGATCGTCCCTATGTGAATGGCGAGCTTCTGAAAGGTTATGCATGACAATAATTTGAGAGAATGGTTCGTGCACCAGGTGCTAGAATTTGATTATCCTGTTTGTATCACTCTCACTTCATGCATTGGTTATTCTGATGTAGGGGTGGAGGCAATGGGTTTCATCTTTTGGAATTCATAATACCATTGTCTGCTTTTAAGGTAATGTTTACTCTGTAGACTTGCAACTAGAAGAGCCCACTTTTCATGTTACATCTCTTCCTTCTGCAGGTTTGTATGCAGCTTGGTTTATTATGGTCTTACTCTCAATGTGGGTGATTTGGGTGGCAGCCTCTATGCTAACCTGGCTCTTTCTGGGCTAATAGAAATTCCTGCATACCCCCTCTGTATCTACTTGATCAACCAGAAATGGTGAGTGTTGAGTGCCAGTAAGACCTTCTATATACTTTAGTAACTGTTCTCATTGAAGCGTTAGCTTTTTTTGCTATAGATGCTGGATTTGAATCCAGCATAGAAGGGAGTAGACAAAATCTACATTTATTTCACTTGCATGTGTGAGGTGCTTGCATTTTCTTTTGAATGCAACTTATTTTGATTTTCAGAAAGAATAATAACAACTTTATTTTTATACCCCGCCTCCATCTCCCTGAAGGGACTCGGGGCGGCTTACAAAGGGGCTTGTACAAGGATTACAAGTGAAAACAGACACAGTAAAATACAATCAATAACAACAAGTAATAAAAAAACATTAAAATCAATTAACATCATAAAACAATACCCTGGCTGGCCAACAAATTGAAGCTGGGTTCAGACTCAGAGTAAGTGCAATGATTCCTTGATAAAGCCGAGGGAAAGTGCAATAGTCAAAGGGCTGGGTTGCCAGGATAATGCCCTTGTCATAATAATAATTATAATTATAATTATAAAACTTTATTTATACCCCGCCACCATCTCCCCAAGGGGCTCGGAGCAGCTTACATGAGGCCAAGCCCAACAGTACAATAAACAAAAGCAATAAACAAAAGCAATAAATACAATACAATTAAAATAAATCGCATATAAACAATAACCAATAAACAGTAACACACAAGTACGTACGTTTGTTTGTATTGTCTTTCTTTTCACCAATGCACTTCTCTTCTATTAGCTCCTCTACGAGCAAAATATTCCAAATAAAATTTTTTTTAAAAAAAAGGGCAGCCCCACGTAGAGTGCAAAAGGAGAGCGCATACAAGACTACAAAATTATCATGGGCCTGAGTGAGAAAACGTGTTCCAAAGCATAGGTGGGAATTCTGTGGCTTTCAAAATGTTACTGAACCACAGCTGTTCCTCCACATGTAGTTATGCAAAACAATCAGTATTCACAAATTGACACTTTCATAATTTTATTCCAATATTATTCTATATGTTTTCTTGTATGATATCAGTCATGTGCAATTTGCACGATGACAACAAGTGATATAATCAATTGGTTCTCAAGCTTTGGCTCTATTGGTGTTTTGAACTTCAGTTCTGGATTCTTTGTCATCAACATTGCTGGATGGGGCTTCTAAGTGCCAAGGGGTAGAATACCTATAAGTCCACAGTTTGAGAACGTACTGACCGAAAGGTTGACGCTTTGAATCTGGGGAGCAGGGTGAGCTCCCGCTATTAGGCCCAGCTTCTGCCAACCTAGCAGTTCGGAAATATGCAAAATATGAGTAGATCAGTAGGTACTACTTTGGCGGGAAGATAACAGTGCTCCATGCAGTCATGCCGGTCACACAACTTTGGAGGTGTCTATGGACAACACCAGCTCTTTGACATAAAAAGAAAATGAATGTATGAAAATTAATTCATTTCAATCTGAAATCTCCTTTTGAAATTTATTGTTGAAGAAGGTTAATTCACATACAACAGTTCAAGCTTTCTTCGTTGTAGGAGGTTGCAAGCAAAAGTGTAAAGCCTGTTAATAATTTGAACCCTCTTTGTTATTGGCAAATTTATGAATCCCTCCTAATTTCTGGACCAGTCAACCTTCCTACGAGTGTTAGAGATTCTAAAGTCATAGATGTTTTAGGTTTTTAAAATCTAAAACCAAAAAAAGGAAGGAAACAGTATGTGATTAATACAGAAGGATTGGCTTGCTGTACTATAACCCATGATGCAAAGACAACCTGTTTTATTTTCTTCTCACAGGGCATTTTCATTATTTCTTTTCTTTCTGGCTTTTTAGGTTTGGCCGGAAGCGGACGCTTGCCACATTTTTGTTCCTGGGTGGGCTGGCCTCTATTGTTGTTATGTTTCTTCCGGAAAAAAAAGGTAATCATATTCTAAGTGTTGAGAGCAGTCATTCTCATAGATAGATGGATGGCTGGACAGACTGCCTCTGACGATTTGACCCATAAGCCCAAGAAGTGTGTCTGCAGCTCTTCCTTATGACATCTGCATGTAGAAAATTCAAAACTTCTTCATACATGTTGTCTTTTTTAGGAATTACTGTAGAGTTGTGCGCTTGTAGCAAAACTCATGTTTAGGACATAGGCCTTACGTTTCAATCCTGCTCAACATGTATAAAATCTATTTTTCTTTTGCAATTCTTTAATGCACATGGATTTTGTTGCCACTATACCTATTTGTTTTTATTACATTGTAAATTCTGTGGCTAGTTAATGGAAAGTTGCATGGTATGTTTGTATTGAAACTAGGAGCTGAAGACGTTCAGTTTGTCTTTTGGCTAAAAATTTCTCTTTTCTTCCTTTTTGGCAGTGTTAGGGCACTATGAAAATCTCAGGTTTGCTTTCAGGCCAAGGCAGTGCTGGCGGAGGTGGATCAAATACATTCTATTGGGGCAAAGGCGGTTTTGATGGCCAACTCAGCCACATTCTTCTCAGCTTGAGTCATTTGGTACAGTTTAGCCCCTAGGGTAAGGAATCAGGCTGGCAACTTTTGTCGAAGCATAGTTAGCATAGTTCCCAGTGACCTGATAGAGCTGAGCATTTTGAGTGTGTGCTATGAAGAGCCACTTGGACTACTTTTTTACTGTGGTGTCTGCTGTGATAGGAGAGTTGCCCGCAGGTCTCCTTGAGGCAACTGCTTCATCCTGGGGAATTAGTAAAGTGGGAGTGATTCAGTAGCAAATGAGCGAATGGCTGGTGGCCCTTCCAGTGTGGTTTATTGTCCCCATTAAGATATGAGGAGTAAAATCTTCCTTCGAGCATCTCTTTACAGTGGAATATATATAAATGGATTCCTTTTACAGAGACAGGTTTAAGGAATCAGTAAAATTAAAAACATTAAAAATGGTTTCATATATGTAGATCTTCATTTTAGTTATATGTACGGTATATAATGTACCTCATTTTATCTGCTATACTTCCTGTCCATTTTTCATTCTTGTAGTCAGCTTATTCGATGAAGGAAACAATTGCAGTTGTAGCGGAAGACATGAGCATCTTTTTTCTTGTTCTGCTGTTCATCTCTTCTTGGACGTGTGAGAGAAATGCTTTGGCTTTGGCTAAACCTCTGCCGATTTCTTTCTGTGGTTACATGCTGTGTTGCTACAACTACAAATTTTCCTTCACAATTCCAGTTCAGTAGTAAAAAAGTTTTGCTGTTTATATAAAACATGTTTTGCTCAAACCAGGAAGTGTGGCTTTCTTGAAGTACTCACTCACGATGAAAAAATAAAACTTTATCTGCATGTGTGCACGCACACATATGTGCATTCATGTGCAGGATGGTCACTTCAGCCCTTGCTTGAAGTCTGAAGTAATAGAGTTATGCAGTCTGGCTACATTATTGGGTCATTGATTAGCAAGTTAACCAGTTAGCCCTTTGTGGGCTTGGACTTCATTCTTCTCATTCATTGTAAGGTTCACAATATTCATTCTTTGCATAGAATGGTTTTTGATAAGTATATTTCAAGAAAAGTAAACATTTCTGTTATTTAGAATTTTCTTAGCATTTTATGATAACTAGGATCGATCAGGTTGTGTCTCATATTTCATGTGCAGTTTATATTTGAATACATTGTGTATTTTATTTTATTTATTTATTATGGAGATTTCTATGCCACCTTTCTCCAGGACATGCCCAAGGTGGCTCACATCATAATAAAAATATACATAGAAATAATTAGAAGACGTAACTAAACAAGTATTAGAGGTTCAAAAATCCTTTAAAACGTTCCATATTATTAAACATTCAGAGCTAAAATCAGTCTAAAATTCTCATTATAACATTTTGGCCTGTTTGTCATTGTGCTTGTGCTTATTGTAAATTTTACATTGTTATGTATTCACATATTTATGTAACTATGATGTTGTTTATTGTTTGTGTTTTTGGTCTGCATTTTTGGTTTTTCTTTATTGTAATTGTTGTTTGGGCTTTTGCCGCATGTAAGCTGCTCCGAGTTCCCATCGGGGAGATGGTGGCGGGGTATAAATATTATTATTATTATTATTACTATTATTTGTTTTTTAAACCAAATTAAACCATTCCTATTTAAGCACAACACGAAATACATATTTCTTCCTATTTCTAAAAAATGTTTACATCTTTCTTTGAATGTCCAAGGTGAATTGTTTAGGAGTTTTGCTTAGTTGAACATTTATTGGAATGGTATTGTATGCCATATTTAATTCAGATTAGCTCCTTGGCAGCCAAAAACAGATTCTAAATACAAAATTGAAAACGGTCCCCCAAACAACCTACCTCACAGTCCTCTGGTCAAAGTTCTAGGGACCCTGACTTGAGTGCTACATTTGCAGCTCTGGGCTTCATCTGGCAGGCTCTTGGGCAAGTAAACTCCCTCCAGCTGCTTTAGTTGAAGGGTGGGCCAAAATGGCTTATGTCTTGCCATCATGTTGACCACAGGAGCAGTCTATCCAATTCAAGGAGGCCATGTTTAATTGCAAGGGAGTATTTACAAGAATTATATCTTTTCCCTACAGATACAGGAATCTTTGCATTTGTGAACAGTCGCTCGTTATCTTTACTCGGGAAACTGACAATCAGTGCAGCATTTAACATTGTTTATATCTACACATCTGAACTCTATCCTACAGTGCTACGGTAAGGCAGACATTGTTATGGTGGATTTTATTGTCTGTAGTTATCCTTACCTCCCCCTTCTTTGGAGGCATTGATCCTTTAAAAAAAAGGACCCCATTCTCAGATTGGGCTACAAGAAATCTGTCAGATTACTTCTGTAAATCCTAGAATCACAGAGTTGGAAGAGATCCCAAAGACCATCCAATCTAACCCCATTCTGCCATGCAGGAATACACAGTCAAAGTACTCCCGGCTGATGGTTATTCATCCTCTGTTTAAAAACTTCTGGGAAAGGAGACCATCAACATCCGAGGAAGCATATTTCACTGCTGAACAGCTCTTACCATTAGGAAGTTCTTCCTAATGTGGATTTTTCTCTCTGCAATTTGAATTCATTGCTTTCTGTCTTAGTTTCCAGAGCAGCAGAAAACAGGTTTGCTCCCTTCTCAATATGAGGTGATCATTTTACCTCTTAACCTTCTCTTCTCCAGTATCTTGGGGGGCGGGGGGGGGGGGGGCGGTTATGACTTCCCCAGGAATCCATACTTCTCTTGAAAATGTGTTTTTAAAATCATCACAGAAAATTTTCAGAGATATTAAAGCAGGACCCTATGCCTTGCTTTAGATGAAAATTGCCATTTTAGAGGTTTTTGGAATCACATCTTTGCCTTACTGGAACAGTTTTTTTCAGGTAGCTCTATGGCTCATAAAAACTAATGGGGCACTTCATGTCTCCAAAAGAATGGGAGCTGCCTGTTGGTGTTATACAAGATCGGTGGTCTTCGTTGTTTTTTATAGGAATCACTTGGAGGGGGGAGCTTGGCTGGAAGTATTTTTGGTATTCTTTTCCCTTGAGACTTACAAAGTGTCCAAGCAAGGCCTCTTTCTGTGAAAGATGTTGCCATCCAGGCAAATACGGTAATGCTGCACTGTAATATGTACGGTGTTAGAAAGTGTCCCAGTGCAAGTCTAGCTTGAGCCTCCTTTCTTTTTCTCTTATTCCTTCCCTTACAACAGAACTTTCCAGACTGTGTGTCAGGACATACTAATTTGTATGTCCGCCCGCCCCCGCCGCCAGTCAAACTCCCTTCAGCCAGACAGCAAGACACAGTCAAAGCCCTTCCAACAGATATCCATCCAGCTTCAGTTCAAAAATGTTCAAAGAGGAGACTCCACTAGTGCCCAGGAAGTCTATGTTTTACTAGGGTTCAAGGAGACCCCCAAAGGACATCTAGTAACATCCCCTTCAACCAGGCACGAGACATAATCAAAGCATCTGTGGGTGGCCATCCAGAGAGATTTAATTAGTACAGGAGTGGAGTGCTGGTGCTGTTCAAGTGTAGGTAGAGTTATAATTTTTGTAATTAGGTACTACCACTAAAACATATAAGTCTAATTTAGAAAAGATATTGTGTTTACAATGATATTTGTGATTAACTGCATGGAGGAAACTATTTAAGAATCAACTGTATTAAAGGAAGTGTAAAAGAAAAAAATCCAGACCTCATTTATGCAGTAAAGATTATATGAAACTTATATATATTATATATTATACATTCTAGACTAGGGGTCCTCAAATTAAGGCCCGGGGGCCGGATATGGCCCTTCAAGGTCATTTATCCGGCCCTCGCTCAGGGTCAAC
Organism: Anolis sagrei; assembly: GCF_037176765.1. Classification (NCBI taxonomy): domain Eukaryota; kingdom Metazoa; phylum Chordata; class Lepidosauria; order Squamata; family Anolidae; genus Anolis; species Anolis sagrei. Next base: position 166,420,745 of record NC_090022.1, on the reverse strand, counting down.
CTCTGTAACGACTCAAAAGCACTCAACAACAACAGCAACAATTCTATATCATCAGCCAAAAGCAGGCCCACACTTCCCATTGAAATACTAATAAATTTATATTTGTTAACATTGTTATTCATTTTAACTATTGTATTGCATTTAAGTGTTTTTGCACTACAAATAAGATATGTGCAGTGTGTATAGGAATTCATTCATGTTTTTTTTCAAATTTTAACCCAGCCCTCCAACAGTTTGAGGGACTGTGACCTGGCCCTCTGTTTAAAAAGTTTGTAGACCCCTTTTCTAGAAAATATATATTGATTGTAATTGCTGTTTTAATGTTTTACTGTAATATGAATTATGATGTTTTATTGATTGTCTGTGATATTTGGTTGGAAACCGGCCTGAGTCCCTCAAGAGAGGTGAGAAGGCCGGTATATAAAACTTTTAAATAAATAAAATAAATAAATATTGTATGAAATACTTATAAGGAGTTGGCTTAACTTTTGGCTTACTAGTAAAACTGAATTACTGTGTCGCGAAAGGATGCGTCACCAACATGAAAGGTTTGGAGAGCTCAGCCCTTCAACACCCATCCAGTGCACCACTGGAACAGTTCAGTCACATTACTCTTGCCTTTTGGACTCCTCGTCTGCCATGGCTTATATACCCACAATTCAAACATTCCTCTAATCGTCTGCCTCCCCAACCATGGCATGTCTTCCTAACAAAGAGCCTTTCCCCAAAGCTCAAGTAAAGTGACTTATTCTCCACTAAAGCAGACAAGGCAGGATAAAGGACCATTGGCTGAGACTAAAAATTATAAGGCTGAGAAGTGGGGACACTGCACTATATATATGGTTGGGGAGTCCTATGTACGAAAATTATTCCCTTAATTGCGACTATATTGTCCTTTTTTTCCTCTTCACAGGAATGTTGGAATGGGAACCTGCTCTATGTTCTCCCGAGTTGGTGGGATCATTGCTCCTTTTGTTCCAGCTCTGGTTTGTGCCATTTTTCTTTGTTCCCATCCCACTCTTGAGAAGAGACAAGGCCCCCTTTGGTGGCTGGACAGACTGCAGGACAAAACATTAGCCTTTAGTTAGTCACCTTTTTCGTGTTTATGAGGATCTTGGAACCCCAAATGAAGCTCAGAAATGTTTGTTGATGAGTCTAGCAGAGGCTTGGAGCCATTTCCAAATGCTAGTAAGAAGTTTTTTCAGTATCAGTAGGTGCCCATTGGCACCATCTGATATACTCACTACTTTAATCTAACTGTACATAGAAGTCATCTTGAAATCTGAAAGCAGCTTCCCTCTGAGGGAGGCAGGTGCTTAACTGAATCACCTGCCGGTGTAGAACTATGAGTGTGCTATTCCTCACCCCCAATTCAGTAGCAGGATTCAGTGACTCTTCACATATTTTTCTGTAAAAGAGAGCTAAGTGATGCTTTTCTAGAAATGTAGCCCCAGGCCTGAGGGCCATATGTCCAGTCTTCCCCTTGTGACCAAACCACTCTGAGGTCTAAGCAATAAGATTGTAATCAGCTCCCTTTAGACCTTAGTGTCTCAGACTTGGTGGTCATGCCACCAAGAGGATCCTGACAGGTTTTGAAATTGGAGTCTTATTGGTGGGGATGTTAGTCAGAGGGAGTCAGCCTCAAAACACTGGAAGTGTCCTTTGGATATGTATTAGAGCAGCACTTTCTCGTACTTTGGACAGTAAATTCCAAGTTTATTTCAATGTACCCAGTAAATAGCCAGTCTTATGGAGAGCTAAGCAGCTCAATCTAGGTGTAATTTTTTAAATTTGTTCTGAGGAAAGTGTCAATTCATACCAAATGCAAGTTTTATAGTGCTGCAAGAGTGAGAATACAAAGGGAGCTAAAATTTAATCCCAGCATTTTAGATAGCATTCTGTGTTGTGAAGTACTGCTTTTTTTCTTTTTTGCAAAATTGCCATTGCTAGAGAATACATCTCTTAATGTAGTTTTTCTCATTTGTCTTACATCCATGTCATCATATCCCCCTAGCAATCTGGCCAATCCTGAAATTATTGTTAATATGTCATAAGTACTTTTTAAAAACATTAAATAGGTTCTTTTATTCCGCTTTTAGTGAGACAGGTTGCATTAGGCACTTTCAGAGAAAAAGTAGGCACAGACTCCAGTACTGGGTTTTATAATAATTATATTGGTTACATAGACAAAGAAAGAATATTGCATCAATGTTTACACATATACTCTAACAATCAATCATTCATTCATCATTCATCAAGCATTCTTACCATTCTTCTTATTGAAGATGATCAGCTTCTTGAGAGGAGGCGATGGTGTTCAGAAATGGTGTTCAGTTGGTCTGGCACACTCTCTCTGAGAGAAAAGGGTCCTTTTATGTAGTATTTTCTGTTGATGTGGTTCTGAATGTTGTAAATTACTGACAGACAGATTCCATCAGTTCCTGGACAGATGTTGATTTTGTTTAATTGGCTTTCCTTATCAAGGAGGCTTGTAAACATTTCTGTAAGGAGCCACAGTGTTGACTTCCTTACTTAAAAGAACCATTGTCTTTGGCAATGTAAAGAAGTTGTTTTTCCACCAAGAGTTTATCAAGTCAGAATGTCAACAGTTAATCATTTGTCTCAAATCTCATCAGCAATTTTTAATTACTCCATCGGTTCTTTGCCTCTGTCTTGTAGTTTTCCAGGCCTCATTCCTTAGAATGGTATCTTCAGCCCAATTGGGCCACATTCGTACACCTTTCATACAATCTCACTCAAACCATACAGCATATTTTATCATGACGTATTCCTTGCACTTTCATCTGTAAGTGCATCATTTTGTATACATGATATTTCTTCAATTTTAAGACATGTCCTAATTTCAATACAACCACTACCATAAAAAATACATAAAATACACATGCAATTCTAAGACACCCCATTTTAGAGGTGTTTATATAGCAAAAAAGTGCATCTTAGAATTGAAGTACAATACAACATTTTGTACTAACTCCTAGACAAATTAATGTGTTCTCAGGGCAAAGCTTGAGAAGATGAGATAAGTGTTCATTTGAACTACCACGCTATTAAGTAATACTGTTCACTGCCTCACTATTCTGTAACCGACCCAACATGTGCTATGGCAGTATAAAACAGCTAGTAAAGAGCTATGTGTATAAAAGTCCTGTAGCTAAGGTTGTGGGATCCCAGCTGATATTAGATATTTGTGTGTGTTGATTTTTTTACAGAAATCTTTGCAGTCATACCTGCCATATATTGTTTTTGGAGTGGCAGGCTTGTTGGCTGGTTTTCTGAGTCTACTACTGCCAGAAACTCTAAATAGCCCTCTACTGGAGACAATATTTGACCTCCAGGTTTGTTCATATCAGAGACTGGGTGATGAAGCCACGTCACTTCAGGAATTGAAAGGCTTACAGGTATGTTTACTTTCTGATCACCTCTTGTTGTAGTAGAGAGAGATAAAGGAGACCATGAAATAGGTCTGCCACCACTTAACCATCAGAACAAGTGGGACTGCCCAGATCTCCATGCTGATAATGGAGGAAGCAAAAGTGAGTGGTAGAAATAGCTTTGGCTGTCATTTTGTTAAAGGTCATAGTCATAAAGATTTTGATAGGTGAGGGATGCCTCTAGCACTGAGTAAGTTTCGTGCCTATCTTCCTAAACTGGGTTCACTGAAATGCAGCCCTTGGGGGCTTTTAGTATCTTGTAAGTTAGATGTCTTATTGTTGACCATATTTTAAATGTATTTGTTTACTGATTAGCCATTCTATGTTTTTATTTTGATATTTAATTTTAGTTGGTTAGTATAAATCTGTTATTATTTTGTATTATGTTTTGTTGCCGTAATGTTTTGGTATATGTCAGGCATTGAATGTTTGCCTCTGTGTGTGTAAACCGCCCTGAGTTCTCCTAGGAAGATAGAGCAGTCTAAAAAAAGTTTATTATTGTTGTAAAGGTATGAGTGTTTGTCCCAAATACAATTAAAATTACAAATAACAGAATGACATTTTGCAAAAAAATTCTTGATCTCGGTTCTATAGTTGCTGCTATAGTTTAATGTAATCCACATACGGTAGGTGAATGATAGGAGCAGAACTATTAAAGGTTGCCTTTGTCTTCTCCTGCCATATGTAAATTGATGAAAAGCAGTGCAATGCAGTAATTAATCGTATAAAAACGTGTATTCTAAACCTGATAAAGAATATCTTTCTCAGAATCTCATTTTTGTTTCAGTGCGGCCAAGATTCAGCTGGGAGTGAAAGTGAGGATGAAGAATTTTATGATGCTGATGAAGAGACACAAATGATAAAATGATGGATAAAACTCTTCTGCTAAATAGTAATGTCCTCTTTGAAGCATTGTCCAACTTTATTTACAAACACAAAAACAGCAATCCGTGGAGCGTAGAAATACAATCTCTTTGTTTAAGGCAAAAAATAAGACGTGATTCAAAATGGTGGCAATAGGGCAACTGCCACTAAGGACTTTTTCAAGAAATTGATCGTTTTGATTTTGTAATAAGTAAAAAGCTACACAGAATGGATCCAATGTACGGCTAGATATCTTTGGTTGTATTAATAGGGGGTAGTTTTGTTTTGTTTTGTTTGTTTGTTTTTTCAGATAGCACTTGGGTTTTATTTTAACCTTAAAAAAATTCTGGGGGCATTATTAATTTTTTGATGGGAGCAGACATTGTGAATGCAGTGTAGAATTTTCATCTTGGAGTGATTTGTGTTGAATGGACCAAATCTGATATTTGCACTCCTAACCTTGGCTCTGTGAGTATATAATTTTTTACCAGCTCATAAACCAATAAGTGTGCTGCAGAGAAGAGAGAGATCCTGATTTTTAAATTCACAGTAATTGTGCATCCAACTTCATTTTTGTGTTAACTAGGTGCCCTTGACAAGAGTCCTGATCTCTGTTGACTTACTGTGTTGAAAATACTGGTACTCTGCATTTTCTTTTCATGCTTTACAACTCAGTTTCACACTTTACAACTCGGTTTAATCAAGACCGACACTCTCACATTTACACAGAATACATTTTCTTCAAAAGATATTACTATTTGTGTTGGCAGAGAGTTCATCTGTTCTATTAGAAGAAAGGCATTTTCTTCTATGCTACTTTTGTATGTGTTGTTTTGTATGTCTTGTTCCTTTTCTTCTCCAGTATTTTAAATGGGAGAAGAGATCTGAAGCCAGACAGTAGAGAAAATACATTTCTGACTTCATTATCATACCAATGAGACATGCATAGCAAAGCAGAGTGGGACATGATCTATCTGTTGTTCCCATGACATAACTTCATTGAATTGGATCCACTATTTCCAGTGACAAATTATATAGTATACAGACAATTCCTGAGTTGCAATCTGACTTACATATGACATTTCTCTACTGTCCTAGGGTGAGACAATAAGATGTGAAAGAAAACCTATCCCTAGAAATGGAAATTCACTCCTGGAAGAGCTACTTACTTACTTAGTCGATCCCTCGTAGTCCAAGGATGATGGTCCTCCAAGTTCGGTGTCCTGGCGGTGGGTTCGTAGGTGACTGTGGAGCCCTATTCTTGACCTGCATCTTCTTCTGCAGTGAGGGCATTGGTTTCCAGGTGGAAGGCAATCTCGGAAGGCTTGATGCACCTTCCTCTTGGCACGTTTCTCTCTTTCCCTCTCCATTCGTGCCTCTTTAAATTCTGCAGCACTGGTGGTCACAGCTGACCTCCAGCTGGAGCGCTCAAGGGCCAGGGCTTCCCAGTTCTCAGTGTCTATACCAGAGTTTTTAAGGTTAGCTTTGAGCCCATCTTTTAAATCTCTTTTCCTGTCCACCAACATTACGTTTTCCATTCTTGAGTTCAGAGTAGAGCAACTGCTTTGGGAGACGGTGGTCGGGCATCCGGACAACGTGGCCGGTCCAGCAGAGTTGATGGCGGAGGACCATCACTTCAATGCTGGTGGACTTTGCTCCTTCCAGCACACTGACGTTCATCCACCTGTTTTCCCAAGAGATTTGCAGGATTTTCCGGAGGCAGCGCTGATGGAATCGTTCTAGGAGTTGCATGTGACGTCTGTAGACAGTCCACGTTTCGCAGGCATATAGCAGGGTTGGGAGGACAATAGCTTTATAAACAAGCACCTTGGTCTCCCTACGGATGTCCTCAAACACTCTGCTTCATTCGAAAAAATGCTGCACTCGCAGAGTTCAGGCGGTGTTGTATTTCGATGTCGATGTTGACTTTGGTGGAGAGGTGGCTGCCAAGGTAGCAGAAATTATCATTTTCTAATGTTACACCATTAAGCTGTATCGCTGGCTTTGGAGAGGGGTTGGCTGGTGACTGCTGGAACAGCACTTTGGGTTTCTTGATGTTCAATGACACGCCAAGCTTCTCGTATGCTCTTCGAAGGTATTTAGAGTGGCTTGTAGATCTTCTGAATGCGCCCAGACGACATTGTCATCAACATACTGTTGTTGTAACCTTGGTTTTGGCTTTCAGTCTGCTGAGGTTAAACAGCTTGCTATCTGTCCGATAGATGATTTCCACTACGCTGGGAAGCTTCCCATCAACCAGATGAAGTATCATAGCGATGAAGAGCTGGAAGAGCTATATCATGGGGAAAAGGTGTCTCCACTGAAGCTTTTATCACCAATCCTTGTTTCCATGACCAGCCACATTTTTCAAGATCCAATTGTTACAGGGACAGAAAGTGAGGTGAAATCTTCAGAACCTGGGCATAGATAGCAAAACAAACTTTCCAGGGGTGTTAACCCTTCCCTGCGCTATCAAAAACTATACAGTTTACTAGATAGATAGACTGAAGTTACACTTTAAAATGTGCCTGTTCTGACTTACATACAAATCGAACGTGAGAACAAAACTACAGAACCTGTTTTTATAGACTGCCTATAATTTAGCTTAGAAGTAATTATTGCCTTTCTGAATTTAAAGCAAATTCAAAATGCCTATAGTGGTAGCTAGTTATCCTCAAAGGATATGGCATCTAGTGTGATCTATAATACTTTATATCTATGCCTTGAGTCTGTCTCGAGGCAGAAAGATTGATAGACATTGTCTAGAAAAGCTTTTCCTATTATTTATCATGTCAGGGGCAACCAGACAATTGTATTACATTTCTAACAGAATGAAACAAACAGACAAAACACAAAATTTGCAAGCTTGGTAGTTGATTAAATGTCCTTTGACCAGTATCTGGCCACTTGGAGTGCCTCTAGTGTTGCCGCAAGAAGATCCTCCATTGTTCATGTCGCAGGGCTCAGGTTGCATTGCAGCAGGTGGTCAGTGGTTTGCTCTTCTCCACACTCGCATGTCGTGGATTCCACTTTGTAGCCCCATTTTTTGAGGTTGGCTCCATCTTGTGGTGCCAGAGCGCAGTCTGTTCAGCGCCTTCCAAGTCGCCCAGTCTTCTGTGTGCCCAGGGAGGGAGCCTCTCATTTGGTATCAGCAATTGATTGAGGTTCTGGGTTTGAGCCTGCCACTTTTGGACTCTTTCTTGCTGAGGTGTTCCAGCGAGTGTCTCTGTAGATCTTAGAAAACTATTTCTTGATTTAAATCGTTGACATGCTGGCTAATGCCCAAACAAGGGATGAGCTGGAGATGTCACTGCCTTGTTCCTTTCACTATTGGCTGCTACTTCCCGGTGGATGTCAGGTGGTGCAATACTGGCTAAACAGTGTAATTTCCCCAGTGGTGTAGGGCGCAGACACCCCGTGATAATGCGGCATGTCTCATTAAGAGCCACATCCACTGTTTTAGCGCGGTGAGATGTGTTCCACACTGGGCATGCACACTCAGCAGCAGAGTAGCATAGCGCAAGGGCAGATGTCTTCACTTTGTCTGGTTGTGATCCCCAGGTTGTGCCAGTCAGCTTTTGTATGATATTGTTTCTAGCGCCCACTTTTTGCTTGATATTCAGACAGTGCTTGTAGGTCAGAGTGACTCCCAGGTATTTGGGTGCACTGCAATGCTCCAGTGGGATTCCTTCCCAGGTGATCCTCAGAGCTCAGAATGCTTGTCTGTTCTTAAGATGAAAGGCACATGTCTGTGTTTTAGATGGATCAGGGACTAACTGAGGACTCCAGATGTATATAGCCAAGGATACAAAAAAAATGCCACATACTGGGAGGAGGATTATTCTGGGATTTGATAGCAGAAGCAGTGTTCCTATAACCAACTTTTGAAATCAATGGAGATTGTGAGAATTTGACTTCATTTGAAAAGGTTATAGCTTGTGTATTTGTTAATAGAAAGGGATGTTTCATTTGTTGACTCGATTGTGAAGGAAATTGATACAGTCTTCTCACAGGAAGCATCTTTGCTATACTTTGCTAATAGTTACTGAAGGAAGCATACATTGTCAGGGCCTTTTTGCGGTTGCATTAATTTTTAAAAATACCTTTTGACTAAGGATCATTAACAGGCTGTTTTTCCAACTTATCTTCCCATGCCATTTTAGACATCAACATCTACCTTACTTTTTTCTTTGGTCTAGTTCTGAATAATATATATGTGCACCCACCCCTGTCTACATACAGCTACAGTAGTGTTAAGCAAATGCCTACACATAAGGAGGAAGCTCAAAACTAGGCTTATTACCCTTATTGAAAGCATCTTTTCTCAATTTCTGCAGCTGGTGAGACTTCAGTCCTTGCTGCAACAGTGGCAGGTGATGATACAAATTGCTGGTGGAAGAGCCTTAGGCTCCTTCTATACCGCCATATAATCCAGATTATCAAAGCAGATAATCCACATTATCTGCTTTGAAATGGATTATATGATTTTATTATGTGGCCCCTTCTACATTGCCATATAAAATCCAGATTATCTGCTTTGAACTGGATTATATGGCAATGTAGACTTATAATGTAGTTCAAAGCAGATAATGTGGAATATCTGCTTTGATAATCTAGATTATATAGCAATGTAGAAGAGGGCTAAGAAAGCTGTCCTTTCTGAAAGGGTTTAGAAAGAAAGAATGGGAAAAGCTTTGAAAACATTCAGAGAACCTTCTTCCTGAAACTATTTTAAAGTCCAGAAGTGTTTGGGGGTCTTCTCATGATATATATCTAGTTAAACTGCTTCTGGAGCATAGCGGAAATTATACCAAAAAGCAAAATAAATAAATAAAATAAATATGTAGGAACAATGCAGCTGAAGGAAGTCTGAGGAGATAGTGATTTGCCTTAGCTGCAATCCCTGCCATAGCTTATCTTTTCGTTCTGAATTTAGTGCCTTTCAAGCAAATCAAAGCCTGTAGTTCAATGAACTTAGAGGTTCTACTGAAATTTACAATAGGTATCTGAGCAAAACTTTTAGGTGATTGTACTATAAGCATACTGCTTTGAATCTATAAAGTGAATAAAACTCAGATGCAAATGTAAATCTCAATTTTTAGATTTATCTGACGTCTTATAGATATAGAGTATACAACAAACGTAAAGAAGCCCGTTGTTGTTGTTAATTCGTTCAGTCGTCTCCGACTCTTCGTGACCTCATGGACCAGTCCACGCCAGAGCTCCCTGTCGGCCGTTACCACCCCCAGCTCCCTCAAGGTCAGTCCAGTCACTTCATCAGTCCAGTCACTTCATATAATCTAGATTATCAAAGAAGCCCATGTAACCCTAAAATAAAAGCGTAGAAGTCTTTAAAATAGAAATATATATATATATATATATATATATATATATATATATTATTACTGATGTAGTCTACCATTGAGTGTTTTTGGCCTTATTTAGTACTTGGAGAAAATATTTCTATACATGCACGGCAATGCATATATTAGGTTGAGAGTCAATAGTAAGGTAGTCCAGTGGAAAAGTAATGCATTGCTGGAGAGACCAAGGAGAAATAGCAGAAGCAGAGAGTTGCACTAATGAAGAACCCTAGTAAAATAAAGCCTTTTAAGTGCTCTTCCTCACAGCCCAATATCCCAGAATATCAAGGCAGAAAACCCCACAATATCTGCTTTGAACTGGGTTACCTGAGTCCACACTCAGATAATGTGGGATTTTCTGCCTTGAAATTCTGGGATATAGGGCTGTGTGGAAGGGCCCTTAGTTGGACCACATAAATGCAGAAGGGAGGTGTGTGCTCTGATGGCTCTCTGTGATTTCAGAGAAGGAATGATTACACTTCTACATGAAATCCATTAACATCAAGTAATAATGTACATGAGAAGGTCCTTAAGTTTCACATGTCACTGCTTTGTTTCTATTCTATTTCTCAGCCATGTTAGCAGTGCCTTCTCCTAATCTAATCATTTTAAATAATATTCCTATTTATCACAGATAATGTACAAACATGACTCTTTGGTTTCTTTTCTTGTTAGTAACAGTTGTTTGGGGGTTTTTTGGCTTTGCTTTAAGGATGAATGTGTCATCAGCAAGGTAAAAATTGTTTGGATTTTTATAACTTCTTGTTCAGGTGAAGTATTATCCATAAATGAATTACCGGGGGGGGGGGGGGGGGAGAGATTTGTGCTCTCTGTTAACATGGCTCACAGAACTGCTGTAGAGCCTCTTCTGTTGTATTTCTGATGAGGACATTCCCGTGACGGCTATCCTGCCATGCAGTGCTGTGGTTATGACTCACTTTCATGAGGAAACTTTTGCTGAAACAGAATTATTGTTTTTTCTTCTTCAAAAGCACTTTAATGTCTCTGAAATTACTTCTTATTTAAAGATAATACCTAGCCAAAGATGAGTGCAATGGTTTAGAAGTAGACTCATTTTTATTATCTAGAAATTTGATGTACGGTTTATAATAGCTTTATGGTAACCAAATTGGGATCAGGGTAATTGGATTTGATTTTTTTTTCTTTTGTTGAATTGCAAATTGTAAGCTAGCTCTCAAAGTGAAGATCAGTATCTGAAATGTGAGATTTATCCCTTAAATGTGTACAGGGTTGAGCCTGTCCAGTAAAAGAAGTCAATTTATTTAGGAATTCCTGTCTAATTCAGATGGCCATATCTATGAAAATATACATGTTATATGTTACCTCAATGTTAGAATGCCCTCCCTATTTTTGTTCCTGTCAATAAATAAATAAATAAAAGTTTTATGTGGAGCAATTAAAGGGGAAAACTCAATTAGGCACTAGACATCACTGCTGTTTTGCTGCTATTTCTTATAATGCACATTTTCAAAAGACGAGAAGCCATGTCCACAGGTGAATGGTCTTGATTTCAAAGAACAGTGGTATGGCAGTCGATTTATTTTTTTGGACAGCCTTAACTTCATACTCTCTCTTTTCAATCCAAAAATCATTTATTTATGTATTTATTTACCCTATTTATATGCTTTTCTCTACCCCAAGGAATACTCAAAATCATGCCTACAATGAGTCAGTTTCTCCTTAAGATCTTTTTGTTCAAACTGTTCTTGAAATCCTTTTTACTGAAATCAGTATAATGAAAGACTTTGTTTCATTGAGGAATTTGGAGAAACTGAATCTCCAAGAAAATTAGGAAGCAAGAAAGTCAACTAATCACTGAAGCCACTTGGATCAAGCAAAGGTCTTCAGAGATTACCAATTCCCAGCTTTTTGATGGTGCTTTTAGCAGGATTTTTTTTTTCATGTTTGATTTTCCCTAGGTTAAAGAATGGGCGTAGTGCTTTTAAAGTTTTGTCTCTCTTTGAGGCAAATAGCACTTCCAAGTCCCTAAAGCTCATCTCAAGTACCAGATCTAGTAAATTAACCGCCATCTCTGCCAGGAGATCATATGCTTCAGCTTAAGTTTATCTTGGACAGAATTAAATTTGTGGGAACCAATTCAGACTGCAGCTGCTTCACCTATGTCTCATGTACAGGAGCTCTAAATCATAATCTGTTCAGAAATGTAAATTGTGGTTGTTTCAAGGAGTCTGTGAAACTTATTCTGTCTCCAAACACTTTAGACTTAAAGGTGCTGCTACGTGTGCTTTTAGTACAGAATTGGACCATGGCGGCATGTACTTTTCTAGCACATGTGAGGAAGGAACTCTTGTTAGTATATGCACTTGTGTGCAATGCCTTCTCCAATAATAGGAAGTTTAAATTCTTCCTGTGTCCTTCCATTTTTTTTTAATGTATTAGTTTCACGGCTGTTTATTTCTTGGGTCAAACATCCTTTTTGTTCTGTTTTTGTCTCCTTGCATGAATAAACTTGCTGTCAGGTCAGTTGTTTGACCTTGATAGCTTAGAGATAGACATTTGGAAGGAGGGATGCCAGTCTGCGTTGTTTGGTTTCCATACCTGCTTGAACACAATTTTGAGAAATAAAAAAAAACAGGTTGAAAATGTTGTGAGGATCTACACTGTGAACAATCAAAATTCTCTTTGAAATTATATCAGCTCTCCAGAAATAGCTTTTGTGCAGTGAACATATAGTGAACAATATTACATAATCTAAAACTGAACCTTGGAAACCATAATAGGAACAGTGATATTTCCCAGTTCCAGCAGACCTCACCTCTGAGGATGCTTGCCATAAATGCAGGCGAAACGTCAGGAGAAATGCCTCTAGAACATGGCCATATAGCCCGAAAAAACCCACAAGAACTGAACAGTGATATTCTTACACATAAACACTTCCGGGACCAATTTGCTTCTGTAGGACTTTTCTTTCAAATAAGCATGCTTAGGAGTGTAGCCTGAGCATTTCTGATATTTGCCAGCATTGGGCACGACTTCTATGAATTTTAAGCTGCAAACTGCCTTTGACTTTGCGTAGTTTGTGTAATGCGTGTTTGACTTGCTTTGTGCCTTTTCCTCTCTTCTCACGTTCAAAACCTCTCAATAAAAATAAGGCTATCTACCATCATCCCTGCCTCAATTTTTATGCTCGTCGGTTGATAATTACGCCTATTATCTATCTTCAACTGGTTTTTTCCCAGACAATCTACAATAATTGGCAGATGATGGCTTGCACTAGTCCAAGAAATCCCTCCTTTTGCCAGCAAAAAGCAGTACGGTACCAGTGAAACATTCATTACACATTTAATCTACCTAGAAAATTCCACTCTTTGGTCAGCCTAGTTGTTGTAGTAGAGTCTGCTGGCAACGATACTACTACTAGTGGGAGTAGTAGAGGAGGGAAATGAGGTGCTCAGGTGTTGGAGGAGGAACAACAAATGAAGAGAATACTTATGCCTCCCACAGACGAAGACTCCTTCGAGGGTTTCTCAAAGAGTGAAATGTGTGAGGAGGAGGGAGATGGGAGTAGAGGTGTCAAACGGATTACTTGGGAGCAGGAATCTGATACGTTTGAGGGTTTTTCTGGAGATTGGCAGTCTGGAGATACCAGGGCTTCATGGGGAGACTTAAGTCTTGACAGGAGGTGGAAGAGTTGGAGAGATGGGTGTTGGCACTCAGCTGTAATGGGTAAGACAGCTGATAGCGATGAGGAAAGGGCAGGGGACAGCTCATCAACGGATGATGAGTTGTAGGATAAATGAAAGCACTGGAAGTTTGGAACTTTGCACTAGGCAAAGTGTTGTTTACATGCCTTGGGTTTTGCTGCGCTTGGGTCCTGGAACTGCAGGTTGCTGTATTCTTCGTGTGCTGACCGGCTTGAACTCTCATAAGTGCGGATTTCCCCTGTCCTTCACCACGGACTGTTTCTGATGACGACGCTGCTTTTTTGGACTCTGTTATCTTCAACTGGGACTTCTTCGACCTTGGATTGATTTTGGACTACGGCTTCTCTTCACAGTGTTTTGTTTTGGCTTTACCTTTGAACTGTGATTTTATTTATTTATTTATTTATTTATTTATTTACTTTGCTTATATACCGCTGTATCTCAAGCCCGAAGGCGAGTCACAGCGGTTCACAAACAGTAAAAACAGTAGAAACAGCAGTGGTTCCATACAACATATAACAATTGACTTAACACATTATCCATAAATTACCAATAAGCAATTACAATGCACAATTATTACAAAAAACAACCGTACCCAATCTTCTCATCATCCAAGCGTAGTCCAGGTTCGTCGTCCATTGTTCCATTCCTATGTTCCATTACCAGATTGCACTAAATTACTCAAACGCCTGCACAAACATCCAGGTCTTCACCTTTTTGCGGAATACCATTAGAGATGGTGCTAGTCTGTCCGTAGGAAGGGCGTTCCACAGCCGAGGAGCCACCACCGAGAAGGCCCTATCTCTCGTCCCTGCCAGCCGAGCTTGAGAAGCAGGCGGGATCGAGAGCAGGGTCTCCCCGGAAGATCTCAAAGTCCTGGTGGGTTCATAGGCAGAGATGCGGTCAGATAGGTAGCTTGGGCCGGAACCGTTTTGGCTTGAACCGTTTTGCTTGAACTCTTGTTTAATCTGGATTTTTTGCCAGTATAATCCGGTTTATTTGCTTACTTTGTTTTTCAGGCTGCAAATTGCTGCAAACTTTAAGTTTGGCCAGAGACACTGAAGGAAGTGTCTCTGAGTCCTGTCTACTTTGATTTAATAAACTGTTGATTTGTTTACATTACTGTGTCTGGCTCTTTAAAGGCATCTGAGCTCCGACTGAAGGGGACACCAGGGCCAGGTCCTGCTTTCAGACAGTTTTGCAGGAGGGCAGTTCAGATTATATGTGAGACAAAAGCCAACAGGGGTGTTTCTTCTCTGTGTTTATAAATACATTTTATGTATGTGAAAGCGAAGATGGAGATCCGTTGGTTGGGTCGCCCGGACAGAGGAGTGATCCAGTGGCCTACCCTGAATTGCGTGACATTATGCCCGTCATCTTTGATAAAGAATCTGGGAGTCCTTTTAGACCCTCTGCTGACGATGGAGGCCCAGGCCTCTGCTGCGAGCAGAATTGCATTTTTCCATCTGCGTCAGGCTAGGTGTTTGGCTACGGTGATCCAGGCTACGGTCATCTCAAGGTTGGACTACTGTAACACCTTCTACATAGGCCTGCCTTTATCGGTGATCTGGAAACGTAGTGCAAAATGCTGCCGCCCGGCTTCTTGCAGGGGTCCCAGCAAGGTGTCATATCACTCCAATCTTGCAGCAACTGCACTGGTTGCTGATTAAACACCGGATTACCTTCGAAGTGCTGATTCTTACCTTTAAGGCCTTATATGGCCTAGGGCCGGAGTACCTGAGGGACTGCCTCACCCCCTACCAACCCCCAAGATCACTCCGTCCAGACAATCAGAATCTCCTTGAAATTCCCAATTTTAGGACCCTTGACCTGATGTCTACTAGGTGTAGAGCATTCACGGTGGTGGCTCCTTACCTGTGGAATGCTTTGCCAGCGGAAACACGAGCTCTCTGAGACTTAGTTTCTTTTCGTAGAGCTTGTAAAACTTATTTATTTAGGCTGGCATTTGAATCTTGCTGATTGAAATTTTTCTTTGATTTTAAATGTAATTTATCGCATATGTATATTGTAAACCGCTCCGAGCCTTTGGGGAGTGGCGGTATATAAAATTGATCAATAAATAAATAAATAAACATATTTGGCCCACTTCATCCTTTCCAAATTTAAAAAATGCACACACACCTTAGGGACCTATCTTTAAGACAACAAACAGAAAGGTGGAGTGACAATTTTTTCTTTTATCTGTTGAATATTTCTACCTATGTCTAAAATATAGTAAATAAGACACTTTGAAGCTTGAAATTATGAAATAATTTATCAAGATTTCTTTTGTGGATGCGAAAAAGTGGGACATAAATAAACATAATGACCATCGTAACATTTTCATTACATATAGAAAATTAAAGTAATGAAGTATCTTTCACTACTTTAATTTTTAAAATAAAAATTACAAATAACATTAAAAACAATTCTTATTTCTGGATACAGTAATCTCATTTGGGGTTGGCCCCATAGTTTAAAAAGCAGTGGTTTAGATTAATCCTAAACCCTACTAGAACTCATGAGAAGGCCCAACTGCTATGGCCAGCCGTTAACTGCTCTGGAAAATGTTGCTTATTCTTCTAAGCCAACATCTGATTGGCTCGTCCAAACCTTTACCATTCTGGACCATTCAGATCTCAACCTCAAGGTAGCAAGCCTGCCCTCCTCTGCCTTCCTTGGGCCAGATACAGACTCCCCCCATTACACCTTGGCTGTGTTTTTGGGGTACTCACAATTGCCCAAGCAAAAATTAAGAGGAAGACTGGGATCACACTGCTGATTCATATTACACCCCAATGCAAGCACCAGATGTGCAATGGAACTGAATAGGAATAAAGGGTCAGGACCAGGCTGGTGGCATTGTTTGGCAATCCAGTGTACATTACTGACTTCCAGCATGTGAGAAAGGTAAGATGATGATGTCATAATTGTTAGGAAATTCTCCAAAATAACAGAATATTTAAAAATACAAAACAGCATACTTAACTGAGCAATTAGCTCACAGCAAGCAAAAAGTGTGTTGTGGCTGTAAAATCATTCTTGAGCTAAGGAGGCAAAGATGCAGAGTTTCCAAAGGTTTGTTTAAAAATAAAACTATATTTCTTGATTAAAAAGATTGGGTCTAAGCTTCTCCCTAACTCACTTCCGTGATCCCTTGTCAGAGTATGAAACCCTATCGTGCCTTGGCAGTTGATACATAGGTGACTGGACCCCTATTCTTTATCCACATGTTATTCCACGTCAGTTTCCAGATGGAAGGCGGTCCCGGTCATGATTGGCTTGACACGCCTTCCTCTGGGCACTTTTCTCACTTTTGCCCTCCATTCATGCCTCTTTGAATTCCACATCACTGCTGGTCACTGCTGACCTCCAGTTAGAGTGCTCAAGGGCCAGGTTCTTGGTGTCTGTGCCACAATTTTTAAGGTTAGCTTTAAGCCCATTTTAAATCTCTTTTCCTATCCACCAACATTCTGTTTTCTCTCAGTTCTTGTGGGTTTTTTCGGGCTATATGGCCATGTTCTAGAGGCATTTCTCCTGACGTTTCGCCTGCATCTATGGCAAGCATCCTCAGAGGTGAGGTCTGCTGGAATTGGGAAAAAAGGGGTTTATATATCTGTGGGCTTTTGTAAGTTGGGCTGGGTGTGGATCTTTCAACTGACCATCTTGATTAGCATACAATGGGCTGACTGTGCCTGGAGCAAACTCTTCTTGAAAGGTGATTAGATGTCCCTGCCTGTTTTTCTCTCTGCTGCTTTTGCAGAGGCAGGGACATCTAATCACCTTTCAAGAAGAGTTTGCTCCAGGCACAGTCATCATCATAATACTGATGATCATGAATTATCTGGAAATTGATGTCCTCACTGCAAAAGAACGCGCGGGTCCAGAATAGGTCTGTACAGTCACTTATGGACCCACCACCAAGACTCTACACTTGGAAGGTAATCATACTCGGCCATGATGATGATGATGATGGAGGTGAATGATTATGAATTATTTTGATTAGTTGAAGTGATGATGATATACCAATAAAGAAATATAAACCAACCAGGCAATCCAATTCACATATGAATGGACATGTCTTTAAGTATAAGGGGAGGGTAAAATTTAAAGTTCAGAATCAGGCCAGGTCTTCCTTCATCCCCTGGTCTTCATATTATAAAGCTTAATGAATAATTTCAGATAATTCAAAAGACCCTATTCTTCATGGTGCTTTGCTTGATTCATACCAATATATTGCTGTGGAAATTTACCAAGTGGACTAGCAAGGCTTTCTTTTTGTTTTTATATATATTGTGGATATTTCTATAGCATGACTATCTTATTTCATTTCATTAGTCTAAAAATTCAATGGGAAGGAATCTCCCTGTCCTACAAGGTGAATTCCTGGGTCAAATTGCAGACTGACTAAATTTGCCAGATTGTACCTTTTATGTTTAAATCCCTATTCCCAACTGATTTTATCATTCTTCTTATAGTTTAATTCTGTATCCTTCAACATCAGTACAGAGCCTTGCAGGAAGTCTTTCAACGAAATTTGTGTGTGAGGCTGACATTATGGCAGTAACAATTTATAAGGCAAGTTTATTGTAGACTTGAAAAAAACAGCAACAGGGCTATATAGTTGATACAGCTGACAAGTATTGATCTAATAGGACCAGCTACAACAAAGAAGCAGTATTATTTGGCCTTGTACATGACATTGTCTCTCTGTCACAATGAATTAGTTGCAACAAATGCTAAGCTTCTCTGTTTCCAAGCCCCCCCCTTGACCAATGTGACCATTAAAAGAGAAAAAAAAACAGTGCTCAGATCAAGAAAATATTCAGGTCAACCCTATCCCTTTTGCATTCCTGTTTATGTAATGTAGTGTAATGTAGATTCTCTGGGAGGAAGCACTGTGAAAACAAACACTAAAATCAGCAACTGTAGGTTACCTTTTCCAAGGTTATTCAGGAGTTGTTTCATTATTTTCCCAGAGAACAAGCCCAGCAGAGGTTTAAAAAATAAAGATGATAATAATAACACACAGCCTTATAAATATAATATAATATAATATAATATAATAGCACACACCCTTAAGTAATTGCAACTAGAATACTAAAACTGAAGCCGACAGGAACTTTAGGAGGGTCACCAAAGAGGGATCGCTACTTTGGCGAGCCAGAGAAGCCTGATTTCAGCAGTGTTCTTGAGCTTAAATAATTCAAAATAATCCTCACCAAAGTTGAAGAAGAAGCACCGAGGTGTTTTATTAGCGATTCAGCTGAAAAGGATGCAATGTAGCAATCATTCGCCTACAGAGCATGCCAGTATAAAGATCAGAGACATTCTTATAGGGTTTGCAGGCTTAGAAGTTTCAAAATCCCCGCCCTCCGCCCTTTGCCCGGCTTGCAGGTGATTGGCTGACGCGATAACAGCTGGGAGGAGGCTCGGCCGCCCATCCTGCGTCAGAGCCAATCACAGAGCTCCTCCACTGTGCAGGAACCAATGGGAGAGCTCCTACCGCCCCAGCACTCTGACGAATCAGGAGAGGGGAGGCGGGATGAAGTAGAAACAATGAGTGTATAAATGGATTAAATGGATTTCATGCCTCGGGGATCCTGAGTCCACAAAAAGCAGCCTGCAAAGGATGCCCAGTCTATTGTCCTTAGATGGGTGGGCGATAAATAGTGATTACTTAATCTGGGTTTTCCTGTTGCCATCCGATAAGACACAATGAGAAAGGATGGGGTGAATGCTTACTGTATAGAATCTGGAATGTAAACAGTTTCAGAGGGAAAAAGCCCTTCCAAGGGTCTTTCCGCCCCCCAGGGTGATGTGATCAAAGGTGCCAAGCGAAACCCTTTCACTGAATGGGCCAACTCCGAGGTTCAATTTGAGGTTTCCAATTCTATGTTTTTCCATGCACAAGTTACCATGATAAGAGTTCTTTGTGATAGCTAATCGTCCTTTTCAACAGCTGGCTGCTTCCTTGATGAGCTTCTTCCAGGAAGGAGGGGAAAGGGCGATGGGTTGGGTGCCAGGACAGGAATTAAGGAAAGATACATGGGGAATATTGGAATCCAAAGAAATTCATATAAAACATTCCTTCCCACCCCCTGCCCACCAGAGAAATTGACTGAAACAATAACTTTAATAAAACATGTGTCCCTAGTTCATACTGGGGAAGTTCAGATGCGAAAATGAGTTCTTTAGAGCCAAAAAGGAATTGAATAAAGTCCAACTGTCACAAAAAGGAGCTGGGTGATTTCCACTGAGCCAAGAAATGGATTCATGCAGCGCCAGGATCGAGACTTGTCCTTGGCCCTTGGAAAACTGTAACTCTTTCCAAGGGCTGGAGCCCAGGGACCAATCTGCTCCCTGAAAACCTCCTGGGGTCCTTGCCATTGTTAGTGTCTTGGCAAAAATGACCAAGACTTAACCCCTATTGTGCAGTCTGGTGCTCTTGCCCTTTGCAGAACTATAAGTTACCATCCCTTATTTGGGGGGGGGGGGCATGCTTGACTTCAAAACTGAACATAAATACAACTTATTCAGCAACCAGTAATCAAGTAGAGTCTACAGTTATAAAGATAAGAAGTAATATCTTGGAGTAATCTTTGCAAGTACTTTGCTTTCATAGGGACTTTTCAGACCTTGGCTACACTGGTAGCCACATGCACCGTTCCAAACCCATGGTGGTTGTGGACTGTGATCTTATTGTCCATATCATAGTCACTGCTCCCAGATGGCAAAAGAGCTCAATGAAAGTGCCTGACCATTACAGGTGCCCCCAATTACCATCTTTACTCAAGTATAACATGCCATTGATTGTAATGTATACTGCAATTTAGAAGTTGCACATAACCCCCCCCCCCCAAAGTTATTGTTGAATATGCTGTGCAGCTTCCCGTTTGTACCTATCAGCTATTCTGCTGCCTGTCTCAAAATACCCTGACAGGCAAGGGGAAGCCATGCTTCTAGGCCAAGGCTGGCAAACTTGCCAACCTCAGCCTGACAGAGGGGCACAACTGACCTTATTCACAAGGCCATCCCTCTGGATTTTGAAGCCCTCATGAATGAAGCCATTGGCCTGATGGGAGGCATGCAGGCTGGTTTATGCATGCAATTCCAATATGCTATCAAATGTAATGTGCACCTCACTTGCACAGAAAAAGTTAAATAGCCTCTGTGTATGTCTTTATATGTTTGTATGTCAAAATTTGGCATTGAATGTTTGCCATATATGTGTGTCAGGACTCGGTTTCCTGGCCTTGGACGTTGGCGCAAAAAACCGGATTCCTGACATGGAGAACTGATAAGGAATTGCAGCTGGTGGCCTTGGGAGGGCCGTTGGTGGTTTGGCGGGGAATATTGCGCGGGATCTTTGTCAGGCGGGAAGAGGGGATTCGAATGTGAGGGAGGGTATATAAGAGTTGACTTGCGTCCGTGTGCCAATCCTGGCTTTCATTGTGTATATGCATCCAGTAGTAAAAGTTTCCTGATTGATTACGGATTGGCGTCCTGTGTCCTTTCTGGGAGCGGCTGCTGTGAGCTTACATTAAGCCAGGATTCTTCGGTGCCATCCCACGGCTGTGGTGAGGTACCCCTATGCAACAGGAGGAAGATCCAACGGAGGGGGGAGAACCAGCCTCCCCTTTCGAGAATGCGGAAGAGGAGCTGGAGAGAGTGAATGCCTTGGCTTCATCGACTGCGTACGCCCAGCCCAACGGAGTCACACAGAGGCGAGTGAAGGAGGCAGGGGCAGCAACGAGAGAAAGCAGCGGGCTAGAGTTTCCCTCCCCCCAGAGGTTGGATTTCCTGGAGGAAAAGATGGCATCAATGGAGACCACCCTCGCAATGATGTCAAAGGTGATGGAGTGGCTGGCCCCACTGTTAGAGGAACCACCACCCCGAGGGGAATCGATGTGGAGCGCGGGAGAGAGGAGTGACCGGGGACTCGGGGCACGTCCAAAAGCGCAGACGAGTTGGAGAGCCGCTGCGGAGAGCGATGAGGAGGAGGAACGACCCCGGGGACTGGCGTCCCAGCAGACGTTCCTGGTGCCCCCGGCCGGAGCCGGGCGCGGCACAGGGCGTCAGGAATTGCCCCCGGAGCAGCGAGGGCTCCAGGGAGGGCCACCGCGAGCGGAGAACCGGGAGAGGCAGCCCCTTCTATACCAACCTAGGAGGGAGGAGCTGAGGATCGAGTTCGGAGGAGAAGCCGGGAACCTCGCATACTTCCTGACTATGGTGAGGGGATATCTAGAAGATAACGCCCTTACTTTCGGGTCAGAAGCAAGCAGGGTGCGAGCAGTGGGCGCAGCACTGAGAGGGGGAGCAGCGGAGTGGTACGTTCAGCTCCACGCCAGGCACGACCCATGTTTGGGATCTACAAGGCGATTCCTGGCTGCGATGGAGGCGCGCTTCAGGGATCCGCTCGAGAGGGTCCGGGCAAGGGAAAAGCTGCAAACGATAACCCAAGGACATCGCTCCGTGTCTGAGTACGTGGAGGAATTCCGGTTGAGGGCGGAGAAGGTGCCAGAGTGGTCCAATACCACCAAGGTCCAGATATTCAAAGAGGGCCTGCGGAAGGAAATCTTGACCTGGGCACTCCATCGTGACGATCCGGAGGAGATAGGCGCATGGATTGAGCTGGCCGGCCGCATCGAGACAACCTTGGCACAGGTCAAGAGGCATCAAGGAGCGGTGCCGCAGCAGACGAGAGCAAAGGAGGAGAGTCGGAGGACGGAGAGAGGCACGGTCGGGAAAGCCCCAACCGGAGGACCCAAGGAGCAGAGGGGCGGCTGTTATGTATGCGGTCGCCTTGGCCATCGGGCTGCCGAATGTCGGCAAAGGAAAGGGGGAGAGTCCCATTTCCCAAAGTTCAAACCGGCTGCAGGGAAGAGAGCGGAGGAGAGCCCCCCTTCTAGGGCCCCAGTGGGAGATCTGGTGAGTCACAGTCCAGGAATGCTGGTGTTCCCGATCAGGCTAGAAGGGGAGGGGAAGTGGGCCAGCTGCAAAGCCCTCATGGATTGCGGCTGCTCAAGAAACATTATGACCCCAGAATTAGCGGACGAACTGAAATGTGAGAAAACCCCCTTGCAGAGCCCCATAGCATTCTCGCAGCTAGATGGATCAGTGGCGGCTGGAGCCCCGGCGCGATTTGAAGTGGGGGAAGTGAAATGTAAAGTGGGGAGCTGGGAAGGCAGCATAACCTTTGTAGTATCCCCTATGGCTACTTACAATATAATACTGGGGATGCCATGGTTAAAGGAAGCCAACCCACAAATCAATTGGAGGGAAGGCAGCATGACATTCCCGAGCGAAGAAGAGGGGAAGTGTTGCAAGGGGGTGGAAAGCACGGCAGGCGGAGTGCAGGAAATTCCCCCTGAGTACAGAGACTTCGAGGATGTCTTTGACGAAAAGGAAGCAGATCAGCTTCCCCCTCCTAGGAGGGTCGAAGTAAAGATTGAACTCAATAAGGATGCTAAGTTGCCCAGGAGTAGATTGTACCCAATGTCGGTCAAGGAGATGGAGGAACTGAGAAAGTATATTGAAAAGAACTTGGCCCGAGGGTTTATAAGGCCATCCGAGTCACCCTTGGGAGCCCCAGTGCTGTTTAGGCACAAAAAGGACGGTTCGTTGAGACTGTGCGTGGACTATAGGGGGCTGAATGCAGTGAGTACCACCAACAACTACCCCATGCCACTAACCAAGGACTTGCTATCGAGGTTGTCAGAAGCAAGGGTGTTCACGAAAATTGACTTGATCGAGGCCTATCACAAGTTGCGCATAAGGCCTGAGGACAGATGGAAAACGGCGTTTGCCTGTGCGCTGGGCCATTTTGAATATTTAATTTGTCCGTTCGGGCTCAAAGGCTCTGGATCAGCATTTATGCAAATGATTAATGAGGTGCTACACCCATTATTGTATCGCGGGGTGTTTTGTTTTGTGGATGATGTAATTGTGTTTACCCGGGATAGACGATCTCATGTCAAATTGGTGAGAGAGGTACTCCAGAAATTGAGGGAGGCAAAGCTGTTTGCAAAGCTATCAAAATGTGAGTTCAATAAGGAACAGATAGACTTCCTGGGGTACCGGATATCCAAGGGAGGGATAGCAATGGATCCGGCAAAGGTGGAGGACGTCAGGGGGTGGAGCCCTCCCCAAACGCGCAAACAGTTGCAATCATTCCTCGGATTTGCAAATTTCTACCGGGGGTTCATAGAGGACTTTGCGCAGATAACATTGCCCTTAACTGAACTGCTCAAAACAAAGGGAAAGGGGGAAACGGTGAAAGTGCGATCCCCGGGGGCGAAACTAAATTGGTCAGCAGAGTGCCAAAAAGCTTTTGAAGAACTGAAATGCAGGTTCACTGAGGAACCAGTGTTAATCCACCCCGATTTGACCAAGCCATTCATAATCCATTGTGATGCATCAGATTGGGCTTACGGGGCGGCCCTGATGCAAAGAGACCCAGAAGGGAGGTTGAAACCCTGCGGGTTCATCTCAAAAAAGTTCGGCGAAACCGAACGAAACTGGCCGGTGTGGGAGAAGGAGGCTCTGTCAGTGGTGAGGGCTCTAGAAACGTGGAGGCACCTACTAGAGGGAAGCGGCATCCCCTTTGAAGTGTGGACCGACCATAAAAACTTACAATACCTCACCTCACCCAGGCAACTGTCAGCAAAACAAATAAGATGGGCTCAGTATTTCAGTAGATTCGATTTTAAGCTGCGTTTCCAAAAGGGGAAACAAAATGTGGTCGCAGACACGTTGTCGAGAATGCCGGAGGATGAAGGGAGGGGGCGAAGCCCGAAGGGGAGCATATTCTCAGAACGGCAGTGGGGCATGGCAGTGCAAACACGAGCGCAAACGGAACGCAGCCAGAGGCTGGTGGGGGTTGAGAGCAGAGACGGAGGATGGGAGGAGGAGATAAGGCAGGCATGCAGGGAGGATGAGTGGCTGGAAAGAAACAAGGAAAAGGTGGAATGGAAGAATGGGTTGGGATTTGTACATAGAAAGTTATACATCCCAGGCAACCTGAGGGAAAAAATGATGGTCAGATGCCACGGCAGTAAGGGAGCGGGACACTGGGGAGTAACGAAAACCCTAAAAATGTTGGCACGTCAGTGTTGGTGGCCAGGGATGAGGAATGACACCAAAATGTATGTATCCCGGTGCGATGCGTGTGCACAGAGTAAGACAACCCCACAAAAACCAACGGGGTTATTGCAAAAGGTGGCAGAACCATCACAACCGTGGAGGGTAATTGCTATGGACTTTGTGGGCGAACTCCCAGTTAGCCGAGGTCAACGTTACATATGGACGGTAATGGATCTGTTCTCAAAGCAAGCGCATTTCATAGCGCTACCTAAATTACCATCTGCAGAGAAATTGGCTGAGCTATTTATCAAACACATCTATCGGTTACATGGTTGTCCAGACCAGGTGATTAGTGACCGAGGGGTGCGATTTACGGCCCGGTTCTGGGAAGAGTTCATGCAGTTGATGGGGGTGGAACGGACCCTGAGTTCAGCGTTCCATCCCATGACCAATGGGGGGGTCGAACGCACGCAACAAACCTTGGGGCTGTTCCTAAGGACATACACAAACCAATGCCAAACCGATTGGGCCGATTTACTCCCGTTTGCAGAAATTGCGTATAATGGAGCCTGTCACGCATCCACAGGGAAATCCCCCTTTGAAATAGTGTACGGCATGGAAGTAACCCCTTTACCCAAACTGCCGAGTTGGGGGGAAGAGCTGGGGGGAAAGGAAGGATGGCCTGACAAAATGAAGGCGAACTGGGAGGAGGTGGCAAAATCACTACGAGAGGCCCAACGAAAATATAAACTGTTTGCAGATCGAAAGAGGAGGGAAGGTGATAAGTTGGAGGAGGGGGATTTAGTATGGCTGAGCACAAAAAACCTCAAGCTAAATACCCCCTCTCGGAAATTGTCTCCCAAATATATTGGTCCCTTTAGGATTTCTAGCAAAATAAATGAAGTGACATATACTCTGAAACTCCCTAAGACATTGGGGAAGGTACATCCGACATTCCATTGTAATTTGCTAAAGAAATACCAAGGCCCACTAGACAAAGAAGGGACATAATGGTGACGTATATTTCCCTTCCAGGAAGAAGAAGAGGTGGAGGGGGACATTATGTCAGGACTCGGTTTCCTGGCCTTGGACGTTGGCGCAAAAAACCGGATTCCTGACATGGAGAACTGATAAGGAATTGCAGCTGGTGGCCTTGGGAGGGCCGTTGGTGGTTTGGCGGGGAATATTGCGCGGGATCTTTGTCAGGCGGGAAGAGGGGATTCGAATGTGAGGGAGGGTATATAAGAGTTGACTTGCGTCCGTGTGCCAATCCTGGCTTTCATTGTGTATATGCATCCAGTAGTAAAAGTTTCCTGATTGATTACGGATTGGCGTCCTGTGTCCTTTCTGGGAGCGGCTGCTGTGAGCTTACATATGTGTACACTGTAATCCGCCCTGAGTCCCCTGCGGGGTGAGAAGGGTGGAATATAAAAGCTGTAAATAACAAAATAATAATAAATATATACATATGCCTCTAGAACATGGCCATATAATATATATATACATACTAGCTGTGCCCTGCCACGCGTTGCTGTGGCCTATAGTAAAACTTATCAAAGTTGAGGTAGATATCTGGACTATTATGAAAGAGAGGTCCCTACCTATTCCTTCCCCCTTTTCCTCCCCCTTTCTCTACTTTCTTCCTTCTCTACCTCTTTCTTTCTTTCCTTCTTTCACTACTTGGTTTCATCCTTCTCTCTTTCCTTCATTCCCTCCCCCTTTCTTCCTTTGCCTTTCTTCCCGCCCTGTTTGCTTCCTTCTTCCACTTTTTATTTCCTTTTATTTCACCACCATCATAACAATAACAATAATGCAATGCATTGCCTCTGGGACCTGACACCTCTCCCATTCCCCCTAAAAGGGTCTCATAGGAACAATAGCATCATCATCATAATAATAGAAATAACAACCTTTACCCGCCACATGTTGCTGTGGCCAATCTTCCCTCTTTCTCTCCTTCTTTCCCTCCCTCCCTCCCTCCTTCCTTCCTTCCTTCCCATCTTTCCTTCTCCTCTTCTTTCTCTATCTCTTTCCTTCCTTCCCCCTTTTTCTTTCTCTTCTGCTGTCTCTCTTTTCTTTCCTTCCATCTTTCCTTTTCTTTCCTTTTCTTCTTCCTCTAACTTTCCTTCCTTCCCCCTTTTTCTTTACCTTCCTTTCTCTTTCTTCCTTCTTTCCTTCCTTCCTGTCTTTCCTAGATTTTGACAGGGCGGGAAGGGGCGGGGTGGGGTTTGGAGGTGGCCTGAAGTAAAAGGAGGTAAGATTGGGGCAGGGGAGTGATGGAGCGTGGGGTTGCGTGTGTGTGTGCGGCGGCGGGGGGGAGTGGGGTTGCGTGTGTGTGCGGCGGTGGGGGGAGTGATGGAGCCTGGGGTTGCGTGTGTGTGTGCGGCGGCGGGGGGAGTGATGGAGCGTGGGGTTGCGTGTGTGTGTGTGCGGCAGGGGGTGTGTGTGTGCGGGAAGCGGCGCGGTGGGGCTTGGAGTGGGCATGGTTTCCGCAGAGGGAACGTTGGCCGGAAGGCCATGTGCGCGCGCGATGGAACTTGCGGCTGGGCGCCAATGCGCATACTCAGTTGTTTTGCCGTTTTGTGAGTGTGTTGTGTTGTTTTTCATTTTGAGTAGATATGTTTGTACCTTGTGGGTTGTGTTATGGGCATGGGAATTTTGGTTAAGTTTCGTTGGGGTTTTCTTGAGTTTTGTTCTTTTGCTGTTTTGTGAGTGTGTTGCTGTGTTGTTTTTCATTTTGAGTAGATATGTTTGTACCTTGTGGGTTGTGTTATGGGCACGGGGATTTTAGTTAAGTTTCGTTGGGGGATTTTTGAGTTTTGCTGTTTTGCCGTTTTGTGAGTGTGTTGTTGTGTTGTTTTCATTTTGAGTAGATATGTTTGTACCTTGTGGGTTGTGTTATGGGCATGGGGATTTTAGTTAAGTTTCGTTGGGGGATTTTTGAGTTTTGTTGTTTTGCCGTTTTGTGAGTGTGTTGTTGTGTTGTTTTTCATTTTGAGTAGGTATGTTTGTACCTTGTGGGTTGTGTTATGGGCATGGGAATTTTGGTTAAGTTTCGTTGGGGGGTTTTTGCGTTTTGTTTCCTCGTTGGATGCCCCTAACAAATTTATATATATAGATGCCTCTAGAACATGGCCATGGCCCAAAAAAACCTACAACAACCCACTAATAACACAATTTTTGGAAAGAAAAGGAAATAAATAAATAAATATTGGCATGTGACAGCCCATTTCAAACTCAATACTTCCATGGCTGCTTTTAGCAGAAATAAAAAGACACTGAATACACTCATGCACTACATGTTTAACCTGACCTTTCTGGTATGCTGAACAGGGCAGGCAAAACAATAACACCTCATTTAGTCCAGAATCGATGTGTCCTCAATTACATGTTGGGTGTTTGCCAGTTCTCTACTTGTTTACCTTTGCAACTGTCTCTATGCCAAGCTAGAGCCAATATCAGTCAACATAATTTATCAGATGACTTCCCAAGTTACCTCTACACACTAAGTCCCAAAAGAGTGGATAGCTTTTCTCTTTGATTCCCCAAGACATTCGCATAATTCAGGCAGGTGCCCCATGGATGCCTCTCTCACTTTGTTTTTAGCAATAGCCAAATAAATGATGGCAGTAAGCACATCACTCTCACATAAAAAGAAAAGCTGCAAAAGGAAAGAGTGCTGTGTATGCAGTCCAATAATATGACCTACCCAGTTCCCATCTACTCCAGATGCACAACTGTTCAGAAGGAAGATGTTGATGGATTTTCAGCGCTCTCCAATAAGGGAAGAGAAGCCAAACACTGTAAAGCAAACGGGAAGGATTGCAGCTGTCAACTATCCTAGGAATATCAAACAATTAAAATCTGCAGCATTATTTGAGGTCATCCTTTTCTGAATAACTTTAGATGCATGACCATGAATGGAAAAAGGGAGATGACCTAAGAGATCAGAATCTGCACCAACAGCACCGTTATTGGCTGCATGGAGGAAGGAATCAATCCAGAGCTTTCCAAACACTTCATTTTTGGTGACACACTAAGACATCCATCGTTTCATGACATGGTAATTCAGTTTTACTAGCAAACTTAATAATAATAATCATCATCATCTTTATTTCTACTCCGCCACCATCTCCCCGATGGGGACTCAGAGTGGCTTACATGGGGCCAAGCCCAGACAAAATAATATTTATTTATTTATTTACAGTTTTTATATTCCGCCCTTCTCACCCCGTAGGGGACTCAGGCCAGATTACAGAAGTTCTTCCGCATTCCACATTCCCCGGAGTCTTTTCTTTATGGCCACATAAATTAGTTAATTTAGCCTCCCACACAAGGTGGTACCTTATTTTCCTACTTGACAGATGCAACTGTCTTTCGGGTTGCAAAGGTTGACAACAGGCTACACAATGGCTGGACACCCACTCCAACCTGGGCTGGCTTCGAACTCATGACCTTTTGGTCAGAGTGATCTTAATGCAGCTGACACTCAGCCAGCTGCGCCACAATCCCGGTGCATACAGCAATAAAATCAAAGCATATACATCAGACAACAACAACATTATCAAAATGACATTAAAATAATAATAGTAATAATAAAATAAAATAAAATAAAAATTATGTTAAATCAACTCCCTTATAAGAGATGACATATGCATAAATTGTAAAAATATTTATTTGTCGTGTCAGAGCAACCAGTCCATTATATATTACATTTCTAACAGAACAAGCAAACAGACAGAAAAATACACAACTAGTGAGTTTGGTAGTTGGTTAAATGTCCTTTGACCAGTATCTGGCCACTTGGAGTGCCTCTGGTGTTGCCGCAAGAAGGTCCTCCATTGTGCATGTGGCAGGGCTCAGGTTGCATTGCAGCAGGTGGTCAATGGTTTGCTCTTCTCCACACTTGCATGCCGAGGATTCCACTTTGTAGCCCCATTTCTGAAGGTTGGCTCTGCATCTCGTGGTGCCAGAGCGCAGTCTGTTCAGCGCCTTCCAAGTCGCCCAGTCCTCTGTGTGCCCAGGGGGGAGTCTCTCATTTGGTATCAGCCATTGGTTGAGGTGCTGGGTTTGGGCCTGCCACTTTTGGACTCTCGCTTGCTGAGGTGTTCCAGCGAGTGTCTCTGTAGATCTTAGAAAACTATGTCTAGATTTAAGTCGTTGGCGTGCTGGCTGATATCCAAACAGGGGATGAGCTGGAGATGTCTCTGCCTTGGTCCTTTCACTATTGGCTGCTACTTTTACTATTTCTTTACTATTTTTACTAAAAATTTTTTTACTATTTTTACTATTTTACTATTTTTACTATTGTAAAAATGAAATGGAACCTATCTCGCTAAAATATTTCATTTATATGTTTAAAAATGTATGATGAATTTCACATAGACACAGAGGATTTTCATTACATTTGCGCAACACACCTACAGACCTCAACCAGCGCGCTAACATATTGCAACACCATTTGAAAATCTGTGAATCTTTATCCTTAAAGCAGAGTCTTCAACCTACCAGGCCCCTACAGATACAGAGTACAAAACACAAAACACTGTCTCATGAACAAGGAACAGTTTCAAGATCACTTAACTTTTGCCCAGATTAGTTGATGGAGACAATAAATCTGTATCAGGACCAAGCCCAATTGCTTTTAGTGACGCACTTTTCTCCAGGACACCAAGCCCTGCCAGTCTCTTGTGACATTATAACAACACAATGGGGAAAAGATTGCCAATGGAACACACTGCAAAGCTGTTTGCTTGTTTGTTTTGAAGTGGCCTTTTGTAGTTTGGAATATACCGCCTATGTCCCTGTCATTGTGATGCAAACCTTTTGCGAAAAGCCACTCGCTCTTGTTCGATTGATAAAAGGCCCGATCAATTATTTCCACTTTCAGAACAATTTATGTTGTGTATGTGGGCTTATTTGGGCAGCTGGCAGCTAACAAGCGGCAGCTTAGTGTGTGTTTACAGTCAAGAAAGCAAAGCCAACTGCAGGCAAGGCCCAAGTGGTGTGGCATTTACTGTCAATATATCAGGAAAGAGAAAGAAGTGATAAGGAGCGATTGGGAGAAGGACTGGGAGGAAGTTGGATAATTTGCAAACTTTCTGGGCTGAACAAACAATATGCATGGTGATCATGAAATTTTGATTTTTGAAGTGCAAATGGGATTTTAAATGCTCTGATTTAAAATTAAAGAATCTAACTTTCTAACTGTCTCTATTACTTATGTGAAGGCTCAAAAGGAAAAGCAAACAAATGTGGGGGAAAAATTGGGAATGTTAAGTGGGGTTGAAAATTGAAATGCAGGACCCAAGGAAGAATTCCATTCGTACTTCTTCATTTGCAGGAAAAGGAAGCATTTTTGAGGTGGAGTTGAATATACTGGGATTGTTATCCCTGCAGAAACATCAGAAGTCTTTCTCTGGAGAAACACGGAGCATCAGTTCTTACCATGAAGCAACTCACTGAAGAAGCTATAGAGCAATACATTCAGAGTAAGGTAAGGATGCTCCTTTTGTCTTTTGGAACTGGATTTTGTTTTCAAACCCTCAAAGAAGGAATCTTCAGATTATGGCCTTGGAATTTTACTTGAGCCCCAAGTCCAAGAATATGTACAAATATGCTACCTATTATCAGTATGTACAAATATATTACCTGTAGCATGCAGGCCCATAGCCAGGATTTCGTTTCGGGAGGGGGGGTGTGTGATTTTTTTTCAGGGGGGTTTCGGGGGGGGGGCTGAGTTGGGAGGGCTGAGTCTGAGTGAAAGAGGGTCTACCCTAGCAAACCTTTTGTATCATTACGCCAATACCCCCCATGCATATGGGATATATTGAGTATGGTGATCAGATCATGATATGAATAAACATAACAGTTTAAATAATGCACCAATAAGGCCTTTTCGCGAACCACCATGACAAATTTTTTTGGGGGGGGGGGCTGAAGCCCCTCGAGGCCCCCCCCCCCCCCCCAGCTACATGCCTGGTAGCATGTGGACTGGAGATGTTGCAAGAAAGTAATATAACTGCTGGGTTATATCTGCAGGTGGATGTGAGGCACCGAGTGGTCTCCAAAATTGTGGATGAAGTGCAGAAAATCATACAGCGGCTAACCACAGATATTAGCAACAAGGATCCCCGTTTCCAAGCAATTTCCAACTCTGGCATTCATAATGAGAACATGAAGGTAAGAGTGGAGGTTCTTTTGCCAGTGTATGTGTTCAGTGAATGAGTAATTGAGTCAATGCTCAGATCCATTCAAGGGTAAAACCATACTTTACATCATTATTATCATTACTATTAATATATTTTGTCTGTTTTTTCCCTTAAAGCTAGGGAAAATATTTTAAAAATCTCTTTAAGAAACAACAACAACACAGTACAATTAAAGCAATATAGCATACTGTTAAGAGCCCTTTCTTTTAAATCCTCGTTTTAAAACTCCTGTTGGAATAGAGAAGTCTTTCCCAGCTAAATGAAGGACAGCAAAGGGGTTTATTCTAACTTCCTTAGAAAGTTGTTCCAAAATCTAGAGAAAGATACCTTATAGGCTCAGTACCTATGGTGGAATGGACAAAAGATCCTCTCCTGAGGAACCCAGTACCTGGGGAGGATCAGATGGAAAGATATAGCTATATGAGTCATTACCAGTATTTACCAAAATTGTGCCCAGAAATTGATCAACAGCTTGTGGACCTGTTGCAGTAAGGAAGTTGCATGAACCCTGTGACCAATCCTAATGAACAATCTAGTCGCAACACTTTGGGCAACCTGAAGCTTGGAACATGTTACAATAATCCAGACAGATGTTGCGTGGCCAGATCAGCCACAGGTGGAATGTTAGAACTGGCCCAGGACTTCAACCCATGTATTTCAGGCTCCATTTCCATCCGCTTTGGAAACAGAGCTCCACAGGAGTCCCATGGAGGTCATCACAGGGTGAGACTTTGTGGGTCTTCCTTTGGAAATGAAGCCTGAAATCCCCAAATAAGAAAGTGACAGAAAGCAGGCGGTGGAGGGGTATGGACCTCAATACAGGAGGGACGAGGGATGGCTGGCCATCTCAGAAGATGGCAAAAGACAGGAGGGAAAGGGGTAATTCTGTTCCCTTCACTTTCCCTCACTTTCCCCCCACTGGTGGGATGAGGTCCCCAGTTTGTGCATCTCTCTGTTTGCTTCTGCAAAACTACAGTGCAGCAGCCTTAATGAGACATATGCAGGATTGGGCTGTGGGCAGCATTCATAAAAGAACCAGGAGCCAAGGAAGGAATATATTCCATGCATCTAATAAAGTAGATCCAGTCTGTGAAAGCTTCTGCTACAAACGTATGTATTTCAGGTTGTGTTCAAAGATTCACTTTGTACACATACTCCAGTAGTATATGATAGATGCATACATCTATCATATTATATGGAAGTGCTATAAACATATAAGTGCTATAAACCAGTTGCTTCCAAATGGGAAGCATTCAAGCAGGATATGAGTACAAGAACACTCCTGCTCATGTGTGCCACCATGCTGTCTCAGTGTCAGGATCCTATGTCTAGGATCCACCATAGTTTAAAGGGTGTGTTGCCTTTGACTGCTAAATCTGCTAAACCTTATTAGCTTCTCTGTGAGAATGTCATGGGAGATCTTATCAAGGGCCTTACTGAAATCAGGATATGCTACATCCACAACATTCCCTTCATCTACCAAGCTTTGCTTCCTTCCCATCACTCAGCTTCATTATATTATAATGGGGGTGGGAAGAAGCTTCCCTGATGACATTTTTTCCTCTATGTATTTTGTCTCTATGGAAGCCAGGGCTTATATAGGAGAGAAGGGTATGCTGAGAATCAAGTACTTTGAGGGAGCACAGCTAATTCCTGCAGCCTATGAAACAGGAGTGTGAACACAATTGCCCTTCCCTATTTCTCAGTATGAGAAGTAGAAGAAGCCAGGTCAGGATGGGTAGTGTATTTAATCTGGGAAGCAGAAGATGCAAGAGCTGTATTCTGAAATCCATCTTTCTTCTCTGCATTCCTGGTATTGAACTGTGCAGTGCTGTTTGGGATGTCATGTGGAAGTGGGATCTCGTTGTGTGTTAGCCAGGAGTGTCTGTCTGTTGGAGTGGGAAAGTCTAAATGAAGTTCAACAACATTGCTCCCCCAAAAACACACTAATTGGGTAAGTTCTGCTTGGAAGCTAAAGAATGGTAGGGTATCACTGTTTCTGCTTTCAGGCTGGATTTGGCTCACATTTCAATTCCAAACCTGCATTTCCAGAATGACGTCTTGTCGGAACCACCTTACAGTAACATTTTGGTAAATGTAAGAGGGTTTTGAGCTTTAAGGGACGCATTTCAAATTTTCAGACATAGCTGTACATAGGATGTAGTAATGTGCCTGCTTTCCGTCTCTACCAACCTATTCCTTTCTCACCTGAACAGCAGACAGATGAGGCAAAGAGAGGAGATGAGAAAGATAAAGGACTGGCAGGGTAGGCAGAGTTCACATGAAAGCAACAAGTAGCTTGATTCAGAACATGGCAGGATTGCATAGTGTGTTGCTTCATGCCTTGGGCTAGTTTGAAAAAGTCATACCTCAGAGTTACAGATTTTCTTGGGCATCACTTCAATTAGAAATGTGCATTAACACTTGTTGCTTGATTACTTTGCTCACTAATCACTTTTTTGCCTCTGTTGTATCTCTTGTTTCCCTTTTTGCCTCTGTCAGGATCAGCCAGCCTTACTGGCCAAATGGTCATCTCTACTTCAGGGGAAGCGCCCCTTCCATCCATCCATCCAGGTACAAACACCTTGCATGGATTTTGCCCCAGTTCCCTCATTTCTGTTTTCTGTTTTCAACGATACCTCATTAGATGGACATCACATTCTTCCTGAAATGTGTGTTGAAAGCAGAAACATAGTTTCTAATTTGCCTGCCACCTTAGTAAACCGCATGCCCTGTTTAATTCATAACATGCAATTGAAGACTGCTTTCTTTATTTACTCACAACTAGGTCTGATACAGATAAGGCTCGCTGTGCAAAGGCAGAGGAAGTTAAAAACACCCTCCCTAGGTTTTTCCTGAATCCTCCTTTCACTGGCACCAGTGGAACCCTTCCCTTCTTTTTAAGCCCTCACATATGAAGAACAGAGCATGAGAGTTGTGGATGCAGATGTATGGCTTTAAATCTGTGAGGTTTAAAGGTCTACTGACCTTCTTCTTCAGCTACCCTTAGACAGTGAAATTTCTGTCAGAAAGGACTAAACATCTGAATACGCTATAAAAATAAAACAGCACTATAGATCAATTCCTTTTTAGGCAAGCCCACCCAAATGATTTTTAGTGTATGAGTTTTAAATTATGAGTTTTAAACATTGGACTGTAATTATAAAACTGTATGTTCTTTTAAAGCAGGGGTCCTCAAACTACGGCCCGCGGGCCACTTCTGGCCCGCCAAGGGCACTTATCCGGTCTGGGAAGGAGGAGCGCCCCTCCCTTGGCTGGCTCACGTTGCCCCTCGGGCCTGACGGATAGCGTGAGCCAGCCAAGCCGCGCGGGGCTGCTCCTCCCTTGGCAGGCTCACGCTATCTGTCAGGCCCGATGGGCAGCGTGAGCCAGCCAAGGGCAGCTGCTCCGCGTGGCGTACTTGCGCGTAAAGCACCTCGCGAGATGCTTTACACGTGAGTAGGCCGCGCGGGGCTGCTCCTCCCTTGGCAGGCTCATGCTGCCCATTGGGCCCGATGGGCAGCGTGAGCCAGCCAAGGGAGGCTGCCCCGGCGCTCCATGCAGTCATGCCGGCCACATGATCTTGGAGGTGTCTACGGACAACGCCGGCTCTGACTTAGAAATGCAGATGAGCACCACACTCCAGAGTCAGACACGACTGGACTTCATGTCAGAGGAAAACCTTTAACTAGGAAAATTGTGCAAGATCCAGGGTGGGAGAAAGAGCTCTTGTCTGTTGGAGGTAGGTGTGAATGTTTCAATTGGCCACCTTGATTACCATTTCATAGCCTGACAGTTTTTAGGGAGAATCCTTTTTTGAGAGGTGATTAGCGGCCCTGATTGTTTCTTGTCTGGAGTTCCCCTGTGTTTGAGTGTTGTTCTTTATTTACAGTTATAATTTTAGATTATTTTTTTTAATACTGGTAGCCAGATTTTGTTCAGACTAGAAATAGGAAGATTTCCCACTCTCTGCTCCTGGAATTACTGCCTAAAGAGGGCTAGAATAAAACCCCTCTAAGGCCTCTTCCACACAGCAAAATAAGATATGTGCAATGTGCATAGGATTTTTTTATTGATTTTCTTTTTTAAAAAAACTATAGTCCAGCCCTCCAACGGTCTGAGGGACAGTGAACTGGCCCCCGGTTTAAAAAGTTTGAGGACCCCTGTTTTAAAGTGATCATAAAACCAGTGTTTTAACTGATGTTAGTTTTAAACTGATATTGTGTATGATTATTTTAATCTGTTGTTGTTTTCCACCTCAATCCATGGGAAGGGCAGGTAAGAAATCATAATAATAGCCACAATGACTATGTATCAGAGCACAGGGTAGCACAGTGGGTTAAACCGCTGAGCCGCTGAACTTGCTGACCAAAAGGTTGATGGTTCAAATCCAGGGTGCAGGATGAGCTCCTACTGTTAGGTCCAGCTTCTGCCAACATAGTACAGCATAACTTCCTTTTTTTCAAAACTTAATAAAACCCATTGTATGAATCAGAATTTTTTATTTTTTTATAATGTAGGCTGAGACCTAAAGTTTTGTTTTACGTAGTTGTGAAGATCAAATTAGGTAGGTGACGTCCCCCATTCTCCATACATTGAGTAAACTGATTTCTGGCATTTGTCATGACTCTTGCCAGCATAGCAGGCGTTATGTTGGCAATTTCTTCCTGGATGTTGGTCTTCAAATCTTGTAGGGTCCTTGGACGGTTCACAGAAACACGAGATTTCAAAAAACCTCATAGAAAAAAATCACAAGGGGCCAAATCTGGAGAGCGGGCCGGCCACTCCAAATCCGCTCGAAAAGTAGGTCTCAACGGCAAAAGCCCGCTCCTCACTGTCCCAACGCAGGATGGCGACTGAACTGTGTCAGGACAAAACTTTATACTCCCGCCTCTCGAACGAGACCACTAGCGCTCCGCTACGTCTTCAACCGACTGAATGGCGCACATTTTAAAAAAGGAAGTTATGCTGCCTCACCTTGTAGTTCGAAAACATGCAAATATGAGTAGATCAATAGGGACTGCTTCTGCAGGAAGGTGATGGCACTCCATGCAGTCATAGAATCATAGAATCATAGAATCATAGAATCAAAGAGTTGGAAGAGACCTCCTGGGCCATCCAGTCCAACCCCCTGCCAAGAAGCAGGAATATTGCATTCAAATCACTCCTGACAGATGGCCATCCAGCCTCTGCTTAAAAGCTTCCAAAGAAGGAGCCTCCACCACACTCCGGGGCAGAGAGTTCCACTGCTGAACGGCTCTCACAGTCAGGAAGTTCCTCACAGTCAGGAACGGCTCTCACAGTCATGCCAGCCACATGCACTTGGAGGCGTCTACGGACAACGCAGGCTCTTCGGCTATGAAATGGAGATGAGCATAATCCCCCAGAGTCAGACACGACTGGACTTAATATCAGGGAAAAACCTTTACCATTAGTAACTATGTATCATGGGTCTGAACTGGATAGTGCCCTACAGATGACTGACTAACGAACTAACTGCTTGCTGCTTGTTTAGCATAGAGTATAGTGAGTATAGTTTAACTTTGGCAGTGCTTCCCATCTGTGAGGAGGCTGGTCAGCCTGCTCAGGCTGTTACTCCAGACTCTTTATAACCAGGAGTATGGCGAGATAGAGATGGCAAACTGTTGCTTCTGCTCGTCAAATGAGAGGAGATTCCACCTGAACATGAGGAAGAACTTCCTGACTGTGAGGTGTTCAGCAGTGGAACTCTCTGCCCCGGAGTGTGGTGGAGGCTCCTTCTTTGGAAGCTTTTAAACAGAGGCTGAATAGCCATCTGTTAGGGGTGATTTAAATGCAATATTCCTGCTTCTTGGCAGGGGGTTGGACTGGATGGCCCATGAGGTCTCTTCCAACTCTTTGATTCTATGATTCTATGAAATGTGCTCCAGAAGCTGTTTTCAGGTACATATAATAAACAAAAAAATGCATGTTTGTCTTATCTATAGTAAAGTGCCCTCAGTATGTCTTCAGCCCTAAATATTTTACTCTTAAATTATCCCTGTCGGTAGCTCATATAGACCACATAACATTTTTCCTGCTCCCTCTCTTACGATGCTTGTCATGACTCCTGCTCTAACTTTCCCCTTTGTTTTACATTAATGCAGTTGCCTTGTGTAAGTGATACTTCTGGTTTGCTTACTCCTCTGAGTTGTGATACTGCTGTGCAACGTGTTCAATGTTCTTGGAGTAATCTCTGTACTTCTGCATGTAATGATTTTCAGGGTTTTGTTGCTAGCAAATCATGATGTGAAAATAGGGTTCACAATGTTTAATGATGCTATTCAAAATATGCAGATTAGAATTAAACTGTTTCAGCACATTGTTGTATTCCTGAAAGTTAACGTTGAAGGAACTGCCCTAAAGAAGCCATGGGTCTGTCGCTTTTGTTGTGTGCCTTCGAGTGGTTTGGTGATCCTAAAGCAAACCTGTCACAGGGTTTCACTGAGATGATATATTCAGAGGGGCTTCATCTTGGCCTCTGACACAGGAAGAGTATGACTTGCCCAAGTCACCAAGGTAGGTTTCCATGGCTGAGAAGGGATTTGAATCTTGATTTCCCAAACACTCAAGCAACTGCATGATGGAGACTGGTAAAAACCAGAGTCCTATTTTTTCAGGAGCCAGGAGTGCTATACAAGTCTTTCTTTGAACTATCCCCTTTCCTCCTTCTGTGATCATTGCCCATCTTTTCTTTTAGGACTTTATCACATTGGGATATATTCAGTTTCTGAGACTCTGAACCTGATTCCGAATGGATCCTGTCACATGACGTTTGTCCCATTCCATCAGTAATCCATTGAAATTCACCTGTAAAATGATTTATTTATTTATTATTTGAACTTATATGCCGCCACTCCCCTGGGGCTCGAAGCGGCTTACAAGAATGGCTAAAATCTAACACAGTTTAAAAACAATTTAAAACAATTTAAAACCAGCAATATCAAAAATCAAAGGCCTGTCGAAACAGATATGTCTTACATGCCCTGCGGAAAGCTGATAAGTCCCGCAAGGCACGGACTTCAGGTGGCAGAGTATTCCAGAGCGATGGTGCCACTGCTGTAAAGGTTCTGCGTCTCGTTGCTGTTAGACCCAAGGTCTTGACACTGGGAATTTCCAATAAATCTTGGTCCTCAGAACGGAGGGATCTCTGGGGTTGGTAGGGGGTGAGGCGGTCCCTCAGGTACATCAGCCGCAGACCATGCAAGGCCTTAAAGGGGAGTACCATAACTTTGAAAGTGATCTGGTGCTCAATTGGTAGCCAGTGCAGCTGTATTAAGATTGGTGTTATGTGGCATCTCATCGGAATTCCCGCAAGAAGCCGAGCAGCTGCATTTTGTACCAACTTGAGCTTCCGGATCACCGACAGAGGAAGGCCAATGTAGAGGGCGTTACAGTAGTCCAGTCTTGAGATGACCGTAGCCTGGATCACCATAGCTAGGTCATCCCTGGACAAGTAGGGGGGCCAGCCGTCTAGCCTGCCGCAGATGAAAAAAGGTGGTTCTACTGATGGCGGAGACCTGGGCCTCCATCGTCAGCAGAGGGTCCAAAAGGACTCCCAGACTCTTTACCAATGATGACGGGCATAGCGCCTCGCCATCCAGGGTAGGCAGCTGGATATCCCCACTACCCGGTCGACCCAGCCATAGGATCTCCGTCTTTGCTGGATTCACCCTCAACCTGCTGGCATGCAGCCATCTAGTAACGGCCTCGAGGCACTGATGGAAACAATCGGGTACAGAGTCCGTTCAGCCTTCCATCTTCAGCACAAGCTGAATGTCATCGGCGTACTGGTAACACTCAAGCCCAAAACCTCGAACCAGCTGAGCAAATGGTCGCATATAGATGCTAAACAACAGAGGGGAGAGAATGGCCCCCTGAGGAACCCCACAAGATAGAGGGGACCTCTCGGAGACCAGGCCTCCCCTCTCCACTCGCTGTCCACGGTTGTATTACATTTCTAACAAAACAAACAAACAAACAAACAGATAAAGCACAAAGATTGCAAGCTTGGTAGTTGATTAAATGTCCTTTGACAGGTATCTGGCCACTTGGAGTACCTCTGGTGTTGCCGCAAGAAGGTTCTCCATTGTGCATGTGGCAGGGCTCAGGTTGCATTGCAGCAGGTGGTCAGTGGTTTGCTCTTCTCCACACTCGCGTGTCGTGGATTCCACTTTGTAGCCCCATTTCTGAAGGTTGGCTCTTCATCTCGTGATGCCAGAGCGCAGTCTGTTCAGTGCCTTCCAGGTCACCCAGTCTTCTGTGGGCCCGGAGGGGGGGGGGGGAGTCTCTCATTTGGTATCAGCATTGGTTGAGGTTCTGGGTTTGAG
Organism: Anolis sagrei; assembly: GCF_037176765.1. Taxonomy (NCBI): domain Eukaryota; kingdom Metazoa; phylum Chordata; class Lepidosauria; order Squamata; family Anolidae; genus Anolis; species Anolis sagrei. The sequence continues at coordinate 166,380,736 of NC_090022.1, read as the reverse complement.
CCTGCCACTTTTGGACTCTCCCTTGTTGAGGTGTTCCAGCGAGTGTCTCTGTAGATCTTAGAAAACTATTTCTTGATTTAAATCGTTGACATGCTGGCTAATGCCCAAACAAGGGATGAGCTGGAGATGTCACTGCCTTGTTCCTTTCACTATTGGCTGCTACTTCCCGGCGGATGTCAGGTGGTGCAATACCGGCTAAGCAGTGTGATTTCTCCAGTGGTATAGGGTGCAGACACCCCGTGATAATGCAGCATGTCTCATTAAGAGCCACATCTACTGTTTTAGCGTGGTGATGTGTGTTCCACACTGGGCATGCATACTCAGCAGCAGAGTAGCATAGCGCAAGGGCAGATGTCTTCACTGTGTCTGGTTGTGATCTCCAGGTTGTGCCAGTCAGCTTTCGTATGATATTGTTTCTAGCACCCACTTTTTGCTTGATATTCAGGCAGTGCTTCTTGTAGGTCAGAGCACGGTCCAGAGTGACTCCCAGGTATTTGGGTGCGCTGCAATGCTCCAGTGGGATTCCTTCCCAGGTAATCTTCAGAGCTCGGGATGCTTGTCTGTTCTTAAGGTGAAAGGCGCATGTCTGTGTTTTAGATGGATTAGGGATCAGCAAGTTTTCTCTGTAGTAGGCGGTAAGGGTACCTAGAGCTTCGGAGAGCTTCTGTTCTACCATTTCAAAGCTCCCTGCTTGAGCAGTAATGGCACGATCGTCAGCATAGATGAAACTCTCTGTCCCTTCTGGAAGTGGCTGGTCATTTGTGTAAATATTGCTCATTGATGGAGCGAGCACGCTCCCCTGAAGCAGGCCGTTCTTCTGTTTCCGCCATCTGCTTCTCTGGCCCTGGAACTCAACAAAGAAGCTCCTTTTTTGTAGCAGGTTTCCTATGAGGCAGGTGAGGTGGTAATCCTTTGTGATATTATACATTTTTCTCAGGAGGAGGCGGTGGTTCACAGTATCATAAGCCACTGACAGGTCTATGAAGACAGCTCCTGTGATCTGCTGTCTTTCAAAGCCATCTTCTATGTGCTGAGTCAGGTTCAGCACTTGCGATGTGCAGCTTTTGCCTTTCCTGAAGCCAGCTTGCTGTGGAATCAGACATGGGTCTATTTTTCCATAATTCTATGCAAAATACGTCTCTTTTCTCCAGAACTTTGTAGAGGTGACACAACAGGGAGATTGGTCTATAGCTTTTTGGATCATTACTGTCTTTACCTGGCTTCAAGATGGCGATGACTCTTGCTTTCCTCTAGATTTTGGGGATCTGACAGGATGCAGTGCAGTTGTTCATCAGCTCCAGCAGCCAGCACCTTGCTTTGGACCAAAGTTCTTGATTTGTTCCATCTGTAGATCATCCAGGCCAGCTGCTTTGCCATTCTCCACTGCAGGCTTGAGATTGCCTTGAACGGGGACCCAGGAAGTACCTAACACAGGCCACATCTACGGCACTGCATCATGTGATATAGGAAATGTATTAGCTTGGGGCATCCAAATGATGCTCCTGGCTTATTCATTTCAACCTGAAATAAATCTGATTATCCAGGTTTATTCCAGGTTTTAAAAATACCTGCAAAGGCCCAGATCTTAGCCATTCACATTTTGGGCAGCATGGAAAGACCTTAGATATAGATTCTGAACTCTCTTGGGTGACTGTTCCATCATTGTAATGTGCATGTGTACACACACACACACACACACACACACAATAATAATAATAATACTGGCTTATATGCAAGGTATTTGCATGGAAGTATTTATATGAAGTACATTCAATCAAGATATCTACTGTATTGGGGTGGACAAATTGAGCAGAATTGGACACCAATATTCGGCCTCAAGATGCTGCCAAAAATAACATAATCTGTGTGACTGGATAACATAACATAATCCTTGTGACTGGATACAAAATCAGAATACACTTCTGATTTTGAAAAAACACAAACCTGTAGAAATGTGAAAAAGTACTCTAGATTCTGCAACCTATTTGAAATATGATTAGCCATCCCAGAGACTCCCAGGAGAGGCAGATTACTCTGTTTGGCTAGTCCAAGTAGTTGGAGGGGAAGGGGACATTGAGGCCACATACAGGTGAAGGCTGCACTTTGCTGACCCTTAACCCATGTTTATTTATTTATTTCGTACATTTGTACCCCGTCCTTCTAAAAACAAAAAACTATCCCCGGAGGAACGGCTTCACAACAAGCACTCATTTTAGTGTTAATCACAAACATAAAATACAGTTTAAAACAATTCATTTAAACATATATTATATTAATAAAAACATTTGTTTAAAATCCCGCCAGTTTAAAATCAGTGTCTGGGTTGGTCCATTGTTCTTCATATCACATCAACTCATCCCAATTGCTGCTTCTATATGTATTCCAAGTTTGGGGAAATAATAATTTAGATATAAATATCCGAAAAGTATCTAATAATAATAATAATAATAATAATAATAATAATAATAATAATTCATTTATACCCCGCTCTATCTCCTCCTCATGTGCGACTTACATGAGGCCATGCCCATCAATATAGTACAAAACATAATGCAAAAACATAATAGCACCAAAAAATTTCTATAAAATGCAAAACCAATATAATAAACGACACAGCAATATAAAATCAAACATTAAAACACAGCAGATTTCACTGGGCAGGGCCAAATTGAAGGGTAAAAATTTAAAAACACTGGGAGATAGGACAATATACATTATAAGAAGGAGGATCCGGGAATGAGGAGGATTTAATTGTACAAGCCATAAAATAAAGTGCTTCTAAGGACATTTGTGCAAAGTTTGATCAGGGAGTATCTTACATTCAATCACTGAAGGCACATTGGAATAACCAGGTTTTCAGATTCCTCCTGAAGATTGCCAGCGTGGGGACTTGCCTAATATCTCCAGGGAGTGAGTTCCAGAGCCGGGGGGCCACCACAGAAAAGGCCCTCTCTCTCGTCCCCGCAAGTCGCACTTGCGATGCGAGTGGGAGCGAGAGAAGAGCCTCTCCGGAAGATCAAAGAGATCGTGTGGGTTCGCAGATGGAAATGTGGTCACGCAGGTAGGTGGGTCCCAAACCGTTCAGGGCTTTGTAGGTCAAGACCTGCACCTTGAATTGGGTCCGGAAAATAAACGGCAGCCAGTGGAGCTCCTTAAACAGGAGGGTTGACCGCTCTCAGTAATTCGCACCAGTTAATAATTTGGCTGCCGCCCGTTGGACCAATTGGAATTTCCGGGCCGTCTTCAAGGGCAGCCCCACGTAGAGCGCATTGCAATAGTCCAATCTAGAAGTAACTAAGGCGTGGATCACCGTGGCCAAATCCGACTTCACAAGGTACAGTCGCAGCTGGCGCATGAGCTTCAATTGTGCGAATGCCCTCCCAGCCACCGCCGACGCTTGATCTTCAAGCGCCAGTGCTGAATCTAGGAGGACACCCAAGCTAGAAAGGTCCCTGGATTGGGCTCTTGTTCTCCGTTTCCCCACCAAATGCTATCTTCCCCCATTTATGTTTTCTGTTTCAACCTTTCTGTTGATGTCTAGGTCTTAGCACCCAACCAGTTCCTCATCACCATCCCCTTGCTTGGCCTGTCTGGATACAAAGAGGGCCAGAAACGACACTGGCGTTACTACACAGCACATGGAGCCAGGCTCATGTCTCCTGTCAGGGATCCAGAGGATCTGCAGCAGTGGCTGGAAGTTGAGCAGTTCTCCAAGAGCCTCCAACAATGGCACGAGACGGATGTGAACATTGAGGGGGACCTTGTACCTGCTAGAGTCTTGGCTGTCTTCCGAGAGCTTGTGGAGAGATCAATTGTGTCTTGCAATCTCATGGGTGAGTTTACTGTAGAAAGGCACAGTCTTTTTTAAAGCATCTCTCCCTTTCTCACAGTCAATTGCAAACACTCACAGCCTCCTTGCACTTCTTCAGACCATTCAATCACTTTCTTTATTTCATTAATAATCTTTATTAATGACTTAGATGAAGGGCTAGAAGGCATGATCATCAAGTTTGCAGACGACACCAAATTGGGATAGCCAATAGTCCAGAGGACAGGAGCAGAATTCAAAACGATCTTGACAGATTAGAGAGATGGGCCAAAACTAACAAAATGAAGTTCAACAGTGACAAATGCAAGATACTCCACTTTGGCAGAAAAAATGAAATGCAAAGATACAGAATGGGTGACGCCTGGCTCGAGAGCAGTACGTGTGAAAAAGATCTTGGAGTCCTCGTGGACAACAAGTTAAACATGAGCCAACAATGTGATGTGGCGGCAAAAAAAGCCAATGGGATTTTGGCCTGCATCAATAGGAGCATAGTGGCTAGATCTAAGGAAGCAATGCTACCCCTCTACTCTTCTTTGGTTAGACCACATCTGGAATATTGTGTCCAATTCTGGGCACCACAATTCAAGAGAGATATTGACAAGCTGGAATGTGTCCAGAGGAGGGCAACTAAAATGATCAAGGGTCTATGAGGGTCTATGAGGATCAAGGGTCTATGAGGAGCGGCTTGGGGAGCTGGGCATGTTTAGCCTGAAGAAGAGAAGGCTGAGAGGAGATATGATAAAAAGGTAAAGGTAGTCCCCTGACATTAAGTCCAGTCATGTCTGACTCTGGGGTGTGGTGCTCATCTCCATTTCTAAGCCGAAGAGCCAGCGTTGTCCGTAGATCATGTGGCCGGCATGACTGCATGGAGCGCCGTTACCTTCCCGCCGGAGCGGTACCTATTGATCTACTCACATTTGCATGTTTTCGAACTGCTAGGTTGGCAGAAGCTAGGGCTGACAGCGGAAGCTCACGCCGCTCCCCGGAATCGAACCTGCGACCTTTCGATCAACAAGCTCAGCAGCTCAGTGCTTTAAACCACTGCGCCACCGGGGGCTCCCGGAGATATGATAGCCATGTATAAATACGTGAGAGGAAGCAACAGGGAGGAGGGAGCAAGCTTGTTTTCTGCTTCCTTGGAGACTAGGACGCGGAACAATGGCTTCAAACTACAAGAGAGGAGATTCCATCTGAACATGAAGAAGAACTTCCTGACTGTGAGAGCCGTTCAGCAGTGGAACTCTCTGCCCCGGAGTGTGGTGGAGGCTCCTTCTTTGGAAGCTTTTAAGCAGAGGCTGGATGGCCATTTGTCAGGGGTGATTTGAATGCAATATTCCTGCTTCTTGGCAGGGGGTTGGACTGGATGGCCCATGAGGTCTCTTCCAACTCTTTGATTCTATGATTCTATGATTCTATGATTCTCATATCTACAACAGCATTGTCCAAGGCCCTCTCACAGATCTCTGCACGACTGCCTTGATTCCAGTAGAAGCTGGCAGGCATTTGAATCCTTAGAAAGAATTCAGGGATTACTAAAGATCTTCTAGGTATGTGTTATGTCCCCGTGAGAAAACACAAGGCAACTTCCAATCCTTATGCATTTGGCATTTTGAACCTTTGAGGCACAGTGCAGCTGGCAAAGAAGAAACAGATAGCCTCCGGAGATTAGCACTCGGAAAGTCAAGAATCTTGCTAAGACCACACAGGGAGAAGACAGACTTTTCCTATTAGTGCTGTTTCTTCTATGCCATTTACTTCATAGTTAATGTGATGCCTTTAATAGTCCCATAAACCAAAGAGATGGAATAACAACTGCTAAAATTGGCTAGGAACAGGAGCACCAAAGTAAATGGCATGGACGTTTTAATATAATATGTCATATAATGGTCCAAGATATACAGCAAAATTACCGTGTCCTGCCACTGAGGGCAAAGCATTGCATTTTCTCTCTCCAACTTTCTGGTCCTTTCTGTGTCCTGTCCAGTTTCCTTAGTTCTTTAGTGGGACCAAGGAATCTCCACAAATCTCTTTAGTGAGTGGTAAATAAAATGGAACTATTCATATCACAAGTGAAAGAAATCATATATCATAATTGGCCATGCAGACTAGTTTTGTCTACAAAACGAGCTCAGACTTGCCAGGGACATTAAAAACAATAAAAAGGGCTTCTTTTCTTGTGTGAGTAGAAAAAGGAAAAACAAGGAGGCGATAGGACCTCTTCGAGGAGAAGATGGGGCAATGCTGACAGGGGATAGGGAAAAGGCAGAACTACTTAATGCCTTCTTTGCCTTGTTCTTCTCACAAAAAGAAAGTCACCTTCAACCTCAGCAAGATGGAGTGGATGAGGGATTAGAGGACATCCAATCCCAAATTGGGAAACAAGTCATCCAGGAATACCTAGCCGCTCTAAATGAGTTCAAGTCCCCAGGGCCAGATCAACTACACCCAAGAGTATTGAAGGAACTAGTGGAAGTCATCTCGGAACCATTGGCAATCATCTTTGAGAGTTTGGTGCCTTTGGTGCCTTTAGGGTATTTAAGTGTGCATTATTTATTATATAAACTTCTGATTATATGAAGAGATCCACAGACTCCAACCCCTTCTACACAGCCATATAATCCAGATTATCAAAGTAGATCTGCTTTGAACTGGATTATATGAGTCTATACTGCCATATAATCCACTTCAAATCAGATAAATATGGATTTTATATGGCAGTGTAAGGGGCCTCCATCTACTCCTATATCTCTCTCCAGCCCACCCACTCCATTTGGTTACCCAGAGTTTGCTTCTTTGAATGTGCTTCTTTTGGTGCCATTACTAGAGACAGGAGTAAAACAACAAGAAATAGTACTAAGCCAACATAACAATGATGACATTATTGTTGTTGTTGTTGTTGTTGTTGTTATTTCTTGCCCGCCTCTCCACACAGCTTGAGGTGGGTTACAACATTGGTCCTTCTATTTATTTATTTTATTTATTTACTATATTTCTATACCACCCTTCTCAGCCCGAGGGCGACTCAGGGCGGTTTACAAAACTGGCACAATTCGATGCCACAATAATATAAACAGTTAAAAGCATATAAACATCCTTAAAATTCCATGAACAATAAAATCAATAAAACATAAATCCTCCATATATAATTTCCAGAATCTTTATCCGATTGCAATTGTCTACTTTCTCTGTTCGTGCTCAGCCACAAGTAAAGATACCCTCTTGCTGTCTCTTTTCCAGACAAAATCAACATTTTAGAAGGCTTCAGCTCAGCGGTTCGTGTTGCTGTTGAGACATCTGATTACCAGGTGGAAGTTGAGCTGACTCCGACTATTGAGATCCCAACCTGTTGGCCCCAGAAAATCAAGTGGCCCCGATGCTTCAAACGCTGGCCTTGCCAGGAAAAAGTGCAATGTGTTAAGGTACCAGGTGGAGGCACATCATTGTAGGCCAAATTGACAGCCTCATCCTGCTGAAAGGAAAGTATAGCTTATAGAGAGTACTCTTTAAGCTATAAGAATTTAAGCTATAAGAGGACACAGTGAATTGTAACATCCATGGTAGCCATTTTAAAGAGATTGCTGGGTTAATCTATTTCAGTATTAAGGCAGGGTAAGGAGACTTGTGTAAGCTGTTAGTAAGGAAAGTGCAACAATATCTTCCTGTTACAAGGACAACACAACCTTTCCCCCACTAAATGTTTTCCCCCACTGATTTCTTAAGTCTTTCCTAAGAAAGATGGTAAGGTGTGGGTCTAAGCCAGCGTTTCTCAACCTGGGGGTCGGGACCCCTGGGGGGTCACGAGGGGGTGTCAGAGGGGTCACCGAAGACCATCAGAAAACACAGTATTTTCTGTTAGTCAAGGGGGTTCCATGTGTCAAGTTTGGCCCAATTCTATCGTTGGTGGAGTTGAGAAAACTCTTTGATTGTACGCAAACTATAAATCCCAGTAATTATAAATCCCAAAGGTCAATGTCTATTTCCCCCAAACTCCACTAGTGTTCACATTTGGCCATATGGAGTATTTGTGCCAAGTTTGGTCCAGATCCACCATTGTTTGAGTCCAGTGCTGTCTGGATGTAGGTGAACTACAACTCCAAAACTCAAGGTCAATGCCTACCAAACCCTGCCAGTATTTTCTCTTGTTCATGGGAGTTATGTGTGCCAAATTTGGTTCAATTCCATCATTGGTGGAGTTCAGGGTGCTCCATAATTGTAGTGAACTATAAATCTCAGAAACCACAACTCCCAAATGACAAATGACTCCCCACAACCCCACAAGTATTCGGATTTGGGTGTATCGGTTATTTGTGCCCAGATTGATCTAGTGAATGAAAATACACCCTGCATATCAGATATTTACATTGCGATTCATAACAAGAGCAAAATTACATTTATGAAGTAGCAACGAAAGTAATTTTATGGTTGGGGGTCACCACCACATGAGGAACTGTATTAAGGAGTCGCGGCATTAGAAAGGTTGAGAACCACTGGTCTAAGTACATTTGCACTGGAGATTTGCAGAATATTTTCTGGATGCAAAACCCCTCCACTCTACATTTAGGGGAACATAGCAGATAGCAATCTCTTGAAGAGTGGGTAAGGGCACCATTCCCATCAGTTGCTACAAGGTTCAGCAAAAAAATAAATCCCAAGTTCTATGTATGGCTCTTAAGGCAATACTTTCTTTCATATCCCCTTTTGTAATTGCTAAAATGTGGTGTCTGTCTTCTTGTCTCCACTAGTAGACCATACATACTATATCCTGCCTTTCTCTTAATACAGGATCCACAGCAGCTTTGTGTGTGTGCATGTGCCTTCATTGTGCCTGTCAACTTGTGTTGACCCCATGTTCTTCATAGGGTTTTCTTATTAGTTCAGACATATTTAAAGCCTGTTGTTCATTCATTCAGTCATTTCCGACTCTTCATGACTTCATGGACCAGCCCACGCCAGAGCTCCCTGTCAATCGTCACTACCCCCAGCTCCTTCAAGGTCAATCCAGTCTCTTCAAGGATCCCATCCATCCATCTTGCCTTTGGTCAGCCCCTCTTCCTTTTTTCTTCCATTTTCCCCAGCTTCATTGTCTTCTTTAAGCTTTCCTTTCTTGTCATGATGTGGCCAAAGTACTTCATCTTGGCTTCTACTATTCTTCCTTCCAATGAGCAGTCAGGCTTTATTCCTTGAAGTATGGACTGGTTGGATCTTCTGGCGGTCCAAGGCACTCTCAGAACTTTCCTCCAGCATCACAGTTCAAAAGTATCTATCTCCCTTCGCTCAGCCTTCCCTATAGTCCAGCTCTCACATCCGTAGGTGACTATGGGGAATACCATTGCTTTAACTATTTGGATCTTTGTTGCCAGTGTGATGTCTCTACTCTTCACTGTTTTATCAAGATTGGTCATTGCTCTCCTCCCAAGAGACCTGGTATTCACTGATAGCCTCCCATTTAAGTACTGATCAGCACTTACCCTTCTTAGCTCCCATGATCAATAGGAATCTAGTGCCATTAGCAGGGCTTTTTAAACTTTTTCCACCCTTTACCTGTTTTCTCCTGAGAACTTTTTATGTTACCCTGGGTATATACGTATATAAAATAGGTATAAAAATCAAACATAGAATTTGCAAGACTTACTAAACAGGCTGATTTTCCTTTTTGTGGAATACAGCTGAAGCATTTTCTGCACAGTTCACTGTGAATCCTGCATGTTGCTGCTAACAGATTTGTGAAAATGGATGGCGTTCAGAAACCTTTTGCTCCCACCAAATTTTTTGTAGCCCCAACATTGTGTTAAGGGGCCTCATTTAGGGTTGGGACCCAGTGTTTAAGTAGCAGTGGCTTTAAGATATACAGACCCTATCAAGGCAACCTACAACCAACTAAAACAAAGCATTTTAACACTATTCCTTAAACACAATGAAACATGGACTTCTATTAAATATACAAAATTTAAAAAGGTGAAATATACTTTTAAAAACCCAGCATATCTGATGAAAAGCTTCATCTCACAAAATGAATCAAGAGTCAAAAATCTGCCTACATAAAAAAAACCTTTGTTTGTTGATGGAAGGAAAGTAGAGAGGTAGCTAAGTATATCTCCCATGGGAGGGAATTCCACAAACCAGGGGCAGGTACTGAAGTTGGATCCCCACTGATACTTAATCCAGTTTCTGAATCCAGATTATCTGCTTTGAACTGGATTATATGAGTTTACACTGCCATTTAATCCAGTTCAAAGCAGATAATCAGGATTCAGAAACTGGATTACTTGGCAGTGTAGATGAGGTCTCAGAAGGTTCTGTCTTGTGCCCTCACCAAATGTGCTTGTGAGCAAGAAAAAGCTGTCCCATGAGGATCTTAAAACTCACCCCCTTATAACACTGGCGTTTTAACGCAGGCATGAGCAGAATTTTGGGAAATGTAGTTTAGGGTGGGGCCTTTTGAATACTCTGCTACATATGTTTTTGCTTTCCCAAATTACATTTCTCAAAATTCTGCTCACACCAGAAGAACGGGGCTATCTGCATTACAGCCCCAGTGTGATAAGGCTATCAGCGATGCTCATAGAGATGTGGTTTTTCAAATTTAAATGCTTTCCAAATACATGCAGAGATTGCTTTCATGGGAAGATCATGTTCTGCAGTATTTCTGACATACTTTTACTGTAGCATAATTAAGTAGACTTTAATTGAACATTTGGGGTTTAAAACAGTTTTCATAGTAATCATTTCCACCTTTGACCATTGGGGTAGGTGTAACCTAAATTACAACTTCATCGCATGGGCAAAATTGCCCGTCTTACAACAGTTTGAGTTCACTTCAGGTACGGAGCCCCCCCCCCCCCCCGATCCCATCACACATCGTAGATCTACTTTCAACAGGATTCCATGCCTGAAGTGAGGTTGAACTGTCATAAGAGGCAACGCCGACCACACTGGAAGCTGACCGTGTTGCATAAAAAAGAATGGGGAGGGGGGAGCTGGGTGGTGATGCTTACCCTCATGGAATGAGGTAAGGGGCAATGCAGGGGTGCAGGGTGATGGGTCACCCACGCCTTATGCTGGCTTTCGCCATGATCCATGGCAAATCCCCTCACTATTGCTCGGCATACTGATCTCAATGTGATGATTTTTTAGTGGATGGAATAGAAATATAATCCTACTGGGAGGCTAGTCAAGTGTCAAAGCATGCGACCAACTTCCAGGATGTCCTCTATCCCCTCTTCCCTGTCCTTCACTGCTCAACCATTTAAACTTTTTCTGCAGTCCTTTGGTTTTGATCTCTTGGCCGCTTCCAATTACCATTGGCACCTGAGTTTTTCACGAGCTGAACACATTCTGATGCAAGGACTTGATGAGGACGGTGGTTGCCGGATGACGTGCTTCCGGGTCATGAGGCAGATGAAAGAAGATGTCTGGTGTACAGGAAACAAGCCGATACTCACATCTTTTCACCTGCAGGTGTGTGTAGCAAACAACTGCATCTGAGGATGAACACAACAGGGGACTTTTTGGCAGTAACAGCTGGTGGTTGTAATGTCTGTAGGGTGGCAAGTTTGTTATTGTCCACATGTTGAAGTTGTCCAAGGCACAGGATGTATTTTAGGACATTTGATAGTTTTTTTTTAGCAGAATGACTAGTTGCCTGTTGTTTTCTAGGAGAAGAAGAGCAGAGAAGAAAACAATGAATGTAGTTTTTGGTGAATGCATGATCTGCTAACCCCTCCATTGGGAAAATAGCTTAGAAAGAAGAAGCATGAAGCTTTTTCAGATCAATGTCAGAACTTCATGTGTTCACTAAAGGGACACATTAGATTTAGGCAGCTATACTGTGGGCTGTATGCCAGTAATATATAGTGGCACGAAAGGGATTTCTCTTTCCCAATGACTGCATATTTACCCTGGGGACGTACACAGTGCCACCTTTCTCCATTGTCCTTTAAACCTAGAAAAGAAGTGGGGCCCTCCTCCTTGTTGGGTGCAAACCTTGTTCACCTTCCCTGTAAAAAGAGTAAATGGAAATAATCTGCTGTTGCTGAGTTAATCTGTAATCCCTCCTATGAGGTTTTCTGGCCTTGCAATTAAAATACCAACACAGGAACATTATTATTATTTTTTTGCTGGATGACTGCGTCTTAAGTATGGTTTGCTATGGTTTCTTAGCCTGGCAGGAAGTTGTACAGGATTACAACTTTCAGCAATATTATCCCTGTGATACAATACTTTGACTTTCAGTGATACGTCAGTTAAGCATTCTATTTGTTCAACTCTTTTGAAATAAGGAAGTTGCAAAAGAACATAAAATTAACCATAAAAATCAGCTACATGGAAACCTTTATTAAAACAACAGTGGCATGGTGCCATTAAATAACACCCATTGTATCCAGAGGAACAATGAATTCCACAGATTCTAGTGTAACACAATAAGAAGGCAGTACCTCCGGATTTCTTACTCTAGCAAAGCTCCAAGTCCCTTCTTTTGTACTGAATACTTTATGTTATAGCAACATTCCCCACATAGGATGAATTTTATATTATAATTGTCAGGAAGCTCCACACCTTTTTTTTCAGTCTCCCCAAAAAATTATTTGATCCCAACAATCAACAAAATTTTGCCATACAGGACTTATTTCAATATACATAATTCCAAAAGTAAATATTCCTTAAATGACATTTTATACATTCCTTAGTTGTGTATTGCCCAACACCCCGCCCTCCCCCCATTCTCTCCTCCCCCCTAGAACAGCAGTTCTGAATTATGTCATTGCATCACACCTCAGCATAAGAAGAATTCAATAAGAGTTAGGGATGAGTGGACTACCTGTTAATCTTTGCATTCCCATTGGAAAAAAAGGATATTGATATCTTGATATCATACAGAATGGGTGACACCTGGCTCAAGAGCAGTACGTGTGAAAAAGATCTTGGCGTCCTCGTGGACAACAAGTTAAACATGAGCCTACAATGTGATGTGGCGGCAAAAAAAGCCAATGGGATTTTGGCCTGCATCAATAGGAGCATAATGTCTAGATCTAAGGAAGTAATGCTACCCCTCTATTCTGCTTTGGTTAGACCACATCTGGAATCATAGAATCCTAGAATCAAAGAGTTGGAAGAGACCTCATGGGCCATCCAGTCCAACCCCCTGCCAAGAAGCAGGAATATTGTATTCAAATCAACCCTGACAGATGGCCATCCAGCCTCTGTTTAAAAGCTTCCAAAGAAGGAGCCTCCACCACACTCCGGGGCAGAGAGTTCCACTGCTGAACGGCTCTCACAGTCAGGAAGTTCTTCCTAATGTTCAGATGGAATCTCCTCTCTTGTAGTTTGAAGCCATTGTTCCACGTCCTAGTCTCCAAGGAAGCAGAAAACAAGCTTGCTCCCTCCTCCCTGTGGCTTCCTCTCACATATTTATACATGGCTATCATATCTCCTCTCAGCCTTCTCTTCTTCAGGCTAAACATGCCCAGCTCCTTAAGTCGCTCTTCATAGGGCTTGTTCTCTAGACCTTGATCGTTTTAGTCGCCCTCCTCTGGACACATTCCAGCTTGTCAATATCTCTCTTGAATTGTGGTGCCCAGAATTGGACACAATATTCCAGGTGTGGTCTAACCAAAGCAGAATAGAAGGGTAGCATGACTTCCTTAGATCTAGACACTATGCTCCTATTGATGCAGGCCAAAATCCCATTGGCTTTTTTTGCTACCACATTACATTGTTGGCTCATGTTTAACTTGTTGTCCACGAGGACTCCAAGATCTTTTTCACACGTACTGCTCTCGAGCCAGGCATTGTCCCCCATTCTGTATCTTTGCATTTCGTTTTTTCTGCCAAAGTGGAGTATCTTGCATTTGTCCCTGTTGAACTTCATTTTGTTAGTTTTGGCCAGTCATCTCTCCAATCTGTCAAGATAGTTTTGAATACTGCTCCTGTCCTGTGGAGTATTGGCTATCCCTCCCAATTTGGTGTCATCTGCAAACTTGATGATCATGCTGGATGGCCATCTGTCAGGGGTGATTTGAATGCAATATTCCTGCTTCTTGGCAGGGGGTTGGACTGGATGGCCCATGAGGTCTCTTCCAACTCTTTGATTCTATGATTCTATGCCTTCTAGCCCTTCATCTAAGTCATTAATAAAGATGTAGGTGTATATTGAGATATCATTATGTACCTACATTTTATTTATTTATTTATTTAACTTGTATACTGCTACTCCCAATTTGGCTCGGAGCGGTTTACAGAAACAGATTAAAACAACACAATTAGCTTTAAAAATAACCATAACAATAACAATAGGCAACTAGAACAGGCATAGCCTGAGTTGTTCACCCATCAAAAGCTTGCCAGAAAAGAAAGGTTTTACAGGCTTTCTGAAAAGCAAGTAGATCTCGGATGGTTCAAGTTTCGACCGGCAAGGCATGCAGATACAGTTACTCCAAAATATTTTTAAAATTACAAAATCCCAAACACTTCTGATCCCAAGTATATTGAGCAAGGGATATTCAACACGGGGCTTTATTCCATCAGAAAACAACAGTGAGTGTCACCAAAAAAGTGTTTCTGCTTAGAAAGCAATACTGTATGAAAACAATTTACCACATGGTTGGGATCGATGGCCCAAAACACTTTCTGTTCTATTTGAAGGAAACTTGTTGTGCCTCAGTCGTTACTTCTTTGAATGCCTCTTGCAGATGGTGCTTTTCTGGACCTGTGAGAAGTACCCTCACTCCAAAGACTGGCGCTGCTTCCGCACAGGCTTCCTGCGGCTGGTCCAGAAGCTGCACAAGTGTGTGAGCCAGCACTTCCTGAAGCACTACTTCATCAAGGGCACAAACCTGCTGAAATATGCCAATACCAATGATCTGGATGTAGTGGCAGGCAAACTGTCTGTTTTCTTGGAGAACCCTGTGCTTCCCCTCGACTGAGAGAGATGGAGAAAGCAGCATCCTAGCCAGGCTTAGTCTTGGTCCTTCATCCCCCTCATATGGCTATCCTACAGATGATAAGTAGTGACATAGAGGACAATGCAGAAGTAAGGCTGTTTGGGCACAGCTATTTACATTGAAGCCAACACCTTTAAAATGCCTAAGAAGACAAACAGTGCTACCGGTTAATTGAGAGTGGACAGTGTGAAAACAGTGCTCCCTGATATTTCATTTTTACAAACGTTATGGGCTACAGACCCATAAGCAGCGTTGCTGTATTGGAAGCTGAAGGTGAAGAAAACAAGTAACTGTAGTGCTCTGGTTGCTCAGTTTATTCCTCCCCAGTTGCAATATCAGGATTACAGAGAGAATTAGTGTGTTTGAAAAAGTTTGGGAGCATCTAGAGAGAAGTATCGAACATGAGTGTGCATGTGGAGGCTTTTAAAGGTTGTCTTCCTTAGTTACTAAATGTTCCAGTTGCTAAGATCCCTTATATCTGTCTCTTTTTTGCTCTTCTTAGGCCCCTTCTACACTGCCATATATCCAGATTATCAAAGCAGAAAATCAACATTATCTACGTTGAACTAATTATATGAGTCTACATTGCCATATAATCCAGTTCAAAGCAGATAATCTGGATTTTATATGGCAGTGTGGAAGGGGCCTTAGTCTGCAGTTTGGTGCAGAGTTTCTCTCCTCTGATTATTTCTCAGAGAGGTCTTTCAGAAACAAACTAATGATTCCTATTTGACTATATGCACAAGGAATGGTGCAGTATAGCAGTTCACTAAGAAATGCACTGGGGAATGCATGCCCTTGGTTCCTTGTCAATTTTGCATATTATAGGCCTATCAGGGGGACTGTGACATATAATATATACATAATGTGACATATAATATGTATTATATGCCACAAACCCCCTGATTTGGTTCCCAAATCCCAGCGATAGCGATATGCAAAAGTCTCAACCCCTTTCTGAACTGCATAATATAAGAAACCCTCAGGATTTCAGCCTAAATTGGAAAGTGTGTATAGCTGCCCCTCTGTTTTTGAATCTGTGGATTTAACCATTCATGGCTTGGAAAATATTGTTGATTTTGTGACATGTTGAGAACTATGTTGATGTGTAGGCATACAATGCTGTAGCCTCTTGCCATTTAGGCTCACTGCCATTTTACAACAGTACTGTATATAATGGAACTTGAGAATCCACGGGCTGTCATATCCACGAGGAGACTTGGAACCAAACTCCAGAAGATACTAAGGGCTCATTGTATATAGACACAAACTTCTCATATTTACTGTTGCTGCTTTCTTCCACCACACATACAATTGCAGTGGAGTTCAAAAATGGCCTTTGCTCAAGGGTTTAGAGCAAGCTATTCATTTTTATTGCACTGCGTTGTCCAATTGTTATTTCCTAGTTTCTTGAAGCAGCCCCCCCCCCCCCCCCCCCAGTGGTTCACAGTACAATTGTACATACCTTTATTTTAATGTTAAAGATATATTTGGGAGGTAAAAGGAATGGAAGTGAACAAAAATAGCGCAACTCATATTACAATAAATTGTTTTTATTCCATTTTGCTGCACCTTAATTGTGTGATTAAACAATGGCATTTCCTCTTTTCCCCTCCTTGCACATCAGGTTTTTCTCAACGCCTTTTTGCCAGGACTCATTAATCACTGTCTCCCAAGTTAGGGTCGGCCTTCCAGATATTGTTAGGCTGCTACCCCTCTATTCCGCCTTGGTTAGACCACACCTGGAATATTGTGTCCAATTCTTGGCACCACAATTGAACAGAGATATTGAGAAGCTGGAGTGTGTCCAGAGGAGGGCGACTCAAATGATCAAGGGTCTGGAGAACAAACCCTATGAGGAGTAGCTTAAGGAGCTGGCCATGTTTAGCCTGAAGAAGAGAAGGCTGAAAGGAGACACGATAGCCATGTATAAATATGTGAGAGGAAGCCACAGGGAGGAGGGAGCAAGCTTGTTTTCTGCTTCCCTGGAGACTAGGACGCGAAACAATGGCTTCAAACTACAAGAGAGAAGATTCCATCTGAACATTAGGAAGAACTTCTTGACTGTGAGAGCCGTTCAGCAGTGGAACTCTCTTCCCCGGAGTGTGGTGGAGTCTCCTTCTTTGGAAGCTTGTAAAGAGAGGCTGGATGGCCATCTGTCAGGGGTGCTTTGAATGCAATGTTCCTGCTTTTTGGCAGGGGGTTGGACTGGATGGCCCATGAGGTCTCTTCCAACTCTTTGACTCTATGATTCAAATACTGATAAGGAATGATGGGGCCTACAGGACATCAACTTCTGGCCATCTGAAAGGCTCCAGTTTGCAAACCCTGATTCGAATTACGATACACTCTATACGTAATTGTGTTCAATTGAATAATGCTGTCATCAAGCAATTCACAGAATTTCTTCTAGCAATGGTGATGTAAAATATATGCCCAAAGGTCTTCATGAGGGAAGGGCTGATGACATGTAAGATGTTTCTGGATACTCACCATATATACCTACACCTTTCAGATGAGCCGGAACAGGTATACACTTCTGCTACAGGCACGAAAAAGAGAAATATGGTTATTTTCTTTAGCTTAGGATGCTAAAATGCCCAAAAACAGGCCTGAAATTAGAGCATGGAGCAATCACCCATAAAGCTGGCAATAAAACAGACTAAAGGCACTTCCAGACAGCACTAAATCATGGGTTTTAAACAGGGACAAAAAATTCCAGGACTATCCAGGCTTGATGCTTTGTTGCAAGATTTAGAGGCTCCCAAGATGACTGCTATGGGACTTCTACCAGAAACCTTGGCAGGTTTTTTTTAAAAAAAACCCCGAGATGCTGATATGTGGATACACGGAGGTCTGGATATATGGATCATTGGAAAAGTTCCATTTGTCTTGGCCAGATAAACTGTGCCCTCCACATGTTTCATGAAGTTTCTGGCACACAAACCAAGTTTTCACCTTTGATTCAAGTATCACCTTCATTTTAGGAACCAACCAATCAGAAACAAACATCTAAAACCCGGGGACAAACTTAGATAAAAAACCCCATGATTTCTGATTGCAGGAACATACAGACATTCAAAGATGTGAATATTCAACTCAAAACTGCAATATTCCCACACATGGAAATCTTTCAGTTTTTGACTTTTCTAGCAATTGCTTCCGTGTTTGCAGGGAATGGCGTCTGGCCACCCTCTTGTATGCTGCGGAAGATCTGGGATAAAGATACTGTCTGGACGGGCCCTAAGCAAGCAGTACATTTGCTATTACTTGTAGGAATGCTTTTGGAGGATGCCTGCTTTATTTAGTTATATACCCTATTTATACCCTGCATTTCTCAATCCCAAAGGGGACTCAAGGTAGCTAACATATAGGCATTTACACAATGCCTTAGAGCAACATACAATTCCAATAAACACTAAAATTAAAATTCATATTAAACATTTAAAAACATTGCATTCCGTATTAAAAACCCCACCATCCACAATTGTATTCCAGGGCCATTCCAATAGTCATTGCACATATTCCATATCTATTATTTCACTGTACTATTCTCAAAAGGCTTGATCCCAAAGCCATATTTTCACTTTCCTTCTGAAGGCCAGGAGGGAGGGGGCTGCTCTGATTTCACTATGGAGGGATTTCCACGGCTGAGGGGCCACCACTAAGAAGGCCCTGTCTCTCGTTCCCACCAGTCACGTCTGCGAAGGAGGTGGGACCGAAAGCACGGCCTCCTCAGACAATCTTAATCTCCAAGGTGGTTCATAGGGGGATACGTTCAGACAGATAAGCTGGTTTATAAGTAATCATGACGTGTTGCTGTTGTTGTTTCATGTTTATTTCTTTTCTGCCTTTTTCCCAGTCTGGGATTCAAGGTGGCTTCCAAATGTTATAACAAAAAAAATGTGTAAATACTAGAAAAGCTTAAGGGTGATTTGAGGTTAGATTTGACATAAGGAGACAGCATCAATAAATACTGGGAAACACCTCCAGGAACAAAGGACATTATGAAACAAGGCCATATACATGTTGGCAACTCCAAAGTGACTCATTTCCCAAGGCTTGCTCTGGTATATTTCCCACAGATTTTTACTGGCATATATTTGACCAAAAGAAGAGTCTCGACAAATCCTGGAAGTCTTCTGACTTGCAGAGTATTGTAATGCCTCAATCCCACCAGGTGATGGTAGCCTTACCTCATTATTACTGCTATGATTCCAATTTTGAAACCTGAAAAACCTTGAAATGGGTGTGCTGCTTCTGTTTAAATATGAACAGGTGTAATTGCGTGCAGCCCTATGGAAGGGGAAATACATTATTAAAACCATTATGAAAACAAGTTCTTTGTCCAGGCCATGCCTTCAGACTGGAACATGTTCACCAATTGAAGCAGAGTGGCATAAATCTAATCACAACAACATTGGTAACCACATTCATTGCTTAGAACTGCAGCTGTCATGTAGCAATTATGCTTCCTTTCATTGATAACTTATTTTATTTATTTTATTTATTTGCTTTATTTTTATACCGCATTTTTCAGCCTAATTCGGCGACTCAATGCGGTTTACAATACAATTTATATAACAATAACAATTAATTAAAACACAACATACACGACAGACAATACAAAGCAACACAACATAGTCATCAACGCCTCAGTAAAAATCAGATTCCGTTCTCATAATCCTTCTACCGTTCCTTTGTTCATTTATACCGTCTTCATGAGTTCAGTTGCATTGTTAGCCGAACGCTTGTTCATAGAGCCACGTCTTGACCTTACTCCGGAACGCCAGCAACGAAGGGGCCTGCCTGATGTCTATGGGTAGGGCATTCCATAGCCGAGGGGCCACCACCGAGAAGGCCCTGTCCCTCGTCCCCGCCAGCCGCGCCTGTGACGCAGGCGGGACCGAGAGCAGGGCCTCCCCGGACGATCTTAACGTCTTAACTTGCTTTTTCATGAAAAGTTCTGCCCCAAAGGAAGGCGGAGAGGAGCAGAATTTTTTTTCAGCATTTCAGTCAGAACTAGATATTGTCCCCAAACGAGTTTCCGAGTTAGCAGGGATCACCAACACACTTCAGCAACTAAGGCACAGTCTCCATTCATACATATCCATATTTGCCTCCTTGGCAACAGACAGCAGTCCTGCGTTGGAACATCTTGTACTCACCTGTTTGCCTTTGCATATCAGTAAAGCCTTTGTCTGGTACATTCTTCAGTTTGGCAATCTCGGATACTCTCTTCTTAAGCAAACACATCAGAGAGTTTATTATTCTAGATAAGCTAAGCAAAAAGAAATCCATAATAAAAAGCACACCTTTAACAAAGAGACTGTATATATTTCTGGGCACAAATCCTGCCTTTTTGCTAATGACCTTTCTGCTTATACATATAACCCAGCGATAATGTATGTTCTTCAACAGTCACTTCTTATTTATTTTTAAATATAAATATGTATGCCATGTCTTTCAATTAAAATTCCCAATGTGACCTTTCATCTGTTTCAGCTTTAATACTTAAAAGCAACTTTTTCAAATAGTCTTTTTTCAAATGTCTCCTCTAAGTAAACATGTCTTGTTTGAGGAGAAAAAGATACCTAATTGTATTTTGAATACTGTTGCCAGGTTTCAGATCCTAACGCTAAAGACCTGAGTCACATTAAAGAACTGGCAAAGGAAGGCCGACCAGACTCCATACCCAATAATTTCCATCAATGCCTTGAGGCCATTACTGGATGGTTGCATGCCAGCAGGTTGAGGGTGAATCCAGCGAAGACGGAAATCCTTTGGTTGGGTCGTCTGGACGGAGGAGTGATCCTGGATGGTGTGACATTATGCCCGTCATCATTGGTAAAGAGTCTGGGAGTCCTTTTAGACCCTCTGCTGATGATGGAGGCCCAGGCCTCTGCCGCAAGCAGAGTTGCATTTTTCCATCTGCGTCAGGCTAGGCGTCTGGCTCCCTATCTGTCCAGGGACAACCTGGCCACGGTGATCCAGGCTACGGTCATCTCAAGGTTGGACTACTGTAACGCCCTCTACATAGGCCTGCCTTTATCGGTGATCCGGAAACTTAAACTAATGCAAAATGCCGAGTCACCAATAGGCTGAGAAAGGCGGTATACAAATACAGTAAATAAATAAATAAATGCTGCTGCCCGGCTTCTCGCAGGGGTCCCAGCGAGGCGTCATATCACTCCAATCTTGCAGCAACTGCACTGGTTGCCAATTGAGCATCGGATTACCTTCAAAGTGCTGATTCTTACCTTTAAGGCCTTATATGGCCTGGGGCCGGAGTACCTGAGAGACCGCTTCACCCCTTACCAACCCCCGAGATCACTCCGTTCAGACAATCAGAATCTCCTTGAAGTTCCCAATTTTAGGACCTTTCACCTGATGTCTACTAGGCGTAGAGCACTCCCGGTGGTGGCTCCTTACTAGTGGAATGCCTTGCCAGTGGAAACATGAGCTCTCCGAGACTTACTGTCTTTTCATAGAGCTTGTAAAACTTTAGGCTGGTATTTGAATCTTGCTGATTGAAATTTTTCTTTGATTTTAAATGTAATGTATCACATATGTATATTGTAAACAGCCCCGAGCCTTCGGGGGGCGGCGGTATATAAAATTGATTAATTAATAAAATAAATAAATAAATAAATAAAATGCATTTGACTCAAGGCAGAATAATGCCAGTGCCCAAACCTCTTTTATGATGAGAGGATTAGCAGCAACTAGGGATCGGAATAAACCTTATTTTTCCACTTGGGAAGAAGAAGAAGAAGAAGAAGAAGAAGAAGAAGAAGAAGAAGAAGAAGAAGAAGAAGAAGAAACAGAAGAAGAAGGAGGAGAAGAAGAAGAAGAAGAAGAAGAAATTTCATTTAAATCTCTAGTTACTCAAAATCACAAATTCAAATAAAGAAGACAGAAGTTAATTTAATGTTTCAAAACTATCATACAAAACCAGAAGTAGCAAAACTGCATTAATACAATAAAACCACACTGTTAAGGAGTATTGAAAGTTCAATGGAGTAGTATGATTCTTGTTATCTATAAGAAATATATTAAAGAAGGAACAAATTTAGCCTACACACCTGATCTCTCCAGTTGTGACCTAGGACCTCATCAGCTGCAGGTCTTCTTCTGTATCCCACACTACTAAGACATTTCAGGGATGAAGTGCCATGGAGCCCTTTACACAATGTCAAGATACTTCTGGTTGTCATTCTTTGGCTTTCATCCCTTAAATGTAGTAGAAATGTAGTGAAATTGTGGAGGGGGAGATGGGGAGAAATAGTCTTCTGAGCTCCTGCTGTGGGTGGAAATGGGAGAAAGAAATGGGAGAAAGAGGGGAAAAACACACTGTCAGATTGCTGGAGTCATTTTGGTTTAGTGATGTGGAGTAATGGATGAGCCGTCTGCTAATGCTCCTTCAGATGGTTTGGGTCCCACTGAAAGAAGCGTTTAAAAATGGTGCCTTAAATTTTCTTTATTGGAAGGGTCTTAAGGACAAATGATCCCAGAGATTGTGGTGCCTTAAGAAAGGTGCCTTAATCCTGCTACAGTGGAAGGATCTTGAGGGAAAAGCAGGTGGTTGAGTAAGAAGCCAGAGGAGACAATCTTGTGTGATGGGGTTAAGTAAATTCTTAGTCTTCTTTAAAGACAGGACCCCATGAAACATCAGCAAAGAAGACAATTTCCCTCGCTTCTGCCTGTTTCCCCCAGTTCTGATGAAGTCCACAGAATTGTTGCTATCATATTATGGACTGGTTCGTAGGAGATGATATTCCAAAAATGTGGTTAGAAATTATTTAGGTCAAAACCAGGTCATTGAATAGTGCTTGGAAACAAATCTGAAACCAATGAAGCTGGTCTTATATGGTTCTCTAAAAATATTCCATATAACAATGACTGCAATATTTTGCTACAGCTATAGTTTGTAAACATTTTGAAGGGTAGCCCCCTGCGTTGCAAATTACTATAATCAAGAGAGAGGTAACTAAAGCAGGAGTCACTGTGACTAGCCCCACTTTCCTAAGACGGGAAAGTTGGCACAGAACTGCCAAACCTGGCAAAGGACTTCTCCATTGGCATCCAGCTTTCCAGGACACACACAAGACCCAAGACTGCCCCATGCTGCATATCCTGCCAAGTCACCAATGAGATTTCCTTTGTGTCTGGACTGGATCACTATTATCATGGCCCTCAATGCATCCTGGAAATGACTGAGGATATGGATAACTTTACTGGCA
Source organism: Anolis sagrei (assembly GCF_037176765.1). Classification (NCBI taxonomy): domain Eukaryota; kingdom Metazoa; phylum Chordata; class Lepidosauria; order Squamata; family Anolidae; genus Anolis; species Anolis sagrei. The sequence goes on along the minus strand of NC_090022.1, from coordinate 166,357,724 downwards.
TCAGCTGAAAACAAGACCTATACATACCCTTAACCATTTCCAGGAGAGCAGGGAGGTCACCAGTCCCCAAATCCCAGATAGCCTGCTCCAGCAGCTTTGCGTAGATATTTCAACCAAACTAAGATTTTGGGCTTACCTGGAAATCCATTTCCCATTTGGAATAGAAACATAAATGCAAGGGAGCAGTCATCTTTGGCCACATGGCTTCTTGCCATGAGCTCTGCAGGTAATGCGTACTCTCCATAAGCTCCCTGTTCCAGCCAAAAAAAAAAAAGCCAAAAGTTAGCCATGTTAGTTAGTTAGTAGAACCTGTAAATTGAGACCTTTTTCTAGCCTATCTGGGGAACTTAAAATAGCTTTTTCAGAGTGGACATGCACAGGTTGTGCTGTCATTTATCTCCTTTCCTTTCTGGAAGCGGTCTTTCTATTAAAGAAGTACATCATATGGATTGCTGCATATCTACACACTTCTGCTAAGCAGTACTGGCTAACATTGGTTTGCGTTCTGTTTGGCAAGATCCCTTACATGAGGGCTTAACCAATGACCAAGGGAGTCAAACAAGAATTTCCCAGCACCACCTTCTGGGACTGCCCCTCCAGGAAAGGAGGGAGCCACTGAATAACAATCTGATGTCAGCAGGCAACAGTTTGAATGCTTCCCCAAATGAGATATGATATATCTTGGGAACTTTCTTAGCTCCCACTCTTGTGACAGTGATGATTTGGCAAATTCTATTCAGGGTCAGGAAAGTCTACTTTTGGTGTGGCAACCAGGCAGCTTTCTAGGTCAGTAATCAGCTGTGAGCAGAGTTTATGTTCACGGCAGGGTTATGTTCCAGTCGCTTAAGTTTGTTTTGGTTTGCTTCTATTCCAGCTTAACCTTTTCAGCTTGTCATGTCACAGTTGTCTATCAGAACAAGTGGATTTGCCCCTCTCCCACTCTGGATTCCTTGCCAGATGCAAATCTCTATCCACATCTGTTCTTAGAGGAACTGTGAGTACATGGGGAAACTAAGTGATACAAGGAATATTTATTTCTATTTTTCACGAATATTTGTGACCTGTATGGCCCTGGTAGGATGGAGGAAGCCTTCACCTCTAATTCTTGATGGACATGAACAACAACCATCTGAGAAGGTTTGTCTATTACTCTTATTCTTATTAATTTCCTACCAGCCTCTCCCTATCAACTGATGCAGGGAACAACAATTAACATAGCACATACAGTTAAAAGAGCATATAAAATCAGTAAATACGGGGGGTATTTTTTAAGTATTTATTTATTTATTTATTTATTTTGCTTTATTTCTATACCGCATTTTTCAGCCTGATAAGGCGACTCAATGCGGTTAAGGCGACTCAAAGTAAGGTCCGTTTGAACATAAGTACACAACAAAAGTTTATTTCAAAAAAGTAAATTTATTTTCAGAAGGTACATACGTCACTCTATTTTTCGACATAGTTGCCAAGTTTGTTCAAACACTTATCATACCTCTGAACCAATTTTAAAATACCCTCTTCATAAAAACTTGCCGCCTGCTCCGATAACCAAGAGTTCACTGTAATCAAAGAAGGGCGACCGGAGCGGTCCTCATCATGGACGTTGTCACGGCCATCTTTGAATTGTCGTACCCACTTACGCACTTTGCTTTCACTCATAACAGTATCACCGTACACTTCACAAATCTGTCAATGAATTTCTGCAGCAGGCAGGTTCCTTGCTGACAAAAACTGTATCACTGAGCAAACCTCACATACGGCGGGTGAGTTGATAGTCTTAAACATTTTTAAAGCACAGAACAGAACCATACAGGTTAGCTGAGCACAGTTGTTCCCAAGGCATGCCGGTACACGACACACGTGCTCGTTGCGGTATGCGCACGAACTACTAGTGTCTACAACAAAACGGACCTTACTTAAAAAATACCCCTCGTATTCAAATTCATCCATAAAAATGTTAAAACCATAATTTTAAGTAATTTAGATAAGCATTAAACTCAGACATTATCTCAACTGACAAATCTCTTCTGGTACCTCAAAGTAGATGTTTCCCAAAGGACCTCAGTGTATATGAGTGAAGGCAATCCCATGGATAACCAGGACAAAAGCCATGTAGTGCTTTAAAGGTAATAACAATGCAATGTATTTTCCCCAGAAATAAATTGGTGGACAGTGGTTTTAATATTGGTATAATTATTCCTAGATGTATCAGTGACATTCTGGTGCCATGAATTCAGCCAGGTATTTTACATACAATCTTGAGCTTTTCTTCTTGCTTCCCAGTCTCCTAGTCCATTGTAGACCAGAAATCTCCACTGAAGAGTGCAGTCCCATACTAACCTCACGGAGGCTCAATACCCCAGATGGATGTATGGTGATGGCACTGAATGCTAGTGAGAGCTCTAACATTTCGTACAGGGACATGCTCACCTTGTCTAAACCCTGACATAGATCTGCCCAGCCAGCATCCAAAACTGGCTCCACTCCCAAATCAAGCCCTGACTCAGACGAAGTTCTAAATATTCAAGAAATCCTAAACCTGAGAAACTGCCAACCACGCCAAGACTTTATTTTTTATTTAAGACATTTATATCCTGCCTCTCCCGACTCAAGGGCCCAAAGTGGCTTACAGACAATAAAATATACAATATAAAAGTTAAACCCAAGTTAAAACCATAAATATTAGACATGCTGTAAACTCTAAAGTTCAATAAAATAAGTTATACTAACCCAATTGTATAAAACAAACCTAGCCATTTAGTATCATTTAATTATGATCCCCCATAGAATCATAGAATCAAAGAGTTGGAAGAGACCTCATGGGCCATCCAGTCCAACCCCCTGCCAAGAAGCAGGAATGTTGCATTCAAATCACCCCTGACAGATGGTCATCCAGCCTCTGCGTAAAAGCTTCCAAAGAAGGAGCCTCCACCACACTCCGGGGCAGAGAGTTCCACTGCTGAACGGCTCTCACAGTCAGGAAGTTCTTCCTAATGTTCAGATGGAATCTCCTCTCTTGTAGTTTGAAGCCATTGTTCCGCGTCCTAGTCTCCAAGGAAGCAGAAAACAAGCTTGCTCCCTCCTCCCTGTGGCTTCCTCTCACATATTTATACATGGCTATCATATCTCCTCTCAGCCTTCTCTTCTTCAGGCTAAACATGCCCAGTTCCCTAAGCCGCTCCTCATAGGGCTTGTTCTCCAGACCCTTGATCATTTTAGTCGCCCTCCTCTGGACACATTCCAGCTTGTCAATATCTCTCTTGAATTGTGGTGCCCAGAATTGGACACAATATTCCAGATGTGGTCTAACCAAAGCAGAATAGAGGGGTAGCATTACTTCCTTAGATCTAGACACTATGCTCCTATTGATGCAGGCCAAAATCCCATTGGCTTTTTTTGCTGCCACATCACATTGTTGGCTCATGTTTAACTTGTTGTCCACGAGGACTCCAATATCTTTTTCACACGTACTGCTCTTGAGCCAGGCGTCACCCATTCTGTATCTTTGCATTTCATTTTTTCTGCCAAAGTGGAGTATCTTGCATTTGTCACTGTTGAACTTCACTGAACTCCAAAGGCTTCCTTGAACAGGAAGGTTTTATGCACTTTCTAAATGTTAGTGGCGAGGATACAGATCTAATATCATCTGGCAGGGCCTTCCAGAGGGAGGGAGCCACAACCTAAAAAGGATCTCTCTCTAGCACTCTTCAGATGTAGAGTGTCTCAGATGTTAGAGGAAACTAACAATTTCCCACTTGATCTAAGAGATCTTCTGGGGTATACCAACAAACCCTATATCTCAAGTAATCTGGACCAATGTCATGTAGGGCTTTAAAGGTCAACACCAGGCCTGGAAACTAATAGAGATCCAGTGCAGCTGTTTCTCTTGTGTTCTCTTATTTTCACGCCCAACAACAGCTTATCTGCTTATCTTTGAACAAATTGGAGTTTCTGAACCATTTTAAAAGGCAACCACACATAGAGTGCGTTACAGTTGTTCAGGAGGGATGTAACCAGGGCATGTACCACTGTGGCCAGGTCAGATATCTCCAGGAACTGTTGCAATTGGTGTACCAGCAAAAGCGACCCTGCTAACTTATGCCACCTGTACTTCCAGGTTTAAGGAAGAATCCAGAATCACCTCCGAACTGTGAACCTGAGCTTTAAGGGGGGGGGGGTGACCCCATTCTGCTCCAGTTATAACCCTATTCCTGGATCTGTCTTACATGAGTCCAGTAGGACTTCCATCTTCTCTGGATTCAGTTTCAATTTGTTCACCCTTGTCCAGCCCATTACTGCCCCCAGGCACCAGTTCAGGCACAGCATGGCTTCCCTGGCAATTTCTGGTAGAAAGGAGTAGTAGAGTTGGGCATAATAATAATAATATAATAAAACTTTATTTATACCCCACCACCATCTCCCCAAGGGACTCGGAGCGGCTTACATGAGGCCAAGCCCAACAACACATCACAACAGAAAAGCAATAACAATACAAAGCAATACAAAATAATATAAATCACATATAACAATAGCACACAGGATTTAAAAGCTTATGGCCAGGCCAGATGTAATGATTTAAAATTTAAAAAATAATGCTGGGTATGACAAGATAGGATATAACTCGTAGGAGGGTTTTTTAAAAAGTGAGGGTTTTAAAAATTGAGGGGTACACTCCAACGCAACCCAATGGTTAAAGTGCATTTGTAAGGACATTTTGCTGGGAGTTATTCCTTTATTCTGGGAAGGCACACTGGAATAGCCACATTTTCAGGCTCCTCTTAAAGACTGCCAATGTTGGGGCATGCCTGATATCCTTTGGAAGTGAGTTCCAGATTCGGGGGGCCACCACCGAGTAGGCCCTCTCCCTCATCCCCACCAATCGCATCTGCGAGGGAGGCGGGAGCGGTAGCAGGGCCTCTCCGGATGATCGAAGAGATCATGTGGGTTCATACACAGAAATGCGTACAGATGATACCGAACTCCACAATTCCAGATGATCTCTCCCAGAGGTTTCATGTAGATGTTCAATAATATTTGAGAAAGTGATGAGCCCTGCAGGGCCCCACAGTCTAATTACCATGGGATTGAGCAAGACTCCCCCAACACTATGGGAAAGGACTGGAACCACTGCAAAACCATGCCTCTCAGCCCAATATCTGTTAGCCGCTTCAAAAGAATACCATGCTCGATGGTATCGAAAGCCACTGAGAGGTCCAGGAGAACCAAATAGGTCACACTCCCCTTATCTAGTTCTCCATGTAGATCATCCACCAAGGTAAAGAAGACAGGAGCAGAATTCAAAATGGTCTAAACAAATTAGAGAGCTGGGGCAAAACTAACAAAATGAAGTTCAACAGTGACAAATGCAAGATACTCCACTTAGGCAGAAAAAATAAAATGCAAAGATACAGAATGGGGGATGCATGGCTCGAGAGCAGTATGTGTGAAAAAGATACTGGGGTCCTCGTGGACAAAAAGTTAAACATGAGTTAAAATGGAGCAAGCTTGTTTTCTGCTGCCCTGGAGACTAGGACGCAGAACAATGGCTTCAAACTACAGGAAAGGAGATTCCGTCTGAACATGAGGATGAACTTCCTGACTGTGAGAACTGTTCAGCTGTGGAACTCTCAGCCCCAGAGTGTGGTGGAGGCTCCTTCTTTGGAGGCTTTTAAACAGACTCTGTATGGCCATCTGTCAGGGGTGCTTTGAATGCGATTTTCCTGCTTCTTGGCAAAATGAGGTTGGACTGGATGGCCCACAAGGTCTCTTCCAAATCTATGATTCCACTATTAAATTCTGTTGTTTTTTTTTTTCATAGATTAGCATGGGCCCTTATGCTCATGGGTCCTTTGGGCAACTCTCCATCATGTCCATGCATTAAGATGGCACTTGATAGGTTGCCTATGGCATCCCACACTACCTTTGCCAAGGGGCAAGAAACAATCACACAGTGTCATCTCCTGAAACCAGCCCAGTGGTTGGGAATGTAACTCCTTAAATATATTGCACCATCTCAATTGCATTGGTCCGGAAGGAAGCCTTGATAGTTTAAGCCACAGGGCAAGAGCAATAGTGTCCCTCTCCCTCTAAATTACACTATGTAACATGATTTTTGTTCCTGGGTTATACATGTAATTTCCTAATTGGTTCTATCATAAAAACATGGGGGAAGTTTATTAAACTTCCAAAACTTTGTTTTTGCAGGACATCCTGCAGCACAGGATTTTCAATTAATATCTCATAGAGACTCATCCGATGCAGCAAAGTTTGTGGCAGCCATGAAAATTAAGTTTCTGAAGTATAACAACTACTTTCAAAGTAAGTACCGTAAAATTAAACAGGAAGTCGATACCGGGCAAGATTCTGGAAAGATTGTTAATAGTCAACATGGATTTATCAAAAACAAGTCATGCCAGACTAATCTGATCTCTTTCTTCGATAGAGCTACAAGCTGGGTAGATGCAGGGAATGCCGTGGATGTAGCGTACCTGGATTTCAGTAAGGCCTTCAACAAGGTCCCCCATGACCTTCTGGCAAGGAAACTAGTCCAATGTGGGCTAGGCAAAACTACGGTGAGGTGGATCTGTAATTGGTTAAGTGGACGAACACAGAGAGTGCTCACTAATGCTTCCTCTTCATCTTGGAAAGAAGTGACAAGTGGAGTGCCGCAGGGTTCCGTCCTGGGCCCGGTCCTGTTCAACATCTTTATTAACGACTTAGATGAAGGGCTAAAAGGCATGATCATCAAGTTTGCAGACGACACCAAATTGGGAGGGATAGCCAATAGTCCAGAGGACAGGAGCAGAATTCAAAACGATCTTGACAGATTAGAGAGATGGGCCAAAACTAACAAAATGAAGTTCAACAGTGACAAATGCAAGATACTCCACTTTGGCAGAAAAAATGAAATGCAAAGATACAGAATGGGTAACGCCTGGCTCGAGAGTAGTACGTGTGAGAAAGATCTTGGAGTCCTCGTGGACAACAAGTTAAACATGAGCCAACAATGTAATGTGGCGGCAAAAAAAGCCAATGGGATTTTGGCCTGCATCAATAGGAGCATAGTGTCTAGATCTAAGGAAGTAATGCTACCCCTCTATTCTGCTTTGGTTAGACCACATCTGGAATATTGTGTCCAATTCTGGGCACCACAATTCAAGAGAGATATTGACAAGCTGGAATGTGTCCAGAGGAGGGCGACTAAAATGATCAAGGGTCTGGAGAACAAGCCCTATGAGGAGCGGCTTAGGGAACTGGGCATGTTTAGCCTGAAGAAGAGAAGGCAGAGAGGAGATATGATAGCCATGTATAAATATGTGAGAGGAAGCCACAGGGAGGAGGGAGCAAGCTTGTTTTCTGCTTCCTTGGAGACTAGGATGTGGAACAATGGCTTCAAACTACAAGAGAGGAGATTCCATCTGAACATTAGGAAGAACTTCCTGACTGTGAGAGCCGTTCAGCAGTGGAACTCTCTGCCCCGGAGTGTGGTGGAGGCTCCTTCTTTGGAAGCTTTTAAGCAGAGGCTGGATGGCCATCTGTCAGGGGTGATTTGAATGCAATATTCCTGCTTCTTGGCAGGGGTTGGACTTGATGGCCCATGAGGTCTCTTCCAACTCTTTGATTCTATGATTCTATGATTCTGTGAAGTAACACTTTCAAGCCAGGAACAGAAAAATCTTTCAAATTTTGTTACATAGTGTTATCAAAGTAGTTCACCAGAGCAATCTAGCTGATTCAGTTCTTTTCCTTGGGGGGGGGGGGGGGTGACACTGAAGTGGAAGGCAGCCTAGAGAAAATGACTCATTCCTCCCCTCCCCTTCTTACCAGCTTCCCCCCAGTAACACCACCCCACAACCCCAACTATCCCTTAAACATGTCCCCTGCAAACATTTGGCTTTTGGCTTTGCAAAGTGTAAAGGAAGGGAGTGGACAGCACATGCAAAGCAGAAGGCATCTTCCTCATTTCCCAGCCTAGAGAAAATGACTCATTCCCTTCCCACTATAAATTTGGGCTTCCATTTCACATTCTGCTTTGCATGGCTCTGGTCATGCAAAATCTCTCCAACGCTGGCAGATTTCTAGGCAGATAAGCTCAGGAGCCTATCCTTGTATTCACAACCATGATGTCTTAGGGCTGGTTCCAAAACATGGCACAGAATTCAACTCCCTCTGCTCTCCAATCCAAGATTGCATTGTGCTTGAAGCAAATACTGTATCTCATTTAAACACGCAGAGTGCATGTCAACATTTGTCTAGGTCAGAAGTCATTTTAAAAATGTTTGCAATGACGCACACACAAGGTTGTGTGACCATAAGCAGCTGGATGCAATGTAACACAATGATTGCTTCTTTGCCTGGCAACTTTCCCAAAGGAGTGATTACACTGGAGATGCTTTTATACTTTTAGAGAAGTTAGGACATCAAATCTTCCAGCAATGGAAAGGAAAATCAGAGAAATAGGTTACCTTTCCCTCAAGGGTCCTTGTCACATTGGGATGTTGTTGTTGTTCATTCGTTCAATCGTCTCCGACTCTTCGTGACCTCATGGACCATCCCACGCCAGAGCTCCCTGTCGGCCGTTACCACCCCCAGCTCCCTCAAGGTCAGTCCAGTCACTTCAAGGATGCCATCCATCCATCTTGCCCTTGGTCGGCCCCTCTTCCTTTTGCCTTCCACTTTCCCCAGCATAATTGTCTTCTCCAGGCTTTGCTGTCTCCTCATGATGTGGCCAAAGTACTTCAACTTTGTCTCTAGTATCTTTCCCTCCAGTGAGCAGTCGGGCTTTATTTCCTGGAGGATGGACTGGTTAGATCTTCTCGCAGTCCAAGGCACTCTCAGCACTTTCCTCCAACACCACAGCTCAAAAGCATCGATCTTCCCTCGCTCAGCCTTCCCTAAGGTCCAGCTCTCACATCCGTAGGTTACTACAGGGAATATCATGGCTTTGACTAGGCGGATCTTTGTTGCCAGTCTGATGTCTCTACTCTTTACTATTTTATCGAGATTGGACATTGCTCTCCTCCCAAGAAGTAAGCGTCTTCTGATTTCCTGGCTACAGTCTGCATCTGCAGTAGTCTGTCACGGCCTCCACGTTTTCTCCCTCTATTTCCCAGTTGTCAATCATTCTTGTTGCCATAATCTTGGTTTTTTTGACGTTTAGCTGCAACCCGGCTTTTGCGCTTTCTTCTTTCGCCTTGATTAGAAGGCTCCTCAGCTCCTCCTCGCTTTCGGCCATCAGAGTGGTGTCATCTGCATATCTGAGGTTGTTAATGTTTCTTCCAACAATTTTCACCCCAGCTTTGCATTCATCCAGCCCCGCACATTGGGATATAATCCATTTATATCAGCATGCATGTTTTGTCACGTGCTGGGCCTGTAAATAGTTGTCTTTAAAACAGGACGTGCAACCTTTGCCCAGCGGGAAGCCAGAAGAGAAGTTCTCAGAGGTTTCCACCACAAACAGTCTTTAGATGGTTTGAGAAGTACAACAAAGTCTTTTATTAATGAACAAACAGAAACTTCTCTTGTCTTCAGTAAAGTTAAGGAAATGATTCCAAGCTTTTGGGCAACTGGTGAATTCCTAAACTTGCCCACGAAGGACAGGCAACTATCTTCAATAACTTCTTCTTTAAAGGAAAATCCCCTTTTTAACTTCTCCCAGGCTGACTGTAAACTTAAACCTAACTGATGTGGGCACCACTACCGGGTTGAACTGCGTCTCAAAGCACCGAGTGGACTTACCAGCAAGGCCTGTAGTCTCTTCAGCTGGAGTTCTTTGATCTTTAGGGCTGTTTCCCTGGAAAGTCTTTGGAGACTCTTTTCCTTCTGTCTCTGTTGGAATTTCTGTAACCCTGGAAATTCTTTCCCTGGAAATTCTTAGGAGACTCTTAAAGCTGTTCTCCCCATGGAATTCTTAGAGGCTGAAGCTTTTGTACAGGGGAAGCTTTACACACATCCTGTACATAGCTAACCTTGCTGAGACTAACTAAAAAATGGCTCCCTTCCCTTCCCAATTGTCCTGAGCAAGGGGCGGGATCAAAACTTAATGATGATGGACAGATGGCTTGCCCTATAACTGCAACCAAAAGTCCCTGAAACCTAGGACTGCAAACAAACATTTAATGTAAAGCAAACACAATTGGAGCTCCTGGAACAGCTGTACCAGAACAATGCATCCCATATTTGTTTTAGGACTGGATGCATACTATATTGAGATGGGATGCATACGCTCCTCATCACACCTGATTAGTGATTATTAGAATTCTTTAACCCACTGCAGTGGTGCAGTAGGTTAAAGCGCTGAGTTGCTGAGCTTGTTGAGTGAAAGGTCGCAGGTTCAAATCCGGGGAGCGGCGTGAGCTTTCACTATCAGCCCCAACTTCTGCCAACCTAACAGTTTGAAAACATGCAAATGTAAGTAGATCAATATGTACCCGGTGGGAAGGTAACAGCGCTTCATGCAGTTATGCAGTCATGCTAGCCACATGACCTTGGAAATGTCTACGAACAATGTCGGCTCTTCGGCTTAGAAATGGAAATGAGCCCCACACCCCAGAGTCGGACACAACTTTACTTCATGTCAGGGGAAAACCTTTACCTTACCTTTATGATTTGAAAATGCTGCACTTCGTCTCATCATACCACTGAATGGACTATTCAAAGCACCCCCTACATCACTCTATGACCTTTTAAAAGTATCATTGCTGATGGGATGCATACAGATTGTCCTATCACACACAAAAACTGTGCTTCAAGCAATGGAAGAATCCATAATATTTCAAAAACCATGATTAGAATTCCATCTGCAAATAATCCATTTCTACGACAACGCTTTGCAGATGGATTCTGACAGAATACTGACAGGCCGGGGCAAACGCCATGTGATGGGACCCGTTCAAAATCATTCTCAGTTTTAGAAACAGGGTATTTCCTAAGGTCCAAGGAGCCTCTCCTGTTTATCCTGCCCCAGCCTCCTTGAGTGAATCTATGCTGTAGAATGAATTCAGTTTGACATTTTTATTTATTTATTTACTTATCAATTTTATATACCTCCACTCCCGAAGGCTCGGAGCGGTTTACAATATACACATGTAATACATTAGGGTAATACATTACATATAAGATCACGAAAAACTTCGATCAACAAAATTATTATTATTATTAATTATTATTAAACTTTATTTGTACCCCGCTAGCATCTCCTGAAGGACTCGATGCGGCTTACAAAGGCCAAGGCCTCAGCACAACAACAGCAAAACAATAACAATACAATTCAAAGCAAATTAAAAACATAAGCAATAACAAAACATTACTTCATTACGCAATAAAACCAGGGCCGGGCCAGTGATGGGTACAGGTTAAAAAGTGCTGGGTGTGACAGGTAGTATGTTGGATTTCTGGGCAAGTGCAATGTGTAGAGAGTATTAAACTCTAATAAAGTGCTTCTGGGACATAGTGCTGGAGGTTATCCTAATCCGGAAAGGCACATCGGAATAGCCAGGCCATCAAGTTCTTCCTAAAGACTGCCAATGTGGGTGCTTGTCTAATGTCTTTGGGGAGGGTGTTCCAGAGTCGGGGGGCAACCACAGAGAAGGCCCTGTCTACAAACTCTTTAGCCTTCTCTGCAGAGGCCTGGTGCCTCTGCAAACTACAAATCCCAGGATATCAAACAACATACATGCTTACAGTATAGGTGCATCCTAGGTGATTCCATTTTCGGGCAAGGTGATTGAACGGACAGCATGGGGATTTGGACCCCTTTCAATCAGGCTTTCGCTCAGGTCATGGGACAGAAACTGTCTTGGTAGCTATTGGGTAGCTTGGTAGTCGTCAGTTAGACCGAGGCAGATCAGCGCTATTGGTACTCTTGGACCTCAGCTGCATTCGACACCGTGGACTTGCTGATTCATCGATTGGCTATATCTGGTGTACGAGGTTTAGCCCTGAAATGGTTCAGTTCGTTCCTCCGGGACCGGATACAGGGGGTGGAGTGGTTAGGCCAAAGCTCTGAGAGCTCCTGCCTTTGCTGTGGAGTTCCCCAGGGTGCTATCCTCTCGCCCCTGTTATTTAACATCTACGTCTGGCCACTTGCTGGACTGGTGCGGAGTTTTGGCATAGAGTGCTACCAGTATGCAAATGATACCCAGCTACTCTTGCGTCTCGAACCTGGGACAACCGTGATTCCTGAGAACTTTAGGCTGTGTTTGGAAGCAGTGATGAGTTGGCTGCGAGCGAGCAGACTAAAAGTGAATCCTGCAAAAACTGAGATACTCTGGCCTGGCCAGCCGCCAGAATTAATCCAGTCTCTGCCTGATTTCGATGGGGAAGCTCTGGTTCTGTCTGCCACTGTTAAAAGCCTTGGGGTTGTGTTGGACTCATCGCTGATGATGGAGGCCCAGATCACTGCCATAAGTAAGCAGGCCTTTTTTCATCTTCGCCAGGCAAGGAAATTGGCAACCTACCTTTCGGTAGAAGCATTGGCTACGGTAATCCACGCAACAGTCACCACGAGGTTGGACTATTGCAACGCCTTATATGCCGGCCTTCCGAAGTCAACAACCCAGAAGATTCGGATGGTCCAAAATGCTGCGGCCAGGCTGCTAGCGGGATCTTCTATAAGATCCCATATTACACTGATTCTGCAACAACTGCATTGGCTACCAATAGAACATTGGATCTCTTACAAGATACTGATCATGACATTTAGAGCTCAAAATGGCCAAGGACCTTTATATCTTAGGGACCGCCTCACTCCTTTTCTCCATCAGTAGTTACCTCGATCCATCCAGGAAAATCTCCTATACATACCGGGCCCTAGGGAGGTACACCTGGAAGCTACAAGGCGTAGAGCAGGGGTCCTCAAACTAAGGCCCGGGGGCTGGATGCGGCCCTCCAAGGTCATTTACCCAGCCCTCGCTCAGGATCAACCTAAGAACTGAAATGACTTGAAAGCACACCACCACAACAACAGCAATACTATCTCATCAGCCAAAAGCAGGCCCACATTTCCCATTGAAATACTAATAAGTTTATATTTGTTAAAATTGTTATTGTATTGCTTTAAAGTGTTTTTTCCACTACAAATAAGATGTGTGCACTGTGCATAGGAATTCATTCTTTTTTTTTCAAATTATAATCCGGCCCTCCAGCAGTTTGATGGACTGTGACCTGGCCCTCTGTTTAAAAAGTTTGAGGACCCCTGGCGTAGAGCTTTTTCGACCTATGCTCCAATTCTGTGGAACTCATTGCCTCTTTACATTAGAGCAATGTCGGAGTTGCAACCTTTTGTAAAGGCGCTCAAGACTTGGCTGTTTGGTTGTGCATTTAAGTAATCAGATCTAATTTGCCAAATAGTCACTGTTGAATGTTTTTATGTTGAATGCTTTTATATTGTGTAAATGTTATTTTAGATTGTAAGTCGCTCGGAGCACCTTGGTGGAGAGTGACTAATTAAGAAATAAAGTGAAGTGAAGTGAAGTGCACAAGAACTGCTTTAAAAAAAAAAGCTGCCGTTATTTATTTATTTATTTGCAACATTTCTAGCCCCCTTTCCCACCCCAGAGGGGACTCAAGATATGCCTAGGTTAATAAAACAGATGTGTTCCTGGATATTTGGTCCCAGAGACAGATATAACATGGCATGGGTCAATAGGTCTTGGCAAACTTTTAATGCAAAATTTGGCAATCTACGTATATATGTGAAATGAAACTAGCAGACCAAGTAAGCCTTTCACAAATGAATGAAATCGAGTCTTCTAGACAACACATAAAAGCTTCTTCCAAAATATACCCAGCAAGCATGTCTTGTCCTTTCACCAGCTCCTACGTTTCTCATGATTTCTATTTGGATGACCAAATGTGTAGATCAATGTTGATTTAACATTCTGAGCAGAGCACGTGAGGCAGGCTTGTTTGCCCTCCCCTTTCTTTGTGTTTTGCTGTTCACACAATGCTTAGAAAGGGGCGCTGCTTACCATGTCTGCTAAAGTGGGATGAGCTAGAGCAGTGGTTCTCAACCTGTGGGTCCCCAGATGCTTTTGGCCTTCAACTCCCAGAAATCCTAACAGCTGGTAAACTGGCTGGGATTTCTGGGAGTTGTAGGCCAAAAACATCTGGAGACCCCAGGTTGAGAACCACTGAGCTAGAGAATCTCATGCTCTCCCAGGTCTGGCTTTTCTGCATGTTTTACTACAGCCATGAAGTTGCAATTCCCTACTGAAAAAATCTAGGTTTCTGTCTCACGAAGTGCCAATGCTACTAAAATAACATCCACCTAGAAGCAGGATAAGGAGGATAAGGGGCACTGCAGACATACACAGGCTTTGTTAATTGAGCTACATCCCTCATTAGTTACCTCTAGACTGGACTACTGCAATGCACTCTACATGGGGCTACCCTTGAAGATGGCAGGAAACTCCAACTGGTTCAGCACTCGGCAGCCAGATAAATAATTGGAGTGAATTACAGGGAGCGGTCAACCTCCCTGTTTAAGGAGCTCCATTGGCTGCTGTTTATTTTCTGGTCCCAATTCAAGGTGCAGGTCATCACCTATAAAGCCCTAACGGTTTGGGACCTGCCTACAGAATGGGTGACGCCTGGCTCGAGAGCAGTACGTGTGAAAAAGATCTTGGAGTCCTCGTGGACAACAAGTTAAACATGAGCCAACAATGTGATGTGGTGGCAAAAAAAGCCAATGGGATTTTGGCCTGCATCAATAGGAGCATAGTGTCTAGATCTAAGGAAGTAATGCTACCCCTCTATTCTGTTTTGGTTAGACCACATCTGGAATATTGTGTCCAATTCTGGGCACCACAATTCAAGAGAGATATTGACAAGCTGGAATGTGTCCAGAGGAGGGCGACTAAAATGATCAAGGGTCTGGAGAACAAGCCCTATGAGGAGCGGCTTAGGGAACTGGGCATGTTTAGCCTGAAGAAGAGAAGGCTGAGAGGAGATATGATAGCCATGTATAAATATGTGAGAGGAAGCCACAGGGAGGAGGGAGCAAGCTTGTTTTCTGCTTCCTTGGAGACTAGGACGCGGAACAATGGTTTCAAACTACAAGAGAGGAGATTCCATCTGAACATTAGGAAGAACTTCCTGACTGTGAGAGCCGTTCAGCAGTGGAACTCTCTGCCCCGGAGTGTGGTGGAGGCTCCTTCTTTGGAAGCTTTTAAGCAGAGGCTGGATGGCCATTTGTCAGGGGTGATTTGAATGCAATTTTCCTGCTTCTTGGCAGGGGGTTGGACTGGATGGCCCAGGAGGTCTCTTCCAACTCTTTGATTCTATGATTCTATTGTATTATTGTGCATTGTTTATTGTATTTTATGCCTTATTTATGTTTTGTTTTAGGCCTTTGGTCTTATTTTATTGTAATGTACTATTGGGCATGGCCTCATGTAAGCCGCCTCGAGTCCTCATTGGGGAGATGGTGGCAGGGTAGAAATAAAGATTGTTGTTGTTGTTGTTGCAAGTGCAGAGCTGCACAACAACCTGTCTGTCTCTATAGTGTAAGGCCCCATCTACACTGCCATATAAAATCCAAATTATCTGCTTTGAACCAGATTATATGGCAGTGTAGATAAAGTGGATTATCTACTTTGATAATCTGCAGTGTAGAAGGGGCCTCAGCCACAGACAGAAATGACAAGGGCTATGCAGGGCCTGTCTCTAATGCAGGGAGTGACATTTCCAGACTGGAGAAGCGTGCGGCTGTGCCGTGACACAGCAACACCTGGCCGTGTTTTCCCCACAAAGCCTGTTATGGTGCTCTCTGCATGGCTGCCTGCATCTCCCCCCTCGCTCTGTCTCTCTTGTTTCTCAACTTGGCAGGAAGTCCATGGAACGTGATCCCCACAAGAGGGGACTTGCGTAACAGGCCTGCCCGGCCCATCCCGCAGCCCTCATGTTGAAAGACTGCCCAGGAACAGAACGTGCCGCCGGTCGAGCCGCCTTCTGCCTGCTGGCTGGAACATGCAGCCACTGAAGGCAGACAGTGCCATTGGCTAGGCCAAGCGTAGGGGCGTGTGCCTTCCCGGCAGAAGGATAGCCCTGTCCAGGGAGGGAGCTGAATCACCACCAGAGCAGTCTTTTGATTCCCCCCAGATAACAACATTTCTCAGAGATTTGGGCTAATGGGGCATAATGATGGGGCTGTATGAAATGATTCATAGGATATCTTGTGTGCTCTTCTCTTCATGTGCAAATGTTATTCTCCTTCCTTTTTTTCAAAGAAAGGGTTGATCAAATCCAGACAATACAGGAAAGTATTGCGAGGTCCATCTCTGTAAGGTAGAGGTTCTCAATTTTTTTTCAGCCACTGAGCTCTTTTTGAAGTAAAGGTTTCTCGTGGAGCCCCAGGGAATGTTTCTTTATTTTATATTATACTCTTTCATAGAATCATAGAATCATAGAATCAAAGAGTTGGAAGAGACCTCATGGGCCATCCAGTCTAACCCCCTGCCAAGAAGCAGGAATATTGCATTCAAATCACCCCTGACAAATGGCCATCCAGCCTCTGCTTAAAAGGTTCCAAAGAAGGAGCCTCCACCACACTCCGGGGCAGAGAGTTCCACTGCTGAACGGCTCTCACAGTCAGGAAGTTCTTCCTCATGTTCAGATGGAATCTCCTCTCTTGTAGTTTGAAGCCATTGTTCCGCGTCCTTTGGTTCCATCCTTCCTTCTCTTTCCTTCCCTCCCTCCCCCTTTCTCTCCTTTTTCCTTTGTCTCCTTCCTTCCTGTTTCCTTTCTTCTTTCACTTTTTATTTCCTTTTCATCATCATCATCATCATCATCATCATCATCATCATTTAATTACTTATTAATCGCCCTCCATCCGAGAATGCTCCAGGCGATTTACAGCTAAATTGTAAAAGATAAAATACATACATACAAAAATTAAAAATTAACAGGGATCGAATGCTCTAGTAAAAACCCAGGTTTTAAGTGCTAGAGTAAAAGGCCCTAAGTCACACATGGCTCTCATGTAGGGCGGCAAGGTATTCCATAAGGCCGGGGCAGAAATAGAAAAAGCCCTGCGTCTGCTCCTTTCCAAGTGCCAGGACCCAGTATATAGAGTAAGTCGCGTTGTGCTGATCGCAACGGCCTCCGATGATGGGAGAAGGAGAGGCAGCCCCTAAGGTATGATGGACCCTGGCCGTAAAGAATTTTAAAGGTCGGAACTAACATCTTATACAGGCCACGGTACTCAGTTGGAAGCCAATGTAAGTGTTGCAGCACTGGTGTTATATGGCATTTCATGGGTGTTATATGGCATTTCATTTTCTCCACTCTTCCTTCTTTACCTCTTTCCTGCCTTTTCTCCCCTTTTTCTTTCCTTTCTACTTTCTCTTCTTCCTTTCTTTGGTACCTCTTTTTTTTCCTTCCTTCCTTCTCTCCTTCCTTCCTTCCCTCTTTTCTTCTTTCTCTCTTTCCCTCCCTCTTTCTCTTACCTTCCTTCCCCCTTTCCCTTCTTCATTCCTTCCATTTCCCCTCCCTCTTTCTTCTCTCTTTCCTTCCTGTCTGTTCTCTCTCTTCCCTTCCTGTCTGTTCCCTAAGACCATGGTAGAGTTCCTTCTAACTCTATTCTATGAGTCTATTTAATATAGTAATATATAGTAGTAACATTGTATTTTTTTAGTGATGGTAACTCCTTGGGTTAGTAGGTATCTTGTGGGCAAATTTGCCGTGAATTCCTCCAGCAGTTTTTGAGTTATTATGTCACTCAAAATGAACAGAGCATTGTATATGTATATGTGAGTTGGACCATAGGGAAGACTGAGTGAAGGAAGATAGATGCTTTTGAACTGTGGTGTTGGAGGAAAGTGCTGAGAGTGCCTTGGACAGCGAGAAGATCCAACCAGTCCATACTTCAGGAAATAAAGCCCGACTGCTCATTGGAGGGAAGAATAGTAGAGGCCAAGATGAAGTACTTTGGCCACATCACGAGAAGAAAGGAAAGCTTAGAGAAGACAATGATGCTGGGGGAAATGGAAGGAAAAAGGAAGAGGGGCCGATGAAGGGCAAAATGGATGGTATCCTTGAAGTGACTGGATTGACCTTGAAGGAGCTGTGGATGGTGATGGCCGACAGGGAGCTCTGGCGTGGACTGGTCCATGAAGTCACGAAGAGTTGGAAACGACTGAGCGTATGAACAACAAAACAACAACAACATATGTAATTGTATATGTATATATGTGTGTGTGTGTGTATGTGTGTGTATATATTATTAATGTTTCAAATGTTTAAAAGCAATGCTTTTATCAGTTTTATACTAATTTATGCAATGCTTTTGATACAAAATAATAATAATTCAAAAAACACGTCCTGTCTACAGACTTTCACAGGCCCAGCGCGTGACAGCACAGTAAAAGACGGGGCTGGCTGCCTTTGCAGCCCGGGTGTATAAAGAAAAGACAGTAAAGGTTACAGTCAGTACAGAAGGGATCCAGTGTGGAGCCATTTCAAGCCTCATACCTGCAGCTTGATGTGAACGTGCCCCTGAAGAATCGGCCATCTTGGAAGGCAGCCCATGTCCCCCTTCTTTGCTCCAAGCTCCACCTGCTGTGCTGAAGAAAGCTTGCAAGTTGCCAAGTTCTTTTCCCGCCTTTTCAGAAGCAAGCCTGCACAACTTTGCTACATTTGCAAGAGTTTCAGTCTCCAGCAGCCAGAAGCAAGCTTCCACAGCAAAGTTGCTACATTTCATCCCAGCAATAGAAGCAAGTTCTTTTCCCGCCTTTTCAGAAGCAAGCCTGCATAGCTTTGCTACATTTGCCTTTCAGGCAGGCCTGTAGCGAGGGGGTGGTTTTAGGGGTTCAACCCCCCCCCCCAAATGTTTCAGATTTTTTTAAAAAACCTGGTTTACTCATGAATTTTAACTGGTTAACCAAATCCCCATGCTAAGTCTATGAGATGCAAAAAATTAAGAGTCCCTCCAGAACTGTAAGCACTATCTCAAGCAAATATTGACAATTTATTCACACTGTCATTACTTGCAGCAATAGCCGATGTAGTGAACCAACCAAGTTGGGGGTGTGTGTGTTGAATGCTCTCATTAAGGAGGCCAGACTTGGTGGAGGTGGTTGACAGGAGTTGAGCTGCAGGCTATTGAAGGTTGCTCTGCCCCCTGCTGTGCTCTTTGCTTCAGCGTGAGCTAGGAGGCAGGTTTCAACTCCCCCTCCCCCAAAAATTTCAACCCTCCCCCCCCCCCGAAATTTTCAACCCTCCCCAAAAAAAATGTCTGGCTACGGCCCTGCTTTCAGGTGTCTACAAAGGGGTTTTTGTGATCCCTTTGGCGTTTCCAGCAAGTGTTTAATGTGCACCTGATTTGTTGTTGCTGCTGTGTTTTATTTTCTGCCTTAAAGTTATACGTTTTCAGTGTGCTTTGTAACTGCATTGCTATACTGTTTGCTTGATTGTCATTATGGCTCACTATGTCATTAAGTCTAATGGCAAAGCCTATAGCTTGCGTTCCCAAAGTTCTATTCACCCAACCCAAAAGGCCTTAGATTTACTTTTGCTAGAGGAGTCTTGGCTCACAGATAAGGTTGAAAGCGTCTAGCTTTCCATTGTTGACCCTGCTAGTTGGTTAAAGAGGTCTGAGGACCTAAGGGAATCTTAGGACATCAGGGCAAATCTCAAAGTCTTGATTAATAAGTGGAGAGGCCTAGTGGATGACATCACCCAGGTGCTTAGCAAAATAAACAGCCAAGAAGCAAATCTTAGAGCAGTTCAGTTCTTAAACAGTGTTAAGCATAGGGAATCTAGCTATGCACACCTGTTTCATGTAGCTGATTTTAGTCCCTCCCTCAGAAGGGAAAATGATGGTCAAGCTTCACCTGCTTGTAGCATAAGCTCCCAGTTCCTTAAGCATTCCCCAAAGGCCTTGAGTGCAAAGAATAGTCAGGGAGGTGCATCTGCCCATAGCAAGCACAGCCACCCCAGCAGGAAGTCGGGCAGCAGACATGACTCTGCACCAGAATCTTCCGTTTCAAGGAGCAGCTCCTCATCAATGATTTATTGAACATTTAAGCAACAATAAAAAATTTGTTGAAGTTTCTAAGTCTTTAAAAGAACTTTGTGTGGGGAAATCCGAAAGGTCTCTCAGCCGAGGCACCACCGGCGTCCCGTTGGGCATTCAGAAAACATGTCCTGTCTACAGACTCTTTCACAGGCCCAGCGCGTGACAGCACGGTCATGTTGGCATTCACAAGAGAAATGTTACTGTTTTTATTGCTTACAATAAAGACATGCATCTCATTTTTGTTCCTGTTTTTCCACATCTTCACCTTGCTCCTACCCACCTCCTCCTCCTCCTTTCCTTAGAGGTGACAGGGGGAGGTGCAGAAAGAAAATTAAAAGGAGTACAGGGTTCATGACTCCATATGTAAAGCGCTTTGCTTTACACATGGCATAATGCCTCTGTGCTCCCTTTTTGTTTTGGCCATGTGCATTTGGCAGGGTGCATTTCGCACTGTTGGTGAGGAAAGAGGAGCCCCCCTCCCCTTCAATTGGGAGAGGAGTCGAGGGGTCTCCCCTCCTCTTCCTACTTTTTTTCCTACAAGTGAATGTGTAGGCAGGGCCCAGTGTACTGCTGTGCCCCAGAGATATGCTGAATCTACTGTGACAGCATTTGAAAGGGAAAAAAAATGTCAGTATGTTCATGCCATGTAAGAGATGTCATGTTTCATGCTTTTCCCTGATCCATCTCTTAATAAAGTTTCCTCAAAAACAGTGTCCAGAATATATTTTTCAAATCTGCTCCTGAGCGTGTTTCCTTCCAGGCTCATTGGGACCATTAGGAGGGGTGGGGGGCTATTGTCGTGATCCCTTTGGCAAAAGAAGCTCACCCCTCACTCCATGCCCATCCCCAGTCTTCTTTTTGAGGAAATCGTAACAGTTTGCAATGTTTCCATTTCTGTACACATTAGTTGTAGAAGTTTTAAACAGTGTATTTCAATGTTGAGACAAATATTTTTAATGTTTTTGTTTGCATAAAATTTATGTCCCAGCATTGAATGTTTGCTGTTTGCATGTTGTGCTCCACCTTGAGTCCCCTTTGGTGATTTGTTGTTGATAATAACTGGCAGTTACTACAATGATCCTCTTCCCAACAAGAGTCCTTCAAATGACTTTCACAATTACCTTTGAGGCAGTATTCGCTTTTTATGTTTATTCAGTACCAGCCCAACCTGCTTTTCTCTCTGGAAATGCTCCATTGACCAATTGCTCTGAAACCCTAACCACTCTGCCCTTTTCTCCCCCTGAGTCCTTCATGCCAAGAGGCCTCGAAGGCATGGGCATTGCACAGAATATGTGGGAGAAAGATGCATTTCTGCAGGTACTGGTGTGTGTGTGTGTGTGTCTGACAAGAAGAGGGGTAGCAGTGATGTTGAGAAGATGGGCCTTGCTGGAATGGCAAGTGACATGGGCTCAACTGCCTTAATGACTCATGGACTGAAATAGCAAATGCTCAAGTGTGATGAGGCCCTCAGTCTCCAAAGTCATGGTCCAACACTCAAACAATTATGGAACACTGCCTCTTCTGCTGTTAAGCTCTATCATCTATCACTGGGTCATACAGTTTGTCTGCTTCTGAGGGCCCATCCAGACAGGGCCTTTATTGTGGGAACTCCCACAATAAAGAAGGACCTATCCAGACAACATTCTGGACAGTCCTGCATTAATTTGCTACAAACCAGGAAAATACCCACCCCTTCCCCCCAAGCCCCTAGATCCCATAGAAAAATAAGAAAAACTTATGTGGTCTCCATTAGAAGCCCTGGCGAGCTTTCCTGGCACTGAGAAATGACGACCCAGGAGAGCATGGAGGGCTCCCCCCCCCTCGCGCTCCTGCCATGTCTTTCTATGCACCGTGAGAGCTCACCAGGGCT
Organism: Anolis sagrei; assembly: GCF_037176765.1. Lineage (NCBI taxonomy): Eukaryota > Metazoa > Chordata > Lepidosauria > Squamata > Anolidae > Anolis > Anolis sagrei. The sequence continues at coordinate 166,335,834 of NC_090022.1, read as the reverse complement.
TCTAATGGAGACCATTTAATTTCCCCCCTAGTTTTCTAAGGGGTCTGGGAGCTTGGGGGGGGGGGGGGGAAGAGGGTAGGGCCTCTACACGTTCTCTCGGGCTAGTCTCGAGTGAACGTGTGGACAACCCACCCCAGAAAGTGTGCGCTTTCTGGGGTGGATATGGACAAGCCCCCAGAAATGTGGATGCTTCTGGTACAAGGCTGTCTTGATCCAGCCTAAGTATCAGCATCACTCTACCGTATTGTCATCTGCAGTGTTTAAGATAACTAGTTTTCATAGGAAGTTTCCATACAGGGAACAAAGCCAGTTGAAATATTTTCCACTGGTGGAGGAGGCCACCTTAGGCATTGCAGCACCCAGTTGCCCTCTATTTTGAGTGTTGAGGTCTGACTCCAGAACTGAGCAAAATGTATGTTAATTTAATTTTCCAAATCTATGTACATTTTCTATTTTTGTTGGTGTCCTTCAGAACTCCCCTTCAGCTCCTGTCACTACAAGTCTCTTCCTGCCCCCTTCCGATAGCACTTCAATATATTTGTATCGAAGTGCATGTGTGTATGTGCAAAAACTTCAATCAGTAATTCCATCATTGCTGCTCACCAGAGACAGAACCTCCTTGTTTGTTTTGATCTGACGGAGGAGCATTTTATAATTTTAATGGAAAAACAGGACAAAATTCCTGCAGCAAAATACAGTTTATATTGTGTCAAATGTCAGTTTCATCCCCCGCCCCCATCCCCATCACCCCTCCCTTCTTCGGATAGTAGGCCTGGGTAACAACGGAAAAATTTGTTTCTAAAATCGATTCGTTTTTTGGGGTTTTTTGCGTTTCGTTATTTAAAATAATTACAAAATTTTCCTTTTAAAAAGTTCGATATTTACAAAATTTCGTAAATGTGAAAAAAATTTCAAAACATTAAAGAATCGATTTCCGAAACAATAACGAATCGATTCGTTAATGGCGGACGCGACCGCGAAATACGCTAAAAAACCTCCAAAAACTTCTGAAGCTTCCCTCTCCCTCTGTTGTTGACTGTTGGTGTGATATTATAATTTTTTTTCACTAATTAAACAAAAAACAACCATAAAACTTGCCCCAGACATGCGGAAATAATAACGAAACGACCTCAAAACAATAACGAAACGAATACAATAACGAAATACGAAGCATTTACAAAACTATTTAAAAATTCGTTTTTTAAAAAAATTGCTCCAGAATGGTTCGTTATCGTTTTGTAATTGAAAAAAATTAACGAATTATTAACGAATTACGAATTAACGAAACGAAACCGCCCAGCCCTATCGGATAGAATCACATAGTTGGAAGAGACTACAAAGGCCATCCAGTTCTGCCATGCATGTACACGCAATCAAAACACCCCAACAGATGGCCTGAGCTGCACGGAGAAGCTCTACCCCTGCTTTGACTTGCAGATAGAGGTGCCCTTAGCAAGCTATCCAGCAGACAAGCTGGAAAGTGGAAACTGGGAAGTACTTTCAGCTTACTCTAACATTTAGAAGCTTATAAATACATCCTGATTTCCCCCTGCTATTCATATTAGACAAGAATCCAGACATTTTCTGCAAGACCCTGTAACTTGCCTGGAATTGCTGAAACTTATTTCTGGTTAAACTCCAATCCTCTTTGCCTGGCATGGAATTTGCCTCCAGGAGGCAGGAAATGTGGCTGCTCCCTGGGCAGCCCAGAACATGCCTCTCCTTTCCCATCTGCGCTCTGGTTAATGGGTACATGAATACACAGGTCATTTGTCTTAGCAAACACAGAAGCTTTTCCATGAACAACTGAAACACAGTGCTGCCATTTGTATCCCTTCTTCCCCGAGCCAACTTTGCCTGCTTCAGCCTCTTCTGTCTGGCTCAATGTGTTCTTTATCATTTGCCTGTTGCTAGATGGTCCTTCCAAAAATACTTCTCAGCAGGAGAGCGAACAAGCCAGCAACATGGACTTGTGTCAACTGCAGGAGACACCTTTGTGCAGCTGGGAGGAGCTGTGGGCACAGCAAGCGTGGCCCCTGGGCTCCCTTACAGAACTCAGCTGTGTTTTTGCCCATTGACCCACACTCTGCTGGGCCGGCAGCCCTTGTTTGTGCAGTCAGCATGAAAGCGCCTGGCAGCAGGCGAGAAAAAGGGCAAAAGGGCAGGGAAGGAAGGAGGAAGGATACTGCTCTCAGTCCCTCCACCAATACGCAAAGCTTCTTCCCTGCTGTAAAGGTGAAAGGTTGTCTCAAAAGCTACAAGGAAATGAAACTGGGCCAAGTCCCTCCCTCCCAGCTGAGAGGCAGATGGGGAAATTTCTCCCTGAGAGTGACATCTGTGGCCTCATCTGTTCATCTAGGCAGCTGCAGCCAGCCATCTGGCAGCCTGTCTTGCTCAGAGCTTGGAAAAGTTACTGTCAGAACAACAATCCCATGAATTCCCCAATTTCTACACCAGCTGGGGCATATAGGCGTTAGCAGAGGTTTTGCATTAGTGCATACCCAAATAAAAGTTGTTGTTTCCATGACTTAAGTGATCTGAAGCAAAATCTTGTGGGGATAATAAGATCGCATGTGATTTTGTAAAAAGATACACACACACACACTAGTCGTCCCCTGCCACACTTTGCTGTGGCCCAGTCTGTTGATCTGGAAAATATAGTACTGAGAAAGTGTTGGTTTCTAATATATGTAATTTCTTTATGCTTGTGGGTAAACAGTATTTCTTGCTGTTTCTTTGTCAGTGTTGATGTGGAGAGTGTCTAGTTTGCCCACCCTGGAACATGAAACATATCATTGTCCTTCTTTAAGAGTCCCTTTCAAATCTATGATACTATATCTGTGCAGGTACAACTGCACCAGGAGCTCCAATTTTGTTTGCTTTGCATTTAATGTTTGTTATAGTCCTAAGTATGCAATATTTATTTATTTATTTATTTATTTATTTGATGCACTTATTAACCGCCATTCTCAGCCCATATTCCTGCTTCTTGGCAGGGGGTTGGACTGGATGGCCCATGAGGTCTCTTCCAACTCTTTGATTCTATGATTCTATGATTCTAAGTTTCAGGGACTCTGCAGATAGGTGGCTTCTTTTGGCTGCAATCATAGGGCAAGCCACCTGTCAATTATAGTTAGGTTCCCTGGTCCCACCCCCTTTTTTGGGTTTTTGGAGGGAATAGGAGCCTTTTTGAGTTCAGTCCACACAGAGAAGCTTTCATACAGGACATAATACCAAGAGCTCCTGTAGAAAGCTTCGTCTTCTACAGCTTGGCCGGGAAGAAAGGTCGCGTGGCTTGGCCGGGGAGATATACAGCTTACGGCTTGGCCGGGGAGATACAGCCCCACAGCTTGGCCGGGATTATACAGCCCACAACTTGGCCGAGGATCATACAGCCTTACAGCTCCTTTGCTGAGGGACTTCAGCCAGCCATCACCGAAACCTGAACTCCTTTTCCCTTGGAAGTCTACAAAGCTCTGCTTGGTAAGGATCACTCGTGGAAGCCAGACGCAGTTGGTACCGGGTGTAGGGGCTCCACACCAACAGAGGCAAAGAAAGACTGCCCAGATTAGAAGCTAAGGATTTCCCCATTAGTTAAAATACCAGTCATGAAGATAGTGCCTGTTCCCTGTGGAAAAGATTGAAAGAGCCTATAGACTGTTAAGAAAGCCTTGAAATACCTGTTTGTTTTCATTAATAAAGAACTTAGTTGAACCTTTAAGCAATCTGTTTTGGGGAGGTCCAAGGGCCTTTAATCTGAGGCAGCCCCGGTGTCCCGTTGGGCACACAGAATTTATGTCCTGTCTACATCTTATGCACAGGCGACAGCACAATATCTCTGTGTGTGTGAATCTATCTATCTATCTATCTTATCTATCTATCTATCTATCTATCTATCTATCTATCTATCTATATCTATGGCGGGATGGCCCTTTGTCAGGAGCGCTTTGATTATGTTTTCTTGCCCTGATGAAGGGAGTTGGACTGGATGGCCTTAAGTATTTTCTGTTGGTCATGGGGGTTCAGTGTGGGAAGTTTGTGGGGTTCAGAATGCTCTTTGATTGTAGGTGAACTGTGAATCCCAGTAACTACAACTCCCAGATGTCTATTTCCCCCAAACTCCATCTGTGTTCATATTTGGGCATATTGATTGCTTGTGCCAAGTTTGGTTCAGATCCATCATTGTCTGAGTCCACAGTGCTCTCTGGATATAGGTGAACTACAACTCCCAAATTCAAGGTCAATGCCCACCAAACCCTTCCAGTATTTTCTGTTGGTCATGGGAGTTCTGTGTGCCAAGTTTGGTTCAATTCCATCATTGGTGGAGTTCAGAATGCTCTTTGATTGTAGGTGAACTATAAATCCCAGCAACTACAACTCCCAAATGACAAAATCATAATTTTTGAGAGATGGTCACTCCTTGTGTTGTGAGACGTTTTGTTGCCAAATTTGGTGTGATTTCGTTCATTGGTTCTTTTGTTTTTAAGGTACTCATTATGCACAGAGCATTTATAGATATATAGATATATAAGAAGTAATCAGATAAGGTAGGCAATGTGTGCTATGTGCTTATAAGGGGTTTCTGATTTATGGGACCCTCATAAAAAGCTGCTGTGGGGTTCATTGGCCAAATTGGTTCAGAGAGGGTTTGGCATTGCCTCCCTCTGAGGCTGCGAAAATGACTCGCCCAAGGTCAACCAGTGGCTTTTCATGACCAGGCGGGCATTTGAGCCCTGAATCTACACTGCCATATAATCCAGTTTCTGAGTTCAGATTATCCGCTTTGGATTATATGAGTCTATACTGCCATATAATCCAGTTCAAAGCACATAATCTGGATTCAGAAACTGGATTATATGGCAGTGTAGATGGGGGCTCAGATTCCTAATCCAAAATTCAATCTATTACACAACACTAGGTTTCACAAGCATTTTTTAAAAATTAATTGTCCATACCTACTGGTACCATGATGAAAGAAATATATTTCAAAGTCTGCCATCCAGGCCAACATCTTTCCACCATACAGGGATACCAGCATTCCCAACAGATGACTATCCAGCCTATTTAAAAACATCCCAAGGATGTTGTGTCGAAGGCTTTCATGGCCGGAATCACTGGGTTGTTGTAGGTTTTTTCGGGCTATATGGCCATGGTCTAGAGGCATTCTCTCCTGACGTTTCCCCTGCATCTATGGCAAGCATCCTCAGAGGTAGTGAGGTCTGTTGGAGGTAGGAAAAAGGGTTTATATATCTGTGGAATGACCAAGGTGAGACAAAGGACTCTTGTCTGCTGGAGCTAGGTGTGAATGTTTCAACTGGCCATCTTAATTAGCATATAATGGCCTGATAGTGCCTAGAGCAAACTTTTGTTAAGAGGTGATTACTGATTAGATGTCCTTGTTTGCTTCCTCTCTGTTGTTGTGCTATTGTAATTTTAGAGTTTTTTTAATACTGGTAGCCAGATTTTGTTCATTTTCATGGTTTCATTCTTTCTGTTGAAATTGTCCACATGTTTGTGGATTTCAATGGCTTCTCTGTGTAGTCTGACATGGTGGTTGTTGGTGTGGTCCAGCATTTCTGTGTTCTCAAATAATATGCTGTGTCCAGGTTGGTTCATCAGGTGCTTTGCTATGGCCGACTTCTCTGGTTGAAGTAGTCTGCAGTGCCTTTCATGTCCCTTGATTTGTGTTTGGGCGCTGCGTTTTTCGACAGGAGGGATCCTCTCACTTCTACAGGAGTCTACTGTGTACCATGCAGCTGTGGACAAGTCTACATAGGGACCACCAAACACAACGTCAGAGAACGTCAGAGAAGCCATTGAAATCCACAAGCATGTGGACAATTTCAACAGAAAGGAGGAAATCAGGGATATCTAATCACCTCTCAACAAAAGTTTGCCCCAGGCACTGTCAGGCCATCAAATGCTAATCAAGGTGGTCAGTTGAAACATTCACACCTAGCTCCAACAGACAAGAGTCCTTTGTCTCACCCTGGTCATTCCACAGATATATACACTAGGGCTGGGCGGTTTCGTTCGTTAATTTCGTAATTCGTTATTAATTCATTATTTTTTTTGATAATGAAGCGATATTGAACCATTCAGGAGCAACTAAAAATCAAAATGAATTTTTCAATTCGTTTCGTAATTGTTTCGTAATTGTTTCGAAATCGTTTCGAATCGTTTTGTTATTATTTCCGCATGTCTGGTGCAAGTTTTATAGTTGTTGTTTGTTTTATCAGTGAAAGAAATATATAATTATCACACCAACAGTCAACAACAGAGGGAGAGGGAAGCTTCAGAAGTTCCCCCTGTCCCATTTGGAGGTTTTTTTAGCGTATTGCGCGGTCGCGTCCGCCATTAACGAATCGATTCGTAATTGTTTCGTAATTGTTTCGTAATTGTTTCATAATTTCCTAAATTTCGTAAATTTCGAACTTTTTTAAAGAAAAATTTCGGAATTCTTTTAAAAATCGAAACGCAAAAACCCCCTAAAAACGAATTGAGTTTAGAAACAAATTTTTCCGTGGTTGCCCAGCCCTAATATACACCCTTTTTCCTAATTCCAACAGACCTCACTACCTCTGAGGATGCTTGCCATAGATGCAGGCGAAACGTCAGGAGAAAATGCCTCTAGACCAGGGGTCCACAAACTTTTTAAACAGAGGGCCAGGTCACAATCCCTCAGACGGTTGGCGGGCCGGATTATAATTCGAAAAAATCATGCACACTTCAAATATCTTATTTGTAGTGCAAAAAACATTTTAAAACAATACAATTTTAACAAATATAAACTTATTAGTATTTCAATGGAAAGTGTGGGCCTGCTTTTGGCTGATGAGATAGGATTGTTGTTGTTATTGTGTGCTTTCAAATAGTTTCATACTTAGCTTGACCCAGAGCGAGGGCCGGGTAAATGACCTTGGAGGGTCGCATCCGGCCCCCGGGCCTTAGTTTGAGGACCCCTGCTCTAGACCATGGCCATATAGCCCGAAAAAACCTACAACATCCCAAGGAGACTACCCAATACTCCCAGGCAGCATATTCTCCTGTCAAACAGCTCTTTTCACAAGACTTTTTTCCCTAATATTTTGGCTGAATCTCCTTTCCTCCAGGCTAAGAGTGGGTAAGAACATTTTTTAATTTAAAAAATTAATCTTTGCATCTTCTTTTGTAAAGAAGGAACAACGATGGACCACATTTATTCTAATCTGGTGTAAAGAAATATTACTTGAGAAATACCATGTATTTTAAATTTTGGACTGTGTGATTTTTTTTTCTTGCATTAAATACGGTTATTCTTTTAAGACTGCCCCTGACCGTCTCACCCTTGCCACAAAGAGACAGTCAGAAGAAAATGTTTCTGGAGATACGAGACAGAATCTCCAGGGGAAAGATGTGAAAGCCTCAGCTGCAAAGCTGGCCAGAAATGCATCCTGCTGCGCCCTCCTGATAATGGACTTGGCATGCAGAGCAAGTTGAGGGACCCTCGGTGTTTAGTTGACCTTGGAGGCTACAGACAGCTCAAGGAGAGGAGATTGCCCCTAAGGAACAAACCAGATATGACAAAGAATGTGCCTTTGCACTGACATGCAAGCATTTGAAATGGCAAATAACATCAACTGGCGGGAGTAATAATTATTGGGACAAGTTGGCATGGAGGGAGAGATGGATTTAACCCTTTTCACTTAAGCTTCAGCCCTTAGGAAATTACTTCCTTTGAAGGTATTATTTGCAGTGGGAGGAACTAGAAGCAGAGAGCTATAAATTTTTCCCATGTCAGGAGTGACTTGAGAAACTGCAAGTTGCTTCTGGTGTGAGAGAATTGTGAGATGATGATGATGATGATGATGGTGATCTTGGAAAGAAGTGACAAGTGGAGTGCTGCAGGGTTCCATCCTGGGCCCGGTCCTGTTCAACATCTTTATTAATGACTTAGATGAAGGGCTAGAAGGCATGATCATCAAGTTTGCAGACGACACCAAATTGGGAGGGATAGCCAATAGTCCAGAGGACAGGAGCAGGATTCAAAACGATCTTGACAGATTAGAGAGATGGGCCAAAACTAACAAAATGAAGTTCAACAGTGACAAATGCAAGATACTCCACTTTGGCAGAAAAAATGAAATGCAAAGATACAGAATGGGTGACGCCTGGCTCGAGAGCAGGACGTGTGAAAAAGATCTTGGAGTCCTCGTGGACAACAAGTTAAACATGAGCCAACAATGTGATGTGGCGGCAAAAAAAGCCAATGGGATTTTGGCCTGCATCAATAGGAGCATAGTGTCTAGATCTAAGGAAGTAATGCTACCCCTCTATTCTGCTTTGGTTAGACCACGTCTGGAATATTGTGTCCAATTCTGGGCACCACAATTGAAGAGAGATGTTGACAAGCTGGAATGTGTCCAGAGGAGAGCGACTAAAATGATAAAAGGTCTGGAGAACAAGCCCTATGAGGAACGGCTTAAGGAGAAGAGGAGGCTGAGAGATATGATAGCCATGTATAAATATGTGAGAGGAAGCCACAGGGAGGAGGGAGCAAGCTTGTTTTCTGCTTCCTTGGAGACTAGGACGCAATGGAACAATGGCTTCAAACTACAAGAGAGGAGATTCCATCTGAACATGAGGAAGAACTTCCTGACTGTGAGAGCTGTTCAGCAGTGGAACTCTCTGCCCCGGAGTGTGGTGGAGGCTCCTTCTTTGGAAGCTTTTAAGCAGAGGCTGGATGGCAATTTGTCAGGGGTGGTTTGAATGCAATATTCCTGCTTCTTGGCAGGGGGTTGGACTGGAGGGCCCATGAGGTCTCTTCCAACTCTTTGATTCTATGATTCTATGATCTATATACTGGTTGTTGTTTTTTTTCTCTTAAAGACACCAAATGGGAAAATGAGATCTTGGAAAGTTCTCAGGAAAATTTGTAGGCTATAGCCATGATTACATTCACACCTAGCCCCTTATGTGCTGCCATATAAAATCCAGGTTATCTGCTTTGAACTAGATTATATGACAGTGTAGACTCGTATAAATTCAAATAAGATTGTGATGGCGCGAGGGGCGCCACCTATGTGTAGAACTGTTAGTTGCAAGATTTAAACTGTTGTATCATGCTTAATCCTGCCTTTTTACCCTGCTTATGTATAGTTGTATGAATTGGTTACTTATAGCTGTCAATCAGTACTGTTTGGCTCCACCTGTTCCTGCAGGAGGGGAGTGCTTCCTTTCTTTTCATTCTGCCATCAGAGTTTCTACCAGATGGACGTGAGTAAGAGACTTGACTCTAAAAGACTCTGATTTAAATTACCTCTCAGCACCAGTTCTGAGGTTTTTTACCCTTGAGACTTGTGCTTCATGTTCAGACCAACCTGAATGACGTTGGAAGTCTCAAGCGCCTTCAAACCAGTTCTTCTGGCACCAGAGGAAATTCCTGAGTCTTCAAACATAGGCCATCTGAACTGGGGTTGTGGTTTGCTCCGGCATTCACAGCCATTGAGGAAAGAGGCAACTTGGAAAGGCTTCTCAGCTTCAAACACCTTGGACCCGGGACTGAGACTGTAACGTATATTTTCTTTCACCCCTCTGAAGTTTCCAGCTCATTGCTTTAAAGAAATAACTCTTTGTGATCAATAAAACCTATTTTGAGTTATTTACAGTGTTTTGGGTTTTTGAGAGTTCCAGTTTCTTATAGGAGGGCAAGAAGCAATCCCCTGGGGAAAGATGCCATGTCCATCCCTCCTTCATTAAGAATAATAGCCCCCAGGCGCGACGGCACAAAGATACTGTGGATTGTGTGTTCTGATAATCTGGATTATATGGCAGTGTAGAAGGGGTCTTAGATTCAGAAGAACAGTGGGCAAGCAGTGCATCCTGGTGCAGCATATAGTTCCCCAAGGCTGGTTTTGCAATCCACCCAGTCCTCATGGATTTTCCTTTTCTGACAGAAAGGGTGTTTGTGTGTGCGCACACACGTCTGATAGAGGCCCTTCAACACTGCCATATAATCTAGATTATCAAAGCACATAATCGAGAGTATCTGCTTTGAACTGGATTATGAGTATACTGCCATATAATCTAGTTCAAAGCAGATAAACTGGATTTTATATGTTGTTGTTCATTCGTTCAGTCGTCTCTGACTCTTCGTGACTTCATGCACCAGTCCACGCCAGACCTCCCTGTCGGCCGTCACCACCCCCAGCTCCTTCAAGGTCAGTCCAGTCACTTCAAGGATGCCATCCATCCATCTTGCCCTTGGTCAGCCCCTCTTACTTTTGCCTTCCACTTTCCCCAGCATAATTGTCTTCTTTAGGCTTTGCTGTCTCCTCATGATGTGGCCAAAGTACTTCAACTTTGTCTCTAGTATCCTTCCTTCCAGTGAGCAGTCGGGCTTTATTTCCTGGAGGATGGACTGGTTGGATCTTCTCGCAGTCCAAGGCACTCTCAGAACTTTCCTCCAACACCACAGCTCAAAAGCATCGATCTTCCTTCGCTCAGCCTTCCCTAAGGTCCAGCTCTCACATCCATAGGTTACTACAGGGAGTACCATGGCTTTGACTAGGCGGATCTTTGTGGTATAGAAAAGTTGGTGTAGAAATATGGTGGTGTAGAAAAGGCCACAGAGAGAGAGAGAGAGAGAGAGAGAGATTTGTTTCTCTTGAAACATCCCACCTTCTAAGTCACATCATTTTATATGGCCAGCGAGGCTTTCAATGCCATGGAAATTTAGGTTTATACAGGCTTACCATTACAAATGCCCCTTTGAAGGTAATAATAATAATAATAATAATAATAATAATAATAATAACTTTATTTATATACTGCTCCATCTCCCCGAAGGGACTCAGAGCGGTTCCCAGGTAACATCACAAAACATACAAAGTAAAAAACAACATAACCATAAGATTAACAAAACAAAATATAAGCATTAAAATTGTTGCCATAGTACACATATATTAAAAGGTAACTGTAAGCTTGGGAGTGACTCTGGATCCCCAGGTTTCGGCGGTGGTCAGGGGAGCTTTTGCACAATTAAAACTTGTGCGCCAGCTGCGCCCGTACCTTGGGAAGTCTGACTTGGCCACGGTGGTCCATGCTCTGGTTACATCCTGTCTAGACTACTGCAACGCTCTCTACGTGGGGTTGCCCTTGAAGACTGCTCGGAAGCTTCAAATGGTCCAGCGCTCGGCAGCCAGGTTGCTAACAGGAGCGGCACTCAGGGAGCATACCACTCCTCTGTTGCGCCAGCTCCACTGGCTGCCAATTTGCTACCGGGCACAAAGTGCTGGCTTTAGCCTATAAAGCCCTAAACAGTTCCGGCCCTACTTACCTCTCCGAACGCATCTCCACCTATGAACCGACTAGGACATTAAGATCGTCTGGGGAGGCCCTGCTCTCGATCCCGCCTGCATCACAGGCGCGCCTGGCGGGGACGAGAGATAGGGCCTTCTCGGTGGTGGCCCCTCGGCTGTGGAATGCCCTACCTGTAGACATCAGACAGGCCCCGTCATTGTTGACGTTCCGAAGGAAGGTGAAGACCTGGCCCTTCGAACAAGCGTTTGGCTATATCAGTGCAATTGATTATAGAAATACGGTGCAATCGAACATAGGAACTTGGAACAAGGATTATGAGAATGGTTCTGATTTGGTGCTGAGGCGTTATGATAATGATTATTTGTTGATATTGACTGTTATGTATAGTGTGTTTTAATTGCCTTTGACATTGTTTTGTGATTTGTACTGTGTAAACCGCTTTGAGTCGCCTACGGGCTGAGAAAAGCAGTATAGAAATAAAGTAAATAAATAAATAAATAAGGCTGATGTGGCCATCAGTGAAAATAAGTTTTTTTCCTATGCTATCAACTTTGGGCCCTTCCACACATCCCTTTATCCCAGAATATCAAGGCATTATCTGAGTGTGGACTCAGATAACCCTGTTCATAGCAGATATTGTGGGATTTTCTGCCTTGATATTCTGGGATAAAGGGCTGTGTGGAAGGGCCCTGAGTGTAACTCAGGCATGGGCAAACTTCAGCCCTTGGGGAGTTTTGGACTTCAACTCCCACAGTTCCTAACAGGTAGGTTCTAGATTCCCACCGGCTGTTAATAATTCTGGGAGTTGGTCCAAAACAGATGGAGGGCCAAAGTTTGCTCATGCCTGGTCTAACTCCTTGCTGTTTTATCTACTGTATAATCTCTTTTGTAGGCATTATGGGGGAAAGCCCTTCCTAACCAGCAAAAATTGCAGCCTGTATGAATCACCCAAAGTCTCTGAGGGGGTTGTGAGTCTGACTGCTCGGTTTGTGTTAGAAACCAAAGTGTATACATTTGCAGTTCTCCTATCGTGTCTCCTTGGCTCAGAAGGCTTTTGTTTATTGATGTGATGCCTGTTCCCAGAGATGGTAGTTATTACTGAAGGTTAAATGTGTTATTTCATAGGAAACATTTGTCAGAAGAACTGTACACATTGGCGCCATATGTTCCTCGCTTCTTCTCTTCCGAGGCTCAGCCCCAACTCCAGCCACGCTGTTGGTACAAATGCCTAGTTATGAATGTCCTCCCATGCCCTTTGGGCATCACAGCAATGAAAGGCAAACCAGCCCTCTTATTATCTGCCGGAACACAGCAATGGTTCGTGGGCATTCCCTGAAACAATGGCTCTTTATTAAGTCACGGAAAGATTTTCTTGGCAGGAAGAACTGGGAGGCCAAAGCTAACACCATCCTCGCTGCAAACGACAGTGGCGCCGACCTGTTGCCGATGTGAACCAGCTGAATTGTACAGTTCCTGTGTTGCAGCTTTAGTCCCACCACGAGGAACTAAAACTCACCATTGCAGAAACCTCCCTCCCTCATGCATCCCTCATCCACCAAGAATGGCCCAGAGGAAAGGAGAACCATCATTCATGATGCGGTGTATTTGATCATCTCTTCTCAGAATGAAGTGTTGAGTTAGGAGGAGATTTTTTTCACTCCCTCCCCTGTGCTGAGGCCATTGATATGTTCAAAGGCCCTTGAAAATGAAGGTTCTAGATTCCTAGCCATTTCAGGAAATGAAACCTCCTTGATGTTACAGTGCTTTCCTTGTGTAGTGCCCTTCCCAGTCTAAAACCAATCCTGAATGACCTGGGGTTAGCCCAGGACATTTCAAAGAATCTGGCAGGAATCAAGGAAGGAGTATACCAGTATTTCATTACAGCCATTCTGAAAGAAGAGATAACTTTGGGGCTGTTTGATAAACCTAACTATGCACCTTGGTTATTTTGTCCCTGCAGCCTCTCTTGTAGATGGAGGAGGGGCTGCAGAGGAGGACATTTGGAGGCCATGTGCTGAAGCAGAGTCTGTCTTTCACATTATTATTATTATTATTATTATTATTATTATTATTATTATTATTTGGAGCCCCCGGTGGCGCAGTGGGTTAAAGCCCTGTGCCGGCAGGACTGAAGACCAACAGGTCGCAGGTTCGAATCCGGAGAGAGGTGGATGAGCTCCCTCTATCAGCTCCAGCTCCTCATGCAGGGACATGAGAGAAGCCTCCCACAAGGATGATAAAAACATCAAATCATCCAGGCGTCCCCTGGGCAACGTCCTTGCAGACGGCCAATTCTCTCACACCAGGAGTCACACCGGATACGACAAAAAAAAATTATTATTATTTAAAACACAACAGAGGAGTCCACAGCAGACACTCTGCTGCCTATTGTATCACATGTCGGACACTTCCAAAGTGTCTAGGACTGTGTGATGTATTGGTGAATAATGCGTGCAGATTCCAGTAAGGTGGCCTTCTGCAGCTGGCAGATGGTAATTTTGTCAGCGCCAATTGTGTTTAAGTGCAGGCCAAGGTCTTTAGGCATTGCATCCAGTGTGCCGATCACTATTGGATGACTTGACTGGCTTGTGCAGTTCAATCTTTTTCAAATTCAAAATATTTATTTCGGTCATTGACCAGCACAGGAAATAGTGTCACATTTCCATACAAACCTGGCATGTTTGGTACATTAAAAATATAAATATAACTACCAAAAACACAATATGGGTGAGGGAGCAGAAGGGGAAACAGGGTAAAAACATACAATGCCCAGATCCATCACCAAATTGTAGATTCAGGGAAGAAGATTACTGGACACACAGTTGACTTTTGGAACTAGTCATTCCCTGGCGGATTTTGTATGCTGCTGCACAGAACTTTGCGATATTGTAGGTTGTAGCTGAATTAGTATCTGCAAGTAGCAGGGAGGTATAAAATTGTCCTGAATGGCCTGGGTGCTTGTCTTTCAGAGGTAAGATAAGCCTGGCACGGATATCCCTGTAGAACGGGCACTGAAGGAGCACATGTTCTATTGTTTCTACATGACCCGAGTCACAGGGGAGTCTCTCTGGGAAAGGGATCTTCCGGTAGCGGCCTTCGAGTACAGCTGATGGGAGAGCGTGGCATCGGGCCAGGGTGAAAGCCCTCCGATGAATAGGAACCTCTAAGTATGTTAAATATGCCATAGGGTTGGCAAGGTATCTGCTGTCTTCACTGATGAGGAAGCTTGGAGCCGAGGCCAGATCTAGTTGGCGCTCTGTGTCTGTGATACGTTGTTTAATAAGTGCTTTGGCTTGATTGTAATCCATAGCTAATAGTAGACCTGGAGAAAATCCCAACGAGAAGATTTTGGATGCTACCGCCTGCTTCCATGTGGATTGGAAGTCATCCTCCATGGTTAGTGGGGCAAGGCCAAGGGGTGCACGGGACAGTCTGAGCCAGAGGTTAAGTATGGCCACCCACACCCTGGCCTCCACTCTCATAAAACCCGTCTATTGTCGCAGGGTGGCATTAGAAACGCATTGAGGGACCTGCAAGGCCAATCTCAGAAACTTGGACTGAACCAGCTCTAATGGGGCAAAACTGGGGAAGGGGCCCAGCTGAGCACCATACAAGAGTTGGGCTAATGACTTGGCTTCAAACAGCTTGAGCGCTGCCGGCGTGAAGTGGCCCCCTCTTGTCCTGAGATATTTAAGAACGGCAATTGAGCTCCCCTGCACGGTGTTGGATCAGTTCAATCTTTAAATCCTCATATCGTGTCAGCTTTTCCAGTTGTTTCTCTTCAATTCTGCTGTTGCCTGGGATTGCAACATTGACAATCCATACTTTGTTTTTTAATACGATAATGAGGTCAGGAGTATTGTGCTCCAAAACTCTGTCAGTCTGAATTCGAAAGTCCGAGAGTAGTTTGACGTGTTCATTTTCTGTAACTTTTTTCAGGCTTGTGATGCCACAGTTCTTTGTCGCAGGCAGATGGTATTTGTGGCACAAGTTCCAATGAGCAGTCAGACTACAAGCTATGCCTCTGCTTGTAGTCTGTCTGCACAATCTTCTTGCAGCAGCTGAGGATGTGATCTATTGTTTCATCTACTTCCTTGCAGAGTCTACATTTGGGATCTATTGCTAACTTTTCAATTCTGGCTTATCATCATCATCATCATTGTTATGTTTATTGATACCTCACTTTTTCTCTCCTCAAGGAGCCTTGAGGAGAGATGGACACATTGAGGACACATGCATGCATTATTCCTTTTTAAGGCTAGGGGGATTGTTTGCCTTTTGTGTGCTCTCCTTTAGCACATAGTCTAAGAGGGCAGGGCTTCAGCTCAGTCCCTAGTTTGCTTGGGGATGGCGTTAGCAGAGCTTTCAAAATGTTTCCCATTGTTGACACACTTTTGAGGCATGCATCATTTTGTGTGCTGATATTTTTATGTTAAACTGCTTTGAGTCTCTTTCAGGAGAGATAATGCAGGGTATTCATAAATACAACATCTACAACAAGAAGCAAGGCCAACAAGAATTCTGCAAGGGAGTTTTAATGGGTAGGCCTGGAGTTCTGTTTCAGAGCCTACTTAAGACTATGGAATATGGATACTGGGGTATGTTCATGCTCTTTCCAGAAGATGTGGGTAGGTACACCCAGAGGTGGCTCAACCTATTACGCAAAGTAAGCATTTGCAGTATAGTTTATTTTGCCCAGGGGCCCTCTTGAGGCGCTCTTGGGGGAAAATAGACCTTGACATATGAGAGTTGTAGTTACTGGGTTGTATAGTAGGCCTGGGCGGTTTCGTTCGTTAATTTTGTAATTCGTTAAATATTCGTTATTTTTAACAATTACAAAATGATTTCAAAACTTATTTTTAAACCCGGAAGTGTTTTTAAATATCGAAACGGCATCCTCCATCATTTTTATGGGCTTCCGCCCGTTTCAGAAATGACGTTTTAGGGATGGAGGATGCTGGGTGCGCCGGCGCTCCCAAGCACCATGGTTGATTGTGATTGGGCGGGCTACCCTTTAAAAGCGGCTCCGCGTGGCCGCATTGCTCATTGCTGGGGAAGGCGAGGAGACGGGAGGTTCGGGAGGGAGGCTTGGCTTGCATTCATTCATTGCTTGCATTTATTCATTCCCTGGGCTGTGAGCAGCGGGGAGGCTTTGCCTTTGCCCTGTTTTCGCCCTATTTTTCCATTTTTAAATATTTCTGAAAAATATCTTTCTTTTATTCTTCAAAAAATTCAAAAAATATTCTAAAAAAAGAAAAGACACTTGTGTGCCTGTGTGTGCGCGTTTGTCCCTGTCCTGTGGCTGTGTTCGCTCCACAACAGGGCAAGCATTGTTAATTTTCCATTTTTAAATATTTCTGAAAAATATCGATTCGTATTTAATAACGAAGTTCGGAAGTCGTTTTGCGCATGCGCGAATCGCGTCCGCCATTTTAACGAATCGATTCGTTATCACCTTAACGAATCGACCCCCCCGCCAATAACAAAGTTTCGGGAGTGATTTGCGCATGCGCGAGGGGTCCGCCATCTTAACGAATCGATTCGTTAATATTAACAAAATTTCGTAAATACCGAACTTTTTTAAAGGAAAGTTTTGTAATTATTTTAAATATCGAAATGCAAAACCCCCCCAAATACAAATTGATTTTAGAAACAAATTTTTGCGTTGTTACCCAGGCCTATTGTATAGTTCACCTAAAATCAAAGCGCATTCTGAACTCCACCAATGATGGAATTGAACCAAATATGGCACACAGAACTCCCACAACAAACAGAAAATATATATCAGTGATTGGTTGGGGGGGGGGGGCAAAATACTGTTTGCTTACCGTTGAAAATTACCTAGGGCCGCCTCTGGGTACACCTGCAGCAAGTACAAGTTGGCTGCTGGAATAGATGGTCCAGGGACTTGAGGACTGTGTATCTTCTCTTCAGCATATTAGGTTTTCTTAAATAAAGTAGAGCAGGCCTTCCTGGATGAGGAAAAAAGGGGAGCCTTCTGAGCAGGAGCTCAATTTCTAAACACATGAGGTAGGCATTTGGAGGAATGTAATATACAGAAGTAAAATTATCAGAGATCATTCGGTGACTTTGGTGCTAAAAAATCAATTTGAAGTTCTCTCCCTTACCACCAATGACAAGGTACAGCAAAAGAAGCAGTGTCCGTCCTCAGAGAACATGCAAGTGACTTCGAAAAAGTCAACTCATGGAATGGCTCTGTTAAGCTGCAGAGAGGGTGGGGACAGAAACAATAGTTTGCAGGACTGACAAGATGACATGAGAGATGTGCTGTCTCCTTGGGGTAAAGGTCTGTGATGCAATAGAGCATCTGACAATCCATGTCAAGCCCACTGACCATTGTTGTTGCTGTGTGCCTTTACATTGTTTCTGATGTAACCGAATCAGCCCTATCAGAGTTTTCTGTGACCACCCAGTGAATTATTATGGCCCCTTGCATTTGTTCTATGTGGGAACCAATGACATTGCAACCCTCAGAATATCACAAGAGATTACAATGCTCTGAATAGAAAGCTGAAGGATCTTGATGCGTATGTGGTCATTTTGTCTCTCCTCCAAGTTGAAGGACATGGCCCAGAAAGAAAGAAGAATGGTGGAGAAGGAGAGCTAGCTCAGCAGAGTTGGCTTCTTGGACCATGCTCTGAAGTTTCATGACGTTACACCTAGACCAAACAGCAAAGGGGCAGCAATAGCATTATATGCCATGGATGCTTACTCATGTGAAGAGATTCATGACTTCAATCCTGGAACCCAGGTTGAGAGCATCAAACAGTTTAAGTGAGGATATAAAATGGGAAGTGTTGGGGCAAAAAAACCAGGAAGGATGACAAAAAAAACTTTCAGCTGAGCTATGAACTAAGAAATGGGGAAAAGGGGGAAATCACCAAAGATGAATTCAAATGAACAGCCAGCAGGCATATGGAGGAAGTCAGAAAAGGTAAAGTGCAAGACAAGCTCGGGCTTGCTAAAGAGGTTAAAACAATTAAAAGGCTGTCTGAGTTACATCTGTAGGGAAAGGAAAAACAAGGAAATAGTAGGTCCTTTGCATGGAGAAGATGACAAAATGCTAACAGGACAGAAAAAAGGACAAACTACACAACACTGGATTTTCCTTGGGCTTCTCCCAAAAAGAAAGCAGTTTTCAATCCAGGAAACAAATGGTGCAGTAGCGGAAATAATAAACAAACAAACAAACAAACAAACAAACAAATAAAACTTTATTTATACCCTGCCACCATATTCCATCTGCCATAGCCACATAAAATACAGATAAAATCACATCAACATATTAGACAATGGTAATATCAGTTTGGAGCCCCTGCTGGCACAGTGGGTTAAAGCACCGAGTTGCTGAGCTTGTTGACCGAAACGTCGCAGGTTCGAATCCGGGGAGCGGTGTCACCTTCTGCTGTCAGCCCCAGCTTCTGCCAACAAATGAAAAATAAATTTAAATCAGCAACTGAATGTACAAAAGAGTCCAGAAAAAATGGTAACTGAACACTGAGGAAAAACTGATAACTGAACATTAAAGATAATAAAGATTGAAAACAAGAAATAGAGACTCAAGCACACTTAACAGGGCTAAAATGTATATATTTTAATTTAATTTAAATCTATCTTTAGTTATTGGCAATTATCTAAGCACTGGCATGAAGGCATACTCACATGCAAATGTGAGTAGATCAACTGCAGTCCTGCCAGCCACATGGCATTGGAGGTGTCTACAGACAATGCTGGCTCTTCGGCTTAGAAATGGAGATGAGCACCACACCCCAGAGTCAGACACGACTGGACTTCATGTCAGGGGAAAACCTTTACCCTTATCTAATATCAGTTCACATAAAAACAGCACATTAAAAATGATCCCAATTAAAATCAATAAAACATATTACTAATTGCCATTAAAATGAATAGTACACAGAATAGAAAGGATTAAAAGGCAATACAGGAATATCTGGCTACTCTAAAGGAATTCAAGTTTCCAAGGTCAGATGAATTACAATTAAAAGAACTTGCCAAAATAATCCCAGAACCACTTTGAAAAGTCCTGGAAAACAGGAGCAGTCCTAGCAGACTGGTGGGGGGCAAATGTTATCATTTCCCATTTTCAGAAAGGGGAAAAATGGACCCAAACAATTACTACCCAATCAGACTGACGTCAGTAAATAAAATACCAGGAAAGATTCTAGAGCAGATTATTGAACAATAAGTATTTCGAAAGGAATGCATTGCTCACTAAAAGATAACATGGGTTTGTCAAGAACAAGTCATATCAGACTAATCTTACCTCCCTTTTTTTGAACAGATTTACAAGTTTGGTGGATGAAGGGTATGCTGTGGATATAGCATTATATTTGTATTCTTGCAAACAAGCTGGTAAGATGTGGGCTAGGCAATGTTACTGTTATTGATTGGTAATTTGCTGACCGCATGAGGTGTAGTGTGTCCAGGGGAGGGCAACCCAAAATAGTAAAACATCTGAAGCTGAACCCTGTGAGGAGGAATGGTTTAGGGAGCTCAATATGTTTAGTCTGAAGAAGAGAAGATTAGGAGGTGACATGATACTCACGTTTAAATATTTGAAAGGATGATATACTTGTTTCCCACTGTCCCTGTTGTCCCTGGGACTAGGACACAGAGCAATGGACTCAGGCCCGGTCCTGTTCAACATCTTTATTAATGACTTAGATGAAGGGCTAGAAGGCATGATCATCAAGTTTGCAGACGACACCAAATTGGGAGGGATAGCCAATAGTCCAGAGGACAGGAGCAGAATTCAAAACGATCTTGACAGATTAGAGAGATGACTGGCCAAAACTAACAAAATGAAGTTCAACAGTGACAAATGCAAGATACTCCACTTTGGCAGAAAAAATGAAATGCAAAGATACAGAATGGGGGACGCCTGGATCGAGAGCAGTACGTGTGAAAAAGATCTTGGAGTCCTCGTGGACAACAAGTTAAACATGAGCCAACAATGTGATGTGGCGGCAAAAAAAGCCAATGGGATTTTGGCCTGCATCAATAGGAGCATAGTGTCTAGATCTAGGGAAGTAATGCTACCCCTCTATTCTGCTTTGGTTAGACCACATCTGGAATATTGTGTCCAATTCTGGGCACCACAATTCAAGAGAGATATTGACAAGCTGGAATGTGTCCAGAGGAGGGCGACTAAAATGATCAAGGGTCTGGAGAACAAGCCCTATGAAGAGCGGCTTAGGGAACTGGGCATGTTTAGCCTGAAGAAGAGAAGGCTGAGAGGAGATATGATAGCCATGTATAAATATGTGAGAGGAAGCCACAGGGAGGAGGGAGCAAGCTTGTTTTCTGCTTCCTTGGAGACTAGGACGCAATGGAACAATGGCTTCAAACTACAAGAGAGGAGATTCCATCTGAACATGAGGAAGAACTTCCTGACTGTGAGAGCCGTTCAGCAGTGGAACTCTCTGCCCCGGAGTGTGGTGGAGGCTCCTTCTTTGGAAGCTTTTAAGCAGAGGCTGGATGGCCATTTGTCAGGGGTGATTTGAATGCAATATTCCTGCTTCTTGGCAGAATGGGGTTGGACTGGATGGCCCATGAGGTCTCTTCCAACTCTTTGATTCTATGATTCTATGAAACTGCAGGAAAATAAATTCCACCTTAACATTTGTAAAAGTTTCCTGTTGCTAAGAGCAGTTTGTCAGTGGAAGATACTGCCTAGAATGGAGTGGAGTCCCCTTCTTTGGGTGTTTATAACAGAGAATGGATGGCCATCTATCAGGCATGCCTTGATTGTGTAATCCTGTCTGGCAGAATATGTTGGGCCTTGTTCTCTTCCAACTCTATGCTTTTATGGTTCTTGAGCCATCCCTAGTGAATCCAGTTGGAGCACAGTAGTCCAGTCCTCAAGACCAGGCAAGACAGTTTGTCATTCAGTGTGCCTTCGGGGAGAGAAGGCAGGTAATAAATAAAGTGTTATTACGAGGGGTATTTTTTAAGTAAGGTCCCTTTGAACATAAGTACATAACGAAAGTTTATTTCAAAAAAATAAATTTATTTTCAGAAAGTACATACGTCACTCTATTTTTCGACATAGTTGCCAAGTTTGTTCAAACACATATCATACCTCTGAACCAATTTTAAAATACCCTTTTCATAAAAACTTACCACCACCATAAGCCACCAAATCGTCTGAAATAAAGAAGGGCGACCGGAGCGGTCCTCATCATGGACATTGTCACGGCCATCTTTGAATTGTCGTACCCACTTACGCACTTTGCTTTCACTCATAACAGTATCACCGTACACTTCACAAAACTGTCGATGAATTTCTGCAGCAGGCAGGTTCCTTGCTGACAAAAACCGTATCACTGAGTGAACTTCACATGCGGCGGGTGAGTTGATAGTCTTAAACATTTTTAAAGCACAGAACAGAACCGTACAGGTTAGCTACAGAGCGGAAACTGAGCACAGTTGTTCCCGAGGCATGCCGGTACACGACGCACGCACTCGTTGCGGTATGTGCGCGAACTACTAGTGTCTACAACAAAACGGACCTTACTTAAAAAATACCCCTCGTATTATTTTAACTTCAGATAGAAATGCTTGCTGCTCTGGACTTCAATGAAAAGATTCTTGTATTTACTAGAATATTCAAAGTTAACTTTGATTATGTATGTATGTGATTTGTGGTGTATACAATATGATAAAGATTCATTGGGAGGACTGGCTCAATGAACGGGTGTTAAAATACTAGGTGTATAAAATACATGGGAGACATAGAGATTTACGTTAGACTCACAACAGTTAAGAGCAGCTAGCATTATGCAGAGACAGAGAAAGAAAGAAATGAATGCGCCTCAGGGTTTAGGTGTGGTAAATAAGTTACCAAAACAACTAAACCTTGAAGTTGTGTAATCATATGTTTCTGTGCACCAACTAATCATTAACTGTATGTCGAACATTTGCATAATTAATTGGGTTTGCATTAATTATATGTGCCTCTAGAATGGTAAAATACTGTTGTTAGAGTTCTTATGCTCAGACACAGTGTCTGCATTGGTTCAAGGGTGATGGTGCCGAGCTACAGAAATACAAGAGTAAAGTCTCACTAAGGAACCACAAGGACATCTAAATGTTCTTCAAAGTGGGTGCCTTAACAGAGAGAAAAAGATCCTTACAAATGTCTTTTCATGCTCCTGTTTCATTTGCCAAATAGGAATTTTAAAGTAAGAATTGTGTGAACAAAATGGACACACAATCCTGGCTTTAGGACATCCATTGGAGACCAAAGAGACATACAGTTCAATCAGCGAATCAAAAACAAATATTCTTTCCTCAAACATTGACTTGAAGAATTAAATTTCAGTGAAACTGAATGCAAACAGATCTTAGAGGCATTGATGGGAAGATATTGGAAATATAGATATTTATTTATACATATATTGTATGTACATTGCAAGCACTGAAATGTTTAGAAAAAATATAGAGACATGCCTCTTGCATGTTGAAAGATGTAATTTGATATTTCTATGGTGCTTAAGGTGACGTAGTGATGTTAATGGATGTAGAAGCATGTTTCTTTGTTTGCCTGCATTTGAAGATGTATAAAAAGGAAAGTATATGCCTTTATCATTACTCTGGTTTGCTTTTGGATGAGAATCCACTCCAGGGTCTCAGTTAATAATAAAACCATATTTTTCTGCATCCAGAAGGGATAGCTCTTGGTATTATCTCTCCTATCTGCTGCTACTGCATATTATATAATAATTCATCTCGTTTTCACAAACCACTACCACTGAAACCTGTATGAATTAAGTCTATATATGTTCTGATAAAGGGGGAAGGAGAAGGTCCATTTTCAATTGCCCACTGTCCAACCTGTTATGGAAGAAAATGCAGAGAGGTGTGGCTTGAGACAATCAGTGTAGGGTGGGGCCAGACAAGAAATATATGTACTAAATGTAAGAAAATATGTAAAAATCAATAAATACAACACTGTGTTCCTATGTAAGCATGCAGTGTGATTAACAACATTTAATATTATCAGGTCCTTGTTCACAATATTTTTCTTACATCTTCTCTGTCCAATTCACATTATGCATCAAATCGCATCTTACCTAAAGCACTAGGCCTGGGTAACAACGCAAAAATTTGTTTCTAAAATCGATTCGTTTTTGGGGTTTTTTTGCGTTTCGTTATTTAAAAGAATTACAAAATTTTCCTTTAAAAAAGTTCGGTATTTACAAAATTTCGTTATTATTAACTAATCGATTCATTAAGATGTCGGACCCCCCGCGCATGTGCAAATCACTTTTTTCTTTTTTTAGAATATTTTTTGAATTTTTTTAAGAATAAAAGAAATATTTATCAGAAATATTTAAAAATGGAAAATTAACAAAATGCTTGCCCTGTTGTGGAGCGAACACAGCCACAGGACAGGGACAAACACACACACAGGCACACAAGTTTTTTTTCTTTTTTTAGAATATTTTTTGAATTTTTTAAAGAATAAAAGAAATATATTTATCAGAAATATTTAAAAATGGAAAATTAACAAAATGCTTGTCCTGCTCTGTTGTGGGGCGAAAACAGGGCAAAGCCTCCCCACTGCTCCCAGCAATGAATGAATGAATGAATGCAAGCACAAGCAATGAATGAATGAATGAATGCAAGCAAGCAATGAATGAATGAATGAATGAATGCAAGCAAGCAGCCAAGAGCCAACCAAGCCTCCCTCCCGCACCTCCTGTCTCCTTCGCAATGAGCAATGCGGCCATGCGGAGCCACTTTTAAAGGACAGCCCGCCCAATCACAATGAGCCACGGTGCTTGGGAGCGCCGGATTGGCTCCCGGCGCACCCAGCATCCTCCATCCCTAAAACGTCATTTCCGAAACGGGTGGAAGCTCGTAAAAAAGATGGAGGATGCCGTTTCGATATTTAAAAACACTTCCGGGTTTGAAAATAAGTTTTGTAATCGTTTTGTAATTGTTAAAAATAACGAATATTTAACGAATTACAAAATTAACGAACAAAACCGCCCAGGCCTATAAAGCACTCCTGTTGTCACCTTGAGCGATCATAGTTTCTTAATCTAACCTACTTCATGAGAGCTTTGTTTGCATAATTATGAGTGCAAGAAAAATAACATGCAATATGTTTAGTTCCAGGAGATGTTCTTGTGTGTCCTGAGGCTGAGACAGTTTGACGGGCCCAATGCCACCCAGTAGGTTCCTTGGCCGACCAGGAATTTGATTCCATTCTCCCAAAGCCCTAACCTAGTACTCAAACCACTGAATCATATTTGTATATTGTATTGTCGAAGGCTTTTTTCATGGCCGGAATTACCGGAGTGTTGTGTGGTTTCTAGGCTGTATAGCTATGTTCTAGCAACATTTCTAGGGGCTCCATGAGAAACTTTTCCTTCAAAAAGGTTTCCACTGCTTTAAAAGTTTAAGAACTCTACGCATGTACATAGGAACAGCTGCGTGGAGGCTGAGGACGACAAATGGCATGAGCTCAGGAGTTCTGGGCCATGGCAGGCAATGCCAATCAGGTGTCTGCGCTAAGTCTGACATCAGGAATACACACTGGTGGACTGCTAGAAGCCTACATGAGATTTTCTCAAGGTAGCCAGTGAATATCTCCAAATTCTGGCATATACACATCTCAAAAACAGATAACTTTGCAGACAAAACAAGAGGCAGCAGAAATAATATTTTGAAATCAGGAAGGCTTCTCTGTAAGGCTGATTCTATTTTAGGAAAATTAGAGATGGAGCAGCAATCTAAAATCCATTAAACAGAAGAGATCTGTGTGTCTTGAAAGAGCAAGGTTGTTGGGGTTGTTACATCTTAAAAGAGCCCTACCTAGATGGCAGGACAGAGAGTCAGGGCATGCGTAGCTCCTCTTTTTGCTCTTGCCGTAGACCTATTGGGAGATACAGGGCATGACCACCCTTGCTCTTTGCATGATTTCTCCTGCTGAAGGAATTGAGACCTCTTCTACACTGCCCTATATCCCAGGATATCACCCCAGATTATCTGCTTTCAACTGGATTATATGAGTCTACACTGCCAGATAATCTGGGATAATCAGATAATCTGGGATCAGATCCTGGGATATAGGGATGTAGATCATGCATGAGTGCAAAGGATCCAAATGTGCAGCAAATGATACAGCAGATAAACAGCCTCACTAAACTACAAACCCCAGAATTTTGCAGGAGGCACAAACCAGATTTAATGAGGATTCAGTCTCTAGTGTGATGAATGTAGTTAAGGAAGCTTGTACTTACAAACCATCTGAATGGATACCTAGAAATAATTTCTGTAAAAATGTATTTCTTGTGAATATTGATAGTACTAAAAAGAGACGAGGGGCATTTTCAGTGGAAAGTACCCTGCTTGAACACCTCCTTGAGTGAAATAGTCGTACGCCATCTTGGCCGTTTCAGGTTGTTTTGTCTTGCAGAAAGTACTCCTCAGAACAGCTGGCAGTCTGCACTGTCTCTGTGGAAGACCAAGAGAGGCACTGCATCTCTAAAAATAGAACAGAAAAGGGAATATTTATGAACTCAGTTCTTGGTATTTGGATGAGCGGAGGCTGCAGAACTGCAACTTATCATGCTAACCTCAGTAGTCATTCTTGGAGAGAGCCATCTCTTCATGCTTATGATTTTTCCCACAGTAAAATAAACTAAATGCAAGAAAAATGTTGCATTAGACATTGTCAAGTAGCATACAAGATTGAGGCAGCAGGCAAGAACATGTAGCTTTACTCAACAGACAAGATGTGTTGGATCTTTTAATCCCCTACAAACCCCAGAAATCACTCCGTTCAGATGACCAGAATTTACTTGAACTTCCCAATTTTGGACCTTTCACCTGATGTCTACTAGGCATAGAGCATTTATGGTGGTGGCTCCTTAGCCTTGGAATGCTTTGCCAGCGGAAACACGAGCTCGCCGAGATTTACTATCTTTTCGTAGAGCTTGTAAAACTTATTTATTTAGGCTGGCATTTGAACCTTGCTGATCAAATTTTTCCTTGATTTTAATATGATGTATTGTATGTGTATACTGTGAAACGCTTCGAGCCTTCGGGGAGTGGCGGTATATAAAATTGATTAATAAATAAATAAATAAATAAATAAATAAATAAATAAATTGCCATGCACATTTCTGCCATTAGGCAAAAATATTGTTTATCCTGGAGTCAATCCTTGGCATCTTTATAATGGAAAGTGGAGATCTAGAATGAGGGCCTCATCTCACGCAGGTCAGAAGCACCTTAAGGAATCATCTTACCATCATATTCAGTCCTCAGTTCATATTGTAAGAAGACGGAAGTAAACTCTCCCCGATCACATCTCTTCCCATGTTTAAGTGGATGAAAGCATATTCTTCTCCATCACACGGAAAGATTGGATTGAATGCCGACATGACTGTTTTAAAAAAAAGAAATTCATGCAATGATGACATCACTCTTTCTCATGAAAACATGATTTCAGTAGCATGTATCTTAGCTTTCTTCAACTTTGGTGAGATTCTTTTTGGGAACCTAGGGAAAATAAATTACTTAAAATTGGGCTTCTCTTTGCTCACCAACGTAGCCATCCCTCTTTGGTGGGGCTGCAGGGTCACTCCTCCTGGAACAGACCCTTGCAAAATTCCTATCGACTTCAGTGGCTTCTCTGTGTAGTCTGGCATGGTGGTTGTGAGAGTGGTCCAGCATTTCTGTGTTCTCAAATAATATGCTGTGTCCAGGTTAGTTCATCAGGTGCTCTGCTATGGCTGACTTCTCTGGTTGAAGTAGTCTGCAGTGCCTTTCATGTTCCTTGAATCGTGTTTGGGCAATGCTGCGTTTGGTGGTCCCTATGTAGACTTGTCCACAACTGCATGGTATACGGTAGACACCTGCAGAAATGAGAGGATCCCTCTTGTGCTTTGCTGCGTTCAGCATCGAAGGACTAGAAGCATTTGTTGTACTTTCTTGGTGGGTCTGTAGATAGTCTGTATGTTGTGTTTCCTCATCAGCTTTCTAATGTGGTCAGTGGTTCCCTTGATGTATGAGAAGTATACTGGAAACATCATGGGATGAGAAGTGTGGGTTATCATGGGTTTGAGGTTTAAAATGTTCACGATTTCCCCATGGGATGAGGTCCTGAGCCAAAGAGTCACAATCCCTCAAGAGAGTCAGATTAGAGCATCCTTCCAATCCAATCTTACCTACAAATGACTACAATTTCCATTTGCACCAGCCAGTTTTATCAGTTGTTAAGGATGGGGACTTTAGCCCAATGGCATTGACAGAGTTAGGTAGTACTGGGCAAGATAAACAAGTGTCTGACTTCACAGCTGACATATTCTTCTGAGGAAGGTTGTAGTCACAGGGGAGATGACTCGTCCCCTCTAGTGTTCTTTATACATTTAAAGAGAAAGTCCAATTTCTTAAAACAACCCATAACACAGCAAGTATACATACACTCTCCACTTCTCAAGGCAGCAATGGCTTCCTGTGGCAGAGAAGGGAACCATTTATTCTGAATGAACAAGCATCATAAATGCATGCTGTCTACAATACCAGGTTTATTTCAAGCACACAGCATCTTTCATTGGGTTTATTTCAAGCACAGTCAAAACGAATGA
This sequence comes from Anolis sagrei, assembly GCF_037176765.1. Lineage (NCBI taxonomy): Eukaryota > Metazoa > Chordata > Lepidosauria > Squamata > Anolidae > Anolis > Anolis sagrei. Next base: position 166,307,887 of record NC_090022.1, on the reverse strand, counting down.
GCACTCTGCCAGCAAACGGGCAAACTGTAACTCTGCACACAATGCACAGAAAGAACCCCTGCATTCCAATGTGTCTTGCATTCAGGGCAAAAAATGACTCAGACATCCCCTCTATGTTTTTCTCATGCCCATACTCAGCCCCATCTATGCTGCCATATAATGCAGTTTCATAATGCAGATTAACCGCACTGGATTATATGAGTCTACACTGCCATATAATGCAGTTCAATGCATTTAATCAGCATTCTGAAACCGGAGAAACTGATAGCAGAGTGTCTTGGAGGTCTCTCATTTATTGTGCCAAGTGCTGAAATTTTGATGGCAATTAACAACTAACATCAAAACTCTTGGTGGGTATTACACTCCAAATTCTGAAGAATTTGGAACACCCTCCTCCTACCATCGATCATGGTATCCTTCTGGGACGGCTCTCTGGGATGGATCTCAGGGGCACGGTTCTGTCCTGGCTCCGGTCCTTCCTCGAGGGCCGATCCCAGATGGTGAAGCTGGGGGATGCCTGTTCAGACCCCTGGCCTTTGACCTGTGGGGTCCTGCAAGGCTCCATTTTATCTCCCATGCTTTTTAACATCTACATGAAACCGCTGGGAGAGGTCATCCGGAGTTTTGGAGTTAGGTGCCATCTCTACGCAGATGACACACAACTCTACTACTCATTTCCACCTAACTCCAAGGAAGCCCCTCGAGTGCTGGACGAGTGTTTGGCCGCTGTGGCTGTCTGGATGAGGAAGAACAAGCTGAAGATCAATCTCGACAAGACAGAGGCCCTCCTGGTCGATCGAAAACCGGATCGGGGTATAGGGTGGCAACCTGTGCTGGACGAGGTTACACTCCCCCTGAAGTCACAGGTCCGCAGTTGGGGAGTCCTCCTAGATCCATCACTTACGCTTGAGGCTCAGGCATTGGCGGTGTCCGGGAGAGCTTTTGCACAATTAAGACTCGTGCGCCAACTGCGACCGTACCTCGCAAAGGCTGATCTGGCCGGGGTGGTCCATGCCTTGGTCGCATCTAGATTGGACTACTGTAATGCACTCAACGTGGGACTGCCCTTGAAAACGGCTCGGAAATTTCAGTTAGTCCAACAGGGGGCGGCCAGGATGTTAACCGGTGCTCCTTACAGAGAGAGGTCAACCCTCCTGTTCAAGGAGCTCCATTGGCTGCCGTTCATTTTCTGGTCCCAATTCAAGGTGCAGGTGCTCACCTACAAAGCCCTAAACGGTTTGGGACCTGCCTACCTGCATGAAAACATGCGCTCCCTTCGTTCATCTGGAGAGGCCCTGCTCGTGATCCCACCTGCGTCGCAGGCGCGTTTGGTGGGGACAAGGGACAGGGCCTTTTCTGTGGTAGCCCCAAGACTTTGGAACACCCTCCCCAAGGACATCAGACAAGCCCCTACACTGGCAGTTTTTAGGAAGAGCTTGAAGACCTGACTGTTCCGGTGTGCCTTTCCAGAATAGGAAACTCCAGCAATATGTCCCAGAAGCACTTTATCAGAGAGTTAAGATTGTCTGCACATTGCACTTACCCTAAAATCCTATTACAGTTGGCCTGGCCCTAGTTTTTAATTGTGTTATGGTGTATCGTTTATCGTCTATTGCTTGATGTTTTTGATTTGCTTTATAATGTTATGTGTAGTTTTTGAGGCCTCAGCCCATGTAAGCCGCATCGAGTCCTTCGGGAGATGCAAGCAGGGTCCAAATAAAGTTAATAATAATAATAATAATAATAATAATAATAATAATCTCAGTTCTTCATATTCTTTCACAAAAGCTCTTGGATGCCCACCTCTTCACCATTCACAATGAGCAAGTCTGTCAGACTCATAGCTTACATGTGAGCAATGAACAACAAGGCAGCGGCAAGGACCTATTTGATGTTGCATAAACTCAGGTGCATGATTCAGCTCACAAAATGCCAGGTGGTATGCCAGGGAGTTGGGCACATGGAGATCGCATTCCTTCCTGCCTTTTGAAACATGTTGCCACCTGCCTGTGAAACTGGAGCTTCCCCTCCATATTGTTTTACAGATGTGGCTTCTTTCCAAAAAGGCATTGCTTCACAAATATGGTGCAATGGGTTGTGAGATACTAAGTCCAAATTCACATACTCAGATTACTATGCTAGATATTGATTTACACACCAGTCAAATTTCCTTGACAGCATTCTTCTGAAGCCCAGAGAAATTGTACATTACACTATGTAAAACAGTTTATACATGTCAAACAGTTTATACATGTCATTACCTAATTGGTTCTATCATAAAAACATGTGAAAGGTTTATTAAACTGCAGTTCTGAATAATTTCCCAGGATCCCTGTTTCTTGGCAGCAGGATGCTGCTTTCCTTCCTAAAGGCCTCAAATACCAATGTTTGTGCTTCTGTCACTTTCTCCAGGTAATTTGGACTCCAGGGAGTGCCCGTCTTCTCTGAAGCCTAGGAACTCACTGTACTCAAAATGTCTATCCCACAGCCAGCCAGACGTAAGCCAATCCATGCAACAGACTGGATACTCCCACGCACATATACACAATACACAAGCATTGCCAGAGTGAAAACTGGAGATGGCTCTGCTCATGTAGCAATATGAATATTAGATCATAGAAAGAACAGATACATGGAAAAGTGATAATACATTAAATAAAAATGCTAGGAAATCTTATGAATTTGGATGGATCAACAAAAGACTAAGAGGAGTTGAGAGACAAATGTGGATCAAGCATTTTGTTGTTATGGCATCCGTGCCATAAATGTCACAAAGGATGACAGAGTGGAAGAAGGAATGACCCAAGACAGATCTAGGTGAAATATTACAATGGAAAACTAAGAAAGGAATTATGGATTCATATACCGTATATACTCGAGTATAAGCCGACCCGAATATAAGCCGAGGCCCCCAATTTTACCACAAAAACTGGAAAAACGAGTAACTCGAGTATAAGCCGAGGGGGACTTTTTCAGCCTAAAAAGGGGGCTGAAAAACTAGGCTTATTCTCAAGTATATACAGTATATAACAAATTGCCCACTGAATACAAGAGCTTGGACTATGAAAATGAACCTTTGGTTAAAAACAATGGTATTCAAACTGGAGACAAGTTTACTATATCACCTTCCTAATGAAGCCTCCAAACCACTCTGGGTCAAAGAGGATTGAAGGGAAAGAGGCCTGAATTGGACTAACTGCATCCATTTTGCTTGCCACTGAAACATTAGGAAGAAGCACTTATGCTGGATCCGCATTGCCCTATATCTCAGGATCTGATCCCAGATTATCTGTTTATCCGAGATTAATTTGGCAGTGTAGACTCATATAAATCAGTACAAAGTAGATAATCTGAGATCAGATCCTGGGGTATAGGGCAATGTAGATCCAGCCTTACTGACATTCACTCTTCTCCACACCATTAAAGGTGCAAGAGGCATCTCCCATTTTTACTTGGGCAATCCTAAACTCCTATTTTCCTTCTGTTCTTTGTCTTTTAAAAAATGCTTTGCTTTATTTACCAATATTGTTAGTTATTCTAACAAGCAAGGGCTCCTTGTTGACTCCTCATTTTGTTGCTAAATTTGCAAAAGTGTCTTTAAAAGTGTGCTTCCATCCATTTTACTTAACATTTAATCTTGGGTCCTCATCCCACTGATTATGAGCTCCGATTCCATATGCTTTGGAAATGGAGTCCTACAGGAGTCTCATGGAAGCCATCACATGGACACTTAGGTGGGACTCCGCAGTGCATGGAAATGAAGCTCAGATGCATTTTGAGAAATCAGGTGCTAACTGAATACAAATGGGGAAAGCTGGGGGGGACGGACGGACGGACGACAGACCTTGATAGGGAAAAGACATGGGATGGCTGGACATCCCAGAAGATGGACTTCGACGGGATGGAACAGAATGGGATAGGAATAAGACAGTTCCCTCTGCTTTCCCCTACTCCACTCCCCTCTCCACTCATGGGATGATGTCCCTAGACTGATGTTTTGTCACTGGGGACCTCATCACAAAGGCCCATGGATTTGCCACGTATCCTTCCTATACAGATCTTCTATATATTCTCACCACCTTCTCTTGATCTCTTCTGTTCTGTTATTGATCATGTTCATTTTTGCCTGAAATGTACCTCCGATGTTTCTAATTTTCTGGAAGAGGTGTCTTGTCCTTCCTGTTGTCTTCTTCCATACATTAGAATCATAGAGTTGGAAGAGACCTTGTGGGTCATCCAAGTCCAATCCCTTTCCAAGAAGCAGGAAAATCACATTCAAAGTACCACCGACAGATGGCCATCCAGCCTCTGTTTAAAAGCCTCCAAAGAAGGAGTCTCCACCACACTCTGGGGCAGAGAGTTCCACTGCTTGCATTGCTTGCATAAAAAGAGTTTCTTATCTCTTCTATCTAACTTCTGGAATTTGAAATACAGGCACATACTTACATTATAATAATGAAGTGTATGGGGACACAACATAGTTCATTAAACCTTTCATTTATATATTTAAAAATGTGTGATTTACTGTGTATTTCACATAAAGGTTTCTCACTACATTCACATAGCACACTTACACACTGCAGCCGACAAACTAATGTGTAGTTTGGAAAGACTTTAGAGGAAGAATCCAAGACAACAAGCCTTAGTCAGAAAATAATTTCAACTTTTTTAAAGCTAAGGTCAAAACAAAGAACATATGAGGGGTATTTTTTAAGTAAGGTCCGTTTTGTTGTAGACACTAGTAGTTCGCGCACAATGAGTGCATGTGTCGTGTACCGGCATGCCTCGGGAACAACTGTGCTCAGTTTCCGCTCTGTAGCTAACCTGTACGGTTCTGTTCTGTGCTTTAAAAATGTTTAAGAATATCAACTCACCCGCCGCATGTGAGGTTCGCTCAGTGATACGGTTTTTGTCAGCAAGAAACCTGCCTGCTGCAGAAATTCATCGACAGATTTTTGAAGTGTACGGTGATACTGTTTTGAGTGAAAGCAAAGTGCGTAAGTGGGTATGACAATTCAAAGGTGGCCATGACAACGTCCATGATGAGGACCACTCCGGTCGCCCTTCTTTGATTACAGATGGCAGTGAACTCTTGGTTATCGGAGCAGGCGGCAAGTTTTTATGAAGAGGGTATTTTAAAATTGGTTCAGAGGTATGATAAGTGTTTGAACAAACTTGGCAACTATGTCGAAAAATAGAGTGAAGTATGTACTTTCTGAAAATAAATTTACTTTTTTGAAATAAACTTTCGTTGTGTACTTATGTTCAAATGGACCTTACTTAAAAAATACTCGTATTAACTGTCCTGTTGATATGAAAGCCACCAGCTACCACTGGGTCAGGCTGCTTTACTTTCTCTTTAACTCTTAGGATCCTTTCAGATCACACGTTTGTTGTATTATGATTCTAGTTTAACTGTCACAGAAACTTCCTTAGGAGTCAGGATTTGCAGTTGGAGGGAACATTTAAAAATCCCAGTCAGAGCATTGCTCTGGTGCCCCTGACTAAACTGCAAATCCTAGGATTCCATAGAATGCAGCCAGGACAGCTACAGTGAAACCATACTGATGCAATCCAGCAGTATGGAAGTCCCTTCAAACTTGACATTTCTTATTTCTAAACATTATTCTGCCTATTGTTCTTATGGCCCACAAATGGCAGGGTGGCAGGGTGAGCCTGCAGTAGACTTTGCTCAGTTTTCATACAAAGGAAGAGGAAAGAGATCAAAACCACTTTCCTGTCTACTTTCCAATAGCTTTTGGTTACTTCTCCCAGATGCGTATGGGTTATTTTCCTCTTTCTATCAAGCCCATCTCGCAAATATGAACTACCTGTGGAATGGGATAGTCTGTTTCCAATGTTTCCTGCCACAACAGGTGGCACATGGATTGATATTGATGTACTCTCTCTCTCTCTCTTGCAACACAAAGAAAGATAAAAGGAGCCAGCTGGTGAGTGAGGAAAAAAGCCCCAGAGCGGCTTATCATAAAAGAAAGCTGTCTTACCCCTATGTCAAGAGAATTGTTAAAGGCGAGTTCGATGGTTCCTGAGTTCCCACGGTCCAAGAATAGCCTCCATCGTCCAATAGTGTGCTTCTGCCACATGCCACTTCAAAATGATAGATGGGTGGAGCTCGGTTTTCCCATTTCCCTCCCTATTTGAAATATGAGATGACTCATTAATTTACCAGGTTAGAGAGATGGGCCAAAACTAACAAAATGAAGTTCAACAGTGACAAATGCAAGATACTCCACGTAGGCAGAAAAAACAAAATGCAAAGATACAGAATGGGAGACAATGCCTGGCAGTACATGTGAAAAAGCCCTAAACGGTTCCGGCCCAAAATACCTTACTGACCGCCTCTCGGCCTATGAGCCCATGAGGACTTTGAGATCTTCCGGGGAGGCCTTGCTCTCGATCCCGCCTGCCTCACAGGCATGGCTGGTGGGGACGAGAGATAGGGCCTTCTCGGTGGTGGCTCCTCGGCTGTGGAACACCCTTCCTGTGGACATCAGGCTAGCCCCCTCCCTGCTAATATTCCGCAGGAAGTTAAAGACCTGGCTATTTAAGAAGGCATTTGACCAATAAGTGCAATGACTGGCAATCGACCATAGGAATGGAACACTGGAAAAGAGATCGGATTGTGGCTTGACGATGAGACGACTCGGAATGTAGTAGTGCTTTTGTAGTGATGTTGTTGTTTGATAAGATGTTTTTATGATTAGGATGAATTGTACACTGTTTTGCACTATGTCTTGTTCTCTTGCACTTGTTTTCTTCATGTTGTACACCGCAATGAGTCGCCCTGAAGGGCTGAGAATTGCGGTATATAAGCGCAGTAAATAAATAAATAATAAATAAAAGATTTTGGAGTCCTCGTGGACAACAAGTTAAACATGAGCCAACAATGTGATGTGGCGGCAAAAAAAATCCAAACTTGTCACACAGTTCTCCCATGACCAACAGAAAATACTGGAAGGGTTTGGTGGGCAGTGTTCTTTGGTTTTGGAGTTGTAGTTCACCTACATCCAGAGATCATTGTGCACTCAAACAATGATGGATCTGGACCAAACTCTACATGAATATTCCATATGCCCAACTAGGAACACGGAATTTGGAGGAAAAAGACCTCTACACGAATACTCAATATGCCCAAATGTGAACACAGGTGGAGTTTGGGGGAATAGAATCCTGACATGTGGGAGTTGTAGTTTCTGGGATTTATAGTTCACCTACAATCACAGAGCATTCTGGACCCCACCAACGATAGAATTGGGCTGAACCTCCCACACAGAACCCCCATGTGGACCACAGCAACGCATGGCAGGGGACGGCTAGTCTATATAAATAAATAAATAAATAAAAATGTAATGTTCGTTTGTGGGATTAACATAACTCAAAAACCACTGGACAAATTAACACCAAATTTGGACACAAGACACCTACCAGGCCAACAAGTGACCATCACTCATAAAAACACTGGAAAACACAGCAGAAGAGACTTAAAAAGCCAAAAAAAACAACCCCAAAAATACATTACAACACATGCGCAAAACCACATATATACACAAACACACATATATACACAAATATATACAGAAATATATACACATATATATGCACACACAAAACACATACACAGAAAGGGGGAAGGAAAGAAGGAAGGAGAGAAGGAAATAAAAAGTGAAAGAGGGAAGGAAGGAGAGAAGCAACGAAAGAGAGAAAGAGGAAGGGAAGGGAAGGAAGGAAAAAGACACGGAAGGATGGAACTAAAGAGCAAAGGAATCAAGAAAAGAAAGGTAGAGAAGGAAGAAAGAAGGAAAATAAAAAGAGGGAAGGAAGGAAAGAGGGAGGGAAGGAAGGAGAGAAATAAGGAGAGAAAGAGGGAGGGAAGGTTAGCCACAGCAACGTGTGGCTGGTACAGCTAGTAAAATATAAATTCATAGTGTCTCCTTGTTAAAAACGTTGTCCGGTCTCATTGTCATCGTTCCATTTTCCTATGTCAGTTACTCTGCATTTGGAAATACTTGTTCAAAAAGCCACATCTTGACTTTTTTTCGGAATGTTAAAAGGGAGGTGACCAATTTAATATCTATAGGAAGGGCGTTCCACAGCCGAGGGGCCATCGCCAAGAAGGCTCTGTCTCTCGTCTCCGCCAAACGTACTTGTGACAAAGGCAGTAACGAGAGCAGGGCCTCCCCAGGTGATCTTAAGGTCCTAGATAGTTCATAAGGGGAGATGCATTCGGACATGTAAGTTTGCCTATGCCTGCTCTATAAGGACCAGAAACTTGCTTTTATTTAAATGAAAACTGGGCCAACTAATACTACAGATATACACTAACAACAACAACAACAACTTTATTTATACCCCATCCTCTGTCCCCAGACTTGGGGCAGTTTACAGCAAACAAACAAATACAAAAAATAATAAACATAGAAAACAATCAAATATAATAAAAGCAAAAATGTATATGTGTGTATGTGGCTGGGGTGTCCACTTTCACAAACAGGCTCCCACTTGACAAACAGATACAGCTCCGAAACACCACCCTTCAATGACATTGCAGGTTATAGTGAGTGCCATGAACATGTACAAGTTCTGCCAATGTCCTCCACAAACACCATTCTGCCCACCACCCAAGTGAAGGCTTTCAAACAGGGACAATTTCACCCTACACCAGGCCCGTAGCCAGGATTTCGTTTCGGGGGGGGCTAAAAAAATTTTCAGGGGGGATTCGGGGGGGGCTGAGTTTCGGGGGGGGCTGAGTCTGAGTGAAAGAGGGTCTAGCCTAGCAAACCTTTTGTATCATTACCCCAATACCCCCATGCATATGGGATATATTGAGTATGGTGATCAGATCATGATATGAATAAACATAACAGTTTAAATAATGCACCAGTAAGGCCTTTTCGCGAACCACCATGAGAATTTCGGGGGGGGCTGAAGCCCCCCGAGGCCCCCCCCCCCCCGGCTACATGCCTGCCCTACACTTTATGTTTTTCCTCCATCACAGACATTCCAGTGTTCCTTACTCTCTCTCAATTAGTGTGGAATTTACATGATCCCGCCCACTGCCTCTTCCATAGATCTTTCCTATTCAGGAATTGATCAGCAACTGAACACACTGGAGGACACAATCAAAGCACTCCCAACAGATTGCCATCTTACCTGTTTAAAAGCCTCCAAAGAAGGAGGTTCCACCACACTCTGAGGCCTTACTAAAACCAAGATAGGCCACATCCATAGCCTTCCCTTCATATACCAAGCTTGTAAATCTATCAGAAAGAGATAAGAGAAAAGGTTCATCTGGCATTACCTTTTTTTTTTTTTTTAGAAACTCATATTGACATTTTTGAGTATGGCATTCTTTTCTAAGTGCTGACCAGATGGTAATTGTCTACGTCCTCTTTCTCCTCCTTTTTGAAGATGAGGACCACCTTTGCCTTCTTCCAATCTGTTGGAACTTTGTTCTCCAGAAATTTTCAAAGATGATCGCCAGTAGTTCAGAAATTACTTCTGCCAATTCTTTTAATACCCCGGAGACTTGAGTTCATTTAGACAGATAGTCCTGTACGGCCCCTTTACCATTTCTGAGCTGCTAGTAGACATCTGCATCCTCTGCCCCATCATCCCCAAGCTTTTCATCATTTCCTGTATGCAGGATGGTTTTGGTTTTGGTTCCCACAAGTTTTGTTTGTATTGGAAAGGATTTGAATTAGGTCCAGGCAGAGGCGGCCCTAGGTAATTTTCAACGGTAAGCAAACAGTATTTTGGCGCCCCCCTCCCCCAACCAATCATTGATATATATTTTTTGTTCGTCGTGAGAGTTCTGTGTGCCATATTTGGTTCAATTCCATCATTGGTGGAGTTCAGAATGCTCTTTGATTGGAGGTGAACTATACATCCCAGTAACTACACTTGCTGCACTTGCTCCCTTGCCTGGCCCACTTTGGGTCCGGAGGCGTGCCTGAAGACCCCGGCATGTGCACCAAAAGTCACCTCTTCTCCTGACTTTCTCCTCAGCCATTGGGACCAAGAGAGAGAGAGAGAGAGGTGGAGATGCCCACCTTTCCTGAAGGTAGGCGCAAAAACAAAGGAGGGAGCGGAGGTGGGAGATACCTCCAGCTGGAGGGGCTCTCTCTCTCTCTCTCTGTCTTGGTCCCAATGGCTGAAGAGAAAGTCAGGAGAAGAGGCGACTTTTGGTGCGCATGCTGGGGTCTTCAGACACGCCTCCGAGCCCGAAGCAGGCCAGGCGCGGCGGCTCTGCCCCTTGGCCCACCTGCGGATTGGGGAGAGGAGAGGAACGGGTGGAGCACCGGGGGATCGGGAAAGGGAGCCGGTCATGGGGAAGGGATTGAACGCGGAGAATGATTGAGCGCCGGCTCTGCTCGCGCACCCGGTGGCCGGGTGGAGCAGGAACGAGAGGGGCTAGGCGAGGCTCAAGGGCCCAGCCCCTTTGGGAAGAGGATCACCTGGCAGAGAGGCAAGAAAGCCGAGGCTCCCCCCGGACTGCTAGGGCTGTTGTGAGCTGAGGGGGTGCTCCTCAAGTGGCAGTCGAGGGGCATTTACAGAGGCGCCTCTGCGCCCCTGGCAAAAAAAAGTGTTCTGCGACCGCTTACTTCACATAATGGACGAGCCGCCCCTGGGTCCAGGACCGAACCACAAGCTCCTGATAACAGGTAAAGCTCCATCAGCAGATCTAGGAGGAAGAGCCAGTGGCCACCCACAATGGAATCTACGTCTTTCCGCTCTCCTTCTCCACTACTCCAAACTTTTCATCTCTCCAGATATTGAGGGCATTTAGGGACTCTGTGAAGCAGGTAGTAGAAAACCACTTCTTCCTGGTTCTGCAGACATTTCTTCCATCTGCAGAAGTAGCCAACTGGATCCATGCCTGTCATCTTTTAAAGCTCATATTTCTGCCATTCTTCAATTTAGAAAAGATTTTACTAGTTGTGCCAATTTGTTGCTAAAACATTAACGGCAATCATAGCTAAGAGGCTTCAGGGCACTTTACCAATAATAATTCACTTGGATCAAGCAAGAATTATCCATTAGCAACAGGGAACAGATAAGGTTAGAGTCAAACAAAATAGTAATGGAATTGATCCATCTGCAATCATCTACATAAATGATATACAGAAGGCCTTTTTAACTGAAATTTTAATTTTATAAGTAATACAAACACAGTGATACATCTTGAATAAAAGTAGCCCTAGTATGTTATAAACAACTTATGCTACCTATAACCCCCTCTAAAAAAGAAAGAAATCATTTCTCACCCTCTCCCTCCACTTATATTCAAAATAATTCCTCTCAAAGGAATGCCGTTTTTTTAAAAAAAAAAATCCAAATTTTATTCTACGTCTTTGCCATTTATACAGTACATTGATACATGCTTTAAGACCAAGATGTCACTTTTCCACATAATCCCCATCCCTTTCAACTGCCATGGACCTGTATGCCTGCATGGTAAAATGCTGGATCGGCTCATCTGAGTCACTGTTTAGCAGCTGCCACAAGGGAGTCATCTTCAAATCTTGTTCCGCGGAGGGGGAAATGCCAGATCTGGGTTATAAAGCAACTGTGCCCACCCAAGTTTTTCAATCTCACACTGGCAGGCCTGTAGCCAGGATTTTGTTGGGGGGGGGGGGGGGGGGCTGAGTCTGAGTGAAAAAGGGTCTACTCTAGCAAACCTTTTGTATCGTTACCCCAATACCCCCATGCATATGGGATATATTGAGCATGGTGATCAGATCATGATATGAATAAACATAACAGTTTAAATAATGTACCAGTAAGGCCTTCTTGTGGACCCCCCTGGCTACATGCCTGCACACTGGGTTTGCCGACTGACATGTAGCTGGGCCTTGTCTTGCAACAGCAAAACATCTTCTCTCTGTTGGTGTGGATGAACATGACATAGAAGAACTTGAAGTTTCATAAAGGTTTCCACATTCTGAATGAATGGTGATCCCTTTAGTATGATGTCTACTAGCAGAAAACTTTCTGAATCCCTGAAGACAATTGCCATAACGTTTCCTGCTTGAAGGTGCAGCTTTGAATTACTTTTTCGTGGGAAAATTCACATAATGCTACTCAACTGATTGTCTCTTCATCTCTGGTTCAAAAGGTGTAACCATGTTTCATCTCCCATCACAATCCTTGAAAGAAATTCATTTTCATTGTTCTCATACTGAGCTAAGAGTCTGCTGCATACGGATTTTCAGGTTTGCTTGTGTGAATCTATCAACTTCCTCTGGACTCACCTTCTTCAACTCTCCCCTCTGTTGTTTAACATCTATATGCGATGACTTGCTCAGCTGGTTCAAGGTTTTGGGCTTGAGTGTTACCAGTACTCTGATGACACTCAGCTGGTGCTGAAGATGGAAGGCCGACCGGACTCTGTACCCGATTGTTTCCATCAGTGTCTCGAGGCCGTTACTGGATGGCTGCGTGCCAGCAGGTTGAGGGTGAATCCAGCAAAGACAGAGATCCTATGGCTGGGCCAACTGGGCAGTGGAGATATCCAGCTGCCTATCCTGGATGGCGAGGCGCTATGCCCGTCACCATTGGTAAAGAGTCTGGGAGTCCTTTTGGACCCTCTGCTGACGATGGAGGCCCAGGTCTCCGCTGTTAGCAGAACCGTCTTTTTTCATCTGCGGCTGGCCCCCTACCTGTCCAGGGACGACCTAGCTACGGTGATCCAGGCCACGGTCATCTCAAGACTGGACTACTGTAACACCCTCTACATTGGCCTTCCTCTGTCGGTGATCCGGAAGCTCAAGTTGGTACAAAATGCAGCTGCTTGGCTTCTTGCAGGAATTCCGATGAGATGCCACATAACACCAATCTTACTACAGCTGCATTGATTACCAATTGAGCACCGGATCACTTTCAAAGTGATGGTACTCACCTTTAAGGCCTTGCATGGTCTGGGGCCAATGTACTTGAGGGACCGCCTCACCCCCTACCAACCCGAGATCCCTCCATTCTGAAGACCAAGATTTGTTGGAAATTTCCAGTGTCAAGACTTTGCGTCTAACAGCAACCAGACGCAGAGCCTTTACAGCAGTGGCACCATCACTCTGGAATACTCTGCCACCTGAAGTCCGTGCCTTGCGGGACTTATCAGTTTTCCGCAGGGCATGTAAGACATATCTGTTTCGACGGGCTTTTGATCTCTGATATTGCTGTTTTTAAATTGTTTCAAATTGTTTTTAAATTGTGTTCGATTTTAGTCTGTTCTTGTAAGCTGCTCCGAGCCCCAGGGGAGTGGTGGTATATAAGTTCGAATAATAAATAAATAAACTGTTTCAATATTCTGCACATATTTGTGTCCCCATTGCCTAGCTGGAGTGACATTTCTTTAACAATTATGCATCAATCAGTCTTAACCATGTCGTTCGCACGCTCCACAGTGTCAGTTGTTTGTGTGTGGTCTGTTGCTTCGTGGAGCATCCCAAATGTTGCCATGCTCCTGTTCACCAGATAACTTGCGCACCCAGTCACCAACAGTACTGTGATCAACAATTTCCATACACCTTTGTCAGTCTCTTACGGATGTTCTCACCACCATCTCCCCAAGGGGACTTGGGGTGGCTTACAAAGGCACTCCAAGGTGCAGCATATAACATAGTGCATGAGTATAAAACAAAATTACATAGAAATTATAAAAATGGCCACTATCAACACATATAATATAAAATAAAATAGCACAATTTTATAACACAGACCATCTGTAGATAAAACTAGCTGCCATGAGTTCACAACTAAATGGACAGAGTGTCAACCTCATATGGGCGCATTTCAGCCTACTCGAGGTCAAAAGCCTGCTTAAAAATCCATGTTTTTAAGCTGGATAGGAAAATTCAAGGGTGGGGGTTAACCTAATCTAATAATGTGATATATGCACAATGCTTCTCTACACAAAACAGGACAATTTCTATGTAAGACACAAATCTGACATCAGCAATTGCAGGACTTATGATATGTTTGATATGTTTTAATCATTTGAAAGACTATTTAATTGATATGCATATGTTTTTTACAGTTTTATAAAATTGTGTTTTATTGTTATGTTGTCTGAATCTGGCATTGAATTACTGCCACAGTTTGTAAGCCACCCTGAGTCCCCCTGGGGAGGGTGTGTGTAAGAAAGGCAGGTTATAAGTACAGTAAATAACAAATAAATAAATAAGACTCGGGTTCTGATAACACACCATAACCCCTATATCCACAGAATCAGTACCCACAATTTCACTTACCTATGTAAAAAGAAAGTTGTCTCTAGAAATTGTGTCATTCCTTCAAACAATTCTATAGTGTGTTTCCACCAGAAGGGATTGGTTTCAATAGCGTTCACTATTACCTGCAGTTTCATGTTCCACTGTAAAGTCCAGGAATGTATCCTCCATATATATACTTTTCATCCAGTTACAAAGAGAGACATCCTTCATTTGAAGAGTCGGGGAATGAGCAAGTAAGTGAAAGGTTTGTCCAAGATAGAAATGCTGAGTGTTCAAAAATGTGCTGAACTAAAAGTTGCAAAGCCTTTCAGCTTTCTCGGAAATGCAGTAAGTGATTTACAGGGTCCAATCCTTAAACAAGAAAATTACAAAGAAAGACCAAAAGGAAAAACTGCTGAACTGAATTATATTCAAAAATCCCAGTCCATTAGCAGAGGTAAAAAGAATTTATTTATTTATTTATTTCATAGTTTTGTATACTGAGCTTCTCAACCTCGTCGAGGGACTCAGCCCGGTTTACAGCCATAAAAACATACACATTCATTAAAATATCATATATCACAAATTATAAAACAACTTTAAAAACACTAAATATAAAACTACAGTGGTCAGTCGTCCTAATAAGATGGATCTATATCCACTTCCATCCAGAGTCCTATGGTGTTGTCTCATTCCTCGAAGGCCTGACTCCACAGCCACGTCTTCACCCGTTTCCTAAATGTTAGGATGGATGGGGCGGTTCTGGCCTCCAGAGGGAGAGAGTTCCAGAATCGTGGGGCCACCACCTAGAAGGCCCTGTCCCTCGTCCCCACCACTGGTGGGACCGAGAGCAGGGCCTCTCTAGATGATCTTAGTAATCTTGATGGTTCGTAGGGGAGAATACGTTCGGAGAGGTAAACAGGGCCGGAGTCGTTTAGGGCTTTATAGGTCAACACCAGCACTTACAATGTCTTCATAGTACACTATATATATTATGGTAATGCATAGAATCATTACCTCTGGGGAGATAGGGTGGTCTATAAATAACATTATTATTATTATTATTATTATTATTATTATTCTGACACAAAAGCACAGTATGTCACAGCAAACAAGATCTATTGTTCAGAATGCAGCAGCCAGGTTACTCACAAGAACGCTCATGAAATGCCATATAACACCAGTGCTGCAACATTTACATTGGCTTCCAACTGAGTACCGTGGCCTGTATAAGAGGCTAGTTCTGACCTTTAAAATTCTTTACGGCCAGGGTCCATCATACCTTAGGGACTGCCTCTCCTTCTCCCATCATCGGAGGTCGCAACGACCAGCCCATCGCGACTTACTAGAGAAGTGCACTTGGAAAGTACCAGACGCAGGGCTTTTTCTATTTCTGCTCCTGCCTTATAGAATTCCTTGCTGCCCTATATGAGAGCCATGTGTGACTTAGGGCCTTTTACTCTAGTACTTAAGACCTGGTTTTTTACTAGAGCATTCGATCTCTGTTAATTTTTAAATTATGTATGTATGTATTTTATCTTTTACAATTTAGCTGTAAATCGCCTAGAGCATTCTCGGATGGAGGGCGATTAATAAGTAATTAAAGATGATGATGATGATGATGATGATGATGATGATGTATATGCTGGATTTCGTATCACAAAATCACAAGTCGAACACTTTCCAAATGGTGTGATGTATTTTCGAATGATGCGCGCAGATCCAAGTAAGGTGGCCTTTTGCAGTTGACAGAACGTGATTTTGTTGATGTTTATTGTTTCCAAATGCCGGCTGAGATCTTTGGCACGGCACCCAGTGCGCCAATGACCACTGGGACCACCTGTACTGGTTTATGCTAGAGTATTATTACTATTTATCATAGAGTTGGAAGAGACCTCGTGGGCCATCCAGTCCAACCACCTGTCAAGAAGCAGGAAAATCGCATTCAAGGCACCCCTGACAGATGGTCTGAGTCCTTGCAACTACTCATATCACAAATGAAATCTTCTCAGAGACAATTTTGAAACTAGGAAAGCTTTTTGTTGTTGTTGTTGTGTTAGGAATGACTCCTGGTGTGAGATAATTGGCCGTCTGCAAGGATGTTGCCCAGGGGACGCCCAGATGGTTTTGATGTTTTATCATCCTTGTGGGAGGCTTCTCTCATGTCCCCGCATGAGGAGCTGGAGCTGATAGAAGGAGCTCATCCGCCTCTCCCCGGATTCGAACCTGCGACCTGTCAGTTTTCAGTCCCGCCGGCACAGGGGTTTAACCCACTGCGCCACCGGGGGCTCCATACTAGGAAAGCTGACTTTTTGTCAACAGATTTATTGCTTTCACACATCAACACAAACCTTATTTGGGTTTTGAAAAATTAGGGCAAGGGTTAGGGTTGGCATCTTTCTGGATCCTATTACATTCCATTCCACTCCCATAAATAGGCTTTACGCCTGCATCCTTAATATTACTAGGTATTGAATTTGAAGAAAAGATGGTTTATATCCACAAAAGATCATGCTAAAATAAATCCAGTTCATCTTATCAGCCCCGTGCCTTCCTTTTTTCCCCCATCCTCCTTTGTTCCTTCTTTTAATGTGGCAAGAGACTCACATGACTTCTTTTTTGAAAACTACCCTCAAGGTATAAATGACTGAAGGAAATGCAAGCTCAGGCGTCCCCTATCAGGCATGATAAATCAGGATATTCTGACATTTGTCTTCAGTTATCTTTAACAAGGGCCAGAAAGGAACAGCTAGGAGAAGACAGAACCTGCCTGACTTCTTTTGAATTATTATTGAGAAATTTTGACCAGCTGAGGCATGAAACAAACTTAGGGTTAATTTGAATACTCTATCCAGCATGCTTCTCACTAGGCAGAACAGTGTACTTCCTCAATTAAACATACAGTTCATCCCCCTATTTTTCAAATGTGCAGTTGCTCTGACTGCAAGGAGGAAAACATACAGTAAATAAGGATGTGAAGGAGGTCAATTCCACCTGCTTTCTTGAGAGAAAAGCATTTCATCCTCTTCTCTCTCAACGTTTTACTCAAGAAACGGGCTTTTATAAGTAGTTCATAATTGTAAGAACATGTGTCTCAATATTCTTGATTTCCTCTCTTCCCTATATGTCTTTCCCCCTTCTGCCATTTCTTATTTAGACTGTGATGTCTGCAGGCAAGGCTTCTGTTCCTAAGAATTTTGTGTCAAAATGTATATGATAAAAAACACTAAGTAGGAAGCTGCAATAATAATAATAATAATAATAATAATAATAATAATAATCATCATCATCCTTTATTTATACCCTGCTAACATCTCCCGAAGGACTCGGTGTGGCTTACAAGAGGCCGAGGCCCAACACATCAAAAAACAACAGCATAACAAATACAACAATAAATAACTCAAATAACAAGCAATAAACATTAAAACAATAACAATTAACATTAGACAATAACACCATGACACATTTAAAACTAAGGCCGGGCCAATGTAATGATTAAAAATTTTAAAATACTGGGCATGGATAGGTTTTTGGAGATAGGTGCAATGTGCAGACAGTCTTAAATCTCTAATAAAGTGCATTTGGGACATGATGCTTGGAGTTTCCTATTCTGGGAAGGCACACTGGAACAACCACGTCTTCAAGCTCTTCCTAAAGACTGCCAATGTTGGGGCTTGTCTGATGTCCTTGGGGAGAGAGTTCCAGAGTCGGAGGGCCACCAAGGAGAAGGCCCTGTCCCTCGTCCCCACCAATCGTGCTTGCGACGCAGGTGGGATCGTGAGCAGGGCCTCTCCAGATGATTGGAGAGATTGTGTGGGTTCATATACGGAGATGCGATCACGAAGGTAGGCAGTTGACTGCAGAACCTACAGCCAAATATCGATATAAAGATGACTTCACATAGCCAGGTTCTATAAAACAATTGGGAAAAGAGGCAAGATGATTAATACTTAAAACACCCATTTTAAATAGTACCAGATGCAAGGGAACATGGAATGGAGAGGTTAGTGTGAAGTGGTACTAAAAGATAAGAATGGAGAAGAAAGCAGAGTTCAAGACTGGAGTTGTCATAATTTTATCCATAGAAAGTAAAATTAAGCAATATTAGATGTCATTACAAAGTTTTGTAAATTAGTGAAAAAATCCCAGAGTTACTAAAGAAACATTTTGCAGAAGTCAAATCAAAGTTGGGGCTTGAAAATCCCAACCTAAAGCTGTTGAATTGAGCAACATTTCAGTATCAACTGCACTTTAGTCTGATGCCCCTTCAAATGGAGCTTCAAATGGAGCTTCCATTTGGTCTTTATGCTCCAAAAGCTGCATTGTCCTGATTAACAGACCACCCTTAAAAGTATTGAAACCCTATTCAAAAAAAATTATGGTGTCTCATAAATCAAATTCCTTCTCTGTGTCTTCCTGTGAACACCAATGTAATGAATCCTTTACCTTAGCTGGCTGGCTGAAGCCTAAAGGAGTAGGCCTGGCAAAGCCACAACATCCATTTTATAAAAGGGAGCCAGGTGGAAGCCATTTTAGTTAGGTATTTTCCTTGAGGGGGCGTGTTCAAGTCTTAGAGGGAAAATAAGGAGGTTAGGATTGGCTAGAAAGATGGGGGTGGTGATTTCTCCCTTTTCCCACTTCTTGTGCATGTCTCTTTTGTGTCTTAGCACAGTTAGAAGTTCTTTGGACATCCATTCTGGCTTCTTTGCACTTGTCCTATTTTTTCTCTTTGTTGGCACTGTTTGCAATTGTGCCTTGAGTATTTCACTCTTGAGAAATTTCCATCCGTCCATAACTCCCTTGTCTTTTAGTATCTGTGTCCACGGAATGCTGCTCAGTGTTTCCTTCATTTTTCAGAAGTCAGCTCTCCTAAAGTCCAAAATGCGGGTTTGACTTGTCTTAATTTCGGCCTTCCTTTGTACCTCAAATTGCAGGAACACATGGTCACTAAGGATCCGACCACTTCAACCGCATCGATTAGGTCCTCCGCATTTGTTAGGATGAGATCAAGAGTAGCCAACCCCCTTGTTGCCTCTTCTACCTTCTGGACCATGAAATTATCTGCAAGGCAAGCAAGGAATTTGTTCGACCTTATACTCTTGGCAGAGTTTGTTTTCCAGCAAATATCAGGATAGTTGAAATCGCCCATGACTACTACATCTCTTCTCTGTGCCTGTTTGGTCAACTTTTAGCAGAAGACTTCATCAAGTCCTTCCTCCTGGCTTGGAGGTCTGTAGTAGATGCCTACAACGGCATTTTGAGTCCCAGCTCCCTTGATTCTTATCCAGGTGCTTTCAAGCTGGTTTCCCGGATTGCTGTCTTGCATCTCTTCTGAAGCATAACAGTTTTTGACATATAAGGCTACTCCGCCTTCTCTCCCCTTTGTTCGGTTTCTGTGAAAGAGGTTATAGCCCTCCATGTCTACATTCCAGTGATAGGAGTCATCCCACCAGGTTTCAGTGATGCCTATGATATCATATTTGTGGTGTTGTGCTAAAAGTTGGAGTTCATCTTGTTTATTTCCCATGCTCTGTGCATTAGTGTAAAGACATGTGAGCCCCTGAGGCCTTCCCCCAAACTGTTTATTTGGGATTGTTGTGCTTTCGGTACTTGGGCCTCGTTGTGTTTGTGTAGCCCTCCGTTTAGCCTTCTGGCAGTTCCCTGACATTGTGGATAAAGTACTGTTCACAAGGCTGTTGTCCCCTTCCCCTGGTGGACCTAGTTTAAAGTGCGCCTAATGAGGTTTGCGAGTCTGTGAGCAAAAAGGTGTTTTCCTACTTGTGTGAGATGCACCCCATCCCTTCCTACTTGGGTGAGATGCACCCTATCCCTTGCCAGTAGGCCATCCTCGTGGAAAAGCAGGCCATTGTCTAGGAAGCCAAAGCGTTCCTCCTGACACCATTTTCTAAGCCAGTTATTGACTTGTACTATTTTTTCTGGCCCTTGTAGGACCGTGTCTTACAACTGGGAGGAGGGATGAAAAGACTACCTGCACATTACATTGTTTAAGCTTTGTTCCGAGAGCTCGAAAATCATTTATGATCTTTTGAAATGTATGTCTAGCAGTATCATTGGTTCCTACATGAATCAACATGAGGGGAGGATGGTGATGGGGCTTGAAGAGCCTGGTGAGCCTCTGAGCGATATGGTGTATTTTTGCCTCCGGTAGGCAGCATATTTCTCGAGCCATTCCATCTGGTCTGGAAATGATGGCTTCCGTTCCTCTAAGGAGGGAGTCGCCTACTACCATGACCTGTTTACTTTCAGGATTGACAGGGTCCCTTTTGTGCAGTATAGTCCCCAGAAAAGTGATCCTGTTGATGTGAATTGTAAAGTGCTGTCCTCCTCCTGGACATCCCCGGTGCATTCGTCAAGGACAATCCATTGAGATTCATCCAAGAGCCTATTTTTCTCCTGTATGTGTTACTGTTGCACCTGGTCTATGGTTGGGGATGGTACACCCACGTGATTGTGTAAGTATGAATGTTGTGAAGTGTTGTCCCAGTCAGGGCTATCCCCCGCACACTGATCAAGGATGAGCCACTGATCAGTATCTAAGCCATTCTGGTCTTCCCCAATATGTTGTATTTCTTGGTCAAGTGATAGTTGTGTGTGAATTTGGAATCTATTGTGTAACTGCAGCTGAGCAGAAGTATTCTGAGGAGGCTTTTGGGTCCTATGTCTCTTTCTAAGGGTGACATTCCTCCAAGCCTGAGGGTTGTCCACTTCTGAGGTGATCTCCTCTTGAGCCTACCCATAATGTTTGTGTGGTATGAGCTGCGTGTCTAGGACAGTGTGCTGGGTGGTGTCTAAGAACAGCTCAAGTTCCTGAATGTCCTTAAGGGTCTTAATACGGTCCTCGAGTTGTTGGATCCTCTGTTCCATGTGAGTGATCTGTCCTGAATGTCCTTAAGGGTCTTAATACGGTGCTCGAGTTGTTGGATCCTCTGTTCCATGTGAGTGATCTGTTTACACTTGGGGCAGATGTAATTGAGTAATTGTTGCATGAAAAAGCTGAACATGCCACATCTTGTGCATGAGACAGGAAGATTTCGTGTTTGTTCCATCTGCAGGTTGCTAATTACCTCCTCTTGATGTGTGTTTTATGTTGTTGTCTGTTTGCAGGGGGGAAAGTGTAGGTTAGTGAGTGCAACCATGGCTTATATAGGGTAAACAGGAAGCAGCAACGACTCCCTCTGAGAACAATGAGCTGACCTGCACTGCTGGCTAAAAGAATGTAGCCTCGCCCCCCCTCTCAAACAGAGCAATAGTCACAGCAACTCATTTTAAACACTCACTCAGATTCCTAGTGCCCTCTAAGACAAGGCTTACCTGAAGCAGAAGGGAACAAAATGGCTTCAGGTAAACCTTGTCTTAGAGGGCACTAGGAATCTGAGTGAGTGTTTAAAATTAAAACTAGCTGCTGTGACTGTTGCTTTGTTTGCTTTGTTTAAAGCTGCTAAAAGGAGATCAGAGTACATAGATCAGATTGGGGTGCAATGTAGGGGAGACAAGGATAGTTGATGCATATATCTACGGCTAAGCTACATTGGTTTTAAGTTGATAAATTCCTATATATTTGTATTCTATTTTAATAGGACCAGACGTATGTTGTATGTTGTGTTTGCACTGTCCGTTTTTGATAAGGCCAACTGGCTAATCAATACAAATTGTTGTTGCTGCTATAGAATCAGTGGGATATTTTTCAACAACTAAATTAAAGTGAAATTCAAACCTATACAACTGTTTCCACAACCATACTCCCTCTTCCTTTTGACGGCTTCATATTTTTGGTGAGCTGTGTCATATTTTAGGTGATGCCTGTGCGTTTCTGATTACCCAGAATGATGTAATATTTTTGAAGCATTCGGGCTGCCTCTTGTAACTTTCTCAGAGTTCACAAAAAACCTGCTTATTATACCAAAACCTGCTTATTATCAAAAGTATGACTTCATCTGAGTTCTGATAGGCATCCAACCTAAACTCAGTTTGGTAATGATCTGTCTAGGAGCATGGATGTCTTTTAAATGCACAGATCACCTCATTGTGGCTGACATAAACCACATCTGGAGTATGACCTACTAGAGGCATAGTGCCAGATGTTAAATAAAGCAGGAAGCCTGCTTGATGTAGGGGCTCAGTGTGGATGTTACAATCTCTCAACACAATATGTTTAGAGGAGATGGACACCACCTCCAAAACCAATTCCTTAGGTTCAGGGATTTTTAGAAGCCTCTTCCTCTGATGCCTCTGATGAAATCTCAAAAATTCCATAGAAGGCAACCACAGTAATTGAATCATTGCACTGTAACTGTATAGCATGAAAGGACCTCCAGCTGACAATCCTTTCATACACAAATTCACTCTTGCTTTCCTTTCAGGTTTACCTGTTGGTGTTATTAAACAACAGGCTTTTTTGCTGATCTACTGTAGATCAGTGAAAGAACTACTAGTAGTTCTGGTAGCTACTAAAACACTCACCACTGTTTTAGTGAATAGTTTCCAGTAGTGCTGGTAGAAAATGCTTTTTGAAGAAATCTATTTTAATAGCATTTCCAAGGAAATGGGGAGAAGTACACTTTATGGATTTTTGAAGGGTTCAAATTTATTTATTTACTGCGCTTATAGACCGCAATTCTCAGCCCAAGGGCGACTTATTGCGGTGTACAACATGGAAACAAGTGCAAATTACAAGACATAGTGTAAAATAATCCACAATTCATCATTATCAGAAACACATCTTATCAAAACATCAACATCAACATTACTACAAAATCCATTCCGAGTTGTCTCATAGTCAAACCCACAATCCGATATCATTTCCGTTGTTCCATTCCTATGGTCAAATTACCAGTCATTGCACTTCTTGATCAAATGCCTTCTTAAACAGCCAGGTCTTTAACTTCCTGCGGAATATCAACAGGGAGGGGGCTAGCCTGATGTCCACGGGAAGGGTGTTCCACAGCCGAGGAGCCACCACCGAGAAGGCCCTATCTCTCGTCCCCGCCAGCTGTGCCTGTGATGCAGGCGGGATCAAGAGCAGGGCCTCCCCGGAAGATCTCAAAGTCCTCGTGGGCTCATAGGCTGAGAGGCGGTCAGTTAGGTATCTTGGGCCGGAACCGTTTAGGGCTTTATAGGCCAATGCCAGCACCTTGAATTGAGCCCGGTGGCAGATCGGCAGCCAGTGGAGCTGGTACAGCAGGGGAGTTGTATGCTCCCTGTGTCCTGCTCCTGTTAGTAACATGGCTGCCGCACAAAGAGAGCCACTCAAGAGAAAACATTACAAGAAAAGCTTATTTAAAAGGACTAATAGAGAAAATATTCTCAGCTATCAGTTTTAATGTTGCTGATATGGCTAGCCACAGATGTGCATCAGAATCTCCACAGAACATACCTGGTAGCCAGCTCAGAGCTTTCCAAACTGTGTGTCTGGACATACTAGTGTGTCGGCTGTAGTCCCTAGTTGTGCTGCGTGAAAAAAGCTCCTGCCCATCCCCACAAACACAAAGACTGATTCTGTTCGAGTGTAATCATTGTTAGAACATTTATCATTTTTGTACAGTTTGTTGACTAAGTTGCAGTAATTGCCACTAAAATGGTTAAATGTCTAATTAAGGGGGGGGGGGGAATCTGTTGACAATGATGTTTGTGATGAACCACATGGAGTAGCTATAGAGGAAACTACATAAAAATCAACTGTGTATATATGGGCTGTGCAAAACTTCATTTGTAATTTGTTTGTCGTACCTAGTTTGTAATATTCATACATACGAAGTGATATTAAGAAACAGGATGGGTGGCCGCACAAAAAACTTAGGATTTTTGGAAGAGTTATGCAAGTTTCATAAGTGGCTCCAGGTCTCAGTCGCGGGTGCCACTTCTCCCAGGCCTGTAGCGAGGGGGGGGGGGATTAGGGGTTCAACCCCCCCCCCCCCCGAAATGTTTCAGATTTAAAGAAAAACCTGGTTTACTCATGAATTTTAACTGGTTAACCAAATCCCCGTGCAAAGTCTATGAGATGCAAAAAATTAAGAGTCCCTCCAGAACTGCAAGCACTATCTCAGGCAAATATTGACAATTTATTCACACTGTCATTACTTGCAGCAATAGCCGATGTAGTGAAGCAACCAAGTTGTGTGTGTGTGTGTTGAATGCTCTCATTAAGGAGGCCAGACTTGGTGGAGGTGGTTGACAGGGGTGGAGCTGCAGGCTATTGAAGGCTGCTCTGCCCCCTGCTGTGCTCTTTGCTTCAGCGTGAGCTAGGAGGCAGGTTCCAACCCACCCCCTTGTGAAATTTTCAAACCCCCCCCCAAAAAATTCAACCCCTCACGATTTTTTTTCTGCCTATGGCCCTGACTTCTCCCCCAAAAGATCAGGATGGTGCGGCCAGAGTGGAGGGAGAAGCCCCGCTTTTTCCCTTAAAGGGATGGTGAGGGTGGGGTGCTTGACTGGATGGCCGAGCAAAGAAGAAACCCCTCTGGCATATGGCTGGCCCAGAGAAAGACAGGCAGAGACCATACTTACATTTAGGCTTTAGCATGGGAAATGAGCAGTATTCTGGGAAATGTAGTTGAGCCTTTTGAATTCTCTGGCACGGGAGTCCTTGCCTTTCTAAACTATATTTCCCAGAATTCTGCTTACCGCCTTGTGCTGCCTCCCTGAAAGTTTTGATGGGGAAAAACCCGTGTTCAATCTTTAAATAGATTTTGTGATAAAAAGGGGATTGTTGGGAGTTGAATCAACCTGTGAGGTAGGCAAAATTGAGAGGCAGTAACTCCAAAGTTTACCTAGTATGTTTCCTATTATGATTATTGTTGTTATTAATATTTCAAAGGCTGGATGTGCATCTGTTGGGGATGCTTTGACTGTGCTTTTCCTGCCTGGCAGAAGAGAGTTGGACTGGATGGCCCCTAGGGTCTTCCAGTGAAATAGTACTGTTACTATTACGGTAATAGAAATAGTAATAATAGATTACGGAAAAATGAATCCCAGAAGCTTCCCATTGCATAATTACTTAATGAAAAGGTAATGAAAATTTCATTATATCATTATAGTTACAACACAGACCTCTAAAAAATACTTTAGAAACACTTTTTAAATGACCCCCACCCCACCCAATTTAGTAATGAGTATTGAAACATTGATCGTACAGGGTGTGTATGTATATACATATATAGAGAGAGAAAGGGAGAGTATGAATCTCTTATAAGGGGTTAGTTCAACTTCCAATTTGCCAGTAAAACTATGTCACAAAAGGGTGCATCTCTAAAAAGCATGTCACCAACTTAAAAAGTTTGGAAAACTCTTCTCTAGCTAGTGGTAAAGCAATTCAAAATCTGTATATCTGTGACCTGGACCAGAATAATTTCCCTTGCTGTAAGAGAAACTTATGTAAAATCCGCTCGATCATCTTCAAAGTCAGCTGCAATGCTTTGTGGATGAGATATCCCCCCCCCCCCCTTAATCTCTGGTTCTGATTAGGATAGGAAAGTTTGGGGAGTTGGACAGAGGAGCTGGCAAAACAGGAGACACTTTCACAACTCATGACATTTAGTGGGCATGTGTTTTAACTAAGACTCAGCCCCTTCCAAATAGAGATTTCTGCGCACACTCACAGACTCCAACTTTCTTCTTAGTCTGTGAATGATTTTGCTGCTACTACATCGTTAAAATGTAGAAAGCTAGCATGATGTAGTGTTTTTGCGTTGGACTGCAACTCTGGAGAACAGGGTTTAAATTCTCATTTGGCCACGAAAACCAACTTAGTGACCTTGTCCAAGACATACTCTTTCTGACGCAGACCTCTCTGAAGAAATATTGCCAAGAGAACTTTGACCGGTTCACATTAGGGTTACCGCAGGTCAGAAACACCTTGGGGGTACACAAGAACCAGAGGCAGCCCTAGGTAATTTTCAATGGTAAGCAAACAGTATTTTGGCGCCCCCCCCCCCCAAACCAATCACAAATTTTCTGTTTGTCGTAGTTCTGTGTGCCATATTTGGTTCAATTCCATCATTGGTGGAGTTCAGAATGCTCTTTGATTGTAGGTGAACTAAACATCCCAGTAACTACAACTCTCATATGTCAAGATCTATTTTCCCCCAAGAGCACCTGTCCCTGGGCAGACGACACCAAATTGGGAGGGATAGCCAATAGTCCAGAGGACAGGAACAGGATTCAAAACGATCTTGACAGATTAGAGAGATGGGCCAAAACTAACAAAATGAAGTTCAACAGTGACAAATGCAAGATACTCCACTTTGGCAGAAAAAATGAAATGCAAAGATACAGAATGGGGGATGCCTGGCTCGAGAGCAGTACGTGTGAAAAAGATCTTGGAGTCCTCGTGGACAACAAGTTAAACATGAGCCAACAATGTGATGTGGCGGCAAAAAAAGCCAATGGGATTTTGGCCTGCATCAATAGGAGCATAGTGTCTAGATCTAGGGAAGTAATGCTACCCCTCTATTCTGCTTTGGTTAGACCACATCTGGAATATTGTGTCCAATTCTGGGCACCACAATTCAAGAGAGATATTGACAAGCTGGAATGTGTCCAGAGGAGGGCGACTAAAATGATCAAGGGTCTGGAGAACAAGCCCTATGAGGAGCGGCTTAGGGAACTGGGCATGTTTAGCCTGAAGAAGAGAAGGCTGAGAGGAGATATGATAGCCATGTATAAATATGTGAGAGGAAGCCACAGGGAGGAGGGAGCAAGCTTATTTTCTGCTTCCTTGGAGACTAGGACGCGGAACAATGGCTTCAAACTACAAGAGAGGAGATTCCATCTGAACATTAGGAAGAACTTCCTGACTGTGAGAGCCGTTCAGCAGTGGAACTCTCTGCCCCGGAGTGTGGTCGAGGCTCCTTCTTTGGAAGCTTTTAAGCAGAGGCTGGATGGCCATCTGTCAGGGGTGATTTGAATGCAATATTCCTGCTTCTTGGTAGGGGGTTGGACTGGATGGCCCATGAGGTCTCTTCCAACTCTTTGATTCTATGATTCTATGATTCTATGAAATCAACTATACTGCAAATGCTTACTTTGCGTAATGGGTTGAGCCGCCCCTGACAAGAACACATTGCTGAAAGGAGCCTCCAGCGTGGATTAGGCTGCTAAGGCAAGCTACCACTTCATACCTTCTGCTCAAGTCTGACTCCAGGTCTGAAACAAACTAATACAGGAAGCAAATGAGGTCTTTGTTACACACAAGCGTCACAAGACTAGTCAGTCCAGTTCATGTTTCCAGGCTGTTTGCCAGGAGCCAGATTCTTTTCAACGTTCTAATCCAGTGGTGAAAGCAGGTGGCTGTTGTTCATGGTCCCCTTCCCCACCGTCCTCCTCTCACACTCAGTAGCACACATCCAGAGGCAGAGTCTTGTTAGTCTGCTTCAGTGTCTGGAAGCACCCTTGAAACTGAGAGATAGAAGTTTGTAGCATATACTTCTGTAGACTCAGCCTACTTCATCAGATGCATGGAGTGATGCACTGGTGGACAGATATTTATACTCGTGGATGGTTTGTGTGCGCGCACATGTATAGTAATATAAATGCAAATGTGAGTATGGCAATGGTATGACAAGTTCAGTTTCAACAATGGCTGTAAAGACTAGTTATGAGGGGAAAGAAGGGTTAGGATCGACATAAAGCTAGTATGTAAACATGTGAATAATGGCAGAAGTTCTTGATTGGGATATGTTGATATGGGCTCAGGACCAGAAAACAAAACAGTCGTGAGTAAATATTTGCCAAGGATTGTCAACTTTTTATGAGGGTTATCCGGAAAGTAAGTTTACAAGGCATGTAGCTCTTGTGGGGAATTTTTGCAGGGGAAGCTGCTCCAATTCTGTGGAACTCATTGCCTCCATACATTAGAGCAATGTCGGAGTTGCAACCTTTTGTAAAGGCACTCAAGACTTGGCTGTTTGGTTGTACATTTAAGTAATCAGATCCAATTTGCCAAATAGTCACTGTTGAATGTTTTTATGTTGAATGTTTTTATATTGTGTAAATGCTATTTTAGATTGTACGTCGCTCGGAGCACCTTGGTGGAGAGCGACTAATTAAGAAGTGAAGTGAAGTGACGTGAAGTGAAGTGAAGTGAAGTTGGTATCACTACTGTGTAGCGGGAAGCCAGCGGAAATTAACAGGCAGTGCCAGTCGTCATTAGCTCATTGACTGGCATTGGGGTGAAGGTTAGAGATGAGCATCCTCATTCCGTTTCCCTCCAAGTGCAAAGTTCATGCTGTAATGTGCTACCTAAATGCTAAGAGCATTCATCGCAATTCATCGCAAAATCGTTTCATTTTTTGGACAGGATGTAATGTGAAGACAGCATGTGACAAAATGGGTATGGAATATATTGTAAGACCATGAAAAAACTTCACAGAGCTATCCAAAACAAACATCGTGGGATGCTGATGGTGGGAGTCTGTCTCCCTCACGGGCCTTCACACTGCTTATTATTATTATTATTATTATTATTATTATTAACTTTATTTGTACCCCGCTAACATCTCCCGAAGGACTCAATGCGGCTTACAAAGGCCAAGGCCTCAATAAAACAACAATATAGCAAATACACATAAACCAAAAGCAAATCAAAACATTAAGCAATAACAGTAAGCAATAAAAACAGTACACTATAACACAATAAAACTAGGCCGGGCCAAATGTGATGGGTACAGATTAAAAAGTGCTGAGTATGCTGAGTGAGCTATAAGGATTTTTGGATAAGTGTAATGTGCGGACAATCTTAATCTCTAACAAAGTGCTTCTGGGACGTGTTGCTGCAGTTTCCTATTCTGGAAAGGCACACCGGAATAGCCAGGTCTTCAAGCTCTTCCTAAAGACTGCCAACGTAGGGGCTTGTCTGATGTCCTTGGGGAGGGTGTTCCAGAGTCAGGGGGCTACCACAGAAAAGGCCCTGTCCCTCGTCCCCACCAACCGCGCTTGCGACGCAGGTGGGATCGTGAGCAGGGCCTCTCCGGATGAACGAAGGGAGCGTACGGGTTCATAAACGGAGATGCGGTCACGCAGGTAGGCAGGTCCCAAACCATTTAGGGCTTTGTAGGTGAGCACCTGCACCTTGAATTGGGACCGGAAAATGAATGGCAGCCAGTGGCGCTCCTTGAACAGGAGGGTTGACCTCTCTCTGTAAGGAGCACCAGTTAACATCCTGGCCACCACCCGTTGGACTAGCTGAAATTTCCGAGCCATTTTCAAGGGCAGCCCCACGTAGAGCGCATTACAGTAGTCCAATCTAGAGGTGACCAAGGCATGGACCACCCCGGCCAGATCAGCCTTTGCGAGGTACGGTCGCAGTTGGCTCATGCAACACAAGAGTTGTTGACTTCATTGGGTTGGGATGTTTTAAGCCACCTCTCTCACAGTCCTGACCTCACACCCAGTGACTATCATCTGTTCACTAAATTGAAGGAACACCTGGGAAGAAAACACTTTTCCAATGAGGATGAGGTGAAAATCGAAGTGGCAAACTGGCTGAAAAAGGCAGAGGGAAACTTCTATGACACAGGCATCAAAAACTTGTCCCATGGATGACAAAATGTATTGAACTGAATGGTGATTATGTGGAAAAATAATGTAATACCTATGCTACAATCCATGTAAGTTTTATTAAAATATATTCATTTTTTGCATTTTTTTAAAAAAATCTCGTAACCTTACTTTCCGGATAACCCTCATATGTTACAAAAACATTGTGTCTATTCAAATCACTGTTAAAGAATTTGGCTTTGTTAATAATTCCTAATTCAGATGTTTCTCTTTCCAATCTCACATTAAAGTTATTTTGTCCAAGGACTATCATTCAAGATGGAATGTAGCACAAGGGACTGCCACCCTGTATCCCTAGGCTGCTTGATGGCAGTCAGGACAGTTGTGGCAGGTTCTAGGTTTTTGGGGTTTTTTTGGTCATGTCAGGAGCGACTTGAGAAACTTCAAGTCGCTTCTGGTGTGAGAGAATTGGCCGTCTGCAAGGACGTTGCCCAGGGTATGCCCGGATGATTTGATGTTTTTATCATCCTTGTGGGAGGCTTCTCTCATATCCCCGCCCCACTCACCCTCCCTGCCCCACCTGCCCCACCTAAGCATCTCTAAAATCCTGATTTCCCCCCTCCCCCCACTCACCCTCCTCATGACATATAATTCTTATTATTAAAAAAAAAAGAAATCCTATTCATGTGGAGGAAACTTTTTTTGTTAGCAAATCAATTGATATTCTTTTGTGATAAAGAGATACAGGTGGTGAAGCCAGGTCCAAATTTTTTTCTGACATTATAGTCAATGTCATTTGATGATGGTTAATTATGTGCCAAGCAGGCCTGTAGCGAGGGGGTGGTTTTAGGGGTTCAACCCCCCCCCGAAATGTTTCAGATTTTTTTTAAAAAAAACTGGTTTACTCATGAATTTTAACTGGTTAACCAAATCCCCATGCTGCTAAGTCTATGAGATGCAAAAAATTAAGAGTCCCTCCAGAACTGTAAATACTATCTCAAGCAAATATTGACAATTTATTCACACTGTCATTACTTGCAGCAATAGCCGATGTAGTGAAGCAACCAAGTTGGGGGGGGGGGGGATGTTGAATGCTCTCATTAAGGAGGCCAGACTTGGTGGAGGTGGTTGACAGGGGTGGAGCTGCAGGCTATTGAAAGTTGCTCTGCCCCCTGCTGTGCTCTTTGCTTCAGCGTGAGCTAGCAGGCAGGTTTCAAACCCCCACCCCCCTGAAATTTTCAACCCTCCCCAAAATTTTCAAACCCCCCCCCCCCCTGAAATTTTCAAACCCTCCCCCCTTGAAATTGTCAACCCTCCCCGAATTTTTTTTCTGGCTACGGCCCTGGTGCCAAGCCATGGTCTTTCTAGGCTCATTATCAATTCAATAGGTTATTTGCCCTAAAATAACACCAATATTTAAGTAGCTAGTAGTAAACTGCCTGCAGGAAAGGAAAATGTGAGATTTTTAGGCTTGAACCTGACGAATATTAATGAAAACACTTTGTGCTCAATAATGTTAAATAATGAAATATAACAACTATCACATGGGCAGGAGTCATATTCGAGGAACAATTGATTTGAGTAATCTGCATTGAAGTCAGGGTAAATTAAGTGTCCAACTTCATTGCGTGTATTTGGTGAGAATATGTGAGAATATCCTGTCACTTAACATTCATTTTCTTGTGGCTGATTTTTTTTTCATACAAGGAGGAAAACGGGCTCATCATGTGAGCAATTGGAAGGTAATATGAAGTTGTACCTTCTTCCCCGCTGTTGATTTTCTGGAAAATGGAAAATTACAGAACCACCTGGCTAAAAAAACAAAGGAGAATTGTAGGTGAAGAATGTGGTCCTAGCAAAGTCCCTGTAAAATTCCGCAAATGGGAGAGAATGATGGTGTTTCAAATTGCTCTTGAATCTTGCTTGCTTTGGGCAAATCAGCAAATAGATTTGTAAAAGCTAAAAAACCAGGTTGAAACTGCCCCAGACTGAATCAAAGCAGAAGTAGCCTAAACACACCAGGGGCATCCCAGGCATTACCTGGTAATAAGGTAATTGGGAACATACACTGCAGGTTTGCTTGCCCACCTGAGTTGAATGAGTCCTCTGTCTCACCAAGAATTAAGTTGTCATGCTTTGAGACAAAGGGTCCTTCCACATAGCCATATAACCCAGAATATCAACCCCACAATATCTGCTTTGAACTAGGTTATCTGAGTCCATAGTGCCATATATTATTATTATTATTATTGTCGAAGGCTTTCATGGCTGGAATCACTAGGTTCTTGTGGGTTTTTTCGGGCTATAGAGCCATGTTCTAGAGGCATTTCTCCTGACGTTTCGCCTGCATCTATGGCAAACACCTCACTACCTCTGAAGATGCTTGCCATAGATGCAGGCGAAACGTCAGGAGAAATGCCTCTAGAACATGGCTCCATAGCCCGAAAAAACCCACAAGAACCTATATTATTATTATTATTATTATTATTATTATTATTATTAACTTTATTTGTACCCCGCTAGCATCTCCCGAAGGGCTCGATGCGGCTTACAAAGGCCAAGGCCTCAAACAAAACAATAGCATAACAAATACAATTCAAAGCAAATCAAAAACATTGAAGCAATAACAGTAAAACAACAAAACAATACACCATGACACCTTAAAACAGGGCCGGGCCAAAGTAACTGGTACAGATTAAAAGTGCTGAGTGTGACAGGTGGTCTATCAGATTTCAAGGAAGTGCAATGTGTAGAGAATCTTAAAATTCTGATAAAGTGCTTCTGGGACTCTAATAAAGTGCTTACTGGAGTTTCCTATTCTGGAAAGGCACATCGGAACAGCCAGGTCTTCAAATTCTTCCTAAAGACTGCCAACGTGGGGGCCTGTCTGATGTCTTTTGGGAGGGTGTTCCAAAGTTGGGGGGCCACCACAGAGAAGGCCCTGTCCCTCGTCCTCACCAAACGCGCCTGCGATGCAGGTGGGATCACGAGCAGGGCCTCTCCGGATCAACGAAGAGAGCGAGTGGGTTCATAAACGGAGATACGGTCACGCAGGTAGGCAGGTCCCAAACCGTTTTGGGCTTTGTAGGTAAGCACCTGCACCTTGAATTGGGCTCAGAAAATAAATGGAAGCCAGTGGAGTTCCTTAAACAGGAGGGTTTCCATTTTAAAGCAAAAAAAATTGTGGGGTTTTATTCAGCTGTGTGGAAGGGGCTCAGCTCTCCCAGAAGAAGCCTTCAGGTTTCATATAATGGGAAAGTAAAATGAAAGGACTAAAGAAGAGCTGCTGAGCAAATTTGAGAATGCTAAGGCCCCTGTATCTTAAGCAGCTGCCATAGGCTGCTTCTACACAGCCACATAATCAGATTGTGGATTAAAGAAATACAGTTCCACTCTGGAGAGTCTCCACACGCACCCCAGGAATTGTGAAAAAGCTCCCGTAGAAGCCACAAATCTCCCCTAATATCAAATTAATCCAACAGAATGCCGTTTTTTATCTTAGCCCATTGGGAGAAATGTACTGATGTGCAGCAGCCCATTGGATGAGTTAGCAATGGAGCTCATCTTCCAACTTTAAAAAAAAAAGGTAGAGAAAGCAATTTTCTCTTGGTGAGGAAAGGAAAAGGTGTGTTTTACTTTCTTGAGAGCACCAAGTTCCTCTCCTTTTGAGTCGCTTATGCCTACTTACTTACATCAGATAACCGGAGCCCCCAGTGGCGCAGTGGATTAAACCCCTGTGCCAGCAAGACTGAAGACCGACAGGTCGCAGGTTCGAATCCGGGGAGAGGCGGATGAGCTCCCTCTATCAGCTCCAGCTCCTCATGCGGGGACATGAGAGAAGCCTCCCACAAGGATGATAAAACATCAAATCATCCGGGCATCCCCTGGGCAACGTCCTTGCAGACGGCCAATTCTCTCACAACAGAAGCGACTTGCAGTTTCTCAAGTCGCTCCTGACACGACCCAAAACCCCAATCAGATAACCACTATGAAATGCTGAACATTTATCCTAAATATTGAACATAAATACCCCAGCGTGGACATGGTGAATCCGGATAACAGACTAATTTAACAAGGAACAGGATAAATCCCAAACATAAATTACTGTAGAATTCACAACTATAGCAAGTAGACATCTCTATGTGAGCTTGTCTACAATTCAAAGATCCTTTAGAGCAGTGGTGCTCAACCTGTGGGTCCTCAGATGTTTTGGCCTTTAACTCCCAGAAATCCTAACAGCTGGTAAACTCAGGAAATTCTGCTTTCTGAAAGTTGTAGGCCAAAACACCTGGAGAACCACTGCTTTAGCAGGATGTATACTCAAGAAACAAATTCATATATGAGTCTGGTTCTTTGGTCCTAAAACAAATGGACGTTCAAAAACTCGATGGTTGGTTCTTCTAATAAGGATCGCTCTTCATGTGAACACCCTGCATTCAAGAATAGTGGGTAGTTCTTTCAAACAAGCAGGCCAGCTATAGTTGAGAAGCCTTCCCTTTCCACTATTTCACCAAAAATTATTACTTTTTTGTTGAGATACAGTCTTTTAACAATTCAGCCAGGGTGACATAGTTGTTTGAGCATTGGATGCCGAGGTTCAAATCTTGGATCTTCCATAGACATTGACGGTGGCCTTGGGCTGGATGCACACTAGCATATAAAATCCAGATTATCTTCTTTGAAGTGGATTATATGAGTCAACATTGCCATATAATCTAGTTCAAAGCAGATAATCTGGATTTTATATAGCAGTGTAGATGAGACCTCAGCCTCAGAGAAATATACATTGTTTATATATTAGGCAAGATCTTGCCAAGAACATTCTGTCACTGGATCACCTAGGGTTGTCATAAATCAGAAATGACTTGAAGGTGCACAGCAACATATTCTAGTAACTGGATTGTTGTATTTGTCCAGATTTGAGGCCAGATTAAACAAAATGAGGCTCATTAACAGTTCTGATGCCATCTGTTTTATGCATAACGCATTCCATTTCTTCTGTGCTGAGACGCTGTAAGGAGAGGACAGTGCAGGTGGGTAGGGGAACAGCTTTATTTTATTACATTCAGGGAAATAATAATTGTGATGAACAAACGTTGAGGGGTAGCCAAAATCGTTTGGATATATACTATTTGTGAAATGATTTACATTTCTGTAATATACTTTCCAAATTTTAATAAAAGGTTTAATGCAATAAATGCTGCATACCTGACCCTGAGAGCTAGAAATCTGGATGCTAGCCATTTCTTGCCCATGGCATGGAAGAAATGGAAATTCTTGCCAGGCTAGAAGGTCACAGGTGGATGGCTACAAGGTCTGGCTTCTCCCACAATAGATGTCCCCTTTCAAAAGTCAGAACAACAAAGAATCAAGTAATACTGAAAAGATTAACAATTTTTATTTGGTGCAAGCTTTCATGGCCCGCAGCCGTTTCATTCCAGTAAGCAAGAAAAGTGATAAAAGTAAAACAGTGTCTTTGCAGACTGTGAGGCTACAGACTGTCAGATAACAGAAGGCTGGAAATAGATTTTTAACAAAGAAGCCGGCTGTCATTCCTTGTTTCCCTTATCTAGAGACTCAACAAAGAACCCAAAAGAGTATCCACTCACCAGTTCCATTGTCCAAGAATACTCCCAAGGAATTGGCTGAAGGCGCTCGCAGGCACCCTTTGTCCCAGTATAGCAGGCATGTAGCCGGGGGGGGGGGGGGGGGGGGTCGGGGGGCTTCAGCCCCCCCCCCCCCCCGCGAAATTCTCATGGTGGTTCGCGAAAAGGCCTTACTGGTGCATTATTTAAACTGTTATGTTTATTCATATCATGATCTGATCACCATACTCAATATATCCCATATGCATGGGAATATTCGGGTAATGATACAAAAGGTTTGCTAGGGTAGACCCTCTTTCACTCAGATTCAGCCCCCCCCCCGAAACTCAGCCCCCCCCCCCGAAACTCCCCCTGAAAATTTTTTAGACCCCCTCCCCCTCCACGAAACGAAATCCTGGCTATGGGCCTGCAGTATAGTATTCAGTACCATATAAAAAAATTATGAAGGGCCATTTGCACTTGCAAAAACTTCAGCAAATATTCGGAGTTCCTCAAATAAACAGTGTGCTCTGAGCTCTGAACAGCTCTGAACAGTTCTGGATCTTCACCATCCCACCTGAATCACTAAAACACTGTGTCTGATACCCACCGTATTCCTTTTTGATAATACTAAACAGTATTACAGTACAGACATAGTAAACAGTGTAGACACAGACTGCAGCTAGGAAATCAGGAGACGCTTACTTCTTGGGAGGAGAGCAATGGCCAATCTTGATAAAATAGTGAAGAATAGAGACATCATACTGACAATGAAGATCCGCATAGTCAAAGCAATGGTATTCCCCATAGTCACCTACGGATGTGAGACCTGGACCATAGGGAAGGCTGAGCGAAGGAAAATAGATGCTTTTGAACTATGATGTTGGAGGAAAGTTCTGAGAGTGCCTTGGACTGCGAGAAGATCCAACCGGCCCATATTTCAGGGAATAAAGCCCGACTGCTCATTGGAGGGAAGGATAGTAGAGGCAAAGATGAAGTACTTTAGCCACATCATGACAAGAAAGGAAAGCTTAGAGAAGACAATGATGCAGGGGAAAATGGAAGGAAAAAGGAAGAGGGGCCGACCAAGCGCAAGATGGATGGATGATATCCTTGAAGTGACTGGATTGACCTTGAAGGATCTGGGGGTGCTGGCGGCCGACAGGAAGTGGACTGGTCCATGAGGCCACGAAGAGTCGGAAACAACTGAACGAATGAACAACAAAAAACAGTGAGTGGCATTTCTGGGGTCTTAAAGGAAGCATGTCATTTTGATGATGGATATTCAAAATACTTTCCATACCATGCCTCATAATCCTTACAAAAACAGCAAAAGACAGGTCATTGTGTACATCAAAGGGAAGGGATGTAAAGACTTGAAAGCAGCAGCAAAGTCTAAACTGGAAATTTCCTGGCTTGCAGCTTAATCTCATAGCTACTGAAAGCCATCAGCTAACATGGAAATTTCTGGAAACGAAATGAATTATTTGCGACCTTCCAAGTGTGGGTCACTTTTCCCCTAAGGGCACTGCAGTAGCCTTTTCTCAGACTATCCTCTGCAGGACCATGGAATAAATTGGACTACAGAAATTGACCTTTGCTTGCATTTCGTTGATTTATATGCGGTGGGGAGCATCTGTATCCTTGCAGCTCATGGAAAGCTGCCCAGAGTCTGCAGGCATGTGAATTAATGAGTTAAGGTCTCCACGTGACTCAACTAACTCCTCATCCTGCAATGAAATAATTGGGGCTTTTTGCATTTATATATCAAAAATAAACAATTGGATTTTCTGTGTGATTTTTAAAAATCCCTCTCCGCATGGGAAAATTTCTGCTGAAAAGTGTGTGTGTGTGTTGTGTTGTTGTTTGAACAGAGGTAAAGCCCAGCTCAAGGCCATGTTTGTAATGGCCCATTCATAACATGAAATCCTCTACATTGTTCCAGGAATTGTCTCACTTTGTTCCCATGAGCTATTAGCTCTGTTATCCATCTAAGCTCCAGTCCAAATGGTTTAAGCCAAAGAACAGAACTGTACACCGCCTGTGACTGTTGCTGAACCTCAAGTCCCAACAACACTAGCCAGTTGAGCCAAGGACGAAAAAGCTTAGAGCTATTCTTCTGCAATATCTGGAAAGTCATGTGACTCCCACTTCAGACTTGAGATTTAGTGGCTTTGAAAAAAGTGTTTGGACAGTTTAAAATTAAATGGGTGCTATAACTCTCAGCTAAGGCTCCGTTTTTCAGCATCATTTTGTAATCAAGCATGACCCCCCCCCTCCCCAAACAAAAGATAATTTATAATTAGGGAACTTATAGTTTTGCCAAAAACACCAGGCTGAAATAGTATAAAAGGGCTTAAGTCTTGGCCAGCTTGCAAAAGGACTAACAACAACAAGGTCACCTTCCCATATTCGTTCTGTGTGCATTTAATCAAGGTTTTATATCTTATATCTTATATTATATTTATATTATACACAAAACAGTAGATATGGCTCTTAATGAGACATACCGCATTATCAAGGGGTGTCTGCGCCCTACACCACTGAAGAAATTACACTGCTTAGCCGGTATTGCACCACCTGACATCCGCAGGGAAGTAGCAGCCAATAGTGAAAGGACCAAGGCAGTGACATCTCCAGCTCATCCCTTGTTTGGGTATCAGCCAGCACGTCAACGACTTAAATCTAGAAATAGTTTTCTAAGATCTACAGAGACACTCGCTGGAACACCTCAGCAAGCAAGAGTCCAAAAGTGGCAGGCTCAAACCCAGAACCTCAACCAATGGCTAATACCAAATGAGAGACTCCCTCCTGGGCACACAGAAGACTGGGCAACTTGGAAAGCGCTGAACAGACTGCGCTCTGGCACCACGAGATGCAGAGCCAACCTCAAGAAATGGGGCCACAGAGTGGAATCCACGACATGCGAGTGTGGAGAAGAGCAAACCACTGACCACCTGCTGCAATGCAACCTGAGGACCTTCTTGCGGCAACACCAGAAGCACTCCAAGTGGCCAGATACTGGTCAAAGGACATTTAATCAACTACCAAACTCGCACATTTTGTATTTTGTCTGTTTGTTTGTTTTATTCTGTTAGAAATGTAATACAGTTGACTGGTTGCCCAGACACGACAAATAAAATAAATAAATATTATATTTTATATATTTATAGCAGAAATGGACAGGCAACAAATAAAGTGTTATTATACTGAAATCCATATACAAAAGGCACCTTTGCTCAACCTAAGCAAATGGCCAAACTACCTTGCTATAGTTTTCTACCTCAATCAAGGGATTCCAATGTCTTTTGTCTGAAGCTGGGCGGAGGAATATTTACATTTCTAGGCTTTAGGCTAAAGGTTAGCAAAGGGAAAAGCCAAGTAAGCAATATATGTTATACTGTTGCCTATTTCTCAAATCCAAAATGCATCCTTTCTGCCTATTCTTGCCTCGGTTTATCATCTTTAACTCTCCTTTGCTGTTCCCTTAATGCTGGGGCTGGATTTAACAAACACACACACACACACACACCCCGCTGTTTCCTGATGCTTTGCTTCCTTTCTCTTTCCTCTTTTCTCGTCAACTAACCCTGAGTCACCTTTCATCCCTGTGGATTGTCCTCTATCTAAGTCATTAGGTTCCATTACTATCTATGGGATTCTCATGTGTATGTTTATCTTAATTTTGCATTTTATTTCATCTCTCTTCCCCCATAGATGCCCAAAGGGGATTGGATCCCTTTGGAAGCTCCATATGTCTCAATTGCGTACATGTCCCTATGCCTCATGGGTGGTGGGTCTCTGTGGGATCAGGTCCCCTGTCGTCCTTGAGACTCCTTTTGTGTGCATATGGTTAATTTCTTTATGCTTTATATTATATACTAGCCGTCCCCTGCCACGCATTGCTGTGGCCCAGTCTGTTGATCTGGAAAATAAAGTAATGATTTCTAATCTATGTAATTTCTTTATGCTTGTGGGTAAACAGTATTTCTTGTTGTCTCTTTGTCAGTGTTAATGTGGAGATTGTCTGGTTTGCCTACTCTGGAATATGCAATATATCATTGTCCTTCTTTAGGGGTCCCTTTCAAATCTATGAAATCTCTATATCTATATCTATATCTATATCTATATCTATATCTATATCTATATCTATATCTATCTATGGCTGGATGGCTCTTTGTCAAGAGGGCTTTGATTAGATTTTCTTGCCCTGGTGAAGAGAGTTGGACTGGATGGCCTTAAGTTTTTTCTGTTGGTGATGGGGTTCAGCGTGGGAAATTTGCCCCAATTCTGTCGTTTGTGGGGTTCAGAATGCTGTTTGATTGTAGGTGAACTATAAATCCCAGTATACTACAACTCCCAAATGTCAAGGTCTATTTCCCCAAACTCCATCTGTGTTGATATTTGGGCATATGGAATATTTGGGCCAAGTTTGGTCCAGGTCCATCATTGTTTGAGTCCACAGTGGTCTCTGGATGTAGGTGAACTAGAACTCACAAACTCAAGGTCAATGCCCACCAAACCCTTCTAATCTTTTCTGTTGGTCATGGGAGTCCTGTGTGTCACCTTTGGTTCAATTCCATCATTGGTGGAGTTCAGAATGCTCTTTGATTGTAGGTGAACTATAAATCCCAAGAACTACAACTCCCAAATGACAAAATCAAAAAAAAAATGGGAAGGACATAAATTGGGTTGTTAGGAGTATCATGTACAAATTTGGTGTCAATTTCCCCAGTGGTTTTTGAGTTCTGATGGTATCACAAATGAACATTACATTTTTATTTATATAGATTAAACTTTGAAGAAGCCAGCCACCATGGTGACCTTTCACCCAATACATCTCAACTCAGGAATACCCTCAAGCTACATTCATGAGCTACATCTTGATAATCTTGGACTCAATCACCCAGCAGTTGTGACTCATACCTCAGGTTATGTAAAACAACAGACTTTGGAGTATGGCCATCTGTTTATTATATAGCCACTTAGATTTCTAAGAGACATTCATCACCTGGGCATAGCAGTTCCCGATGGGGAGAAGACCATTGTCCTGTTTATCCCAATGCCATCCCCCCACCTTTTTCCCCCAGGCATGGATTTATGATCCAAACATCCTGAACAATATTTTACTCTTGGAACACAACAGGCTATGTGTTCTCTATGATTTCCTCTCACATATTTATACATGGTCGTCATCATGTCTCCTCTCATCCTTCTCTTCTTCAGGCTAAACATGCCCAGTTCTTTAAGTTGCTTCTCATAGGGCTTGTTCTCCAGATCTTTGATCATTTTAGTCACCCTCCTCTGGACACATTCCCTTCAATTGCCATGCCTAGAATTGTGATTCCAGGTATGGTCTGACCAAGGCAGAATAAAAGGGCAGACACTAGACTCCTATTTATGCAAGCGAAAATCCCATTGGCTTTTTTAGCTGCAGCATCATATTGTTGGCTCATGTTTAACTTGTTGTCCACAAAGACTCCAAAATCTTTTTCACACGTACTGCTGTCGAGCCAGGAGCCCCCCCCCCCTTCTGTTTCTTTGCATTTCATTTTTTCTGCCTAAGAAGTGGAGTATCTTGCATTCGTCACTGTTGAGCTTCATTTTGTTAGTTTTGGCCCAGCTCTCTAATCTGTTAGGATCATTTTGAATTCTGTTCCTGGAGTATTAGCTATCCCTCCCAATTTGGTGTCGTCTGCAAACTTGATGATCATGCCTTCTAACCCTTCATCTAAGTCATTAATAAAGATATGGAACAGGACCGGGCCCAGGACGGAGCCCTGCTTGTGGCGCTCCACTCGTCACTTCTTTCCAGGATGAAGAGGAAGCATTGGTGAGCATCCTCTGGGTTCGTTCATTTAAACCAGGGATCCACAAACCTTTTATACAGAGGGCCAGGTCACAGTCTCTCAAACTGTTGGAGGGCCGAATTATAATTTGAAAAAAAGAAACATGAATGAATTCCTATGCACACTGCACATATCTTATACACAATACAATAATTAAAATGAAGAACAATGTTAACAAATATAAACTTATTAGTATTTCAGTGGGAAGTGTGGCTAATAAGATAGGACTGTTGTTGTTGTGTGCTTTCAAGTCATTTCAGACTTAGGTTGACCCTGAGCTAGGGCTGGGTAAATGACCTTGGAGGGCCATATCCGGCCCCCGGGCCTTAGTTTGAGGACCCCTGATTTAACCAATTACAGATCTACCTAACCGTAGTTTTGCCTAGCCCACATTGGACTAGTTTGTTTGCCAGAAGGTCATGGCGGAAGGTC
The DNA here is from genome assembly GCF_037176765.1 of Anolis sagrei. Classification (NCBI taxonomy): domain Eukaryota; kingdom Metazoa; phylum Chordata; class Lepidosauria; order Squamata; family Anolidae; genus Anolis; species Anolis sagrei. Next base: position 166,266,277 of record NC_090022.1, on the reverse strand, counting down.
AAGACCTTACTGAAATCCAGGTATGCTGCATCGATGGCATTTCCTGTATCTACGCAGCTTGTAACTCTAATGAAAAAGAGATCAGATTAACCTGGCATGACTTGTTTTTGATCAATCTGTGTTGACTATTGGCGGTTATTGTATTTGTTTCTAAGTGTTTGCAGACCACTTCCTTAACATTATTTTCCAGAATCTTGCCTGGTATTGACGTGAGGCTGACCAGATGGTAATTGTTTGGGTGGTCCTTTTTCCCTTCTTGAATATAGGGCCCTCCAATGTGCTGGGATTCCTCCCATTCTCCCGTTCTTCTCCCGTTCTACAAACGGCAGGAAAGGAGATTCCGCCTGAACATGAGGAAGAACTTCCTGACTGTGCGAGCTGTTCAGCAGTGGAACTCTCTGCCCTGGAGTGTGGTGGAGGCTCCTTCTTTGGAGGGTTTTAGAGTCTGGATGGCCATCTGTCAGGGGTGCATTGAATGCAATTTTCTGGCTTCTGGACAGGGGGTTGGACTGGATGGTCCTCAAGGTCTCTTCAACTCTATGATTCTATGTCCTAAATGTGCAGGATATATTAATAACTGATACAGCACTATTTTATTTTCTCCAGCATAGACTGACAGCTGCTGTTTTCTGCTATTGGAAGGACAGCTTAAGCACTCCTCCGAGAGGCACTGATCCAGCTCTGGTCTGACTCCCACTAGTTAGTTCCAAGTAAAGTAGGGAGCCATTGACTCTATTGTTGGATGGTGAGTCAACACATATTATCACCTGGGTCTACTTGGTTTAAAAATAACATTAGATTTCAAGCCAAAAGTTCTTATCTAATCTGGAAACTGTCAGCCAATACACTCCTGCAGAGCCTGCAATAAGATGAACTGTCTCCCGACATGCCAAAGGTAGAGATATGTGTCTCATTCCTCCACATGGGCTCTTGAAATATGCATGTCCTTCCTTCCCTTCATACTCTACCCATCATAATGACAGATCATCTGCTGTGTTAATGCTTCCATCAACATAGAGTAGTTACTGTCACTGGTAGAAATGGGAAATGAATTTGCCACCCTCCGAAGCAGTTTGAACAGATGCCTGTGCTTTGAGTTTTACACGCCAGAACAGGCAGCTGTGGCATTTCCTCCAGAAATCAACAGAAGTATTCTCTTCCATGGACTTCATAATGAACACAAGTATATGGAGACAAGGGATGCCAGAAAACTTTAAAAAGTTGGCAGGCAGAGAAGCTGCATGAACTGGAAGGAGGAACAGTCAAACTACATTATTGACTGTAAGCCCCCTTTAAATATCCATAGTTATCTATGGGTATTTAAAAGATGCCATACATTAATGGTGCTGTGGAAATTATATTACAAAAATAAGCTATAGTTATAAAAATAACACTGGCCAACACACATTCTGGGAACTCACATATTTGAGATATATGAATGATTTTATTGTGAACAGGTCATTCATAAAACAGCACCAGTTCCCCCTTATAGGCTCTAGTTCTTGGGATGCAAAACATATGACATCTGCCACTCACCATCTGCTTGCCCATAGAAAATCATGATAAACATATCTAAGAAACTGGAGCTGATGCTGTCTATCCAGTGCAATTTTCTAAATCAGCACCCCAAATAAACCCAGTAGCAGGCCTAAAAACCAAGACACAGAGAATTTTTTTTTATTGGACTGTGTAATTCAAGCCCATCCTGTTTGGGAATTCAAAATCATGCCATATATATTCACTAGGGCTGGGCGGTTTCGTTCGTTAATTTTGTAATTCGTTATTAATTCATTATTTTTTTGATAACGAAGCGATATTGAACCATTTAGGAGCAACTAAAAATCGAAACGAATTTTTTTATTCGTTTCGTAATTGTTTCGTAATTGTTTCAAAATCGTTTTGAAATCGTTTCGAAATCGTTTCGTTATTATTTCCGCATGTCTGGTGCAAGTTTTATAGTTGTTGTTTGTTTTATCAGTGAAAAAAATATATAATTATCACACCAACAGTCAACAACAGAGGGAGAGGGAAGCTTCAGAAGTTCCCTCAGTCCCATTTGGAGGTTTTTTTAGCGTATTGCGCGGTCGCGTCCGCCATTAACGAATCGATTCGTAATCGATTCGTAATTGTTTTGTAATTGTTTCGTAATTTCCGAAATTTCGTAAATTTCGAACTTTTTTAAAGAAAAATTTCGGAATTCTTTTAAAAATCGAAACGCAAAAACCCCCTAAAAACAAATCGAGTTTAGAAACAAATTTTTCCGTGGTTGCCCAGCCCTAATATTCACGTATAAGCTGATCTCATGTATAAGCTGAAGACACGTTTTGGGGGCAAAATCCAGGATTTTGATCCTGGGTATGTCATTCTGTTTTCCCACCCAGACATTCAAAAAGCCCTTTCACCACTCAACATCCCCACTCAACATCCCTTAAAAGAGAAATAGTAATAATTAAGGTACAGTTTCTGAACAGATTTCTAAGTGGTGGGAATTTCCAAGAGCCAATCTATCCAGGGAGAACCTAAAAGCAGCACCAACACCCACTATTCTTTTGGCTTCTTTTGAGGAAAAATGCCAATTTCCTTCTCTAGCATTTAGAAAGGCTAGGGATGGAAGATCAAGTTTTCTGATAACAGATAAGGTACAGATTGAGCATTGACAAATTGGTCCATTTTTGCAGGATGATTTTTTATAATAGCTGTGGTAATCTGGATCAGTATACAGAAATGCAAGTGTACCTTACAACTTTTGAAGAAGAAAGGGCGGTTCCGCTGTGCCAAAGGTTCATAAAGTTTCCCGAAAGGCTGAAAGGACGGCATAGCTAGTGCCACCCTAGCTATTGATTCTGTTGCTTGCTAGATCCAACTCTTCCTCTTCTCCTTTTCAGAAAAGTAATGTCAGAAATTGCATCATCTTATAAATGGATTGATCTCAACTTGTTTAATTTATCAAAATGTCACATCAAGAGGTCTATGTGCCTATGTGGGAACACACACATATCTGCAGCAACAGTCCATTCCTTCTGTGACATGAGCCTTCTTCATAGGAAAGATGCAAATGCATTATTGCCCTCTAACTGGCATACATCTTTGTGGATACTTGCATATCAGTATTAACATACCCCATAACAGAAAACACTGGTATAATCACATGTTTGATGGGGGGCGGGGAGATAACCTGACAGACATGTGACTAAAAATAATGTGAATGACTGGAATGAGGACCATCCCTTAAAAATGAGGTGGAAATGTGTGCTCATAGAATCATAGAATCATAGAATCAAAGAGTTGGAAGAGACCTCATGGGCCATCCAGTCCAACCCACTGCCAAGAAGCAGGACTATTGCATTCAAAACACCCCTGACAGATGGCCATCCAGCCCGTTTAAAAGCTTCCAAAGAAGGAGCCTCCACCACACTCCAGGGCAGAGAGTTCCACTGCTGAACGGCTCTCACAGTCAGGAAGATCTTCCTCATGTTCAGATGGAATTTCCTCTCTTGTAGTTTGAAGCCATAGTTCCACGTCCTAGTCTCCAAGGAAGCAGAAAACAAGCTTGCTCCCTCCTCCCTGTGGCTTCCTCTCACACATTTATACATAGCTATCTTATCTCCTCTCAGCCTTCTCTTCTTCAGGCTAAACATGCCCAGCTCCTTAAGCCGCTCCTCATAGGGCTTGTTCTCCAGACCCTTGATCATTTTAGTTGCCCTCCTCTGGACACATTCCAGCTTGTCAATATCTCTCTTGAATTGTGAATTGTGAATTGAATATCTCTCTTTAATTGTGGTGCTCAGTTATGGTGGTCTCGCTGTAATGTGTGGCATCAACAGAATCACTGCAGAGTCAATATGGACCAAACGGAACTTTTTTCATCAGTGTAGACAAGTCTACAGAAGACGTTTTCTTGCAAATCAACACTTTCAGAATATTAATAGTGAAAAGAGCCTTTTATGTAGATATAAACCACCACTAACCTGGATGAATCACTAGGCTCTTCAAAATACTTAAACATTCCTACTGGGTTCAGTTCTTCCCAATATTACCACATCAGAAACAAGAGAAAATGTGCAAGACAAAAAGTGCGCAGGCAGTAACTGGTTGGGCAGGTTGCTTAGTCACTCAGAATTCAGCCAAAACACAGTTCCCCAATGTCACCAGATCTGTGGGGGAAATACTTCTAGGAGAGGCTGGTCACCTTGTAAGAATTTTACAGTGTTAAACTTGTTATGAAATTATTTTGTTAAAACATAGACTTTTGTGCATTATTGGCAATCCAGAAAATCTGCTCCTAATCTGATGCTGCTGAGAAAGGAAAAAGAGCACGCAGAAAGAATGAAGGAAGAGTACAGAAGCATGGCCAAAGCTTGTCAGAATAGTGTAGGAAAGATCAGAACGAGGCGGCTAGTCTCATTACATGGAGCAATTGAAGCATCCCAGGACGCTTCTTCCTCTGTTTGCCCATGGAGCCCCACGTTGCCAATCAAACAATGTATGGCAACTTCCAGTGAGGCTCCATGGACAAACTGGCATGACAGTGTGGTGGGCTGCTGCCACAACCAACACAGAGGCTGCTCAGTGTTCCATAAGTAACAACCACAACATTGGCGCTGTGGCGACACTTCCCCACATGGGATAGGAAAGTGCCAGCTGGCAGCTGGAGTGCCATGATTGTGCTGCAGCTGATGCACTGCCATTTTTGAGACTCTTTAAATGCAATTCCAAACAGGTCCTATCACATGACATTTGTTCTGCTCCATCAGCAATCCATTGGACTCTGTCTGCAAAATGTTGCAGAAACTGAGTAACTGCACACGGGATTCTAATAGTGATTCTTAAATTTTAATATGGTTCTAAGGTACTGTTTTTATGTGTGGTCAAAAAATCAGTATGCACTCTGTCAGCTAAAATGGTAGTTTGAGATTTCCAGGCTATGTCACTGTGAAATATTGGGGGGGGGGGGGGGGGGAGGAAGAATGATGTGTCGAGAGATTCAAACTGTTTCAAACTGAGGGATTTAAGCCAACCTTCTGTGTTGTAATAACTAAAATAGCGCACTGTTTTCAAAACGTAAAAATCGGGTGTGGTGGGGTCACTATGCATCCTGTCTGAATACAAAATGCATCCAGTCCTTAAAAAATACGAGATGCATTGCTGGGGTTCAGCCTGTGTGTGAACCTGAACCTGAACCTGATTCTCTGATTGTATTTCCTGATGCTAATGTATTTCCTGATGCTAATGAGGATGTTGATTCTGATGTCAATGTAGAAGAAACTCCTGCAGCCTTGGAAAGCGAAAGTCCAAATTCCCATGGCCATGAGAATATTTTAGAGCCAAGTGGTGAACGTTCACTCCCTTTTGGCTCTTCAGAGAATCTGACACCTGGGCTCTCTAATGAGGATAGGAGAGGGCAGATTTGGCAGAGCAGGGGGAGTCACAGGGTTTACGAAGGTCAGCTAGATTGAGAGAAATGCAAACAAGGCCTTCAAAGCCTTCAGGCATGTCACATAATAGATTTCTCGGCTTTCAGTGCCTCCCACCTGGATGCATCTTCACACCAGGCATCGTTTCAGATTCATGTGGAGACTCTTGCAGTTCTCCTGCTTCCAGTGGCTTTGTTCCAATGAGTTTTTCTAGTGCTTCAAGTACGGTTAGTGGATTGCTAACAGGTTCCAGGATTTAGCAGTGTTACTGTGGGTTTTTGATCTTGTTCATGGACATTTCTTGTTGTTGATTTTTACTGTGGCTTTTTACCTTGCATATTTTCCTCTATTTTTGTACTCATCTTTCATCAATAAAAAGGATTGTTTTTCCTGAAGTCAAGTGTGGAGGATTGTTGCCTTAGGGTCCAGTTTCCTGCTCTGGGTCGCAACATGCATACTCCTACAAACAGAATGCATAAGGTCCTTAGATTGGGTTAGAGGGGGTCTTTGTCAAGTTTGTTGATAATACAAAACTGAGAGAGACAACAAACACTGCGTGATAGGAAGTGTATTCATGAAACTAACACAATGAGATTATCAAAGAAAAATGCAAAATTCTACATTTAAGCAACAAAACTCAAAGTCACATCTTGTAGAATGAGGAATACTTGGTTCAGCTGTACCACATGTGAAAAAGGCCTTGGGATTATTGTTGACCGTAAATTGTGATGCTGTAGCAAACCATACTTTGCTTGCATTAAAAGTTTCTCTTGTTTATGAGTTAAGGGAAGTAATGGTGCCCCTTGTATTCTGTGATAATCATGTCTTATCTGGATTAGTGTGTTCAATTCTTGGAGCTTCATTTTAGGAAGGATACAGACAGGCCCATAGCCAGGATTTCGTTTTGGGGGGGGGGGCTGAGTTTCGGGGGGGGGCTGAGTCTGAGTGAAAGAGGGTCTAGCCTAGCAAACCTTTTGTATCATTACCCCAATACCCCCATGCATATGGGATATATTGAGTATGGTGATCAGATCATGATATGAATAAACATAACAGTTTAAATAATGCACCAGTAAGGCCTTTTCGCGAACCACCATGAGAATTTGGGGGGGGGGGGGGGCTGAAGCCCCCCGAGCCCCCCCCCCCCCCCCCCCCCCCCGGCTACATGCCTGGATACAGACAAGTTAGAGCAGGATGAGAGAAGAGCAACAAGGATGGTAAGAGGTATAGAAAACAAAGCACATGAAGAGAGCTTGAAGAGGTGGGGATGTTAAGCCTAGTGTAGAAAAGCCTGGTGACATTATTGCATTTGTAAAATACTTCAAGCCACAAAGAGGAAAGCAGACCTGTTCTCTGCTGCCCTGGAGGGTAGAACTTGGTCTAACAATTTTCAGTTACAGGAGCATAGATTTCAACTGAATATCACAATGAAGTTATTGACAGAGAATTTCAGCCATGGAACCAATCAGCTAAAGAGGTGGTGGGGCTGCTTTTTCTGGATGTCTTCCAAAAGAGGCTGGCTATATATCTGGTGTAGAAACTCTAGCTCAGTGGTTCTCAACCTTCCTAATGCCGTGACCCCTTAATACAATTCGTCATGCTGTGTTGACCCCCAACCATAACATTATTTCCATTGCTACTTCATAACTGTAATTTTGCAACTATTATGTATCATCATATGAATATCTGATATGCAGAATGTATTTTCATTCACTGGACCAAATTTGGCACAAATACCCGATATGCCCAAATTTGAATACTCGTGCGGGAGGGGGGGGGGTTGATTTTGTCATTCGGGAGTTGTAGTTGCTGGGATTTATAGTTCACCTACAATCAAAGAGCATTCTGGACTCCACCAATGATGTAACTGAACCAAACTTGGCACACATAACTCCCATGACCAAGAGAAAATACTGGAAGGGTTTGGTGGGCACTGACCTAGAGTTTTGGAGTTGTAGTTCACCTACATTCTGAAAGCACTGGGGTCTCAAACAATGATGTATCTGGACCAAACCTGGCACAAATACTCAATATGCCCAAATGTGAACACTAGTAGAGTTTGGGGGAAATAGACCTTGACATTTGGGAGTTGTAGTTGCTGGGATTTATAGTTCACCTACAATTAGAGACTATTCTGAACCTCACCAACAATAGAATTGGGCCAAGCTTCCCACACAGAACCCCCATGACCAACAGAAAATGCTGTGCTTTCTGATGGTCTTTGGCGACCCCTCTGACACCCCCTCGCGACCCCCCTCGGGGTCCCGACCCCCAGTTGAGAACCACTGCTCTAGCTGGATCTCCTGCATTAAGTTGGGGTTGAATTCAGTGCCCATGAGGCCCCTTTGAACTTTTTCATTCTGTAAACTAGTCCCACAAAAACTCCTTCCAGATTGACTGTGTGGATACATGTATGTGCAAGAGAAGGTGGTCTTTCCAAGTTATGACACGTACTATTGACATTACTCTAAGATCCCATTGAGGCAAAATTTAGATCACATGACAAAAGCAAAGTCCATGAGCCAAATCTTGCTCAACATGTCATTTTATGTGGCCAGTGAGGCTTTCAATGACAGGGAAACGTAGTTAAATTTATATAATTTTACAATTACAAATGGCCCTTTGAGGTTACCATAAGGCTAATGTGGCCCTTGGTGACAATGAGTTTGACATACCAATTTAGATAATGACTGCGCTCAGAGAAGCCTGAAATTCCTCAGTCTATCTAGACGAAAACTGCATGAATAGGTAGGAATACAAGGTAAGGGAAAATACTTCCTAGATCAGTGGTTCTCAACCTGGGATCCCCAGATGTTTTTGGCCTACAACTCCCAGAACTCCCAGCCAGTTTGTGGTTCTCAACCTGGGATCCCCAGATGTTTTTGGCCTACAACTCCCAGAACTCCCAGCCAGTTTACCAGCTGTTAGGATTTCTGGAAGTTGAAGACCAAAAACATCTGGAGACCCCAGGTTGAGAACCATTGTCCTAGATGGTTAACAAGTAGTTTGGCTCCCTGATCATCCGTTACTCTTACCCAGTGTCCTAGTGATGAGAACCCACAGAAATCCTAAAAGTACAAGGACTGACTTCTCTTGAACTTTCTAGGAACTCATTGCGAAAACATGAGGGTGGTTTTCTCTGAATGCAGGTAATACTTATTCTTCTACAGTCCAGTAAATAACTCAGTCCAGGTATAAAAACTGGTGTGTCTCCAGCTTTGAATTCTAGCATTGGCGAGGTGAGTGTCTCTCTGAATTTTTAAAAACTCTGAGGAGAAGGATAATGATGAAAAAAGAAAACAAACATTGCAGCTTTTAAGCACTTCTTTCTAGATGATCTATGGAACACAATAATTTTGCAAATTAAAGTGCGGTTGGCACTTTGAAACTATGATTCAGCACAGGATAAGGGTATTTTACTTAATTAGAGATGATCAAGCCAAAAGACATTACTGCTTTGTCAGGAGATATTACTGAAGTTTAGAAGGAAAACTAGACTTACATTTGAATTTTATTTCAGTACTGGTAATGGGACATGTGCATCATGATGTCTCAGGAAAGCAAGCTGGGTTTCTGAGACTGAGGGAAAGCAGGGAGTTACACAGTGCTGTCTCCAAAAGAAGGGAATGGCCACCTTACACTTAATGGAAGAACCAGTCAGAATTCACCAGCAGGACAATTTCTGGAGATGGAAACCATTTGCCTCTCTCCTGCAGCCAGATTTATGCCAGGAAATCAAAGGCCTCATGACTAGTGGCCTTCCATAAGGGTGATATGCACAAGGACCCATTACTAAAACCCTATATGAGATGTTTAAAGACTGCAATGATGTCACCCTTCAGATTCCTCTTCACCAAGATGAACATGTTCAGCTCCATCTGCCTCTTCCCAATCTTTTCGTTGCTCTTCCCTGAACCTGCTCCAACTTGCTTATATCCTCCTTAAAATGAGGTGCCCAGAATTGACTGTGTATCCAAATGAGGCCTGATCAGTGCAGTGAGACTGTTATGTCCCTTGACTTATTAATGCAGCATTTACTTATGTCCAAAAATAACCTTGAGGTAGTTTTCACATGTATTATTTCTGAGCCAAGTATCTCCATACGTGTGCACTTGGGTTTTGTGACCTAAATGTAGAATTTGTCTCTGTTGAATTTCATTCTGTTAGTTCCAGTTCAATGCTCTAATTTACTGAATTTCATCCCTTGTTTAAAGTGACAGAACTAAATGCTGTTCCTATCTTTCATTTTGCTCATTACTCTGCCCTGTTTTGATTTTATTTTTTTTATAAAATTATAATACAGTTCAATTTTTCTTAATGGCAAGGAGAGGCTAGAAAAGAAGTATTTGCAGACGACACCAAATTGGGAGGGATAGCCAATAGTCCAGAGGACAGGAGCAGAATTCAAAACGATCTTGACAGATTAGAGAGATGGGCCAAAACTAACAAAATGAAGTTCAACAGTGACAAATGCAAGATACTCCACTTTGGCAGAAAAAATGAAATGCAAAGATACAGAATGGGTGATGCCTGGCTCGAGAGCAGTACGTGTGAAAAAGATCTTGGAGTCCTCGTGGACAACAAGTTAAACATGAGCCAACAATGTGATGTGGCGGCAAAAAAAGCCAATGGGATTTTGGCCTGCATCAATAGGAGCATAGTGTCTAGATCTAAGGAAGTCATGCTACCCCTCTATTCTGCTTTGGTTAGACCACATCTGGAATATTGTGTCCAATTCTGGGCACCACAATTCAAGAGAGATATTGACAAGCTGGAATGTGTCCAGAGGAGGGTGACTAAAATGATCAAGGGTCTGGAGAAGAAGCCCTATGAGGAGCGGCTTAGGGAACTGGGCATGTTTAGCCTGAAGAAGAGAAGGCTGAGAGGAGATATGATAGCCATGTATAAATATGTGAGAGGAAGCCACAGGGAGGAGGGAGCAAGCTTGTTTTCTGCTTCCTTGGAGACTAGGACGCGGAACAATGGCTTCAAACTACAAGAGAGGAGATTCCATCTGAACATGAGGAAGAACTTCCTGACTGTGAGAGCCGTTCAGCAGTGGAACTCTCTGCCCCGGAGTGTGGTGGAGGCTCCTTCTTTGGAGGCTTTTAAGCAGAGGCTGGATGGCCATTTGTCAGGGGTGATTTGAATGCAATATTCCTGCTTCTTGGCAGGGGGTTGGACTGGATGGCCCATGAGGTCTCTTCCAACTCTTTGATTCTATGATTCTATTATGCTATGGCAAAAAATTATAACGCATAAAAACACAATTACATAAATTACGTATATTACGCATAAATTACACAATATAAACTGTACAACTACAAATTTACAATTACAAATAAACATCCGATGAAAAGGAAAATCTAAAATAAAAGTTTGAAGAGACCAACGATTTCTTCGGATTTTCCGTTCCCTCTAGTTCAGATACAGAGTATAAGTTTCAACATTCAAACAGATTGAACATTTTATTACCCTTTCTCATGGAAATCTTCTGGATTTGTTTTCAGTTCTTAAATGAGATTATTTGGGCAGCAATCAGCAAGTTCTAAATGAATTTGGCCTATCTTTTAAATAAAGATCATTATTGTACTTCTAAGCCTCTGTGGTCTGCTGACTAGCAGGAGTTCTTCATACAATGTTTCTTCGTACAATGTTTGATTCCTTTATGGAATTTACAACAATGATTGCCCCCTTCTTATCTCAGATGTAAATATATTACCAAATGCTATCTGCTCAATGTTTGATGAAAAGTTCTGAGTCAAAGCAATATAAAGCCTTACCATTTTTGGACATTGGATTTACTCCTTTAAAAACTCATATTTCCCTCATTGTGGTCAATATTTATTTTCATTATTCATGAATAGGTTTTCAGCCTTCGATAAATGTAAATGTATGAGAAAATGGTCAATGCATTGTATTATTATATTTTATTTTATTTATTTATTTGCTATACTTGTATACCGCCGTTTCTCAGCCTAGCTGGCGACTCAACGCGGTTTACAACAACTTATAACAAACAACAGTATACAGTTTAAAAGCATAAAAACACGATCCACAATACATTTATCAATAAACAATCCAATTCATCTCTTGACTAAAATCGCGATCCAGTTTCGTCGTCCAAATTGCCAGTCCTTCAATCATTACACTTATTGCACTGAGTTAACCGAACGCCTGCTCGAACATCCAGGTTTTTAGTCTTTTCCGGAAAGCCATCAATGAGGGGGCTGATCTTACCTCCATGGGGAGGGCGTTCCATAGCCGCGGGGCCACCACAGAAAAGGCCCTGTCTCTCGTCCCCGCCAGCCACACCTGTGAAGCAGGCGGGATAGAGAGCAGGGCCCCCCCAGAAGATCTTAGGGTCCTGGTGGGCTGATAGGCTGAGATACGTTCGGATAGGTAAGTTGGGCCAGAACCGTTTAGGGCTTTAAAGGCCAATGCCAGCACTTTGAATTGAGCCTGGTAGCAGATCGGCAGCCAGTGGAGCTGGTGCAGCAGACGAGTTGTATGCTCCCTGCGCTCCGCTCCAGTTAGTATCATGGCTGCCATGATTATATTGTATATTGTTGTAGAGATGTGTTCATTATAAAGTGTTATTTATAATGTGTTTAAACTGTATTTATAATGTTTATTATAGAGTGTTTAATGTACTGTGTTGAATCTGTATTTATGTATTACATTTATTGCCATGGCCTAGCTGTGAGGGATAGGTTGCCATGGTGACAAGACAAGGCAGCAGAGGAGGTGGGCGGAGCTTAAGGAGAAAAGGTTTGAAAGTGGCAGTTAAGCTTCAGTCCGGTGGATGAGACCCGGAGAAGAGCAGAGCCAGTTAAGGGCTCTGGGAAATAGTAGAGTCAAGAAAGGACTCTGGGAAAAGTAGTTTAGTCCGGTGGATGAGACCCGGGGAAGAGGTTCAGAGTGTTGTGAAGCTGTGAGAATTCAGCAGTTCTTAGAATTTGTGAATATTTCTTCAGCAAGAGAGCTGAAGGTGTTACCTTGTTAGATTGCTTAGGTTAAAAGAATCTAACAGAGGGGGTTTTAAGGATTGCCAGTAAGGAAAGACTGGTGATCAGTGGTTTGTTCCGAGTATAGGGCAAACCGTGTGGATATTCACAATAGGGAACTCTGAGATAGTATAAGCACTTCACTAAAGAAGGAGTTTGTAGATTTGTAACATTCAGAAGCCTGAAAGTATCTCAAACCAGCCATTTTGTAACATCAAGCCTTGTGCCAAGTTCAAATTCTCAAAACTGCAACAATTACGTTCTGTTAACAATAAAACTTGTTCTCTTTGTATTTCAAACCTGCCTCCTCCATTGCTTCTATGCTTGGTGCATTCCACACTACCAAAATCACCTCACAACACAACTAAGGATAAACAGAGACATAAACCAGCGTCTCTAAACATATTGGTGGCAGCTTAATTGATATTTATGAAGAAGGTTCCTCACAGAATATTGGTGACATTAAAGAAGATTAATACTTCCTCACATAATTTTGGTGGCATCTAGTGGGATTAGCGCTTCTTTACATAATTTTTGGTGGCAGACAACGGGATTCGTGTAACAACTAATCGAGTGCCTTAAGTTTAATTTTAAAATAAGTTGTGAGGTAAAAGTTGTTGAAAACATGGCTACCAGGTGGCAGAGAAAGCTGGCTGAAGAAAGAGAGGGAGACCAAGGAGAAAGTTCGGGCTCTGAGATAGAGACAGAGCCAGTGCCTATGTCAGAAATGGCTTATAAATACAAACTGGAAATGGAGGAAAAACGATTAGAGATGAGACGGTTAGAACTGGAGATGGAGGCAAAACAAAGAGAGAGAGAACTAGAGATGGAGGAAAGACAAAGAGAGAGAGAATTGGAAGAAAGAGAAAGAGAAAGAGAGAGAGAACAGGAGTTAGAATTGAAAAGAATGGAGTTTGAGCTAGAAAAACAAAGGTTGGCTTTGGCACAAACATCCAGTGTTGTCCAGGAAGGGAGATCTGGAGTGGATACCCCAGATTTGACAAAGAAATTCCCAAAATTTACCAAAGGAGATGACCCAGAGAAATTCCTTATATCTTTTGAGAGATGTTGTCGAGATTTTGGGTTGGCTAAAGACAAATGGATGATATACCTAAGGCCTCAGATAAATGAGAAGCTTTTACAGATTTATGGACAGATGCCGGAGGAGTCTTGTAGAGACTATGATCTGTTTAAGAAACAGGTTCAACAGGAATATAGATTGACTCCTGAATATTATAGATTTAAGTTCAGGACGTTGAAGAAAGATAAAACTCAAAGTTTTGCTCAGGTGGCCTCTAGATTGTCTCAACTGTTCGATAGTTGGATAAAGACGTCTGAGGTAGAAGATTATCAACAGCTGAGGGAACTTTTGAAATTGGAACAATTTTTCCAATTAGTTCCTTATGAAATTCGTTGGGTGATTCAAGATCGCAAGCCATCCACGATTGTAGAGGCAGCGGGTATGGCGGATCAAATAACAACCTTGAAAGAAGGATTTAAAAGGGAAGATCTGCCAGGGGACAAAAGAACAAACAGGCAGCCATTTTATCCACAACAAACGCGCCCACAGCAAGAAAGGGACTCTGGCATAGAAAACACCCCCTATAGGAGGCAGAGTGTAATAAGACCAACTGCTCCTGAGGTAAAACGACGGTGCTTTCAATGTGGAGAATGGAATCATTTAAAATATCAATGTCCCTTGTTAAGGAAAGAGAAAACAACCCTCTTTGTGAATAAAATGAAAGAAACACCAAAGGCAGAACCGGTTACTGTTGCAAAGGAGAGTTCAAGCTCAGAGCCTCAAGAGAAACAATGTCTGTTTATCCTGTCAGGCAGCCCATCTAAGGACTACTTAGAAACCATTTCTATTGATCACAAAGACAGGAAGGGACTCAGAGATACAGGTTCCGAAGTATGCATCGCGCACCCTGAAATAATACCTCAGAAATTTCAACAGCCAACCTCTGAAATAAAATTAAAAGGTTTAGGTCCCGCGATCCCAACACCCGTGGTGACTTTGCCAATAGAATATAAAGGATGGAAGGGTATGTGGGATTTTGCAGTCAGTCCTGACATACCATATCAATGTTTAATTGGAAATGATTTGGCTGAGGAGATTAAATTCTGTAAGATGGCGTGTGGGGAGAAAGAATGTAACAATGAAAGCCCTGAACAGAAAGCCCTGTGTTTTGCCATACAACAAGATGGGGACGAGAGTCCAGAAACCAGCGCTACAGTGGCTGAGCTTGTTAAGAAGACGGGAGGAGTTGAGGAGATTCGGCAGGAACAGAGAGCCGATGGATCTCTGAAGCCTCTATTTGCTTTAGCTCAAAACCCCACAGTGTTGACAGAAGAACAGCCCTCCGAGTTTATACTGAAGAATGGTGTCTTATATAGAGAATCCAAAAGTGTAAACTCGACAGAAAGATCAGTGACATGTAGTCAAATTGTAGTGCCTCAGGGTTTTAGAGAACAGCTGATGAGGGTGGCACACGAAAACCCTCAAGGTGGACATTTGGGCATAAGAAAAACCACGAGAAGGATCACTAAAAACTTTTATTGGCCTGGCATGTTCCAGAGGATCAAAGAGTTTTGCCAGTCTTGTGACATCTGCCAGAGATTGAGCACTGGAAGGGATAAAGTTAAAGCTCCATTGATCCCTATGCCAATAATTGGAGAACCATTTTACAGAGTAGGCATTGACATTGTAGGTCCTCTCTGTAAACCAAGCAGACGTGGTTACCGTTACATTTTAACCATGATTGACTACGCCACAAGATATCCAGAGGCTGTAGCTCTGACTAACATCGAAACAACTACAATTGCAAATGCCCTGCTGTCCATTTGGGGAAGAACTGGATATCCCAGAGAACTGGTCTCGGATTTGGGAACACAGTTTACTTCCAAGCTTATGTCGAAGTTGCTGGAGTTATGTGGAATTAGACACCTGACTTCCACAGCATATCATCCGCAGACAAATGGAGTGGTTGAGAATATGAACAAGACTTTAGTCAAAATGATAAAGTCTTACAGTCAGGAAAGGCCTTATGACTGGGACGTCAAGTTACAACAACTGCTGTTCGCCTACAGGACCGTCCCTCATGACAGCACCGGCTACAGTCCATTTGAATTGCTGTATGGAAGGAAAGCTCGTGGTCCGTTAGATCTGTTAAGAGAATATTGGGAAGAAAGTCCGGCGAAGGATCCTGTTCCAGTGACAGAGTATTTAAGAGATCTTCAAGCAACAATGCAGCTGGCTAGAGACATTGCTCAAGAACATTTGCTTGCGGCTCAGCAGAAACAGAAAGACTATTATGACTCTACTGCTAAACCAAAGGTCTTCGACATCGGAGATGAAGTTTTATTTTTATCTCCCAACAAGGCCAACAAGCTTCAATTGGATTGGTCTGGACCATGGAAGGTCATCAGAAGACACAACCACATAAACTACGATATTTTTGATGAACAATCCAATGTAGAAAGAAGAGTCCATGTAAATACGTTGAAGCCTTATGTTGTAAGATCTGCAAATGTATGTTTTGTTGTTTCAGAAGAGGAATCCGGTCCCTTTTCTTTTTGGGAGGGTGATCGTGAACAGTACAGGAATTTAGATCGGGTAGATATGAACAGAGAATTGTCCCTACCTCAGAAAAGAGAGGTTGTAGAAGTTTCAAGTAAAAATTGGCATTCTGATAAATGTAATATGTCAACAAATGAAAATGGATAGATAATGTGAAAGGTATGGATAACAAATTGTTGGAATGGAGTTTGTGTTTATAGGATTTTATATTTGAAACATGTTTAATTTCAAATGTTTCAGGTAAACGAAATTTAGTTGCGGACGCCTTATTTAGGATTCCATAGGTTAAAGGTTTGTATATATGTGTAATTGAAATGTATTTAACCCTAATATGTTTCCCTTTCAGAATTGATGTATATGTATATATTGTTAAATAATATGTAAGATTATTTTTGCTATTCTAGGATTAAGAAATATACAAAAATAATATTTCTGGGAGGGAAGGTGTAGAGATGTGTTCATTATAAAGTGTTATTTATAATGTGTTTAAACTGTATTTATAATGTTTATTATAGAGTGTTTAATGTACTGTGTTGAATCTGTATTTATGTATTACATTTATTGCCATGGCCTAGCTGTGAGGGATAGGTTGCCATGGTGACAAGACAAGGCAGCAGAGGAGGTGGGCGGAGCTTAAGGAGAAAAGGTTTGAAAGTGGCAGTTAAGCTTCAGTCCGGTGGATGAGACCCGGAGAAGAGCAGAGCCAGTTAAGGGCTCTGGGAAATAGCAGAGTCAAGAAAGGACTCTGGGAAAAGTAGTTTAGTCCGGTGGATGAGACCCGGGGAAGAGGTTCAGAGTGTTGTGAAGCTGTGAGAATTCAGCAGTTCTTAGAATTTGTGAATATTTCTTCAGCAAGAGAGCTGAAGGTGTTACCTTGTTAGATTGCTTAGGTTAAAAGAATCTAACAGAGGGGGTTTTAAGGATTGCCAGTAAGGAAAGACTGGTGATCAGTGGTTTGTTCCGAGTATAGGGCAAACCGTGTGGATATTCACAATAGGGAACTCTGAGATAGTATAAGCACTTCACTAAAGAAGGAGTTTGTAGATTTGTAACATTCAGAAGCCTGAAAGTATCTCAAACCAGCCATTTTGTAACATCAAGCCTTGTGCCAAGTTCAAATTCTCAAAACTGCAACAATTACGTTCTGTTAACAATAAAACTTGTTCTCTTTGTATTTCAAACCTGCCTCCTCCATTGCTTCTATGCTTGGTGCATTCCACACTACCAAAATCACCTCACAACACAACTAAGGATAAACAGAGACATAAACCAGCGTCTCTAAACATATTGGTGGCAGCTTAATTGATATTTATGAAGAAGGTTCCTCACAGAATATTGGTGACATTAAAGAAGATTAATACTTCCTCACATAATTTTTGGTGGCATCTAGTGAGATTAGCGCTGCTTCTTTACATTTTTGTTGACAAGCGGTGGGATTAACGCTTCGTTACAATTGTATATTGAACTACTTTGTTCATACCCCAACATTCCCCCAAAGCTGTGTCCCCAGGCAGCTTATAACATAAAAAGAAACATAGACAAAAACAGAAATAGACAAAACACAGAGAAAATTATATTTCAATTGGCATTAAACTGTTTATATAATTAAAACAATTTAAATTATCCCCATTTAAAAGCAAAGGAGAAAAGTTGTAAAGCATGTTAAGAATAGCCCTTCCTTGTAAAAATGAGTAGTTTCTGTTGGAATGAAAAGATCACCTGCCAATGAAAGTATAGCCTGGAAGGAGCAAGCCTAGTTTTCCAAAGCCTAGGAGCAGCTATCAAGAAAGCCCTTTCTTGCTTTCCCAGTAGACACAAAAAGTTGGCCCAGTGAAGTGTTTCCCCAAAGACTTCAGAGATTGGTCAGGCTTGTATAGAAAGATACTGACTGAATCCTGTTGGTGAGTCCCAACTGGAGCACATCCATGTAGTCAATGGTTGAATGGTGAATACTGATAAATCTAACTGACTCAGTGGATCTACTCTAGTCAGGACTAACCATCTCATCACATTGAGAGAGGAAGCATGGGTGACCGTCCTTTCAAGGAAGAGAATCACCATTTGAAGTTCTGCCTCCCCATCAGCCTCCCAGGTAAAAACATAAGGGCTGGCAATACATTCATCTTACATTCATTGCAAGGTCAGCATTACTTTTTTAAATCAGGAGAAACGTCAGTATCTGAAAACCAAGAGATCCCTTACACTGCCCAAAGCCCTTTACATTAAAGGAGACTTTCATGGGATCCTATGGTTCTGCCCCAAACCCGGAAGGATAAAGGTACAGTGATCTAGGTTAAAAGCATTGTTTTCTATGGGATCCCATGGTTCTGCATCAAAACCCTTAGGATACAAGAGACCACTGACTGCTGGGCAATGAAACAGGATGGAAAACTTTTGATGGATTGACTGAATATCTGACTTATTTTTCAGTTGTAAATATGTGAGTACAGTACAATAAGAGGTAGGAGCTCTGAACACTATTGCTGGCCCCTGTTCAGATTTCCCTCCTTTCTGGACATTTCTGCCTCTTTTCAACCCTGGGACATGTGATGAGCTCTGTGCTCCTCCATGCTTGAAAAGAGGCTAAGATGTCCTACGAGGGGGAAATTTCTCAATGTGATGAGGTCAACTGCTGGAATTCCCTCCTTTCAGGACACTTCTGCCTCTTTTCAACCACAGGGGGCTATGCGTGACTGCCAGTAGTTTAACTCATGTGATGAGCTCAGTGCCTCCCAATATTTGAAAATAGTGTCCTACAATTGGGAAATTTCTCAATGTGATGAGGTGGTAAAACAGTATTTAAGCCACAGTCTGCAGCTCTTTAGACCATGTTAATTTTCTAAACATGCTTCAAGAGCAGTCCCATAAAATGGGAAAGGGTAGTGACCAAGGCATATATCACTGTGGCCATATAAAATAGGAATTGACAGAGTTGGCAAACTTGTTTGAATTGTGTAAATGGCCCCCAACTTCCTCGTTTCTTGACATGGGGATAAAACAGAAATCTGGAAAACCCCACAAGTCAATAGAGTTGAACAGAATATAAATACAACATAAAAGCAGAAAATAAAAAGAGACTAAAGCCATAGCAAATTCCAAAGAAATGTGACAACCAGTGTTTTCTATATCTGATGAATCTGCTCCAGGGTGTTGTATGGTATGGCAGTGTTCTAGAAGCATTTTCTCCTCACATTTCGGGGATCCTCTGAAGATGCCAGCCACAGATGTAGGCAAAACATCAGGAGAAAAAGCAGCTAGAACACAGCCATACAGCCCAGAAACCACACAATACCCCAGTGATTCTGGGTGGGTCGTGAATACAATCTGTTCCAGGTTTCAGTTTGTACTGAGAAGATTGTTTGACGGAATTAGCTATTTAGCCTGAAGCAGAAAGAATGAATACGCAACTTGTTATCTTAAAATATCTAAAGAGTTACGTACATAATGCCAAAAGGTGTTATTTTTGGGTTCAAATTACAAGAGAGAAGATTTCAGCACATTTCCTAACCTTCCTAATGGTACAAACTATTTTGTAAATGGAACAGTTTGCCTTATAACATAGTAGATTCTTCTTTATTAGCTTTAAAGAGACAGAATAGGATGTTGTTGAAAGCTGTAATACTGTAGTGGGTTCCCTGCAAAGAGAAGGATGGCGTTAGATTATTCCAGAGGTGTCTTCCAGCTCTGTGATACCACGTCAAAACAGTTCACAGAAGATTCATTTCAATACACAGTAAAGTGAAGGTGGACAAAATCCAGCCCCTGGGCCACATACTTGATTTCAATTTTAGTTATCCCAGGGGTTAAAACTAATTTACTGCTCCCAAATGCCTCGAAAACCCTCTACAGCTATTCTGGAAAGCATTTCTACCATAGTTGGAGGCCTCCTGCCCCTTCCCAGCTCCTGATCAAACACATTATTTCCTAACGTATTTTTTCCCCATATGTTCCCGGCAGTCATAGGGGGCATTCCCACCGTGTTTTGAACCTACTTTTTGCAAGGAAGGCCCTCAAACATGGTGAGAAAGACTTGGAGGGTGAGCCCTCAGCCTAAGTGCCCTCTAGGGGACAAGGAGATTGTCCCCTAGAGGGCACTTAGGCTGAGCGGTCACACTCCAAGTTCTCCTATTGCCTCCTGTCTTTCTACTGTTGGAAGAGACCATGCAGACCTTCCAGTCCAGGAGTCCTCAGACTTTTTTAACAGAGGGCAGTTCAGAGTTCCTTAGATTGTTGGGAGACCAGACTATAGTTTGAAAAAAGCATGAGCTAATTCCTCTGCACATTGAACATACCCTATCTGTAGTGCAAAAAGACATTTCTTCGATAGAGCTACAAGCTGGGTAGATGCGGGGAATGCCGTGGATGTAGCGTACCTGGATTTCAGTAAGGCCTTCGACAAGGTCCCCCATGACCTTCTGGCAAGGAAAAATAGTCCAATGTGGGCTAGGCAAAACTACGGTGAGGTGGATCTGTAATTGGTTAAGTGGATGAACACAGAGAGTGCTCACTAATGCTTCCTCTTCATCTTGGAAAGAAGTGACAAGTGGAGTGCCGCAGGGCTCCGTCCTGGGCCCGGTCCTGTTCAACATCTTTATTAATGACTTAGATGAAGGGCTAGAAGGCATGATCATCAAGTTTGCAGATGACACCAAATTGGGAGGGATAGCCAATAGTCCAGAGGACAGGAGCAGAATTCAAAACGATCTTGACAGATTAGAGAGATGGGCCAAAACTAACAAAATGAAGTTCAACAATGACAAATGCAAGATACTCCACTTTGGCAGAAAAAATGAAATGCAAAGATACAGAATGGGTGAAGCCTGGCTCGAGAGCAGTACGTGTGAAAAAGATCTTGGAGTCCTCGTGGACAACAAGTTAAACATGAGCCAACAATGTGATGTGGCGGCAAAAAAGCCAATGGGATTTTGGCCTGCATCAATAGGAGCACAGTGTCTAGATCTAGGGAAGTAATGCTACCCCTCTATTCTGCTTTGGTTAGACCACATCTGGAATATTGTGTCCAATTCTGGGCACCACAATTCAAGAGAGATATTGACAAGCTGGAATGTGTCCAGAGGAGGGCGACTAAAATGATCAAGGGTCTGGAGAACAAGCCCTATGAGGAGCGGCTTAGGGAACTGGGCATGTTTAGCCTGAAGAAGAGAAGGCTGAGAGGAGATATGATAGCCATGTATAAATATGTGAGAGGAAGCCACAGGGAGAAGGGAGCAAGCTTGTTTTCTGCTTCCTTGGAGACTAGGACGCGGAACAATGGCTTCAAACTACAAGAGAGGAGATTCCATCTGAACATGAGGAAGAACTTCCTGACTGTGAGAGCCGTTCAGCAGTGGAACTCTCTGCCCCGGAGTGTGGTGGAGGCTCCTTCTTTGGAAGCTTTTAAGCAGAGGCTGGATGGCCATTTGTCAGGGGTGATTTGAATGCAATATTCCTGCTTCTTGGCAGGGGGTTGGACTGGATGGCCCATGAGGTCTCTTCCAACTCTTTGATTCTATGATTCTATGATTTAAAATAATGCAATATTTAAAATGAAGAACAATTTTAACCACAATAAAGGTACCAGTATTTTATTGGGAAGTGTGGGCCTGCTTTTGGCTAATGGGATAGTGAAGTTAATTAATATTGTTGTAATGTGTTTTCAAGTCGTTTCTGACTAAGGGCGAGCCTGAGTGTAAAGTTTGGAAGGCCACATCTGACCAGTGGGCCTTAGTTTAAGGACCCATAATCCAGTCCAACCACTGCCATGTAAGAAGAGCACAATCGAAGCACCCCTGACAGAAGGCTATCTATCTTCTGTTTAAAAGCCACCAAAGAAGGAGTTTCCACCACACTCCATAATGGAGAGCGTTCCATTGTTGAATAATAATAATAATAATAACTTTATTTGTACCCTGCTACCATCTCCCCAAGGGACTCCGTGTGGCTTACATGAAGCCAAGCCCGCAGTACATCAATAAAACGAAGGCAATAACAAAATAATCAATACAAAACAGTAAAATAAATCTCATAAACAAAAATAAACAATAGCAATAACATACAAGCATTTAAAAACCCATGGCTGGGCCAAATGTAATAATTTAAAATTTAAAAAATAATGCTGGGCATGAACAAGGTAGGGTACAACTAGGATAGGGTTTTCAAAGAAAGATGAGGGCGTGCAGGCAATCCTAAATCAATGTTAAAGTGCATTTGAGGACATATTGCTAAGAGTTTTCCTTATTCTGGGAAGGCACACTGGAACAACCACGTTTTCAGGCTCCTCCTAAAGACTGTCAGCGTTGGGCATGTCTGATGTCCTTGAGAAGTGAATTCCAGAGTCGGGGGGCCACCACCGAAAAGGCCCTCTCCCTCGTCCCCACCAATCGCGCCTGTGAAGGAGGTGGGAGTGCGAGCAGGGCCTCTCCAGATGATCGAAGAGATTGTGTGAGTTCATACACAGAAATGCAGTCACGCAGGTAGGCGGGTCCCAAACCGTTATTTGAACAGGGTCAAGAAGTTATTCCTAATGTTTAAGTGGAATCTCCTTTCCTGTCATTTGAACCCATTGCTCCATTGAGTCCTAGTCTCCAGGGCAGCAGAAAACAAGACTGCTCCCCCTTCCTTATGACAGTCTTGCAAATATTGAAACATGACTCTCAACCTTCTCTTCTTCTTTAAGCTGCTCCTCATAGGGATTCGTGGTCTCCAGATCATTTTAGTCACCCTCCTCTGAACATGATCCAGCTTGTACCTCTTCAATTGTGGTCCCCAAAATTGGACACAATATTCCAGGTGAGGACCAAAGCAGACTAGAGAGGCACCATTACTTCCCTCTGAACCACACAACCCTTCTTTTGATGTGGCCCAAAATCCAATTCGTTTTTAGCTGCTACATCACACTGTAGACTCATGTTCAACTTGTTGCCTACTAAGACTCCTAGATATTTCTCCCATGGACTGTTGTTGTGCCAGACGTCACCCATCCTGTATCAATGCATTTCATTTTTTTCTGCCAAAGTGTAGTATCCTACCTTTCGCCTTGTAGAAATCTGTTCAATCTAAAAGGGACCTTTTACTAACATCACCCAATAAGTATGTCTGTGAAACGGTAGTAAAGGCAAAGATAATGAGTACTTTTAGATGCTACATTACAACCACTGGGAAGATCCAAGATACAAGTGAGAACAAGTCCACATTCTCTTGGCAATGCTGCAGCAAGCCCCTTAATTACATAGCTAAAACGAACGTGACCACATGATTTTCTTTTAAAATTGAACTATAGTTTACAATTCCTCCTCAGGCACTGCCTCTTTGGATACTGGTAAGCGCTAGTTATTTCCAATCATCAGAATGGCTCAGCCAATTTTAATTATAGATAGGAGTTTCTTTCCCACTACAGTTTTTAGAGTAACATAGAAAAAGTTTCTATCAACCAATTACTGGTGTGAATAGTTACTTTACAGGAATTTCACATGTTCACAGTACCTCTTGCATTAAGTTATAATACAATAAATCAAGTAGTCACAACTAGTTCAGCTTATACAAAATACCTATTACAGTTTGAGAATCACTTATCCAAATTGCTTGGGAAGAAGTGTTTTGGATTTCAGATTTTGAAGATTTGTATGTACATCTATCTTCTATATATAAAAAAATGCTCTGTGCATAATGAGTACCTTAAAAACAAAAGAACCAATGAACAAAATCACACCAAATTTGGCAACAAAACGTCTCACAACACAAGGAGTGACCATCACTCAAAAAATTATGATCTTGTCATTTGGGAGTTGTAATTACTGGGATTTATAGTTCACCTACAATCAAAGAGCATTCTGAACTCCATCAACGATGGAATTGAACCAAACTTGGCACACAGAACTCCCTTAACCAATAGAAAATACTGGAAGGGTTTGGTGGGCATTGACCTTGAGTTTGGGAGTTGTAGTTCACCTACATCCAGAGAGCACTGTGGACTCAAATAATGATGGATCTGGACCAAACCTGGCACTCAATATGCCCAAATATGAACACAGATGGAGTTTGGGCGAAATAGACCTTGACATTTGGGAGTTGTAGTCACTGGGATTTACAGTTCACCTACAATCAAAGAGCATTCTGAACCCCACAAATGACAGATTTGGGGCAAACTTCCCACACAGAACACCCATGATCAACAGAAAAAACTTAAGGCCAGGCATGTAGCCAGGGGAGGGGCTTGGGGGGCTTCAGCCCCCCCCCCCGAAATTCTCATGGTGGTCCGCGAGAAGGCCTTACTGGTACATTATTTAAACTGTTATGTTTATTCATATCATGATCTGATCACTATGCTCAATAGATCCCATATGCATGGAGGTATTGGGGTAATGATACAAAAGGTTTGCTAGGGTAGACCCTCTTTCACTCAGACTCAGCCCCCCCGAATCAAACACACACACCCCCCCCGAACCAAACTCACCCCCCCCCCCCCCGAAACAAAATCCTGGCTACGGGCCTGCTTAAGGCCATCCAGTCCAACTACTTTCGCCAGGGCAAGAAAAAGTAATCAAAGTCCTCCTGACAAAGAGCCATCCAGTCATAGATCTAGATAGATAGATATGATTCACACACACACACACACATGTATATGACAGATATAGTATCATAGATTTGAAAGGGACCCTTAAAGAAGGACAATGCTATGTTGCATGTTCCAGGGTGGGCAAACCAGACACTCTCCACATCAACACTAACAAAGAAACAACAAGAAATACTGTTTACCCACAAGCATAAAGACATTACATTTATTAGAAACCAACACTTTCTCATTAATTTATTTTCCAGATCAATAGATTGGGCCACAGCAACGCATGGCAAAAGACAGCTAGTATATGTAATAAGATATCTTAGGGTTGGGATCCAACTTTAAATTCATTAATGATTTATGTACACCTTTCATAAATAGATAATTTTATATAGTATTTTTGATAATGTGCCTAAAGCAAAGTTTGTGTAGAGTGAACCATTAGAAAGCCAAGGTGTCTCTATCTCAGTTATCCATATGGATAATTTTGGATGTTGCAGTGATTCCAATTTAGGCATTTCAGATATGGGACGCTCAACTTACACCATTATTCCAAGTTTTTAAAGTAAATATTACTGTGTTGGGTGTATCACTATACATATTTTATGAATATGTGAAAAGATTTCTAAAAATCTCAAATGAACTTGTTCATAAGATACCATGAAAAGAATGAGTTTTAGGATACTGTAAGTGTCTTTAAAACAGTATACATTCTCTCCCACAGCACCTCCACTGCCACAGACAAGCAAGGTTTATCAAGGTCAACTCGGAATAACATTTTTGGTCCTCACTCAGCCTCCCAACTGCCTGAAGGTACCTAAATAGATAAAGGTGATTGTAGGCAGGGCACCATCTGCATTTTTGCCCTCAGGCACAGTGGGCATCTTTTAAACTTCAATTCCTTAGTGTAGGAATTGCTGAAGTGTTCAATTGTTATACGGTTTTTTGTTTTTCAATACAGATTTGATCAGAATTGTTAAAGAAACAGGCTAGTAATGTTCCAGCATGTTCCAATACTCTGGGTTGTGAATCAAGGTTTAAGTATCTGACTTGGAGAACAAAATGCGGAGGTTTATACTTGTAACTCTTTGAGAACACCTCCCTCTCTTCCCATCAAGCTGGAAAACTCCACAGTCTGCTTAGTGCAGAGATTCCCAAGCTTCTTTGACCTATTGCCCCATTTTCAGGAAAAAATGCTCCTCCTGGAAATCCTCCATCCTTAAGCCAAAGCCACAATGACACATTTGCATTCTTTTATCTATCTATATTTCTACCTAATTCCTTTATTTAACAATTCATTACTGTTCAGCTCTATTTTTGTTAGCAGCATGACGGGCTGATTCCAGCAGCACATGTGACAAGATCCAAAAGACACACTCCATTTGGGAAAATAGAGCGTCTTAGGCTGTATCTACATTGCCCTATATCCCAGGATCTGAACCCATATCTGCTTTGGACTGGAGTCTACACTGTTATATAACATTATTATTTCCATCAGTGCCTTGAGGCCGTTACTGGATGGCTGCGTGTCAGCAGGTTGAGGGTGAATCCAGCAAAGACGGAGATCCTATGGCCGGGTCATATCCAGCGGCCTACCCTGGATGGCGAGGCGCTACGCCCGTCATCATTAGTAAAGAGTCTGGGAGTCCTTTTGGACCCTCTGGTGACGATGGAGGCCCAGGTCGCCGTTAGCAGAACTGCCTTTTTTCATCTGCGGCAGGCTAGACGGCTGGCCCCCTACCTGTCCAAGGACGACCTAGCTATGGTGATCCAGGCTATGGTCATCTCAAGACTGGACTACTGTAACGCCCTCTACATTGGCCTTCCTCTGTCGGTGATCTGGAAGCTCAAGTTGGTACAAAATGCAGCTGCTCGGCTTCTTGCGGGAATTCCGATGAGATGCCACATAACACCAATCTTACTGCAGCTGCATTGGTTACCAATTGAGCACCGGATCACTTTCAAAGTGATGGTACTCACCTTTAAGGCCTTGCATGGTCTGGGGCCGATGTACCTGAGGGACCGCCTCACCCCCTACCAACCCCAGACATCCCTCCGTTCTGAGGACCAAGATCTATTGGAAATTCCCAGTGTCAAGACCTTGCGTCTAACAGCAACCAGACGCAGAGCCTTTACAGCAGTGGCACCATCACTCTGGAATTCTCTGCCACCTGAAATCCATGTCTTGTGGGACTTATCAGCTTTCTGCAGGGCATGCAAGACATATCTGTTTCGACAGGCCTTTGATTTTTGATATTGCTGTTTTTAAATTGTTTTAAATTGTAAGCCGCTCTGAGCCCCAGGGAAGTGGCAGCATATAAGTTCAAATAATAAATAAATAAATAAATAAATAAATAAATAAAATATAAGTCTACACTGCCAGATAATCTGGGATCAAATCTCGAGATATAGGGCAGTGTAGATACAGCCTCAGAATTGGAATATAGCCAGTTCCTAAGTTACGAATAAAATAAGTTCAGTAGGTTTGTTCCCCAATTGTATTTGTATTGAAGTACAGAAGGACAGGTACATTTTTTAAAGTATAACTCCATCCAAAAATGTATAATTTTTAGCTCTGGATAGCATAGGGAAGGGTGAACATGGCTGTGGTGTTTGTTTTGCTGTCTGTGGATTTCACCTCACTTTCTAAGGAGCCCCCGGTGGCGCAGTGGGTTAAACCCCTGTGCCGGCAGGACTGAAGACCGACAGGTTGCAGGTTCGAATCCGGAGAAAGCACAAATGAGCTCCCTCTGTCAGCTCCAGCTCCTCATGCGGGGACATGAGAGAAGCCTCCCACAGGATGGTAAAAACATCAAAACATCCAGGCGTCCCCTGGGCAACGTCTTTGCAGACGGCCAGTTCGCTCACACTTGAAGCGACTTGCAGTTTCTTAAGTCGCTCCGGACACAACAACAACAACAAACAAAAAACATCACTTTCTGTCCTTGTGATTATTGGATTCTGGAAAAAAATGACTTGTTGTGGAAATAAAGATTGGGGACAAACTTTCAGTGGAGACCCCATTCCCTCATACTAATAACTCTTCCGGGAGTGAATTCCCCTTCCCAGGAGTAAATTTCTCTCACTTCCTGTTGTCTTACCCCGTTCTTAACTATGAGTAGTTTGTAAGTCGGATGTTTGTAACTCGGGGACAGCCTGTACAGAATAAATATAAAACAAATCTATAAACATGAGCCCTTGTTTTTAGCCAGATAATGTTGTTGTTCATTCGTTCAGTCGTCTCCGACTCTTCGTGACCTCATGGACCAGCCTACGCCAGAGCTCCCTGTCGGCCGTTACCACCCCCAGCTCCCTCAAGGATAATAACTACAGGCTTTTCAAAGAATTATGAAAATTACTCATTGTTCTTTGAAAAGCCTGTAATTATTACCCGGTTAAAAACAAGGGCTCGTGTTTATAGATTCAGTATGTGTGACACCAAATAACTTTGTTTTCTTTTGCTTGATGTTTTATGTACGTTTGTGGTTATTTAGAACTAGCTGTCCCCTGCCACGTGTTGCTGTGGTCCAGTCTGTGTATACGTGTTTTGTGTGTGTATATATGTGTATATGTGTGTGTATATATTTGAGTGTTTATACGTGTACATGCATATTGTGTATATGTGTGTGCTTGTCTATATGCATATATGTATGTATATGTATGTGTATATGTGTATATTTGTGTGTGTTTGTGCATATGTATATGTGTGTGTATGAATGTGTGCATGTGTATATGTATATGAATGTATTTGTATATGTATATATGGTGTATTTTGGGGGTTTTGAAGTCTGTTCCACTGGGGTTTTGTGTGTGTGTGTTGGACACTCGTTGAACTGTTAGATGTGTTGTGTCCAAATTTGGTGTACCGGCCATGCGTTGCTGTGGCCAACCTTTTTCTCTTCTTCTTTCTTCCATCTCTACCTGTTGCTTTCCCCTCTTTCTTTGCTCTTTGGTTACATCCTTCCTTCTCTCATTCCTTCCTTCCTTCCTTGTCTTTCGTTCCTTCTCTCCTTCCTTCCCTCCCTTTTTCCTTTCACTTTTTTATTTCCTTCTCTCCTTCCTTGCTTCTCTTTCTTTCTTTCTTTCTTTCTTTCTTTCTTTCTTTCCCTCCCTCCTTCTCTCCTTCCTTCCCCCCTTCATTCCTTCCCTTTTTCCTTCCTTCTCTCATTACTTCTTGACTGTCCCTTCCATTTAATTTGTATTATATAGTAATATTACACACACACACACATATATAATGGTAACATATTATATAGTAATCTATATAACTATATATATATATATATATATATATATATATATATATTGTATTTATATCAACATACATAGAAAGAAGGAAAGGAAGAAGGAAGGAAGGAGGGAGGGACAGGAAGGAAGGGAAAGGAAGAAAGGAAAGGAAGGAGGGAAAGTAGTGAAGGAAAATAAAGAAGGAGGGACAGGAAGGAAGGAAGGAGAAGGAAGGAAGGAGGGAGGAGGGAGGGAAAGGAAGGAGGGGGATGAAGAAAGGAGGGAGGGAAATGAAGGGGAAGGAAATGAAGAAAGGGAAAGAAGGAGGAAAGAAGAAGGAAAGGAAGGAAGGGAGGGAGGAAGGAAAGGAAGAAGGAAGGAGGGACAGGAAGGAAGGGAAGGAGGGAAAGAAGGAAAGGAAGGAGAAAGAAGGAGGGAGGGACATGAAGAGGGGGAAGGAAGGAAGAGGAAGGGGAAGGAAGAAAAGGAAAGAAAGGGAAGGAGAGAGGAAAGAAGGGATGGGAGTCCTTTCGGGTGGAGTGTGGCAGAGGCAGCTACCTCCTGGTCTGGATGTTAATAGGAGAGACAGAGAGAGAGTTAAATGTGTGCTTGTGTTGCCGGAGACAGCCGAGCAGGTCAAACAGACAGAAAGTTAAAAAGAAAGAAGGATCCACAGAAAGTCCTTTCCCCATCCTCCCCTTCCTCGCCTCCTCCTCCTCCCCTTCTTCCTTGCCTGTAGCAGGGAAAGAGAAGGGGCTCCATGCAGCAGGCCTCCCCCTCTACTCCCATGGTGCCTACTCTCCCTTGTGTGTGTGTGTGTGTGTGGCCGTGCACGTGCGCCTGGCTCCTCATGCTTTGACGGCCAGCTGTTTCTCCGTGAGGAGGAGGGTGCGTGGCCATGGGTCTCTTTGGCGACATGCAGTTTAGAAGTCTTTTCTGCTTTTTGTTTTCGTTTTTTTTTTAAGTGAAGAACATCCATTGGGTTGTTAGGTGTATCGTG
The DNA here is from genome assembly GCF_037176765.1 of Anolis sagrei. Lineage (NCBI taxonomy): Eukaryota > Metazoa > Chordata > Lepidosauria > Squamata > Anolidae > Anolis > Anolis sagrei. Next base: position 166,236,492 of record NC_090022.1, on the reverse strand, counting down.
TCCAAATTTGATGCCAATTCGTCCAGCGGTTTTTGAGTTCTGTGTATACCACAAACGAACATTACATTTTTATTTATATAGATTTTTTTTAAAAAAACTTTACTTATAGTAGCAGTTGGCATCCATTCGGATTGACTTCATTTGGATTCACCTTTCACTTTGCACACATGAAAATGAAACCATGATTCAAGATGGCAGAGAACTAAAGTGCAGAAATCAGCTATTTTGCTTGAGAGGAAAGTTTTATACCACTGCAGCCAATGTAATAATGAAAGAATAGCTTTTAAAGGAGTTGGCAACTCCTATGACTTTTTTTCGGTTGCTGTTGTGTGAATATATGGCCTGAAGGGAGATTTTGCTGTAGAATTTCTTCTATGCAAGTTTATTATATAAAGAGTATCTCAGCAAGAACATATAAGAATATAAGAAGAGTACTTCAGCAGGAGCCAAATTCTGCCCTTACAAAAACCTTTACAAGAACCACTGCCTGGCATGAAGCTTGGGCTAGTAGGTTTCCTATAGATTCTGGTTCTCATCCAAAATTAAATGGAAATTCCCAGATCAGGGTGTTCTCCTTTTCCTAGTGTGCAGCCACGAAAGCTTTCCAAAGATTTTTGAGCAAGCAAAGGGGTTTTTTTAACCTCCCAAGTTATGAGGCTCCATAAATATGAAATGATAGTGAAACAGGAAACTGTATAAAGTTAGTGCAAATAGGTATCCTAAGAAGAGAAATGCAGAGCAGTATAGGTATGTGTGATAGTGCCAAATTTAAGTTTTGAGTGTAAGTGCACGCAAAAGGCTACTCTTAATACTTGAATGCATTCTAATGAAACAAATATGGATTCCTCGTATGTGAGGGGAAAAGAGAGAAAGGGCCCTGCGAGAAGAGGAATTCAAACCAATCAACTCATTCTGCCTGGGGTCAAACACTATTTGGGATCAAGGCATGCTTGGAATTTTTAGAGGCTAAAGCAGTGTCACAAAATCCCATGGAGGTGAAGCTAGTCAGAAAACATATGCTGCATAAAAAACCAAATCAATAATGATAAAAGCCAATATCTTGTCTAAGATTATACGAGGGGTATTTTTTTTAAGTAAGGTCCATTTTGTTGTAGACACTAGCAGTTCGTGCGCATACCACAACGAGCGCGTGCGTCGTGTACCGGCATGCCTCGGGAACAACTGTGCTCAGTTTCTGCTCTGTAGCTAACCTGTACGGTTCTGTTCTGTGCTTTAAAAATGTTTAAGACTATCAACTCACCCGCCGCCTGTGAGGTTTGCTCAGTGATATGGTTTTTGTCAGCAAGGAACCTGCCTGCTGCAGAAATCCATCGACAGATTTGTGAAGTGTACGGTGATACTGTTATGAGTGAAAGCACAGTGCGTAAGTGGGTACGACAATTCAAAAATGGCCGTGACAACATCCGGTCACCCTTCTTTGATTACAGACGATTTGGTGGCTTTTGATGGCAGCAAGTTTTTATGAAGAGGGTAATTTAAAATTGGTTCAGAGGTATGATAAGTGTTTGAACAAACTTGGCAACTATGTCCAAAAATAGAGTGAAGTATGTACTTTCTGAAAATAAATTTACTTTTTTGAAATAAACTTTCGTTGTGTACTTATGTTCCAACGGACCTTACTTAAAAAAATACCCCTTGTATACCAAAATCACAACCCCCATAGCTTTGAACCCAGTATTGGTAGTCTCATTCAGGATTATCTCACCCATTCTCTTTTCACATTTCGAATACACTGAACTTAATTGTAGCTCCAGGCACTCATTTTTCTGCTTCATCATCGCCTCCAAGCTTCCTTCTCTTTCTCATACATTTTCCCAGCTTTCTCCTCCAGCAACTGGGCCAACAATTTGCTGGCCTCCCTTCCATTCATGATTGTGTTCCCCAGCCCCATTCCCTGTGGAGCTAGTGGCATTCGGGGGGAAATAAATAGTTGAGATGAGTGGATGTTCGTGCTTCACTCTGGCTGCCAAATTTTCAGTTTTAATTTTTAAAAACCACAGGGCACTTTGATGCAAATGCCTGCAGGCACAGTGGCGCCTACAGGCACTACGTGTGATACTCCCATATGCCTTGGGATTTGGGGTATAGCATGTGGTTTGGCTCGTTTCCTCAATCAATCTATTTTCTATGTGTTTTAAGAATTCTTTCATAGATACTATTGATATCAATAGACTGCATTCCAACGTTACAGTAAAGTAACTTTGTCTAGTCTTCTCCTAAGCATATATCCCTGGAGCAATATCAAAACAATTGCAAAAGTCTACTGGACATACTTGCTATATTTTGGGCATTGGATAAACTCTGAGGATAATAATACATGAGGCTATTACAGAGCTATAGTGAAGTTAACTTTTGTTATTATTGGTACCACTGCCCTGCCATTCCGTTTTGAGATAGCTCTTGAGATTCAGCTAATTTCCTCCTCTCACTCTCTCTTTCACGCACATACACATTTGTATTAAATACAGGATTTCTTCAAAATACAGATGCGTTTCTGCAAATACGGAAATATTTCTGCAAAATACAGAAAATGACAGGATCGAAATAGCTGAGTTTTGTAAATTACCCTGCATCAACTTTAACTTTTACACCAGGGGTATAAAAGTCATTGTCAATAAGGGCCACATTAGCCTTATAGTTGCTTTCAAAGGACCATTACATCCAAGATTGGAGAATTCATCTACACAGAGGGCCAACTACAATTTTTTTACATAGTGTTCAATACTCTTTAGTTTTTACCCAGTTTAGGTCCCCAGATGTTACTGAACAATAACTCCCATCAGTTTTGATTGTCTGTGGACTGGGGATGATGGGAATTGCAACCCAACAGAATTTGTGACTCTGAGGTTGGGGAAAGGCTAAAGGACATTTTAAAGTCAGATGCCATATCCACAAACCATATACCTAAATTCAAGCCGCACTATCCTGACTAAATAGAACAAACTGCAGCCTTCCAGATGTTCCTATATCACAATTTCCATCAACTCTAGTCATGATGTCTAGACATGCCGCATTATCACGGGGTGTCTGCGCCTTGCACCACTGGAGAAATTACACTGCACCACCTGATATCCGCCGGGAAGTAGCAGCCAATAGTGAAAGGACCAAGGCAGAGACATCTCCAGGTCCTCCCTTGTTTGGGTTTCAGCCAGCACGTCAAGGCCTTAAAACAAGAAATAGTTTTCTAAGATCTATAGAGACACTCGCTGGAAGACCTCAGCAAGCGAGAGTCCAAAAGTGGCAGGCTCAAACCCAGAGCCTCAATCAATGGCTGATACCCAATGAGAGACTCCCCCCTGGGCACACAGAAGACTGGGCAACGTGGAAGGCGCTGAACAGACTGCGCTATGGCACCACGAGATGCAGAGACAACCTTCAGAAATGGGGCTACAAAGTGAAATCCACGACATGTGAGTGTGGAGAAGAGCAAACCACAGACCACCTGCTGTAATGCAACCTGAGCCCTGCTACATGCACAATGGAGGACTTTCTTGTGGCAACACCAGAAGCACTCCAAGTAGCCAGCTACTGGTCAAAGGATATTTAATCAACTATCAAGCTTGCAAACTCTGTGTCTTTTGTATGTTTGTTTGTTTGTTCTGTCAAAAATGTAATACAGCTGTTTGGTTGCCTGACACGATAAATAAATAAATGATGTCTAATGAAGAGGAGGAATCCAGGAGTTGTAGTCCAGCATCTGGAAGAGGGCCACATAAAATGGCATGGGCTTTGAGTGTGACCCATATGCTACACCAACTATAGTGTCGTTTCCAAGCAGCCTTGGGTCTCTTCTTCCACAGGTTGAGGACAACCTAGAAAAAGTCCCCAGGAATATAATACGAGACAGGAATCTCCCTAGAACAGGACTAATCTGGTTGTGGGAAAAGTTGAATTATTGAGGTGCCCGAGGAAAGGACTGAGAGGAGGACTGACCTTTAACGAGATACAAGCATTTAAAATCTAAATTTGTAATTTCAACAATCAGCCTTTCACAAAACCTATCTTAACCTCCAGGCATAGCCTGAAAGCACACAGCTCTGCAATCTTGATGGAGCACTTTTGACATTTTGTCCCCACCCTGAACCCCAGGGCAGGCAATTTACATTATGTGGTCGCTGTAGACTCATATAATGCTATTTAATGCTATCAGTTTGCATTGTATGAGTTTATGCTTACCATAAAATGCAGTTCCAAACTGCATGAATTGGCAGTGTAGATGGGGCCTACCATATGTTGCCTGCCCTGAGGTCCAGGGTGGGGATAAAATGTCAAGAGGTGAATACATCATGTAAATGTTTGATCAGAGTAAAACCAGCAAAGCCTTATCAGGCATGCCCTGCTACAAATTCTATAGATCCATTAATTACATTTCAATATATTCAAAAGAATAGGCTTCATCCAAGCCAGCCTTTTGGCAGCCCCAAAAAACTTGGACACAGAAGATGCCTGTCCCCAAAGTGCACTGCCGCAGTTGGACTGCATTTGCTGGCTTCTTCTGAGGCCCTGTCGACATTGATCCTCTAATGCAGTTACAAACTGGTACTGCAGGAAAGTAGTTTATGGGGCCATAAACTACTGGCCGGGTCTACACTGCCATATAATCCAGATTATCAAATCAGATAACCCAGTTTACAACCTCTGAGGATGCCTGCCATAGATGTGGACAAACATCAGGAGAGAATGCTTCTGGAACATGGCCAGACAGCCCAAAAAAACTCACAACAACCCAGTTATTCCGGCCATGAAGTTCTGTAGATTTGTTCCTAAGTTTAATTTATATATAAGTCGGAAGATGGACTGTGTGTGAGTTACGCTGAAAAAAGTCCCTGTTCTGATTTACATATAAATTCAACTTACATATCATAGAATCATAGAATCCTAGAGTTGGAAGAGATCTCATGGGCCATCCAGTCCAAACCCCTGCCAAGAAGCACGAATATTGCATTCAAAGAACCCCTGACAGATGGCCATTTAGCCTCTGTTTAAAAGCTTCCAAAGAAGGAGCCTCCACCACACACCGGGGCAGAGAGTTCCACTGCTGAACACCTCTCACAGTCAGGAAGTTCTTCATAGAATCAAAGAGTTGGAAAGGATCTCATGGGCCATCCAGTCCAACCACCTTGCCAAGAAGCAGGAATATTGCATTCAAATCAGCCCTGACAGATGGCCATCCAGCCTCTGTTTAAAAGCTTCCAAAGAAGGCGTCTCCACCACACTCTGGGGCAGAGAGTTCCACTGCTGAACACCTCTCACAGTCAGGAAGTTCATCATAGAATCAAAGAGTTGGAAGAGACCTCATGGGCCATCCAGTCCAACCCCCTGCCAAGAAGCAGGAATATTGCATTCAAATCACCCCTGACAGATGGCCATCCAGCCTCTGTTTAAAAGCTTCCAAAGAAGGAGCCTTCATCACACTCCGGGGCAGAGAGTTCCACTGCTGAACGGATCTCACAGTCAGGAAGTTCTTCCTCATGTTCAGATGGAATCTCCTTTCTTGTAGTTTGAAGCCATTGTTCCGCGTCCTAGTCTCCAAGGAAGCAGAAAACAAGCTTGCTCCCTCCTCCCTGTGGCTTCCTCTCACATATTTATACATGGCTATCATATCTCCTCTCAGCCTTCTCTTCTTCAGGCTAAACATGCCCAGCTCCTTAAGCCGCTCCTCATAGGGCTTGTTCTCCAGACCCTTTATCATTTTAGTCGCCCTCCTCTGGACACATTCCAGCTTGTCAATATCTCTCTTCAATTGTGGTGCCCAGAATTGGACACAATATTCCAGGTGTGGTCTAACCAAAGCGGAATAGAGGGGTAGCATTACTTCCCTGGAACTAGACACTATGCTCCTATTGATGCAGGTCAAAATCCCATTGGCTTTTTTTGCCGCCATATCACATTGTTGGCTCATGTTTAACTTGTTGTCCATGAGGACTCCAAGATCTTTTTCAAACGTACTGCTCTCAAGCCAGGCATCCCCCATTCTGTATCTTTGCATTTCTTTTTTTCTGCCTAAGTGGAGTATCTTGCATTTGTCCCCATTGAAATTCATTTTGTTAGTTTTGACCCATCTCTCTAATCTGTCAAGATCGTTTTAAATTCTGCTCCTGTCCTCTGGAGTATTGGCTATCCCTCCCAATTTGGTGTCGTCTGCAAACTTGATGATCCTGCCTTCTAGCCCTTCATCTAAGTCATTAATAAAGATGTTGAACAGGACTGGGCCCAGGACGGGACCCTGCAGATGGCACTCTACTCGTCACTTTCCAGGATGAAGAGGAAGCATTGGTGAGCATCCTCTGGGTTCGTCCATTTAGCCAGTTACAGATCCACCTCACCGTAGTTTTGCCTAGCCCACATTGGACTAGTTTCCTTGCCAGAAGGTCATGGGGGACCTTGTCGAAGGCCTTACTGAAATCCAGGTACGCTACATCCACGGCATTCCTCACATCTACCCAGCTTGTAACTCTATCGAAAAAAGAGATCAGATTAGTCTGGCATGACTTGTTTTTGATAAATCCATGTTGACTATTAGCGATGACTGCATTTGTTTCTAAGTGTTTGCAGACCGCTTCCTTAACAATCTTTTCCAGAATCTTGCCCGGTATCGACGTGAGGCTGACCGGACGGTAGTTGTTTGGGTCATCCTTTTTTCCCTTCTTGAATATTGGGACCACATTGGCCCTCCTCCAATCTGCTGGAACTTCTCCCGTTCTCCATGAACTCTCAAAGATGACTGCCAATGGTTCCGAAATTACCACCACCACATACACACATACACATTTTTCACTTTTATTATGTGTATTGATAGATAGATCAGGCCTGGGCAAATCTGGGCCCTCCAGGTGTTTTGGACTTCAACTCCCACCATTCCTAACAGCCTCAGGCCCTTTCCCTTTTCTGCTTAAGCAGTTGAGGGGGGAAAGGAAGGGGGCTGAGGCTGTTAGGAATGGTGGGAGTTGAAGTCCAAAACACCTGGAGGGCCCAAGTTTGCCCAGGCCTGGCTAATGTAAGCCAGACTGGAGACAGATCATATAGAAGGAATCTAAGAGTTCTTTAATGTTGAAACCCTTACCCTAACCCTGAACCATACCGTAAGCTTAAGCGTAACCCCTTACCCAAACTCTAACCCTTATGCTAACCCGAACCCAAACCCTAACCCGAACCCAAACCTTAAACCAGGGGTCCACAAACTTTTTAAATAGAGGGCCAGGTCATAGTCCTTATAATCCAGCCCTCCAACAGTTTGAGGGACTGTGAACTGGCCCTCTGTTTAAAAGGTTTGTGGACCCCTGACTGAAAGGTTAGGAGGCAGGATCATCAAGTTTGCAGATGACACCAAATTGGGAGGGAGAGCCAATACTCCAGAAGAAAGGAGTGGAATGCAAAACGATCTTGACAGATTAGAGAGATGGGCCAAAACTAACAAAATGAAGTTCAACAGTGACAAATGCAAGATACTCCACTTAGGCAGGAAAAAAAACAAAATGCAAAGATACAAAATGGGGGACAATGCCTGGCTCGAGAGCAGTACGTGTGAAAAAGATCTTGGAGTCCTCGTGGACAACAAGTTAAACATGAGCCAACAATGGGATGTGGTGGCAAAAAAAGCCAATGGGATTTTGGCCTGCATCAATAGGAGCATAGTGTCTTCATCTAGGGAAGTAATGCTACCCCTCTATTCTGCTTTGGTTAAACCACACCTGGAATATTGTGTCCAATTCTGGGCACCACAATTCAAGAGAGATATTGACAAGCTGGAATGTGTCCAGAGGAGGGCGATTCAAATGATCAAGGGTCTGGAGAACAAGCCCTATGAGGAGCGGCTTAAGGAGCTGGGCATGTTTAGCCTGAAGAAGAGAAGGCTGAGAGGAGATATGATAGCCATGTATAAATATGTGAGAGGAAGCCACAGGGAGGAAGGAGCAAGCTTGTTTTCTGCTTTCTTGGAGACTAGGACGCGAAACAATGGCTTCAAACTACAAGAGAGGAGATTCCATCTGAACATGAGGAAGAACTTCCTGACTGTGAGAGCCGTTCAGCAGTGGAACTCTCTGCCCCAGTGTGGTGGAGGCCCCTTCTTTGGAAGCTTTTAAACAGAGGCTGGATGGCCATCTGTCAGGGCTGATTTGAATGCAATATCCCTGCTCCTTGGCAGGGGCGTTGGACTGGATGACCCATGAGATCTCCTCCAACTCTTTGATTCTATGATTCTATGAAGAACTTCCTGACTGTGAGAGGTATTCAGCAGTGGAACTCTCTGCCCCAGAGTGTGGTGGAGGCTCCTTCTGTGGAAGCTCTTAAACAGAGGCTAAATGGCCATCTAATACAATACAATAGAAAACATAACACAACAATAAACAAAGCAAATCAAAACAATTAAGCAAAATAACCATAATGACAATACATCAAGACACTATTAAAACTGGTTCGGCCAGCGCAATGGGGTACAGGGTTAAAAGTGCCGAGATGGCAGGAGGAACGTAAGATTAAAAGTGCGGTGTGCAGCAACAATAGTTGTGCTAAAGTGCATCTAGGACTTGGGATGGGGATTCCTAATCTGCGAAGGCACATCGGAACAGCCAAGTTTTTAGGTTCCTTCTGAAAACTGCTAGAGTAGGGGCCTCGGCCCGTGTAAGCCGCATCGAGTCCTTCGGGAGATGCTAGCGGGGTACAAATAAAGTTAATAATAATAATAATAATAATCTGTCAGGGGTACTTTGATTGCAATATTCGTGCTTCTTGGCAGGGGGTTGGACTTCCAACTCTTTGATTCTATGATTCTATGAAGAACTTCCTGAGTGTGCTTTGAATGCTTCTTGGCAGGGGGTTGGACTGCATGGCCCATGAGGTCTCTTCCAACTCTTTGATAAGATTCCACAGAGAGAGAGTAAGACGTCAGAAAGTAAAGCTGGGCGAGCCCCGCCCAAGAGGGAGTGGGCGTGGCCAAGGGGGGAAGGCGGGGCCTTGGCGGCGGGCTTTATGCGGCGCGAGGGGCGGCCGGGCGGGCAGTCGCTCGGGGAAGCCGACGGCAGGAAAGGGTCCCGCCCTCCGTCCATCCCTTGCGCTCCAAAAGCAGAAGCAGCGCCGCCGCCGCCGCCGCCCGGCAGCCCTCTCTTCCTCCCTCCTCCGCGCGCACACGTGGCACTCGCTCCTCCGGCGGACTTTTGCCAGAAGGACTCCCGACCGCTTCAGCACCATGGGCAAAGGGGTAAGCGGCGCGCGAGGAAGAAGGCGGGAAGGCGGGCTTACCTGCTCGAGCTTCTTGGTGGCGACGGGGCGGCCATGGGCCTCCGCGCGCAGGGAGAGAGGGAGGGAGGGAAGGAAGGGGAAGGAAGGAGGCAGCCCGCAAGGCGGGTGGAGTGGCCCCGCGCAGTCAAGGGAGGGGCCGGCCCTCGCCAGGAAGGCGCTAGCGTGAGTCGGAGCTTTCAGGCCCTCACCCTCTTTCCAGGCAGCAGAAGCAGGATAATAAAGCTGGCCTGGAGGCGAGGGAGGGAAGCCTGGCGTCAAAATGGTGGAACAGGGCGTCGGGAAAGGTTTCTTCTCATTGTTCCACTCTTGAGGCGAGGCGCCATGAACAATGAGAAGGAAGGCGGTTTCCTCTCCAGGGGAGGAAGGACACTTCCAACTCTATTCCTCCTCCACTCCAAGACTGTTGCCTCAAACTTGCTATTATCGGGGTGGTTTCCAGAGATTTGGCCCCGGGAGCAAAGCGGGTTAAACTTTTTCCACTCGCGGTCCCCCTTTCCACCTGAAAAAAGTTTGCCATGATCTCGGGTATATAGGTGTTCAGACAGGTGTGGAAATCAAATACTGTTAACAAACCAGCATTTGCAAGGCTTGCTCAAGAGGCAGGTTTTCCTTTTGGTGAAAGGAATCAGAATCACAGAGTTGGAAGAGATCTCATGGGTCATCCAGTCCAACCCCCTGCCAAGAAGCAGGAAAATTGCATTCAAAGCACCCTGACAGATGGCCATCCAGCCTCTGTTTAAAAGCTTCCAAAGAAGGAGCCTCCACCACACTCCGGGGCAGAGAGTTCCACTGCTGAACAGCTCTCACAGGAAGTTCTTCATGGAATCATAGAGTTGGAAGAGACCTTTTGGGCCATCCAGTCCAACCCCCTGCCAAAAGGCAGGAATATTGCATTCAAATCACCCCCGACAGATGGCCATCCAGCCTCTGTTTTAAAGCTTCCAAAGAAGGAGCCTCCACCACACTCCTTTTCCTTTTAATACATGTAAAATGTAGTGCCAGAGACTTTACTCCTACTGGAATACCACTGAAAGGAACAGAGAAGAATAAATTACCCAAGGAAGGTGTTCCCACTACAAACACCGAAACAAGGAATACTACCCGGGATATCTTGTAGTAACCTTTCATAGAATCATAGAATCAAAGAGTTGGAAGACACCTCATGGGCCATCCAGTCCAACCCCCTGCCAAGAAGCAGGAATATTGCATTCAAATCACCCCTGACAGATGGCCATCCAGCCTCTGTTTAAAAGCTTCCAAAGAAGGAGCCTCCACCACACTCCGGGGCAGAGAGTGCCACTGCTGAACGGTTCTCACAGTCAGGAAGTTCTTCCTCATGTTCAGATGAAATCTCCTCTCTTGCAGTTTGAAGCCATTGTTCCATGTCCTAATCTCCAAGGAAGCAGAAAACAAGCTTGCTCCCTCCTCCCTGTGGCTTCCTCTCACGTATTTATACATGGCTATCATATCTCCTCTCAGCCTTCTCTTCTTCAGGCTAAATATGCCCAGCTCCTTAAGCCGCTCCTCATAGGGCTTGTTCTCCAGACCCTTGATCATTTTTGTCGCCCTCCTCTGGACACATTCCAGCTTATCAATATCTGTCTTGAATTGCGGTGTCCAGAATTGGACACAGTATCCCAGGTGTGGTCTAACCAAGGTGGAATAGTTAGACCACACCAGGAAGCTGAAACTTTGTCTCCAGAGTCCACTGAAAACCCTGGAGGTTCTTGCTGGCAGATTTGTATAAATGGGTGATGCTCAGAAACCTTTTTCAAGTAGCCATATTTTTTCGTGACCCCAACACTGTGAGGAGGAGCCCCCATTTGGGTCTAAACCAGTGGTTTTCAACCTCTGGGTCCCAGATCTTTTGGCCTTTAACTCCCAGAAATGCTAACAGCTGGTTAACTGGCTGGGATTTCTGGGAGTTGTAGGCCAAAAACATCTGGGGACCCACAGGTTGAGGACCACTGGTCTAAACTCTAGAGCAGGCATGGGCAAACTTGGGCCTTCCAGGTGTTTTGAAGTCCAAAATACCAGGAGGGCCCAAGGTTGCCCATGCCTGCTCAAGAGTAAGACCCAGAAATGCAGGGAAGAGGATCTAAAGGAGTGATCCCCAAACTCCAGTCCTCCTGGTGTTTTGAACCTCAACTCCCAGAAGCCTCTGCTGCTTTGGCCGGTGGTGAGGTATTCTGGGAGCTGAAGTCTAAAACACCTGGAGAACAGGAATTTGGGGATCTTAATTATGCTTTCCCATTCAGCGTCCTCTGAATGTGTAGGAAGCTCCTCCTTTGGAGGTTTTTAAACAGAGGCTGGATGGCCATCTGTTGGGGTACTTTAATAGTGCTGTTTCTGCAAGGCAGAAGGGGATTGGACTAGACGACCCCTGTGCTCTCTTCCAGCTCTAGGACTTCTTTCTATCCTACAGGGTTCTTGAGGTTCCTACATTTTAGTCAGAGAGACCTGTGAGACAGGCTCTTTGAAATGGGGACGGTCTTCAAGCAGAGTTTTCAGTTATGATTTCTCTATGTTGCACTGTTACAGATTGATATAGGAGTGGGTGGGCCCTCTTGTACTTAATATATCCCTCAGACACTAAATTTGAGTGCAATCCTTTCTTCTTTCAGTGGGAGCCCCAGGGACTATGTTCTGGCTAGTGGTTGTGAATTGTAAGAGCTTATTATGCAGGGCGGGTGAAAACAACAGCAGGAATTGCTTAATGGAGGAAATTTCTAAACTTACAAGATCTTGCAGTTCAGTGGAGTGTTGTGTCCACACTGAGTTTGATCCCTTTTTGGACTTAACTTTAGGCAACCTTCACGTATGGGGATTACTTGTAAAGTATGCCCCTTTCTGTGTGTTTTGCTTTTCTTTTTCCCTATGTTGTAGACCACAAGCACATCACTAAGCTTTAAGCTAAGTTGCTTTTCATATCCGATGCTGTTCGTCACAAGAGAGAGATCTCAAGCTTTGTGCTTCAGCAGAAGAGCAGCCTTCAGCTCCTTGAGCCTAGTCCTAAATATTTTTCCGTACCTTGGATGTAAGCCTTACTGAGTTCAGCAGATGTAATGCTCAAAAATACCCTTTGGATTTTTATTTTGTAGTGGCCAAGGAGGCATGAATAGCTATGAATGTGAAGGAGGCAAGTGAGTCCTACTTGGCAGGCCCACTTTCCAGTTCTTGTAGCCACAATCTGAGGTGAAATTCCTAAGGCTGGAGCAGTCTTCTTCCAGCTAACTGGAATGTAGGATTGACTTAAGTCAGGGGTCCTCAAACTTTTTAAACAGAGGGCCAAGTCACAGTTCCTCAAGACTGCTGGAGGGCCGGATTATAATTTGAAAAAAGCATGAATGGATTCCTATGCACATTGCACATATCTTATTTGTAGTGCAAAAAACACTTGAAAACAATACAATAATTAAAATGAAGAATAATTTTAACAAATATAAACTTATTAGTATTTCAATGGGAAGTGTGAGTCTGCTTTTGATGAGATAGGATTGATGAGATAGAATTGTTGTTGTCATGTCCTTTCATGTAGTTTCAGACTTAGGTTGACCCTGAGCGAGGGCCGGGTAAATGACTTTGGAGGGCCGCATTCGGCCGCCGGGCCATTTCTATGCCCAGGCTTCTTTCCTGGAATCTTTCCAGGGACTTGCAATTTGCGGGCCACCCCGGCATGACGAGTTGTCCATAAATCTCTTAACAGAGTTTAGAAATCTGGGTGCACATGCCAATTTCCCAAAGAAAAAAAACAAGTTAAATATGAGGTGCTGTTAGTAAGTGACAGTTTAGACTGCTATTTAACAAGTAACAGTTCCCTTTTTGTTAGTTCATTGCCATTTGCAGCCCTGGAGCTGAAGCCTTAATTGCAACAAAACGTAAAAGCTTGAATTGAACGTGGGCTGCTAGTGCCCTTGGCTAGGTTTAAACAAATAGAGCTGAAATTCTCCCGTCTGGGAATTCTCCTTGTTAGCACTGGCTTTGTTAAGCAAACCACCGAGGGATCTCAGATTCAGAGGACTCGGTTTGAGTTTCAAGTGAAAAAAACAACAACTCAGTGCCACACAGAATACAGTGACTCAAATGGCGAACATATTTCAACATGAGAAAAATGGAAAATTACTTGAACCTGTTTTGCTGCCCTTTGGTTCTTACGTAATCAGAGATTCAAGTGTAGCCTTAAGACATAAACCTGCTTGCACTGGATTATCACTATGAATGCCAGTAGGGCTTCTCCATTCAAACCAGATTTTTGGCTATTGGCTTGTAGTAAACTTTTTGACCTTCACTCAGTTTTAAGGACTATCATCAAATTGGGATATTTTGATCTTTTTTCAGTATGGCTGTTTCATCTTATGTGCTTGTTTTGCATATATGTGAATAACCCTGTACATACCTAAACATCTCTCTGTACTAAGGTGTTTATGGCAGTTTTCAGGAAACAATATAGTAATTAAGTAGGTATGTAACTTTAAAAACAGTTTTTGATTGTAGTCATGTTTAAACATTTTATTACAGCCTTTGAATATGTGATTGCATAGTGAGTGCAATCTTGAGTGTGGTGAAGGCTCCATTTTTGGAGGCTTTTAAGCAGAGGCTGGATGGCCTTCTGTTGGGGTGCTTTGAAGGTGATTTTCCTGCTTTTTGGTTGGACTGGATGGCCCACAAGGTCTCTTCCAACTCAAGGATTCTATGAGTCCATAATACTGATTAAAGAATTTAGTCAATACATATTGCTTTCTTAAAGATATGTAAATACAAAAATTATATCTGCATAAGATGTGAGCCAAGACCTCCTGTAGTTTCCATATTCTATGACAGATTCTATCGGGCGTCAGATATTTCATTGCCTTACAGAGGCTACAATTGTTATTTAAGAATCTAAAGCAGGGGTTTTCAAACGTTTTCAGCTGTGGAGCCCTTTTTGAAGGAAAAGTTTCTTGTGAAGCCCCAAGAAATGTTTATATTTTATATTATATATTATACATAATGCATATGTACAGGAATGGCAAACTTGGACACAGGGATTGCATTGCATTTTAATATTTGACAGGTGGGCTCGGCCAAAGGTGGATGGAAACAGTTTGTGTGAACTAACTGAAAAGAAAATGAACAAATTCCTATACACACTACACATATCTTGTTGTAGTGCAAAAAGAAAAAAAGAACAGTACAATATTTAAAATGAAGAACAGTTTTAACCATTATGAACTTAACAGTATTTCAATGGAAGACTAAAGGTGCCATCCAATCCAACCCCCTTCTTTCATGTGGTAAAAGCACAAATCAAAGCAGCCCCAACAGATGGTCATCCAGCCTTAATAATAATACTAAACAACAGCAATAGCAATAAGAGGAGCAACCCCAGTCCAACCCCCTTCTGCCATGCAAGGAAGGCATGTGGGGGGGGGAGGGGGGTTCTGCATGGTGAACAAGTGAAGGGAAGAATACTTGGTGAGCAAGGACCCGCTCCCTCTGGAAAGGGCCCTGTGGCCAGCCATGGGCTAGCTTCTGCGGTGCCTGGAGGCCATCTTCCCCACTGGCGCTGTCTCTGTGACCCCGGCCTACACCCTACAGGACCCCTGCTGCCATTGTCACCACCAAATGGTTCTTCATAGAGAACCCCTCTAGCACAGCCGTCCCCAGCCTCCTGGGCCCAGCCCACACACCCCTTCTGCCGTTGCCACCAATGGGGCCCCCTCCCTGCTTTTGGTGGCAGTGCTTCCATAGGTTGTGCTCTGATGGTTCACATTTTGGCAGTCAGGGAGCAACCAGCCAACAGGTGCCTCCTTCACTGCCACTGTGTGCTGGGGGGGGGGGGGAGGGCTGGGATGGACTACAGAGCAGAGTTTGAGAACCGCTGAGCTAAAGTATTACTGCATTTCATGTGCATAATCTTCTAGCAAAGCTTTTGACTCTCCCTCTCTCGCTTTTTCTCTGTATGTGTAATCTAGTAACTGCTGTAAGTCCTTAACTGAAAAGAAGACAGGATAGAAATAATAGTAGTAATTATAATATTATTAATAATTTAGCTAACCTTATCTGAAATGTAAAACAAAGATAGCTATTATATAATGTCCCAGAAAAAGCAAATGCTTGGGGAAAGGCTCTGGTAAGCAATTGTGGAGGGGAGGGGGCATTTTACGCAACTACATCCCTGCCAGTGGGCTCACGGGCATGCCTAACACAACCAGTAGGGATATCACATCACTTTTGGTTTTACTTTGAAGTGATTTGGGGGGGGGGGGGTCTCCGGAAACATGTGTGGGTGTCAAACTGCTATCCCCCTTGTATATTTAATGTGAGGTATATGGGGTCACAAGTTGGAATCTGGTGTGGCAACCCACAGACTATACTTTCCCCACTCCTTGTATATGGCATCAAAGAGCTTCTTATGTTGTTAAGCCGTCTTTAGTCCCCTCTGGGATTGAGAGAGGCAAGATAGAAATGGCATAAATAAATAATTATTTTGTAGAATTTGTAGTGCATAGTGACAGCTTTTGGATTGATAAGACACTGTATACACTCACTGCCTTAGCTAATTTGTACAGTGAACTGATTCATATTGCTGGATCAGGAAGAGCAACTGCTGTGAGCATGAACACACAGTTCGCACCTCGCTCCCAACTTCTTTGGAATGCCATTAGTGATATAAGGGAAAAGGGTTTATATGGATCATATTAATTCCATAGTATTGAGCCAGGGGCATTAAAATGGTATCCAGCTGTATTAGTTTGACAGTATAGATATATGCTTTGTATCTTCTTTTTGTTGCTTGGATTCTATTGATACTTGACTAAGGAAGGCATGAAATCATATACTTGATGTATATATTCTACGTCTGGTGCAGTAACTTCATTGTTGCCTTGGGTAAAAGTAAAGTATTCCAGTAGTTTTCCATTTCATTCTGAAGTAATAAATACACTCCTAACCAAAGTACTTCTACTGCTGGTTCCAACCAAACCTTCCCCTACATCAGATCTCAGACTGTGTCCTGAAGAAGGGTTTTTTTTAATCAGAGGACATTGCTTCTCATAGCTTAACTAGGTGTGACCTACTTGAGGCAGATTCATACTTTGGGCACTACTGACCCCCTGTGTTTGTCTTTCTCTACAGTGTGTGCAAAGTGCAGTAGATAATATCCTTACTCCTACTGTAATTGTGATCGTTCAAAGCAGCCCACATTTGGGGTGGTTTGGCTTCTTCTAAAGCTCAGCAGAGCACTGAGGAGAAAGGTGCATACATTGAGTCTTCTGAGTGGATCCCTTATCAGAGAAATCACACTCTAGAAACATAAGTGGATTTATTGGAGGCCCATCACAGAATTATCTCTTGTGGGAGTGAACAGAAAGACATGTGTGAACAACCTTCAAGGGGTAGATGAGGTGGTCTGTTGGTATTCTCATACTTGTGAGCATCCCAGTTGGTGACAGGTTCCTATCTCCGTTTTTGTTTTTAATTGCCCTGGGCTTGGGATTGCAGGTTGGGGGGGGGGGGGGCAACTACCCATCACATTTTCTAGGAGCAATGAGAAATCACAATGGAGAGTCTGGCAGCATTATCACTGTTGACCAGAGTGGAGTGTTGTGTTCCTGCCAGTCAGATCAAAGCAGAATGGTACTTCTCTATCTGTGTGTATTGTCTATGGGTGCCTGCCTCAGAAACAAATAGTGCTTTCGCTTGGATGTATCAACCAGAAAGGCTGTTTGGTGAGAAGGGATTCTGTGGCCCCATATATGGTATGAAAGGCTTAAGGGAGAGATAAGTGTGTCAAAGGATTCAGTTTTTCCCTGAAATGGTCAAGTGAGAGAGGCATTGTTCCCTGCTGGTCCTAGTTTCAGAGCTTCTTGAGTGATCTTTCTCACACATACATTTTGCATTTATTCTACAAGCTCTATTGTCACTGACATTTCCCAGCATGAATATGCTACCCAGCATCTCTGTCAAGAGGGTAATTTTTCCATTGCCTCACAGGGACTGCTCTTGAGGGAGGAGAGTTGGCTTGAATAGTGGTTGCAACATTTGGCATTTCTCATTGAACCAGAAGCTTACAGCATCATACATTTGACTTGTACTGGGAGAAAAACAGAATATAAATTAAACATTAAAAAAATAAATAAGAGGTCATCTCCCTTCTGGGGTTGAGAAGGGCAGGGTACAAATATTTGAAATAAATAAATAAATCTGGAACAGTGGTTCTCAACCTGTGGGTCCCCAGATGTTTTGACCTTCAACTCTCAAAAATCCTAATAGCTGGTAAACTTGGATTTCTTATAAGTCAAAACACCTGGGGACCCACAGGTTGCGAACCATTGATCTAGAATATCATTTGTTAATCAAATTATAAATGAAATGAGTTCTGTATGGGTAAAATCTCTCTAGGCATGACAATACATACAGATAGAGAAGTGGTTGGAGAACATATTGTACATGGGCAAAACTCTGTTAGGTGCTAGGTTCATCTTTGCCTTGAATGGCCAATACAATCGCCTATATGTGTGCTTTTAATTTGTGGAGACCCAATGAATACATTGATTTTTCTTAGGCAAGAAATACTGAGATAGTTTTGCCAGTTCCTTCCGCTGAAATACATCATAAAAATCCAGAAATACGCTTTGTTTATCCATAAGTAATTGGCCTATTAGCTTGTTTCTAGAGTTTAATCCCAGTCCAGAAACCTATAAGGCCCAGTTATTAAAATTCCATGTATTCCTTCCAAAATGGGTTGGCCTTGTCCACTCAGAATGATATTACTGTATTTTCCAAGCTCGAACAGCAGGTAGCTGTGGAACCCATGAAAGTAACCATGCTTTCTTTTGGAAAAATGGCCACTCTCCTTAATTTCTTTTTCCATTAGCCCCTTTTAACCAGATTCGACTTGGAATGGCATTTAACCAAATACTGAAAATTCAGTTTTGGCTTATACAGCAGACAGCATCCTTTATTGCCTTGTGGGTGCACTGGCTAATCCAGGTGATAAATGCCTTTACCATTTTTTCAGCTAAAGGGTAATCTGGAGAGAGATGCCACTTGCCTTTGAATTGCACTCAGAAGATAACAATTGTTCAGAATCTGTTGCTGAGGCCACAGAACAGTAGCAGATCCAACTTTTTGAGATGCTATTTTAATGATGTCACTACAATAGCAAAGAAGATTCCCAAGGAGTTTGTTTTATGTACTTTGGCTCTTATCTAGTCCAGATTGAAAAGCAGCCCTCCTACTTGTTTAATATTTAGATTTTTCTCTGACTTGGAGCACCAATGGCACAAGGCCTCAAGCTTGGAGGAGTTGTCAGTTGTTTTGAGGGGAGGCATATAAGCATCACGTTCTAAAACTAGTCTCTCATTCTGGTGTTTTGTTTCTTTTACGCTTTTATTCTGTCTTTAAAATTAAAGTAACATAAGCTTTTTGTTTGTTGTAAACTACTAAGCAGAAAACCTGTGAACAGCATACTAATTCTTTAAGTAAATGGACACATAAACCTTCAACACATTTTCTTACTCCAGTTGCATCAATTGTAAAAAAAATTAAAGATTTTATTTACATACAATAATAACATACAGTGTAAACAAAATATTTTACAAACACATAACCCCACCACCAAGGCCTGAACAAGTATCCTTTCCTTCACCATATATTTATAAATCAACCATTAATCAAATGTCATATGCAAAATTTCTGACCAACAAGGTTATATTGTTTTCCATTTTCACTCTCTAAAGCAGATTTAATAAAGACCGACCAGTATGGCATCAATTGTAAATTAAATGAATGAATTTGAGATACTTTGGCTTAAAGCACCTAACCTTTGTTTAGTTCTTAGGTGATCCCTCATAGCCCAAGGATGATAGTCCTCCAAGTGTACTGTCTTGGCAGTGTGTTCATAAGTGGTTGTGGAGCCCTATTCTTGACCTGCATGTTCTCCCTCAGTGAGAACATCAGTTTTCCAGGTAGAAAGCAGTCCTAGTCAGGATTGGCTTGATACACCGTCCTCTTGGCACCTTTCTCCCTCCATCTGTCCCTGTTCAAATTCTGCAGCACTGCTGGTCACAGCTGACCTCCAGTTAGAGAGCTCAAGGGCCAGGGTTTCCCAGTTCTCAGTGTCTATGCCACAGTTTTTAAGGATGGCTTTGAGCCCATCTTTAAATCTCTTTTCCTCTCCACGAACATTGCGTTTCCCGTTCTTGAATTGGGAGTATAGTAGCTGCTTTGGGAGGCAACGATCAGGCATTTGTACAACATGGCTAGTCCAGCAGAGTTGCTGGTGTAGGAATCCTTTGTTCAATATTCATCATATCTAAACCCAATGCTCTTTATCATATTATTTACCTTCTTCCTTATCTGCCCACCCCTTCACTTTCAGTGCACACAGCTTGTCTTTTCTCTCTGGGATTTGAAACACAATCAAATGGATATAGGATTACAGTTTAACATTCTTTTAAATGTTGGCTCTTGCATATATATTTTATACACTGGTTCGATTTCCTCATTCAGAAACATGAAAGAAATTCTTTACGGCCAGGGTCCATCGTAACTTAGGGACCATCTCTCATTCTCCCATCCTCCCATTCTCCGCAACGACCATCCCAACAGACTTACTTTATATACTGGGTCCTAGAGAAGTGCACTTGGAAAGGACCAGACGCAGAGCTTTTTCTATTTCTGCCCCTGCCTTGTGGAATTCCTTGCCGCCCTATATGAGAGCCATGCATGAGTTAGGACCTTTTACCCTAGCACTTAAGACTTGGCTTTTTACTAGAGCTTTTGATCTATGTTACTTTTATCAATATCTGTATGTATGTATTTTTATCCTTTACAATTTTAGCTTGTAAATCGCCTAGAGCATCTTGGATGGAGGGCGATTAATAAGTAATTAAATGATGATGATGATGATGAAAGAAAGAAAGAAAGAAAGAAAAGCAAGAGTGAGATATAAAAGCCATGGGAATATGCAGGCCATCTATCTTGGCCAAAGGAGTTCTGTTTTACTCAGGTTTGTAACTGACTAGAATTTCTTGATTACTTGCCGAGAAAAACAACATTTTAAGGACATTTTCTTACTGATTACAGTGGTTCCAGGTTCCACAGTGGATACCAAGCCTGTGGACGCACACTCCATTATAGGCAATATAAAAACAACAAAATCAAGATGGCTTTTTTTTTTTTTTTGCAGCAATGGATGGTTGAATCTGTGGAACCAAAATCTATAGATATGAAAGGCCGACGGTAATTGTAGGCCTGGATGGCCCATGAGGTCTCTTCCAACTCTATGATTCTTGCCTATTACTGCTTGGAATGGGTGGTGAGGAATAAATTAGCATTGCTTTTCCATCCTATATCAGAACCAAACATCAAATAAAACTTACAGTAAAAAATAGGAAATATAATGTCAGTCTCTGGAGTCCACTGGGAGTGGAGGCTAGTAGAATGAATTGGCCAACTTTAATATTTGAGCTTAAATACACTTCAGTAATTTGAGCTGGGGGGGGGGGGTTACAGAATTTTCCAAGCAAATGACTCACATTGTGGGGGATGAAGAAACACGGAAATGTGACATGTGGAAAAGTTGGACCCATAAGATTGGGAAGAAAATAAAGCAAGGTTTGTGTGTAGCTTTTATGATTCATAAGTTGCACTTCCTTTGATTATAAAAGGAAGCGTCAAAGAAAACCAAGCAGTCTAGTCTCTTGGTGCCTCTGTCGTTATTCCTGGTTTTTTAACACCCCAGTTGTGTATAAAGTTAAAAGGTTAAGTGTGGCTTTTTTGAAGGTTGTGATAGATTTTTCCCCCTCCACTCACATGGCTCCTGCTTCCTAAAAAGGGGTGGGAGAGACACTGCAGCAAAGAGAACGTCAAGAATGTTGAGCATTTTCAGCTTGGCTTCACCTTCGGCACAGATAACAGGCAGAGAACAAAAGCTCCATTCCATTTATTAAAAACAGCCTGTGGGGTTCTTCATGTAGTAGAGCTCTGAGCACACGGCAGAAAATATGAGGAAAATAAATTTTGTTTTTCAGTTCTGTTACATTGAATTTCAGATGCTAGGGTTAAGGTTAGGGTTAGGGTAGGGTTAGGGTTAGGGTTAGGGCTTGGTTTAGGATTAGGGTTAGGGTTAGGGTTCGGGTTCGGGTTTGTTTTTTTTATAAAAAAAAACTACTGAAATTTCATTCTTCTGCCAATCAGCTGGCCTCTCTATGTCTCTAATGAATCACTACACCATGCTGGTTTTTGTAGTTCATACTACTGGTAGAATACTACTAGTATAATGAACTACAAAAGCCAGCATGGTGTAGTGATTCAGTATTTCACTGTGATTCTGGACTAGCATTTAAATCACGACTTGGTCATGGAAACTGACCTTGGGCAAAGTGCACAAACTGAGCCCCAGAGGAAGACAGTGACAAACCTCTTCTGAATTAATCTTCTCTTCCCCCCCCCCCCCCATCCTCCAAAAAAAAAAAAAACATAATCGGGACATGTAAACTGAAAACAACTTAAAGGCACACAACAAAAACAGTGAATTCAAAACTTAAGGGAAACTTGATCAGCAGATAACCTCAGAGTAAACTTGGCTTTCATTCATTCTTATTGACTTGTTTTAAAAATAAGCAAGCCTGATTTTATGCAGTCAGATAGCTGAAATATAATATAGATAATTTGTTCTCTGTTACATGATCTAAGGTACTTCAGATCACCATGGTTCCCTTTAAAGATGTATGCTTAAGAAATCACTTTCCCTACACCACTCTCTAAAACCTCCATGTTTAGACATACCCTACTCTGTACATGCCCAGTGTTTTAAAATGTTTATCTATTGCATCTGGCCCTGCCTTAGTGTCTTAAATCTCTTGTGTGTTATTGCTTATATGTTTAGTTATATTTTTATATTGTTTTATTTGCTTGTTTTGTTTTGTTTTGTTGATGTACTGTTGTATTTGTATTTGACGGGCTTGGCCTCATATAAGCAGCCCCGAGTCCCATCGGGGAAATGGTGGTGGGGTATAAATAAAGTATTATTATTTTTATTTTATTTATTATTATTATTATTATAGATCCTTGGGTTACCAGATTGGATCTGGGATGGGATTTTCCTCCACCAGTAGTGAGCGAGGGAAGAGGCATGAAGGAGACAGCATTTTAAGAGCTGACTTGTGTTATTCTCCCACCACTTTCGTCAGTGGACATCTTAGGAGGGGGGCTGAATGTTCAGATTTGGGCAATGGGGATGGACTGAGCTTAATAGTACCTTGTCCTGATCTAATATCTGTTGAGGATTAAATTTATAGGAGACTTGTCCCGGATTCACTGGAGAAACCATTCTTGAATCATGCTGTATATTTGTGAAATAAGATGCTTCTGTTTGGACACCCAGGAGCCATCAATCTTCTTGGTTGAAGAAGAGGAAAGAATCTCTACTATTTGTTGACAATCCAAATTTGGACCCTCTCATATATGTTTAGTTGCAAACATCAAAAGTTGCAAGGATTCCATACCCAATTTTATTTTATTTTTGCTGGGGAATATCAGACAGCTCCTCAATCCTGAATTTACAGGAACTTGGAAGCACTTTAGTTGGCTTTCCAGTTAACTGGCATATGAAGTTTTCTACACCTGAATGGGAGACGAAGAGAGGTGGTACTTTAAAAGAATGTAGAGAGAGAACAGACACAAAAAGCTTCCTCTGAGCTTGGGTCTCATTCCAATCTTGATCTTTATATCTCTCCTCATGCTGTTGTTCTCTCACCCCAAACATCTTTGTCTCAAAATAAATTCTTCTGGTTCATCAGAACTGATAGTAGGTTAGTGGTGAAGTCAAGGAAGAAGAGAGAAGGCAAGTGTAGAAAGTCATAGAGTGTTATCTCAGAGTTAGCTTATGTATATCACAGTCCTTAAAGATCTTCCATGATTCAAATTTATGTTGCAACGTCAGACATTGTGGTTCTCTGGTCTTTGTGGAGGCCCGCTGACTGAGAACTCTAAATCTATAGTAAATTCTAAACCACTGCTAGAAATTAAGCAGAAACTGAGAGTCTCCTCCCCAGTTTAAGGTATGCTTCAGCTGCTTTTAAAAGATTTTCCACTTTGACTTCCAATAGAACAGTGTTTCTCAACCTGGAGGTCGGGACCCTTGGGGTGGGGTTGCCAAAGACCACCAGAAAACAAATATTTTTGATGGTCTTAGGAACCCCTTTGGCAGAGAAGGCTGAAGATCTCGCTGCCTGTTCTTCTCTTCCTTTTTGGAAACGAACAGCGAATCCTCGCACCAAAAGCCCTCCTCTACTGTGATTGGCTGGCCTCTCAGCCAAGGGAAGGATGGTTTCTGAGACTCCAAAGTAGGGAGGGAGAGCAGGCGTGCTCGTTGTATGATAGCATCATGCGCATGTGAGGGAGAGCATACGAGGGTGTAGAGAGGCTCGTTCCAGCGAGTCCCAAACATCAAGGTCTATTTTCCCCAAACTCCACCAGAGTTCACATTTGGGCATTTGGAGTGTTCGTGCCAAGTTTGGTCCAGATCTATCATTGTTTGAGTCCACAGTACTCTCTGGATGTAGGTGAACTACAACTCCAAAGCTCAAGGTCAATGCCCACCAAACACTTCCAGTATTTTCTGTTGATCATAGGAGTTCTGTGTGCCAAGTTTGGTTCAATTCCATCGTTGGTGGAGTTCAGAATGCTCTTTGATAGTAGGTGAACTATAAGTCCCAGCATCTGCAATTCCCAAATGACAAAATCAGTCCCCCTCCCCAACAGTATTCAAATTTGGGAGTATCGGGTATCTGTGACAAATTTGATCCAGGGAATGAAAATACATCCTGCATGTCAGATATTTACATTATGATTCCTAATAGTAGCAAAATTACAGTTATGAAGTAGCAACTAAAATAATTGTGTGGTTGAACGTCACCACCACATGAGGAACTGTATTAAGGGGTCATGGCATTAGGAAGGTTGAGAAACACTGCAATAGAAGATCTTGTTGCTGACTTCCTTAATTTGGGCCACTGTCTACAAATGATGTCTAGTTGTAGGTGGGAAAAAGTTTAGTCCTATTAGCTGGCATACTAAAATCCCATTAGATAACTCCAGTTCTCACTTGATGGAATACATAGCAATGTATTCCAATGAATGAATGTATAAATAGAATAAGAGCAGTTTCCCCCCTCAGAATTGCACAAAGTAGCTCCTTTAGTCTAATCTTGTGACAGAAAATACTGTTATGGAATTTTCTTAGAAACAACCTTACTCTTACTAAGTTGGGCATGTAGAATGTCTGTTTCTAAATGAGCTGCTTTGTGTACACACACAGATCCCTTGTATAAATCCAAATAATTCCTTTGAATTGCAGCCAGAGAATGATGAAGCAAGCATGTATATTTACTGGTGGGTTGGTGGTTGGGAACTGGGAATCCCCCACGTGTTAAAAGAACAGTAGAAGGAATCATTCAGACACTGGCTCAAACTAAGTATATAGTGATGTTTTCTGCTTATCATAGTATGCAATTAAAATATGGCTTGAACTTTCAAAAGTATCACATGGAAAGATTTTTAGAGCAGCTTGCCTCCTCTCTATTCTCTTTTTGCACTAAACTTTTGAGTTCACCCCATGTCTGAGATTAGATGTGAAGGAGGAAAGGAAGATAAGATATTTCCCTTTGACCTTGTGAGAGAAGCAGTGGAAGGACAAGAATTTAAATGGTCATCCTGCCTCAGAGGTTTTTTATATATATATTAACTAATCAGGAATATGAAAAAAAAAACACTCTTCACATTCCTGTCTAGTATATAAAAACTTTGGGGCAGAATGATCACCTGAAGTCTGATGTGCAAACTTAAATAAGCCATAATTTGCTATCTGGCCACAAACTATGATTAGATTACATACCTAACCATAGCTAAACTTCTCAAATTGATCGGTTATGCTTTTACTTAGCTGCCGATAGTTTCTGAAGCAGATGGGAAAATTCAAAGTATTTTTCAGCATGGCTCCTATGGGCTTAGAGGGGCTTTTTTCCCTCTTTGATGAACTACACCTATGAAGGGAAACTTTCCTGGCATTTTCTTTTAATTCGGGATTTACCTGGAATCTTCAGTTGTTAGCCTGGTTGGATTGGGTTGCTTTGTTGGGTGTCACAATTTTAAATGTTTAAATTGCATTTGATTGTATTGTAAATCACTTTTGGATCAAGCAGACACATTCCATCACCATGAAAAGTATACTTCAATTCCTGGTCGTACCGTTCTTGGTGATGTTTATAGTCCCTTTTCTGTGAATATTTACATGTGATTACTTTCCTTCAACCTACAATGTGACTCCATTAATTTCACAGGGTTTCCTTAATATACTCAAAATATATTTCTTTGCCAGACTCTTCCTCTACGATATGGTCTATAGCAGTAGTTCTCAACCTGTGGGTCCCCAGATGTTTTGGCCTTCAACTCCCAGAAATCCTAACAGCTGGTATACTGGCTGGGATTTCTGGGAGTTGTAGGCCAAAACACCTGGGGACCCACAGGTTGAGAACCACTGGTCTACAGCATCTGATATTCCTTGGCGGTCTCCAACGCTTGTTACATAGAGAGATGTCCTACTGCATTGCTTAGGTCTTTGAGCTTGGAGAAATTCAAGGGTTCGAAAAGGGTCACTTGCAGAATCCTTCTGACATTTCTCTGTTTTGTGGAGGTTATCTTGCATGCAAGACCAGAGCTTGTGTTTTGCCTCTGCAGGGTACTTAGTTGGACGAACAAGAGACCCAATTCATGGCAAGGCATCTCCTTATCCTATCTAATTTTCTTATAGACGGGGCGTGACAAATATGAGCCGGCAGCAACCAATGAACATGGACCCAAGACAAAAAAGGGCAAGAAAGAAAAGGATATGGAAGAATTGAAAAAGGAAGTTTCACTGGTAAGAAGAGATTGTCATTTAAGGGGAAGAGGAAACTCGGGTCATTAACTTCAAGATGGTTGCCTTTATTTCAGCCTATCATTACTCTACCAATTGTCCTTTCTATCTCTCTCTTCCTTCTGCCTCAACCCATGTAGCTGGATGAGAAGGGAGTGTTCTTGTGTACAGAATAATATAAAATCATGTACGTTTAGTCAGATTTCCTCACACATGTTCCATTGTCCTCCCTGTAATAAAATTGCAAAATGAGTTACAGTTGAAGGTGAAAGACAGTGATTTATTCAAGTTTATCTAGTGAAGTAATAACTGATGGGCACTTTACGCCACCTATAGTAACAGACTGACAGCTACTTGAGACTTTGAGAAGGTTTTTGAAAATTGTTCAGCACAGGATTTAAGAGGAGTCTAAAGGGGGTATATATTCTGGTGGGTTCTTCAGATCTTTGCATAAGAAGTGTGTGGGTTCAACAAGATATAGTGAATAGAGCTATTGTTTGGCTAGGATTAGGCTTGACAGATTTTAATTCCCTTCTCAGTGCCTCTTCTGCTTAACTATGCTGTTGAACATCATTGTGATTATTGGCAACCCTCTGACTGTCTGAATCGTGTTTGTTGGTTGGTTTATTTATTTAATATTTTGCTTTGCAGGAAGATCACAAACTCAGCCTTGATGAACTTCATCAGAAGTATGGAACAGATCTCAGCCGGGTAATTTGGGCTATCTTTGCAAAAGGGTTTGAAAGAACAGAAAACTGGTAGAGAGAGTCCTTTTTCTTAACTGAGAATAATAGCAAACCCTATATGTTGACTGTAATTGTGCTAGAACATACCACAGAACCACATTTGAGGAGCTAGAGGTATTCACAAATTCTTCTTTTGAGGCTTGGCTAAGGCTCCTCCTAAACTGCCATATAAAATATGGCAGTGTAGAAGGCGCCTAAGTGAAACTCGATACTGAATCTTTTGGGTAAGGCAGTCATATTTTATCTCTTTATGTGGATGAATGTTTTGAAACATTCTGATTTCCTTTCTGTTAACTGCTATGTATTTAGTGATATGAATGAGATCTGAAAAAGTTAAATATACCATAGGCATTAGCTCTGGTGGAGAAGCTAACTTGAGAAACTCTAAGCAGTAACTGGATAACTGAAAAGGAGCATATCCTTTGAAATTTGGTTTACATTTATTTCGTATTTAGACAAAGTTTAGTGATACACATTGTGAAGACCTCTCCTAATGTGTTAACTAGTCAGAAACAATTAGATGTTCTGATCTTTCACCCAGTAAAGCTGATGTTAAATGCAGCAATGCCCCAGCTTTTAGGTTCTCCTGAAGTAGACTAAGCTCTTGTTTTTCACCGCTCTACTCAAAGGAGTTTCTTTTTTAAGGCAGGCTTGTCCAACACACAACCTATGGGTACCTATGAGTACAGCCCAACTTATTTAGAACATTATATGTTTTATTGTGTGTGTGTGTGTGTGTGTGTGAAACTTAGTAGCACAGTTCTCAAGAGCAAGCTTTGGAGACATCAGTGGAACTGATTGGAATAAAGAGAGTATATTACATCCACAAATCTCAGTGTTATCTGTAATTCACATTATAATTTAATTGCAAGCTGTTCAGCCAGAAGACTTGTCCAATGATTTTAAAAGACTCTCCAAACTGGGTAGCACAAAATTAAAATTACTATACATAGACTTTTTTTGCTTGTGGTGGTGGATATCACACTTTTTTTTTTTAATTTTGCTTATCGGCTATCATTAGTGTTAGTGTAGCATTTTATATGTAACCCAAGACAGATCTTCTTCCAGTGTGGCCCAAAGAAGCCAAAAAGGTTGGCTGCTCCTGAGATAAGGTGTAGTACTGTGAATACATTGGCTCAGGTTATTTGGGCCAAATTATTTACTAAATTCAGAACATATAAGATAGGTTTGATGACAGCCCTACCTAAAAGCCTTAAAATCATGGAAATTGTTGCTATTAAGGAAGAACTTAAACTATGTAAAATTATTTTCCAGTAGAGATTGTAAAGAAAAGCTGTCATGTTTGAGTTGCATGCTAAAATAGCCTAGCTTTCTAGTTTTGAGATTGGCTCCTCTTGAATAGAACAGTCATAATATCTCTTGGGCATAGAAGTGTATGTTGATTTCTCCTCTTCACTTAATCTGATTTCTAGGGCCTGACTCCTGCCCGAGCTGCTGAGATCTTGGCTCGTGATGGTCCCAATGCTCTAACCCCTCCTCCTACAACCCCAGAATGGGTCAAATTCTGCCGGCAGCTATTTGGGGGCTTTTCCCTTCTCTTGTGGATTGGGGCAATCCTTTGTTTTTTGGCGTATGGTATTCAGGCTGCAACAGAGGAGGAACCAAATAATGACAATGTGAGTAAATGTATGGAGTTGAAGGGAGAAATGTAATGGTATTAAGCTGCATAGCAGATCTGACTTGTCTAATGTGTCTAGCCCCATTTCAAGAGAACATGCTTTCCCACTATACAGTCGCTTAGGGTTGTGTGGTTACGTCTGATCTTGTGACAAAAGCATCTCACCTAAATTGATCTAGAGTTTTTCATTTATATCTCACAGTTGTATCTTGGTGTCGTGCTATCTGCTGTTGTCATCATAACTGGATGTTTCTCTTACTATCAAGAAGCAAAGAGTTCAAAAATCATGGAGTCTTTCAAAAATATGGTACCTCAGGTAAGTAAGGACAGTATGTCCCACAACTGTGATGACACATATCCATTTTGAAAGGGTCCTAACCAAGGACTTAGGGTATTGCTGGGTGCTGCTTGAAAGCTCCTTCTCTTTTTTTACAGCAAGCCCTGGTGATCCGAAATGGAGAGAAATTGAGCATCAATGCAGAAGGGGTGGTTGTTGGAGATTTGGTGGAAGTGAAAGGAGGAGACAGAATCCCAGCAGATTTGCGGGTCATTTCAGCCCACGGTTGTAAGGTAAGTGCAGTTCTGGAGAGACTTAAATGCACCTGAAGCATATTGGAGCCTCATTTAGGCCTTCCTTATTATCAGCAGAGTAGGGGAAAATGTCAGAAAGATTGTGCACAACCTCTCTGAGTACCAAGGTTCACATTCTTTTCACTGCTCCAAAGGGAAGGAGGTTTTTTTGTTGTTTTTTTGCAGGCAAATGCTGGCTTCCAAAGTTTCTGGGGGGGGGCAATGCCAGATCAGCTCCTTAACCTGCCTTTATCATGTTTTCTCATGTAGGTGGACAACTCCTCTCTCACAGGTGAATCAGAGCCTCAGACTAGGTCACCAGACTTCACAAATGAGAACCCTCTGGAGACAAGGAATATTGCTTTTTTCTCTACCAATTGTGTTGAAGGTAAAAAGAAAAAGAGAAAAGTTGTTTCTACCCTCTTTGATCAAAGTCATGAATAATAGGAGCTAAGAATGTGGGAAGTCATCCTAATAGAGTTAGCATACTAGAGCTGACAGGTGACTGTTTTGCCCAACAAAAACAACATGCAGTTGCTTGTGTTTGTGTACTTTCTGAACAATGAGGGCATTCAGGCAGAGCTGTTTGGCGTTTGGAGAGCTTAATTCCAGCCAGAATTGAAGTGCAAGCCCATCTGCTGTAGCTGCCCCAGCCATTTGCCTGGCTATGCTGACTATGATAAGTTTATCAGGGACCTGGAAAACCTTGCCACTCTGACCTGCTATCTCGATACTGTATTGTCTTAGAGACTACTCTTTGCTGGGGGAGGGTAGCAGAAGTGACAGTGGAAGCAGACAAGGATAGTTGATAATTTATCTCTCAAGTACAAAGAAAAGAATGTAAGAGATCATTCAAATATTAATCATAGAATTCATAGAGTTGGATGAGACTTCAAAGGCCATCCAGTCCAACCGCCTGCCACACAGGAAAATAACATCAAAGCAATCTTAGCAGATGGCCAACCAACATCTACTTAAAAACCTCCAGAGAGGGAGATTTGACTACACTACCACTGCTGAACAGAAATCACCATCAGGAAGTCATTTTCCTGCCATTTGAACAGATATCACCATCAGGAAGTTATTTTCTTCCATTTATTTTCCTTTGTTCCACATCCTGGTCTCTAGAGCAGCAGGCAAAAAGGTTGCCTCCTCCTTAATGTAGAATCATAGAGTTGGAAGAGACCTCATGAGCCATCCAGTCCAACCCCCTACCAAGAAGCAGGAATATCGCATTCAAAGCGTGTGACATCCTTTCAAATATTTAAACTTGGCTCTCATGTCCACTTTCAACCTTCTCCAAGATAAGCATTCCCAGCTCCTATGTTGTTCCTCATAGGGCTTGTCTTCTAGATGTTTGTCATTTTGGTCACCCTTCTCTGGACACATTCCAGCTTGCCAATATCCTTCTTGAATTTTGGTGCCCAGAACTGCACACAGTACCCCAGGTGAGGTCTGACCAAAGCAGAATAGAGTAGGACTATAGCTTTCCTCAGTCTTGACACTTTGCCCCCCATTGATGCAGCCTAGAATCAAATAGATTTTTTAAACTGTTGGATCACACTGTTGACGCATGTTTAGCTTCTGGTCTACTAAGACTTCTAGATCCCTTTCACATGTACTAGTTTCAAGCCAGGTGTAACCTATCCTATATCTGTGCATTTCGTTTTTATTGCCTAAGCATGATACTTTATATTTCTCCCTGTTAACATTAATTTTGTTAGTTTTGGCCCAGCTCTCTAATCTGTTGAGGTCATGTTAGAGTCTGATCCTGCCCTTTGGAATATTAGTTGTCCCTTGCAGTTTGGTGTTATTTGCAAATTAGATAAGCATGCCCTTTATTTTATTGTCCAAAACTGGGATGCAAGTGGGTGTGCCACCATTCTGCTTGTAGTTACAGTATCCTTTGAGCTGCTTGACTAGAGGAGCCTCATGGACCTCTCTGTCTCCAGTGAGGTTTATAATTGCTTGTATACTTGATTTCACCACAGCTTTGTTGTTGTCTCCAGGTACTGCCCGTGGTGTAGTCATTAACACTGGTGATCGTACTGTAATGGGCCGCATTGCCACATTGGCCTCTGGACTGGAAGGGGGACGGACACCCATTGCTGTAGAGATTGAGCACTTCATCCACATAATCACTGGTGTAGCTGTGTTCCTTGGTGTTTCTTTCTTCGTCCTTTCACTTATCCTTGAATATACTTGGCTGGAGGCTGTTATCTTCCTGATTGGCATCATTGTTGCCAATGTGCCCGAGGGTTTGCTTGCTACAGTCACAGTAAGTTGTAAGCAAATACTTTTTTGAGGAGCTACTTTTTATTTATTTACTTTGTTTTATATCTCACCCTCTGTCCCTCGTGGAGGGGCTCACAGCGGCTAACGATTTGATGCCGTTCAATCATAAGATGGTATCAACTCAAAATACAAAACATCACATATACAAAAATTAAGACGGGAATACATGATAAGACAGTATTAAATATCAACAATATTTAAAACCAGCTTCCTCTCATTGCCATGATGGAAGTTCATTGCCATTTAACTCAGTCCATCAGTTGTCTTCCCCAAAGGCTTCCTTCTAGAGAAAGGTTTTTATTTGTTTTCTGAAGGATATCAGGGAGGGAACCATTCTAATGTCCTTAGGGAGGGAGTTCCAGAGCCAAGAAGGACCTCTCTCGTTCCCACCAGCCATACCTGAGACAGGGTGGGACCGAGATCAGGACCTCTCCAACAGATCTTAGTGCTTGGGCGCCTCATATCGGGAGACGTGGTCAGAAAGATAGGTTGGTTCAGGACTGTAAAGCTTAAAACCAACACCTTAAATTGTGCCTGGAAGCAAACTGATAGCCAGTGGAGCTCCTGCAACAAAGACGTTGACCACTCCCTGTACAGGACTCCAGTGAGCAGCCTTGCCACAGATCTTTGTACCAGCTGAAGCTTCTGGTCAGTCTTCAAGGGTAGCCTTACATAGAGTGTATTACAGTAGTCTGGATGTGACAGAGGCATGGACCACTGTAGCCAGATCAGACTTCTCAAGATACGGACGCAGCTGGCACACAGGTTTTAATTGTGCAAAGGCTCCCCTGGCCACTGCTGACATCCGGGCCTCCTGATCGGCCTTCTGACTGACCAGGAGGACCTCTTGTCAGAACTGAGTTTCAGTTTGTTCGCCCTCATCCAATCCATTATTACCACCAGACACTGGTTCAGGATCGTCCTTGGAAGTGGGTGGAAAAGAGTAGTAGAGTTGGGTGTCATCTGCGTAGCGGTGACTGCATTCCAAAACTCCAGATGACCTCACCCAGCGGCTTCGTGTAGATGTTTTAGCAACTGTTGATCCAACTGTTGTCAAATGTTGTTTTGTTTTGTTTTGCTCCTTCTAACAAAAGATGTGAGGAGACAAAATTTCATTACATACATGCACCCATCTCATTGTCATTCTGTAGGTTTGTCTGACACTGACAGCCAAACGTATGGCTCGTAAGAATTGTCTGGTGAAGAATTTGGAAGCTGTGGAAACCCTTGGCTCCACATCTACAATCTGCTCTGACAAAACGGGTACCCTGACTCAGAACCGGATGACAGTTGCTCACATGTGGTTTGATAACCAGATCCATGAGGCTGACACTACAGAAAACCAGAGTGGTAAGTTGTCCGCTTTTCTTGTCAGAGATAACTGGGCACTACTATCTGCAATGAACTGCTGTTTCATAACATAGCAGTACCTCCAGGGAGAATCTGAAACTGTTGGTATTACTTTTTTCTTTTTTAAATGTTCTTTTATTTTATTTTTTGTTAATGTTAATTAATAGATAATGGATTAATTGATTAGTTTAATTGGTTTTCTTAAATATTTTAACAGTTCAAAACATTTAATATGTAACACAATTGTTTCATCACATCTTCTGTTCCCAGATCTATACCCCAACACCCTCCCATTACTAACAAAGCATTATAAAAATATAGCACTGTCAATTGTATTATCTCTACATTAATCTAATTTGATCAATTACATATAATTATTGTAATATGTTTATTAATTGCTCAGCTTCTTTAGACTTTTGGTGGCTTAAATTCACAATTGCTTTTTACATGTGAAGCTAATAAATGGCTTCCAAGTACTATCAAATATATTCTTCAATTCTTTTGTTAATCTGTGGTACTGCTGAAGTTAAGAATAGAGTGTGTTCCTAGAATGTGATATTTGTGAGAGCCACCTGTAAGAGCAGGAGTCACTTGTTTTTGGTGAAATGCATGGCAGAGACCAGTCATTTATTTGTAACATTACCATACTGCAATGATGACAAAGCCTTTTGCAGACTGAGTGTTTGTAAATGGGGCAGAAGATCTTGGAGTGTCCCAGCAGATACTGAGACGCAAGCAGCCACATTTCCTTTGAAAAAACAAAAATTAGAAATTATTCAGAAGAAAATCTTTCACAGCTTTGATGGGTATGAATGCATGTTTAGTGTCAGACAAGCGGAAATGCAGATAAGTGGGCGAATCTGTGATTAGTTCTAGGAATCAATCTAAATGGGGCCCTCTCTCCTGCTTCATCCTCCAAGGTGCTTCTTTTGATAAGACATCTCCTACTTGGACTGCTTTATCTAGGATCGCAGGCCTCTGCAACCGGGCAGTGTTTCAGGCTAATCAAGAAAATGTTCCCATCCTCAAAGTAAGTGTCAGTTCCTTGTCTTAGTTGTTCTTGCTGCTTGCTTGTCTGCTGTTTCCTGTTCTTAGTTAAGGCCAGGAATGGGCCAAAGGCAGTCTGCAGAGTTGATCTTGTTTTAAGGGACCTCTGAGGGGCAGAGGATAACCTAGATATATCTCCAATGTTGGAAGACCAAATAGCATCCCTTCTTTATTCAAAATAATTTTGATAGTCATTGGGGGCGGGGTTAAGAAATCGTCTTAACAGAAAAGCAAATGGATGAAGGCTTGCATTGACTCCTGTACAAGCAGAACATGGTACCATATTTACTTGAGTCTAATGCACACCTTTTTTGGCTAAGTTGCATAGCCAAAATTGAGGTGCACATTTGATTTAAGGGTGCATTAGAATTGTGTGTTTAAACCCACCCATGTCTCTCTGTCAGGCTGAAGCTGTGCGTCTCTGTTAGGTATGGTTCTTTACTGACCTAATTCATGAGACCTTCAAAAATGAGGAGGAGGTCTTGAAGTTAGTTAGGAACCCTGTGAGGAACTGCATGGTTCTGGTGAAGGGACATGACTTGCCCATGCCTGTCAGCCATTCCAAGGAGGGCAATGACCTTGCCTCCACCATTGCGCCTTTCATCAGGGAGGCAAACAGCAGAACAGCCAACAGGCAAGGGGAAACATCTCTTCACCAGCCTTGCATGGTTCCTCTCTCAGTTCCCAACCTGGGTGCATTACATTCAACAACAAATCTTTTTTTTTTTTTTTTGTAATATGCACCTTCAAAATTGAGATGCTACTTATATTCAAGTAAGTATAGTATTAACCTTGCCAAATGTATATGTTTATTCCAACCATAAAATCACCCCTGGTGTCATTTGTGCAGTATGTATGTCCACTGAGTTGACCACAGCTCATTGGCCATGTATTTGTCGTTTGTAAGGTGCTTGATGAACTGCCTATCCTAAGGAGGCAGCTAGCTGGGAATTTTATCAAACCCATGATGAGTGAACTTATATGGTTACTAGGCTACATGAAGTTTAGTTGATTTTTTTGTCAGCAGAACAATTTGAATGTCCTTACAAGAAAGCCGTACGGGAAGCATTTTCAGACTACAGGTCACTCATAGGTTGAGTCTGTTCCTAGGAATCATAACATTTCTTTTTCCAGGGACAACTTCACACAAGATAAATGATTATATTATAATCATTAGCCTTTTATTCACTCCAGTTGGGGTCTCTTTATTTTTAAGAGAGAAACCTTAATGGGGTTGCAATCTATATAAATAAAAATGTAATGTTCGTAACTAAAAAAAACCCTGGATGAATTGACACCAAATTTGGACACAAGACACCTATCAGGCCAATGAGTGACCATCACTCATAGAAACACTGAAAAACACAGCAGAAGAGACTTAAAAACAAAAAAAATACATTAGAACACTTGCACATAACCACATAGATACGCAAACACAGATATAAACATATATACGCACACATATTCACACACAAAACACATATACACAGACTGGGCCACAGCAATGCATGACAGGGGATGGCTAGTGTATAATATGGTGAATTGGTGTTATCTTCAGATATTCACTAAGAGCTATTGTGTTTCATCTGCTAGAGATCGGTTGCAGGCGATGCCTCTGAATCTGCACTCCTAAAATGCATTGAACTCTGCTGTGGATCTGTCAAGGAGCTGAGAGAGAAAAATCCCAAGGTGGTGGAGATTCCATTCAACTCTACCAACAAATATCAAGTAAGAAGCTGCCATGTTTCACATAAACAGTAGGTGCTAGCAAACACATCTCTGAGGGATACTGTGGTCTTACGTTTAACCAAGCAGTTTTGTGCCCGAGGTTTGGAGCATCATGATGGTTTAAAACTTGTATTCCAAGTCCAGTGAAACATTGCTGGTTTTTTCTCTTATCAAAATACAGCTGTCAATCCACAATAATGCAAACTCCTCTGAATCACGATACCTGCTTGTGATGAAAGGAGCCCCAGAGAGGATCTTGGACCGCTGCAGCACTATCCTGGTCCATGGGAAAGAACAGCCCCTGGATGAAGAGGCCAAGGATGCATTTCAGAATGCCTACCTTGAATTAGGAGGACTGGGGGAGAGAGTCTTGGGTAAGGTCATCTCCTGCAAGATACAGTTTTGCCTTTCAGTGGTAGATCAGCTTTCTTGCATTAGTCAATAAACCATTTGGGATGTTTGCAGATGTTTAGGTTAACTGGACCAGTGGGTGGACAGTTCTGTAGCTTTCAGTGGCCAGTCTCTTTAAGGAAAATGTTGGTAAGGCCCAATTGTAATATCATAATGCTTGCAAGAATCTAGTAATAATTTCAATTGACTTCAAGATACCAAGTGCCTTCAATGTAGTGGGCAAAAGTGATCACATTAGGACTGCTGAATACCTGCTCCCTTATTGCACACTAGCGTGTGAAACCATTTGAATTTGTTTTCTTGTAGGCTTTTGCCACCTGGCCCTGCCAGATGAGCAGTTCCCTGAAGGTTTCCAGTTTGACACAGATGAAGTGAACTTCCCAGTGGATAACCTCTGTTTTGTTGGGTTGATTTCTATGATTGACCCTCCCCGTGCTGCTGTGCCTGATGCTGTTGGCAAATGCAGAAGTGCAGGAATAAAGGTAAAACTGCTCATTTACACCATTTCTTCAGGGGTTAAAGCCTACTTTTTCTTTTCTAAACATAGATGAAACTATGTAACAAAGCAGTTCCATTCTGATGTTTTGATCCATTGCACAAAGGAGCCATCAGTTGCTCCTGGTGCTTCTGTCCTTGCATATTCCCACATCAACACTAGCCTTTTTTTACTGAATCCCATTGCTCATCTCAGTGAGATTTATCTGTGTGCTGACTGGGTGGTCAGCCATTGATTCAGTAAATTGTCCTGGAAAACAACCATTAGGATTAAAGTAGGCAAAAATGGTTCAGGTCCAGACTATCTACAGAGCCGCATCTTCCAGTATATGCCTGTTTCAATATTGAGATCTTAGGGGAAGCACTTCTGTCTTCACCACTTTAACAGATACCTTTGAGTGAAATGGAGGAAAGGGCCTTCTCCATGACTGTTCCCAGACAGTCCCCCTTCCTTGCTGTGTTTTTGGAGGAGGAGAAGATTGTTCTATTCCAGCAGGCATTTGGGAATGGATTATTAACATGAGAAGGGCCTTTTTTATAAATGATTTTTATGCAAACCTACAAAAGTAACTGACACACCTTTATCATGCAAACTTAATGCATTCTAAACAAACCCCTACTAAACTATTCTATAAGCCTCCTGCTTGTTGCCAGTTGATTTTACCTTCTTGTTTGTTAGTCCCTACTTTATTTCTCCCTTTCTACCTTTAATAACATTTTTCTATATCAGAAAATGAATAATTAAAGATTGTCCTCATCTTTGCTGTATATAAGTATGTTCCAGCCTTTCTTGAATTTGGTAAAGGATTTCTCCTTAATCAGTATTGTGAATTTGTCCATTTCAGCTAATTCATGTACTGTATCTTCCATCAGCCAATTTCCTTGCATTGACATACCTGGTTTTTTAACATGAGAAGGACTTTGTGTTCTAATCTTCCCACTTAGCCTCTGCTTCTGTTGACTGATGTTGCTTTCTATTACCATGCAGGTTATTATGGTGACAGGAGACCACCCTATCACTGCTAAAGCAATTGCCAAGGGAGTTGGTATCATCTCTGAAGGAAATGAGACAGTAGAAGATATTGCTCTTCGACTCAATATTCCTGTCAGCCAGGTCAATCCCAGGTACTGAGCAGATGGTAGAGCATGAGCATGTCCGGGGGAGGCATGGGGTTGCCACTTAGTTATTCTCTACATTCTAGAATCCAACAGCAAGATGTGAAGAAAATTAGTAAACAGTATTGGGAATCAGAGTTGTATGAATGGTAGTTTTGCTTATCTCACATTTGATACTTACTATATTTATTTGGCGCTATTTCTCTCAAATGAAGCATTTCTCACCAACATCCCATTCATGCAGAGTCTGGAAGTATGGGGAAAGTTTTGGCCAGTGGTACTTTGGGGCAAGAGGAGAGATAACATTCTGGAATGTACCACATGATGTATTTCAACTTTCAGGGATGCCAAAGCTTGTGTGATTCATGGCTCCGATTTAAAGGACATGACCAGTGAGCAACTAGATGACATTCTGACTCACCATACAGAGATTGTCTTTGCCAGAACATCTCCCCAACAGAAGCTGATTATTGTGGAAGGCTGTCAGCGACAGGTAAGCCAAGCAATTCAGTTCTGCAGCACGGGGCCTTCAGTGTCCTACAGAACCCATCCATGATTTGCATTGAAGGCTGTCTGGCCTCTGCTTAAATATATCTTGTGAAGAAGAAGTAATCGCTTCTAAGGTAGTCTGATCCATAGTTCCAAACAGGTGTTAATGTTGGGAATATCTGTTGGTATTGAGCCAGCTTCTGCATCCCTGTATTTTGTGCCCACCAGAATTGTCTGGTGCTTACTTGGGCAACTTGGATTGTCTTGCCACTGTTGCATTGATTCCCAATAGGACTTGATCTAATTTGTCAGTTTGCTCCAGCTATTTTTAGACCAAGCAAAGGCACTGCCATTCTTGGAAGTTGTCCAGATAACCCAGGCAGTATTGAAACCAGCAGTGGCAAATAGGATGACCTGTGCTTTTGATAACTCATGGAAATCAGCCCAAGAACTAAATCTCCTCCCGTTGTTCTTCCTCTCTTCCTTCCAGGGTGCTATTGTAGCTGTCACGGGTGACGGTGTGAACGATTCCCCTGCTTTGAAGAAGGCAGATATTGGTGTTGCTATGGGTATTGCTGGGTCAGATGTCTCCAAACAAGCAGCTGACATGATTCTGCTGGATGACAACTTTGCTTCTATTGTTACAGGGGTTGAAGAGGGTGAGTTCTTTATCCTAGGAAGAGCCAGGGTTGTTGACCCAAAACAGAACGGATTTCTTCTATTTTCTGCCTTCCATTTCAAATTCCAAGGGGTTGGCAACTTCCTCTTTCTCTTTTTCAATGCATATACATAGGCAAATTGATCACGCCTTACAATTTAAGGAATACAGTATATCTGTTCTCAATTATATTTCCATTTAATGTGTGCTCTTGCCTTTCCACATCAGCATGAATTAAAGCAGGGGTCCTCAAACTTTTTAAACAAGAGGGCCAGGTCACAGTCCCTCAAACTGTCGGAGGGCTGGATTATTATTTGAAGACAAAACATGAATGAATTCCTATGGACACTGCACATATCTTATTTGTAATGGAAAAACACTTAAAACAATGCAGTAATTAAAATGAAGAACAATTTCAACAATAGCCTATAAAGCTCTAAACGGTTCTGGCCCTACTTACCTCTCCAAATGCATCTCCTCCTATGAACCGGCTAGGACACTAAGATCATATGGGGAGGCCCTGCTCTCTGTCCCGCCTGCATCACAGGCGCGCTTGGCGGGGACGAGAGACAGGACCTTCTCAGTGGTGGCCCCTCGGCTGTAGAACGCCCTGCCTGCAGATATCAGATCGCCCCCCCCTCCCCGCTGGTGTTTCGGAGGAAAGTGAAGACCTGACTGTTCGAACAAGCATTCGATTAAACAGTGTAATTGAACATAGGAATATGGAATAATGGATGGTGAGACTGGATTCTGATTTTACTGTTGAGGCGCTAATGATTGTTATACGGATGTTTAATGATTTATGTTACAATTGTTTTTAATTGCCCTATACTTGTCTCGTGATGTTTTGTATTGATGTTGTTCACCGCTTTGAGTCGCCTGAGGGTTGAGAAAAGTGGTATATAAATAAAGTAAATAAATAAATAAAATAAATATAAACTTATTAGTATATCAGTGGGAAGAGTGGGCCTGCTTTTGGCTGATGAGATAGGATTGTTGTTGTTCTTGTTGTGTGCTTTCAAGTTGTTTCAGACTTAGGTTGACCCTGAGCGAGGGCCAGGTAAATGACCTTGGAGGGCCGTATCCAGCCCCCGAGCCTTAGTTTGAGGACCCCTGAATTAAAAGTGTCTACTGCGGGGGCTATTGTGCACAGGATGCTGTTTCCATGTCACTACAATCCCTATTTTTTCATTTCCTCAAAAAAGGTTTCTTTCTTTCAGGCCGCCTGATTTTTGATAACCTGAAGAAATCAATTGCTTACACTTTGACCAGTAACATCCCTGAGATCACACCTTTCCTCATCTTCATCATTGCCAACATCCCCCTGCCACTCGGGACAGTGACTATCTTGTGCATTGATCTGGGCACAGACATGGTTAGTAAAAACCCTTCGCGAGCTCCTTGTTTTTTTCAGTGATTCAAATCCTCATTCAGCATGCCTGATAACATCTATTTCATAACAGCCCGCCATGTCATTTTATGTGGCCCTAGAGATGTTGGGCTATAACTCCTGCATTAGACGTCATCATTAGACAACATGGACTAGCGCTGAGGGAAGTTGTGACACAGTAATATCTGAAAGGCTGCAGTGTGTTCTGTTTAGTCAGAATAGTGGGGTTTGAATTTAGATACAAGGTTTGTGGATATATCGGACTTTAAAAGGTTGTTTAACCTTTTCTCAAACGCAGAGTCACAAGTGCTGTTGGACTGCAATTCCATCATTCCTAGTCCAGAGATAATAAAAACTGATGGGAGTTGTTCAGTAAAATCTGGGGACCTAAACTGGGTAAAACTAAAGAGTATTGACCACTATGTAAAGAAATAAATAGTTGGCCCTCTATATACATGGATTCTCTCTTCATGGATTTAATGGCCCTTTGAAGGTTGATGTGGCCCTTGATGAAATTGAGTTTTACACCCCTGATCTATTTTGCGACATTCGTGCAGGATGAATGTATGTCTTGTAGCATTGCATTCCCCTCCCTCAACAATCTGAACAACAAAGGTTTGTGCAAACTATGGATTGGTATCCAAGTTTCCATCACCTCTCCTTTTTATTGTCTCCCTCTTTGCACTGTAAAGGTTCCTGCAATCTCTCTCGCATATGAACAAGCAGAAAGTGACATCATGAAGAGGCAGCCCAGAAACCCCAAGACAGACAAACTAGTGAATGAAAGGTTGATAAGCATGGCCTACGGCCAAATTGGTAAGCCTTCCTCAGGACCTGTACTCTCTCCTTGATGGCAGGATGCAGGTGTTTATGACTGTGAACAATTGGATCAAGGATATAATCAGAAAAGGGGGCTCTTTTGGACTAAAGTCTTAGAATTTCCATCCCTCTGGGTTTCTGAAAGTTATACTACCAAAGTAATTTTCCAGCCCTTTGGATATGAAACAGCAGCATGGACTTAGAGTTATGTGAATGGTTTTCTGTCTGCCTCAGCGTGCTTTATTCACAGACCCTATTCTAGCATCTGCTCACTGTTCCTAACTATAAAGCTTTTGCTCTTCTATACAGGTATGATCCAAGCATTGGGAGGCTTCTTCACCTATTTTGTGATCCTTGCGGAGAATGGCTTCTTGCCATCATCGTTGTTAGGGATTAGAGTGTCATGGGATGACCGATGGATTAATGATGTGGAAGACAGCTACGGACAGCAATGGGTGAGTGTCCCAGTAGCCTCAAAAATTGACATGTTAGCCAGATTCCTGGTTGTTTTCTGTCACATGGTGGACAGAAGAAGCAAGAATTCTAAATAACTGCCCTCCTACTTTTTGATCCATCAGACATACGAACAAAGGAAAATTGTGGAATTCACTTGCCACACATCCTTCTTTGTCAGCATTGTGGTGGTGCAATGGGCAGATCTGATTATTTGTAAGACCAGAAGAAACTCAGTCTTCCAGCAAGGAATGAAGTGAGTAACCGCTTGCAACCCCTTCTGCTCCTCCCCTCAATGAAACCCAAAAGGGTTCAAAATTTAAGATAGCATTAGAATCAATGTGGAATGGAAATCTGGGGAAAACAGGTCAAAATATGAGGAAGTTGGTACTCGCTTCCATGTCGACAAGCCTGCACAACCTGGCAGTAGTAAGGGGCTAAAATTAAATAGGCTAAAGCTCTTGGGGCTGCAGATAGGTTTCTAGTACCTCACTTTATTTTTATTTATTTATCAATTTTATATACCTCCACTCCTCGAAGGCTCAGAGCAGTTCACAATATATACATCTAATACATAACATTAAAATCAAGGAAAAATTTGATCAGCATATACTTTCATACTGTCCATATGAAGGTATAATTAATGATTCATCACAAAGTTTCCTTGGCAAGATCTATTCATAGGGGATTTGCCTTTGTCTTCCCTTGTGGTTGAGAGGGTGGCTTAATCAAGGTCAGCCAGTGGGTTCAGAGCCATAGTCCCAAGTTTAAACCGCTACACTATGCTGACTCCCCATGTTTACAATTACAGATTTCTGAATTCTTCCCTCCCTCCTCCTTTGCCTCTCTTCCATCCTTTCATAAACCAGGGCGGACAAAGGCAGGGCTGTCCTGGCAACCTCATCTCGAATTGGCATAATAGTCTCACCAGCTTTGGTTGTTATTTCCATTTTTGTGGGTTTTTTTAAATAAAGGGAATCGGAAGCGGTGACTGAGAGAGCAGGAAGGAATCCAGCTGTTGTGGCCAGCCCTCAGAAAGCCTCCCTAATTCCACACCTTTAGCGTCGCAGCTGATACACACAAGTTCTTTGCCTGGGCTGCTGCTGCTGCCAGCCTTTGTCTTTCTCTTTCTGGAGGCAGCAATGGCTCTCCATTGCTCATGGAACACAGCGCTTCTTCTCATCCCCCCATTCTTTGTCACCAAAGAGAGAGGGAAGAAAACTGGAGGATCTGGACTTCCAGTCCAGGCCCTCCAGCTGGCTTCCCTCTTTCCTTCTCTATCTGGAGGCAAAGCAGCAATATGACTTTGTGATGGAAGTATGGAGCTAAGGATGGTGGCGGCACTCTCCTTTTGCTTGCTTCATGCTTCTGCAGGCCACATCATCTCCTTGTGTGGGATGCATCTTGTCCCTTTTCCACATTTGTGCAGGCCAGATGTAAAGAAAGAATTGTCTCCTCCTGTGCTGACTTTCTTTCATGTGTCTCTCCAGGAACAAGATTCTGATATTTGGTCTCTTTGAAGAGACTGCTTTGGCTGCCTTCCTCTCTTACTGCCCTGGCATGGATGTTGCCTTGAGGATGTATCCTCTCAAGTAAGTCATGAATCCCATTGACCCTTGGCTTTCTTTAGCTAAACCTTACCACTTCTACTGTGACCAGTGTGGCATAATTTCTGGTACTCTTAATTTCTTGAATGAGTCATTACCAATAATACTTTGGGCTTAGTTTAAATGGCACGTTGATAGTATTTGCTTTTGGAGACCCTCTCTAGTTTCCATTTATACCATTGTGTACAACAACTGGATTTCTTACCTTGCAGACCAACATGGTGGTTCTGTGCCTTCCCCTACTCCCTCCTCATCTTTGTCTATGATGAAGTACGAAAACTTATCCTCAGACGCAGCCCTGGAGGTAAGGAGCCTGATGTATACGCAAACACACATAATGAACCTTTGGTACCCACTGAGGCAGGGGTCATCACACTTTTTAAACAGAGGGCCAGGTCACAGTCCCTCAAAGTGTTGGAGGGTTGGATTATAATTGGAAAAACACACACACACATAATTTGAATTCCTATGCACACTTCACATATCTTATTTGTACTGCAAAGACACTTAAATACAATATAATAATTAAAATGAAGAACAACTTTAACATATATGAAGTTATTAGTATTTCAATGGGAAGTGTGGGTCTGCTTTTGGCTGATGAGATAGGATTGTTGTTGTTGCTGTTGTGTGCTTTCAAGTCATTTCAGACTTAGGTTGAACCTGAGCAAGGGCCGGGTAAATGATCTTGGAGGGCCGTATCCGACCCCCGGGCCTTAGTTTGAGGACCCCTGCACTGAGACATGGTTTCAAGATCCCCCATGGATGCCAAAATCCATGTTCCATTATGTGCATTGGCTTAGTAAAATGGTGCCCCTTATATAATATGGGAAACAGTTCAAAAGAATGCCAGAGATAGCCTGTTAAACAGTGAGAGGCTACAGCACGGCATGCCTACACATCATTATGTTGCTGGGCACATCATAAAAACAAGGTTCTTTTAGATTTTTTTTTACGGAATATTTTTGAGCCACGGTTGGGTGATTCTGTAGGACTGTTATTGTGGCAGCTTCTCAGTTGTGGCTACAGAAGACCTAATATAATCACTCAAAATCTTTGGTTGACTGCTTGATTAGCGGTCCTGCTGATACCTAAATCTTATTCCTGATGATTTGGTGTTGGTCGCTGCTGGTGTTATTTTTCATCATTTATTTACATAGAACCATCAATATATATGGTTTTTTTGTTTTTTTATTTTTAGCCAGTCCTCCAAAGGCATACAGCCTAAAATATTCACTTCACTTCAATTTATTTCTTAATTAGTCGCTCTCCACCAAGGTGCTCCGAGCGACTTACAATCTAAAATAG
The DNA here is from genome assembly GCF_037176765.1 of Anolis sagrei. Taxonomy (NCBI): domain Eukaryota; kingdom Metazoa; phylum Chordata; class Lepidosauria; order Squamata; family Anolidae; genus Anolis; species Anolis sagrei. Next base: position 166,192,207 of record NC_090022.1, on the reverse strand, counting down.
CATTTACACAACATAAAAACATTCAACATAAAAACATTCAACAGTGACTATTTGGCAAATTAGATCTGATTACTTAAATTCACAACCAAACAGCCAAGTCTTGAGTGCCTTTACAAAAGGTCGCAACTCCGACATTGCTCTAATGTATGGAGGCAATGAGTTCCACAGGATTGGAGCATAGGTTGAAAAAGCTCTACGCCTTGTAGCTTCCAGGTGTACAAATACAAATACACAGGAGAAGGAAGAACAGCAAATACATAAAATTGTGCAATGCAATTTGCAATATAATTTCCCCTCTGATAGAATACAAATAGCATTACTGTATAATATAAAGCAGGGGTCCTCAAACTTTTAAAACAGAGGGCCAGGTCACAGTCCCTCAAACTGTTGGAGGGCCGGATTATAATTTGAAAAAAAAAAGAATGAATTCCTATGCACACTGCACATATCTTATTTGTAGGGCAAAAAACACTGGAAAACAATATAATAATTAAAATGAAGAACAATTTTAACAAATATAAACTTATTAGTATTTCAATGGAAAGTGTGGGCCTGCAGACAGCTGACTTTTAGTTTGACACGTGCCTTCTTTTTCTCCCCCACCCCTTCCCCGCTCACCCCTTGCAGGCTGGGTGGAAAAGGAAACATACTACTAAAGTACTGCGGGAACAGCCTTGGTTGCACTTCCTGGACTCTTCTCTGATGTGGACTTTTGGAACGCAGGAAGATGGAGGCCTTTCAGGGCAGAAGCGGACGGAGAGAGAAGAGAAAGAAAGCAGGCAGTGGAGAGGAAGGGAGTGTTCGATTTATGTAGTCCAGGGTAGGAATAGTTTTAAATGTGCCTTTTTGTTTGTTTTTTTTTTCAAAGAAAAAAACAAGATTTTATATCTGGACTTTTACAAATAAAGATGGATTATAAGAGGAATTTATGACCTTGTGTGCAATCACTTGGATGCTGTAGTGCAGTGGTTCTCAACCTTCCTAATGCCGTGACCCCTTAATACAGTCCCTCATGTTGTGACCCATAACCATAACATTGTTTTTGTTGCTACTTCATAACAGTCATTTTACTACTGTTATAAATCATAATGTAGATATCAGATATGCAAGATGTATTTTCATTCACCGGACCAAACTGGGCACAAATACCCAATGCAACCACATGTAAATGCTAGTGGGGTTGGGAGGATTGATTTTGTAATTTGGGAGTTGTCGTTGCTGGGATTTATAATTCACCTATAATCAAAGAGCATTCTGAACTACACCAGTGATGGATTTGAACCTAATTTGCCACACAGAACTCCCATGACCAACGGAAAACACTGGAAGGGTTCGGTGGGTATTGACCTTGAGTTTGGGAGTTGTAGTTCACCTATATCCAGACAACACTGTGGACTCGCGCAATGGTGAATCTGGACCAAACTTGGCACAAATACTCAATACGCGCAAATGTGAACACTGGTGGAGCCTGGGGAAAATAGACCTTGACTTTTGGGAGTTGTAGTTGCTGGGATTTATAGTTCATTACAATCAAAGAATGTTCTGAACTCCACCAACAATATTTATTTATTTATTTATTTATTTAGACCATTTCTACCCCGCCCTTCTCACCCCCGAGGGGGGACTCAGGGCGGCTAACACAGGCAACTATTCAATGCCAACAGTATTAAAACAACAATATAAAACAGCAATATAAAATCCATTACATAACAATCAGTGATATTAATTAAAATTACATAACCACATAGAACAGATCACAGAATCTGTCATAAAGCCATTTCCAATTTTCAAACAATCCTATTGTCCGGGTTCAGTGCCTAAAGTGCTGCTGTGCCCATTAGCCAAAGGCCTGGCTCCAAAACCACGTCTTTAGTTTTTTCCTAAAAGTAAGGAGGGATGATGCCGATCTAATCTTGCTGGGGAGCGAATTCCATAAGCGGGGGGTCACCACGGAGAAGGCCCTGTCCCTCATCCCCATCAGACGTGTTTGAGATGCTGGAGGGACCGAGAGCAGGGCCTCCCCAGTAGATCTTAAATTATGAGGTGGAACGTAGAGAGAGATACATTCGGATAAGTAAGCTTGGCCGGCGCCAATAGAATTGGCTCAAACTTCCCACATGGAGTCTCCATGACCATCAGAAAATACTGTGTTTTTTGATGTTCTTTGGTGACCCCTCTTGACACCCCTTCGCAACCCCCTCAGGGGTCCCGACCCCCAGGTTGAGAAACACTGCTGTAGTGTGTGTCCATGAATTGACTCTGCTATGGAGAGCAAGGATGGAGTACTTTATTAGAGTTGGGGAGGTGAATCTCTCTATAGGGATCGGGTTTCTGTCCTAATGCTTTGACTGCCGTGGCCAGCAGAAGGACAAGAAAGTATAACAAAGTTGGAATCTCAGTCAAAGTTCTAGGTTCAGATCTGCACATGTGATTGTGTATTCCTTTTCTATACTAATAAGTACCTAACCATCTGAGTTCACTACTGGTTTGGAAATAAAATAGCTATTCAGAAGGAAAAGGTAGTGTTGTGGCATGATTCTGAGGTCCAAACAAGCCTTCTTAATCCCAACTTTCTCCCAATGTGGTAAATAAGGTAGTTACAACAAGAAAAAGCTGATAGTGAAAGGAAAGCAGAGAAACTCCAGCTTGGGTCTCCTGTGGAAAAGAATTTCACTGCTTGGGAGCAGTCCTTGAGAAGATCCTCTCACATGTCCTCACCAGATGGGCTGAAGACTGTTGTGAAATCAAGGGAAAGCTATTTCTCTTTATATTGACGTATGGGCAGGTAGATACAGGAAAATAACCATCTTTCAGAAAGTCTGGATCAAAGCTGTGTAGAGTTGTATATGACATAACCAGAGCTTGGAATTGAGTTCAGAAACCAGATAGATAGCCATTGAAGCTGTTTGAGCAAGAGTTGGATGATCTTCGGGCAGCACTCGGAGCACTCTGTTTTGGACTCATTGAAGCTTCTGAACAATATCCAAAGGCAGCCCCACAAAGAGAGATTACATTAGTACAAACAGGACTAATTCAAGGATTCTCCCTGAAGACAGATTAAACACATCCTAGGAACATATACAACTGGCACAATAGTCTTACTGTGTATACTCGAGTATAAGCCTAGTTTTTCAGGCCTTTTTAAGGCTGAAAACGTCCCCCTCGGCTTATATTCGAGTCAAGGTTATTTATTATTTTACTTTGTTATTATTATATTTATTACATTTATTATTTTACTTGATGAGTATTAGTATTAGTATTATTACATTTATTATTTTATTTGATTATTATTAGTATTATTACATTTATTATTCAATTATTACTGTTATTATTACAGTTCCATTATGTCACTCTATTTATTATTGTTATTATTACATTTATTATTATTACTGTTATTACATTTCTTATTTTACTCTATTATTATTGGAAGGATACGTAAGCACATTTACATTGAAGAAGTTTAGAATAATGGTTTAATCACAGTTGGATGGTCTTATCTTAAATTACAGTTTTATGTAAATATTCAAAAACATTTAACCCACTGATGCTTCAATTAATGTAATTGTATTGCTGTCTATTTTATTTTGAATTTTACCAGTAGCTGCTGCAGTTCCCACCCTCGGCTTATACTCGAGTCAATATGTTTTCCCAGTTATTTGTGGTAAAATTTGGGTCGACTTATACTCGAGTATATACGGCAATTAGTCTTAAATGTGCAAATTGGATGTTGAGCATTTGAACATTAGGCCCACATAAGCACAAAGAACAATGGACCCTTTGTTTCTCTGAGTTTGATTTCAGCAGATACCAAAAAGTAGATGCTCAGGTCGATATTTAGAATTACCTGATGTTGACTGCATCCAGTGTGAGAGGTGGTTGCAAGGCCACAGCAAACAAAGCCTGGAAGCACACACTCCTGGCCCCCAAGTCTTCCTGCCTCAGTTGCTGCCTTGGGACCATTTCTTAGCCTGGCTATAGTTGATTACTTCATTATCAATGTGCAGTTGATTATAAATTCATTAATTGTGAGCTAGTTCTGTCATTCCATACAGCATTCAGAAAATGCCCAAAAGGTGAGGACTGGGGTGTGAGCATGTATAACTGAAGGTTAATCTCCTCCATAATACAAAAGGAGATTGTTGCTGTTCTGTAGAGACCCTTCTGTGGGTCCTGACCTCAAATGAGGTCCCCTTAACTCAATGTTGGGGTCACAAAAAATTGACAACAGTAAAAGAATTCTGAATGCCACCCCTTTAAGCAAATCTGTTAGCAACAGCAAGCGGTGTTTAAAGTGGACTCTGCAGAAAATGCTTTTGTTGTGCTCCACACAAAAGGAGAATCAGCCTGTTTAGCAATCTGATTTATTATCAGTAAATGTTTGATTTTTATATCACCTGGGGTCACATAAAAACTTCTTGGGTGGAGGGGGGGGGGTGTCAAAAATTACGGTAAGAAGCCCTGCTCCAGAAAACTAAAGTAGTTCATTGCTTGGATTTTTTTGTAATGGGTATGTGCTCTCACACATACATCACACTGGCAACAAAGATCCGCCTAGTCAAAGCCATGGTATTCCCTGTAGTAACCTTCGGATGTGAGAGCTGGACCTTAGGGAAGGCTGAGCGAAGGAAGATTGATGCTTTTGAACTGTGGTGCTGGAGGAAAGTTCTGAGAGTGCCTTGGACTGCGAGAAGATCCAACCAGTCCATCCTCCAGGAAATAAAGCCCGGCTGCTCACTGGAGGGAAAGATACTAGAGACAAAGTTGAAGTACTTTGGCCACATCATGAGGAGACGGCAAAGCCTAGAGAAGACAATTATGCTGGGGAAAGTGGAAGGTAAAAGGAAGAGGGGCCGACCAAGGGCAAGATGGATGATGGCATCCTTGAAGAGACTGGACTGACCTTGAAGGAGCTGGGGATGGTGATGGCCGACAGGGAGCTCTGGCGTGGGCTGGTCCATGAAGTCACGAAGAGTCGGAGATTACTGAACGAATGAACAACAACATGTGCTCTCCATGTGCTTCAAACAGTCCCTACATGACTCCCATTGCCAACAGGACTGCTGGAACCAGGAGGAGAAATGCCCAATTTTAACTGCTGAAGCATGGCGAGTGACTGGCAAAATCAAGTGTTTTTCTACCTGCAGTGTTTTAGGTAGGAAAATATATTAGTGGGCCCAAGGGGAGCAGATGGGCAACGTGAAGACTGCTATGTTTGGGTAGTTTTGCCCAAGGACCACTTTGGAGCCAGTGCAGAGTGGAGTACCAATCTCGTATGTGATCCTGGTAAGTCTTGATAAGGCACTTGATATATGGGCTGTTCCCTTCTGCAGCAGCTGGAGCTTCCAAAGAATTTTATATAATTCAGGGGGTATTAGCAACTACTAATCCTCAGCTCAGATCTAGGCCCTGGATGAGGAAGACATGCTTCCTAATTAACTCCTTGCCATTTCTTTGGCAGAATACACTGTGGGGGCATTGGTGAGCGAGTAATATCCATTTTACAGTTATATGCAAACCAACGCCTTCCTGCCCTTTTGGACTCTGTTCAGAAATTTTCCTTGCTGTAGGCAGAGCTTCTCCTCCTTGGAATCTGACCCCTTCTCTCCTGTGGCCTTCACAGTCTTGAATTACTAAGCAGTTCAAGGTTGAATTTCAAAGTTGCCTTGAATGAGAGCTTTTCTTTCACAAGCAGGAATCTCTGTAGATATCATTGTCATCTGTACCTCTGATCAGCTTGTTGCTGGCTCTTTGCGTTCTCTCTGTTTGTACTGATCCATCCTCAGAAGAAATAGGACAACTGGGCCATTAATCATGAGTGCAAACTCCCGAGTACGTAGAGTAGTGGTGGGAATCAAGATTTTACCATGTCACATTAATCCTCAATGCAACCTTGGCTCTCTAGTAAGATCCCTGAAGGCAGTGTCATTTGTTTCTAAGTTGACACGTAGAGTATTCCATTGAGTCCTCAAAACACACACGCTTATCTAATATTTCTGGAAAGCCTTAAGTGACTCCAACACCTTGATGGATGGAGGAGATGCTCTGCCTCAAGCAGCCCTACCAGTCTCTGAATCATTTGACTGCAACCTTTTTCCAATTGAAACTTGCCAGAACCATCTGAGCCCTGACAGATCTTGCCTGAACCAGCTCCTGTAAACACCAGCTGTCACCTGAACTAAACAAATAAATCATATCTTTAAGGCTGGGAGTGTTTCCCGGCATCATCTCCTTGCTTGGTGGTTTTATTTCTAGCCCTCCTGACTCCATTAGGGTGTCCCAGTATCATGGAGACAAGAGTGATGGGAGCCAAGAGTTGGATTACAGCTTCCAATATAGCTCCATGAATGGAGGGAGAGCGAAGAGGAAAGGGTGGGTGGGAGGAAAATGCAGGTAGGAGCAGCAAGCCATGTTCATGCCCATTGTCAGGATTCCTCCCTTGCTCCCATTAATTTTTCCTACATATGGATGTCCCTCTATTCAAAAACAATGTTCTTGCTCTACTTGAGATATTTACTTGGGAGTAGGTATCACCAAAGAGCACTAGAATAATGTAGTGCCTTGAATGTTTGACTTCAACTCTGGAAACAAGGGGTCAAATTCCTGTTTGGTCTTAGAAACCCACAAGGTGACCTTCAATGAGTTGCTCTCTCTCAGGATAAAAGGGGAAAAAAATCTTTCACTGCCCCCCCCTTCCGCCAAGGTGACAGGATCACCTTAGGATAGTCATAACAGGCAGGAAGGGAGGTGTACAGCAAAGTTATCACTGGACTTTGGTGTACACCTTCTTCTATATTTTCTTTCATTAAAACTTTCTGGAGTGGACTCACCCACCCTAATCACCCATGCCACTAGGAAGGGAGTTTACAAAGGGAAGTGTTCTGTTGCTGCTGGGCCTGTGTTTGGTTGGCTTTAAATATAGGATGTGTAACCTTTGCCCAGCGGGAAGCCAGGGGCCTAAGAAGAAGTTCTCGGAGGTTTCCACTACAAAGGAATCTTCATATGGCTTGAAAAATACAACAAAGTCTTTTATTAATGAATCAAACAGGTACTTCAAAGCTTTCTTGATAAAGAATTAGTTCTCTCAATCTTGCCCACAGGGGACAGGCACTATCTTCAATAACTTTCTTTAAAGGAAAATCCCCCTTTTTAACTTCTCCCAAGGCTGACTAAAATCCAACCCTCACTGGTGTGGGTTCCGCTACCAGGCCGAACTGCTTCTCAAGCGCTGAGAGGACCTACCAGCAAGGCAATGGTTGTTCTCCAGTTGGAGTTCTTTAGACCTGAAGGCTGTCTTCCTGGAAACTCTCAAGGCTGTAGGAAGGCTTCCCTGGAGTTCTTAGGAGACTCTTAAAGCTGTTCTCCCCTGGAAATTCTTTCCCTGGAGATTCTAGTTTCTGTGACCCTGGAGGTTCTTAAAGGTTGAAGCCTTTGTACAGTGGAAGCTACACACATCCTATACATTGGCTAACCTGGATGAAACTAAACACAAAATGGCTCACTTCCCTACCAAAGCCCAAAAAGGGGGCGGGACTAGGGAACCTAAGGATAATTGACAAGCAATTGACCCAATAACTGCAAAATAAGGAGAGCCATCTAACTGCAAAGGCATATAACTTCAAAATACATGCAGCAACGAACCAATAGCAAGATAAGCTGGAACTCCTGGTGCGGCTGTACCAAAACAGGAAGCAAGGATGAAAAGGCTCATAAATTGGCCAATGGAGACTGGAGGCTTGGCTATCCCTCCAGCTCCTGTAGAATAAGACCCTGAGAGAGAGTTACTTGTTCACTTCCCTTGTTAGCAAAGGGACTAACTAGGAGCAGAGAGTGTGCATTCAGCAGGTGTATTCAGAGGCCAGCATGGGAGAGGATGGTGTTATGAGCACAATTGTGGCAAACGTAAAATTTTACTTTAGCAGAGCGATGACAGTTCATGACATTACATTGCTGCAGATTTATGGGAGGAGAATCCTAGCATGCTTTCTTGTGAATAGGGGTATCCTAACACCTCCCTCGGACACAAAATTGGACATAGTAAGGGGGGAGAGGCCAAAATCAAAAGCAGCTCAAAGGAAGGAGGTAGGAAATAAAGGCAACATGTGCAGTGTGCATGTAAGTGGGAGCCAAATTCCTCCAGAACCCAAACTAAGCTGCCATTGCTTTCTTAAGCCTATGAAATCCTGAGATGTCCTTTGCCCTGCGGTAACGGCTGCCTGGTGGAATTGCCAAGCAGGAATGGGGCCAGCCAGCTGATCTCTGCTGGGTCACTGCTGCTGCTGCCCACACGCTCACAGGCGGGCCTTTGTTCCCTGCTGGGCAGACAAAGGGCTCTGTTCTGCCTTTACCTCAGTCAGGCTATTCATTGACATGCCGTAAGAGTACATTTTAGAAGAATAAATCAATTATGGATCAGATGACTTGGCCTCCTGCTCACACCTCCTTCCTCTCCATAGTGCAGCCAGAGTGACTGAACCCCTGACTGGCCTCCTGAGAGGAACACAAAGCCCAAGTTGCACTCTCCCTCCCCCATCCTCTCTGTGTTATCACTGAAAAGGGCTCCAGCCTCCTCCGAGATGCCCGCAAGCAAAGGCGGGTGACAAGCATTCAGCTGATACTAGGTTCCCTTTGAGAGTGTCAGGTGTCCAGACCTGAGTGCATAAAATGTTGATCTGAGCAAAGGAAGCTGTCTACCTTACCTACCTATTGAGTTGCCATCCAATCTCAGTGAATAAACATCTTGGACTTTGGAGGCCTCTCAGGCATGAGAGCAAAGCAAATTATCTAGTGGTCTTTTGTGAGACAGTGGTCACTAAAGAGTATTAAATGTTCTTCTGTGCCACCAGGAATTGTTAGTGTTTCTAAATAAGACACTTCCATTGCAGCCAATCATGAAATTTAAGTCTCAAGTTGCTCCTGACACGACAAAAAAAAAGAAAAGAAATTTAAGACAATACCTGGCTTGAGAGCAGTACGAGTGAAAAAGATCTTGGAGTCCTCGTGGACAACAAGTTAAACATGAGCCAACAATGTGATGTGGCGGCAAAAAAAGCCAATGGGATTTTGGCCTGCATCAATAGGAGCATAGTGTCTAGATCTAGGGAAGTCATGCTACCCCTCTATTCCGCTTTGGTTAGACCACACCTGGAATATTGTGTCCAATCCTGGGCACCACAATTCAAGAGAGATATTGACAAGCTGGAATGTGTCCAGAGGAGGGCAACTCAAATGATCAAGGGTCTGGAGAACAAGCCCTATGAGGAGCGGCTTAAGGAGCTGGGCATGTTTAGCCTGAAGAAGAGAAGGCTGAGAGGAGATATGATAGCCATGTATAAATATGTGAGAGGAAGCCACAGGGAGGAGGAGGGAGCAAGCTTGTTTTCTGCTTCCCTGGAGACTAGGATGCGAAACAATGGCTCCAAACTACAAGAAAGGAGATTCCATCTGAACATGAGGAAGAACTTCCTGACTGTGAAAGCCATTCAGCAGTGGAACTCTCTGCCCTGGAATGTGGTGGAGGCTCCTTCTTTGGAAGCTTTTAAACAGGGGCTGGATGGCCATTTGTCAGGGGTGATTTGAATGCAATATTCCTGCTTCTTGGCAGAGGGTTGGTCTCGATGGCCCATGAAGTCTCTTCCAACTCTTTGATTCTATGATTCTAAGAGCCCCACAGTAATCTTTCTCATTAAGGGTGTAGTGGACTGTCAAAAGCCACTCCTCATAGTGATTAATGGTCTCCCAACCTGTGATACTTTCAGCCGCCTTCCTCTGACATGTTCCAGCTCCTCAATATCTTCAATTGTGGAGCTCAGAACTGGAAACAGTATTCCAGGAGAGGTCTAACCAATGATGAATAGAGGGGCACTATGACATCCCTTAATCTAGACACTATTTATTTATTTATTTATGTATGTATTTATTTATAAATAAATAAGCCATAGCCATGTATGGGGCTATGCTCAAGAGGACAAAAATGAAGAGGCTGTCCTCTCCTGGTCTGAACTGCACATACTATCACTCATTCATGATAGTAAGCTCCCACCATCCTACAACAGCGGGAGATGGCATCGAGGCTATAACCCAGACCTCTTATTTGTGAGTGACAGCATTGTACAGCAATGCACTAAATCAGTGGGACCACCAATCCCAAACACACAGCACCAACCAATAGTATGCCAACTGTTCCCAACTATAAGGCCTCAGGAAGTTCGAATTAAATGAAGATTCAACTTCAGAAAGGCAGATTGGACTAAATTCTCAGACATGTTAGATGACATGATCATATTAGTCGCTCCAATCCCTGAGGAATACGAGCACTTCATCGAAATAGTGAAAACCTGTTCACGGGCCTCTATACCGAGAGGCTGCAGAACCAACTACTTCAGGGAATTACTCCTGAAACAGCTGCTTTGTTGGAAAACTATTACAGGCTCCACAACGAAGACCCATTTAGTGAGCAGACCCTTCAGGCAGGGCAGAGCATTGTGTCTTCCATCTCTAAAGAAAGAACAGTGGATCAAGCTGATCACAGAGGTCATCTTTCGGGAAGTAGCAGCCAATAGTGAAAGGACCAAGGCAGTGACATCGCCAGCTCATCCCTTGTTTGGGTATCAGCCAGCACGTCAACGACTTAAATCAAGAAATAGTTTTCTAAGGTCTACAGAGACACTCACTGGAACACCTCAGCAAGCGAGAGTCCAAAAGTGGCAGGCTCAAACCCAGAACCTCAACCAATGGCTGATACCAAATGAGAGACTCCCCCCTGGTCACACAGAAGACTGGGCGACTTGGAAGGCGCTGAATAGACTGCGCTCTGGCACCACGAGATTCAGAGCCAACCTCAAGAAATGGGGCTACAAAGTGGAATCCACGACATGCGAGTGTGGACAAGAGCAAACCACTGACCACCTGCTGCAATGCAACCTGACCCCTGCCACATGCACAATGGAGGACCTTCTTATAGTAACACCAGAGGCACTCCAAGTGGCCAGATACTGGTCAAAGGACATTTAATCAACGACCAAGTTTGCAAACCTTGTGGTTTTTTATCTGTTTGTTTTGTTCTGTTAGAAATGTAATGCAATGGTCTGGGTGCCCCTGACATGATAAATAAATAAATATTATTTATTTCTTTACTTACTTCATTTATATACCACTTTTCTCAGCGTTTGGGCGACTCAAAGCGGTTAACAATAGCAAAATTCAATGCTCAACATCATAAAAACAGTTAAAAAACAATTAAAACAATGACATTATTATCAATCAATTAAACATAACTATAACATCTCATTAGCATCTCATAGGTAGAATCAGGATCCAGTCTCATAATCCGTTGTTCCATATTCCTATATTCGATACACTGCCTATTCAAATGCCTGCTCGAATAACCAGGTCTTCACTTTCTTTCGAAATGCTAATAATAATGCTAATAATAATAATGCTAATAATAATAATAATAAACCTTTATTTGTATCCCGCTACCATCTCCCGAAGTACTCAGTGCAGCTTACAAGAGGCCGAGCCCAAATACAGGGTTAGTCAAAATGAATAGGCCAATAAGGGATCAACCTTATTTCTTATTGGCCTATTCATTTTGACTAACCCTGTACTATAGTAAAACAATAACAACAGCAATAACTCAAAAAGACAAAGCAATAACATTAACAACACACAATGACACAATTAAAAACTATGGCAGGGCCTAATGTAATGAAAAGTTAAAAAGTGCTGGCCGTGACCAGGTGGGGTGTTTGGAGGGGGGTGGGCATATAGGTATCCTAGGTCTCTGATAAAGTGCGTTGGGACATAATGCTAGGAGTTTCCTTATTCTGGAAAGGCACACTGGAACAACCATGTCTTCAAGCTAATAGGGAGGGGGCCAATCTAATTTCTGTGGGAAGGGCGTTCCACAGCCGAGGGGCCACCACTGAGAAGGCCCTGTCTCTCGTTCCTTCCAGACGTACTTGTGATTCAGGTGGGGCCGAGAGCAGGGCCTTCCCAGACGATCTTAACGTCCTAGCTGGTTCATAGGAGATGTGTTCGGACAAGCTTTTTTAGCTGCACCACATTATTGGATCATGATTTTTTTTTCTACTAAAACTATTGGCTTTTTTAGCTGCAACACATTATTGGATCATGAGTTGTTGTTGTTGTTTTTTTTTTTGTCTACTAAAACTTTTTGTCTATTAAAACGTCAAGATCTTTTTCACAAGGACTGTTTTTGAGCCAGGCATCACCCATCCCGTACCCGCGTGTTTAATGCTTCTGTTTGTATAGCATCCTACATTTCTCCTTGCTGAAATTCATTTTGTTAGTTTTGACCCAGCTTTCTGATCTATTAAGATAATTTTGAACTGCTCCCTTGTTTGTTTGTACCATAGCAGTCCACTCTTTAACCCAAAAGTCTTACCACATGAATATGAATTAGTGTACTCAGGTAATAAAGCTGTTAAGTTGGAGCTGAAAGTACTGAAAACGTTGCTCATTTTAACAAATGGATTAAATCCATAATCTGATGGAGCCTGTGACTCCACTTTTGGTTAACTTTGTAGAGGAAGTTGGAGTCAGAAGGAGATGAATGAGCTAGAGAGAGCAGCATGCAACGGGCACAGGAAGATGCGAATGGCAAATAGGGAAATGGGAGGGCAACAGGAATTGGATAGACCAATGGTTCCATCACCAGTGTTCCGCAAGAACTAAAATATGACCCATGGCCTCACCATTACTACACCATTGCAAAGAGAGTAACTGGTCTCGCAAAACCTTCTTATAGTGCTGAGGCTTGTTAAATATGCTTTTCTGTGGGCGAGCAGGTGGTGACTACTGGATGGCATATGTTCTGTATCAGAAACTAGAGCTGATGTGATCTGTCCAATGCAATTTTCTGAATCAGCACCTCAAATAACCCAACTGAATCTAAAGTTGACCAAAAACTGATTCATAATTGAGTTGTTGTAGGTTTTTTGGGGCTATATGGCCAAAACTACAAGAGAGGAGATTCCATCTGAACATGAGGAAGAACTTCCTGACAGTGAGAGCCGTTCAGCAGTGGAACTCTCTGCCCCAGAGTGTGGTGGAGGCTCCTTCTTTGGAAGCTTTTAAACAGAGGCTGGATGGCCATCTGTCAGGGGTGATTTGAATGCAATATTCCTGCTTTTGGCAGGGGGTTGGACTGGATGGCCCAGGAGGTCTCTTCCAACTCTTTGATTCTATGATTCTATAATTCTATGTTGTAGAGGCATTTCTCCTGACGTTTCGCTTGCATCTATGGTAAGCATCCTCAGAGATAGTGAGGTCTGTTGGAACTAGGAAAAAGGGTTTATATATCTGTGGAATGACCAGGGTGAGACAAGCATGTGGACAATTTCAACAGAAAGGAGGAAACCATGAAAATGAACAAAATCTGGCTACCAGTATTAAAAAAACTCTAAAATTGCAACAGCACAACAACAGAGAGGAAACAAACAAGGACATCTAATCACCTCTCAACAAAAGTTTGCACCAGGCACATTCAGGCCATTGTTTGCTAATCAAGGTGGTCAGTTGAAACATTCACACCTAGCTCCAGCAGACAAGAGTCCTTTGACTCACCCTGGTCATTCCACAGATATATAAACCCTTTTTCCTAGTTCCAACAGACCTCACTACCTCTGAGGATGCTTGCCATAGATGCAAGCGAAACGTCAGGAGAAATGCCTCTAGAACATGGCCATATAGCCCGAAAAAACCTACAGCAACCCAGTGATTCCTGCCATGAAAGCCTTCGACAACACATTGATTCATAATTTATTCATAACTAATGTTGGAGAGGGGTTCCTGGTCAAAGTGGTCCCTGTCCTTCATTTCCACTTGCCTGTCCTGAAATATTGCTTTAAGAGTCCCACAGCAGCCGCTGAGTAGCTCTGAACAGCAGCCGCTGAGTAGCTCTGGAGAAGTGGAAGCAAGTACACGATTCAGATGAACAGGAATGGACCCAAATAATTGTATTGTCTGTGAAGTTTGCCCCGATTCTGTTGTTTGTGTGGTCCCAGTGACTACAACTCCCAAATGTCAAGGTATATTTTCCCCAAACTCCATCTGTGTTTATATTTGGGCATATTGAGGACTTGTGCCAAGTTTGGTCCAAATATGAACACAGATGGAGTTTGGGGGAAATAGACCTTGACATTTGGGAGTTGTAGTCACTGGGATTCACAGTTCACCTACAATCAAAGAGCGCTCTGAACCCCACAAACGACAGACTCGGGGCAAACTTCCCACACTGAACCCCCATGACCAACAGAAAATACTTAAGGCCATCCAATCCAACTCCCTTCATCAGGGCAAGAAAACATAATCAAAGCCCTCCTGACAAATAGCCATCCAACCATAGATATAGATAGATAGATATAATTCATACACACACAGATATAGTATCACAGACTTGAAAGGAACCCTTAAAGAAGGACAATGATATCTTGCATGTTCCAGGGTGGGCAAATCAGACACTCTCCACATCAACACCGACAAAAAATCAGCAAGATATACTGTTTACCCACAAGCATAAAGAAATTACATATCTTAGAAACCAACATTTTCTCATTATTTTATTTTCCAGATCAACAGACTGGGCCACAGCAATGCGTGGCAGGGGACAGCTAGTAATAATCATAAAAAAGCTATGTCAGAATGTTCCTATGATCCATAGTGGCTATTCTTCCTTCCATGTCTGAAAGGATCCCAGTTTCCCAGCCAGCCGATGACAATTACTCTTCCTTGTTCTAATGCAACCCACATCCATCTCACTGTTTGCCTGATCATTCACTTGATAGTATTTATATTATCTTCACAGCAGTTTCTCAAGTCGCTCCTGACACGACAAAAAAATCTTCACAATCATAAAGTTATAATATTTATCCAAAGATTTGTTGTCAAAGACTTTCATGGCTGAAATCACTGGGTTGCTGTGAGTTTTCTGGGCTGTATGGCCATGTTCCAGAAGCATTCCCTCCTGACATTTCACCCACATTTCACCTACATCTATGACAGGCATTCTCAGAGGTTGTGAGGTCTGTTGGAAACTAGGCAAATGGGGTTTATATATCTGCCATGTGGGCAAAACATCAGGAGGGAGTGCAACTCACCTATCCAAAGATATGCTAGTGAATTGCCCTTTCATTTTGTGATCTGAATCCCACTGGAAATTAATTGGTAAAACATTTGTGGGATTCAATTGAACAAGGAACATTAGGAAGAACTTCCTGACTGTGAGAGCCGTTCAGCAGTGGAACTCTCTGCCCGGGAGTGTGGTGGAGGCTCCTTCTTTGGAAGCTTTTAAACAGAGGCTGGATGGCCATTTGTCAGGGATGATTTGAATGCAATATTCCTGCTTCTTGGCAGGGGGTTGGACTGGATGGCCCATGAGGTCTCTTCCAAATCTTTGATTCTATGATTCTATAAGGATTCATCCCCAAGGAAAGGAACGTTTTCCAAACACCTTATCATGTAACCTCCAAGAATGTTTTCCATAGTGCCTGACTCATGCTCATTTCCTTGGCACATCAGCAGCTTTCAACGATAGCACCCACAAAGCCACATTTGGACGAGGGAAAGCTGGCAGAGCAATAGGAAGGGGGAGGATGCACAAACCAGCCTTGGAGTGCCAAAGGTGGCCCTTGTTCCTCATAAACATTCAGTAATGTGCCTTCTGATAAGAAAATTGCTGTATACCCAGAATCGTATTTGTTTTCTTTTCCGTTACTGTTTTTATGGGAGTTTAATCTCTTGCAAGAAGTGACAAAGTACAAACAGTCCTACAGCAAAGTAATATTGAACACTACAAACAAGAAATTCTCCCAACACTGAAGAAAAAATGCATTGTGTATGGGGCAGCCAATGAACAAAGATGAAGCATATGACAGGTAATCCTGCCTTCCTGTTAATTATTATATGTAGAATTCTTCATTCAAAGTTTCTCCATAGGGTGGAGGAAGCACAGAACAGATACCATAAAGAGAAAGGTGTTACACTCCAATCTGTAACACCATCAATGCCTCATGTTGAATTTTGAACTGTGAGACCAGAGGTGAAGGGCCAAAGCCAGGGAAGTGCAATGATCTATGGGTGATGTCTCTGAAAAAATGCCACCTAGGATCCAATCATCACTAAGTTGTCGAGTACTTAGTTTTAGAATCAAGGTAAAGGTAAAAGACCAGCCATGGTTGGTTGTCCTGTGTCCTTCTCTTTTTCTGTTCATCAGGACATATATAGATCAGAACAGACCTGGGACTGTGCATCAGCAACAACGAAACAACAAACAAGGCCATTATTGTGACTGAGGGCCTTTCCAGGCAGGGTTTTATCCCAGGAGTGTTGTGATAGAGTCTGCTGGCAGTGATAGTAACACTAGTTGTATTAGGAGAGGCAGGAAAACTACTCGCAAGCAAGACTATGATGAAGAGCAACAGGGTGGTCCACGAGAAGGCCTTACTGGTACATTATTTACAGTTATGTTTATTCATATCATAGAATCATAGAGTCAAAGAGTTGGAAGAGACCTCATGGGCCATCCAGTCCAACCCCCTGCCAAGAAGCAGGAATATTGCATTCAAATCACCCCTGACAAATGGCCATCCAGCCTCTGCTTAAAAGCTTCCAAAGAAGGAGCCTCCACCACACTCCGGGGCAGAGAGTTCCACTGCTGAACGGCTCTCACAGTCAGGAAGTTCTTCCTAATGTTCAGATGGAATCTCCTCTCTTGTAGTTTGAAGCCATTGTTCCGCGTCCTAGTCTCCAAGGAAGCAGAAAACAAGCTTGCTCCCTCCTCCCTGTGGCTTCCTCTCACATATTTATACATGGCTATCATATCTCCTCTCAGCCTTCTCTTCTTCAGGCTAAACATGCCCAGTTCCCTAAGCCGCTCCTCATAGGGCTTGTTCTCCAGACCCTTGATCATTTTAGTCGCCCTCCTCTAGACACATTCCAGCTTGTCAATATCTCTCTTGAATTGTGGTGCCCAGAATTGGACACAATATTCCAGGTGTGGTCTAACCAAAGCAGAATAGAGGGGTAGCATTACTTCCTTAGATCTAGACACTATGCTCCTATTGATGCAGGCCAAAATCCCATTGGCTTTTATTGCCGTCACATCACATTGTTGGCTCATGTTTAACTTGTTGTCCACGAGGACTCCAAGATCTTTTTCACACGTACTGCTCTCGAGCCAGGCGTCACCCATTCTGTATCTTTGCATTTCATTTTTTCTGCCAAAGTGGAGTATCTTACATTTGTCACTGTTGAACTTCATTTTGTTAGTTTTGGCCCATCTCTCTAATCTGTCAAGATCGTTTTGAATTCTGCTCCTGTCCTCTGGACTATTGGCTATCCCTCCCAATTTGGTGTCGTCTGCAAACTTGATGATCATGCCTTCTAGCCCTTCATCTAAGTCATTAATAAAGATGTTGAACAGGACCGGGCCCAGGACGGAACCCTGCGGCACTCCACTTGTCACTTCTTTCCAAGATGAAGAGGAAGCATTAGTGAGCACTCTCTGTGTTCGTCCACTTAACCAATTACAGATCCACCTCACCGTAGTTTTGCCCAGCCCACATTGGACTAGTTTCCTTGCCAGAAGGTCATGGGGGACCTTGTCGAAGGCCTTACTGAAATCCAGGTACGCTACATCCACGGCATTCCCCGCATCTACCCAGCTTGTAGCTCTATCGAAGAAAGAGATCAGATTAGTCTGGCATGACTTGTTTTTGATAAATCCATGTTGACTATTAGCGATGACTGCATTTGTTTCTAAGTGTTTGCAGACCGCTTCCTTAACAATCTTTTCCAGAATCTTGCCCGGTATCGACGTGAGGCTGACCGGACGGTAGTTGTTTGGGTCATCCTTTTTTCCCTTCTTGAAGATTGGGACCACATTGGCCCTCCTCCAATCTGCTGGAACTTCTCCCGTTCTCCAAGAAATCTCAAAGATGGTTGCCAATGGTTCCGAAATGACTTCCGCTAGTTCCTTCAATACTCTGGGGTGTAGTTGATCTGGCCCTGGGGACTTGAACTCATTAAGAGTGGCCAGGTATTCCTGGACGACTTCTTTCCCAATTTGGGGTTGGATGTCCTCCAATCCCTCATCCACTCCATCTTGCTGAGGTTGAAGACTCTCTTTTTGTGAGAAGACCGAGGAAAAGAAGGCATTAAGTAGTTCTGCCTTTTCCCTATCCCCTGTCAGCATTGCCCCATCTTCTCCGCGAAGAGGTCCTATCGCCTCCTTGTTTTTCCTTTTTCCACTGACATAAGAATAGAAGCCCCTTTTATTGTTTTTAATGTCCCTGGCAACTCTGAGCTCGTTTTTTGCTTTAGCCTTGCGGACCTTTTCCCTACAGGTGTTGGCTATTTGTTTGAATTCTTCTTTGGCGATTTCTCCCTTTTTCCACTTCTTGTGCATGTCTCTTTTGTGTCTTAGCACAGTTAGAAGTTCTTTGGACATCCATTCTGGCTGGTTATGTTTATTCATATCATGATCTGATCACCATGCTCAATATATCCCATATGCATAGGGCTATTGGTATAACAATACAAAAGGCTTGCTAGGGGAGATCCTCAGCCCCCCACCCCTTTGAATCAAACTCAGCCCCCCCCCCCCCGAATCAAACTCAGCACCCCCGAATCAAAATCCTGACTACAGGCCTGTATGTGTGTGTGTATGTGTTGCCATAGTCCTCTGTGTTTCATTTTGCAAAAACTGGTGTTGGCAACACCTGCATTCAACCAAGTGCTGACTGCCAGGCCTGGGTGTCAGATGGAAACTGCCTGCTTGTGTTTCATTGGAAAGGGTCAGCTTGTGCACTTTCCTCATATTTCAGGGCAGGGATGCTGGTGAGGGAGAGTGTTATCCTAGCTTTGATCCAAAACAAATCCAGTAAGGGAGAAATTCCCTCAATTGTCTGTAGTCTAATCTTGGAGTTTCTAAGCATATTACTTATTCTTGCATATTAGCATGGCACTAGAATTTCCCACCAAAAACAGACCCAATCCACCTAATAGTGCATTTCTCTTACAAATAAACTGCAAATATTTGGGCACTTCTACATTAATACTATAATACTAAAAGGAGCCCCTGGTGGCGCAATGGGTTAAACCCCTGTGCCAGCAAGCCTGAAGACCAACAAGTCGCAGGTTCGAATCAGGGAGAGCGCAGATGAGCTCCCTCTATCAGCTCCAGCTCCTCATGCGGGGACTTGAGAGAAGCCTCCCACAAGGATAGTAAAACATCAAAACATCCGGGCGTCCCCTGGGTAAGCAGATGGCCAATTCTCCCACACCAGAAACAACTTGCAGTTTCTCAAGTTGCTCCTGACACGACAAAAAAAACCTATAATGCTGCAGTTTGGAACAGATTTGAGAACAACAACAAGAACAACAACAACAATAATAATCTTTATTTATACTGGAGGCCGTGACAGACTTTGTATTTCTAGGCGCAAAGATTACTGCAGACGCAGACTGTAGCCAGGAAATCAGAAGACGCTTCCTTCTTGGGAGGAGAGCAATGTCCAGTCTCGATAAAATAGTAAAGAGTAGAGACACCAGACTGGCAACATCAGACTGCCTAGTCAAAGCCATGGTATTCCCTGTAGTCACCTACGGATGTGAGAGCTGGACCTTAGGGAAGGCTGAGCGAAGGAAGATCGATGCTTTTGAGCTGTGGTGTTGGAGGAAAGTTCTGAGAGTGCCTTGGACTGCGAGAAGATCCAACCAGTCCATCCTCCAGGAAATAAAGCCTGGCTGCTCATTGGAGGGAAGGATACTGGAGACAAAGTTGAAGTACTTTGGCCACATCATGAGGAGACAGCAAAGCCTGGAGAAGACAATTATGTTGGGGAAAGTGGAAGGCAAAAGGAAGAGGGGCCGACCAAGGGCAAGATGAATGGATGGCATCCTTGAAGTGACTGGACTGACCTTGAAGGAGCTGGGGGTGGTGACGGCCGACAGGGAGCTCTGGCGTGGGCTGGTCCATAAGGTCACGAAGAGTCGGAGACGACTGAACGAATGAACAACAACCACCATCTCCCCCAAGAGGAACTCGGTGCGGGTTACATGAGGCCAAGCCCATCCGTGCAGTACATACATTGTAATACAAAAACATAACAATGCCAGAACATAAATATATCAAATGCAAAGAAATGTACTAAACGACACAGACAATATGAAACATGCATTTAAAAACAGAGAATTTAACAGGGCAGAGCCACATTCAAGGCTAAAAATTTTAAAAACTGGGAGATAGGACAATATAAATAATCAGGATGAGGATCCAAGAATGAGGGAGGATTCAATTGCACAAACCATAAATAAAGTGCTTCAAAGGACGTTTAGTGCAAAGTTTGGTCAGGGAGTGCTTACATTCAATCACTGAAGGCACATTGGAATAGCCAGGTTTTCAGGTTCCTCCTGAAAATTGCTAGCATGGGGGCTTGCCTAATATCTCTGGGGAGTGAGTTCCAGAGCCGGGGGGCCACCACAGAGAAGGTCCTCTCTCTCGTCCGCGCAAGTCGCACTTGAGATGCGAGTGGGAGCGAGAGAAGAGCCTCTCCGGAAGATCAAAGAGATTGTGTGGGTTCGTAAATGGAGATACGGTTGCGCAGGTAGGTGGGTCCCAAACCGTTCAGGGCTTTGTAGGTCAAGACCTGCACCTTGAATTGGGCCAGGAAGACAAATGGCAGCCAGTGGAGCTCCTTAAACAGGAGGGTTGTCCGCTCTCTGTAATTCGCCCCAGTTAATAATCTGGCTGCCACCCCCTGGACCAATTGGAATTTCCGGGCTGTCTTCAAGGACAGCCCCATGTAGAGAACGTTACCTCCAATCTAGAGGTAACTAGAGGAACGTTACCTCCAATCTAGAGGTAACTAAGGCGTGGACCACCGTGGCCAAATCCGACTTCTCAAACAACAGGTATTGCTGTGTGAGTAGTTCGATTGACGGATCTCAAACTAGTTTGAGGATAGGAAGATTATTATGTTTATCATGGATCCCGACCTCAAACTGCTCTTGAGTTTCTTCCCATTTCTGGGAGAGATAAACACCATCATAAAAGGGAGGGGGGATAAACCGAGAGCGGGGGGGGGGGGGGGCTCAATTATCCTCCTGCTAGCAAGCTTTGCCCTTGGACATTTTTTTGGCAGCCCCTTCATTCCAAATCTTTCAAAGCACTTCAGCAAAGGCAGGTGTCTAAAATGCCCTCTGCTTTCTGTGGAGCCAATTTCACCCTGGGATCTGCTGCAATGCATTAAAGGGCTTGATTAGAACTTCCTTGTGACTTTCTTGAATGCACGGTATGCACTCTATAATCTGTGCTGCAGAACATATCATCAACATGCATTATGTGGCTGCTGAAGTTTTGAATGAGTTTGGAGCGCTATTAAATTGACAGTGTAGATGAGCCCTTTGTCTTCTGGAACAAGACATAGTTTCTGCCGCTTAGCAACTTTCTGCCTGACCTCATCCTCCTTGCCCGTTGTAGGCATCCTCTCCCCCTGCATGAATATATGTGATAGTCTGCAAAATCTCTGTAGACCTGGAGGGAAATGTATGGGTGATGACAGGTTATTTTTCCCTTGAGCGTCATGGAATTTTAGTTGTGGTTGTAAATGCTATTAAGTTCCACTGATAACAAAGCAGCCAGAAAGCATACAAGGAAGACTCCTAATAGATGAATGCAATGGAGCAGCTGCAAACACCATTTCAGTACGCAAGTAACACAGACATGGAAACTTACGTTGTTAAGTAATGTCAAATCTATTAAACCAATATCCATTCTGAGTTTTGGACTACAACGCCAAGAATCCCTAGGGAATCTGGAAGTTGCTGTTCACAAATGCAATGTTTGCAAGCTCTATACACAAAATAACATAAAATAAAAGCAACATGCTTTGTTGTATGCAACAGATGAGCATTCCACAAACATCATTAAAAGGCACATGGGTTCAACATTGCAGAAATTCCAGTAAAGGCCAGTTTATCATATTTCACACACTTTTGTTACCTGTTCTGGTACAGCTGTACCAGGAGCTCCAATTTTGTTTGTTTTACATTAAATGTTTGTTTGCAGTCCTAGGTTTCAGAGACTCTGCAGATAGGTGGCTTCTTTTGGTTGCAGTTATAGGTCAATCCACCTGTCCATCATCATTAAGTTTTGGTCCCATCCCTTGCTCAGGGCAATTGGGAAGGGAAGGGAGCTTTTTTTTTAGTTAGTCTCAGCTAGTTTAACCAATGTACAGGACGTGTGTAAACGTCCCCTGTACAAAAGCTTCCACCTTTAAGAATTTCCAGGGTTACAGAAATTCCAACAGAAACAGAAGGAAAAGAGTCTCCAAAGACTTTCCAGGGAAACAGCCCTAAAGATCAAAGAACTCCAGCTGAAGAGACTACAGGCCTTGCTGGTGGGTCCACTCGGTGCTTTGAGATGCAGTTCAACCCGGTAGTGGTGCGCACATCAGTTAGGTTTAAGTTTCAGTCAGCCTGGGAGAAGTTAAAAAGGGGCTTTTCCTTTAAAGAAGAAGTCTGAAGAAGAGAAGGCTGAGAGGGGATATGATAGCCATGTATAAATATGGGAGAGGAAGCCACAGGGAGGAGGGAGCAAGCTTGTTTTCTGCTTCCCTGGAGACTAGGACGCGGAACAATGGCTTCAAACTACAAGAGAGGAGATTCCATCTGAACATGAGGAAGAACTTCCTGACTGTGAGAGCCGTTCAGCAGTGGAACTCTCTGCCCTGGAGTGTGGTGGAGGCTCCTTCTTTGGAAGCTTTTAAACAGAGGCTGGATGGCCATCTGTCAGGGGTGATTTGAATGCAATATTCCTGCTTCTTGGCAGGGGGTTGGACTGGATGGCCCATGAGGTCTCTTCCAACTCTTTGATTCTATGATTCTATAAGTTATTGAAGATAGCGGCCTGTCCTTCGTGGGCAAGTTTAGGAATTCACCAGTTGCCCAAAAGCTTGGAATCATTTACTTAACTTTACTGAAGACAAGAGAAGTTTCTGTTTGATTGTTCATTAATAAAAGACTTTGTTGTACTTCTCAAACCATCTAAAGACTGTTTGTGGTGGAAACCTCTGAGAACTTCTGTTTAGGCCCCCTGGCTTCCCATTGGGCAAAGGTTGCATGTCTTGTTTTAAAGACAACTATTTACAGGCCCAGTGCGCGACAGATCATTTAACAAATGAAAGCCAGGACACAAGCATTCAAACAATCAACCTCATGGTGTTGTTATATGATTCTTTCTTTATTTTTAAAACCATTTTCAAGGCTTCAAAGTTGCGAAGTGCCAATGCCATTGCAATTTCCAGTGTGAGAGGGTATATCAGATTACAGAATACATTTAGGCAAAGAATGACTTTGGACATACAGGCATACAGATTCTATGCAACTACATTGGATTTACAATTACATTGGTTAACAAGCAAAGGGGAGTTACATTTTCACTCAACATCCACACACATGTACACGCATTCATCCAAATTCATTCAAATATTACCATATCATTTTCTCCCTCCTTGGAGAAGTACCTGTTAGGCCAGACCCCAATTTCCTTCAACCTGTCAATGCATAGTTACATAACTTCCATAATGCCAAAACTTCAAAACGCTGAGATACCAAAACTTTTTTCCCTAGGCACAATGCCAAGGACCAGATCTCTGTTTTCCATACAGCAGAACCTGACTCCCTGCACAAAACCTAAGACTCCAAAAGCGCACTTCTTCCTCTTCCCTTGAGAAAGAAGCCCCAAAGTGACCAGGCTGCTCCTGTGCAGATCTGCCATCTCCGAATACACAATCTCTCTCCTTCCCATGGCGGGTGAACCAGACTCCTCAGGTCAGTCACAATTTGAGCATTATTAGGCTGAGTCTTTTATAGAAATATTCTGTTGATGTAGTCCCAAAGCTGTAAATTAATAATAGACGACTTCCATCCTGGCTCCATCTCAGTTTTCTGGCCAGATGTTGATCTTGATTGGTGTTGATCTTATGTTGACTTCCTTCTTAACATAAGGAATGTTGCAAACATTTCCTTAACTTGAAAGAACCATTGTCACAGTTCTTATCAATTCTCATTAGCAGGTTTTGATCACAGTTCCAGCAAGCAGGTAGTTAGTCATTGCAGGCCTTAATATTATACTGGTGTTTCCAAGATTATTAACTCCAACTACACATCCTTCCATTCTTCCATTCATTCCCACAAATCATATTAAATTCATATTTGTCAAATCTGCACATTGAATTCCTTGTGACCGTTTGTACTTGCATACTTTTTGGCCAAATCGTAATAAACCTCTTTGACTTTGCTTTCAGTCCAGAAAACTTGTTCTCTGTCCTGACTGATCTATTTTGTGGAAGTTCACTGGACACGGGGCTCTCTAACCACAGTCCTAGCTGAAATTACTAATGTGACCAAGGGTTGCGTTTGCTTGAGACTACTGGGAAGTGCAAGATTCTGACCTTCCTCTTCTCTCTCCACTGCAGAATTAATTGAGTGCAAATTACATTTGAATTTTGAACTCATTTTGTAGCAATTAAAGTAAACTGAGGACAAAGGGCGAACAGGGTATAGGCCGAACAGGGTATAGGGTTACAGCCTGTGTTAGACGGGGTTACACTCCCCCTGAAGACGCAGGTTCGCAGCTTGGGAGTGATCCTGGACCCATCGCTGAGCCTGGAACCCCAGGTCTCAGCGGTGGCCGGGAGAGCTTTCGCACAATTAAAACTTGTGCTCCAGCTGCGCCCGTACCTTGGGAAGTCAGATCTGGCCACGATGGTCCACGCTCTTGTCACATCCCGGTTGGATTACTGCAACGCACTCTACGTGGGGTTGCCTTTGAAGACTGCTCGGAAACTACAACTAGTCCAGCGAGAAGCAGCCAGATTGCTCACCGGAGCGACGTACAGGGAGCACACCACCCCCCTGTTACATCAGCTCCACTGGCTGCCGATCCAATTCCGAGCACAATTCAAAGTGCTGGTTTTAACCTACAAAACCCTATACGGTTCCGGCCCAGTGTATTTGTCCGAACGGATCTCCCTCTACATCCCACCTCGAAATTTAAGATCGTCTGGGGAGGCCCTGCTCTCGACTCCGCCACTATCACAAGTGAGGTTGGCGGGGACAAGGAGCAGGGCCTTCTCAGTGGTGGCCCCTCACCTGTGGAACTCACTCCCCGGGGAGATTAGATCAGCGACCTCCCTTCTGACGTTCAGGAAAAAACTGAAGACCTGGATATGGGACCAAGCTTTTGGACATGCTGGCAGCTAAAGGAAGATCTGACGACAAACATGGACGAATGGAATGGAATGGATATACGGAACTCTGAACACTGAGCATGAGATTGTTTTGCTATTTTATTATGTACTAATGTTTTTAACTTGTTAACTGTCTAAATTGTTGTAGGTATTGTTCGTTTATTGATTCAGGCATCGAATTGTGCCGTTGTTTGTAAGCCGCCCTGAGTCCCCCCTCGGGGGTGAGAAGGGCGGGGTATAAGTAATTGAAATAAAATAATAAATAAAATAAATAAAATAAGGGTGAATCTCAAAGGAGAGAAAAAGTGGGAGTGCAGGACTGTCCTTGCTAAAATGGGACCACTGGAGATTATGCCTCTGATATACTCAGTGAACAATCCTGTAGAATGCTGGAAGTTTTAGCTTTCAGTTACTTTCAGTAACTTCATAAGGTGGGCAGCTTCAACTAGAGATAATATAGTATGATCAGAACAAGTTAGGGATCCCTTACTCCAGGCTTGCTTTTGGAGTCAAAACGACCTGGGCACTCGATTGCATGCCAGGGGCAACTTTAAGTTGCTACTCTCTAAACACAAACAGGAATTCTCTGGCCTAAATGCAATACCCAGAGAATTCATGTAAATCCTCAAGCCAGTAAATCCTTTGAGCATTATGTGCTTCTGCTCCTCCTGAAGATGAAAACAGCTGATTCCTTGGAATGCAGCACTTGCTGTTCCTTCACAAAGTACTTTGGCCTTGCCAGCGATGGGATTTGACCCTTGAACCCGATACTGAAGGCAGTGGTAAACCATCCCTTCCGTGGGAAAGGTGCAAACAATTGCCTATATAACAATTTTCACTTTTCCGGGATGGAAGTTTGTAAGAAATAGGGAGGCACACTTTCTGTACTTTTTGTCCTTTGTGTCACTTCGCAAGTTGGGTAAATGTTTAACTACTGGAGGAACATTACTCTTCAACAACGAAGCAACTCTGTTAATCATTTTCCAGAATGTACTGAAGTGTCAGAATGCAGATTAACTGCATTGAACTGGATTACAAATCTACACTGCAATATACTCTATTTTAATGTAGTTAATTTGCTTTTTGAAACTGGATCATACAGCAGTGTAGATCCAGCCTGAGTGGAGTTGCTAGAGTTGAGCTAGAGTTGTCTGTGAAAACTGAATATGAATTGGTGTAGTTGTTTTGGTCCTCTGGAGACCAGGTTTCAAATTCCTACTCAGGCTGAATCTACACTGCGTGGGGCTGCCCCTAAAGACGGCCCGGAAGCTGCAACTAGTCCAACGTGCGGCAGCCATGATTCTAACAGGAGCGGAGCACAGGGAGCACACAACCCCCCTGTTGCACCAGCTCCACTGGCTGCCGATTTGCTACCGGGCCCAATTCAAGGTGTTGGTATTGGCCTATAAAGCCCAAGATACCTATCTGACCGCATCTCGGCCTATGAACCCACCCGGACTTTGAGATCTTCCGGGGAGGCCCTGCTCTCGATCCCGCCAGCCTCTCAAGCACGGTTGGTGGGGACGAGAGATAGGGCCTTCTCGGTGGTGGCTCCTCGGCTGTGGAACGTCCTTCCTGTAGACCTTAGGCTGGCACCATCTCTCATGACATTCCGTAGAAAGTTGAAGACCTGGATGTTTGTGCAGGCGTTTGAGTAATTCAGTGCAACTTGGTAATTTGGAACATAGGAACGGAACAATGGACGATGAATTTGGATCACGCTTGGATGATGAGGCGATCAGGGATGGGATTTGTGATAACTGTGTATTGATGATTGTT
The DNA here is from genome assembly GCF_037176765.1 of Anolis sagrei. Lineage (NCBI taxonomy): Eukaryota > Metazoa > Chordata > Lepidosauria > Squamata > Anolidae > Anolis > Anolis sagrei. The sequence goes on along the minus strand of NC_090022.1, from coordinate 166,165,154 downwards.
TATTAGCTATTAATGGAAATGTGTAATTTAACTGTCATTGTATATTAATTATTGCTGTTTTTATTGTCTTTGCTGTTTGGAAACCGCTGTGAGTCGCCCTTGGGCTTGAGATAAAGCGGTATACAAGAATAGTAAATAAATAATAAATAAATATAATCCAGTTTCTGAATCCAGATTATTTGCTTTGAACTGGAGTATATGATTCTATACTGGCATATAACCCAGTTCAAAGCAGATAATCTTGATTCAGAAACTGAATTAATATGGCAGTGTAGATGGGAACTCAGCCATAGAAAGCGACCGGGTTGCGTTAGTCACACCATACTCTCTCACCCTCGGTGGAAGGCAATCGCAAACTTTTTGGAAAGATATCTTGTCAAGAAATCTCACAAGGATTGCCCTAAATTGGAAATAAGCTTTTTTCCCATTTGGCAATTCTGTTTCCACACCAACCACACAGATCCAGGGCCATCCTTGCTTCATGGGGGACTGAAATTTGGCAATTACAGAAAGTAGGTTAAGGTGCATACTGAAATGTGAGTTTATCTTTCTTTAATTGTTTTAGAACTCCCAAAGGAAGCAGCTGCAAGCTAACTCTTAAAGAAGCAAATTTTTGTGTTTTTGCATCTTGTAATTACATGCTGTATCATAGAATCATAGAATCATAGAATCAAAGAGTTGGAAGAGATCTCATGGGCCATCCAGTCCAACCCCCTGCCAAGAAGCAGGAACATCGCATTCAAATCACCCCCGACAGATGGCCATCCAGCCTCTGTTTAAACGCTTCCAAAGAAGGAGCCTCCGCCACACTCTGGGGCAGAGAGTTCCACTGCTGAACGGCTCTCACAGTCAGGAAGTTCTTCCTAATGTTCAGATGGAATCTCCTCTCTTGTAGTTTGAAGCCATTGTTCCGCGTCCTAGTCTCCAGGGAAGCAGAAAACAAGCTTGCTCCCTCCTCCCTGTGGCTTCCTCTCACATATTTATACATGGCTATCATATCCCCTCTCAGCCTTCTCTTCTTCAGGCTAAACATGCCCAGCTCCTTAAGCCGTTCCTCATAGGGCTTGTTCTCCAGACCTTTTATCATTTTAGTCGCTCTCCTCTGGACACATTCCAGCTTGTCAATATCTCTCTTCAATTGTGGGGCCCAGAATTGGACACAATATTCCAGGTGTGGTCTAACCAAGGCAGAATAGAGGGGTAGCATTACTTCCTTAGATCTAGACCCTATGCTCCTATTGATGCAGGCCTATCACCTAACAAGCTCCTTCCAAATATAATTTATTTCCTTATAGCACTTGTTGAGACTGGAATTATTATTTACTGGAATTCTCTGAGGAACATTCATGTGCGTAATCTCGGAAAAAATGGTGACCCTTTTTGCAGAACGTCCCTATCATTTTGCATGACAATGCTCGGCCACAAGCAGCGCAAGCTGTGGCTGATTTGCTCGATCGATGGGGCTGTGAAGTGCTGTACCATCCACCACACTCCCCAGACTTAAGCCCTTGTGACTTTGACTTAATTCCCTAAGATGAAGAAACCACTTTGTGGCATTCCCTTCAGAACTGTTCCAGAGTTTCTTGCGGCAGTAGACCCTCCATTCAAACTGTCAACACAACACGTGCTGCAACAGGTGTCCTATGACTTCCACATTGTTGGAAATGGGTTGTACACAATGTTGGCAACTATATTGAAGGACTGTAAAACTTGGTGGCAGGCCCGTAGCCAGGATTTCGTTTCGGGGGGGGGGGGGGGGGGCTAAAAAAATTTTCAGGGGGGGTTTCGGGGGGGGGCTGAGTTTCGGGGGGGCTGAGTCTGAGTGAAAGAGGGTCTAGCCTAGCAAACCTTTTGTATCATTACCCCAATACCCCTATGCATATGGGATATATTGAGTATGGTGATCAGATCATGATATGAATAAACATAACAGTTTAAATAATGCACCAGTAAGGCCTTTTCGTGAACCACCATGAAAATTTCAGGGGGGGGGGGCTGAAGCCCCCCAAGCGCCCCCCCCCCCCCCCCCCCCCGGCTACATGCCTGCTTGGTGGCATGTATCACTTTTGTATTATATGTAAATAAATAGTTGCCACTGTTAAAGTTCCAATTTTGGCTCAGTGTGGGAGAGAAACAAACTGGCTTTGGGGCTCCAGAACAGGCCAAAAACTCCTTTTAGGTATAAAAAGTCAAGGGTTTTCCATAAAACCCAATATTTGTCTTAATGTTTTGTGAATCCATATGGTCACAGAAAAGACAACAACTTGAAGCCAGTCATCTTAGCTACTCTGTGGAATTTGCCTCCGCTTTCAAGATGGAACAACTCTAAGAAAAGTGCCCCTTGCATTGGAATAATAAATCAATTTAAAAGAATAATTGGAATAATAAATCAATTTATAAATCAATTCAAACAAATGGCCAACACCTGTAGGGAAAAGGTCCGCAAGGCTAAAGCAAAAAACGAGCTCAGACTTGCCAGGGACATTAAAAACAATAAAAAGGGCTTCTATTCTTATGTCAGTAGAAAAAGGAAAAACAAGGAGGCGATAGGACCTCTTCGCGGAGAAGATGGGGCAATGCTGACAGGGGACAGGGAAAAGGCAGAACTACTTAATGCCTTCTTTGCCTTGGTCTTCTCACAAAAAGAGAGTCTTCAACCTCAGCAAGATGGAGTGGATGAGGGATTGGAGGACATCCAACCCCAAATTGGGAAAGAAGTCGTCCAGGAATACCTGGCCGCTCTTAATGAGTTCAAGTCCCCAGGGCCAGATCAACTTCACCCCAGAGTATTGAAGGAACTAGCGGAAGTAATTTCGGAAACATTGGCAACCATCTTTGAGAGTTCTTGGAGAACGGGAGAAGTTCCAGCAGATTGGAGGAGGGCCAATGTGGTCCCAATCTTCAAGAAGGGAAAAAAGGACGACCCAAACAACTACCGTCTGGTCAGCCTCACGTCGATACCGGGCAAGATTCTGGAAAAGATTGTGAAGGAAGCGGTCTGCAAACACTTAGAAACAAATGCAGTCATCGCTAATAGTCAACATGGATTTATCAAAAACAAGTCATGCCAGACTAATCTGATTTCTTTCTTCGATAGAGCTACAAGCTGGGTAGATGCGGGGAATGCCGTGGATGTAGCGTACCTGGATTTCAGTAAGGCCTTCGACAAGGTCCCCCATGACCTTCTGGCAAGGAAACTAGTCCAATGTGGGCTAGGCAAAACTACGGTGAGGTGGATCTGTAATTGGTTAAGCGGACGAACACAGAGAGTGCTCACTAATGCTTCCTCTCCATCTTGGAAAGAAGTGACAAGTGGAGTGCCGCAGGGTTCCGTCCTGGGCCCGGTCCTGTTCAACATCTTTATTAATGACTTAGATGAAGGGCTAGAAGGCATGATCATCAAGTTTGCAGATGACACCAAATTGGGAGGGATAGCCAATAGTCCAGAGGACAGGAGCAGAATTCAAAACGATCTTGACAGATTAGAGAGATGGGCCAAAACTAACAAAATGAAGTTCAACAGTGACAAATGCAAGATACTCCACTTTGGCAGAAAAAACGAAATGCAAAGATACAGAATGGGTGACGCCTGGCTCGAGAGCAGTACGTGTGAAAAAGATCTTGGAGTCCTCATGGACAACAAGTTAAACATGAGCCAACAATGTGATGTGGCGGCAAAAAAAGCCAATGGGATTTTGGCCTGCATCAATAGGAGCATAGTGTCTAGAGCTAAGGAAGTAATGCTACCCCTCTATTCTGCTTTGGTTAGACCACATCTGGAATATTGTGTCCAATTCTGGGCACCACAATTCAAACGGTCCAAAAAAGGCATTTTCCAAAATCCTTAAAGAAAAACTACAAAACACAGAATTTGATGAATTGATACTTGTGGGCGATTTTAATGGAGTTCTAAATAGTGAGGAAGACAAATCTAAGAATCAGAAAAATAAAAAATTAAAAGATGGCCATACCACCTTACCACAAAATATAATTCAAATGAAAAACGAAATGGAACTAGTAGATGTGTGGAGAGTGAAGAACGAAGGGTCCAAAGACTTTACTTTTTATTCAAATAGACATAAAACCTGGTCGAGGATCGACATGGTGTGGACATCCAAAACTCTCTTCACACGAATAGACGAAATAAATATACTCCCGAGAGACATTTCGGACCATTGTCCAATAGTAACGATTATAAACAAAGAAATAAGAATTAGAAAATGGAGACTCAATGAAAATTTACTTAAAAAGGAACAAGATGTAAAAAAGTATAAAGAGATAGTTAAAGATTATTTGAATATAAACCAGATAGAGGAAACCAAACCCCAAATTGTATGGGACGCATTGAAAGCGGTCCTAAGGGGACATCTAATACAACACAATACAAAAAATAATAAAATGAAAAATCAAGAGATAAATGAGATAGAAAAACAAATATCTCTCAAGGAAAGAGAGTTAAAATTAAACCCCCAGAAAACCTCTTTAACCAAATCATTGTCTGAACTCAAACAAAAAAAACACTACCTGGAATTAGATCATCAAGCAAAACAAATTAAATTTTTGAAACAATCCCATTTCGAAAATGCCAACAAACCGGGGAGATGGTTAGCTAAACAAGTGCAGAAAAAGAAACAAAAACTCCAAATAACAAAGTTAAAAATAGGAGATAAAACTATCACGAAAAATAAGGACATCTTAGAAGAATTTCAGAACTTTTATAAATATCTATATAAGAAAGATAATATATCAAAAGAAGAAATAGTGACATATATAAGCAAAATGGGCCTGGAAAAAATAAGTGATGAACAGAGAGAGAATCTAAATAGAGAAATTACATTAGAGGAAATTGATAAAGCAATAAGTAGAATGGATCCCAGCAAAGCTCCGGGTCCAGACGGATACACAGCAGGATTCTACAAAGTCTTAAAACAGGAATTAAGCCCATTATTACACAAAATTATGAATGAAGCACTGCAACTACAAGTAATACCGGATTCGTGGAAATTTGCAGAGATAACTTTGATTCACAAAGAAGGAACGGACCCCGCAGAAGTAAGAAATTACAGACCGATATCCCTTTTAAATACTGATTATAAGATCTTTACAAATATATTAGCCTCTCGGCTAAAGGATTTTTTGAAAGATTGGATCGGGGAAGAGCAGGTGGGATTCCTCCCAAACCGCAATATGAAAAGTAATATCAGAATTGTTTTGGACCTGATAGAACATTATGAACTAAACCATCAAAAAGAAGTAGCTTTTTTGGCAGTGGATGCGGAAAAAGCTTTTGACAATTTAAATTGGGATTTTTTCAAAATTATAATTCAGGAATTGGACATGGGGTTTGGCTTTGGCAATGCGATAAATTCAATATATGATTTACAGAAGGCCAAAATTATGGTGAACGGGAGGATGGGAGAAGAATTTGAAATTAGTAAAGGGGCTCGTCAGGGTTGCCCCCTCTCACCCCTTATTTTTATCATGGCTTTGGAAATTCTGATGAAAGGGATAAAGGAAGACAAAGAAATCAAGGGAGCAAAGCTGGGAAAGTACGAATTCAAAATTAGGGCATTTGCCGACGATGTGATAGGATTATTGAAGACCCAGTGGAACATTTAGAAGGATGGGTAAACAAAATTACTGAATTTGGAAATTTAGCGGGTTTCAAATTGAACAAAAATAAAACGATGATCCTAACAAAGAATGTGGACAAAAAGAAGCAAGATTTAATTTGGAAACAAACAGGCTTGAAAATAACAAAAAAACTAAAATATTTAGGAATTTGGATCACGGCAAAGAATAATCAATTGCTTAAAAATAATTATGAGACTTTATGGAATAAGATAAAAAATGATCTTCAAAAATGGAAATATTTAAATCTCTCTCTCTTAGGACGAGTTGCCCTGGTAAAAATGAACGTTCTACCCAAGATGACTTTTTTATTTCAAAATATTCCAATTGTAAGGAATGTGGAAACATTTAAGAAATGGAATAAGGACCTAATGAAGTTTGTCTGGGGAAATAAAAGACCTAGGGTAAAACACACTGTTCTTATAGATAAGAAAAACAGGGGAGGCCTGGCCTTCCCCGATTTAAAATTATATCATGAAGCAAACGCGTTGGCATGGATAATGGAATGGATGAAACTCTCGGAGGAGAAATTATTGTCACTAGAGGGTTGGGAATTGAGAAAGGGCTGGCATGCCTATACCTGGTACGAGCAGGAAAAGAAAGAAAAAGGGTTTGGTAACCACTTTATAAGATCGGTCTTACTAAGAACCTGGCTAAAATATAAACGAAACTTTTATTCAAAAACCCCCCTCTGGGTGTCACCCATGGAGGCGAACCAAAGAAGGTTGCTAGGGTGGCAAAAGTGGCCAAGATATAAGGACCTGTTGATCAAAAATACTGACGAATTAAAACCATACGAGGATTTAAAAAAGGAATTTGGAAAATTGTCGTGGCTACACTATATGCAAATATGTAGCTATTATAAACAAGATAAGAAAATAGGCTTTTGCCTGGAAGAAGATATATGGGAGAAATTGTTAAATGCAGAGAAAAAATTGACATCTAAAATTTACAGCAAACTACTTGATTGGGCAACAGAAACAGAAGTGGTTAAAAACTGTATGGTCAGATGGGCTCAAAATGTGAGAAGACCGATCCATTTAAGGGAATGGGACATGATTTGGAATAAAAAAATTAAATATACATATGCGACAAATCTGAAAGAAAACCTATGGAAGATGTTCCATAGGTGGCATATTACACCAAAAAAAATAAGTATAATGTATAAGAATACAGGAAATAAATGTTGGAAATGCCAAGAAGAGGAAGGCAGTTATTACCACATGTGGTGGTCCTGTAAAAAAGCACAAGAATTCTGGAAAAAAATACACACGGAGTCTCAAAAAATTTTAGAAATTACATATCTTAAAAAGCCCGAGTACTATTTATTAAACATTACGGATTCGGCTATTAAATTAGACCAAAACAAAGATATCTTATTGACATATTTAACAACTGCGGCAAGAATTACCTACGCAAAACACTGGAAAACGGGAGAAATCCCAGATACAGAGAGCTGGCTAATTAAGATCTTAGAAATCAAAGATATGGACAGATTAACATTTTTGTTAAAAAAGAACTCAGGAAACCCAATTCGAGAGACAGACTGGTCTCTCTTTGAAAAATATTTGGAAGAAAAGAAGAAAGAAGTTAACTGAGGAAGAAAAGTAAGAGAAGACTTAACAAGCAACAAAATCTCAGAATGGAAGTCAACAATGTACATAATTTTTTTTATTATTTTTATTTTCTTTTTATTTTTTTTTTTATTTTTATTTTTTTATTTTTTTCTCTTTTCCTTTCAGGCAAACCTATTTTCCTGTTGTTTTTGAATTTTTTTTTTCTCTTTTACATCTACTTTCTACCCTTTCACTGTTCAGTATTGTTCTCACTCTTTCCCTGTAACCTTCACGACACTATAAAACCTCAATAAAAATTTATTAAAAAAAAAAAAAAGGGTCTGGAGAACAAGCCCTATGAGGAGCGGCTTAGGGAACTGGGCATGTTTAGCCTGAAGAAGAGAAGGCTGAGAGGAGATATGATAGCCATGTATAAATATGTGAGAGGAAGCCACAGGGAGGAGGGAGCAAGCTTGTTTTCTGCTTCCTTGGAGACTAGGACGCGGAACAATGGCTTCAAACTACAAGAGAGGAGATTCCATCTGAACATTAGGAAGAACTTCCTGACTGTGAGAGCCGTTCAGCAGTGGAACTCTCTGCCCCGGAGTGTGGTGGAGGCTCCTTCTTTGGAAGCTTTTAAGCAGAGGCTGGATGGCCATTTGTCAGGGGTGATTTGAATGCAATATTCCTGCTTCTTGGCAGGGGGTTGGACTGGATGGCCCATGAGGTCTCTTCCAACTCTTTGATTCTATGATTCTATGAATGATGAAGATCAGAGACATCCTCAATTTAAAGATGACTTTTTTACTTCTCAAAGTGACTGTGTAAATCCAGCTAGAAGATTTATCAGCAACCCCCTCTTTTTCAGATGTGATATTGTCCTTTGGTTTTTGTCAGCCTATTAGAGGGAAACACTGATCTGCAGGTTTAAAAACATGATTATTAATAATTTAATGACACCTCTTGACAATCCCAAAACTAAGATAAAATTTAAATATTCAGAACTATAAAGATTGTAACCCAACAGTATTGAAAGGAGCAGGGGAGAGAAAAAACAGTCCACATTCCAAGCAGATATAAGAGCTGAGTTTCAACAAGTGAATAAGTTATGATCTTCAATGTTGGAAACGAAAACTGTTATTACACTCTTGAAGCTTTCTCGCCTTTTTAAAAAGCAGGATTTGGGATATTCCTGTGTGACAGCAAACTACTAAAGAAAGAAGAGGAAGGAAAGTGATACCCCGCTTCTACTGCTTAGCAAGTACTGACAAAGCTAAATTACTTAAATTATTTATTCAGTTATTAATTCATTTATGTAATATTTGATATGTCTTTAATTGACATTGTTAGAGACCCTAAATTGGGTCTTCTTAGGTCCACGTCGCGGGAGCACGAAAGGAAGGAGACAGTCCCAATGAAAGATCAAAAAACAAAGTTTTATTTTAGTTTCTTCATGAAGAAGTTGGACAGCCTGACAGCATACATAGATGCTCATAGAATCGTAGAATCAAAGAGTTGGAAGAGACCTCATGGGCCATCCAGTCCAACCCCATTCTGCCAAGAAGCAGGAATATTGCATTCAAATCACCCCTGACAGATGGCCATCCAGCCTCTGCTTAAAAGCCTCCAAAGAAGGAGCCTCCACCACACTCCGGGGCAGAGAGTTCCACTGCTGAACGGCTCTCACAGTCAGGAAGTTCTTCCTCATGTTCAGATGGAATCTCCTCTCTTGTAGTTTGAAGCCATTGTTCCGCGTCCTAGTCTCCAGGGAAGCAGAAAACAAGCTTGCTCCCTCCTCCCAGTGCATGTACTGCATGTACTTTCACGTGTACTGCTCTTCCTCCCTGTGGCTTCCTCTCACATATTTATACATGGCTATCATATCCCCTCTCAGCTTGTCAATATCTCTCTTGAATTGTGGTGCCTAGAATTGGACACAATATTCCTGGTGTGGTCTAACCAAAGCGGAATAGAGCATGGGTAGCATGACTTCCCTAGATCTAGACACTATGCTCCTATTGATGCAGGCCAAAATCCCATTGGCTTTTTTTTTTTTTTTTTTTGCCACCACATCACATTGTTGGCTCATGTTTAACTTGTTGTCCATGGGGACTCCAAGATCTTTTTTCACATGTACTGCTCTTCCTCCCTGTGGCTTCCTCTCACATATTTATACATGGCTATCATATCCCCTCTCAGCCTTCTCTTCTTCAGGCTAAACATGCCCAGCTCCTTAAGCCGCTCCTCATAGGGCTTGTTCTCCAGACCTTTTATCATTTTAGTCGCTCTCCTCTGGACACATTCCAGCTTGTCAATATCTCTCTTGAATTGTGGTGCCCAGAACTGGACACAATGCTACCCTTCAAGTGACTGCCATGCTCTTCTCTTGAAATCTGCATATCTTTATACCCCAGTGCAAACAATGCAAAAAGGGAAAGTACCACTGACATCAACAATTTTAACCTTTAACAAAAGAAAACCTTTTGATGGAAAGTACCTTCTTGTTCATGCAGACTCTGCACTTTACTACAACCTTTGAAGTTAACCACAACACAACATCCTGTGTAAGAAAGTATTTATTTATTTTATTTATTTAATGCACTTATTAACCGCCATTCTCAGCCCATAAGGGCGACTCATGGCGGTGTACAGTACACATATAAGACAGTTACAAAATCCATTTCAACAACATATAACAATACACAACTTACAGACTACACTAAAAATCCGCTTCGTCTCTTAGTAGAATCATAGCCAATCTCATATTCCTTCTTGTAGCTTCTTGTACCTCTACATGTCACATCTTGTTTCTTAAAAACGTTTTCTTCCGCATTGCTCTTTAACTACAAGAAAGGGTATATTTCTCTTGTGCTGTTAATTTCATTCAAAGCCCCTTGCTTAGCATCCTTCAACATAATTCAGTGCTATGGAATTCTGGGAATGGAGTTTTAAAAGGTCTTTTGCCTTCTCTGACAAAGAGTTGCCAGTGCCTCAGACTATAGTTCTTTGGATTTAAGAGCACATTTCTTACACACAAATAATGTAGCTTGCAACATACAGGCGGCTGCCGTATTTCTGTCCTTCCTAGTCCCAGACATTGTAGAACTTCTACATGCCCCTGCATTGATCGTTGCCCCAGGGAATGGTACACGTTAACTGAGAGGGTCACTGGTGGCAGATCTACAGAAACCTGGGCCTTGAGAGGCCAGGGCTAGAGTATTTAGAAGTTTTATAATCCAAGTAATCTCATGGAGCAGTTGGAATATGTGTTCAAGAAGGGGAAGAACCTGTGGGCATTTGAAACAATGGAAACCACACACCCTTTCACTGCAAGTGAATCCCCCAGGAGAGAACACCTACTTTTATTCATTACAAAACTCATTCATTTTTTTTTAAAAAAAATCACTTTATTGCAAGAATTTTTAGCACTGTATATTAAAAAGAATAGGGATTGGTTGGGGTGGGAATGAGGGAGGGAGAAAAAAGAAAGAAAAAAAGATTGGGGATTGGGGGCTTGGCAATTTAGTCAATTCTATGGGGAATTTATTTTTATTTTCCCCTCCAGTCTTCATCTTCTTCTTGATACTCTCGCGGCTTCATATGTTTTGAATATTTTTACTATTTTTTATTTTTTTATTTTTATTTCTGATCTTCTTTACTAGATTTTTCTCTTATTTTTACGTTTCTTGCCAATACTATTCTATTTGTACCAGATTGATGAGTTTCTGCTCCTGAAAGTATGCTTCCAGTATTGTCCAATCTGTCTTATGACTATCCATCTGATCTTGAAGAAGGAATGTTAATGAGTCCATGTCCATGTCCACATAGTCAGAGGTGGCCCTAGGTAATTTTCAATTGTAAGAAAACAGTATTTTGGTGCCCCCCCCCCCCCCCAACCAATCACTGATATATATTTTCTGTTCGTCGTGGGAATTCTGTGTGCCATATTTGGTTCAATTCCATCATTCATAGAATCAAAGAGTTGGAAGAGACCTCGTGGGCCATCCAGTCCAACCCCCTGCCAAGAAGCAGGAATATTGCATTCAAATCACCCCTGACAGATGACCATCTAGCCTCTGTTTAAAAGCTTCCAAAGAAGGAGCCTCTACCTCTATCATCAAGTTTGCAGACGACACCAAATTGGGAGGGATAGCCAATACTCCAGAGGACAGGAGCAGAATTCAAAATGATCTGGACAGATTAGAGAGATGGGCCAAAACTAACAAAATGAAGTTCAACAGTGACAAATGCAAGATACTCCACTTTGGCAGAAAAAATGAAATGCAAAGATACAGAATGGGTGACAATGCCTGGCTCGAGAGCAGTACGTGTGAAAAAGATCTCGGAGTCCTCGTGGACAACAAGTTAAACATGAGCCAACAATGTGATGTGGCAGCAAAAAAAGCCAATGGGATTTTGGCCTGCATCAATAGGAGCATAGTGTCTAGATCTAAGGAAGTAATGCTACCCCTCTATTCTGCTTTGGTTAGACCACATCTGGAATATTGTGTCCAATTCTGGGCACCACAATTCAAGAGAGATATTGACAAAGCCAGAATTCTATGATTCTACCACACTCCGGGGCAGAGAGTTCCACTGCTGAACGGCTCTCACAGTCAGGAAGTTCTTCCTAATGTTCAGATGGAATCTCCTCTCTTGTAGTTTGAAGCCATTGTTCCGCGTCCTAGTCTCCAAGGAAGCAGAAAACCAGCTTGCTCCCTCCTCCCTGTGGCTTCCTCTCACATATTTATACATGGCTATCATGTCTCCTCTCAGCCTTCTCTTCTTCAGGCTAAACATGCCCAGCTCCTTAAGCTGCTCCTCATAGGGCTTGTTCTCCAGACCCTTGATCATTTGAGTCGCCCTCCTCTGGACACATTCCAGCTTGTCAATATCTCTCTTGAATTGTGGTGCCTAGAATTGGACACAATATTACTGGTGTGGTCTAACCAAAGCGGAATAGAGGGGTAGCATGACTTCCCTATATCTAGACACTATGCTCCTATTGATGCAAGCCAAAATCCCATTGACTTTTTTTTTTTTTGCCGCCACATCACATTGTTGGCTCATGTTTAACTTGTTGTCCATGGGGACTCCAAGATCTTTTTTCACATGTACTGCTCTCGAGCCATGTGTCCCCCATTCTGTATCTTTGCATTTCGTTTTTTCTGCCTAAGTGGAATATCTTGCACTTGTCACCGTTGAACTTCATTTTGTTAGTTTTGGCCCATCTCTCTAGTCTGCAAGATCATTTTGAATCCTGCTCCTGTCCTCTGGAGTATTGGCTATCCCTCCCAATTTGGCGTCGTCTTTGTCGTCATTGGTGGAATTCAGAATGCTCTTTGATTGTAGGTGAACTATACATCCCAGTAACTAGAACTCGCATATGTCAAGGTCTATTTTCCTCCAAGAGCGCCTCAAGAGCGCCCCTGGGCAAAATAAACTGCTTACTTTGCGTCCATGTAACAATTGACGGTATTTCTTTCATGTGCCATTTCTGTGCTAATAAAGTTCTTGCCACAGAAGTTAAATAATAATATATTTTGTTTATTTTGTCTAATTCAAAATCTGTCAGGTTTAGTAAGTAATATTCCAGCCTGAAATTGAACTTTAATTTTAATATTTTTGGGAGTGTTAGTGTATTTTTTCCCAATACTTCTTTACATTTCTTTGCCCAGGGCCATCTTAACAACAATATATCTCCCCTAGGCAAAGCAGTGCACTGAACCCTCTCTACACAACTATTTTCAGGAATAAAAAAGCTATTAGTACCTTTAACAAAATCAGTGTTTTGACATTTTAAAGACAGGCTGCACAACAAAGATTAATCAATGCTAGATGCGGGGAATGCCGTGGATGTAGCGTACCTGGATTACAGTAAGGCCTTCGACAAGGTCCCCCATGACCTTCTGGCAAGGAAACTAGTCCAATGTGGGCTAGGCAAAACTACGGTGAGGTGGATCTGTAACTGGCTAAGTGGACGAACACAGAGAGTGCTCACTAATGCTTCCTCTTCATCTTGGAAAGAAGTGACAAGTGGAGTGCCACAAGCAGGGTTCTGTCCTGGGCCCGGTCCTGTTCAACATCTTTATTAATGACTTAGAAGAAGGGCTAGAAGGCATGATCATCAAGTTTGCAGACGACACCAAATTGGGAGGGATAGCCAATACTCCAGAGGACAGGAGCAGAATTCAAAACGATCTTGACAGATTAGAGAGATGGGCCAAAACTAACAAAATGAAGTTCAACAGTGACAAATGTAAGATACTCCACTTAGAGAAAAAATGAAATGCAAAGATACAGAATGGGTGACGCCTGGCTCGAGAGCAGTACTTGTGAAAAAGATCTTGGAGTCCTCGTGGACAACAAGTTAAACATGAGCCAACAATGTGATGTGGCGGCAAAAAAAGCCAATGGGATTTTGGCCTGCATCAATAGGAGCATAGTGTCTAGATCTAAGGAAGTAATGCTACCCCTCTATTCTGCTTTGGTTAGACCACATCTGGAATATTGTGTCCAATTCTGGGCACCACAATTCAAGAGAGATATTGAGAAGCTGGAATGTGTCCAGAGGAGGGCGACTAAAATGATCAAGGGTCTGGAGAACAAGCCCTATGAGGAGCGGCTTAGGGAACTGGGCATGTTTAGCCTGAAGAAGAGAAGGCTGAGAGGAGATATGATAGCCATGTATAAATATGTGAGAGGAAGCCACAGGGAGGAGGGAGCAAGCTTGTTTTCTGCTTCCTTGGAGACTAGGACGCGGAACAATGGCTTCAAACTACAAGAGAGGAGATTCCATCTGAACATTAGGAAGAACTTCCTGACTGTGAGAGCCGTTCAGCAGTGGAACTCTCTGCCCCGGAGTGTGGTGGAGGCTCCTTCTTTGGAAGCTTTTAAGCAGAGGCTGGATGGCCATTTGTCAGGGGTGATTTGAATGCAATATTCCTGCTTCTTGGCAGGGGGTTGGACTGGATGGCCCATGAGGTCTCTTCCAACTCTTTGATTCTATGATTCTAACATTTGAACATTATAACATGAGCCTTGAGCAGTTGTCATCCCCAACTGTTAATTGCATCCCACAAGTCTGTTACAATATTCTCTTTCCATAAATTTGCAAACAATAAAAAGTTCACTCCTGAATCCAGTACTGCCAGCTCTTCACTAGCCATCAAATCCCATTATCTCTAAGCCAGCTGCATTCATGTCTTCCCACGCCCCTTTCCTGGATGGACCAAGAACAGCAGCTCGAATTAAAATAAAGTAATGACAGCTTATTAAATTTCCCCACTACAACTGGAGCCAATCAAAAACAACGATGCATGGTGCCCCAGCACCCAGCAAGCAGAGCCTAGACTTCACCGACCTGGACCAATCAACAACTGGCAAAGTCCCTTCGTTTGAATAGCTGTCGAAGTGCTATAAATAAATCTGTATCTCAATAAATCTGTATCTAAGGCATGGTCCACGCCTTAGTCACCTCCAGATTGGATTACGGCAATGTACTCTACATGGGGCTACCCTTGAAGACGGCTCAGAAATTTCAATTGGTCCAACGGGCGGCAGCCAGATTGCTAACTGGAGCGACTTACATGGAGCAGTCAACCCCTCTGTTTAAGGAGCTCCATTGGCTGCTGTTAATTTTCCAGTCCCAATTCAAGGTGCAGGTTCTCACCTACAAAGCCCTGAATGGTTTGGGACCCGCCTACCTGCGTGACCACATTTCTGTTTACGAACTCATGCGATCTCTTCGATCATCTGGAGAGGCTCTGCTCTCACTCCTGCCCCCTCACAGGTGTGATTGGTGAGGACAAGGGAGAGGGCCTTCTCTATGGTGGCCCCCAGACTCTGGAACTCAATCCCTAAGGATATCAGACAAGCCCCCAGTTTGGCAGTTGTTAGAATCATAGAATCACAGAGTTGGAAGAGACCTCATGGGCCATCCAGTCCAACCCCCTGTCAAGAAGCAGGAATATTGCATTCAAATCACCCCTGACAGATGACCATCTAGCCTCTGTTTAAAAGCTTCCAAAGAAGGAGCCTCTACCTCTATCATCAAGTTTGCAGACGACACCAAATTGGGAGGGATAGCCAATAGTCCAGAGGACAGGAGCAGAATTCAAAATGATCTGGACAGATTAGAGAGATGGGCCAAAACTAACAAAATGAAGTTCAACAGTGACAAATGCAAGATACTCCACTTTGGCAGGAAAAATGAAATGCAAAGATACAGAATGGGGGACAATGCCTGGCTCGAGAGCAGTACGTGTGAAAAAGATCTTGGAGTCCTCGTGGACAACAAGTTAAACATGAGCCAACAATGTGATGTGGCGGCAAAAAAAGCCAATGGGATTTTGGCCTGCATCAATAGGAGCATAGTGTCTAGATCTAAGGAAGTAATGCTACCCCTCTATTCTGCTTTGGTTAGACCACATCTGGAATATTGTGTCCAATTCTGGGCACCACAATTCAAGAGAGATATTGACAAAGCCAGAATTCTATGATTCTACCACACTCCGGGGCAGAGAGTTCCACTGCTGAACGGCTCTCACAGTCAGGAAGTTCTTCCTAATGTTCAGATGGAATCTCCTTTCTTGTAGTTTGAAGCCATTGTTCCGGGGCCTAGACTCCAAGGAAGCAGAAAACCAGCTTGCTCCCTCCTCCCTGTGGCTTCCTCTCACATATTTATACATGGCTATGATATCTCCTCTCAGCCTTCTCTTCTTCAGGCTAAACATGCCCAGCTCCTTAAGCCGCTCCTCATAGGGCTTGTTCTCCAGACCCTTGATCATTTGAGTCGCCCTCCTCTGGACACATTCCAGCTTGTCAATATCTCTCTTGAGTTGTGGTGCCCAGGAGGAGCTTGAAAATGTGGCTGTTCCAGTGTGCCTTCCCTGAATAAAGGAAATAATGGCTCTGATCTGACCGATTTTCTGCTATGTGTCCTCTGAAGCACTTTATTAACCCATTTGATTGATCTCCCTACATCATTCTCTAAAACCTCCCTGTCTAGACATACCCTACTCTGTGCATGCCCAGTGTTTTTAAAAAAAATTAATCTATTACATCTAGCCCAGCCATAGTGTTTTAAATCTCTTGTGTGTTACTGCTTATATGTTAGTTATATTATTTGTATTGTTTTATTTTTCTTGCTTGCTTTGTTGTTGTACTGATGTATTTGTTGGACTTGCCCTCATGTAAGCCGCCCCGAGTCCCTTTGGGGAGATGGTGGCGGGGTATAAATAAATAAATATTATTATTATTATTATTATTATTATTATTATTATTATTGCCCTTATGTCAGTTTTTTCAGCACAAACTATGCCGACATGCACACTTGGCCAAGATGAATAAAAGCCTGTTCTTTGCCTTCATCCCATCTGTGTTTTATCCAGTCCTTTGGGAGCTTGACATGCCGGGCCAAAAACCCACAGTTCTTGTGGTAGCTGAAAACACACAACACTAAAATGCTTTCTCCTATTTTGGAATCTTTTATGTAGATGCTAACACATTAGTCAGATATAGTTCAATAAAATGAATCTTATTTCTTAAAGAAATTGCCTCAATAATGGGTGTGATAAAGTGAGTTGTGGGGCCTTAATATCCAAAGGCACCAGAAAGAACCCAACTGATCTTAGAAGCTAGATTGGATCAACCCTGATAGGTACCTGGATGGGAGACCACCAACAGGTGCTGAAGACTACATTTCAGAGAAAGGAACTGGCCTCTTAAGTATTCCACGCCTTAGTCACCTCTAGACTGGATTACTGCAATGCACTCTACGTGGGGCTGCCCTTGAAAATGGCCTGGAAATTCCTTATGATCCAACGGGCAGCAACCAGGTTGTTAACTGGGGCTCCTTACAGGGAGCGGTCAATCCTCCTGTTTAAGGAGCTCCACTGGCTGCCATTCATCTACCGGTCCCAATTCATGGTGCAGGTTCTTACCTACAAAGTCCTGAACAGTTTGGGCCCCACCTACCTGCGCGACCGCATCTCCATATACGAACCCATGCGATCCCTCCGATCATCAGGAGAGGCCCTGCTCTCAATCCCACCAGCCTCGCAGGTGTGATTGGTGGGGACAAGAGAGAGGGCCTTTTTGGTGGTGGCCCCTCGACTTTGGAACTCCCTAAAGACATCAGACAGGCCCCAACCCTGGCAGTCCTCAGGAGGAGCTTGAAGACGTGGCTGTTCCAGTGCGCCTTCCCGGAATAATTATCCCATAGCACTTTGTCCTCTAAAGCACTTTACATTTCTTTAGGTCTGCTCATATGCCCTTACAGAAACACTACTACCACCTTCTTGCTCATGTCCCAGCAGGGCCGTAGCCAGAAAAAAAATTCGGGGAGGGTTGACAATTTCGGCGGGGGAGAGGGGGTAAAAATTTCAGGGGGGGGGTTGAAAATTTCGGGGGGGGGGTTGAAACCTGCCTCCTAGCTCACGCTGAAGCAAAGAGGCAGAGCAACCTTCAACAGCCCACAGCTCCGCCCCTGTCAACCACCTCCACCAAGTCTGGCCTCCTTAATGAGAGCATTCAACACACATACACACAACTTGGTTGCTTCACTACATCGGCTATTGCTGCAAGTAATGACAGTGTGAATAAATTGACAATATTTGCTTGAGATAGTGCTTGCAGTTCTGGAGGGACTCTTAATTTTTTTGCATCTCATAGACTTAGCATGGGGATTGGGTTAACCATTTAAAATTCGTGAGTAAACCAGGTTTTTTTGTAAAAAATCTGAAACATTTCGGGGGGGGGTTTGAACCCCTAAAACCACCCCCTCGCTACAGGCCTGTGTCCCAGCATCATTTCCAATTTTAATTTTACATTTGGCCTTCCCACTGTGTTTAATTGTGTGTTGTCTTATTGATAATGTTGTATATTTTATTGTCTATGCTTTTTATTTCTTATTTTAATTACTTGTGTTGTCGTTTTATTGCTTGTATTGTTGCATTTGGGTTCGGCCTCATGTAAACCGCACCGAGTCCCTTGGGGAGATGGTAGCAGGGTACAAATAAAGTGCTATTATTATTATTATTATTATTATTATTATTATTCCTTGCCTAAGAAAATCCTAAGAAATTAATATAGTACACCTACAAAACTTCGTCACATCTGTAAAATAAACCTGCCTAACAAAGTGCGGTGCACAGATTCGTACCAAAGTCACCTTTGGACACTGAAAACACCTAGTTTAGACTGGTTTTTAAATCAGCATAATAATTATTAAAGAAGAATACTGAAGGGAAGGGGCAGGCAAGACTGCCAACAATTCACAGCTGGAGGTAAAATACAGCTTTGGAGCCAAGACTAGCCGGATTCAGCAGTAACCGTATTATAGAAGAGATTGAAAGGTTAATAGGCAACCAGCTGATGCTGAAAGAGAACAATTAGAAAGGTTAAGGGGCTTAAAATTAGATTAATGTCTGCCTGGAGCAGAAAAGCAGATTCCAGGAAAAATTAACATTGCAGTCTTTACCCTAGACTCCTTCTCATTCTCTCTCTCTCTCAATCTTCCTCCAAGGACAATTCTGCCCTACATGTTCTGACACATGAAGTTTTGGTTCACCATACTCATTATACTAGGAGCAAAAAATGTTAGTCTTGTTAAATCAAAACTCCTATCACCCCAAGCCAATACTGAGAGCTGATGGCACTTATAATCCAACAGCTTTGGGATAGAATGAAAAGGTGTGAGGGAAATCAATATGTTTCACCCATAAACAATTTTCAGCATCCTGAAGATAAATGGAGTGGGAGCAGAAAGGGGTAGATGTCATAAAGCTAAAAAAAATCTCCTCCCCACACTATATTCCTCCCAACTTTAGAGTAATCTAACCAAATATGCATACTCGGGAATAGCTGCCAGCCCTGAGTTTAATCTGCAAATTGCAAGCAACGCTGTATAATTCTTCTCAGAACCATGAACTTAAAGAGTTGAGGTAGATACTGGGTGAGATCCTGTGATTATGGTGAGTGGCAGTTTCTCAAAGGTGTGATGTTGAGGGGACAACTGCAAACAATATCAACTAGAAAGTTGTTGTTCATTCATTCAGTTGTTTCCGACTTCGTGACCTCATGGATCAGCCCATGCCAGAGCTCCCTGTCAGCCGTCACCACCCCCAGTTCCTTCAAGGTCAGTCAATCCAGTCACTTCAAGGATCCCATCCATCCATCTTGCCCATGGTCGACCCCTCTTCTTTTTCCTTCCATTTTCCCCAGTATCATTGTCTTCTCTAAGCTTTCCTGTCTTCTCATTATGTGGCCAAGGTACTTCATCTTGGCCTGTACTATCCTCCCCTCTAATGAGCAGTTGGCCTTTATTTCTTGAAGTATGGACTGGTTGGATCTCCTCGCGTTCCAAGGCACTCTCAGAACTTTCCTCCAGCAACACAGTTCAAAAGCATCTATCTTCCTTTGCTCAGCCTTCCCTATGGTCCAGCTCTCACATCCGTATGTTACTATGGGGAATACCATTGCTTTGACTATGCGCATCTTCGTTGCCAGTGTGATGTCTCTATTCTTCACTATTTTATCGAGATTGGTCATTGCTTTCCTCCCAATAAGAACTAGAAAGCTAGAGTCATCTAAATAACGTTTCTTTCAAATGAAATTATAGTTATCAAATTCACAGACACCAAATAATAACACTCAGAGGACAAGCTCAAAATCCAAAATATCAGAACAAAATCAAAACAGATATAGGATGGGTGACACTTGGCTTTGGTCCTCCAGGTGTTTTGGACTTCAAATCTCAGAAATACCAGCTGTTCAGAATTGTGGGAGCTGAAATCCAAAATATCTGGAGGACAAAAGGCTTCGGAGAGAAGCAATAAGACCACCCTCTTCTGCTTTTGTCAAACCACACCAGGAATCATGTGTCCAGTTTTGGGCACCACAATTCAAGAAGGATATTGTCAAGCTGGAAAGTGTTCCGAGAAGGTTGACCAAAACAATTAAGGGTTTGGAAGCCGATCTCTATGAGGAAAGGCTTAGGATAGTATGTATTTTTAGCTTAGAGAAGAGAAGGTTGAAAGGGTACATAGTAGCGATATTTAAATATTTGAAATGATGTTATATTGAGGAAGGAGCAGCATTTTTCTGCTGCTCTAGAAACTAGAACATGAAGCAATAGATTCAAATTGCAGGAAAAGATATTCCATCTAAACATTAGGAAGAACTTCCTAATGGTTAGAACTATTCAACCATGAATTTTGCTGCCTCAAAGTGCGATTAAGGCCCCTTCCACACAGCCATGTAACTCAGAATATCATGGCAGATAATACAGAATATCTGAGTCCACACTGCCATATAATCCAGTTCAATTTGGATTTTATGCAGCTGTGTAGAAGGGGCTGAAGTCTCCTTCTGCAGGATTTTAAACACAAGCTAGACAGCTTATCTATTGTGCTTTGATTGTATATTGCTGCATGCAGGCCCGTAGCCAGGATTTCGTTTCGGGGGGGGGGGGGGGGGGGCTGAATTTTTTTCAGGGGGGGGTTCGGGGGGGCTGAGTTTCGGGGGGGGGGTTGAGTCTGAGTGAAAGAGAGTCTAGCCTAGCAAACCTTTTGTATCATTACCCCAACAATACCCCCATGCATATGGGATATATTGAGTATGGTGATCAGATCATGATATGAATAAACATAACAGTTTAAATAATGCACCAGTAAGGCCTTTTCGCGAACCACCATGAGAATTTGGGGGGGGGGGGGGCTGAAGCCCCTCAAGCCCCCCCCCCCCCCCCCGGCTACATGCCTGGCTGCATGGCAGAGAGTTGGACTGGATGGCCCTTGTCTTCCAGCTCTTTGAGAACCTGTTTCAACCTTGGATTCATTTTCAGATAAATTATTGGATGGAATTGTGATGGTAGATGAAAGATTATTTCAGTTAAAGACAGAACTAAATATAAAAATTTGGTCTTGGTCTTATGCATGAGATGGAATGAAGATGGCGGTGGAGTGGAGGAACTATCTACAGTTCCATTGTCATGGACCGACCATTATCTAATCAGATTTGGACTAAGTGCAACTCTGAACCTCGGCAAGGGTGGGGGACCGACGGTCCACCCCAGGGGGATTATGGATCCAGATGGATTCCTGACAGCTCTTGGGGATTTTCCTACCATCATGGAAAGTGATTCTGTCAAAGCCCTGGAAGACCTCTGGAATATGGAGGCAGTCAAGGCAATAGACACAATCCCCTTACACAGAGCAGAACCAAATCAGCTCCGTGGTATAACACAGAGTTGGCGGCAATGAAGCAAATGTGTAGGAGACTAGAGCAATGTTGGCACTGAACTCACTCCAAATCTGGCCGAACACGGTGTATAGCAAATTGGTAGTCCTACTCCATGGCAATAAAGATGGCTGAGAAATCTTTTACAGCTGCCAACAGTGCATCCATCCCCTATGAGCTCTTCCTTCATAAATATAACTTTTTCACTACTATCTCATCCAGAGTTTTATCATTTTATGTTATGCATTAGGCCCGCCCACTGTATTTGATTTTTTGTCATGTTATTTTGCACTGTTTATTTGACCTGAATGTCTTATTTATTTCATTGTGATGTTATTTTGTTGATTTTCTTTTTCTGCAATGTATTGTTGGGCTTGGCCTCATGTAAGCCACTTCAAGTCCCCTTTGGGGAGATGGTGGCGGGGTATAAATAAAGAGGATGATGATGATGATGATGATGATGATGATGATGATGATGATTATTATTATATGCAAGGAACTACCCAGAGGTGCTGTTCCAGGTGGTCAGGGGACTCCTTAATCCTGATTCTCGGGTGGAATCCTCTGGTCACTCAGTTCAGTGTGAAAAATTTGCAAGGTTCTTTGCAGATAAGTCGCTTAGAACCATTCCGACCTAGACGTCTCTATTCATACAGTCTGTGTGGATGTAACTCAGATGCCTGCTTGTCAAGTTTTAATGGATTCATTTCAATTGGTGCAGTGTGCGGATGTGGACAGGATTCTTGGAGCAGCGAGACCCACCATGTATATTCTAGACCCTTGCCCTTCCTGGTTAATCAAACAACCCAGAGGGGGGTTGGTTGACTGGGTGATGAGGGTGGCAAATACCTTCCTCAGCCAAGGCCTAAATTTTCATCTAGCCTGAAAATTGCTGGTTTTATGTCTGGCTGCAAGATTGAGATAACCGGTCACCTTGGTAGGTGATCTACACAGAGAACTAGACAGGGGGAGTGTGTCCCTGTCGGTTCTCCTGGATCTATCAGCAGCCTTTGATACTATCGACCATGTTATCTTTCTGGACCTCATGGCTGGGATGGGACTCAATGGCACTGTTTTACAGTGGCTCTGGTCCTTCCTGGAAGGATGGACTCAGAAGCTGGTGTTAGCAGGCAAATCAAAAAATCTTAGAAGAATTGGCGGGAATTAAGGTAGTACCCAAAATCAAATATTTAGGGATTTGGGTAACAGCCAGAAATCTCCAATTGTTTGAAAATAATTATATAAATAAATGGAAAGAGATTAAACAAGAAATGTCAAATTGGGAAAAATTGAACTTATCCATGTTGGGGAGAATTGCAGCGGTTAAAATGAATATTTTGCCTAAAATGTTATATCTTTTTCAAAATCTGCCAATTATAAGGAACAACAATTACTTTAAAGAATGGAATAGTGATATTACGAAATTTGTTTGGAAAAACAAAAAACCCAGGATCAATGTAACGATTATGAACACGGTAAAGGAAAAGGGAGGATTTGGTTTACCCAATTTGAAATTATATTATGAAGCAGCCGCTTTAATGTGGACTTTAGAATGGAGTAAATTAGTTAACACGAAAATCTTAACACTAGAAGGTTTTGACCTTAGAAAAGGATGGCATTCATACATTTGGTATGAAGGAAAACACAAGGAAAAAAACTTTGGGAATCATTTTATTCGGTCAGCATTATTGAAAATCTGGGAACATTACAAGAACTACTTCTTTGAGAAAACTCCTCAATGGGTCTCGCCCCTAGAAGCAAATCAAAGACGACTTCTAGGTTGGACAAATTGGCCGATCTACAGCGATTTATTAACTAAAAGTGGGGACACGTATCTGTTGAAGCCACTGGAAGAAATTAGAAATAAATTTAAAAATGTTTCATGGCTGCATTATAGGCAAGTGCAGGAAATATTTAAACGAGATAAAGAAAAAGGTTTTGGAACTAAAGAAGATTTTTGGGATAAATTACAGAAAGGGGGGAAAAAGATAATTACAAAAATATATAAAAAACTGCTAGAATGGGCAACAGAAAGAGAAGTCATAAAAGAGTCCATGATACGCTGGGCCAAAAATATTGGAAGGGCAATCCGACTCGAAGAATGGGAAATTATATGGACAAAGAGACTGAAATACACCTATGCATCGGACCTCCAGGAAAACTGGTTGAAGATGCTGCATAGGTGGTACATGACTCCCCAAAAATTGAATATCATGAATAAACAGATAGACAATAAGTGTTGGAAATGTAAAATTCAAGAAGGTACTTTCTACCACCTTTGGTGGTCGTGTGGAAAAATTAATGAATATTGGAAAATGATCCATAAAGAATGCAAAATGATATTAAAAAAGGAATTTCCGTTTAGACCAGAAATGTATCTGCTGGGCATGTTTGACTCGGATATTTTTAAAGATAAGAATACTGAGAAGTTATTTACCTTCTTAGCCACAGCAGCGAGAATGGTATTAGCCAAAGTGTGGAAACAGGAGAAAATCCCCCAAAGAATAGACTGGATAAAAAAAATTATTGATATTAAGGACATGGATGAATTAACATTTTGGTTAAGACAATGTAATGGTCAAGGGATGAAACAAACAGATTGGAACCCTGTGGAAGAATATATCGAAAAGAGAGAATGTTTAAAGGTAATCTAAATAAGAGAGTGGGAAAGAAATGTTCAAAATCCTCCCTGTATATACTAACTGGTGATATTGGAAGTAAAGTAAAGAAGGGAAGGAGACATTGGAATATGTATTAGAGGAAAGTAAGACGAAAGGAAGTCACACTAGGGTGTAGAGTAGGTTGTTTATTGTTTTTCTTTTAATCTTTTCTTCTTTTCCTATTCTTGGGTATTTCGGGGTTTTAGTTGTATGGTGGTGGGTTATCAATCTACGATTATGTTATCTTCTGTTTTTCTGTTTTTATGCTTATGTTTATTATGGTGAAAACTCAATAAAAATTAAAAAAAAAAGAAGCTGGTGTTAGGGCATGCCTGCTCAACCCAATGGCCATTATCCTGTGGGGTCCCGCAGGGCTTGGTACTTTCCCCCATGTTGTTTAACATCAACATAAAGCTGCTGGGAGAGATCATCCAGAGTTTTGGAGTGCAGTGCCATCTGTATGCAGATGACAACCAACTATATTACTGATTTCCACCAAAAGCCAAGGAAGCGCCCAGACCCTGAACTGGTAGCTGTCAGCTGTAATGGACTGGATGAGGACAAACAAATTGAAATTGAATCCAGAGAAGACAGAAATCCTCCTGGTCAGTTGTAAGGCCGATCAGGGTATAGGGTGGCAACCTGTGCTGGATGGGATAACACTCCCCCTGAAATCACAGGTCTGCAGTTTGGAGGTCCTTCTGGACTCATCAGTAAATCTGGAGGCCCAAGTTTCCACAGTAACCAGGAGGGTCTTTGCACAATTAAAACTTGGCTGCACTTTGAAAAGCCAGACTTGATCCATGTCTTAGCTACATCCCACCTAGACTACTGTACTTCACTTAGGCGATCCCTCATTGGACGAGTAAGATGGTCTTCCTTGTGGATTCGTAGGTGGCTGTGCAGCCCTATTCTTGACCCACATCTTCTCCCACAGTGAAGGCATTGGCTTCCAGGTGGAAGGTGGTCCCGGTCGGGGTTGACTTGACGCACCTTCCTCCTGGCACGTTTCTCTCTTTCACCCTTCACTTGTGCCTCCTCGAACTCTGCAGCACTGCTGGTCACAGCTGACCTCCAGCTGGAGCGCTCAAGGGCCAGGGCTTCCCAGTTCTCAGTGTCTATGTGTGTGTCTACTGAGTCTACTGAGAACTGAGACTACTGTAATGGGCTCTACATGGGACTTCCCAAAGAGTGCCCAGAACCTTCAATTAGTCCAAGGAGCTGCAGCCAGGCTACTCACAGGTGCTGGACCCAGAGAGCGCATGACTCCTCTGCTACAGCACCTTCACTGGCTTGCCAATTTGTTTCTGAGCCCGATTCAAGGTGCTAGTTTTGATCTTTAAAGCCCTAAACAGTTCAGGTCAAACTTACTTATCTGAGTGCATCTCCTCATACCAACCTGCCCAGTGCCTAAGATCATCAGGGGAGCCCCTACTCTCACTTTCGCCACCATCTCAAATATGGTTGGCGGCGATGAGAGAGAGAGCCTTCTCAGTTGCTGTCCTGAGCCTTTGGAATATTCTCCCCAAGAAAATTAAAACAGTTGTTGGGTTATTGTAGCATAAATTAATATGCCCATGTGTTTTCATTTGGAAATTGGTATAATAGGTTATGACAACAAACTTCTGCAATCCAGCCCTTCTGGGTGTTTTAGACCAATGGTTCTCAAATGAAGCTCCTCCAGGTGGTCTAGACTTCAGCTCCCAGAAATCCCAGCCAGCTTATAAGATGTTAGGAATTGTGGAAGCTCAAGTCCAAAACATCTGGAGGAGCACAGTTTGAGAACCACTGTTCTTTACTATAGTTTCTATCATCCAATCCAAAATGACAAATTGCTATATTGATGGGATGATGAGATATAATTCTATACATCTGGAAGAAAGCATTTTTGGAGAAGGCTATATTTAATAGTATTCTAAAGAAGGAGGGGGGGTGAGAAGAAGAGCACTGCAGAATAACATGGCTATTCTCTTCTCAGTACATTTAATTTTCATGTAACCCAGTAAACCTACCTTTATGTGTAATGGAAAATGCCATGGGTTTGTCTAGTAGAGGGGAAACAGTGCCACCAATTGACGGTAGCAGGACTGGTTGTCAGTTTTAAAATAAACATCCAAGTCTTCTGGGCCTCTCCCTGGGTAATCTGTTATACCAGAGGGACCCCTAGTGACCTGTTAAATTATTGACAATTCTAAATAAACCAAAGTAGTGAACCAGCATAGCATTGTATGTTGGACTATGACTGGAGATTAAGTTGTGAATTTCTGCTCAGCATGGAAACGCACCTTCAAATTAAGTTTACAGATTTTTGCATTCTTTTTGTAAAGCTAATTTCTCCCACTGTTCATTCATCTTTGGTTACTTACTTAGGCGATCCCTCATAGTCCGAAAATGATGGTCCTCCCTTCAATTGAATTGGGCACAGTGTGATTCCAGGTGTGGTCTGACCAAGGCAGAATAGAGGGGTAGCATGACTTCCTTGGATCTAGACACTATACTCCTATTTATGCAGGCCAAAATCCCATTGGCTTTTTTTTTTTTTTTGCCACCACATGATATTGTTGGCTCATGTTTAACTTGTTGTCCATGAGGACTCCAAGATCTTTTTTACATGTACTGCTGTCAAGCCATGCATCCTCCATTCTGTATGTTTGCATTTCATTTTTTTTTCTGCCCAAGTGGGGTATCTTGCATTTGTCCCTGTTGAACTTCGTTTTGTTAGTTTTGGCCAATCATCTCTCTAATCTGGTAAGATCATTTTGAATCCTGCTCCTGTCTTCTGGAGTATTGGGTATCCCTCCCAATTTGGTGTCATCTGCAAACTTGATGATTATGCCTTCTAACCCTTCATCTAAGTCATTAATAAAGATGTTGAACAGGACTGGGCCCAGGAGGGAGCCCTGCTTGTGGCACTCCACTTGTCACTTCTTTCCAGGATGAAGAGGAAGCATTGGGGAGAATCACCCTCTGGATTCATTTGCTTAACCTATTTCAACTCCACCTAACTGTAAAGACATCTAAACCCATGGGAAACCCCCCATAGCTGGTTATTTGAGATGATTGTCCTCTTCCAGAAGGTTTTAGTTTTTCAAAAGGAAATTGAACAAAGGAGGAAGGGACTTAACTGAGCACCAAGAGGGTTTGTTACATGGTGCAGGCAAGCATCGGGAAGGCAATTACATGCTAACAGCAGTTTTTAAAAAACCTCCTTTTGCCACAACTCCTTCGATGCACACACATTCATGCACACACAGCAAATATGTATATCCATATTTGGGACTAATTCCTCTTTTCACATCATACTATGACAGTGAAAGTAGAACGAAAGTATCAGCATTGCTAGTTGTGTTAGTAATTCTGTAGTATAAGGAAGACCTGCAAACCAGCCAGAGGGACAAAAGTACAAAGTTTCAGGCCATTGTATGTTGGCTATTTGTTGCAGTGTGGTCGAAGTCCTAAAACAGACTTCTGTCTGGGAGCCGAAGTATACTACTCTGCCTTGCTGTTTGTGTCTCTCTTGCTCATATTCTATTCCTTGATGTTCTAAGGAAGAGAATAAAAGTGGGTGCTCTTTCTGGCCAATCTTCAAGGATAACCAGAGGCATAAGCTCACTTATCTTGGCACTCAACCCACACTGCTGTAATCAGCAGTTACTGGGCGTTGCCATTTCCTGGAAAAAAATGTAGTTCCGATTGGGAAAAGAACACTGTTTATGTGAGATAAACTCCTCTTAAAGCAATCATAAACATTTATTTCAAGTTATAATACATAAACAAACCACAAAGTAAAATTTAGATTGAGACTTTCATAAGCATTTCTACAGTAACTTCAAGTGTTCATCAGCCGTGTATGTCCCGTTCCCACAATGCTTGCAATGAGCATATAATATATAATGTATATTTCCTCTCTCTCTCTCTACACACACACATAGAGCTTCAATTGAGAGGTGCTCCAGGCCCCCCTCCCCGAATTCTGAGCTACTATAAATCTTGCAACAAACCAAAAAAAGTTATTTATAATTAAATCCCTTACAGTTGTCACAAAATATGGAGAAAACCCTCAATATGGTTGTACTTTGGTTTGTATTTTGATCTATTAAAACATACCTTTTTTCTCATTTGAGAAATACTGGGACATTCCCACCACATGTGGGAATATATACTCCATGCCGCACAGTTCCTCCAGCATTTCTGAAACGAGTTTTGTTTATATATTTCGTTTTTACCGAGGTTTGTTGTTCATTCGTTCAGTCGTCTCCGACTCTTCGTGACCTCATGGACCAGCCCACGCCAGAGCTCCCTGTTGGCCATCACCACCCCCAGCTCCTACAAGGTCAGTCCAGTCACTTCAAGGATGCCATCCATCCATCTTGCCCTTGGTCGGCCCCTCTTCCTTTTACCTTCCACTTTCCCCAGCATAATTGTCTTCTCTAGGCTTTGCTGTCTCCTCATGATGTGGCCAAAGTACTTCAACTTTGTCTCTAGTATCCTTCCCTCCAGTGAGCAGTCGGGCTTGATTTCCTGGAGGATGGACTGGTTGGATCTTCTCACAGTCCAAGGCACTCTCAGAACTTTCCTCCAACACCACAGTTCAAAAGCATCTATCTTCCTACGCTCAGCCTTCCCTAAGGTCCAGCTCTCACATCCGTAGGTTACTACAGGGAATACCATGGCTTTGACGATGCGGTTAGATACTAACAATATATTATGTTTAAAATATGTTCTCTTATTATTATTATTAAGTTTTATTGAAGGGGTTAAAATAAAATGGTCTCGGGGGGGGGGGGTACATAGATAGAGGTGGAATATTGTGAAGGAGATAGAAAAATAGGAAAGGATAGTAGCCTCGAAGAACCAGTAAAAAAAAAACCGTACCCAAACACTCAGGAGCCCAACATAGCATCAAGATAAAAATCTAGCTGAAAACACCGAAACACGTTTCCCCCAAGTTTGCAGACTTCCGCTTGTCCTTCTGAAACTGTTCATTCTATTATGTTAATATATTTGATTTTCTGTTTTCTCTCTTTAATGGATATCCTGTTCTCTCATACAGGAAGATATAGTTTATACTGAAAGGCTTTTTTCCATCAAGAATTTAATTTAACATTTGCCATATTTGTATGCAGATCAGGAATATAGGTTATAGATTTTTGACACTAAACCTTTAGAATTTGATGTTATTACTGCATACTTGCTTACAGGGCATGGCACCTGTTCACTCTGGAGAACATGTATTTGGATCTACATTGGTTTAATTGCAGCCAATTGATCTTGGATTTGTTACCAGACTTAGCTTTACCTTTGTACAAAAGTCTAGATCAGGGGTCTTCAAACTTTTTAAACAGAGGGCCAGGTCACAGTCCCTCAAACTGTGGGCTGGATTATAATTTGGAAAAAAAAACCAGGAATGAATTCCTATGCACACTGCACCTATCTTGTAATGCAAAAAACACTTTAAAACAATACAGTAATTAAAATGAAGAACAATTTTAACAAATATAAACTTATTCGTATTTCAATGGGAAGTGTAGTCCTGCTTTTGGCTGATGAGACAGGATTGTTGTTGTTATTGTTGTGTGCTTTCAAATCATTTCAGACTTAGGTTGACCCTGAGCGAGGGCCGGGTAAATGACCTTGGAGGGCCCCCATATTCGGCCCCCGGGTCTTAGTTTGAGGACCCCTGGTCTGGGTAGTCCTTTTTTGTTTCCAACCTTTAAATAATATCTTGATGGTAAAATAAGGATAACATATAATTAGGATCAATAGCAATGGCATCCATGTGAATTTATATCTCCATTCATAGAATCATAGAATCAAAGAGTTGGAAGAGACCTCATGGGCCATCCAGTCCAACCCCCTGCCAAGAAGCAGGAATATTGCATTCAAATCACCCCTGACAGATGGCCATCCAGCCTCTGTTTAAAAGCTTCCAAAGAAGGAGCCTCCACCACACTCTGGGGCAGAGAGTTCCACTGCTGAACGGCTCTCACAGAAGTTCTTCCTCATGTTGAGATGGAATCTCCTCTCTTGTAGTTTGAAGCCATTGTTCCGCATCCTAGTCTCCAGGGAAGCAGAAAACAAGCTTGCTCCCTCCCTGTGGCTTCCTCTCACATATTTATACATGGCTATCATATCCCCTCTCAGCCTTCTCTTCTTCAGGCTAAACATGCCCAGCTCATTAAGCCGCTCCTCATAGGGCTTGTTCTCCAGACCTTTTATCATTTTAGTCACTCTCCTCTGGACACATTCCAGCTTGTCAATATCTCTCTTGAATTGGACTTTGGTTTATTCCATTTATTCCATATCTTGAAAATATTATTTAGAATTTAGTAAACAAAATACGTATTTTGAACCTTTCAGAGGCCACATGAAGCCTGGTTCCAAATGACAACCAAGAGTGAGGTTTTCTTTTACTAGCATCTCTCTTTTATGATTTCCATTCTGGTAGCCAAATCTGTGTTGTTGTTGTTTTTATACGGCTCTTATCTACTCTCTCCTTTTATTTGTTTTACCATTCATATATCCCTGCTGTAGGCAGGCACACATAACTGCATTAAGAACAACTACAATAGAGTCCTACTGTTCTCCAGTTCAAAATTTATTTTTATTGAACAGTGCTGTAACTTGACAAATAAAGTCTGTTTCCAATGTCAATGCTGCTTTACAAAAACAATTCCAGCGGAATAGAGGACAATAAGGAAAGCTAAAAGGAGAGAAGTGCCAGGGATAAAAAAATATTGCAAAAAGGAGCTTCACAATAACTGATCTTGGAAAGAAGTGACAAGTGGAGTGCCGCAGGGTTCCGTCCTGGGCCCGGTCCTGTTCAACATCTTTATTAATGACTTAGATGAAGGGCTAGAAGGCATGATCATCAAGTTTGCAGATGACACCAAATTGGGAGGGATAGCCAATAGTCCAGAGGACAGGAGCAGAATTCAAAACGATCTTGACAGATTAGAGAGATGGGCCAAAACTAACAAAATGAAGTTCAACAGTGACAAATGCAAGATACTCCTCTTTGGCAGAAAAAATGAAATGCAAAGATACAGAATGGGGGATGCCTGGCTCGAGAGCAGTACGTGTGAAAAAGATCTTGGAGTCCTCATGGACAACAAGTTAAACATGAGCCAACAATGTGATGTGGCGGCAAAAAAAAGCCAATGGGATTTTGGCCTGCATCAATAGGAGCATAGTGTCTAGATCTAAGGATGTAATGCTACCCCTCTATTCTGCTTTGGTTAGACCACATCTGGAATATTGTGTCCAATTCTGGGCACCACAATTCAAGAGAGATATTGACAAGCTGGAATGTGTCCAGAGGAGGGCGACTAAAATGATCAAGGGTCTGGAGAACAAGCCCTATGAGGAGCGGCTTAGGGAACTGGGCATGTTTAGCCTGAAGAAGAGAAGGCTGAGAGGAGATATGATAGCCATGTATAAATATGTGAGAGGAAGCCACAGGGAGGAGGGAGCAAGCTTGTTTTCTGCTTCCTTGGAGACTAGGACGCGGAACAATGGCTTCAAACTACAAGAGAGGAGATTCCATCTGAACATTAGGAAGAACTTCCTGACTGTGAGAGCCGTTCAGCAGTGGAACTCTCTGCCCCGGAGTGTGGTGGAGGCTCCTTCTTTAGAAGCTTTTAAGCAGAGGCTGGATGGCCATCTGTCAGGGGTGATTTGAATGCAATATTCCTGCTTCTTGGCAGGGGGTTGGACTGGATGGCCCATGAGGTCTCTTCCAACTCTTTGATTCTATGATTCTATGATTCTATGATCTATCTCCATGTCTAGTTCTGTAGGTCTTGATGACGATTTTGATGCACATTTTTTAAAATGGGATTAGCCTGGCACAGGTCTTCCTTAGGATATACAAGAATTCTTGGGAAAATGTATGCTAACATTTAAAGGTGTGATTCATAGACCAGAAGGGTGCAAAAATACATATGTAAGAGGACAAATGGGGTGTTTGTTCAATATTTAGGAAGCAAGGAAGGATGGAAATGACTATTTGCTCATGTAGTTAGCCACGAAAAGGGATCGGCGACCCTATATCTTCATTTATAAAGCCCTAAACGGTTCCAGCCCAAGATACCTAACTGACCGCCTCTCGGCCTATGAGCCCACGAGGACTTGGAGATCTTCTGGGGAGGTCCTGCTCTCGATCCCGCCTGCGTCACAGGCACGGCTGGCGGGGACGAGAGATAGGGCCTTCTCGGTGGTGGCTCCTCGGCTGTGGAACACCCTTCCCGTGGACATCAGGCTAGCTCCCTCCCTGTTGATATTTCGCAGGAAACTAAAGACCTGGCTGTTTAAGAAGGCATTTGAACAAGAAGTGCAATGATTGGTAATTTGACCATAGGAATGGAACAACGGAGATGATACCGGATTGTGGGTTTGACGATGAGACGACACGGAATGGCTTTTGTAGTAATGTTGATGTTTTTGATGAGGATGTTTTTTGATAATGATGAATTGTGGATTATTTTACACTATGTCTTGTATTTTGCACCTCTTTTTCTATGTTGTACACCGCAGTGAGTCGCTCCTGGGCTGAGAATTGCGGTATATAAGCGAAGTAAATGAATGAATGAATGAATGAATGAATGAATTTATGTCTTCCACTTGTATTTTTCAAGAATGGATTGTGACATTGTGGGCTTCCAGTGTATCTGAAGTGTGAAACTTCCAGCTGTGAAGTACCTACCAACCTAATCTCCTTGAGTATGGAGACCCTCCCCTCAGGAACGGGCCAGTACCTCTCCAGATTTTTTGGGTTCTGCTGAAATATGTTCCTTTATTTATTTATTTATTTATTTATTTATTTATTTATTTATTTATTTATTTGCAGATTTTTATTCCCCCTTTCTCACCCCGCAGGGGACTCAGGGCGGATTACAGTGTACACATATATGGCAAACATTCAATGCCAATTTTGACATACAACATATACAGACATTGACAGAGGCTATTTAACTTTTTCTGGCCGTCAGGGGAGCTGTCGCTTTCCTCATCCATCTGCGACACTGATGAAGCACTTCCGCATTCCCCGCATGCTTTTTGCTGGAGTGCTTTGCTGGAGTCTTTTTTATGGCCTCACAAATTAGTTAATTTAGCCTCCCCACACTTTAAGGTGGTACCTAATTTTCCTACTTGACAGATGCAACTGTCTTTCGGATTGCAAAGGTCAACAACAGGCTACACAATTGGTTGGAAACCCACTCCAACCTGGGCTGGCTTTGAACTCATGACCTTTTGGTCAGAGTGATCTTAATGCAGCTGACACCCAGCCAGCTGCGCCACAATCCCGGTGCTACTTTTTAACCCAAGAAAATCTTCTCAAAAGTCAGGGGTCGTCTTATACTTGGGAGTAGTCTTATACATAGGAGTCATCTTATATGCTGGAGTAGCTTTATGCATGGGAGTCGTCTTATATGCAGGAGTAGTCTTATACGGCGGGAGTCGTCTTATAGAGCGGGTGCTGAAACTTCCAATCCGAATTGGAGAATCTATGGTTGCTGCATATGGGGGGAGCTCAAAAATGGCAGTGGCCGCATCCTTGCCATATGCAGCGACTGTATGAAAGCATTAAGGGTGACGCTGTACAAGTATGGTAGAAGAAAATCCATTTATCAGGATCTGTGGACAAATGCGGTCCCGATGGTGAGGTGAAGGGGTGCCTCACCGGGAAGGTGTAAGGTGCAAGCTGCAGGCGTCCAGAGCACCCGGGGTATGGAAAAAAAGAGATAGAGTGGGTCTGGGCCCAGAAAAACACACCTTTTTTACCTGTCTGGCCCACCCTTGTATCCTATTACCGTACCTCCTCCTCTGCCTCTCAGATCTCGCTCCTGAAGACTGCAGTGACGTGGTGCAGGGGCGTATGTGTGAGATCTGAGAGGCAGAGAAGGAGGTACAGTAATAAGAAAATTACCAAATTGAAATCAAATCTGATGCTTTTTAAAATTTTATTTGGTGTGCATTGGAAGAGGGATAATCTTCTATCCCAAGCTCTATATTTTAACTGGAAAGTTGAGGGTTGTCTTATACGCCCAGTCGTCTTATATGCCGGAAAAGTAGTATAGAATCATAGAATCATAGAATCATAGAATCAAAGAGTTGGAAGAGACCTCATGGGCCATCCAGTCCAACCCCCTGCCAAGAAGCAGGAATATTGCATTCAAATCACCCCTGACAGATGGCCATCCAGCCTCTGTTTAAAAGCTTCCAAAGAAGGAGCCTCCACCACACTCCGGGGCAGAGAGTTCCACTGCTGAACGGCTCTCACAGTCAGGAAGTTCTTCCTAATGTTCAGATGGAATCTCCTTTCTTGTAGTTTGAAGCCATTGTTCCGTGTCCTAGTCTCCAAGGAAGCAGAAAACAAGCTAGCTCCCTCCTCCCTGTGGCTTCCTCTCACATATTTATACATGGCTATCATATCTCCTCTCAGCCTTCTCTTCTTCAGGCTAAACATGCCCAGTTCCCTAAGCCGCTCCTCATAGGGCTTGTTCTCCAGACCCTTGATCATTTTAGTCGCCCTCCTCTGGACACTTTCCAGCTTGTCAATATCTCTCTTGAATTGTGGTGCCCAGAATTGGACACAATATTCCAGATGTGGTCTAACCAAAGCAGAATAGAGGGGTAGCATTACTTCCTTAGATCTAGACACTATGCTCCTATTGATGCAGGCCAAAATCCCATTGGCTTTTTTTGCCGCCACATCACATTGTTGGCTCATGTTTAACTTGTTGTCCACGAGGACTCCAAGATCTTTTTCACACGTACTGCTCTCGAGCCAGGCGTCCCCCATTCTGTATCTTTGCATCTCATTTTTTCTGCCAAAGTGGAGTATCTTGCATTTGTCACTGTTGAACTTCATTTTGTTAGTTTTGGCCCATCTCTCTAATCTGTCAAGATCGTTTTGAATTCTGCTCCTGTCCTCTGGACTATTGGCTATCCCTCCCAATTTGGTGTCGTCTGCAAACTTGATGATCATGCCTTCTAGCCCTTCATCTAAGTCATTAATAAAGATGTTGAACAGGACCGGGCCCAGGACGGAACCCTGCGGCACTCCACTTGTCACTTCTTTCCAAGATGAAGAGGAAGCATTAGTATATGATGATTACTTAGTTTTTCTTCCTCATTTCAGTGTAGCATCTCTTCTGCTTTGTAAATTGTGGTTTATGTTTGTGACACTGGTCGGGGCTGGGGTGGGGGAAACCCAGGCTGCTCTCACTCCATGTCTTTTTTTAAAAAGGGATTTTTTTTGTCTTCTTGAACTCCTTTTCCTTCTCCTTTTTCAGTATTCAAAGAGCACTTATACATAATCCTATTTCTGGTATTTCCTTCTAATAAAAACAGTATATACAGAGATAGTATTTATGACTACCCCATCCAACTCCGAGGTTCTTATATTTGCATGGATTTAGTGTGCAAGGCACACTAAATCCATGTGTGGCACATACAGTGTCAGCCACCATATAGTAAATTCAAGAGGGGATTCTCAAACAAGCCAGTGCTTATTCTGAATATTCCCTGAAAAACATCTGTAAATAATTCTTAAGAGTGTAGATCCAGCCTAAGGCATGCCCAGTTACATCTGAAATCACCAACAGACCTTTTTTTTCCAAAAGGCTCCAACAACATCTGACTAAGCCACTAAAAGTCCTTCATAGAAAGCAAGACATTGTTGTAACAAACATCCAAAACATTGTTGTAACAAACAGGATTCTTTGACAATTTTCCCTTTCTTCCAAGAGTTCCTTGGGCAACCAATTCAAATATTTTAATTGAGAGACTTTATGTACCAACGGAGCCCCCGGTTGCGCAGTGGGTTAAAGCACTGAGCTGCTGAGCTTGTTGATTGAAAGGTCGCAGGTTCGATTCCGGGAGCAGTGTGAGCTTCCGCTGTCAGCCCTAGCTTCTGCCAACCTAGCAGTTCAAAAACATGCAAATGTGAGTAGATCAATAGGTACCGCTCCGGCAGAAAGGTAACGGCGCTCCATGCAGTCATGCTGGCCACATGACCTTGGAGGTGTCTACGGACAACGCTGGCTCTTCGGCTTAGAAATGGAGATGAGCACCACACCCCAGAGTCAGACATGACTGGACTTAATGTTAGGGGACAACCTTTACCTTTTACCTTATGTACCAACAGGAAATTGCTTTTTTCTTAATATTTAAAACAATGGCAGAAGTAATAATACTTCCCTTGTATTTCAACACCTTGGAGGCCCTGTGCAGCCATTCTCAAATCCTTGGCTTTCTGATGTGGTGACGCATTTATAACTCTCTGCCACAGAAAAAAACTACATGTCCCAGAGAATGCTTTTGCCCAGAGGCGGCCCTAGGTAATTTTCAACGGTAAGCAAACAGTATTTTGGCCCCACCACCACCAATCACTGGTATATATATTCTGTTTGTCGTGGGAGTTCTGCGTACCATATTTGGTTCAATTCCATCATTGGCGGAGTTCAGAATGCTCTTTGATTGTAGGTGAACTATACATCCCAGTAACTACAACTCGCATATGTCAAGGTCTATTTTCCCCCAAGAGCGCCTCAAGAGCACCCCTGGGCAAAATAACTATACTGCAAATGCTTACTTTGCGTAATGGGTTAAGCCGCCCCTGCTTTTGCCACGGTATAGGTTTGGGTTAGGGTTAGTAATGTGCTGTAATTTCACATTGCACAATCTTTTTAATAAAAGCAGTCTAGAATTCTATTATCAGAATATGTAATTCATATTGGCAAGGAAAAAGAGCATGTATTTAATGTATTGGCCTGTTTTGAAAGCATCAGCTGTATTGGCAAATGTTGTTTGTGAAGGGAAAAGGTGCGGTGTTCTAGTCTGACATAAAAAAATGAAAGTGATCTTAATATTATTACTTCTGCAATGTGAATTTAATAAGAACATAACATGTAACATGGATGGAGAGTAAATTGTCCAGTATTCCTTTAAATCTAACTTGATCGTCAACATTTGTACCTTCAAGGCTGGTCAAATTGACAGTGTTGTAGACCAACCAGAGGCTGATGGTTTAACTGATAATTTAGAGAGGATTGTGAGCTTCCCTGTGGCACAAAGTGATGGCCTATCAATTCTGGGAAATGATAGTTCTCTCTGTGAGAAAACTGTCTTGGAAAGTGCAGAGCCTCAAGGGCATTCAGGGGAGTCAGAAGTAGCAACAACAGATAAGGAATCAAGTGAAGAGCTGAATGATAACGAGGGTTCCCAGGAGAATCCACCTGTAGCTACAGAGAACAACAAAAGTGTTTGTTTACAAATCAAAGCCAAAAATAGATTGTGTCATTCAGAGTTTATGTGGGAAGGTTGTGAAGGAAATTAATGGGAAACTTTATTTCATGGGTGTCATTAAACAAGTTGTTTGCCTTAAGATACATTCAGGCAATTGCTGTGTTAGAGTGAGAAGCTAAGACAGAGTTCTCTTGTTCTTGATTCAAGTCAAACTTTGATTTTGGATTTAATGTATCTTGGAAGTTCTCTATGTTCCTATTCAAGTTTTACTAGTTATACCTTCTGAATTGTGGAACTTATGCTGTATTTGTGATTTCTGTATGTTCCTGGACTTTGTCACCTCTGGAACTTTGAGACATTTGGATTATTTTCTGGTTATCACCTGTTGCTAAACCTTTTCAAATTATATATTTTCAATTCTTATTCCTGATTTTTATATGCTTTTTATATGTTTTTACAATAACCCGCTTATATTCCTGGGCTCCTGTGTGGTGTGGTGATCATAAGCCTGGAGTGCAACAGGCAGCTGTGACATCTTGACTTGTAGCAAGTTCCATAATTTCAGTGCATTTGCGTCAAATTGTGTTTTTAAATATTATTTCTAGACAAGGAATTTCTAGAAATGATTGTATAGATATCTTTAACTAAGTTTGAAAGAATAATAATTAATTTTGTTTCTCAAAAAGGACTAAAGAAGTACAGTAAGATATGAATAAAATGAAATAAAACATGTTTAATAGAAAAAATAAACACTGAGTAATCCAAAACAACATGTACATTGCAGGAGATGAAAGCAATAATTTATGTTTTTTTAACACTGTACATATTACATAAAATGTATGCATTTAGGACACAGCCTAGGAAAGGTGTGGACAGGCCAGTGTGATGGACTTGAGGCATAAATTGTTTAAAAAGTAGTTGTGAACTAATAAAGTCATGATTATAGAGCAATTAATTCTGTGAGGGTGTAGTTATTGGGGCAGAAAAAAATGAGAACATTGCCCCACAAATAAGAACACTGTTCTACTCATTGTTGAATGGAATGCCTTCAAAGCTTTCCCCCTCCTATAGAAACCCAAAAGGAAGGAAGAACTTCCTGACTGTGAGAGCCGTTCAGCAGTGGAACTCTCTGCCCCGGAGTGTGGTGGAGGCTCCTTCTTTGGAAGCTTTTAAACAGAGGCTGGATGGCCATCTGTCGGGGGTGATTTGAATGCAATATTCCTGCTTCTTGGCAGGGGGTTGGACTGGATGGCCCATGAGGTCTCTTCCAACTCTTTGATTCTACGATTCTATGATTCTATGAAAAGTGATCTTATAATCCTCCATCAAGCAAAACACATATTTAAGGATCACTCTCCAGGTTGTCCTCCATTAAAGACATTTAAGCAAACATTGCATAAGAAGCAAAGTCTTATGGAAACCCTGTAGGGAAAACCTTTTTGTGGAAGATGGAAGAGTCCATGATATGGTACCTGAATGTTTTGGTTGAATCCCTAACAACTATAAGTCTTTGCTGGAACAAAGTCATAGAGCGCCTGAAGTATCGGGAGAGTATGTTATCAGGCTGGCCTCTGGCTTTAAGGAAGGATGGTTTCAAGAATTCAGCTCAGCCTTGGTTCATTAGAGGTACCTGGTGGAAAATTACCCAGGAGGGTTAGCATAAGAGCGAGGCTTTTTTTTCTTTTTCAAGGCTTTTTTTCTTTTTCAAGGCTTTTTTTCTTTTTTCTGGAACCTCAATGCAGGTATAAACCAGTCACTGCATGAACTGGCCAAATCCGAGTTTTCCTTCTTGCTTTTCCGGGGGTCCCGCAACAGAAAGAGGAAACTGGTTTTTTTATATCTTGCTTTCTATCTACATCTATGTCAACTTTGCTGTAAATAAATCTTTCCTTATTCATCAATCATCAGTGTGCTTATTGTTTCTGGATCCACAAAAACTAATTAACAATTTGAAAAACAAACCCTTAGCTCTGTGAGCCAAAGCAGTACAATAAAATCAGGACCACTCCCCAGGTTGTCCGCCCATTCAAGACATTTGGTGACACAATGCATAAGAAGCAACGTCTAAAGGGAACTCCAAGCTCTGTGAGCCAAAGCAATACAATGAAATCATTCATGCCTTTGAGCAGGGGTCCTCAAACTACGGCCCGGGGGCTGAATGCGGCCCTCCAAGGTTATTTATTTGGCCCTCGCTCAGGGTCAACCTAAGTCTGAAACAATTTGAAAGCACACATCATCAACAACAGCAACAACAATCCTATCTGATCAGCCAAAAGTAGGCCCACACTTTCCAATGAAATACTAATAAGTTTATATGTGTTAAAATTGTTCTTCATTTTAATTATTGTATTGTTCTATAGTGGTTTTTGCACTACAAATAAGATACATGCACTGTGCATGTGATGTGGCGGCCAAAAAAGCCAATGGGATTTTGGCCTGCATCAATAGGAGCATAGTGTCTAGATCTAGGGAAGTAATGCTACCCCTCTATTCCGCTTTGGTTAGACCACACCTAGAATATTGTGTCCAATTCTGGGCACCACAATTCAAGAGAGATGTTGACAAGCTGGAATGTGTCCAGAGGAGGGCGACTAAAATGATCAAGGGTCTGGAGAACAAGCCCTATGAGGAGCGGCTTAGGGAACTGGGCATGTTTAGCCTGAAGAAGAGAAGACTGAGAGGAGATATGATAGCCATGTATAAATATGTGAGAGGAAGCCACAGGGAGGAGGGAGCAAGCTTGTTTTCTGCTTCCTTGGAGACTAGGACGCAGAACAATGGCTTCAAACTACAAGAGAGGAGATTCCATCTGAACATTAGGAAGAACTTCCTGACTGTGAGAGCCATTCAGCAGTGGAACTCTCTGCCCTGGAGTGTGGTGGAGGCTTCTTCTTTGGAAGCTTTTAAGCAGAGGCTGGATGGCCATTTGTCAGGGGTGATTTGAATGCAATATTCCTGCTTCTTGGCAGAATGGGGTTGGACTGGATGGCCCATGAGGTCTCTTCCAACTCTTTGATTCTATGATTCTATGATAGGAATTCATTCATTTTTTTCCTTCAAATTATAATCCGGTCCTCCAACAGTTTGAGGGACTATGACCTGGCCCTCTGTGTAAAAGGTTTGTGGACCCCTGCCTTTGATGATCACTCCCCAGGAAAAGGAGAGGTAACTCTTTGAAAATCTCAGGAAAAAGCAGCTGCATAGTATCGAAAACAGAAAGTGGAAGAGGAGAAAAGGCGACAACGAGAAGAGATGAAGCAGAAGCACGAATAGCACTTTCACAGACTAGAGAGTGGGCAGAACAGGAAGAGAAACAGCTTAAGCAAAAGCTGGCTCAACCTGAGGAGAAAAATGAGAAGGTGCAAGGGGGAAAATTGGCAGATGGCAAAGTTAAGAAGAAAGTGGCTGCTATCACCATCACCATCATCATAGGCTATCACTCGTGGCAGAGTATGATTGCCTTCCATGTGTAGGATCTTGGCAGTGGGTCAGTAAATGATTGTAGAGCAGTGGTTCTCATCCTGGGGTCCCCAGATGTTTTTGGCCTTCAACTCCCAGAAATCCTAACAGCTGGTAAACTGGCTGGGATTTCTGGGAGTTGTAGGCCAAAAACATCTGGGGACCCCAGGTTGAGAACCACTGCTGTAGAGATTTATTCTGAGTCTTCATATTCTTTTGCAGTGAGGATATTGATTTTCACATGGAAGGCAGTCCCGACAAAGATTGTCTTGACATACCTTCCTCTTGGCACATTTCTCCCCTTTGCCCTCTATGTGTGCCTCTTCACATTCCACAGCACTGTTGGTCACAACTGACCTCCAGTTAGAATGCATGAGGGCCAGGGCTTCCCAGTTCTCAGTGTCTATGCCACAATTTTAAAGGTTAGCTTTAAGCCCATCTTTATATCTCTTTTCCTTTTGGTGGCTGCCAAGAAGATGGAAGAAACTGATGCCCAGCACAAGGATGAAGAAGCATGAAAACAGAAAGCTCTGCAGCTGGAAATCAACTGAAGCAAGCAATCATCTAATGTCAGGATGTTATTTCGTTTTTATAAAGTCCCAAGCGGGAAGAAAAAAGCCAATGGGATTTTGGCCTGCATCAATAGGAGTATAGTGTCTAGATCCAGGGAACTAATGCTACCCATGCTCTTTTCTGCCTTGGTTAGACAACAACTGGAATATTGTGTCCAATTCTGGGCACCACAATTTAAGAGAGATATTGACAAACTGAAATGTGTTCAGAGGAGGGCGAATAAAATGATCAAGGGTCTGGAGAACAAGCCCTATGAGGAGTGGCTTAATGAGCCGGGCATGTTTAGCCTGAAGAAGAGAAGGCTGAGAGGCGAAATGATAGCCATGTGAGAGGAAGTCACAGGCAGGAGGGAGCTTGTTTTCTGCTTCCCAGGAGAATAGGATGCGGAACAATGGCTTCAAACTACAAGAAAGCAGATTCCATCTGAACATGAGGAAGAACTTCCTGACTGTGAGAGCCATTCAGCAGTGGAACTCTCTGCCCTGGAGTGTGGTGGAGGCTCCTTCTTTGGAGGCTTTTAAACACAAGCTGGATGACCATCTGTCAGGGGTGCTTTGAGTGCAATATTCCTGCTTCTTGGCAGGGTTTTGGACTGGATGGCCCACGAGGTCTCTTCCAACTCTTTGATTCTATGATTCTAAGAATCTTCTGTAAGAGCAAACCACTCTTATAGTATGGAACTCTCCACCATTCCCGGGTGGTAAATCTGAAAC
This sequence comes from Anolis sagrei, assembly GCF_037176765.1. Classification (NCBI taxonomy): domain Eukaryota; kingdom Metazoa; phylum Chordata; class Lepidosauria; order Squamata; family Anolidae; genus Anolis; species Anolis sagrei. The sequence goes on along the minus strand of NC_090022.1, from coordinate 166,123,070 downwards.
CATCTACTTTTCAGAGATGGTAATATTTCAGAGCAGATTTTTTTTTGGATAAAGAAAAATATTTTAAACATGTGTAGCTTCTTTACCCATATAATATCAATAAAAATATATATATTTGAAACTCTTAAAAAAAACAACAAAGGATTTTTTCTTGGCAAAATTTGTTCAGGATAGGTTTGTCTTCCCTCTGAGGCTGAGAATGTATGATTTGCCCAAGGTTACCCTGTGGGTTTCATGACTAAGCGGGAATTCAAACCCTTGTCTCCAATGTTCGAAGCACTCCACCACCATTGCCTGTGCTGCTGCTACGAAGTTCCACAACCCATCACTAGTCTTTAAATCTGTGCCAACTCCTTTTCAATCTTCAAGTTTTTCCAGTTGTAGAATTTCCTGAAATGGATACCACATCAATGCATTAATAAGAAAATTTAGCTTATACTATATCAGCACTTACAACCAGCAAAGGCTAGATCTACACAGCCCTATAATGCAGTTTGAAACTCATTCTCATTGTAGGGCACATCAGCCTAATGCTTGCCTTCAAAGAGCCATTGAATCCATGGATGAGGAATGTGTCAATATTCTGTCAGAGGCCCAACTATATTTTTTTGCTTAGTGGTCAGTGCTCTTTAATTTTTACCCAATTTGCCTCCCAGATGTGATTGAACCACAATGCTCAACATCGTTGATTATTCACCATGCATACCCATTGTATAATGGGAATTGCAACCTAACAGCACTTGTGGCTCTGAGGCTGGGGAAAGGTTAAAGGACATTTTAATGTTGGGTATCACATCCAGAGGTCTTGTATCCAAATTCAAACCCCACTATCCTGACTAAACAGAACATTTGGGGCCATTAATGCTCCGTTCAGTGGAACAGTTTTATGAACAGACTAGCCATCCCCTGCCACGAGTTGCTGTGGCCCAGTCTGGTGATCTGGAAAATAAATTAATGAGAAAGTGTTGGTAATGTCATTATGCTTGTGGGTAAACAGTATTTCTTGTTGTTTCTTTGTCAGTGTTGATGTGGAGAGTGTCTAGTTTGCCTACTCTGGAATATGCAACGTATCATAGTCCTTCTTTAGGGGTCCCTTTCAAACCTATGATACTATCTGTGTGTGCGCGTGTGCGTGTGTGAATCATTATCTATCTATCTATCTATCTATCTATCTATCTATATATCTATATTTATGACTGGATGGCTCTTTGTCAGGAGGGCTCTGATTACATTTTCTTGCCCTGGTGAAGAGGACTGGACTGGATGGCCTTAAGTATTTTCTGTTGGTCATGGGGGTTCTGTGTGGGAAGTTTGCCCCAATTCTGTGGTTTGTGGGATTCAGAATGCTCTTTTATTGTAGGTGAACTATAAATCCCAGTAACTACGAATCCAAAATGTCAAGGTCTATTTCTCCCAAACTCCATCTGTGTTCATTTTTGGGCATATGGAATATTTGTGCACAGTTTGGTCCAGATCCATCATTGTTTGAGTCCACAATGCTCTCTGGATGTAGGTGAACTACAACTCCCAAACTCAAGGTCAATGCCCACCAAACCCTTCTAGTGTTTTCTGTTGGTCATGGGAGTTCTGTATGCCACGTATTGTTCAATGCCATAATTGGTGGAGTTCAGAATGCTCTTTGATTGTAGGTGAACTATAAATCCCAGCAAGTACAACTCCCTCATGACAAAATAAAAAAAAATTGAGTGAAGAACATATATTGGGTTGTTAGGTGTATGCTGTCCAAATTTGGTGTCATTTGGCCCACTGGTTTTTGAGTTCTGTTAATCCCACAAACGAACATTACATTTTATTTATATAGATTAACAAAAAGAAGTCAACTCGAAATAAACACTAATACATTACTCACTCTAGGAGTAAGTGTGTGTTTTTACACCATGTATGCTTTGTCTAGTCTCTTAGTGTTCTTAAACTGAACTGATATTATCCATCCAGAGAATTAATAAGAAACACTGGTGGTTGAAAAGCAAGAAGGACTGTCCCATTTGGAAGAAAATAAAACTTCCTGAATTAAGTATATTGCTCTCTACTATTCTAGAAAAACTGTACGCAGCTGAGACTCTAACGTAGAGTTCAAAACAGGATGCAGAGACGAAAATCATTTAGGGAGGTAAGAATTAAAACCATTGGGGGGGGGGGGATAAGGGGTTTCTCTGCTACAGGGAGCCTGGTAAATCTTGCTAGAGGTTGTATGGAATAGGCAACTTGGTCCCACCTCACACATCTTACCTTCCCTCCTATCATCTTTTGAATTCTCATCAGGTGTTTCATTCAGCGGAACATCTTCACCATGGCCTTATAAACAGAAAACAAGAAGAAATCAACTCAAAATAAATGCTGGAACAATAGTCACTCTAGGAGTGTGTGTGTGTGTGTGTGTGTTTGGCCTTTGACCTGTGGGGTCCCGCAAAGTTCCATTCTGTCCCCCATGCTCTTTAACATCTACATGAAACCGCTGGGAGAGGTCATTTGGAGTTTTGGAGTATGGTGCCATCTCTATGCAGATGGCACGCAACTCTACTACTCTTTTCCACCAAACTCCAAGGAAGCCCCTCAGGTGCTGGACGAGTGCCTGGCCACTGTGTCTGTCTGGATGAGGATGAACAAGCTGAAGATTAATCCCGACAAGACAGTGGTCCTCCTAGTCTTGGTAAATCTTGCTAGAGGTTTTATGGAATAGGCAACTTGGTCTCACCTCACACATCTTACCTTCTCTCCTATCATCTTTTGAATTCTCATCAGTTGTTTCATTCAGCGGAACATCTTCACCATGGCCTTATAAACGGAAAACAAAAAGAAATCAACTCAAAATAAATGCTGGAACAATAATCACTCTAGGAGTTAGGTTAAACTTTACCTTACTCACGTCAGCACAGGTTGCCACCCTATACCCCGTAAGCCGGATCGGGGTATATGGTGGCAACCTGTGCTGGACGGGGTTGCACTCCCCCTGAAGTCACAGGTCCGCAGTTTGGGTGTCCTCCTGGACTCATCACTTACGCTTGAAGCTCAGGCATCGGTGGTGGCCAGGAGGGCCTTTGCACAACTAAGACGTGTGCGCCAACTGCGACCATACCTCGTGAAGGCGGATCTGGCCAGGATGGTCCATGCCTTAGTCACTTCCAAATTGGTTTACTGTAATGCACTCTACGTGGGGCTGCCCTTGAAAACGGCCCGGAAATTTCAATTGGTACAACGGGCAGCAGCCAGGTTACTAACCGGTGCTTCTTACAGGGAGCGGTCAACCCTCCTGTTTAAGGAGCTCCACTGGCTGCCATTCATTTTCCGGTCCCAATTCAAGGTGCAGGTTCTTACCTACAAAGCCCTGAACGGTTTGGGACCTGCCTACCTGTGTACGAACCCATACGATCTCTTCGATCATCTGGAGAGGCCCTACTCTCGCTCCCACCTCTTTCGCAGGGGCGATTGGTGGGGACAAGGGAGAGGGCCTTCTCGGTGGTGGCCCCTCGACTCTGGATCTCACTTCCCAGAGACATTAGACATGCTTCAATGTTGGCAGTCTTTAAGGGTTCCTTCCCAGAATAAGGAGAATCTCTCAGCAATATGCCCTCATAATGCACTTTAATACTGACTTAGTATGGACTGCATCCCTTAGTTTCTCTTTGAAAAATCCTATCCCAGTTAAACTTTACCTAACTCATGTCAGCATATTTTCAATTTTAATCTATTACATTTGGTCCAGCCATTTTTAAAACTGTTTATATGTCACTATTGCTTGTTGTTTTTTGTTTATGTGATTAAATGATTTGTATTTTATTGACTTTTTATTAATTTTGTGTTATTGATGTTTTTTGTTTGATGTACTTTGGGCTCGGCCTCATGTAAGCTGCACCAAGTCCCTTGGGGAGATGGTAGCGGGGTACAAATAAAGTATTATTATTATTATTATTATTATTATTATTATTTTACACCATGTATGCTATGTCAGACGTCTCTTAATATTCTTCAATCAAACTGATACTATCCATCCAAAGAACTACTAAAGAAATGCTGGGGATGGAAAGGCAAGGGTGACTGTAATGATTTGGAGAAAACAAAACTTCCTACAGTTCTCTAGAAGAACTGTATCCAATACAGCTGAGACTCCAATGCAGCAGGTTGTGTAAGTGAGAAAAAGACCTGAGAAGGTGGGAATTAAAACAATGGGGAGCAGAAATGGGTTTTTCTACCTTGTGAATCTGGATACCTCTCACTAAAGATTTTATGGAACGGGCAACCTGGCCTCATCTCACACTCCTTACCTTCGCTCCTGTTATCGTTTGAATCCTCTGATTCACCTCTGGGACCATTATTGGTCGGCATTTCATTCAGTGAAACATCAGCATTGCCTTATAAACAGATAACAAAAAGAAGTGAACTCAAGGGAATCTCTAATACATTCATTACTCTAGGAGTAAATGTATGTGTTTTTACACCATGCATGTTATTTTAGGGAGCCCCTGATAGCGCAGTGGGTTAAACTACTAAGCTGCTGAACTTGCTTACTGAAAGGTTGGCAGTTTGAATACAGGAAGCAGGGTGAGTTCCTGCTGTTAGCTCCAGCTTCTGCCAACCTGGTAGTTTGAAAACATTCAAATGTGAGTAGATCAATAAGTACCACTCCAGCAGGAAGGTAACGATGCTCCATGCAGTCATGCCGGCCACACGACCCAGGAGGCATCTTTAGACAATGCCGGCTCTTTGGCTTAGAAATGGAGATGAACACCACCTCCCAGAGTCGGACATGACAAGACTTAATATCAAGGGAAAACCTAAACCTTTACTATGTTATGTTAGACTACTATTTATTTATGACATTTATATGCCACTCTTCTCACCTCAAAGGGGACTCAGAGTGGCTTACAAGATATATATACATACAATATATTATATTATTAGCATAGTACAATATCAGTATTCTCTTTCTCTCTCTCTTTCTTTCTCATATATATGTGTGTGTGTGTGTGTGTTCGTTTTGAGTGACATCATAACTCAAAATCTGTTGGACAACTGGCTCCAAATTTGGCCATAAGACATCTACTAATCCAAGGAGTGACCATCACTCAAAAAATTGATTTTGTCATTTGGGAGTTGTAGTTGCTGGGATTTATAGTTCACCTACAAGCAAATAGCATTCTGAACTCCAGCAACGATGGAATTGAACAAAAGTTGGCACACAGTTCTCCCATGACCAACAGAAAACACTAGAAGGGTTTGGTGGGCACTGACCTTGAGTTTAGGAGTTGTAGTTCACCTACATCCAGAGCGCACTGTGGACTCAAACAATGAAGGATCTAGACCAAACTTGGCACGAATACTCCATATGTCCAAATATGAACACAGATGGAGTTTGGGGGCAATAGACCTTGACATTTGGGAGTTTTAGTTGCTGGGATTTATAGTTCAACCTTCAATCAAAGAGCATTCTGAACCCCACCAATGACAGAATTGGGCCAAACTTCCCACACAAAACCCACGACCAACAGAAAATACTGTTGGTTTTTTTGTGGTCTTTGACAACCCTTCTTATACCCCCTCCCAACCCCCATGTTGAGAGATGCTGCCTTAAGGCCAACCAGTCCAACTCCCTTTAGCAGAGTAAGAAAACCTAATCAAAGCCCTCCTGACAAACAGCCATCCAGCCATAGATATAGATATATGTGACTCTCTCTCTCTCTCTCTCTCTCTCTCTCTCTCACACACACACACACACACACATATGACACATATAGTATCATAGATTTGAAAGGGACCCCTACAGAAGAACAATTATATGTTGCATGTTCCAGTGTAGGTAAACCAGATATCTCTCCATCAACACTGACAAAGAAACAACAAGAAATACTGTTTATCCACAAACATAAAGAAATTACATATATTAGAAACCAACACTTTCTTGTCACTTTATTTTTCAGATTACCAGACTGGGCCACAGCAACATGTGGCAGGGGGCGGCTAATATTGTACTATACCAATATATTGTAATATTATTAGTAATATTACATATAATATAAAATATATAACTATAATATTGTATTATTATTAGTAGTATTTATTGTATTGTATTATAATATTATAAATATTATATGTATATACAATATATTATATTACATTATATTATTAGCATAGTAGAGCAGACAAGGTGGAACTGTCTTCTGGTCCCCTCACTCTTCACTCTGGCCCGGAGCAGAAGTTGGTGCTGGGGAGGGGGAGGGGCTCCCAACTGGTGACATAGGCAGGAGACAAGGTGGAACTGTCTCCTTAATGTTCTTCAAATGAACTACTGCTTTAGTACTTCCAGAGAAGTACTAAATAAACATTGAGGATGGAGAGGAAAAGGTGACTGTACCAATATGGAAAATAAATGCTTCCTGAATTAATTATACTATTTTCTACTATTCTAGAAGGACTGTATCCAATCACCTGAAACTCTAAAGCATACTTAGGGGATACCAGGGCAGGTGGGTGGTGAGGAAAGAGAAAGAGCATAGAGATTGGTGCACTGGTGGAAACACTGAGGAATTATTCAGATGTGTGCACCTAAGCACCTCTTTCTAATACAAGTTTTTATCCTGTTAAGCAAGTAGAAATGTTCTTGGAGATTGCGCCCTTCAATTGCCATAATCACTTAAGAGGCTTACATCTGGCACATGTGTCTCATGTTCATACCTGTATCTTCTTTGTCCTTGCTTTTCCGCTTCCTGATATCACACAAACGCCAACCTAGTAAAGAAATATATACTTCGTTGCCTATGCAGACAAATGAAGTTAAATAAGTTGATATTGACTTCTAACAACCATTGAGACTGATATTCTGGCCAAAGGAAATAAGGCCTTTTCTGCTCCTTCAAGGAAAATAAAGAAATCAGCACACACATATGCATCAGCATTTTAGACATGAGAAGGGAACACTTTTACTAGCTGCCTAATCATCTCTCCTCTTAGCACTTTTGCCGTCACCTTCTGTAAAAAGTCTTGGTGTCTTATTGGACCCTCTGCTCACAATGGAGGCCCAGGTCTCTGCTGTGAGCAGATCTGCGTTTTTCCATCTACGTCAGGCTAGGTGACTGGCTCCCTACCTATCTAGGAACGACCTGGCTACAGTGATCCAGGCAACGGTCATCTCAAGACTTGACTACTGTAACGCCCTCTACATTGGCCTTCCTTTGTCAGTGATCCGGAAACTGAAGCCCACCAACATTCCGTTTTCCGTTCTTGAGTTCGGAGTAGAGCAACTGCTTTGGGAGATGGTGGTCGGGCATCCTGACAACGTGGCCGGTCCAGTGGAGTTGATGGCGGACCATCGCTTCAATGCTGGTGGTCTTTGCTTCTTCCAGCACACTGACATTTGTCCGCTTGTCTTCCCAAGAGATTTGCAGGACTTTCCGGAGGCAATGCTGATGAAATTGTTCCAGGAGTTACCTGTGACATCTGTAGACAGTCCACGTTTCGCAGGTATATAGCAGAATTGGGAGGACAATAGCTTTATAAACAAGCACCTTGGTATCCCTACGGATGTCCCGGTCCTCAAACACTCTCTGTTTCATTCGGAAAAATGCTGTACTCGCAGAGCTCAGGCGGTACTGTACTTCGGTGTTGATGTTGACTTTGGTGTAGAGGTGGGTGCCAAGGTAGCGGAAATGGTCAATATTTTCTAATGTTACACCATTAAGCTGTATCTCTGGCATTGGAGAGGGGTTGGCTGGTGACTGCTGGAACAGCATTTTGGTTTTCTCAATGTTCAATGAGAGGCCAAGCTTCTCGTATGCTTCTGTGAAGGTGTTTAGAGTGGCTTGTAGATCTTCTTCTGAATGTGCACAGACGACATTGTCATCAGCATACTGGAGTTCTATAACAGATGTTGTTGTAACCTTGGTTTTGGCTTTCAGTCTGCTGAGGTTAAACAGCTTGCCATCTGTCCGATAGATGATTTCCACTCTGGTGGGAAGCCTCCCATCAACAAGGTGAAGTATCATAGCGATGAAGATGGAGAAAAAAGTTGGGGGAATAACACATCCCTGTTTGATGCCTGATTCCACCTTAAATGGGTCACTTTGGGAGCAATGGCTCCCAAAGTTTGACTCATCACAGCATGGAGGGTTGGCTTCTCCCAATCTGTTTGAATGCATCCCTGCATCATCCCCCCCCCCCCCCCTAATATTGCACAGTGACATCACCTGGAAGTCTCAAACTAATGTCCCCATGCATTTTTAACTGACAGAATGCATACTGATTTTCCAATCACTGTGAAAGCAGCACATTAGATAGTTATTAAATCGTAGTAAATAAAAAAAACACGATTAGAATCAAGTGAGCAGTTACTCTTTCTGTGATGTTTTGCAAACAGATTCCAATGGATTACTGACGAAACGGGGCAAATGTCATGTGATAGGACCTATTCAGACTCACTTTCAAAGAGCCTCAGAATAAGAGTACATCCCAATGTGCTAAGGTCTTAGGAGTGTGTGTTTTACATCATGTATGTTATGTTGGTGACTCTTAATGCTCTTCTAAAGAACTGATACTATCTAGCCAGAGAATTACTAAAGAAACACTCAGGATGGAGAGGCAAGGAGAACTGTGCTATTTGGGAGAAAAATAATACTTCCTGAATGAACTATGTTACTCTTTATTATTCTAGAAGGACTGCATCCAATGCAGCTGAGACTCCAACATAGACTTGTCCAAAACAGGATGCAGGGAGAAAAATAATTTAGGGAGGTAGAAATATTATTATTATTTATTCATTTCTAACTCGCACCTCTCCCCCAGAAGGGATTCAGGGCAGTTCGGGGGGGGTGTTTATGAAGTGGGCAACCTGGCCCCATTTCACACTCCTCAACTTCCCTATTGTCATCTTTTGATCTTCTGATACATAATCTTGCTAAAGAGCCCTTCCACACAACCATTTAATCCAGAGCAGAATGTGGATTATAAGACAGTTGATTAGCTCTGGAGTACTTACACAAGACCGGCTGCACATTCCCAAGAAATCCACACAGAACAATTGAATCTCTTAATCCATTCTAATCTGAATTTACCCATCAAAACCAAGTATTTTTTTTATTTTTCCTTATCTAATAGCAAGGAAAAATGTATTTCCTGACTAGCTTCTGATGCTGAAAAATGTTGTAAACGACTGAAAGGGATGGTTTTCCCGTGGAATGCTGTGCTTCCACTGATTAGGGAGAAACTGTTTTTTTTTTTTCAATTTGAAGAAGGGAGGAAGGAAAGTAAGAAAAAAGAAAGGGTCTTCTATTACGCAATTGCGTAATAGAAGACCCGAAGAATAACTTAGAGGAGTGGATAAAAACAATAAAAGAATTCGGCAAAGTATCAGGTTTTAAAATTAATATGGAAAAAACTAAGGCAATAACCAAAAACATTGAGAAAAAGGAACAGGAAGAAATAAAAAACAAATGGAATATACAGATAGTTAAAAAGTTGAAGTATTTGGGAATAATATTAACATCAAAGAACCTACAATTACTACAAAATAATTATATAGAAAAATGGAAAGAGATAAGGAAAGATCTGGAGAGATGGAAAAATATAAACCTATCACTATTGGGGCGAATCGCAATAGTAAAAATGAACATCCTGCCAAAACTTTTATTTTTATTTCAAAATCTGCCAATTATTCGGAATAAAAAAATCTTAAAGGAATGGAATAAGGATATTAAGAAATTCATCTGGAAAAACAAAAAACCGAGGATCAGCTTTGATAACATGACAGAAAGAAAAGAAAAAGGAGGTCTAGCAGCGCCGGACTTTGAGCTATACTTAGAAACGATAGCACTACTCTGGGCTAAAGACTGGGCAAAATTAGAAAAGAAAAAATTGTTAATATTGGAAGGGGCAGATTTACAAGAAGGTTGGCATACCTACGTATGGTACAAGGGGGAAAAAAACGAGAAGAATTTTGGAAACCATTTCATAAGATCAACAGTGCTGAACATATGGGAGAAGTACAAGGATAAATTATACAATACAACCCCTATGTGGGTATCCCCCCTTGAGGCAGGACAGAGACGATGTACAGGGTGGCGTGAATGGATAAAATACAAAGACTTACTAAAAATAGAGGAAGGGAACTTAATTTTGAAATCACAAGAAGAACTGAATACAGTAGATCAAAAGGTCTCCTGGCTGGAGTACTGGACCATAAAAGAAAAGTATAAAAGTGACAAAAAGATTGGTTTTAACCAAGGAAAAAATTTCTGGAACAATATTATGGAGTCAAGAAAGAAATTAATAACAAAGGTATATAAAAAACTACTAGAGTGGAAATTAGAAGCTAAAGAAGATAAAAATTATAAAAAGAGATGGAATGAAAATATCAGAAGGAATATTAAACAAGAAGAATGGGAAAAAATTTGGAAAGAAAAATTAAAATATTGCCAAGCCATTGACCTGAAAGAGAATTGGCTAAAAACAGCTCATCGCTGGTACATGACGCCGAAGAAATTAGGAAAGGATAATAGAAATTCTAACACGGACTGTTGGAAATGCAAGGAAGAGGAGGGGTCATACTTCCATCTTTGGTGTACGTGCAAAAAGGCAAAAGAATATTGGAGGGGGGTACAAACAGAATTACAGGAAATGTTAAAAATCAAAATACCATGGAAGGCAGAATTCTTTTTATTGGGGATGCATGAGTTAAAGATAGGGAAAAATACAGATAAAATCATATTCCTGATTACAACAGCAGCTAGGATCTGTTACGCCAGAAGGTGGAAACAGAAGGAAATTCCGGACGAAAATGAAAGATTAACAAAAATTTTAGAAATTCTAAATATGGACAGACTTACCTTTTTACTATCAAGAAGCAAAGGGATGAACATGAAAGAAACAAATTGGAAAGATGTGATGGACTACTTCAAACATAAAAATAAGAAGATTCTAATCTAATGGAAGAAGAGAAAGACCAAAGGAAGAAAAAGAGAAAGAATTTGAGAAGAAACAGGAAAGAAAAGGAAGAGAAGAAAGAAGAAGGAGAAGATCTCGTGATGACCCCAGGAAGTCAAAAGCAGTTACTACTCTGATTTTTAACCAGGTTTTTGGGCTTTTCTATATTCTTACTCTGTTTCTTGTTTCTTTTCCCTACCTTCTTTTTCCTTTCCCTATTTTCTTTTACATTTAGCAAACACAATTTTTCCTTTCGGGGTTTCTTTTAGATAACATATTACACATATTTAAATCACTTTGCATTTTAACTGTAACTATGAAAAATTTAATAAAGATATATTAAAAAAAAAGAAAAAAGAAAGGGAAAAGAAAAGGGAGGAGGGGGGGAGAAAGGATGGAATTAATAAAGAAAGACAAAAATAATAATAGAAAGAAAAGAGGGGAAAGTGTGTGAGAGAAAAGAAGGGAAGAGGAAAGAAAAAATAGAGAATGGGGAAAAGAAGAGGGAGAGAGGAGGAAAGGGAAGTTGGAAATGTATGAGGGGGTCAGGAAAGGCAGAAAAAGAAAGAAGGGATGAACAAGGGAAGAAAGCCTAGAAGAGAAAGGAAGAGAATGAAGGGAAGAGAAAGGAAGAAAGGGTTATATGATGGAAAGCAAGGTGAGATGGATAGATGGGTGAATGGATGGAAGGAAAGAGAGAGAGAGAAGGAAAGAAGGAAGGAAGGAATATAGGAAGGGAAAGAGGGAAGAGAGAGCCACAAAGAAAATGCAGGGTATATACATTACTACACCATAAAAGGAAGCTTTGAAATTGATAAAATAAAATCTGATATTAATATTGCCATTATTTTTAGATATTTGTTTAAAAATCTGTATGCAAACACAAACAAGTGTACAGAACCAGGATTTTAACATCAAACAGTTATCTTGCCAACTTGCTTGCATTTGTGTACCTTAATCCTAGTAAACTAGGTCTATTGAAGAGCAGGGTATTCTGGAATAGAAAAAGTTAACTTGGCATACCTTTCTTCCACAGACAAAATATAACCACTGCAATCACTGCAGTCACTGCAATCACTGTAACCACTAGCGGAATCCACCGTGTTCGTCGACTTCGCCCTTGATCAGGTTCTTAAAAACAAGTCAAAAGTTAACTGAAAAAATGTCTGCTCAAATCAATATGGCCAATGACTTTAGATGTTCAAAGAAATTAATACCATGAAAACAAATTCAAAACACTGAATGCAAAATGGTCAGCGTTTTCACTGAATAATTTTGATCAAATCTGAGAAAAGAAGTAGATGGTCCACCTTTTCAAACTCAGAAGCCAATTTTAATCCTACTTACAGTACAAAACTTTGTACATTCCAGTAACTTTCTCCCCTACCCATACAGTGATCTACTCATAATGTCTTTAGGCAATATTTTTCCTCCTGCCTTTGCACACACACACACACCCCCCCCACACACACACACATACAGAACACTAATTTGTCACCTCTCACCTACCTATAGGTTTTGCATTTCTATGTAAAGCTCTATTCCTAGGAACATTGAGGAAGTAGACAAAGGTCCCAGTTACACAGCCATATAACAAAGTTAGAAACTTCTTTCTCTAAGGGAGCTTCCAGACAGGAAAAAACCACAACAAAGTGAGTTTTTAAAACCTGCTTCTGTGTGGGTTTCTGTCCGCACACCTCCCCTCAAAACCCAAGCTTTCCCGGGAGGTGTCTAGATGAAGGGATGGGTGCCGGGAGCCCAAAAGTGCAAGATGGCTGAGGGCACTCACCCCCCCCCCCCGGATTGTCCCCGAAGTGAGACCCCACAGGCCCAAAACCCTATTAGACCCAAGTTTTTCAGGAAGGCCCAGGTCTAATGAGGTATTTAATTAATTTGGAATAGCTGTGCTTTACTCCAAATTCATTTTTCCTGGAGGCATCATTTGGTCATTTCTGGTAAAAGCCTGCATTTTGGGGCCTGTCTGGAAGGGCCCCCAGTTAGTCTATGTTGCCACAAGATCCTTTTTGCAAACTGATTTGACAGTTATTCTTTCCCCCAAGAATTATCATATCATCATCTTGCATTTATTCCCTAAACCAAAATTCAACATAGTTTATAAATGTAATTATTTTTGTCTATGGATACAAACATCAGTTAAACTGTTAATCATATGAAAAACCAAATAAAAACATACTATTTCCTCATTCGAAAGATCAACCTCAACTGAGATGAAGACATAAAAACCCAAAGCCATTAGGAAATTGGGTTGTTTTAGGTTTTTCCGGGCTATATGGCCATATTCTAGAGGCATTTTCTCCTGACGTTTCACCTGCATCTATGGCAAGCATCCTCAGAGGTAGTGAGACCTCACTACCTCTGAGGATGCTTGCCATAGATGCAGGCGAAACGTCAGGAGAAAATGCCTCTAGAACATGGCCATATAGCCCGGAAAAACCTAAAACAACCCAGTGATTCCAGCCATGAAAGCCTTCGACAATACATTAGGAAATTCTTTCAATTCACCAGCCTTTTAGGGCAGACCCACAAACCTGGAGAAGCTCTGAGTCCTATTGAATCTAAACCCACCACACACCGAGGCATACAAGATAATCTAGAAAGTGTAGTTCTGTCATCATAAAAGAGGACAAGGATCTCACAGTAACCACATTATTTATTTATTTATTTATTATATTTATACCCCGCCCTCTCTCACCCCAAAGGAGACTCAGAGCGGCTTATAAGTTATAGGTACATACAATACATTATAATACTAGCATAGCATAATATTAACATTATATGTTACTATATTGCACCATACCACTATACTGTAATATTATTAATAAGATTACATGTAATATATAATATATAAGTAATATTATTATATTGTATTATTATTAGTATTATATTGTATTACATTATAATATTATTATCAATATTATATGTATATACAATATATATTATTAACATAGCACAATATTAGCATTATACATTACTATATTGTACTATACCATTATACTGTAAAATTATTAGTAATATTGCATGTAATATATAATACATAATTAATTAGAGTGCTACTGCCAAGAATTTTAGAAGGAGAGCATGACAAATGTCTCAGTGTTAAATAATAAAAACATCATTGTGTGATGTATTTGACTAGTTCCACTTAACCTTGGTTAGGCTGCAATCTGCTGATGCAATCTCACTTATTAGTTGAGAAAGAACATAGGGGCAAATAACCAAAACACTTACTTTTTGAAAGACATTCCGTTAACGTGATGGACATATTGGTCTGAACATTGTAGATGTGAATAATGCATGTAATTTTCTCAGAAAGGCTTTCATTCTTTGGCAGTATAATAGACTGTCCACGACCAAAATCTTTTCCTCTGTCTTCCCAATAGTATGACACAGGCAGATTGTGGGTGTCTATCTGTGGAGGCGGTGTACAGTTTACCTGGATGTAATCACTGTGATCAGAACAGTTTAAAACAGGTGGTTCTAGATATTCTGGGGGATAGAAGAGAAAAGAAATCTGCATTATCTACTCAAAAACTGCATAACTTTCAAAATTAGATGATTTTATTCTATTTTTTAATTAAAAACTTGTTTTTATAAAGAACAAAAACTGAAGATCGGTTCTATGATGGAACAGCAACATATTTAATTTTGAAAGAAGATGTAAACAGTGTTCCCTCGACTTTTGTGGGGATTACACAAGTAATCGACAGTGCAAAACCACAAATATCTTGGGTACAAGGGGAATAGGATGCCATTGCCACAATTCCCAGGGGACTAACTATCATAATCTCAAGGATAAGAAGAGGAGGAGCTGGCCTCACACACCACTTTGCTTACCCTGTGCGATTCCAGTGCCATAAGAGCCTGTTTTGCCCAGGCAAAGAAAGGGGGAGAACGGAAACATGAGGCAAACAGGAAGCAGAGAGGAATCAGTCTTGTTGCATAACTGCAACATCACTTACCCTGCAGATCTGACTCTGCCTCCTCTTCCTGTCTGCTGTATGTTTCTGTTCTTCCCAATATCCCCTTCCTTGCCCAGGTGGAACAGACAATTGCGTGTGGATGGGCGACACTCCTCCCGCCCACCAGGAAAGACATGGACACATAGATGGAGTAAAAATTTAATTTATTGATTACAGGAACAAAGGGTTGGCTGCCAGGCATGGGTTCTGGATCAAGATCGATCAGCCCGCTGCTGACTGATACCTAAAGAGTCCAGGAGGGGGCCCATCGGCACAAAACATGGCACCCCTGGGAACCACCGGATGTTCCCTCCCCGGCCAGTAACAAGATTCAAGGTCCATACCAAATGCCAACCGAAGTTGTGACGAACAAATAAGGAACAACAACTGCAACACTGTACCAAAACATAAAACATGCAGGGTGGGCGGGAGGACAACACGAAGCAGGCCTGGTGCCTGCCTAGCCCTGCACAGCCTACTTAAGGCTGCTGGGCAAAAGAAGCGGCCGGCCCCTGGCCAATGCCAGGTGCTGGGTGGGGCCGGCCGCTGATTGGCCCACTGACCAAGCGGCGGAAAAACTTCCCGCCACGCAGGGGGCTTCTGGGAAGGAGAAGCCCCCTGCTACCTACATGTCCGGCGGGAGGGCGCCCCCCCCCCCCACCGCAACAGGCCTTGCCAGATAAGTGGGGCAATGAATTTGCAGCACACAGGGAGAAGGTGAGGGTCAGATCTGACTAATCTTCTAAGCTGCATGCTGCAAGTGCCAGTTTCACCCAGGCAAAGGAAGCAGAACAGAAGCACATGGCATGCAGGAAGAAGAAGAGCGGGCCACACACACCGTTTCACTTATTCAGAGGATCCAGCTCATCTTGCCCTTCCTATGTGCCCTGAATGTCCATTTCACCCAGGCAAAGGAAGAGAGATACCAGGAAAAACAGAAGCATGGGGCATGCAAACCTTCTGAACAGCCTCCCTGCTTATCTCCTGCCACTGAATGTTCACAGAGCAGTCCTAACTTCAGGAAGACTGATGGTGGCACAAGCTCATGAATAATCAAGTCATCATGAAACAGAGGAATAAATGCAGTATTTTAATAGGATATACACTCAGTTGTTCATATTCATTGGATTAGTGCTGCAAAAGTGGAGAAACTGAGAAATAAAAAACCACAATTTTGTTTACCTGGGAGAACACCTTTCTAAGAATAACTAGATCCTCAAGTGCAACTCAATGGCAAAATTTCACCACAGGAGTCATGCTGGAGGACTTAAGAGATTTCTAAACAGAGACAGCATTAAATCCTCAAATAATCAAAATCCACAAAAGTGAAATCCAAAAATGTGGAAGAATGGCTGTATTTATGAAGATCTTATTTTGATAGTCCAATATAGTGCAAAAGGAAGATTAGCAGAGTCAGAGACTGAACATTAAAAGATGAAGTCTTACAATGGTTATTCAAAAATAATTGAAACTCCTTTACCTATAAATGATGTGGCAACAGGTCTGGTTATTTATCTTATAACGTCAAATGGTAAAGGACAGGCCCGTAGCCAGGATTTCGTTTCGGGGGGGGGGGGGCTAAATTTTTTTCAGGCGGGGTTTCGGGGGGCTGAGTTTCGGGGGGGCTGAGTCTGAGTGAAAGAGGGTCTACCCTAGCAAACCTTTTGTATCATTACCCCAATACCCCCATGCATATGGGATATATTGATTATGGTGATCAGATCATGATATGAATAAACATAACAGTTTAAATAATGCACTAGTAAGGCCTTTTCGCGAACCACCATGAGAATTTCGGGGGGGGGGGGCTGAAGCCCCCCGAGCCCCCCCCCCCCCCACTACATGCCTAGATACAGACATGTTAGAGCAGGATGAGAGAAGAGCAACAAGGATGGTAAGAGTTATAGAAGCCCCTCAAGCACCTCCCCCCCCTTACTACATGCCTGGTAAAGGATTTTCCCCCCCAAAACTATCTGGGACAATTCAATCATTGTAAATCTCCTTTTGAAGATCTCTTATCCAGAAAACCCGATGATGAGATCCAAAATGAAATAAGTGCCAGTGCCAGTGCCAGAAGATGAAACACCCAGATTGGATGGTACTCAATACAGTTGCCTAAGAGATTGATTTGATTTGGGGGTGGCATCAATAGGCACAGCTATGGTGACAGAGTTCTGTCTTGGTAGCTGTTTGACAATGCAGGATCTCTCTCATAGTGTTTGTTTGTTTGTTTGTTTGCTTGTTTGTTTTGCTGCACCAGGAGTGGCAAGGCTAGAAAAATGTGATATGCTAGACTGGCTCCCTCCCAGAGGGTCCTGAGGCCTTTGAGAATTATTCAAGGAACAAGTGCTTTTAATAGTTGTGCGGCAGTTATTTTTTTGGTCTATAAATTCATTCATTCTCTCTCTCTCTCTCTCTCTCTCTCTCTCTCTCTCTCTCTCTATCTATATATATATATATATATATATATATAATTGATTTTAATTCTATTGCTTTAATTACATATATTTTGTTTTCTGGAAACTAGAATTAGATGAAAGGCAGAATAAAAATACAGTTAAAATAATGTTGTTTAAGAGGTTCAGAATAGCAAGCTGAAAATAGCAAAGACATGAAATAACTACTGAAAAATGGCAAGAAGTGCAAAAGCAGAGTTACAGCTAAACACTCGAGAAAACAAAAATAATGATAACTGCAAATTTATATTATTTTAAAGTGGATGATAAAAACACTGGCATGGTATAAGGTTTTGTATAACTTGCCTCATGCATTAATCAAAATAATGCATGTCTATATAAATAAAAATGCAATGTTCGTTTGTGGGATTCATAGAATCATAGAATCTAAGAGTTGGAAGAGACCTCATGGGCCATCCAGTCCAACCCCCTGCCAAGAAGCAGGAACATCGCATTAAAATAACCCCCGACAGATGGCCATCCAGCCTCTGTTTAAAAGCCTCCAAAGAAGGAGTCTCCACCACACCCCGGGGCAGAGAGTTCCACTGCTGAACAGCTCTCACAGTCAGGAAGTTCTTCCTCATGTTCAGATGGAATCTCTTCTCTTGTAGTTTGAAGCCATTGTTCCGCATCCTAGTCTCCAGGGAAGGAGAAAACAAGCTTGCTCCCTCCTCCCTGTGGCTTCCTCTCACATATTTATACATGGCTATCATATCCCCTCTCAGCCTTCTCTTCTTCAGGCTAAACATGCCCAGCTCCTTAAGCCACTCCTCATAGGGCTTGTTCTCCAGACCTTTTATCATTTTAGTCGCTCTCCTCTGGACACATTCCAGCTTGTGAATATCTCTCTTGAATTGTAGTGCCCAGAATTGGACACAATATTCCAGGTGTGGTCTAACCAAAGCGGAATAGAGGGGTAGCATTACTTCCTTAGATCTAGACACTATGCTCCTATTGATGCAGGCCAAAATCCCATTGGCTTTTTTTGCCGCCACATCACATTGTTGGCTCATGTTTAACTTGCTGTCCACAAGGACTCCAAGATCTTTTTCACACGTACTGCTCTCGAGCCAGGCATCCCCCATTCTGTATCTTTGCATTTTGTTTTTCCTGCCAAAGTGGAGTATCTTGCATTTGTCACTGTTGAACTTCATTTTGTTAGTTTTGGCCCATCTCTCTAATCTGTCAAGATCGTTTTGAATCCTGCTCCTGTCCTCTGGACTATTGGCTATCCCTCCCAATTTGGTGTCAGAACTCAGAAACTCAGAAACCACTGGACGAATTGACACCAAATTTGAACAAAAGACAACAACTAAAGCAATCTATGTCTTTCACTAAAAAAAAAAATAACTGGAAAGAACTTAAACCCCCCACAAAGCTAAATGACTATACAGAGCATGCATTAAAAGAACACCCTCCCCCACCCCTCCCTCCTGCACGAGTGGAAAAAACCCAACAGCTTGAGAGAGGGAGGGAAAGGTGGCCGGTATATCCCTCTTGCTATCCCCTGCCTCTCCCTTCCCAAAGGTTTCAGAGAGAGGGAGGAAGGGAAGGAGGGAGAGAGAGAGAGAGAGAGGACACCCTCCTCCAGATCCACCCCTCCCTTTCCTTCCTTTCCTTTCTCGCTGTCGGCAGCATGGAGGTGCCTCCGCTGTGAACTCACACAGGAGGGATTCTATGTGTGTGTGTGCGTGTGCCCAGAAAGCTCATCCATACTGAGTTATGGGAAGGAATTCTGGGAAACAAAGTCCAATATTCAAAGAAAGGGCAAAAAGGCACACTCTGTGAGTTAGAAAAGGCTGCCCAGGAAGGTACAATCAAAACACTCTCAAAAGATGGCCATTCATGTTTACTTTATAGCAAACCTTGGCTATAATATATCTACAATAATAATATCTATATATCTATCATAATAATATCTATAAATCTATTATATATGTGTGTGTGTGTCTATGATATCTATATGTCTATAACAACAATACCTACATGTCTATAATAATATCTGTATGTTTGTAATAATAATGTCTATATGCCTATAATAATATCTATAGGTCTATAGTAATATCCATATGTCTATAATCATAAAATCTGTCTGTCAATAATATCTATACATCTATAATAATAATATTTATATGCCTATAATATCTGCCTATAATGATAATAATAATAATAATAATAATAATAGCTATATAATATCTATAGTAATAATATATATATGCCTATAATAATATCTATAGGTCTGTAATTATATCCATGTATCTGTTGCCTGTTTTTGCTCAAAAGATGTTTAGCCCTGTGCTCCTTCTATTTTTTATCAGTTTTATACTAATTCGTGCAATGCTTCGAGTCCCCCCAGGGGTGAGAAAGCCGGTATATAAATACTGTAAATAATAATAATAACATTTTGATATGAAATAAAAATAACATCTATATACCTTTAATAATAATATTTGTGTCTATAATAATAATATTTATATGCCTATAATAATATCTATAGGTCTATAACAACAACAATAATAATATCTATTTAATATCTTTGAACCGGATTATATGGCAGTGTGGACTCAGGTAACCCAGGGCCCTTCCACACATCCATATAATCCTTTGGCCTCGAGGAGACTGAAAAGGGGCCTATATTAGGTTGACACTTTGCCACTTCAGTTGTGTATTGATAGCTTAGAAATCAGCTCTTCCTCTTTTCTTTCTTTCCCATTTCTCCACAATGGGCCACAGCAACGTGTGACCGGGTACAGCTAGTCCAAAATAAAGAAATAAATAGAAGAACAGTTATGACGGTATTATACATTGTCCTAAGTGTAAAGCTATATCATGGAACCAGGTTTGTCCATGCCATAGTCTTATCTGATTTCTATATATACTTGTGAAACCTGGACAGTGAAGAAAACTGACAAGAAAAATGTCCATTCATCTGAACTGTGATGCTGGAGGAAGGTTCTATGGGTACCATGGACAGCCAAAAAGACAAATGAAGGGGTCTGAAATCAAAGAAAGCCTCAACTTTCCCTGGAAACCAAAATGCAGAGGATGTATCATGAGACAACACAACTAATTAGAAAAATGGCAATGTTCAGCAAACTGAGAGAGAAAAAAACATATGAAAGGTGGCTAGACTAAATCAACGAAACCTTGGCTTGACTCAATAAGATATTGATGTATTTGTAGGATGGCCACTGTTGACACTGACCTAATGGAAATTACACTGGGTTAAGTTACATAAAATACATTACTTTCATTCTAAGTGCCAGCACAATCTGCAATGCAATATAGCACTCCATCTATTAGCCTACTATATTATTTGAAGTTTTTACTACAGTAGCCAAACTGTTTATTGCTCTGTACATTTTTACAAATAGTTCAAATTGTTGGGAAAAAGGAAAAAAAAACCTCTGCTCTGCACTTAGTATTTCTATGCCAGTAGAATTTACAATCGATCTTGCATATTGCTACTTACCTAATATTTTCAGACAGAAATATCTGTATTCTATTATACGTCCAATTTCGATTTCTGCTGTGTAAAGTCCATCATGACTGCGTGACACATTTTTGATAATATAGTTGCCATTTAAATTATCAGAGATCACCCACTCAGCCACAATGTGTTCTTCTTTTTTCCAGGTAATATAGGTTGGCGTGCCATCAACTACTGGCTCCAAGACAGTATCTGTTCCTTGAAAGGCAATGATCGGGTTCTGCAAACATTCGCCTACAACCAAAGAAATAAAAATATGGAAACACCAGTAAGCTACTTGATTGATCCTGAAATGGGATTCAGCATATTAACTAAAACATTTATGGGGGAACGAAAACACTGGAAGAGGCAACCTGTTTTCCCAAAACAATAAACCTCACAATGATGTCTGTGTGCTTCAAGATGCCAGTCGACTTATGGAGACCCCATGAATTGCATTGTTTTTTCTTTGGCGAGAAACACTCAGAGGTGATTTTACCAGTTCCTTCCTCAGATATATAGCCTACAGCACTTAGTATTCATTGGCATTTCCCTGTCCACAGCTGACCCTGCTAAGCTTCCAAGATCAGGCACAGTCTGGTGCCTTTAGGCTGGTGTTTCTCAACCAGGGGGTCGGTACCCCTGCGGGGGGGGGGGGGCGCAAGGGGGTGTCAAAGGGGTCGCCAAAGACCATAGGAAAACACAGTATTTTCTGTTGGTCGTGGGGGGTTCTACATGGGAAGTTTGGGCCAATTCTATCATTGGTGGCTCTTTGATTGTATGTGAACTATAAATCCCAGCAACTACAACTCCCAAATGTCAAGGTCTGTTTTCCCAAGCTCCACCAGTGTGCACATTTGGGCATATTGAGGATTCATGCCAAGTTTGGTTCAGATCCATCACTGTTTGAGTCTACAGTGCTCTCTGGATGTAGGTGAATTACAACTCCCAAATTCAAGGCCAACACCCACCAAACCCTTCCTGTATTTTCTGTTGGTCATGGGAGTGCCAAGTTTGGTTCAATTCCAATACTCTTTGATTGTAGATGAACTATAAATCCCAGCAACTGCAACCCCCAAATGACAAAATCAATCCTCCCCAACCCCACCAGTATTCAGATTTGGGTGTATTGGGTATTTGTGCCAAATTTGGTCCAATAAATGAAAATACATCCTGCACATCATATATTTACATTATGATTCATAACAGTAGCAAAATTATAGTTATGATGTAGCAACGAAAATAATTTTCTCATTGGGGGATTACAACCACATGGGGAACTGTACTGTTTTATTATTATTATTATTATTATTAATAATCATCATCATCATCATCATTTTTATATACCGCCACTCCCCGAAGGCTTAGAGTGGTTTACAATATACATATGCGATACATTACATTTAAAATCAAAGAAAAATTTTGATCAGCAAGATTCAAATGCCAGCCTAAATAAATAAGTTTTACAAGCTCTACAAAAAGATAGTAAGTCTTGGAGAGCTCGTGTTTCTGCTGGCAAGGCATTCCACAGGTAAGGAGCCACCACTGTGAATGCTCTACGCCTAGTAGACATCAGGTGAAAGGTCCTATAATTGGGAACTTCAAGGAGATTCTGATCGTCTGAACGGAGTGATCTCGGGGGTTGGTAGGGGGTGAGGCGGTCCCTCAGGTACTCTGGCCCCAGGCCATATAAGGCCTTAAAGGTAAGAATCAGCACTTTGAAGGTAATCAATCGGCAACCAGGCAGTTGCGGCAAGATTGGAGTGATATGACGCCTCGCTTGAACCCCTGCAAGAAGCCGGGCGGCAGCATTTTGCACTAGTTTAAGTTTCCAGATCACCGATAAAGGCAGGCCTATGTAGAGGGCGTTACAGTAGTCCAACCTTGAGATGGCCATAGCCTGGATCACCATGGCCAGGTCATCCCTGGACAGATAGGGAGCCAGACGCCTAGCCTGACGCAGATGGAAAAATGTGACTTTGCTTGCAGCGGAGACCTGGGCCTCCATTGTCAGCAGAGGGTCTAAAAGGACTCCCAGACTTTTTACCAAAGATGACGGGCATAATGTCATGCCATCCAGGGTAGGTAACCAGATCACTCCTCCATCCAAGCGACCCAACCAAAGGATATCTTTGCTGGATTCACCCTCAACCTGCTGGCACACAACCATCCAGCAACGGTCTCAAGGCATTGATGGAAATTATCGGGTATGGAGTCTGGTCGGCCTTCCATCCTCAGAATGAGTTGAGTGTCATCAGCATACTGATAGCACTCAAGCCCAAAGCCTCACACCAGCTGGGCAAGGGGTCGCATAGAGATGTTAAACAACAGGGGGGAAAGTATAGCCCCCTGAGGGACCCCACATTCAAGAGGGGCCCTCTTAGAGAACGACCCTTCCCTCTCCACACATTGGCCCCGCTTTTGAAGGAAAGAGGACAGCCATTTAAGGGCCATCCCCCTAATTCTAGCCACGGCTAGGTGGTGAATCAAAAGGTTGTAATAGACTATATCAAAGGGGTCACGGCAATAAGAAGGTTGAGAAACACTGCTTTAGGCTATTTAATCCTTTTCACAAGTAACTAAAAAGCCTCCAAAAACCGATAGCGCACATTTACTGTGTGCTTTCAGCAGGAAGAGTGGGAGACTTTTTTACAAAATGCTTAACTGGGGAGAAAGTGGGATCTTTGAAAAAACTGTATGCATAAGGTTCTTGTGGGTTTTTTAGGGCCATGTTCTAGAGGCATTTCTCCTGACGTTTCGTCTGCATCTATGGCAAGCATCCTCAGAGGTAGTGAGGTCTGTTGGAAATAGGAAGATGGGTTTATATATCTGTGGAATGGCTGGGGTGGGGCAAAGAGCTTTTCTCTGCTGGAGCTAGGTGTGAATGTTTCAACTGACCACCTTCATTAGCATTTGAAGGCCTGGCTGAGCCTGGGAAAATCTTTTGTTGAGAGGTGTTAAGATGTGCCTGGTTGTTTCCTCTCTGCTGTTTTGCTGTTGTAATTTTAGAGTTTTTTTAATACTGGTAGCCAGATTTTGTTCATTTTCATGGTCTCTTCCTTTCTGTTGAAATTGTCTATATGCTTGTGGATTTCAATGGCTTCTCTGTGTAGTCTGACATGGTGGTTGTTGGTGTGGTCCAGCATTTCTGTGTTCTCAAATAATATGCTGTGTCCAGGCTGGTTGTACTTTCACCCACCCATGTGCCTGCCCCTTGGAGCTATAGGAGCTTTCCTTAGTTGGATGTGACTATTATACGAGGAATCATAAAAAACCCAAAACCGGGGCCCCAAAAAGGAGGGTGCGACTATTATGTGATGGCAATTATTATGCAATGAAATACAGTAATTACTTGTTATCTGAACATTTCTCTACTTCTGGTTACTGAGAGTTAAACAGGCTTAATTTAGTTTTGTCCCATGTTAGTAAAACTTGGGGGGAAATCCGGAATTTGCTTGAATCTCTGGAATAGCTTTGCAGCAGGGTGGGCAGCAAGACTGTATCCAATTTGGATTGGTTCAAGACACTGTGTGTGATTGCTTCCAGGGTCAGTCCGGACCATTTCTGCTCCACACTGGCCCTGAATTTACCAGCCAATGTAGACATGGCCTTCGATTCAGATCCCCATTTATTAGTAATGCATACTTGGTAACCCAGCAATTTCTCTCAGATCAACACTGTAACACAATGTAGCTAATGTGATACATTGAAATTGTGTTCTCAAGCTCTTTCCTCTTTTGTCATTCACATTACTATTCCTAATCAAGCATGCAATGGCCAGAATCTGGTACAAGCTTCAACTGCAAAAATATTAGAACCAACCGTGCCATCCTATCCCCAATTTCTATGTATGGTTGTGAAAAATGAAATGAAGAAGACCAACACGACAAATATCAACATTTTAGAAATATGATGTTGGAGGATAGTTCTATGGATTGCAAAAAAGATAAATAAATGGATCTGAAACCAAGTGACAAGAAAACTCTCACTAGAAGCCAAAATGAATGAAATGAGGTTATCATACTATTGACACATCAAGAAATGACAAGGAAAAAAATGTTAATGTTAGGAAACATCAAAGGCTATTGGAAAAGAAAGTGAAATGATAATATGAAAAAGGATGACCAATATACAGATAGGTTTATTCATTTAAGGAAGCCACAGCCTTGAGTGTGTAAGACTTGAGCAGCTATATGGTGTGATCTCTCATTCACCAGAAGAATCATAGAATCATAGAGTTGGAAGAGACCTTATGGGCCATCCAGTCCAACCCCCTGCCAAGAAGAAGGAATATTGCATTTAAAGCACCCCCGACAGATGGCCATCCAGCCTCTGTTTAAACGCTTCCAAAGAAGGAGCCTCCACCACACTCCGGGGCAGAGAGTTCCACTGCTGAACGGCTCTCACAGGCAGGAAGTTCTTCCTCATGTTCAGATGGAATCTCCTCTCTTATAGTTTGAAGCCACTGTTTCGTGTCCTAGTCTCCAGCGAAACAGAAAACAAGCTTGCTCCCTCCTCCCTGTGGCTTCCTCTCACATATTTATACATGGCTATCATATCTCCTTCTCAGCCTTCTCTTCTTCAGGCTAAACATGCCCAGCTCCTTAAGCCACTCCTCATAGGGCTTGTTCTCCAGACCCTTGATCATTTTAGTCGCCCTCCTCTGGACACTTTCCAGCTTCTCAATAGCTTTCTTCAATTGTGGTGCCCAGAATTGGACACAATATTCCAGGTGTGGTCTAAGAGGAAGCTGACAATAGCAACAAATGGAATAAGTGAGTGGGACCAGGCTATATTTGCCCCCTTCTGCACTTACCACCCCCTGCTTCCCAACTTTGTGTCTTTTTCAGTCGGCCAGCAGAGGTTGCTGCTGTTGCCAGTGTATGGCTGCAGTTCCATGTACTGCATCTCCCAAACCCTCCCTTTGGCTGCTTGCTTCTTTTAAACACGTTTCCTGAAAACTTGTTCTGATTCAGACTGTGCCCCCACTTTGCAGAACTTCCGCTTTCAAGAAATACTATCTTGGAACAGCCCTCCTCCCTCCACTTTGCAAACTGTGCTCAGAAACAGTCCTTGAGAGCAGCTCTTGTTACATCCTATATAGATTTCTGCAGCATGCTCTACATGGGGTTGCCTTTGAAGACTGTTCAGAAGCTAAAAATGGTCCAACAGGCAGCAGCCAGGTTTCTAACAGGAACGGCATACAGAGAGCATACCACTCCCCTGTTACGTCAGCTCCACTGGCTTACCGAGCACAATCCAAAGTGGTGGCTTTGACCTACAAAGCCGTAACAGTTCTGGACCAGCTTACCTGTCTGAACATCTCTCTCTCTCTCTCTACGATCCACCACGGAGGTTAAGATCTTCTGGGGAGGACCTGCTCTCAATCCCGCCTTCTTCGCAGGGTACGAGAGACAGAGTCTTCTCAGTGATGGCCCCTTGGCTATGGAATTCCCTCCCCAATAAAATTAGAGCAGCCCCCTCCCTCCTAACCTTCAGGAAGCAAGTTAAAACCTGGTTACAGGACCAATCTTTTGGCTAACAAGTTAGTGCAATACGAGTATACAGAGTTGTGAAATGACTAATGGAATGGCCTTGGATTTGACTCTGGATAATGTGATTTTAATAATTGTGAAAGGGAAAACGGAGATGAAATCATTTGAACAGTTAAAGATCTTATACAGTAATATAACTTGGTTAAACTACCTACAAATTAAAGAATACTTTAAACAAGATCAAAAAATCGGTTTTGATTGGAAGGAGAATGTATGGGATAAAATTTTAAAAACACAAAAGAAAATGGTTACAATACTATATAACAAGCTGCTTCAATGGCTGACAGAAACTGAACAGGTGAAGGCCTGTATGATCAAATGGGCTGAAAATATAAGAAGGCCCATACACTTCGGTGAATGGGAAATGATGTGGAACAAAAAATTAAAATATACATATGCCATGGATTTAAAAGAAAATTGGTATAAAATGTTTTATAGGTGGTACTTAACACCGAGTAAACTAAGTCATATGTATCAAAATGTATCAGATAAATGTTGGAAATGTAGTGAGCAAGTAGGTACTTTTTACCACATGTGGTGGACCTGTAAAGAGACATGTAAGTTCTGGTCTATTATCCACGAGGAGATGCAAAAAATATTAAAGAAAAGATTTAAAAAGAAACCCGAATATTATCTTCTTGGATTCACAGACTCCGATCTCAAACTGGAGGAGAATGAAGATAAATTATTTACTTATTGCATAACGGCGGCAAGGATGGTTTTTGCCAAATATTGGAAGAATGAAGATGTACCGAATATGGAAGACTGGTGGAAGAAAATTAAAGAAATAAGAGATATGGACGAACTGACTTTTTTGTTGAGAAGGAACAATGGAAAAACTTTAAGAAGGACGGACTGGTCCCCAATTTATGATTATGAGAAAAAAATTGAAAAAACATTGGGATGAGAATAGATATTAAGGAGAAGAAATATATGGAGAAGATCCTGAGGCTGGAGTGGAAGTCATTTTAGAATAGTTTTAGTAGTTTTATTGTTTGTACTGAGTGTTGGTTATGTATTGACTATTTTGTTTGTATTGTTTTTTTTTTTCTTTTTTCCTTTCCTACTGTTCTGTATTCTTGTTATTGTTCCCCCTCTTTCCTTGTGTGGACTTGTTGAAACTTTAATAAAAATTATTTTAAAAAAATAATTGTTTTAATTATTACTGTACTTTTTGAGTTTTAATGCATATGTTTATTTTCACTGTATTTGTGTATTTATGTATATGTATGGCATTGAATTGCTGCCTTTTGTGAGCCGCTCTGAGTCCCCCCGCTGGGGTGAGAAGGGCGGGATATAAATATAGTAAATCTATATAAATAAAATTTTAATGTTCTTTTGTGGGATTAACATAACTCATAAACCACTGGACGAATTGACACCAAATTTGGACAGCATATATCTAACAACCCAATGTATGTCCTTCACTTTAAAAAATGATTTTGTCTTTTGGGAGTTGTAGTTGCTGGGATTTATAGTTCACCTACAATCAAATAGCATGATAGAATTGAACCAACCGGGGCATACAGGACTCGCATGACCAACAGAAAACACTCGAAGGGTTTGGTGAGCATTGACCTTGAGTTTGGGAGTTGTAGTTCACCTACATCCAGAGAGCACTGTGGACTCAAACAATGATGGATCTGGACCAAACTTGGCACGAATATTCCAAATGCCCAAATATGAACACAGATGGCATTTGGGGGAAATAGACCTTGACATTTGGGAGTTGTCGTTACTGGGATTTATAATTTACCTACAATCAAAGAGTGTTCTGAAGCCCACCAACAAGAAAATTGGGGCAAACTTCCCACAAAGAACCCCCATGCCCAAAGAAAATACTTGAGGCCATCCAGTCCAACTCTCTTCACCAGGGCAAGAATATGTAATGAGAGCCTTCCTGACAAAGGGCCATCTAGCCTTAGATATAGATAGATATGATTCACACACAGATATAGTATCATAGATTTCAAAGGGACCCCTAAAGAAGGACTATGAAATGTTGCATATTCCAGAGTAGGCAAACCAGACACTCTTCACATCAACACTGACAAAGAAACAACAAGAAATACTGTTTACCCACAAGCAGAAAGAAATTACATATATTAGAAGCCAACACTTTCTCATCACTTTATTTTCCAGATCACCAGACTGGGCCACAGCAACGCCTGGCAGGGGACAGCGAGTAAATAAATAAATAAATAAATAAGAGGACTCATCTCCTGCTAGTGGATCTGCCTGAGGGCTGGCAGCAGCTGATAATAAGTCCATGTTCAGATAGTCTATTGCAGGGGTCCTCAAACTTTTTAAACAGAGGGCCATGTCACAGTCCCTCAAACTGTTGGAGGGCCAGATTATAATTTGGAAAAAATGAATTCCTATGCACGAATGAATTCCTATGCACACATACACACACACACACAAAACACACACACACACACACAAAACACTGTGTTGCTGTGGCCCAGTCTGTGTATATACACAGACTGGGCCACAGCAACATGTGGCAGGGGACGGCTAGTTTATATAAATAATAATGTAATGTTTGTTTGTGGGATTAACAGAACTCAAAAACCACTGGACGAATTGCCGCCAAATTTGGCCACAAGACACCTACTAACGCAAGGAGTGACTATCACTCAAAAAATTGATTTTGTCATTTGGGAGTTGTAGTTGCTGGGATTTATAGTTCACTTTCAATCAAAGAGCGTTCTGAACCCCACCAATGATGAAATAGAACCAAACGTGGCACACAGGATCCCATGACCAACAGAAAACACTAGAAGGGTTTGGTGGGCATTGACCTTGAGTTTGGGAGTTGTAGTTCACCTACAACCAGAGAGCACTGTGGATTCAAACAATGATGGATCTGGACCAAACTTGGCACGAATATTCCATATGCCCAAATATGAACACAGCCCCCTCCCCTCCCCAGCTACATGCCTGCCTACATCCTTATGCATTTTCTAATGGGAGCATTCATAAAAAAAACAACAGCAAAGACTGGCTTTTTCCTAAGAAATAGAGCTACAAATTACCACACCGATATTACCAGAGGCGGCCCTAGGTCATTTTCAAGTGTAAGCAAACAGTATTTTGGCGCCCCCCCAAGCAATCACTGATATATATTTTCTGTTCGTCATGGGAGTTCTGTGTGCCATATATGGTTCAATTCCATCATTGGTGGAGTTCAGAATGCTCTTTGATTTTAGGTGAACTATACATCCCAGTAACTACAACTCGCATATGTCAAGGTCTATTTTCCCCCAAGAGTGCCCCTAGGCAAAATCAACTCTACTGCAAAAGCTTACTTTGCGTAATGGGTTGAGCTGCCCCTGCATCTGTCAAACGCCCTCTCTAGCAGGCGTCTGACACTTGGACCAGATTGTGGTGCAGCTAGTTAGTGGCCAGCTGTGTTAAATGACTACTGACCAAGAAGTCATGAGTTCGAAGCCAGCCTGGGACAGAGTGAGCTCCCGACCATTAATAGTCTAACTTGCTGTTGACCTACGAAGCCCGAAAGACAGTTGCATCTGTCAAGTATGAAATTTAGGTACTGCTTTATGCGGAGAGACTAATTTAACTAATTTATGAGGGCATGAAACCTTCCAAGAATGAGGAAGTATTCCATCAAGGGCTCAGTGTCAACTGGGACTTGTAGTTGCTGGGGTTTATAGTTCACCTACAATCAAAGAGCATTCTGAATTCCACCAATAATGGAATTGAACTAAACTTAGAATCACAGAATCATAGAATCAAAGAGTTGGAAGAGACCTGGACTGGATGGCCCATGAGGTCTCTTCCAACTCTTTGATTCTATGATTCATGGGCCATCCAGTCCAACCCCCTGCCAAGAAGCAGGAATATTGCATTCAAACCACCCCTGACAAATGGCCATCCAGCCTCTGCTTACTTGGTACACATAACTCTCATAACCAACAAAAAATACTGGAAGGGTTTGGTGGACATTGACCTTGAGTTTGGGAGCTGTAGTTAGCATCCAGAGAGCACTGTGAACTCAAACAATGATGCATCTGGACCAAACTTGGCACGAATACTCAATATGCCCAAATGTGAACACTGGTAGAGTTTGGGGAAAATAGGCATTGACATTTGGGAGGTGTAGTTGCTGGGATGTATAGTTCACCTACAATTAAAACGTACGCCTTCTGAACCCCATCAATGATAGAATTGGGCCAAACTTCCCACACAGAACCCCCATGACCAACAGAAAATGCTGAGTTTTCTGATGGTCTTTGGCGACGCCTCCAGGGGTCCCGACCCCCAGGTTGAGAAACACTGTTCCGTGCAAAAAGAATCTGCGAACCCCACCTCCTCCAAGATGAACTGAACCACCTCAACTGGGCTTTCCAGGCCAATGGATACTCCACCTCAGACATCAGAAGAGCTGCAAGACCAAGAACAAGCCACGAGAGTAAAGATGAAGATCCACCCAGAGGAAAAGTGTTCCTGCCATACATCAAGGGAACCACTGACCGCAAAGGGAAGCTGATGAGGAAACACAACATACAAACAATCTACAAACCCACCAAGAAAATCCAACAAATGCTACGTTCAGCAAAGGACAAGAGGGATCCTCTCACCTCTGCAGGAGTCTACCGTATACCATGCAGCTGTGGACAAGTCTACATAGGGACCACCAAACGCAGCATTGCCCAGACACGAGTCAAGGAACATGAAAGGCACTGCAGACTCCTTCAACCAGAGAAGTCAGCCATAGCAGGGCACCTGATGAACCAGCATATTATTTGAGAACACAGAAATACTGGACCACACCAACAACCACCATGTCAGACTACACAGAGAAGCCATTGAAATCCACAAGCATGTGGACAATTTCAACAGAAAGGAAGAAACCATGAAAATGAACAAAATCTGGCTACCAGTATTAAAAAACTCTAAAATTATAACAGCTAAACAACAGAGAGGAAAAAACCAGGCACAGATTAACACCTCCCAGCAACAGATTTTCCCAGGCGCAGGCAGGCCTTCAAATGCTAATGAAGGTGATCAGCTGAACATTCACACCTAACTGCAGCAGGGAAGAGCTCCTTGCCCCACCCCAGCCATTCCACAGATATATATAAACCCATTGTCCTACTTCCAACAGACCTCACAACCTCTGAGGATGCTTGCCATAGATGCAGGCGAAACGTCAGGAGAAATGCCTCTAGAACATGGCTCTATAGCCCGAAAAAACCCACAAGAACCTAAACACTGTTCTAATGGGAGAATTCATTAAAAAAACAACAGCAAAGACTGGCTTTTTCCTAAGAAATAGAGCTACAAATTACCACACTGATATTACCCAACACCCCAAAACAAACAATGCCTTTCTCAAGCAACCCGGGGATCGCTGGGTCCCCAAGCTAGTCTTTAAAATTAAAAAAAAAACTCAGTTCTTGACTGAGCTTTGCCCCCATTTACTTCCCGGTTATGTTCTGCCTTGTGTGCCTTGAGTCTGATTGAGAAGCGACTGGAATGGGCCAGGTGTGTTGGACTTCAACTCCCACCATGCCTCACAGCCTCAGGTCCCTTCCATTCCCTTCCTTTTTGCTTAAGCGTTTGAGGGGGGAAAGGGAGAGGCCTGTGGGAGTTGAAGTCCAAAACGCCTGGAGGGCCCAAGTTGGTCCATGCTCGGTAGATACTTTTAGCCGCCTTGAGTCCCTATTGTCGGGGAAAGGCGGGATTAAAAAAGCAAGGAAGCCAATAGTATACATGGGGGGGGGGGGGGGGTGTTAGAGAGAGTGGGGAGCAGAACCAAGGCAGCTTACCCTCCGGGGGGTCCCCCTTCGCCCAGCCCAGCAGCAGGAGGAGGAGAAAGAGCAGCCGCCCTTTCATGGCCGCCCCGAGGAAGAGAATCCGAAAGTGAAAGGGAAAAGGCTCAAGGAAAGGGCGGCCCTTTCCTTGCCTTTGCTGCCAGAATGCTG
Organism: Anolis sagrei; assembly: GCF_037176765.1. Taxonomy (NCBI): domain Eukaryota; kingdom Metazoa; phylum Chordata; class Lepidosauria; order Squamata; family Anolidae; genus Anolis; species Anolis sagrei. The sequence continues at coordinate 166,090,730 of NC_090022.1, read as the reverse complement.
GACTGTGGCCTGAAGCCTGGCTCGGGCAGTGGGCGCCACCATTGAAGGGGGATCTTGACAAGCTGGAAGGTCTCCTTCATTTATTTATCGTGTCAGGAGCAAACCAAACAGTTGTATTGCATTTATTAACAAACAAACAAAACACAAAGTTTGCAAGCTTGGTAGTTGATTAAATGTCCTTTGACCAGTTGGATAGAATCATAGAATCAAAGAGTTGGAAGAGACCTCATGGGCCATCCAGTCCATCCCCCTGCCAAGAAGCAGGAATATTGCATTCAAATCACCCCTGACAGATGGCCATTCAGCCTCTGTTTAAAAGCTTCCAAAGAAGGAGCCTCCACCACACTCCAGGGCAGAGAGTTCCACTGCTGAACGGCTCTCACAGTCAGGAAGTTCTTCCTCATGTTCAGGTGGGATCTCCTCTCTTGTAGTCAGGGGCGGCTCAACCCATTACGCAAAGTAAGCATTCGCAGTATAGTTGATTTTGCCCAGGGGCACTCCTGAGACACTCTTGGGGGAAAATAGACCTTGACATATGCGCATTGTAGTTACTGGGATGTATAGTTCACCTAAAATCAAAGAGCACTCTGAACTCCACCAATGATGGAATTGAACCGAATATGGCACACAGAACTCCCATGACAAACAGAAAATATATATATCAATGATTGGTTAGTGGGCGGCACCAAAATACTGTTTGCTTACCATTGAAAATGACCTAGCGCCGCCTCTGCTTGTAGGAAGCAGGAAACAAGCTTGGTCCCTCCTCCCTGTGACTTCCTCTCACATATTTATACATGGCTATCGTGTCTCCTCTCAGCCTTCTCTTCTTCAGGCTAAACATGCCCATCTCCGTAAGCCACTCCTCATAGGGCTTGTTCTCCAGACCCTTGATCATTTTAGTCGCCCTCCTCTGGACACATTCCAGCTTCTCAATATCTCTTTTGAATTGTGGTGCCCAGAATTGGACTCAGTATTCCAGGTGTGGTCTAACCAAAGCGGAATAGAGCGGTAGCATTACTTCCCTAGATCTAGACACTATGCTCCTATTGATGCAGGCCAAAATCCCATTGGCTTTTTTTTGCCACCACATCACATTGTTGTCCACGAGGACTCCAAGATCTTTTTCACACGTACTGCTCTCGAGCCAGGCATTGTCCCCCATTCTGTATCTTTGCATTTCATTTTTCTGCCAAAGTGGAGTATCTTGCTTTTGTCACTGTTGAACTTCATTTTGTTAGTTTTGGCCAATCATCTCTCTAATCTGTCAAGATCGTTTTGAATCCTGGTCCTGTCCTCTGTAGTATTGGCTATCCCTCCCAATTTGTTGTCATCTGCAAACTTGATAAACATGCCTTCTAGCCCTTCATCTAAGTCATTAATAAAGAGGTTGAACAGGACCAGGCCCAGGACACAACCCTGCTTGTGGCACTCCGCTCGTCACATCTTTCCAGGATGAAGAGGAAGCATTAGGGAGAATCACCCTCTGGGTTCGTCCATTTAACCAATTACAGATCCACCTCACCTTTCCCTAGCCCACATTGGACTAATTTCCTTGCCAGAAGGTCATGGCAAGGTCACACTACATCCACGGCATTCCCCGCATCTACCCAGCTTGTAACTCTATCGAAAAAAGAGATCAGATTAGTCTGGCATGACTTGTTTTTGATAAATCCATGTTGACTATTAGCGATGACCGCATTTGTTTCTAAGTGTTTGCAGACCACTTCCTTAACAATCTTTTCCAGAACCTTGCCTGGTATCGACGTGAGGCTGACCGGATGGTAATTGCTTGGGTCATCCTTTTGAATATTGGGACCACATTGGCCCTCCTCCAGTCTGCTTTGTCCAGTATCTGGCCACTTGGAGTGCCTCTGGTGTCACTATAAGAAGGCCCTCCATTGTGCATGTGGCAGGGCTCAGGTTGCATTGCAGCAGGTGATCAGTGGTTTGCTCTTCTCCACACTCACATGTCGTGGATTCCACTTTGTGGCCCCATTTCTTCAGATTGGCTCTGCATCTCGTTGTTCCAGAGCGCAGTCTGTTCAGCGCCTTCCAAGTCGCCCAGTCTTCTGTGTGCCCAGAGGGGAGTCTCTCATTTGGTATCAGCCATGGATTGAGGTTCTGGGTTTGAGCCTGCCACTTTTGGACTCTTGCTTGCTGGGGTGTTCCAGCGAGTGTCTCTGTAGATCTTAGAAAACTATTTCTTGATTTAAGTTGTTGTAATGCAAAACAGCATGAAAAAATTACAATATTTAAAATGAATCATAGAATCATAGAGTTGGAAGAGACCACATGGGCCATCCAGTCCAAGCCCCTGCCATGAAGGAGATGCACAATCGAGGCAGCCCCAACAGTTGACCATCCAGCCTCTGTTTAAAAGAGTCCAAGGAAGGAGGCTCCACCACAATCTGAGGCTGAGAGTTCCACTGCTGAACAGCTCCTGTGGTCAGGAAGTTCTTAATGTTCAGGTGGAATCTCCTTTTCTGGAACTTGAACTCCATTGAGTCCTAGACTCCAGGGCAGCAGAAAACAAGCCTGCTCCCTCTTCCTTTTGACACCCTTTCACATATTTAAACATGGCATTCATGTCTCCTCTCAACCTTCTCTTCTGCAGGCTAAACATGCCCAGCTCTTTAGTGTCATTTTATGTGACCCTCTAGATGCTGGACTACAACTTCTGTATTTCTCATCATTAAACATCATAACTAGAGCTGATGGGAGTTTGTGATACAATAGCATCTCTGTTTCTTCTGCTTAGTCAGGACAGTGTGGTCTGAATTTCGATAGAAGGCTTGTGGATGTGATGTCTGACTTTAAAATGCCCTTTAACCTTTCCCCAACCTCAGAGCCACAAATGCTGCTAGGTTGCAATTTCCATCATCCCCAGTCTGCCTGGCAGATAATCAGAAGTGGGGAGAGTAACATCTGGGGACCTAAATTGGGCAAAAACTAAGGAGTACTATATTATATATATATATATATATATATATATATATATATATATATCACATAGTACTCCTTAGTTTTTGCCCAATATATATTAGGCCTGGGTGGTTTCGTTCGTTAATTTTGTAATTCATTAAATATTTGTTATTTTTAGCAATTACAAAATGAATACAAAACATATTTTCAAACCCGGAAGTGTTTTTAAATATCGAAACGGCATCCTCCATCTTTTTTACGGGCTTCCGCCCGTTTCGGAAATGACGTTTTAGGGATGGAGGATGCTGGGTGTGCTGGGAGCCAATCCTGCGCTCCCAAGCACCGTGGCTGATTGTGATTGGGCGGGCTGCCCTTTAAAAGCGGCTCCGCGTGGCCGCATTGCTCATTGCTGGGGAAGGCGAGGAGACGGGAGGTTCGGGAGGGAGGCTTGGCTTGCATTCATTCATTGCTTGCATTCATTCATTCCCTGGGCTGGGAGCAGCGGGGAGGCTTTGCCGTTCGCTCCACAACAGGGCAAGCATTTTTAAATATTTCTGAAAAATATCTTTCTTTTATTCTTAAAAAAATTCAAAAATATTCTAAAAAAAGAAAAGACCCTTGTGTGCCTGTGTGTGTGAGTTTGTCCCTGTCCTGTGGCTGTGTTCGCTCCACAAGAGGGCAAGCATTGTTAATTTTCCATTTTTAAATATTTCAAAAAATATTTATAAATAAATATTTCAAAAAAATTCAAAAAATATTCTAAAAATGAAATTAACGAAATTTCGTAAATACTGAACTTTTTCAAAGGAAAGTTTTGTAACTATTTTAAATATCCAAACACAAAAACCCCCCAAATACAAATAGATTTTAGAAACAAATTTTTGCGTTGTTACCCAGGCCTAATATATATATGGCTGCCCCACTGTACCTAGGGATTCTCCATCCAAAGATTCAACATCTCTTTGAAGGCGACCATAAGATTAAATGAAAATGAATTAAATATCCTAATGACAGAGTGGCTGCAGCATCCAGAAGAGATGCTGAGTTCTTTCTGCCTCCCGGTGCTGCTGTACATAGCTCCTGTCGTTGTTAATAGTCTTAGGATGAAAGGATCAATTTGAGCCAAATTTATCTCAAGTATGCAGAGCTGGCAGAGCTGATTAGAAGTCTCTTGGGCTCCCATGACATGTAAGAAGTGAAAGCATAGTCTATTCATGATGTAAAAGTGGCATTTCAGGCTTCTTTGCTCTTCCCAAAGTCCGTTACCAAAAGAGTAATTACAATGGACCCTGGGTGTCTCTTGGCATCTGGTTCTAGCCACACACACACCCATAGATGTAAAAATCAATGGATGCTAAAATCCTATTATATACAGTGATACCTCTTGTTGAACAACTCTTGTTGAACAACTCAAACAAGTGCCCCAGAACACCCAAGGCTGCAACAGGGAACGCCAACACATCAACAGAGTATGCAAACACAGTATTGGCAAGCAACAAAGTCAAGGTTTGCTTTTGAGACGACACAGTGATACTTCCTGCCAATTTTGGAGGGTGGCAGTCCAAGTTGTAAAGGTGCTCCACCATGGAGTTAATATAAAAGTTGAATAGTAGTGGAGCCAAAGTGCACTTCTATAAGGATATTCAATCTATTTATTTATTTTTTGCTCCCTTTGTACAGAAGGCCCTGGGAGAAATGAAGAATATTGTCTAAAACATCTAGGATAGGGATCCATTGATCACTTAGAGCAGGGGTCCTCAGACTTTTTAAACTAAAGACCAGGTCACAGTCCCTCAAACTGTTGGAGGGCTGGATTATAATTTGAAAAAAACATGAATGAATTCCTATGCACACTTATTTGTAGTGCAAAAAACACCTAAAATAATACAATAAGTAAAATGAAGAACAATTTTAACAAATATTAACGTAGTAGTATTTCAATGGGAAATGTGGGCCTGCTTTTGGCTCATGAGATAGATTGTTGTTGTTGTTGCGTGCTTTCATGTGGTTTCAGACTTAGGTTGACCCTGAGTGAGGGCCAGGTAAATAACCTTGGAGGGCCATATCTGACCCCCGGGCCTTAGTTTGAGGACCCCTGACTTAGAGAGTGGCTACATTTAGAGCAGTAGCTATACAAATAAGGAAGGAGTTTGTGGATAATTTTGGCGGATAAAGTTTCAATTTATTTTATTATCCATACCCACAGATCTTATAAGCGTCATTTATGATTCTGCTTTTAATGTTGTAAATTTCTGGTCTTAATTTTTTTAATCTCTCTTTTTAGTGTTTTAAGTTTACACTCCTGGCCTGTGACCATAATCATAACAGTCATCACCAACTAGTGGTATAATTTTAAAAGGTGGGTCTTGCAGTGTTGTGAGAACATTTTTCCCAAAACAATAAATGTGCCATCCAGATTCATAGATTCATAGAATCATAGAATCATAGAATCAAAGAGTTGGAAGAGACCTCATGGGCCATCCAGTCCAACCCCCTGCCAAGAAGCAGGAACATCGCATTCAAATAACCCCCAACAGATGGCCATCCAGCCTCTGTTTAAAAGCTTCCAAAGAAGGAGCCTCCACCACACTCTGGGGCAGAGAGTTCCACTGCTGAACGGCTCTCACAGTCAGGAAGTTCTTCCTCATGTTCAGATGGAATCTCCTCTCTTGTAGTTTGAAGCCATTGTTCCGCGTCCTAGTCTCCAGGGAAGCAGAAAACAAGCTTGCTCCCTCCTCCCTGTGGCTTCCTCTCACATATTTATACATGGCTATCGTATCCCCTCTCAGTCTTCTCTTCTTCAGGCTAAACATGCCCAGCTCCTTAAGCCGTTCCTCATAGGGCTTGTTCTCCAGGCCTTTTATCATTTTAGTCGCTCTCCTCTGGACACATTCCAGCTTGTCAATATCTCTTTTCAATTGTGGGGCCCAGAATTGGACACAATATTCCAGGTGTGGTCTAACCAAAACAGAATAGAGGGGTAGCATTACTTCCTTAGATCTAGACACTATGCTCCTATTGATGCAGGCCAAAATCCCATTGGCTTTTTTCGCCGCCACATCACATTGTTGGCTCATGTTTAACTTGTTGTCCACGAGGACTCCAAGATCTTTTTCACACGTACTGCTCTCGAGCCATGCATTGTCCCCCATTTTGTATCTTTGCATTTCGTTTTTCCTGCCAAAGTGGAGTATCTATCCCCTTATGCAGGAATCTTGAATCTTACTGCCTTTCTCCATAGTTATTAATGTCTTGGTATTTCTGATTGTCAAACCTCTCGATGCATTTTTAAAATTGCACAGCAGAACCTTGTGCCACCCCTTTGTGCATGTGGAATATCACGAGCTGGCAGCAACATAACAGACCACATTTTTAGCAGCGTGGATGTTGTAAATCCACATGCAACAGCAGCACCACAAACAGAAAGAATAGCCGCTCTCAAACTTCAAACAGTGCCTCATCTGGATGCAGCCATAACAGTGCCTCATCTGGATGCCTATACTTCTGGCAAGTGAACAGCACAGCTTCAAAACTTGAAATTCATGAAATCCGACATTAGGATGAAATCAGACCTTGGGACAAAACATTCTCTTGTCTATTTGGGGCATCTCACTTGCTGGCCTCGGTCTTGGGTCACTTCCAATCAACAGCATGCCCCATCTTTGTCTTTGAAATACAAATAGAAAGCAGTGTGTATTGAGGCTTCTGCAGATGGCAGAGAGGCTTTCATTTGTTGGTGTTGTCTAGCAATCCGAAGAAAGGGGTTATTGAAATGCACCACGGTAACACCCTTGTCATCCAAAACTCCTCCTACCAGCTCATTCCTGTTACTGAATTGATTCTCTACACACATGAATATCACAAACAAGGCAAGAGGCGACTCTCTGAATTCCCTCATCCCAGAGTCTAGACCTGTGGATCATTAACCGAGACAAAATCAACTCAGAAGCTGGACTTCAATTCACACTTCCTTCCGTTCTAAGTGGATATTTAATCTGCAGCTTTATTGAAAAATCTGGTTAGAAAATTGGCTATGGCCCCAGGCAGATGGCCTGTTTTAGTGTTCACACTGCAACTACTTTTCATCTTTGCTGATGCAGGTAAGCAAAGTTCTGAAAGGAATCGGATGGTAAACATGGAGGGTCAGGATGAATCAAGTGGTAACTTCAATTGGTCAAAAAGCAGATAGAGATTTATATGCAGTTCCAGGAGTTAGCTTAATGTCTGTTTAGAGTAAACTGCTGGAAAACATCGTGAAAGATAAGTTATAAGTCGCAGAAGAACAGGAAAGGCGTTGCAGAAGAAAAGTCAACATGTTTTTTTGCAATGATCTCTTATCTGACCGTGCCATTTCTTTATGTATTGATAGGGAAGGCCTGTATAGTAGTGCAGAACTTTCCAGACTGTGTGTTGTGACATCAATATGTTGCACAAACTTAACGAGAAATGGCGAAAATCTTGAAAACATATGTTATCTTACAAATCATATATTTAAAAAATATAGATGCAAGGTGTTTCGTGAGATGTGTTATGTCCCATACATTTTGCTATCACAAATTATTTATGTGGCCATATCTCTTATGAGGGATTACTTTAACCCCCAGATTGCCAGTACAGCTGAATGCTGTATCACAAAATGATTAATGTCTAAAAATATGTCACCAACATGAAATATCTAAAAAATTCTGGCATAGTGGTTTGAGCGTTGGACTACAACTCTCAGGATTCAAATTTGTGCTTAGCCGTGCAAACCCACTATTTAGCCCTGAGCAAGCCATACTCTGAGACTCAAAGGAAGATAATTGCAACTCCCCTCCCCAACAAATCTTGCCTGTGACTGGGTGCCATGATTCAGATACAACCACCTGAAGGCACAACAACAAGCACAAGGAATCATTTATTGCATCCCACCTCTTCATTAACTTGAGCATTTAGATCATTTTAGCGCACTAGGAGAATTTTACAAGCAGGCTCCATTCCTGGCAGCCGCTTTCAAGTAAGCTTTAGGAGCTAAATTTGGAATGAGGGGATGGCCTCATACTATCCAGATTTCAATCAGGACAGCATGTAGCCACCCCCAAGAAAAAGTCCAGGGTTTGGCTTGTGGGTGAGGACTATAACCTGCACCGAAGCAGGTTACTTTAACCCGTTCTGGCATGGGTTTTAGCAATGTGCGCCCTTGACATCTGTCATCATTAGTGTTTTGCACTTCATATATACAGGGAAAGTAATCTTTGCTGTCCTGACATCTCTGAAGATTTTTTGTTGTTAGTTAGTTTGATTTTTTTATTACGAGACAGCTACCATTAGTGCTTTGATTGTGATTTTCCTGCATGGCAGAGAAACGTTCAAAAAGAACCTTAAAACCTGGCTCTTCCGCTGCGCCTTTGGTGAGTAGGTGCACAACATGACACTATTGCTCCCCTCAACGCTTCTGCCACTGGAGTACACGCCCTCCAAATGGGAAGTTTAGTTCCACTACCCTGTGTGTTTCTTTGAGCTCCATGCAAATAACCTGTTCCTATTTTTATCTCATTTAGAGTTTTTAATCATTTTATCCTGTACATGTGGCCCGCCCACTGTTATTGTGATTGTGTTTATTGGAATGTTTATTTTGTTACTGTGTTTATACCTTTTTTTCTATGTAATTTTGATGATGATGCTTGTTGTTTATGTTCTGGTTTTACATGGCTTGGCCCCATGTAAGCCACTCCGAGTCCCCACTGGGGAGATAGTGGTGGGGTATAAATAAAGATTATTATTATTATTATTATTATTATTATTATTATTATTATTATTATTGGACTCGGTGGCCCTTGTGCTCTGTTCCAACTTTATGATTGAACAATAATACAAAGCACCATTACAAGACATATTATGAATTGGGGAAGGACCTGGAAGAAGGTGGGTTTATTTGGAAAGATTTGCTGTAATCTCATAAGATGTTTTCACTGCACAGTTGTGATCATTGCTTTGTTGTTGGCAAAATTATTATGTCCCTTATAGAAATTATGGCAAGGTCCACAAATACAAAAGAATATGTATTTCATTGGAAAGATATACAGGGCTGCTTGAAAAGTCAATTGCAGATGATGAGAATTTGCTTTCCATTTTCCTCCCGCACATGCTCATAAGGGACTGCCCCCCTCAAGCGGGTGCAGAACATTTTAAAGGCCAAAGTACAATGAAGTAAATACAAGGGCATTTGAATGGGGAAGAATTTCAAAGCAAAGTGCTTTAAACAAATACGGGGGCATGAACTGAATTTTTTTTTATATAATGCAAAAGATCATGTTTAATTTTTCTTTTGCACAATTAAACATATGTGAACACAAATGTATTAAAACAAGAATTAGAAGCCTGGACTTCAAAATTAACATGATACATACTCACGTATGCATCAAGAGCGAGTTTGGGGTCCCAAATTATACATTTTGATATGACCTGCAGAGAAGGGAAAGCACCAGTACCTCCGCCATTGCCATTTTTCCAGCCAGGCATTGAAAAAGATGAGAAGAGAGGGCACAGCGGGGAAAACAGAGAATGGCAATGTCTCTTTTCAGTTCTCCCGGGACAGACTAAGCTCTACCCCTTTTGCCATTCCAGTTGAAGAAGGGAACAGGTTAGGGTACAGTACTTACACTGACTTGTGGGTACATTGACCCAGGTTTTGGGGCTTGATCAGTATTTGACATACTCAGTAATATCCACTGTGAGATAGATAATACGAGGACAGAGTGATTTTGGCTGTGGTGAGAGTTAGGATTGTCTCTAATTTTTCAATCTGCTAGAAGTTACAGACAGTAACTGGAGAAGAGAAACAATAAATTAACAATGTCTTTCTTTTCACTGCAGCTAATGGAAAGGAAAGGGAAAAAAGGAAAGGGGGATAACCAATGGGTAGAAACCCAACCTATCCCTTGACACACACATTTCTGGTAATACCCTAAAATTCTGGTGTAACCTAATTGGATCTGGTATCACTCCAGTTAAAACAGGTTCTATGTCAAATAAATACTGAACCACAGCTTTGGCTGTGGCCTTGCCCTAGTAGCCTATATCTTCCAGATTTTTATATTAGAACATATCAGAAAGAGATCTTTATACCTGAATTTCTCCTTAGGGTACCTCTGTACTGTAGAATTAATGCAGTTTGACACCATGTTAACTGCAATGGCTCATTGCTATGGCATCCTGGAAGTTGCAGTTTGACACCATGTTAACTGCAATGGCTCATTGCTATGGCATCCTGGAAGTTGCAGTTTGACACCATGTTAACTGCAATGGCTCATTGCTATGGCATCCTGGAAGTTGCAGTTTGGTGAGGTCCTGGCACTCTTTGGCAGAGAAGGATACAGACTTTAACAAACTACAGCGCCAATGATTCCATAACATTGAGCCATCACAATTGAAGGAGTGTTAAATTGTAGAGTGTATTTATTTATTTACAGTATTTATATTCCGCCCTTCTCACCCTGCAGGGGACTCAGGGTGGATTACAATTTACATATACATGGCAAACATTCAATGCCACAGACACATAACATATATAGACAGATACACAGAGGCTATTTAACATTCCAGCTTTTTTCATTAGGGTATTCTGGCCACTAGAGGAGCAGTCGCTTCACTGTCCATTTGTGACACTGATTAAGTACTTCCTCATTCTTTGCATGCTTGCTGGAGATTTTTATGTCATCGTAAATTAGCATCCCCGCATAAGCGGTACCTGAATATCTGTTTCGACAGGCCTTTGATCTTTGATACTGCTGGTTTTAAATTGTTTTAAATTGTTTTTAAATTGTGTTCGATTTTAGCCTGTTCTTGTAAGCCGCTCCAAGCCCCAGGGGAGTGGCGGCATATAAGTTCGAAATAAAATAAAATTAAAAAATTAAAAAATTTCCTTCTTGACAGATGCAACTGTCTTTCGGGCTGCAAAGGTCAACAACAAGCTACACAAATTCATCAGAAGCTCACTTCGACCCGGGCTGGCTTTGAACTCATGACCTTTTAGTCAGTTGTGATCTTAATGTAGCTGACTTCCAGCCAGCTGCACCACAATCCCAGTCCCAGTGTACATGTCCTTTGATACCAGGCAAAGGAAAAGGGCCCATCAGTTACCAGATTTTCTAAGCTTTAATTGAAATATTGACTAGAAGGAAATAAAATCCCATCAGAAGAACAGATTTTTTTTTTGTCATGTCAGGAGTGACTTGAGAAACTGCAAGTTGCTTCTGGTGTGAGAGAATTGGCCGTCTGCAAGGACGTTGTCCAGGGGATGCCGGGATGATTTGATGTTTTTATCATCCTTGTGGGAGGCTTCTCTTATGTCCCCACATGAAGATCTGGAGTTGATAGAGGGAGCTCATCCGCCTCTCCCCGGATTCGAACCTGCGACCTTCAGTCCTGCCGGCACAGGGGTTTAACCACTGGGGGCTCCTAGAAGAACACATAATAATAATATAATAAAACTTTATATCCCGCCCTGTCTCCCCTAGGGGATTCAGAATGGTTTCTACATATGCAAAAATGCAAAAGACTTACAAGGTGAAACATAGAATATAAGCATAAACTATTAACACAACATATATATAAAGACCAATTTAAAAGCCAGTTCTGCTCTCTTCTTTTGTGCAAAGTAAGCTACTAGGGGCCAAAATTCCAATAAAGGGCCTCAGCTGTTGAGCGGGCTGGGCTGAAGCTAGGGCAGAGAAAAGGGAGCCATGGGGCCGACAGAATGCAAGAACTGCATTATACAAGAACTGGCCAAACTCTGTGGCACTGGAATGCATGCAGTCCTTGGCTTGAGCTGTCTAAAAACACAGAAATTTTCAAGAGGAATCTCAAAACCTGGCTTTTCCGATGCACTTTTGGAGAGTAGCCATATTATCATACACAGTTGCTCCCCCACAATGGTTTTTGTCCCCAGAGTATATTTTCCCACCTGTATGAAGGTCTATATTAATGACCCCGTTCCTTACTAGTTTCTCCCCCACAAACAATCTGCTCCATCGCTATCTCATCCTGATTTTAGTATTTTTAATATCTTAGTTATATCTTGCACATGCGGCCCGCTCATTGTTATGTTATTTTATTTTATTTTACCGTGTATGATTTTGCTTTATCATTTTTGTACTCACATATTGTATGTATTTTACTGTGTTGTTGTTGTGTTTTGGTTTTACTTTATTGTAATATGCTGTTGGGCTTGGCCTCATGAAAGCCGCCCCAAGTCCCCATTGGGGAGATGGTGGCGGGGTATTAAATAAAGATTATTGTTGTTGTTGTTGTTGTTGTTGGCAGATAGAGTTGGCTCTTCTACATCTGAGCATGAAGAGAAGAGTTATCTAAAAGCAGACACCCCACAGGAGTTTTCCTTTGAAAGCAGGTCCCTGCCCAGGTTGGTGGTGCTCTCCCTGTCAAAGCAGAAACCAATGTGTAGGAAGGCAAGGAGGTTTTGCCATCATGATGGCACCAATGCATCCAGGCATTGTAATTAAGTCTAGTTGTGTCCAATTCCAGGGGATGGTGCTCATCTCCATTTCTAAGCAGAAGAGTCAGCGGTGTCCGTAGATGCCTCCAAAGTCATCTGGCTGGCATGACTGCATGGAGTGCTGTTACGTTCCTGCCTGAATGGTACCGATTGATCTACTCACATTTGCATGCTTTCAAACTGATAGGTTGGCAGAAGCTAGGGCTAACAGCAGGAGCTCACCCCGCTCCCAAAATTTGAACCGTCGGCCTTTCGGTCAGCAAGTTCAGCAGCTCAATGGTTTAACCCGCTGCACCATTAGAGGGCTCTGTAATTAAGATTAGGAATCACAATATCATGGAGGGGTTTCAAAGGCTCAGCTAGTCTAACCCCAATTGAAAGAACAGGCTTACATATAAGAAAGCATACTTTTGCCCAAACAAGGTGGGGGCGGGGGGTACCGAAGCAGTAAAATGTGCCTTGGACCTCTGATTCTGCAATCTTGATTATTCCCAGAATCTTGAGACAATAACCACTTCAAAATCCAAAAGCTTGAGAACTTTAACACCTCTCTATGTGCAGTAATATAAGCCATCATGAAATACAAGCAATCAAAACTGATCTCTGTCATCCAAAACACTCATAAATCATGTCTGGAAATGTATATTCCATTGAATATATAACATCTGGATTTTCTTCTTTGGTTAAAATCTCATTTCAGAATCTGAAACTATCAAGGCAAGTGAAGGATGCACTGACTTCCAGCCTGCAAGTTTACTGAGGGGTACCAATCTCAAAGTGCAGTTTCTTCTATTCCCATCTTCAAACCCAAGATGTGGGCAACTGCTCTCAGTAAGGGAGGCTATCCAGAACTCCAGCTTCAACACCAACTTGGGAACCAAAATAATCATCCACGGTTTCAGGTACAGTCACACAAAAGTAGACAATATTCTCTTGCACAAATCTATAGGACCAAAAGAAGGAGGACATTGGTGACAACTGAAATTAATGGGTTTGGCATATTTTAACCAAAATATGGAGCCAAACATGCTCTCCCGTCTTTCTGTCACTGAATTTTTATATATTATTTATTTCAGGATTACCATTTGCAACATAGCTTACAAGATATTAAGACACAACATATCAAAATCATATTACAAAACGGCATCTGACCACCCTCCTGTTTTCTGTGGAAGCTTCTGAGATACATTTATTATTATTGTTTCCAACCTTTGTATCCCCATCCTTCTCAACCCCTGAAGGGACTCAGGGCAGCTTACCATGGCAACAATTCGATGCCAACACATACAGAATACATACACAATACTGTCATGGATGGGCCCTGAGACAGTCATACTGTGTCGTCATTTCCAAACATAAACTGTATGCCAGTATCCCATACTGTTAGATTTCTCTGGCTTTTACCTGAAATAACTGACCATATAATCCTGTTTCTGATTGCAGGTTATCTGCTTAAAACTGGATTGTGTGTCTACACTGCCATATAATCCAGTTTAAAGCAGATAGCATTCAGAAACTGGATTATTTGGCAGTGTAGACGGGGACCTAAGGTTTTAAGAGTGTAGAATCACCTGACTCTTGCATTTTGTAAAAATACTCATTTTTCCTCCAGCAAAGGATCACTGCCTTGTCGGGGCGCTGGAGCTTGAGCACCTCAATGATGTCATGAGCGAAACCGTGAAGGGCCACCCAAGACGGGACGGTTGTGGCAGAGAGGTCAGACCAAGCGTGATCCCTGGGGAAGGCAATGGCAAACCACTCCAGTATCCTTGCCAAGAAAACTAAATGGACCAGTACAACCAGAGATATGTCGGTATGCCATTGGAAGATGGGACTCCCAGGTCAGAAGATGGCCAAAATGCTACTGGGGAGGAGCAGAGGATAAGTTCAACTAGCCTCAGATGTGATGACGCAGCTAGCTCAAAGCTGAAAGGAAGGCTAGCGGCCGACGGTATTGGAGGCGAACGACGAATCCGATGCTCTAAAGATCAACACACCATAGGAACCTGGAATGTAAGATCTATGAGCCAGGGCAAATTGGATGTTGTTATTGGTGAGATGTCAAGACTAAAGATAGACATTCTGGGGGTCAGCGAACTGAAATGGACTGGAATGGGCCACTTCACATCAGATGACCACCAGATCTACTACTGTGGACAAGAGGAACATCGAAGAAATGGAGTAGCCTTCATAATTAATAAGAAATTTGCTAAAGCGGTGCTTGGATACAACCCAAAAAATGACAGAATGATCTCAATTCGAGTGCAAGGAAAGCCTTTCAACATCACAGTGATCCAAATATACGCCCCAACCACAGCTGCTGAAGAAGCAGAAGTAGATCAGTTCTATGAGGATCTGCAGGACCTACTGGATAATACACCAAAAAGAGACATTATTTTCATTACAGGAGACTGGAATGCCAAGGTGGGAAGTCAAATGACAACTGGGATCACAGGCAAGCATGGTCTGGGAGAACAAAATGAAGCGGGACGCAGGCTGATAGAATTCTGCCAGGAAAACTCGCTGTGTATAACAAATACTCTCTTCCAACAACCTAAAAGACGGCTTTATACATGGACCTCACCAGATGGTCAACACTGAAATCAGATTGACTACATCCTTTGCAGCCAAAGGTGGCGGACATCCATCCAGTCGGTGAAAACAAGACCTGGGGCTGACTGTAGCTCAGATCACAAACTTCTTATTGCCCAATTTAGAATAAAACTAAAGAGATCAGGGAAAATACACAGACCAGTTAGATATGATCTCACTAACATTCCTAGCGAATATACAGTGGAAGTGAAGAACAGATTTGAAGGACTAGATTTAGTAAACAGAGTCCCAGAAGAACTATGGACAGAAGTCCGCGACATTGTTCAGGAGGCGGCAACAAAGTACGTTCCAAAGAAAAAGAAAACCAAGAAGGCAAAGTGGTTGTCTGCTGAAACACTGGAAGTAGCCCAAGAAAGGAGGAAAGCAAAAGGAAACAGTGAAAAGGGGAGATATGCCCAGTTAAATGCGCAATTCCAGAGGTTAGCCAGAAGAGATAAGGAACTATTTTTAAATAAGCAATGCATGGAAGTAGAAGAAGACAACAGAATAGGAAGGACAAGAGACCTCTTCCAGAAAATTAGAAACATTGGAGGTAAATTTCAGGCAAAAATTGGTATGATAAGAAACAAAGATGGCAGGGACCTAACAGAAGCTGAAGAGATCAAGAGAAGGTGGCGAGACTATACAGAAGATCTGTATAGGAAGGATAACAATATCGAGGATAGCTTTGACGGTGTGGTGAATGAATTAGAACCAGACATCCTGAGGAATGAGGTTGAATGGGCCTTAGGAAGCATTGCTAACAACAAGGCAGCAGGAGATGATGGGATCCCAGCTGAACTGTTTAAAATCTTAAAAGATGATGCTGTCAAGGTGATGCATGCCATTTGCCAGCAAATATGGAAAACACAAGAATGGCCATCAGACTGGAAAAAATCAACTTACACCCCCATACCAAAAAAGGGAAATGCGAAAGACTGCTCAAACTTCCGTACAGTGGCCCTTATTTCTCATGCCAGTAAGGTAATGCTCAAGATCCTGCAAGGAAGACTCCAGCAATACATGGAGCGAGAGTTGCCAGATGTTCAAGCTGGGTTTAGAAAAGGCAGAGGAACGAGAGACCAGATTGCCAATATCCGCTGGATAATGGAGAAAGGCAGGGAGTTTCAGAAAAACATCTACTTCTGCTTCATTGACTATTCTAAAGCCTTTGACTGTGTGGATCATAATAAATTGTGGCAAGTTCTTGGTGGGATGGGCATCCCAAGCCACCTTGTCTCTCTCCTGAGGAATCTGTACAAGGACCAAGTAGCAACAGTCAGAACTGACCACGGAACAACAGACTGGTTCAAGATTGGGAAAGGCGTACGGCAAGGCTGCATCCTCTCACCCAACCTTTTTAACTTGTATGCAGAACACATCATGCGATGTGCGGGGCTGGATGAATGCAAAGCTGGGGTGAAAATTGCTGGAAGAAACATTAACAACCTCAGATATGCAGATGACACCACTCTGATGGCCAAAAGCGAGGAGGAGCTGAGGAGCCTTCTAATCAAGGTGAAAGAAGAAAGCGCAAAAGCCGGGTTGCAGCTAAACGTCAAAAAAACCAAGATTATGGCAACAAGAATGATTGACAACTGGAAAATAGAGGGAGAAACCGTGGAGGCCGTGACAGACTTTGTATTTCTAGGTGCAAAGATTACTGCAGATGCAGACTGTGGCCAGGAAATCAGAAGACGCTTACTTCTTGGGAGGAGAGCAATGTCCAGTCTCGATAAAATAGTAAAGAGTAGAGACA
This sequence comes from Anolis sagrei, assembly GCF_037176765.1. NCBI lineage: Eukaryota > Metazoa > Chordata > Lepidosauria > Squamata > Anolidae > Anolis > Anolis sagrei. The sequence goes on along the minus strand of NC_090022.1, from coordinate 166,073,961 downwards.
TCAGACTGGCAACAAAGATCCGCCTAGTCAAAGCCATGGTATTCCCTGTAGTAACCTACGGATGTGAGAGCTGGACCTTAGGGAAGGCTGAGCGAAGGAAGATCGATGCTTTTGAGCTGTGGTGTTGGAGGAAAGTTCTGAGAGTGCCCTGGACTGCGAGAAGATCCAACCAGTCCATCCTCCAGGAAATAAAGCCCGACTGCTCACTGGAGGGAAAGATACTAGAGACAAAGTTGAAGTACTTTGGCCACATCATGAGGAGACAGGAAAGCCTAGAGAAGACAATTATGCTGGGGAAAGTGGAAGGCAAAAGGAAGAGGGGCCGACCAAGGGCAAGATGGATGGATGACATCCTTGAAGTGACTGGACTGACCTTGAGGGAGCTGGGGGTGGTGACGGCCGACAGGGAGCTCTGGCGTAGGCTGGTCCATGAGGTCACGAAGAGTCGGAGACGACTGAACGAATGAACAACAACAACAACACTCATTTTTCAGAGCCAGTGTTGTACTAAAATTTTGAAACACTAGGTTTAAATTTGCATTGAGTGACCTCGAGCACAATTTCTCAGACTCAAGGGAAAGCCCTCATAAACCTCCTTTGAATAAATCTTGCCCAAAAAAAACCCAACCCACAATCAGGTCACCATAAGCCAGAGGAGACTTAAAGGCTCATAACAGCAACACCTGTTTCCTGCAAGTCTGGCACTTTTATTTTACTTTCTTCCTTTTGATTCTCTACATCCCCCAGTAGAATAGGTTTTACTATGGATGTGACTCATAAGTATAGGAAATGTACAGCACATTGCGCTGTCACAAAAGACAACTTGAAACATTTGTTCTGATGTTTTTTTCAACTCTCATGGTTAATACATTTTGAGCGAGATGATCTGCCATATGTCAAACCTTGTGGGTAAGGTCCCATTCTAAGGCAGTGGTTCTCAACCTGTGGGTCCCCAGGTGTTTTGGTCTACAACTCCCAGAATTCCCAGCCAGGTTACCAGCTGTTGGGATTTCTGGGAGTTGAAGGCCAAAACATCTGGGGACCCACTGATTGAGAACCACTGCTCTAGGGGAAGAGGCAACCACATGCATTTTGCTGTTCCTCCTTGTGTTCCTTCAGGGCACTAGGCACAAAGCCCTCCTGGATAAATGGGCTAATTGAGGCCTTGCTGCAAGCAAACCAAGCCAACGTTATTGCTGTTGATTGGGTCCAAGGAGCGACAGCAGCCTATCCAACTGCAGTAGAGAATGTTATGAAGCTGGGGCTGGAAATATCCACTTTCATCCGAAGATTGCTGGTAGGTGGACATATAGAGATTTTATTGTAATGGTCACAGACCAGGAATACAAAGCATTAAAGCATTAAAATCTCAGATAGAGATAGATAGATAGATAGATAGATAGATAGATAGATGATAGATAGATGATAGATAGATAGATAGATAGATAGATAGATTGATAGATAGAGAGAAAGATTTTTAATGCTCTCTCTCTCTCTCTCTCTCTCTATATATATATATATATATTAGGCTCGGTTGATCCAGTTCGTTAATTTCTTATCTCGTTATTAATCGTTAAATAATTACCTTTAGAAGCGATATGGACGCATTTTGGCAACCCAGAAGTGTTTTTGCCATATCGAAGCTGCGTCCGCCATCTTCCTTACGACTTCCGCCAGTGAATCGTAAATGCTGGGGGCGTGGCCTTCAGGAAAAGCTGTTCTTACCCACGCCCACCTCCTTCCTCTTTGCATCGGCGGCTTTGCCAGGTCGGCGTGACTACCTCCCTGGCGACAAGCGGCGATGTGGAAGAGCTGGGCATAGCCACGCCCACCTGGCAAAGCCGCCGATACAAAGAGGAAGGAGGTGGGCGTGACAAAGTACAGCCCTCCTTGGAGGCCTCACCCCCAGCGACCTCCGAGGAGCGCTGTGCTTGGCCATGCCCACCTCTCCCTTTGACAGCTTGCCAAGGAAGAGAAAGAAAGGTGAGAGATTTTAAAAGTGTTAGTTGTAAAATCTCCAAGGAGCGCTGTGCTTGGTCGCTGGGGGCGAAGCCTCCAAGGAGGGCTGTGCTTGGCCACGCCCACCTCTCCCTTCTGCATGGAAGCTCGCCGCAAGGGAAGGAAGGGAAACTGCGAGATTTTAATGGTTCTGGAAGGAGCGAAGGGCACCTTCCATTAATGAAACAAAGAAAACAATTCGTATTTCCTGGTATTTTCGAACTTTTTTAGAAGAAAATTTTGGAAATAATTTAAAAATCGAACCTCCAGCACCCCCTACATACAAAACGAGTTTAGAACCTTTTTTTTCTTGATCAACCAAACCTAATATATATATATATACATATACAAAACTGTCAGCTCACGACAGCTGGCTCAATGATGACACGAGACTTCCATCGCAATCAAACAAATTACTTTACTATCAGATACGCAGACACAGAAAAAGCCGGGATTGCCTGGTCGCAGCAGGCAACCCCTTATATACACTCCCACTTGTTCGAAAGGCAGACTCCCGCCAAACCCAGAACCCCGCGCAAAAGTTTCCCACCACCAAACAACTGCCTTCCTTCAAGGCCACAAGCTGCAGGATCCTTATCAGGGTCAGGAGTCTAGTTTTCGGCGCCAAAGTCTGGGCTCCGGAAGCTGGATCCTGACACAAAACATTAAGAGCAATGATTCAAAACATTAAAAGCAGAAAGTTCCCAACGTGGGGTCATCTGGATCGGCTGTTATAAAATCTGGATAATGTGGAAGTGTAGAAGGAACCTGATATTATATTCCAGTATGAAGGTGGATTAAAACAATCTGGTTTTTTGTGCTACGCCTACACAAACATCCCAGAAAGTACTATGAGGCAGGGACAGCATCTACCGATTTCTGATGGAAACTGAAACCAAGAATCTCAGGTCCCATCTACACTGCCATTATAATGCAGATTGAACTGGATTATATGACAGTGTAGTTTAGTCTGCATTATATAACTTCTCTTCTACACTGCCATATAATCCATATTATCAAATCAGATAATCCACATTATCTGCTTTGAACTGTATTATATACATCTACAATGCTATATACTGCATATACTCGAGTATAATCCTAGTTTTTCAGTCCTTTTTTAGGTTGAAAAAGTCTCCCCCGGCTTATACTTGAGTCAACGTTATTTATTATTTTCCTTTGTTGTTGTTATTGTTGTTGTTGTTATTATTTTACATTGTTGTTGTTATTACATTTATTATTTTACTCTATTATTATTATTACGTTTATTATTTTACTCTATTATTATTGGAAGGATACATGAGCATATTTACATTGAAGAAGGTTAGAATAATGGTTGAATCAGGGTTGAACTACAGTTTTATGTAAATATTCAAAAACATTTAACCAACTGATGCCTCAATTAATGTAATTTTATTGGATATCTATTTTTATTTTGAAATTTACCAGTAGCTGCTGCATTTCCCACCATCGGCTTATATTCGAGTCAATCCATTTCCCCAGGTTTTTTTTGGTAAAATTAGGTGCCTCGGCTTATATTCGGGTCGGCTTATATACGGTAATCCAGTTCAGTGCCATATAATCCAGTTCAATACATGGCTAGATAGCAGCCAAACAATGGGGCTGAGATGTGCTGATGCACATATCCCTGTCCATGACAGTGTACAGGAAATGAAGATAAAAGGGCAGAAAGCAAGTGTTCCCATAGAAATGATGTGGATTTCTCTCTTGGGAGAGTAATTGTTTACTTTCTCGTCAGTTTAAAGAAGGTTTTAAGCCCTAAATCAGCTGCAGTGCATTGATATGGTTTACTCTGGACTTTCTGGTGAGTTTTTTGCACATGCTATTTCTGGCTTGTAACATGCATTTGAAGTGTGTGTTCTGAAGTCATCCCACTCTCAAGCCTGCTTCAAACTGCATTATCTCCTTTGAATCTTTAGGCTACGGGAGTGCCAGAGACCTCTATCCACCTTATTGGGGTGAGCCTTGGTGCCCACGTTGCAGGCTTGGTGGGTCATTTCTATGATGGGATGTTGGGAAGGATTACTGGTAAGGAAAAAAAAAGATCAAAGTGCAGAGAGTTTACCAGACTCCTGTCCTTCTAGACATCAGAAACACTAACCTTCCATTATGCCTGGTGTGAGAGATAATTTTTAAAAATTCAAATTTGCACCAGTATCATTGTGTGTCTTACTACCAAATCACAGTAGGTTGGCTAAAAAAAATACTGTCCATGCTGTTTTATAAGATCAGAATGCCATGTACATGTTCTCTTACTTGTGTGAAGCTTCACAAGACAGGTTTATTATGGGTTTCAAGTTCCTCAGAATAAAGGCAGATAACCCTAACCCAAACCTTTCTGTCCTATTGAACCTTCCGACTGAGCAGAAGGGGAAGCAGATAGACTATAGTAAGGAAGACAACTTCCGTAAGCCACACTGGTTCCAGAGTTGTGATTTAACTGAGTTGTAACATTGCCAGGGTTTGTGGTAAGACGTAACACTTCAGTGATTAGAAGAAGTGCATCTCAAACCTATTTCCCCTGGAGAAAGACTTTAAATATGTGTAGCCAGCGTGGTGTAGTGCTTTGAACATTAGACCATTACTCCAGAGACCAGGTTCAAATCCCTACACAGCCATGAAACCCACTGGGTGGCCTATAGCAAGTCACAGTCTTTCAGCCTCCAAGAAAAACAATGGTAAATCTTTTCTGAACTACCTTAATCTTGCCAAGAAAACTCCGAAACAGGATCACCTTAGAATCACCAGAAGTCAGAATCACTTGAAGAGATACAACAACATTTAATGTGTGTCCAGAGGAGGGAGACTAAAATGATCAATGGTCTGGAGAACAAGCCCTATGAGGAGTGGCTTAAGGAGCTGGGCATGTTTAGCCTGAAGAAGAGAAGGCTGAAAGGAGACATGATAGCCATGTATAAATATGTGAGAGGAAGCCACAGGGAGGAGGGAGCAAGCTTGTTTTCTGCTTCCCTGGAGACTAGGACGTGGAACAATGGCTTCAAACTACAAGAAAGGAGATTCCATCTGAACATTAGGAAGAACTTCCTGACTGTGAGAGCCGTTCAGCAGTGGAACTCTCTGCCCCGGAGTGTGGTGGGGGCTCCTTCTTTGGAAGCTTTTAAACAGAGGCTGGATGGCCATCTGTCAGGGGTGATTTCAATGCAATATTCCTGCTTCTTGGCAAGGGGTTGGACTGGATGGCCTATGAAGTCTCTTCCAACTCTTTGATTCTATGATTCTATGATTCCTGCTTCTTGGCAGGGGGTTGGACTGGATGGCCCATGAGGTCTCTTCCAACTCTATGATTCTATGATTCTATGTAGGACAAGTTCTCCTCCAAGTTGTGAAAGCCATGTGCCACATCATGTGATTGCCCTTAACTGTATGTCTTGCAGTTTAAATGTTTTGAGTGGTCATTGGAAGGTAGCACAATGGGTTAAATCCTTGTGCTGAAAGGACTGCTGACCGAAAAGTCAGCGGTTTGAATCCAAGGAGCAGGGTGAGCTCCCATCTGACAGCTCCAGATTCTCATGTGGGGACATGAAAGAAGCCTCCCTCAGATTGGTAAAACATCCTGGCATCCCCTGGGCAACATCCTTGCAGACAGCCAATTTTTTCACACCAAAAGCGACTTGCAATTTCTCAAGTCCCTCCTGACACGAAAAAAAATTGGAAGATAAATGCAAACTTGATTTCATGTTCTTATCGCTGAAGCTCATAGGAAGTGTCTGATGTGTCAATCGCACTCAACTTCTAATTTGACTCTTACAATACAGAGCAGGACATCATAGGGAAGAGGAAGAGTGTGCAAATCTAAAATTATCTTGTACTATCTCAGACCTTCAATACTCTCTGCATAGTGCAGAGACATTATGGGTGTTAATGGAGTGACATGCCTTTTGCTGGTCTTGGGACCTTTACCTTGCCACTCTCTACTTTCTAAAATAATAGCACATTAACATGTTCTAGATGCATTCATTTCTCCAAAATAATTGCAGACATTTTAAGCACATGTGTTTAAAGGCACAACTTCTACCATGCGCAGATATCTCTGGGTCTTTATGGAACAAAATTCTTGGTCCCTCTAGGCCCCTTCCACACAGCCCCTATATCCGAGGATCTGATCCCAGTTAATCTTTTTACCCCTGATTTTCTGGCAATAGAGACTCATATAATCCAATTGAAAGCAGATAATGTGGGATCAATGTGTTGTCAAAGGCTTTCATAGCCGGAATCACTGGGTTGCTGTAAGTTTTTTCGGGCTGTATGGCCATGTTCCAGAAGCATTCTCTCCTGACGTTTTGCCTGCATCTATGGCAGGCATCCTCAGAGGTTGTGCGGTCTCTTGGAAACTAGGAAAATGGGGTTTATATATCTGTGGAATGTCCAGGGTGGGAGAAAGAACTCTTGTCTATTGGAGGTAGGTGTGAATGCTTCAATTGGTCACCTTGATTAGCATTTAATGGCCTGTTGTTGTTCATTCGTTCAGTCGTCTCCGACTCTTCGTGACCTCATGGACCAGCCCACGCCAGAGCTCCCTGTCGGCCGTTACCACCCCCAGCTCCTTCAAGGTCAGTCCAGTCACTTCAAGGATGCCACTTCAAGGATGCCACTTCAAGGATGTCACTTAATGGCCTAGCAGTTTTCAAAGAGTGGCTTCTTACTGCCTAGGGGCATCCTTTGTTGAGAGATTAGCTGTTCCTGATTGTTTCCTGTCTGGAGCTCCCCTGTCTTTATTTACTGTTATGATTTTAGAGTTGTTTTTTTTAAACTGGTAGCCAAAAAGGTTTCCTCCTTTTTGTTGAAATTGTTCATATGCTTGTGGATTTCAATGGCTTCTCTGTGTAGTCTGACATGGTGGTTGTTTGCTGTGGCCTGTTAGTGCCTGGGGCGATCTTTTGTTGAGAGGTGATTAGATGTCCTTGATTGTTTCCTCTCTGTTGTTTTGCTGTTATAATTTTAGAGTTTTTTAATACTGGTAGCCAGATTTTGTTCATTTTCCTCCTTTCAGTTGAAATTGTCCACATGCTTGTGGATTTCAGTGGCTTCTCTGTGTAGTCTGACATGGTGGTTGTGAGAGTGGTCCAGCATTTCTGTATTCTCAAATAATATGCTGTGTCCAGGTTGGTTCATCAGGTGTCCTGCTATGACTGATTTCTCTGGTTCAATGCCTTTCATGTTCCTTGATTCTTGGCCACTAATCAAGGTGGCCAATTGAAACATTCACACTTGCCTCAAACAGACAAGAGTTCTTTCTCCCACCCGGGACTTTCCACAGATATATAAACCCCATTTTCCTAGTTTCCAACAGACCTCACAACCTCTGAGGATGCCTGCCATAGATGCAGGCAAAACGTCAGGAGAGAATGCTTCTGCAACATGGCCGTACAGCCCGAAAAACTTACAGCAACCCAATCTGGGATCAGATCCTGGGATGTAAGGCAGTGTAGAAGGGGCCCCAGAAGAATAAAATGTGTGACACCCTTTTGCTCAGCATTCCCCAGCTTTTTCTTGGTGTGCCTTGTTTCCAAAACAAATGTCTAATCTTGCAAAATATTGCAAGGAGAAATACTGCTGTAGTTTGTTTACATTATTTTTCACAATATTCCAGGTCTGGATCCTGCTGGGCCCAAATTTACCCGAGCCAGCCAAGAAGAGCGCCTGGATCCTGGGGATGCTTTATTTGTGGAAGCTATTCACACGGATGCAGACAGTAAGCTGTGTGTTTGTGTGTGTGTGTGGTCTGCCCTGTGCTCTGCTAAACCTTTACTTGTCCTCCCAATGGTGCAGGAAGACCTTTCTGGTTTTCTACCAACAGCATGGCATGGTATGTCATCCCCTTCTTGGTTTCACATACAGGAAGTCTCTAATACTCTACTACTCTTTTCCACCTAATTCCAAGGAAGCCCCTCGGGTGCTGGACGAGTGCCCAGCCGCTGTGGATGTCTGGATGAGGATGAAAAAGCTGAGGATCAATCCTGACAAGACAGAGGTCCTCCTGGTCAATCGCAAGCCGGATTGGGGTTTAGGGTGGCAATCTGTGCTTGATGGGGTTGCACTCCCCCTGAAGGCTCAGGTCCGCAGCTTGGGTATCCTCCTAGACTCATTGCTAACGCTTGAAGCTCAGGCGTCAGCGGTGGCTGGGAGGGCATTCGCACAATTAAGACTTGTGTGCCAGCTGCAACCATACCTCGTGAAGTCGGATTTGGCCAGGGTGGTCCATGCCTTAGTCACCTCCAGACTGGATTCCTGTAATGCACTCTACGTGGGGCTGCCCTTGAAGACAGCCCGGAAATTTCAATTGGTACAACGGGCGGCAGCCAGGTTACTAACTGGAGCGACTTACAGGGAGCGGTCAACCCCCCTGTTTAAGGAGCTCCATTGGCTGCCATTCATTTTCCGATCCCAATTCAAGGTGCAGGTTCTTACCTACAAAGCCCGGAACGGTTTGGGACTTGCCTACCTGCGTGACCGCATTTCTGTGTACGAATCCATACAATCTCTCTGATCATCTGGAGAGGCCCTGCTCTCGCTTCCACCTCTCTCGCAGGCACGATTGGTGGGGACGAGGGAAGGGGCCTTCTCTATGGTGGCCCCCTGACTCTGGAACTCACTCCCCAAGGACATCAGACAAGCCCCACATTGGCAGTCTTTAGGAGGTTCCTGAAAACGTGGCTGTTCCAGTGTGCCTTCCCTGAATAAAGGAACAATCCCCTGCAAAATATCTTGAGTAGCACTTTAATTAAATCAACTCAATGTATATATTACAAATACATATATCAAAAAAACAGGACTGCCACATTGACATTAAGTAGAAACAACTGGTTCTTCAAGAGAAGAACCAGTTGTTTCTACTTAATGTGAATGTGGCAGTCCTGTTTTTTTATATGTGTATTTGTAATATATACATTGAGTTAATTTAGTTATTTTCACGTTACCACAATCAGTGGATTTTGGTCTCCACAGTTTTAGGGGGACCCATTTTGCTTTTTAGCACTTTAATTACCCATTGGGTTGTTCTCCACTTTTGGTTTAAAACCCTCCTACTAGATACACCCTCTGTTCATGTCCAGCATCTTTTTTTCGGTGCTGGAGATGAACATGTGAGAGGGGTTCAGCAGTGGAACTCTCTGCCCTGGAGTGTGGTGGAGGCTCCTTCTTTGGAAGCTTTTAAACAGAGGCTGGATGGCCATCTGTCAGGGGTGATTTGAATGCAATTTTCCTGCTTCTTGGCAGGGAGGTGGACTGGATGGCCCATGAGGTCTCTTCTAACTCTTTGATTCTATGATTCTATGATTCTGGTGTTGGGCTTCTTGTTTGCTTTCAAGTCATTCCTGATTTATGGCAATCCCATGGCAATTTTCTCATGGGTTTGGGGTTGCTTTTTTGCCAAGTTTTGTTCAGAGGAAGTTTGCCATTGCCTTCCTTTGAGACAGAGAGAGGCTGGATCTACACTGCAGATTATTTTGAACTGGATTATATGGCAATGTAATCTTATATAATCCAGATCAAAGCAGATAATATGGATTATCTGCTTTGATAATCTAGATTATATAGCAGTGTAGATCCAGCCAGTGTAGACTTACCCAAGGTCACCCAGTGAGTTTCCATGACAGAGTAGGAGATTGAACCCTGGTCTTCTGGAATTCTAGTCCAGCAGTCATACCAGTCCACCCCGTTGGGTCTCTTGAAAACAAATTGCTTATGTAGCTAAACAGTAGAAATGTAAAGGTTTTCCCCTGACATTAAGTCCAGTCATGTCCGACTCTGGTCATGTCTGACTCTTGGTGCTAATCTCCATTTCTAAGCCAAAGAGCCGGCATTGTCCGTAGACACCTTCAAGGTCATGTGGCCAGCATGACTGCATGGAGCGCCGTTGCCTTGCCGCTGAAGCGGTACCTATTAATCTACTCACATTTGCATGCTTTCGAACTGCTAAATTGGTAGAAGCTGGGGCTGGCAGTGGAAGATCACGCCACTCCCCAGATTTGAATTGGCAACCTTTGGTCAACAAGTTTAGCAGCTCAGTGGTTTAACACACTGCGCCACTGGGGGTTCCAGCTATACAGAACTGGTGGTATATATTATGCTTTATGGGTAACACATTGCACAATCCCTAACCTCAAGAAGCTCATAATATGAAATATGATATAGGCAAAGGATTCAGTCAAAGGCAGTGAAGTTTGATTATTGTTTGGGGTCCCTTCTACACTACCACATTATTTATTTGCGCCATTTATATGCCACCCTTCTCACCCCTAAGGGGACTCAGAGCAGCATACAAGGTATATATACATGCAATATATTGTATTATTAGCATAGTACAATATCAGTTTTAAATATTGCTATACTGTACTATACCAATTATATTGTAACATTAGTAGTAGTGTTACATGTAATATAAATATATAATTATATATAATAATAATAATAATTATTATTATTATTATTATTATTATTATGAGGGGTATTTTTAAAGGAAGGTCCATTTTGTTGTAGACACTAGTAGTTCACGCGCATACCGCAACGAGCGCTTGCGTCGTGTACCGGCATGCCTTGGGAACAACTGTGCTCAGTTTCCGCTCTGTAGCTAACCTGTACGGTTCTGTTCTGTGCTTTAAAAATGTTTAAGACTATCAACTCACCCTCCGCATGTGAGGTTTGCTCAGTGATACGGTTTTTGTCAGCAAGGAACCTGCCTGCTGCATAAATTCATCGACAGATTTGTGCAGTGTACGGTGATACTGTTATGAGTGAAAGCAAAGTGCGTAAGTGGGTACGACAATTCAAAGATGGCCGTGACAACGTCCATGATGAGGACCGCTCCGGTCGCCCTTCTTTGATTACAGTGAACTCTTGGTTATCAGAGCAGGTGGCAAGTTTTTATGAAGAGGGTATTTTAAAATTGGTTCAGAGTGTTTGAACAAACTTGGCAACTATGTCGAAATATAGAGTGAAAATAAATTTACTTTTTTGAAATAAACTTTCGTTGTGTACTTATGTTCAAATGGACCTTACTTAAAAATACCCCTCATATTATATAATCTTATCAATATTGTATTGTCGAAGGCTTTCATGGCTGGAATCACTAGGTTCTTGTGGGTTTTTTCGGGCTATAGAGCCATGTTCTAGAGGCATTTCTCCTGACGTTTCGCCTGCATCTATGGCAAGCATCCTCAGAGGTTGTGAGGTCTGTTGGAAGTAGGAAAAATGGGTTTATATATCTGTGGAATGGCTGGGGTGGGGAGAGGAGCTCTTCCCTGCTGCAGTTAGGTATGAATATTTAGCTGATCACCTTCATTAGCATTTGAAGGCCTGCCTGAGCCTGGGAAAATCTGTTGCTGGGAGGTGTTTATCTGTGCCTGGTTTTTTCCTCTCTGTTGTTTAGCTGTTATAATTTTAGAGTTTTTTAATACTGGTAGCCAGATTTTGTTCATTTTCATGGTCTCTTCCTTTCTGTTGAAATTGTCCACATGCTTGTGGATTTCAATGGCTTCTCTGTGTAGTCTGACATGGTGGTTGTTGGTGTGGTCCAGCATTTCTGTGTTCTCAAATAATATGCTGTGTCCAGGCTGGTTCATCAGGTGCTCTGCTATTAAAAAACTCTAAAATTATAACAGCTAAACAACAGAGAGGAAAAAACCAGGCACAGATTAACACCTCCCAGCAACAGATTTTCCCAGGCTCAGGCAGGCCTTCAAATGCTAATGAAGGTGATCAGCTAAACATTCACACCTAACTGCAGCAGGGAAGAGCTCCTTGCCCCACCCCAGCCATTCCACAGATATATAAACCCATTTTTCCTACTTCCAACAGACCTCACAACCTCTGAGGATGCTTGCCATAGATGCAGGCGAAACGTCAGGAGAAATGCCTCTAGAACATGGCTCTATAGCCCGAAAAAAACCCACAAGAACCTACTTATAAATATTATTTGTATATACAATATTTTATATTATATTAGATTATTAGACTAGCACAGGAGACAAGATGGAACTGTCCCTTGGCCTCCCCTCTCTTCACTCTGGCAGTGTAGACTCAGGTAATCCCGTTCAAAGCAGATAATGTGGAATATCTGATTTGGTGTTCTGGATTATATGGCAATGTAGATAGGGCTCAAGAGGTCTTTGTGCTGAGAAAGGATTTGAAGGAAGTGGAATTCTAACAATGATCTCTTTTAGATTTTGGCATCCGGATACCTGTGGGACACATTGATTACTATGTCAATGGGGGCAAAGATCAGCCGGGATGTCCTCGTTTCATCTCATCTGGTAAGAATGGTTCAGGATTATTATCAGAAGGTGCTTTTCACTGTCATTTGCTGCTTGCACCCATTTCTTTCCAGTTTTGAAGGACAGAATTAAAATGCAGTAATGTCAAATGAGCATGGCACTTCTGAAAAAATAGCCTAGTATCAGAGAAGTCTTTTCCTCTCCACCTTTTGCCTTATCGCAACAAATGTTCACTAGATCCTGGGATTGGGATGCTCTCAAAGAAATCCAAGCTCTCAGCTTGGAAGTAGTGCATTTGGATCATATTTCTCCCCTTAAGGGCCTGGTCTAGGGGATGCTGAGAGATGTAATCCTAAAGAGAGTGTGGATATGCTATTGTGTGTGTTGTTTGCTAGGTGGAGTCTTTTTTGCGCATGTGCTGTAGCGTTTTTTTTTGCTTTTTAAGTCCCTTCCGCTGTTTTTCAGTATTTATTTGTCGTGTCAGAACAACCAGTCAAATTATATTACATTTCTAACAGAGCAAAGCAAACAAGCAGATTACAAAATTTGTGAGTATGAGAGTTGATTAAATGTCCTTTGACCAGTATCTGGCCACTTGGAGTGCCTCTGGTGTTGCTGCAAGAAGGTCCTCCCTTGTGCATGTGGCAGGGCTCAGGGTGCATTGCAGCAGGTGGTCAGTGGTTTGCTCCTCTCCGCACTCGCATGTCGAGGATTCCACTTTGTAGCCCCATTTCTGAAGGTTGGCTCTGCATCTCGTGGTGCCAGAGCGCAGTCTGTTCAGTGCCTTCCAGGTCGCCCAGTCCTCTGTGTGCCCAGGGGGGAGTCTCTCATTGGGTATCAGCCATTGGTTGAGGTACTGGGTTTGAGCCTGCCACTTTTGGACTCTCGCTTGCTGAGGTGTTCCAGTGAGTGTCTCTGTAGATCTTAGAAAACTATTTTTCAGTGTTTTAATGAGTGATGGTCATTCATTGGCCTGATATGAATTCAATTATTTGATTATAATTGAATTCATATCTTAATTTTTTACCAAGATGGAATTCAAATTATCTTATAATAATTTAAGAAGGATTAAACAAAAATATACACATTTTCAAAAATTAAAACAATACTTAAACAGCAATATTATTTTTAAAACATGGTAAAATTTGTTTAAAAGCCATAAAACCATAGGGTCCTTCTACACTGCCATATAAAATCTAGATTATCTGCTTTGAACTGGATTATATAGCAGTGTAGACTATAAAATCCAGATTATCTGCTTTGAACTAGATTGTGTATTCTATCTGAAAGCAGATAATGTGGATTATCTGCTTTGATAATCTGGATTATATGACAGTGTAGAAGGGGCCATTGTTTCTGGCTGAAAATTAGGCCCCTAGGAACACTCTTTGCATGTTTATTTTGTTACTTCAAAGTACCATATATACTCAAGTATAAGCCGACCCGAATATAAGCCGAGGCACCTAATTTTACCACAAAAAAACTGGGAAAACGGATTGTCTCAAGTATAAGCCGAGGGTGGGAAATGCAGCCACTACGGGTAAATTGCAAAATAAAAATAGATACCAATTAAATTACATTAATTGAAGAATCAGTAGGTTATATATTTTTGAATATTTACAAAAATGGTAATTTAAGATAAGAGTGTTCAACTCTGATTAAATGATTATTTACCTTCTTCAATGTAAATGTGCTTATGTATACTTCCAATAATAATAAAGAGAGTAACATAATAAATGTAATAACATCAATAATAAAAAGAGCAAAATAATAAATGTAGCAATAACAAGAATTATACAGTAAAATAATAAATGTTTAATAATAGAGTAAAATGGTAAATGTAATAATGCTAAATATAACAAAATAATAAATGAAATAATAATAATAATAATAATGACAACAACAGAGTAAAATAATAAATAACCTTGACTCGAGTATAAGCCAAGGGGGACTTTTTCAGCCTAAAAAAGGGCTGAAAAACTAGGCTTATACTCGAGTATATACAGTAACTGTTCTATACGCAAGAATCACTGTCTAAAAGGAGAAATGCTACTCTACCCATTGAGCTGATAGCCATCAGGAACTCCCATGTGTTTGTGGAACTGCCAGCTGGCCTTGATCTTCTATGCTTTTTCCTAAAATGATAAAAGGTCTGGAGAACAAGCCCTATGAGGAGCGGCTTAACGAGCTGGGCATGTTTAACCTGAAGAAGAGAAGGCTGAGAGGGGATATGATAGCCATGTATAAATATGTGAGAGGAAGCCACAGGGAGGAGGGAGCAAGCTTGTTTTCTGCTTCCCTGGAGACTAGGATGCGGAACAATGGCTTCAAACTACAAGAGAGGAGATTCCATCTGAACATGAGGAAGAACTTCCTGACTGTGAGAACCGTTCAGCAGTGGAACTCTCTGCCCCGGAGTGTGGTGGAGGCTCCTTCTTTGGAAGCTTTAAACATAGGCTGGATGGCCATCTGTCAGGGGTGATTTGAATGCAATATTCCTGCTTCTTGGCAGGGGGTTGGACTGGATGGCCCATGAGGTCTCTTCCAACTCTTTGATTCTATGATTCTATGATTCCTCCTCTTCCGCAGGCTATCGCTACCTCATCTGTGACCATATGAGAGCCGTGAATCTCTATATAAGTGCCCTGGTGAGCCCCTGCCCCATGATGGCTTTCCCTTGCTCCAGTTATCAGAATTTCTTAGCTGGTGGCTGCTTGGATTGCTTTGATCCTTTCCTCTTGTCCTGTCCCACAATAGGTACGTAGACTTCTGCTTTCAAGTGAACATGTCAGGAACTAAAAATCTAAAATCTAACTGGTCCAACATTCCTAGGGAAAGATTCACAGGATGAAAAGTGAAATCAGGGGATGCATCTACAGCAGGCGTCCTCAAACTGCAATTCTCAAGCTTTCTGGACCTCCAATTCCCAGAATTCCTGACCATTGAACAAGAGGACCAAGGTTTCTGGGAGTTGGAGGCCAAAACAGATGGAGGGTCACAGTTTGAGGATGCCTGATTTACAATGCAGAAGTAACACAATTTGAGACCTCTTTTGCTGCCATAGCCCAATGTTGTGGAATCATGGGTCATAATTTTACAAGGCCCTTATCCTTCTCTGCCCAAGAGTGCTACAAATCGTAGGATTCCCTATCATTGAGACATGGCACTTAAATAGATGTCAAAATATTTTAATGCTACAGTGTAAATGCACCTTAGGTCTACTTGTAACTCTTAAGAATCAGACTGGAAGTTTTGCCGAAATAGTAAATAGATTGAAATGCTGACTTCTGGACCTGTAAAATATTAAAATATCAAAAATCTTGTTTGTGTTTCTTTTCTGTACCATCTGCATTCATCTGTAGAAAAGTCATCTATTATGAAGCATTTACCTACCTAATGTGCCTCATTTCCAGAACATTTTGTCTCGGTCTTGTTTACTATTTTGCATGAACCACTGTTATTTATTCATTCATTTATTTATTTACCATATTTGTATCCCGCCCTTCTCATCCCCGAAGGTGACACTCAGTGGCTTCACATATTGACAATATATATTTCTGCAGTATCAATCATTGAAAATACTTTAGCCATGCTTCCCTCAGGCCGCATTTACATAGCCATATAATCCAATTTCTGAATCCAGATTATCTGCTTTGAACTGGACTATTTTAGTCTAAACTGCCATATAATCCACTTCAAAGCAGATAATCTGGATTTTACTTGGCAGTGTAGAAGGGGCATTGTGCGTTGTGTTCTTGTAGAAGGGGCGTTGTGCGTTGTGTTCTTCTGCGTTGTGTTCTTGACTTAGGACTTCTGGACAATGGAGGAGTTGACATGAAAAAGCTGCCCATGGAGGTAAAAGTCTACTTGGCCACAGCTGCATCTCCACCATACTGTGGTGAGTAGTGAAGCACATCTGGAAAGCTCAGTACTTTTCCTGATATCATCCTAGACCTATAGGATAGAGTTCGGGATCTCACAGATGCTAATCTCTTTCACAAGTTAACAGAGGCAGGAATCTTATGGGTTAGGTATGTTGGCATGTCTTATATGTCAGTGGACATTATTTAGAAACATTGTGAAAGGAGGTATCTGCTATCTTCTTGTGCAAACACAACTGCAAGCAGAGGGAGGTGCCTGCTAATGGCCAGTGTAAGTGAGAGGATGCTTAGGCAGCATGCAGATGCAATTGAACAGCCAAGGAACAGCTGTTGTGTCTTTGGACCTCTGGTATATATGACAGGATCATCAAGTTTGCAGACGACACCAAATTGGGAGGGATAGCCAATACTCCAGAGGACAGGAGCAGGATTCAAAACGATCTTGACAGATTAGAGAGATGGGCCAAAACTAACAAAATGAAGTTCAACAGGGACAAATGCAAGATACTCCACTTTGGCAATGTGATGTGGCGGCAAAAAAAGCCAATGGGATTTTGGCCTGCATCAATAGGAGCATAGTGTCTAGATCTAGGGAAGTAATGCTACCCCTCTATTCTGTTTTGGTTAGACCACATCTGGAATATTGTGTCCTATTCTGGGCACCACAATTCAAGAGAGATATTGACAAGCTGGAATGTGTCCAGAGGAGAGCGACTAAAATGATAAAAGGTCTGGAGAACAAGCCCTATGAGGAGTGGCTTAACGAGCTGGGCATGTTTAGCCTGAAGAAGAGAAGGCTGAGAGGGGATATGATAGCCATGTATAAATATGTGAGAGGAAGCCACAGGGAGGAGGGAGCAAGCTTGTTTTCTGCTTCCCTGGAGACTAGGACGCGGAACAATGGCTTCAAACTACAAGAAAGGAGATTCCATCTGAACATGAGGAAGAACTTCCTGACTGTGAGAGCCGTTCAGCAGTGGAACTCTCTGCCCCGGAGTGTGGTGGAGGCTCCTTCTTTGGAAGCTTTTAAACAGAGGCTGGATGGCCATCTGTCAGGGGTGATTTGAATGCAATATTCCTGCTTCTTGGCAGGGGGTTGGACTGGATGGCCCATGAGGTCTCTTCCAACTCTAGGATTCTATGATTCTGCTATTTAAAGTGGTGCCCCATGGGTTGGAGTTGTAAAGGTTCCTGGAGGGGGTTTCCAAGAAATAAAGAAACAATTGTAGACAATGGGCACAAAGCCACTAGCATATTTGGAAAGAAAAGTGCTGGCCCCCTTCCCTAGTGCAGCGTTCCTTAGGATTTCTTAAGGAACACTATAACTAGAAAACAGGCAGTTCCCGAGTTACATACATTCAATTTCCAAACAGCAAGACAACAGGAAATAAGAGGAAATCTGCCCCTAGGGAGGGAAATTCACTCCTGGAAGAGTTATCATGTAGTAAGGAGCAAGGTAAGAGTTATCATGTAGTAAGGAGCAATAAACCTCTACAATTAAGGTTTATCACTGATCCTTGTTTTCACAACAACTTAAAATTTTCAAAATCTAGTTTTCACAGAGAAAGTGATGTGAAATCTTCTGAACTGGGGCACAGACAACAAAAGATGGATTATAGGATGGATTATAGGATGGATTTTTCAGAATAGTTTAAAAGAGAACAGAAAAATATACCTAATTATCGTTCCCATACAAAGAAACATTGTAGGGTTTCATTTTGTTTTGTTTTCCTACATGATTTAAGGATCTGACAAGAAATAATGTTACAAGAAAATATACTGTTTTCTATTAGGGTTGAATTGACAGAACATGATTTTTTTATTATCTAGTGTACCACAGCCTGGTGGAATTTAACTTACAGGAAATAACATCTTTGGATATAAACATTGAGATAACCTTCCTCAGTAGCAACTCCTCATTTCACACTAGCATCACCATGTGAGTAACAATGGAAACTTTGGTGTGCCTTTGGTTATTTATGTTATTTACGTTCTACACAATGCTAGAAGTAACAGCACAGGCCCAACTCCAAAGACATTACCTCTGTGGAATGCAGTCTTAGAGCCGTAGCAAACTACTGGAAGCGAGAGCGAGCTTGTGCTCGAGCTCGCTCCGAAGCCCCGCCTTTCCCCCCCCCCCCCCAGGCTGCTCTCTCTCTTGCTAGTGTGCCTGTTTTCCCTTGCTAGGGAAGCGATGCGAGTGTACTCTCGCAGTTGGCAGAATTCAACTGTGAGCGTACGCTCACATCCCTGCCCTCTGCAATGGAAAACAGGCATGCTAGCAAGAGAGAGAGCAGCCTCGGGGGGGAAAAAGGCGGGGCTTCAGAGAAAGCCCGAGCGCAAGCTTCCTGTAGTTTGCTGCGGCACGAGCGTATGCTCGCAATGCTGCCCTAGCAAAAGGGAAATAGGCGGGAAAAAAGGCGGAGCATCGCTCGTGCTGGCTTAGTTTGCTCTCGCAAAATCCTAGTTTGCTACAGCTCTTAGAGCCGTAGCAAACTACTGGAAGCGAGAGCGAGCTTGTGCTCGAGCTCGCTCCGAAGCCCTGCCTTTTTTCCCCCGAGGCTGCTCTCTCTCTTGCTAGTGTGCCTGTTTTCCCTTGCTAGGAAGCAATGCGAGTGTACTCTCGCAGTTGGCAGAATTCAACTGTGAGCGTACGCTCGCATCCCTGCCCTCTGCAATGGAAAACAGGCACGCTAGCAAGAGAGAGAGCAGCCTCGGGGGGGGGGGGGGGGGGAAAGGCAGGGCTTCGGAGCAAGCCCGAGCGCAAGCTTCCTGTAGTTTGCTGCAGCACAAGCATATGCTCGCAACGTTGCCCTAGCAAAGGGAAATAGGCGGAGAAAGAGGCGGAGCATTGCTCATGCTGGCTTAGTTTGCTCTCGCAAAATCCTAGTTTGCTGCGGCTCTTATGGAGCAGAAATCAGACTTTCTCTTCTTGCTTGCTCTTTTCTTTTCTTTTCTTTTTTTTTTTTTTTTTTGCAAAATGAGGAACTTGGGCCGGTGCTGGGATCATGGGAAAAAAGTATTAATTAATAGTTGTGTGACCAAATTGAAAATTGAGGAAATTGAAAACTCACTGTAGTTGCTTGTTACCAGTCTGACATCATCTGGTATCTTTCTAGTATACCCCTGCCTCCAAAACCCTATTGCCCATCTACTTCTTCCCTTGTACATATATAGAATCACGTAACCATCATGCTTGCTCTTCTC
Source organism: Anolis sagrei (assembly GCF_037176765.1). Taxonomy (NCBI): domain Eukaryota; kingdom Metazoa; phylum Chordata; class Lepidosauria; order Squamata; family Anolidae; genus Anolis; species Anolis sagrei. Next base: position 166,054,622 of record NC_090022.1, on the reverse strand, counting down.
TACAACAGTCAGTTCTGTTATGATTCAGTGAGGTTCAAATTGCTGAAAAAAACTGCATATTTTATCCTGCAAATAAGATCTCTGTACTTAGCCATATCTCTTTGGAGCTTTGCAGACCCAAGCAGCAGAACCTGGGCAAAGGCCTGCTGACTCACTCCGTCCCACTGTGCCAGATGGAAAGAGTGACACTGCTGTCCCGTCCTTCCAAAACCTGGAGTAGGAAGAAAAATGGGAACCCCATTGTTGGACAGTTCTGTACAGCCCTACTGCCAGTAGACAACGGGTAAGCAGGAAATACATTTCCTTTTAGCAAGGAAGTTGTACTGAATACAGTAGAAGCTCTTTTTGTTTTTATAGCTGGGAGTCACACAACAAATCACGATGTTAATTGGAGATATTGCGTCCTTTCATTTGGGAAATCCCAACCCCCTGAGACGAAACAATACACACATAATCTTGTCTAAGATTTAGCTTTGATGTAAATGTTAATTTATTGTCATTTTTGCCCATCCAATCCCAAGGTACCTTACACATAGCAGGATGCAAACTTAAAACCAAGTGACAATATATACATTGTCACAGCTCTCTTTCTGCTCAACAATGGCTGCGGAACAATGGCTTCAAACTACAAGAAAGGAGATTCCCTCTGAACATGAGGAAGAACTTCCTGACTGCGAGAGCCGTTCAACAGTGGAACTCTCTGCCCTGGAGAGTGGTGGAGGCTCCTTCTTTGAAAGCTTTTAAACAGAGGCTGGAAGGCCATCTGTCAGGGGTGCTTTGAATGCAATATTCCTGCTTCTTGGCAGGGGGTTGGACTGGATGGCCCATGAAGGTTATAAAGGCGAGTATATGGCACCGATATATCTGGACAGGGGGGAAAACAAATCCCACCGCTGCCAGATATTATAATGGCGAGGTAGATGGCCAATATCGATCAATACCACATCACTGCCATCAATATAACGTTTGAGGGGATGTCTCACTAATTAACCTTCGCTGCCACCATAAACTGCAATGTACAAGAACACCCTAGCTGTTCAAAAATAGTAAAACTGCTTTTTAAGACCACCAAGCACTGTGTCTTCTTATTTGCTTCTTTAACGGAAAACAGTTGAGGTTGATTGGAAAAGAACTATAGCCACAAAGGCACACTTGACTCAGGCTTATTAAATTTTAAAATAATCAAGGAAAGTTTATTGAAAGAAATACAAGAGAAAGTAAGTGCTGTTTAGAATTCTTGGCTGTTACAGAGAAATGTTGGTTCTTGTCTTTAAAGCGTAATGGTTACATGTAAATGGTTCTTTCTTTGTTACAACACAGAGATTTTCTTCTCTTTATAAACAAGTACTCTTGACAGGAACTGAATCTCTGTCAAGATACATCTGTAGCTTAGCTACCCTAAACTATGGCCTAGCTAACTACAATCCAGCTATTCTTTCCTTAATAGCTGTTTCCCGTTTGCTACAGCTTACTTCGCTGGCAAACCTAAGGCAAACTGCCTACTCTTAACTAATCTCAAACACGAACTCCAAAACTACCTTTCTATTCCTACTCTAATCTCCAACAACAACATACTGCCTGAAAAAGCCCTCTTCTTTCCCTCCAAACCTATCTAAACTCCGCCCCCTTTTCTAAACCAATCCTGGCTGTTCTAATGCTGACTCAAGCCTAGGACACTCCCCCTCTCTAAAATGGTGCTTTCCCTGAACTAAAATGGCTACTGCTGCCCTTTGCCAGGCCTACAAAAGCTGCAAATAACTGGCCTGCTTCTCCTAGGCCCTGCCATCCAGGCTGGAAAGGTAAGGGATCTTTACAAAGGTCTCTTCCAACTCTTTGATTCTATGATTCTATGATTCTATATCCATCTACTTAGACTACTGTCTAATAATTAGTAATCCTTGGTAAAGGACATTCAGAAAGTTGTAGTTGACATAACTACAACTTCCCTTCAGTGAAATGTATCTATTTTAGCTAACATCTCCGGGGTTATGTAACTTCTTGCTGGAGGAAGAAGAAAGGCAGATATAAGGGTAGATTTTAATAGATAAAAGATTCAGAAGGAGTAGTGATGGAAGTCATCAATGGTGGGTTCACAGGTGTGGAGTTGGAGGGAAGGGTGCTCTAAATGTATAGTTTTCGTTAGTTATTGTATTTTTTGTTTTAGTTTTTTATGTGTTACATGTCCATAATAAAAAAATATACCCCCCATGATGTTTGTCTTGCTCATCTCCCTAATTTAACTCAGAGAGTTAAGGCTAGAGAATTTATTTTGGGTAATCCGTCCTCTCCTTTTCATCACTTGGCTATCTCAATATTCCCACCCAAGAGCCTGCACTGGACTGTTAAAGACAATAGTAGCTTTTGTAACTAATAAGCTACTAGGTCTTAAAACTAGGTTAGATTGCAACTCCCAGAATCCACAAGCTAGCATAGCAACTGGAGGATTCTAGAAGTTGTAGTGTCATGAATACTTTTTAAACAAAGGTTCTTTTATTGCATTTTCAGTGAGAGAGTACATCAGAGCAACTTTACATAGAGAAAGAAGGTAGACACACAGGTCATCTAAGCTACATTGGTTAACAAACAAAGGGAAATTATATTTTACTTAGCATTCATACCCATATAACATTCAGTCATCATTATGCATATATTACCATCTCTTTTTCCTTCACCTGGAAAAGAGATCCAAAGTAGGCCAGCAAATTTGCGTTCCCAGCAAATTTGCTGTTCTGCAAATACAGCATCTTCCTCTGTCCCTTGGAGAAGATCGGCAGGTAAACCAGACTCTTCAGACTCCACAATATTGCAATATTAGAAGGTCTCATATAGCAATTTTCTGCTGATGCTGTTCCAAAAAGTTGAAGAAGCTATAAATGAGCAACAGGTGTTTTTCCAACTAAGACATCCTGACTCCATCAGTTCCTGGACAGATGTTGACTTTGTTTCCTTAAGTGATAATTGATTTTGGTTTTTAAGGAGCATTGTTTGCTTCCTGATGTTATGTTGGTTTTTATTCTAGACGTAAGGAGCCACTGCGTTGCGTTCCTTACTTAAAAGAGCCATTGTCTTTAGTAATGTAAACATGTTGTTTTCCACCACTGAGTTAATTATTGGTTACAGTCCATGAATTTTCACCTTCTTGTAGTTTTCCAGGCTTCAATCTTAGGATGGCATCTCTAGACTGTATAGACCAGGCATGGACAAACTTTGGCCCTCAAGGTGTTTTGGACTTCAACTTGGTTAGACCACATCTAGAATATTGTGTCCAATTCTGGGCACCACAATTCAAGAGAGATATTGACAAGCTGGAATGTGCCCAGAGGAGGGCGACTAAAATGATCAAGGGTCTGGAGAACAAGCCCTATGAGGAGCGGCTTAGGGAACTGGGCATGTTTAGCCTGAAGAAGAGAAGGCTGAGAGGAGATATGATAGCCATGTATAAATATGTGAGAAGAAGCCACAGGGAAGAGGGAGCAAGCTTGTTTTCTGCTTCCTTGGAGACTAGGACGCGGAACAATGGCTTCAAACTACAAGAGAGGAGATTCCATCTGAACATGAGGAAGAACTTCCTGACTGTGAGAGCCGTTCAGCAGTGGAACTCTCTGCCCCGGAGTGTGGTGGAGGCTCCTTCTTTGGAAGCTTTTAAGCAGAGGCTGGATGGCCATTTGTCAGGGGTGATTTGAATGCAATATTCCTGCTTCTTGGCAGGGGGTTGGACTGGATGGCCCATGAGGTCTCTTCCAACTCTTTGATTCTATGATTCTATGATTCTATGATCCCACAATTCCTAACAGTTGGTAGGACCATGGTAGGACCAAGGTGTATGGTATAGATCATACACCTTTCATACAATTCCATTCAAACTGTACCACATATTTCATAACAGTAGCACTAAAAAGCATTGTCCAAAATCTCTGGGAATTATTCCATCCTACTGTGAGCCTTCCCTTTTGCATACTTCCTTGGGTGGCTGGGCCTTATTCCTTCATTTACCCCTCTGAGGAGGACCCAGATGTGCACTCCCTACAAGCAAACATCCTAGTGAACACAGTAACTGGCTACTCATGGAATGAATGTCCAGTAAAACCATTCTACTGTACATTGGGAAAAGCCTGCATGTAGAAGGATATAGACTCCACATTGTGGATTCTGGACACTTCCAGTCTTTAAACACTGCTTTTTGGGAATCTAAAAACAACTCTGAGAGTGAAGTTACATTTAACTGGCAAATAATGTGTCCCCAAAAGAAGCAGGTTAAAAATAGTTAAGGTGGTGTTTTGAGGGTTGTTGGGAAGGACTGGCAGAAAAGTGCACCACCCACCCATCAACAAAATATGATCCAATGCAAAACCCAAAAATTGTCCAAAAAACTCCCATGAGTTTAAAAACTGGAACTCACATTTTGTCAACAGTGTGCCTTACCAAGGCCTCTTCTACACTGCCATATAATCTACAGTATTTTTTTCGAGTCCTGTAAAATTTGTTCAGATGGATTTGTTACCTTCTGGAAACAAACTCCACCAATAGCCTGAATCAGTGTAGTGCCAGAGCTCCTGCATACATGATGAATTTAATAAGACATGGCTATTAATATGATTGTATTATTGGTTCTTTTAGCATTTTTTCATTTTAGTCCGTTTCTTTTTCAGGGAGATGTTCTGCCTGCCTGAAACATTGTCTTTGACGGCAAGCACCCTGCTTTCCCATCGCCTTACAGTTGCCTGTGCCTGACAGAGCTCAGGGGATGCAAAAGGCAATAGCAGGTCTCTAAGGTTGGAGAGGACCTTCTAAAATAACAAGGAGTGAAGGTGATGCATAGTTTCTTCCATAAGAAAGCAAATGCACATTCATTTCTTCTGTGCCTGCATTTAGCCAAACCTCCGCAGCTTTGCACCTAAGGAAACCACATGTGGAAGATGACTGTGCAGATCTAGAAACATCGTCACAGTTTTGCATTCAGCTATGGCTGTTCCTCTCCAGAGATGTGTTGAAGGAGGGATGGTAGGAGTAGGATTGTAGCCGACACCAGATATCTGATTTCCTTTTCCTGTTTTTGCCTGTCTTTATGCTTCAGTCATAGCACTAATTACTAAAGGACAAAAGACTGGATGAAATGTGTTTTATTTCTTAGATCTGCAGTTTCCCACAAACATAGAGGTTAGGAGGAGTAATAACTCTTAGAAAATAAAATTCAAACATGGCTTAGTATCAGAAGTGCCTGGCTCAATTTTTTTTTGATACAAGGTTATATGTGGAGGGGGCGCTGCTACTGTAGCCGTCACTTATCTTGTGGATCCTAGGTCCTTTTCCTTTTCCTACAAGCCATGAGTGGCTGTTTCAACTGGGAAAGGAGATACAGCGGGAAACAGAAACATGTGACATACAGGAAGAAGAGGAGGAACCAGCCCCCCACACACATGCAATATCATTACCCAGCAGATCTGTTTCATCCTCTTCCTCCTGTGTGCTGCGTGGTCCTGTTCCCCCTGTACCTTTTGTCTTTTGTCAAGGCAAAAGACATTCGCAGCACACAGGAATGGAAAGATGAGGTGGATCCACAGGGTAAGTGGCGGCAAAAAAAAAAAAAAGCCAATGGGATTTTGGCCTGCATCAATAGGAGCATAGTGTCTAGATCAGCGGTTCTCAACCTGGGGGTCGCGACCCCCAAGGGGGTCGCTGGGCCATTTTCGGGGGGTCGCGAAGCCGCCTCGGTTGCCCCCCCCAAAATGGCTGCCGGCTCCTGTGTGAGCCAAACAGCCGCGGCCATGGAGGAGGCCTTCCCCGCTCGCCTCCTGCGCCCTCCAGCTTCGGATGACGCGAGAGGCGACTGGGAAGCCCCCTCCATGGCTGCAGCCATGGAGGAGGCCTTCCCCGCTCGCCTCCTGCGCCCTCCAGCCTGTGAAGGAGTGAGGGTCTCCCAGCCGTCTTTCCCCTGTCCAGGCAGCAAAGAAGGCTCTTCAGAAACTGAAGGTAGGACAAATCTAATCTTTTGTTAATACCTCCCGCAAATCCCTCCAATATTTTCTGTGGGTCATGGAAGTCCTATATGCCATGTTTTGTTCAATTCTATTGTTGGTGTATTTTAGAATGCTCTTTGGTGCCTGGTGAACTATAATTCACACAATTGCAATTCCCAAATGTCAGGGTCTATTTTTCCCAACCCCTCCAGTATTTTCCATGGGCCATGAAAGTCCTGTATGCCAAGTTTGGTTCACTTCTATTGTTGGTATAGTTCAGAATGCTCTTTGGTGCCTGGTGAACTATAATTCACATAAGTGCAATTCCCAAAAAGTCAGAGCTGAATCGGTTGGCGGTAATTCCAATCCCTTCATCCATTGTCCATACTCCTCCAAACATACTGTTTTTATCATTAATCACTATGCTTTAATTATGTTCAATTTGTAACAATGGAAATATATTCTGCATATTAGATGTTTACATTACAATTCATAACAGTACAGTTATGACGTAGCAACAAAAATATGGTTGGGGGTCACCACAACATGAGGAACTATATTTAGGGGTCATGGCATTAGGAAGGTTGAGAACCACTGGTCTAGATCTAGGGAAGTAACGCTACCCCTCTATTCTGCCTTGGTTAGACCACACCTGAAATATTGTGTCCCATTCTGGGCACCACAATTGAAGAAAGATATTGACAAACTGGAATGTGTCCAGAGGAAGGCAACTAAAATGATCAAGGGTCTGGAGAACATGCCCTATGAAGAGCGGCTTAAAGAGCTGGGCATGTTTAACCTAAAGAAGAGAAGGCTGAGAGGAGACATGATAGCCATGTATAAATATGTGAGAGGAAGTCACAGGGAGGAGGGAGCAAGCTTGTTTTCTGCTGCCCTGGAGACTAGGATCCGGAACAATGGCTTCAAACTACAAGAAAGGAGAATCCATCAGAACATTAGGAAGAACTTCCTGACTGTGAGAGCCATTCAGCAGTGGAACTCTCTGCCCCGGAGTGTGGTGGATGCTCCTTCTTTGGAGGCTTTTAAACAGAGGCTGGATGGCCATCTGTCAGGGGTGCTTTGAATGCAATATTCCTGCTTCTTGGCAGGGGGTTGGACTGGATGGCCCATGAGGTCTCTTCCAACTCTATGATTCTATGATTCTAAGTGAAGTGGTGTGTGAAGCCAGCTTCTCCTCTTACCGGCATGTGCCAGGTCTCTGGTTCACCTGGGTAAAGGAAGAGAGATACCAGGCAGAAGAGGAACATGTGGAAAACAGCACAAAGATGAAGAACATGACCTCACAACTTCATCCTTCACCTCCAGAGTGAGGGATACTTCAGATTTCCCAGATACTCTTCCTTTGCCCAGGCAAATTTATGTCATACAGAAAGAGGTAAGAGTTTGGAGCTGGCAGTACAAACTCACAAATGATTAAACCTGGGACTGTGAAATGTGAGAAAGCGAGGGACAATTGATGGTATCAAATGCTACTGAAAGGTCCAGTAGAACTTTATTGGTACACTAGCTGTCCCCTGCCATGCGTTGCTGTGGCCCAGTCTGGTGATCTGGAAAATAAAGTAATGAGAAAGTGTTGGTTTCTAATATATGTAATTCCTTTATGCTTGTGAGTAAACAATATTTCTTGTTGTTTCTTTGTCAGTGTTGATGTGGAGAGTGTCTGGTTTGCCTACTCTGGAATATGCAACATATCATAGTCCTTATTTATTTATTTATTTATTATTTAAACTTATATGCCGCCACTCCCCTGGGGCTCGGAGCGGCTTACAAGAATAGCTAAAATCTAACAAAGTTTAAAAGCAATTTAAAACAATTTAAAAACAACAGTATCAAACATTAAAAGCCTGTCGAAACAGGTATGTCTTACATGCCCTGCGGAAAGCTGGTAAGTCCCGCAGGGCACGAACTTCAGGTGGCAGAGCATTCCAGACTGATGGCGCCACTGCTGTGAAGGCTCTGCGTCTGGTTGCCATTAGACGCAAGGTCTTGACACTGGGGACTTCCAATAGATCTTGGTCCTCAGAACGGAGGGATCTCTGGGGTTGGTAGGGGGTGAGGCGGTCCCTCAGATACATTGGCCCCAGACCATCCAAGGCCTTAAAGGTGAGTACCATCACTTTGAAAGTGATCCGGCGCTCAATTGGTAACCAATGCAGCTGCAGTAAGATTGGTGTTATGTGGCATCTCATCGGAATTCCCGCAAGAAGCCGAGCAGCTGCATTTTGTACCAACTTGAGCTTCCGAATCACCGACAGAGGGAGGCCAATGTAGAGGGCGTTACAGTAGTCCAGTCTTGAGATGACCGTGGCCTGGATCACCGTAGCTAGGTCATCCCTGGACAGGTAGGGAGCCAGCCATCTAGCCTGCCGCAGGTGAAAGAAGGCGGTTCTGCTCACGGCGGAGACCTAGGCCTCCATTGTCAGCTGAGGGTCCAAAAGGACTCCCAGACTCTTTAAGGGTCTCTTTCAAATCTATGATACTATATCTGTGAGTGTGTGAGAGAATCATATCTTATCTATCTATATTTATGACTGGATGGCTCTTTGTCAGGAGGGCTCTGATTACATTTTCTGGTGAAGAGAGTTGGACTGGATGGCCTTAAGTATTTTCTGTTGGTCATGGGGGTTCTGTGTGGGAAGTTTGCCCCATTTCTGTCTTTGTGGGTTTCAGAATGCTCTTTAATTGTAGTGAACTATAAATCCCAATAACTACAAATCCCAAATGTCAAGGTCTATTTCCTCCAAACTCCATCTGTGTTCATATTTAGGCATATGGAATTTTGTGTCAAGTTTGGTCCAGATCCATCATTGTTTGAGTCCACAGTGCTCTCTGGATGTAGGTGAACTACAACTCCCAAACTCAAGGTCAATGCCCACCAAACCCTTCCAGTGTGTTCTGTTGGTCATGGAAGTCCTGTATGCCATGTTTGGTTGAATTCCATCATTGGTGGAGTTCAGAATGCTCTTTGATTGTAGGTGAACTATAAATCCCAGCAACTACAACTCCCAAATGTCAAGGTCTATTTCCCTTAAACTCCATCTGTGTTCATATTTGGGCATATGGAATATTTGTACCAAGAAACCGCATTGAGTCGCCTAATTAGGCTGAAAAACACGGTATAGAAATAAAGCAAATAAATAAATAAAAATAAGTTTGATCCAGATCCATCATTTGAGTCCACAGTGCTCTCTGGATGTGGATGAACTCCAATTCCCAAACTCAAGGTCAATGTCCACCAAACCCTTCCAGTTTTTTCTGTTGGTCATGGGAGCCCTGTGTGCTAAGTTTGGCCCAATTCCATCATTGGTTGAGTTCAGAATGCTCTTTGATTGTAGGTAAACTATAAATCCCAGCAACGACAATTCCCAAATGACAAAATCAGTTTTTTTGAGTGGTCAATTCGTCCAGTGGTTTTTGAGTTCTGATGGTATCACAAACGAACATTACATTTGTATGTATTCCACCTGCTTGATGCTTGGAATAAGTCATCAGGGTGATCAAAGCTGTTTCCCTCCCAAAACTGGACTGGAAAAAAATGCAGGAAAAGTGAGATATGACATTTATTTATTTATTTATTTATTTCAAATGCTTCCTTGTGTTAGATAGGAACACAAAATTCCTGCACAGAAGAATTTTGTCCTCACTAATATCCATTTAGTCAGCTCTCTGATGATATTTTTCATTTGCCTTGCAAGGGTGGTCAGGGAAATGCAGAAGTCCTGGTTGCTAGTCATGGCCTGTTGCAACCTGAGCCTCTTGTCCCAACTGCAGTGATATGGGCACTCCCCCCTCCCCCCAATTAATTGACAATGTACTGAAACATTGCCATTACGGACCATTTTTAAAAGGGGGCCACAACTACAATTGAGGAGGCAAACACCTAGTCTGTCAAATGTCCAGGTAGAAGGGAGCTTATAGCAACACTGCTAAGGGGTCCTGGAATCAGTATTACTGGTAAAAAAAAATTACAGTTATTTCTAACATTGATGACATTTCCAGTGGGGCTGGAAACTTCATGTTAATGCAGTCATATGGGAGTCAGCTCATAACTGATAGGGACTTACGAGGTAGGCCAAATCATGGTGCCCCAAATCTCTATGAATGGAGAGCCTCTCATGAAATCCCTAGGTTCCTGCAAGATGCGAAATTTGGTACGACCCCCAAAATCCAAGACAAACTCATGATGGGTGCTGGCTTTCATGAGATCTGAAGATTTTACTGTGGCAAATGTGCAGTGACAGCACTGCTTGACATTTGTAGCTCCTTAACAGATAGATCTCATAGCATCTGGTAAGTACGAGGGGTATTTTTAAAGTAAGGTCCGTTTTGTTGTAGACACACGCGCATACTGCAACGAGCGCGTGCGTCATGTACCGGCATGCCTCGGGAACAACTGTGCTCAGTTTCCGCTCTGTAGCTAACCTGTACGGTTCTGTTCTGTGCTTTAAAAATGTTTAAGACTATCAACTCACCCGCCGCATGTGAGGTTCGCTCAGTGATACGGTTTTTGTCAGCAAGGAACCTGCCTGCTGCAGAAATTCATCGACAGATTTGTGAAGTGTACGGTGATACTGTTATGAGTGCGTAAGTGGGTACAACAATTCAAAGATGGCCGTGACAACGTCCATGATGAGGACTGCTCCGGTCGCCTTCTTTGATTACAGACGATTTGGTGGCTTCAGCTGAAGCGAGGATTCGTGAAGAGGTTATTTTAAAATTGGTTCAGAAGTATGATAAGTGTTTGAACAAACTTGGCAACTATGTCAAAAAATAGAGTGAAGTATGTACTTTCTGAAAATAAATTTACTTTTTTGAAATAAACCTTCGTTGTGTACTTATGTTCAATTCTGGCCCCTTTGCTGTTCAACTTCTATATAAACTCCATAGTGGACCAGCTTCAAAACATGGACTTCCACCCCCCCAAAGCTGCCGGGAAGATACATCTCCACCCTGCTTTATGCAGATGATGCTGCTGTACTCTCTAGAACACCCATTGGACTCAAAAGAGCTCTGAGAGCATTAATACAACATTGCAACACAGATCAGCTCCAACTCAATTACAATAAAACCAAAATCATGGCTTTCGCTAATAGGCCCAGGACTTACTCTTGGAGCATAGATGGTCATAAAATTGAACAAGTTACATCTTTCAAATATCTAGGTGTAGTTTTCCAATCTAATGGTAGCAGAAGAGCTCATGGGGATCAAGTATCCAACACCGCGCAGGGGAGCTCAATTGCCATTCTTAAATATCTCAGGACAAGAGGGGGCCACTTCACACCGGCAGCGCTCAAGCTGTTTGAAGCCAAGTCATTAGCCCAACTCTTGTATGGTGCTCAGCTGGGCCCCTTCCCCAGTTTCTGAGATTGGCCTTGCAGGTCCCTCAATGCGTTTCTAATGCCACCCTGCGACTAGAGACGGGTTTTATGAGAGTGGAGGCCAGGGTGTGAGTGGCCATACTTAACCTCTGGCTCAGACTGTCCCGTGCACCCCTTGGCCTTGCCCCACTAACCATGGAGGATGACTTCCAATCCACATGGAAGCAGGCGGTAGCATCCAAAATCTCCTCGTTGGGATTTTCTCCAGGTCTACTATTAGCTATGGATTACAATCAAGCCAAAGCACTTATTAAACAACGTATCACAGACACAGAGCGCCAACTAGATCTGGCCTCGGCTCCAAGCTTCCTCATCAGTGAAGACAGCAGATACCTTGCCTCCCCTATGGCATATTTAACATACTTAGAGGTTCCTATTCACCCTGGCCCGATGCCACGCTCTCCCATCAGCTGTACTCGAAGGCCGCTACCGGAAGATCCCTTTTCCAGAGAGACTCTGCCCCTGTGACTCGGGTCATGTAGAAACAATAGAACATGTGCTCCTTCAGTGCCCGTTCTACAGGGATATCCGTGCCAGGCTTATCTTACCTCTGATAGGTAAGCACCCAGGCCATTCAGGACAATTTTATACCTCCCTGCTACTTGCAGATACTAATTCAGCTACAACCTACAATGTCGCAAAGTTCTGTGCAGCAGCATACAAAATCCGCCAGGGAATGACTAGTCCCAAAAGTCAACTGTGTGTCCAGTAATCTTCTTCCCTGAATCTATAATTTGGTGATGGATCTGGGCATTGTATGTTTTTACACTGTTTCCCCTTCTGCTCCCTCACCCATATTGTGTTTTTAGTAGTTATATTTATATTTTTAATGTACCAAACATGCCAGGTTTGTATGGAAATGTGACACTATTTCCTGTGCTGGTCAATGACCGAAATAAATATTTTGATTGATTGAGTGTACTTATGTTCAAACGGACCTTACTTTAAAAATACCCCTCGTAGTTTAAAACCATTTCCCTTGGGTGTTCATCTGCTGCCAGTGCTAGATAAAGAAATACGAGGTTTGGGATCCCATTTGATCCTTGTATGGGATCTGAATTTCAGCCTCCAAACAGGGACATGCATGGAAACTCAAATTTACAGACCCTTGAAAATCACTCCTCACCTAGCAATCCTACTCCAAAATGTCTTTAAGTGACTGCTGTCACTGATGTGCAAGTCTGGAAGGTAAGACACCCTGAAAAGGGGTAGTTGGGCCATTTTCAGGGAGTCGCAAAGCTACTTTGGTTGGCTCCGCCCCCTCCAAAATGGCTGCCGACCCCCTGTGCCAGACAAAAAGTTAGCACTCCTGGTCAGCCCCTCCGGCCAGCCCCAGCGCCTTTCCCAGCTCGGAAGGGCATGCTCAAATGGCAAGGTCCTGCGGGCAGCCTTTCTGCCCGGCCCTCGCTATTTATGCTGGAGGTCAGAATGCTCCTTGATGGCAGGGGAGCTATACATCCCAGAAAATACAGGCCCTGAGCTGCAAAGCTGTTCCAGAGCCTGCTTTCCTGCTTTCCAGTAGTCCATCCAAACCACCACTTGTGTTAATCAAAGCAGAAGGCATTACTGTTCTGTAACAGGAAGGAACTATCAGACCCTGGAGAAATCATTCCATTGACTGTCTTTCCCAGTCATTTAATGCACCTAATAAAGAAACACGTGGCAAGTGTTTAAGAATATGGATGCTCAGGAACTGCTGGTGCCACTGCAGATCGACAAGCTGTGGGGAATGTCCCAACACCATGCTTCAGTCTCATGCATATACTTCCAAGAGTGCCACACTGGTGCCTGTGTAAAACAAGTATTGACACACAAGTAATAAAAGCTATTTGATCATTTGTGGGTCGCCGTGATTCTAAGTAGTTGTTCTCTAGAGTTCTGGGGTTTGAGTAGGAGCCAGAGGAGCTCGACCTTTTGCCAGGGCCTGTCGGTTAGTCTTCGGGAGCGTTCCAGAAGCTGTTGGAAGGAAAAACATGTTGGTATTTTTATTGTAGCAGTTAGTTTATATCAATGTATTCAGTTCTAGAGAAAGCTACTGGCATTGGTAAGATCCATCCTCCAAGTTACTATTTTCTGTTCTACTGCTTTCCAGAGTTTTTTTTTTAATTTTTGTGACCATTTGACAAACTAAAGGATCACATCTATAATCCTTTCCCATGTAGCCCATGCGTCTAATGCCTATTCACAATGCAGTATTCTCCATTTTAGAGGTTACTAGAACTGGAACAAAAGGGGTGTACAAAAATGCTTGCTTACATCCTGAATAAAAGGGAGCAATTACACACCATTCTCTAAACCAGTGGTTCTCAATCTGGGGGTCGTGACCCCCAGAGGGGTAGTTGGGCCATTTTCAGGGAGTCGCAAAGCTACTTTGGTTGGCTCCGCCCCCTCCAAAATGGCTGCCAACCCCCTGTGCCAGACAAAAAGTTAGCACTCCTGGTCAGCCCCTCCGGCCAGCCCCAGCGCCTTTCCCAGCTCGGAAGGGCATGCTCAAATGGCAAGGTCCTGCGGGCAGCCTTTCTGCCCGGCCCTCGCTATTTATGCTGGAGGTCAGAATGCTCCTTGATGGCAGGGGAGCTATACATCCCAGTAGCTCCCAAATGTCAAGGTCTATTTTCCCCAAACCTCTCCAGTATTTTCTGCTGGTAATGGGAGTTCTGTGTGCCAAGTTTGGTTTAATTCCATTGTTGTTGGAGTTCAGAATGTTCTTTGATGGCAAGGGAACTATACATCCCAGCAACTGCAATTCCCACATATCAAGATCTGTTTCCCCCAAACTCCACCAGTGTTCATATTTGGGCATATTGAGTATTTGTACCAAGTTTGGTCCAAATGCACAGTCGTTTGGGTTCACAGTGCTCTTCGTATGTAGGTGAACTACATCTCCCAAAAATCGTTGTCTATTCCTCCCAGCCCCCTCCAGTATTTTCTGTTGGCCATTGGGGTTCTGTGTGCCAAGTTTGTTCCAGGTCTATAATTTGTGAGGTCTCAGTGGTCTGTGGAAGTCAGAGCTGAATCGGTTGAAGGTACTGCAAATCAGTTAAAGGTACTGCAAATCCCATCACGGACTTCGGCTTTCCGCAGGGCTTGTAAGACATACTTGTTTCGACAGGCCTTTGATCTTTGATATGTTGTTTAATTTGTGTTAGATTTTAGTTTGTTCTTGTAAGCCGCTCCGAGCCCTAGGGGAGTGGCGGCATATAAGTTTGAGATATATATATATATATATATATATATATATATATATATATATATATATTTGTCGTGTCAGGAGTGACTCCTGGTGTGAGAGAATTGACCGTCTGCAAGGACATTGCCCAGGGGACGCCTGGATGATTTGATGTTTTTATCATCCTTGTGGGAGGCTTCTCTCATGTCCCCGCATGAGGAGCTGGAGCTGATAGAGGGAGCTCATCCGCCTCTCCCCGGATTCGAACCTGCGACCTGTCGGTCCTCAGTCCTGCCGGCACAGGGCTTTAACCCACTGCGCCACTGGGGGCTCCTGAAATATAAATATAAATAACTAAATAGATAAATACTCCCTGAGCATATTGTTTTTGTGATCAATCACTATGCTTTAATTATGTTCAATTTGTAACCATGAAAATACATCCTGCATATCAGATATTTCCATTATGCTTCATAAGAGTAGCAAAATTACCGTTATGAAGTAGCAACGAAAATATGGTTGGGGGTCACCACAACATGAGGAACTTTATTTAGGGGTCACGACATTAGAAAGGTTGAGAACCACTGCTTATATCACCATTTGCAAGGACTGCAGAAGAATTGGTTGTGAAGGGAAGGAGAAACCCTGGAAGGTCAAACCTTGGAAATCTGCCCCTTGGCCCTTCCGACAAGGCAGGTTTTACAAATGATGAAGCATGATAGATAATTTTAGAGCATGATATTCTAGATATTGTACTGCACAAATCCATTATATAAGTTTAATATGAATTTGCAATATGTTTTCTGATCCACCATTGCCCACGCAGTGGCATTACAATGCCATATAAATATGCACATTAAAACTAATAGCACAAACAGCAGAACAGAACATTGCACCAAAAATAGAAATTATAGACCTACAAAAAGTGGCATGCAACACACCATTAATCAGTTCCAAAGGTCCTCTAGAAAATAATTGCTTTTACTTCCTATGTCAATATGCTCTGAGAAAGAAATTCCATAGCCGTGGTGCCATTACTGAAATAGTTCTGCATGCTGGACTTTCAATGCATAGGAAATTGGAGCTGGTCTGATTACACAGGTGGGACTGTATGGAGTGGGAATAATTTTTATCAACTTTGGGGGATATGGCAGCTGTGCCCTTTCCTAGAATTGGAAGACCTAAAGTTGGCTGTGCATGGACTGGCCCTGTATATTAGGTTACGTCTGTATCAAGTTTACAACTCCCGTTAGTTCAAAACATGGCAGCCAGACTGGTTACAGGAGTGAGGATATCACACCTCTACTAAAATCCCTCCACAGATTGTATTGTCGAAGGCTTTCATGGCCGGAATCACTGGGTTGTTGTAGGTTTTTCCGGGCTATATGGCCATGTTCTAGAGGCATTTTCTCCTGAGGTTTTGCCTGCATCTATGGCAAGCATCCTCAGAGGTAGTGAGTATTGGAAGTAGGAAAATGGGTTTATATATCTGTGGAATGACCAGGGTGGGACAAAGGACTTTTGTTTGACCTCCGTAGAGAGCTGGACAGGGGGAGTGTGACTCTGTTGGTTCTCTTGGACATCTCAGTGGCTTTTGATACCATCGACCATGGTATCCTTCTGGGTCGTCTCTCTGGGATGGGTCTCGGGGGCACGGTTTTGTCGTGGCTTCGATCCTTCCTGGAGGGTCGATCCCAGATGGTGAAGCTGGGAGACGCCTGCTCGGACCCCTGGCCTTTGACCTGTGGGGTCCCGCAAGGCTCTATTCTGTCTCCCATGCTTTTTAATATCTACATGAAACCGCTGGGAGAGGTCATCCGGAGTTTTGGAGTTAGGTGCCACCTCTATGCAGATGACACACAACTCTACTACTCATTTCCACCCAATTCCAAGGAGGCCTCTCGGGTGCTGGACGAGTGCCTGGCTGCTGTGTCTATCTGGATGAGGAGGAACAAGCTGAAGATCAATCCTGACAAGACAGGTCCTTCTGGTCGATCGCAAACCTGATCGGGGTATAGGGTGGCAACCTGTGTTGGACGGGGTTACACTCCCCCTGAAACCACAGGTCCGCAGTCTGGGAGTCCTCCTGGACTCATCGCTTACGCTTGAGGCTCAGGCGTCGGCGGTGTCTGGGAGGGCTTTCGCACAATTAAGATTCGTGCGCCAACTGCGACCGTACCTGATCTGGCTGATCCGGCTGATCTGGCCGGAAGTGCCTGGGGGGAATCTTTTGTTGAGAGTGATTTGATGTGCCTGATTATTTACTCTGTTGTTTTGCTGTTGTAATTTTTGAGCACCAGAAAAAAAAAACATCTGGGCGTCCCCTGGGCAATGTCCCTGCAGACAGCCAATTATCTCACACCAGAAGCAACTTACAGTTTCTCAAGTCGCTTCTGACACACACACAAAAAAGGAAAGTAAATCTTTGCAAAACAGGTTGCATACCTAACTCTGAAGGTAGCTGTCTCCAACTAACAGTGCCCCCATCTTGTCTAGACGTAACGGCGGTTCTACACTTACATTTAAAGTGGGCTCAAAATGGTGTCCCAGATGTTGGTTTAAATTCACTTGGGAGCCTGAAATGGGCTCTCTGAGCTGCATCAGTAAGCACATTTTGATACATCCAGCCTTTAGTCCTCCCTTACAGCCTTCTTCACAAGTCACAAGAGCCTCTAGAAGGGAGGACCCTGAAAAATATGGTAGGTTGCTGCAGAGGGGCAGGAGCCACCTGAGCCCAGGAAGCATGGGATGGTTGCCAAGACATGTGTAGCTGGTTTAGTTTAAGATTAGGGTTCCTCCCCCCACCCCCGCCAGCCCCCCCCCCCCCGTCCCCACGACCCCTTGGGTTAATATGGATCACTACACGGCTAATCGCATCACACATCGATCTAAGTGGTCAGTAGAGTTGGGGTCTAAGGACCTCATCCAAAGGATTCTGGGCTCCATGTCCATGCATTTCAGAAACAGAGGCCCATGGAGGCCATCACATGACATAAGGGCACTTCTGGTAGTATTCTGTACGACTCGGCTTAGAAGTCGCCTAGTAGAGTAGCCTAGAAGAACAGATATGAACGTGACTGCATGCACCAAATATCCCCCACAACACTGAAGTTACATCTACCTAACTATGTTTTGGTACAGGTCTTGGCCCAGATTTAAACATATTTGTCTTATTTATTTATTTATCAATTATTTGAACTTATATGCCGCCACTCCCCTGGGGCTCGGAGCGGCTTACAAGAATGGCTAAAATATAACACAATTTTAAAACAATTTAAAACAATGTAAAAAGAGTCTTATCTCCAACCCCCTGGAACTAGGTTAAAGATGCTGCCCAAACATGGTCCAAACAGAACTTGGACAAACAATGTTAAAACAAGGGACATTAAGCAAGGTTTTCGTAACAAGTGGCTCACTATTCTTCTGCCTTTCACTGTTGGATTTTGGACCAGTACTATGAGAGCTGGCAGAGTTGGTAACTGTGTGAAATCCCCCAAATCTGCTTTTGATTCCAAAAGACTGGTAACTCACCAGCCCAAAGATGCATACAGCATGCTGGACCCATCAGGCATCACCTCCCACCACACACCGTTGTGTTTCCTTCTGAAGGCACAAAGAGTACTTACTTACACAGGATGACAGGGTGTGCCCATGTTAGAAGTGCCCTCATTTCATATACTCCCCTTCGCTCAGATAGTCCAAAAAGGACCCTGACAATTCAGCAAAATCTTCCAATACAAGACTGGTAGAGTCCTCACCAGACAGGTCACTGTCAGGCCGAGGTTTCCGGGGATGAGCAAGAAGAGACACAGGGTGAGGAGCCACTGGGGCTGGCGGGACAAATGTGGCTGGCTGGCTCAAGGGCATGGGTGGCTCTTCACACACCCCGGCTTCTTCCTCCATTTCTGTATCCGAAGAAGCAGGACCTAGGACGTGATAGAGGCTGGGCAGGCGGATGTCAAATCGCAGGCCAAATTTAGCAAAAAGCTTCTCATTCAATGCGTACACCTTTTCTGAGATATCATAGCCAAGGAGGACAGAGAAGAGACGGGCAATGTAGCGCTCTTTTGCCAGAAGCAAATAGAGCTTCTTCCGTTGCCAAGTGATGAAACTGCAGTCTGTCTCTGCTGTCAATGTGACCTGTCAAAGTGAGAAGAGAGACTTCATCTCACACAGGGACTTATTGTCACTAACTCCGACTTTAAAACAAACCCAAAAAAAAGGGGGGGGGGGGTTACTCGCTGGAATCTTCACCATCACATACAATCCTGGCATGATGAAAGAAGTGAAAGTGTTATAAACAGAAACAGGAAGCAAATACAGCTTTGCAAGCACATTTACACACGTTGCTTTTAGAAGTTGCCAAGAGTCTCCTTCTGTTTGTTGAAGGATTTTTAAAATATGTATGTGTATGTGAACCTATTGCAAAGTGAATTGTGAGCCCTGGATATTACCCAATTTTCCCTTTTTATTGCCTAAAAATTAGTAGTGTGGGGGGTTTGTTGTTGTTGTTCATTCGTTCAGTCGCCTCCGACTCTTCGTGACCTCATGGACCAGCCCACGCCAGAGCTCCCTGTCAGCCGTCACCACCCCCAGCTCCTTCAAGGTCAGTCCAGTCACTTCAAGGATGCCATCCATCCATCTTGCCCTTGGTCGGCCCCTCTTCCTTTTGCCTTCCACTTTCCCCAGCATAATTGTCTTCTCTAGGCTTTCCTGTCTCCTCATGGGGGGGTTTAAAGGGGTCTAAAAACAGTCTTGGAGGAATGTGTTCTGCCCCTTTTGCTTGTCATGGTGTGCAGAGAGAGCATTTGATAAGGGCTTTTTTCTTTTCATTTACTTTTTTGTTTATTTGTTTAAAGACAGACTTCTGACTTGTAATAATTACTGTTTAATAAGTCTCTGTGTTCAATGTATAGTTTACATTAAATTTCACTGAAGTTCCATATCTGTAGTCAGTGTTTATGTTGCATGGATGATGATCACAAAAGGCAGTTCCCATTGGCCCAATACCTGCAAAGAGCCAGGTCTTCCTGCAAGATCCAGTTCTTTGCAAGTATTTTAAAACTCATAATAAACCTGGAATAACAGCTTTATTCCAGGTGAAAACACATTTCCGTGAAGAATGGTTTGGATGCCCTAGGCTAATTTGCCTTCTGACTGAATCATTTGCCAGTATAGATGGGCCATGGGCAGGCCCGTAGCCAGGATTTCAATTCGGGGCGGGGGCTGAGTTTTTTTCAGGGGGGGGTTTCGGGGGGGGCTGAGTTTCGGAGGGGCTGAGTCTGAGTGAAAGAGAGTCTACCCTAGCAAACCTTTTGTATCATTACCCCAATATCCCCATGTATATGGGATATATTGAGTATGGTGATCAGATCATGATATGAATAAAAATAACAGTTTAAATAATGCACCAGTAAGGCCAACAGACCTCACTACCTCTGAGGCTGCTTGCCATAGATGCAGGCGAAATGTCAGGAGAGAATGCCTCTAGACATGGCCATATAGCCCGAAAAAACCTACAACAACCCAGTGATTCCGGCCATGAAAGCCTTCGACAATAGATGATGGACAGTTTTCTGTCAGGGATGCTTTGATTGTGCTTTTCCTGTATGGTAGGGGGGTTGGACTAAATAGCCCATGTGGTCTCTTCCAACTCTATTATTCTATGATTCTATGACTTACAAATGACTCATAGTTAAGAACGGGAGTAAGACAACAGGAAGTGAGAGAAATCTAAACCTAGGAAGGGAAATTCACTCTTGGAAGAGTTATCTCCACTGGTATCTAAACTCAAGCTTGAATTACCATGTAATGAAAGGATGCATGTCTAAAAAATGTGTCACCAAAATGAAAAGTTTGGAGAGCTCTGGTTTACACTTTAGTTCTCAGGAAAGTAAGTTATAAATTACTGTGCAATCTGACACAACGTATAACAGATCTACCTGTTTTTTGCAAATGGGTTGGAAGATTTCAAAAGTCTGATGAGAGTAGTTGATTTTTTCCCTACTTATACAACTTAGCTATTAAATTAGATGCCATGTTTCATTCACAGAATTGAATAGACACTTGCATGCCAATGAGTTGTGTCATGACATGCCTGCTGCCTTCCAGCATCCTGGGGTCTCTTTTGGCCAAAGACCAAAGAATGGTGCTTCGGGAAGGAGGACATGGGCAAATGGCAGGGGACGTCCTTCAGACTGATATTTAATACTGCAACCGAGCGAGCAGCTGCTCCGGAGAGCCAAGATATGAAAGAGCTTTCCCGAGCAACTACAGGGACATGGATCCAGCGAACTAGCAGCATTTCCCAGAATATTAGTGAGTTTGGTAATGAAACATTATAGTGAAAACATGTAACTTTCAGCTTGAGGTGGGGCACAATATAGTTTCTCTCTCTCTCTTTTTATATATATACTAGCTGTTTATATATATACACGCGTTGCTGTGGCCCACTCTGGTAGTCATGGGAGTTCTGTGTGGGAGGTTTGGCCCAATTCTATCATTGGTGGGGTTCAGAATGCTCTGTGATTGTAGGTGAACTATAAATCCCAGCAACTACAACTCCCAAATGTCAAGATTCTATTTTCCCCAAACTCCACCAGTGTTTACATTTGGGCATATTGAGTATTCATGTAGAGTTTGGTCCAGATCCGTCCTTGTTTGAGTCCACAGTGATCTGTGGATGTAGGTGAACTATAGCTCCAAAATCAAAGAACACTGCCCATCAAACCCTTCCAGTATTTTCAGTTGGTCATGGGAGAACTGTGTGCCAAGTTTGGTTCAATTCCATCGTTGGTGGGGTTCAGAATGCTCTTGAACTATAAATCCCAGCAACTACAACTCCCAAATGACAAAGTCATTTTTTTTGAGTGAAGGACATAAATTGGGTTGTTAGGTGTATCGTGTCCAAATTTGGTGTCAATTTGCCCAGTGGTTTTTGAGTTCTGTGAATATCACAAATGAACATTACATTTTTATTTTTGTATTGTCGAAGGCTTTCATGGCCGGAATCCATGGGTTGTTGTAGGTTTTTCCGGGCTATATGGCCATGTTCTGGAGGCAATTTTTCTCCTGACGTTTCGCCTACATCTATGGCAAGCATCCTCAGAGGTAATGAGGTCTGTTGGAACTAGGAAAAATGGGTTTAAATATCTGTGGAATGACCAGGGTGAGACAAAGGACTTTTGTTTGCTGGGGCTAGGTGTGAATGTTTCAGCTGATCACCTTGATTTGCATTCAATGGCTTGGAAGCGCCTGGGGGGAATCTTTTGTTGAGAGTGATTTCATGTGCCTGTTTGTTTCCCCTCTGTTGTTTTGCTGCTGTAATTTTTGAGTTTTTTAATACTGGTAGCCAGATTTTGTACAACAACCCATATATATATATATATATATATATATATATATATATATATGCACATTTTAAAACTTAGTTAAAATGCAACTATAAAAGCATGCATGAAAATACATTAGACAAAAATTAGAACTCAATAAACATACAGTATAATGTAGTTTTAAAATTCATAGTTAAGACTGACTGGGTTGGCCTGCTGGAAGAGATAAGTCTTCAGTTGTGTTTTAAAGTTATTTATTTATTTACATTTATATGCCGCCCTTCTCACCCCGAAGGGGACTCAGAGTAGCTTACAAGATACATATACATACAATATATTATATTATTAGCATAGTACAATATCAGTATTATATATTACTATATATTTTATTATACCATTATATTGTAATATTATTAGTTATATTACATGTAATATAAATATATATAATTATAATATTGCATTATTAGTAGTATTATATTGCATTACATTCTAATAGTTAAATATAAAAGTTAAATACATGTAACAAGTATTGTAAGATACTCCACTTTGGCAGAAAAAACGAAATGCAAAGATACAGAATGGGGGACAATGCCTGGCTCGAGAGCAGTACGTGTGAAAAAGATCTTGGAGTCCTCGTGGACAACAAGTTAAACATGAGCCAACAATGTGATGTGGCGGCAAAAAAAGCCAATGGGATTTTGGCCTGCATCAATAGGAGCATAGTGTCTAGATCTAAGGAAGTAATGCTACCCCTCTATTCTGCTTTGGTTAGACCACATCTGGAATATTGTGTCCAATTCTGGGCACCACAATTCAAGAGAGATATTGACAAGCTGGAATGTGTCCAGAGGAGGGCGACTAAAATGATCAAGGGTCTGGAGAACAAGCCCTATGAAGAGCGGCTTAGGGAACTGGGCATGTTTAGCCTGAAGAAGAGAAGGCTGAGAGGAGATATGATAGCCATGTATAAATATGTGAGAGGAAGCCACAGGGAGGAGGGAGCAAGCTTGTTTTCTGCTTCCTTGGAGACTAGGACGCGGAACAATGGCTTCAAACTACAAGAGAGGAGATTCCATCTGAACATGAGGAAGAACTTCCTGACTGTGAGAGCCGTTCAGCAGTGGAACTCTCTGCCCCGGAGTGTGGTGGAGGCTCCTTCTTTGGAAGCTTTTAAGCAGAGGCTGGATGGCCATCTGTCAGGGGTGATTTGAATGCAATATTCCTGCTTCTTGGCAGGGGGTTGGACTGGATGGCCCATGAGGTCTCTTCCAACTCTTTGATTCTATGATTCTATGATTCTATGATTATGTCCTCATAAATTAGTTAATTTAGCCTCCCCACACTTTAAGGTGGTACCTAATTTTCCTATTTGACAGATGCAACTGTCTTTCAGGTTGCAAAGGTCGACAACAGGCTACACAATTGGTTGGAAATCCACTCCAACCCGGGCTGGCTTCGAACTCATGACCTTTTGGTCAGAGTGATCTTAATGCAGCTGACACTCAGCCAGCTGCGCCACAATCCCGGTGCATGTTGTATGCAGGGAGGCAATTGAAGACCTCAAAAAAATCCTTGGAGGTCATTAGAGTGACCAACTCTCCCATATTTCCCAGGAACTCCCATTCTTGAACTATTTTTTATCCTCCCTTTCCTTTTCTGCTGTCTGTCCACTCCCTCTACTTCATTCTGCATCTTCCATTCTCCATATTGATCTCAAGAAATACCCCCAGAATTACCTGAAAGTTGGGTTAGGGGAGGTACACTGTGGTCTGATTTACTTAAAAAAAATCATGGGAGGTAGCACCTATCTTTATTAATTTTGAGGAGTTTATTTTGTGAATAACATGGCAAAACTTGTAAAAATATTGAAGCTCAACTCAACAGTGTGAAAACATAATATAATTACTATATATTATATTATATTATATTATATTATATTATATTATATTATATTATATTTTATTATTATTATTATTATTATAAAACATAATATAATAATTATATTATATATAGAGCATTCGATCCCTGTTAATTTTTAATTTTTGTATGTATGTATTTTGTCTTTTACAATTTAGCTGTAAATCACCTAGAGCATTATCGGCTGGAGGGCGATTAATAAGTAATTAAATGATGATGATGATTATTATTATTATTATTTATTTAATATTTTTTTATGTACTGCTTTTCTCACCCTGAGGGGGACTCAAAGCGGTTTATACATAGATAATGGCAAAAATTCAATGCCTTACAACTACAATAGTAAAACCACACTTTAAACATAAATCATATTAAAAACAGTACATCATCAAATATCAAAACAGTTATTAAAACCATAAAACAATCTCATCAGTTGACTTCTAGTCCTTGTCCCACTAAAAGCTGCATACATCTATTGTCCGAAGGCCTGATCCCAGAACCATGATTTATTTATTTTTTCTAAAGGTCAGGAGCGAGGGAGCAGATCTTACCTCCTTTGGGTGTGTGCTCCATAGGCGGGGGGCCACAGCCGAGAAGGCCCTGCTCCTCGTCCCCGCCAGCCACATTTGCGCTGTTGACGGGAGCGAGAGCAGGGCCTCCCTGGATGATCTTAAATTGCAAGATGGGATGTAGGGGCAGATGCGTTCGGACAAGTAAGCTGGGCCTGAACTGTGTAGAGCTTTATAGGTCAAAACCAGCACTTTGAATTGGGCTCAGAGATGGACCGGCAGCCAGTGGAGCTGGCGTAACAGGGGGGTGATATGCTCCCTGTATGCCGCCCCAGTTAGTAATCTAGAATTTTTTTTGCTGTCATTTATATCTTGACTTTCTCTCAATCCAATAAGGCTTTTCATGTGACCGTCTAGCTATTTATTGCCCTCTTATCTCCTAATTTTGAGATAAGCCTTATTTGGCTTTCTCACACCTTCATATGTAACTCTCATGCACTGCATCAGCTCTCCCAACTTTTCTTCTCTTTGCTTTCCTCATAGAACAAATACTAATACTTGTTGATTCTCTAGACTGTATTAGTTCATCCCATCTAGTAGCAGATAATATATGGCTTGCTTCTAAAATGATCCCATAAGAAAACCTAATTTTCCCACTGGCACATTGTGAGCTTTAACTAAAGATGGCATGTTTCACTTATAAAATCATAGAATCATAGAATCAAAGAGTTGGAAGAGACCTCATGGGCCATCCAGTCCAACCCCCTGCCAAGAAGCAGGAATATTGCATTCAGATCACCCCTGACAGATGGCCATCCAGCCTCTGCTTAAAAGCTTCCAAAGAAGGAGCCTCCACCACACTCCGGGGCAGAGAGTTCCACTGCTGAACGGCTCTCACAGTCAGGAAGTTCTTCCTAATGTTCAGATGGAATCTCCTCTCTTGTAGTTTGAAGCCATTGTTCCGCGTCCTAGTCTCCAAGGAAGCAGAAAACAAGCTTGCTCCCTCCTCCCTGTGGCTTCCTCTCACATATTTATACATGGCTATCATATCTCCTCTCAGCCTTCTCTTCTTCAGGCTAAACATGCCCAGTTCCCTAAGCCGCTCCTCATAGGGCTTGTTCTCCAGACCCTTGATCATTTTAGTCGCCCTCCTCTGGACACATTCCAGCTTGTCAATATCTCTCTTGAATTGTGGTGCCCAGAATTGGACACAATATTCCAGATGTGGTCTAACCAAAGCAGAATAGAGGGGTAGCATTACTTCCTTAGATCTAGACACTATGCTCCTATTGATGCATGCCAAAATCCCATTGGCTTTTTTTGCCGCCACATCACATTGTTGGCTCATGTTTAACTTGCTGTCCACGAGGACTCCAAGATCTTTTTCACACGTACTGCTCTCGAGCCAGGCATTGTCCCCCATTCTGTATCTTTGCATTTCATTTTTTCTGCCAAAGTGGAGTATCTTGCATTTGTCACTGCTGAACTTCATTTTGTTAGTTTTGGCCCATCTCTCTAATCTGTCAATGTTGTATGTCTGTATATGTTGTATGTCAAAATTGGCATTGAATGTTTGCCATATATGTGTACACTGTAATCCGCCCCGAGTTCCCTGCGGGGTGAGAAGGGCGGAATATAAATGCTGTAAATAAATAAATAAATAAAACCTGAAATTAGAAAAACAGATCTCTGAACATTTTTTAAATGATTCCTTCCCAATATTAGTCTTTGAAACTCTGCCATGCGTGATGTATATTTGGGACATTCAAAATTAATTGAGCAACTCTTTGGACCTTCCTCTCTGTTTAATAGGTTTCTGAATACGAAATTAACATTAAAATGCATCAAAGGCTAGGAAATTAGATTTTGTTAGATTACCTGAAATGTTCCCTCTTCGGAAGGCGGCAATGATTCCCACTCTGGGGAATCCAGAAACTGATATGGGTAGACATAATGTAGAAATTGTCCATCCTGGCTCACTTTAACCCTACAGAGGAGTAGAAAAAGACAAACCATACAAAAGGTTTCATCTTCTTTGTTTGATTCTAACTTTATGCTCTGTTTTATAATTCAATTTTCAGGATAATTCACTTCAGTTAAGGGCCTTTCCCACTCATGATTAGACTGCAACTCTCCAACTGCCTTTCCAAGAAAAGGACTTGAATGAGCAAGTTCCCTGTGGAATCAAATGGTCCTTTCAACACATAGCAATATTGTTAATTCTGACGCAACCATGTGAAATTTTATTCTCAGATGCAATACAGAAGTTTTAGATAGGAATATCTAGAACGCTGGTTCCCAATGTGGGGCACACACGAGGGCAATTTGAGAATTACCGTATATACTCGAGTATAAGCCGACCCGACTATAAGCCGAGGCATCTAATTTTACGACAAAAAACTGGGAAAACATATCGACTCAAGTATAAGCCGAGGGTGGGAAATGCAGCCACTACTGGTAAACTTCAAAATAAAAATAGATACCAATAAAATTACATTAATTGAGGTATCAGGAGGTGAAATGTTTTTGCATATTTACATAAAACTGTAATTTGAGATAAGACTGCCCAACTCTGATTAAATAATTATTCTAACTTCCTTCAATGTAAATATACTTGCGTATCCTTCCAACAATAATAAAGAGAGTAAAATAATAAACATAATAATAATAATAATAAAGTAAAAAAATGGAAATGCAATAATAACAGTAATAATAGAGTAAAATAATACATGCAATACTAATAAAGTAAAATAATAAATGTAATAATAATCATAAATAGTGAAAATAATAATAATAATAATAATAATAGGGTAACATACTGTAAATGTAATAATAGTAGAGTAAAATAATACATGAAATAAAAATCATACTAATAACAGAGTAAAATAATAAATAACCTTGACTCGAGTATAAGCCGAGGGGAGCTTTTTCAGCCTAAAAAAGGGGCTGAAAAACTAGGCTTATACTCGAGTATATACAGTAGTTATTAATAGTAAATAGTAAATGTTGTATGGTATATGAGGCCCCTAGAACCACCATTTCTGATGGTTCTAAGGGCCTCATATACCATATACAAATATACCGTATAAGACGATCCCCAACTTTTCCAGTTAAAATATAGAGTTTGGGATATATTCTCCGTATAAGACTACCCCTCTTCCAACGCACACCAAATAAACATTTAAAAGCATCAAATCTGATTTCAATATGGTAATTTTGCTATTACTGTACCTCCTTCTCTGCCTCTCAGATCTCGCACATGCGCACCTGCACCACTTCACTGCAGTCGTCAGGAGCGAGATTTGAGAGGCAGAGGGGGAGGTCAGACAGGTAAAAGAGGTGTGTTTGTCTGGGCCCAGAGCCACTCTATCTCTTTTTTCCATATCCCAGGCGCCCCGGATGCCTGCAGCTTGCTCCGCCCTTCACTTACGCCTTCCTGGTGTGGCGCCCCTTCACTTTACCATTGGGACCGTATTAAGTCCACGAATCCTGATGAATGGATTTTCTTCTACCGTACTTGTGCAGTGTCGCCCTTAATGCTTTCATACAGTCGCTGCATATGGCAGGGACGTGGCCACTGCCATTTTTGAGCTCCCCCCACCATATGCGGCAACCACAGATTCTCCAATCCGATTGGAAGTTTTAGCACCCGCTCTGTAATATTACCCCCGCGTATAAGACTACTCCCGCGTATAAGACTACCCCCGCATATAAGACTATTACCACATATAGGATGACCCCGTGTATAAGATGACTCCTGACTTTTAAGAAGATTTTCTTAGGTTTAAAAGTAGTCTTATACGCCAGAATATATGGTATATTGTGACAAACAAATTTTAAAATTAAAATCAGAATGTACAGCGCAGTCAGCTGATGACAATGGAGAATCATAGAATCATAGAATCAAAGAGTTGGAAGAGACCTCATGGGCCATCCAGTCCAACCCCCTGCCAAGAAGCAGGAATATTGCATTCAAAGCACCCCTCACAAATGGCCATCCAGACTCTGCTTAAAAGCTTCCAAAGAAGGAGCCTCCACCACACTCTGGGGCAGAGAGTTCCACTGCTGAACGGCTCTCACAGTCAGGAAGTTCTTCCTAATGTTCAGATGGAATCTCCTCTCTTGTAGTTTGAAGCCATTGTTCCGCGTCCTAGTCTCCAAGGAAGCAGAAAACAAGCTTGCTCCCTCCTCCCTGTGGCTTCCTCTCACATATTTATACATGGCTATCATATCTCCTCTCAGCCTTCTCTTCTTCAGGCTAAACATGCCCAGCTCCCCAAGCCGCTCCTCATAGGGCTTGTTCTCCAGACCCTTGATCATTTTAGTCGCCCTCCTCTGGACACAGTCCAGAGGGGAAAGCCCGCTCATAGAGAGGAAGGAGAGGTGAGAGCATAGAGTTTAAAAGAGCCAGAAAAGAGAGGCCACTTTCATGCCAAACACCCCACTGCTCTCAGTGCTCTTTTAACACTATGAGCCATACAAAATATATACAAATGTACGGTATATACTCAAGCATAAGCCGACCAGAATATAAGCCGAGGCACCTAATTTTACCACAAAAAAACTGGGAAAACTTATTGGCTCGAGTATAAGCCGAGGGTGGGAAATAGAGCATACCAATAAATAGATACCAATAAAATTATGTTAATTGAGGCAGCAGTAGCTTAAATGTTTTTGAATATTTACATAACATTGTAATTTAAGATAAGACTGTCCAACTCTAATTAAATCATTATTCTAACCTTTTTTCAATGCACAGTAAATGTGCTTACATATCCTTCCAATAATCACCATAGTTTATTTTAACTATACATTTGAGGGGAATTGCTGTGTGTATATGAATAAGGTGGGGAAGACTGGTGCCGAGAGAGGAAGGTACGCACTGCGCGTGAGAGGGGGAAAGGAAGGCAATCTGGGTTGCTATTTGGAGAGGTGATGGTCCTGGCAGGAAGGGATCAGGCTGAAAGAAGCCCTTCTTTCGGCCCCATGCCAGGACCCTCACCTGAGTATAAGTCGAGGGGGGCTTTTTCAGCCTAAAAAAGGGCTGAAAAACTATTTCTGTTCTGAATTTGATTGTAGCAAGAAATCTGTGGAAAAAAATCCAAATCACAATTATTAGTTTCATAGGTAAGTCAACATTTTTGTATGAATATATATTATCAGCTGCAAGAAAATTAACATCAGGTCACAGAATATTCTCATACGTTTTCAACAAATACACACAATGAAGTTGGACACGTAAGTTACTCCGAATTCGATGCAGACTACTCAAATGAATTGTGCCTTGAAGATTCCTGCTGCCCACATGATAGTTTAACTTTATAAAGCACAAAATGTTTTCATTAGCAGGTTCGAGCATAGAAATTTCACATTTTACATCCCATGAATTTTTCCTTGTGTTATTTTTTTAGGGAAACAACCTTTTGAATAAATAATGAACCTAGAAAGAACATGCACCAATACATTATTAACCATCAAAAATTGGCATTGACCGTAATGTCAGGAAAACCACAGGCTTCACTGTTTGTGTTTCTTTATCACAAAAGAATACCTAATGTGCCATCAACTTGCTAACCAAAAATATACAAAAAAACCTGGGCACAAATGTTTTACTGAAGTTGGAGAATGGTAAAATAAACCATCCTGAAATTGAAATCAAAGTTTATTTACTACTTATCATTTGAATTTAGAGTTCTATAGCAGTTATGATTATATTTGCCTTACATACATCATGGGACCCACAAGAAAGTGTCATACATTCCCTCGTTGATAAATCGCTAATTTCCCAAAACATCTTAATATTATTAAAATGTTTATTTTTTTTTACAATTTCTTAATGATTTCTTCCTCAGTACTTCAATTGTCCTTTTGTTCAATGTATTGTTGAAGGCTTTCATGGCCGGAATCACTGGGTTGTTGTAGGATTTTCCGGGCTGTATGGCCATGTTCTGGAAGCATTTTCTCCTGACATTTCACCTGCATCTATGGCAAGCATCCTCAGAGGTAGTGAGGTCTGTTGGAAGTAGGAAAATAGGTTTATATATCTGTGGAATGACCAGGGTGGGACAAATGACTTTTGTCTGCTGGAGCTAGGTGTGAATGTTTCAAATGACCACCCATTAATTAATTAATTAATTAATTAATTTACTATTCTTGTATACCGCTGTATCTCAAGCCCGAGGGTGACTCACAGCGGTTTCCAAACAGCAAAGGCAATAAAAACAGCAATAACTAATATACAATAACAGTTAAATTACACATTTCCATTAACAACTAATAAGCAATCATCAATACACAATTATCACAAATCCCATCCCCGATCGCCTCATCATCCAAGCATGATCCAAATTCGTCGTCCATTGTTCTGTTCCTATGTTCAAATTACCAAAATTGCACTGAATTACTCAAACGCCTTCACAAACATCCAGGTCTTCAACTTTCTACGGAATGTCATGAGAGATGGTGCCAGTCTAACGTCTAATTAAATGCTAATCAAGGTGGTCATTTGAAACATTCACACCTAGCTCCAGCAGACATAAGTCCTTTGTCCCACCCTGGTCATTCCACAGATATATAAATCCATTTTCCTACTTCCAACAGACCTCACTACCTCTGAGGATGCTTGCCATAGATGCATGTGAAACGTCAGGAGAAAATGCCTCCAGAACATGGCCATACAGCCCGGAAAAACCTACAACAACCCACTATCCTTTTGTTCTTTTATTTTTCTCTTTCATGGATGCCATGTTCTTTGGAAGCTTCTTTAGACCAAGCTAATGGCCTTTTAGGCTTCCTCCATGCGAATAGGAGTTTACTTTTTAAATAATAAGAATTATATGTCACCAGTTGTGAGGGTGTCAGGATTTTAGGCATGCTTACGTGAGGCAGGGCCAAAAAAAGTTGGGAACCACTGATCTGGAGCAAAGAGGTGACTTTTTTTAAAGATTCAGGAGCAGTAGCTATTCCAAATAAGTCCACATTGTTTAAGTGGCATGTAGATAGACAACAGCGGTCACGCAAGTGGGCAAACAGAAAGCTTAGGTGCCTGTAGAAAAGGATAAAAACAAACCAAAAGCCATTACTCTCTGTATGGGAACTACTGGTGAGTTGCCTGGTTCATGTAACAAGTAAGCATACCAAACAAGAGTGCCAGCTGTTCTAAATGTGACTGCTGAAAGGCAATCGTGGCACGAGTTCTATTCCCCAACCGCGAGCTCCTTGGAGTGGCAGGCTCTGTTCCTTTTCCAACCTTCACCCTATTCAGGAGCACACGTTCATGGGAGGGGGCCAGCAATCCCCTAGTCTGCTGGAAGCATTGAATGAAAGAGAGGACTCTTTTGCTTCCTTCTTATCTGCAGACGTCAGTCTGTTTCCTTCATCTGAAAAGAGCCTCCATGGGATTCCGAACTCAGCTGGCTGAGTGTCAGCTGCATTAAGATCACTCTGACCAAAGGTCATGAGTTCGAAGCCAGCCCGGGTTAGAGTGGGTTTCCAACCAATTGTGTAGCCTGTTGTTGACCTTTGCAACCTGAAAGACAGTTGCATCTGTCAAGTAGGAAAATTAGGTACCACCTTAAAGTGTGGGGAGGCTAAATTAACTAATTTATGAGGCCATAAAAAAGACTCCAGCAAAGCACTCCAGCAAAAAGCATGCAGGGAATGCGGAAGTACTTCATCAGTGTCGCAGATGGACGATGAAAGCGACAGCTCCCCTGGCGGCCAGAAAAAGTTAAATAGCCTCTGTGTATGTCTGTATATGTTGTATGTCAAAATTGGCATTGAATGTTTGCCATATATGTGTACACTGTAATCCGCCTTGAGTCCCCTGCGGAGTGAGAAGGGCGGAATATAAATGCTGCAAATAAATAACAAATAAATAACCTCTTTCGCCTAGAATCTTTCCTATCTTAAGATGAGCTTCTTGAGACAATAAATATAACTTGTTTAAAAAATATCTCATGAGAGCAGAGTAGTTTCTCTTGTTTCTGTCACAAGCTTATATTGTACCAGCTCTGCTCTTCTCCACTGACCCAGTAATGCAGTTTGGAACCAATATGAGAGGAACTGGTTTCACTGTGAACACAGAACCAGGCCTCAAACCACTTAGCAGGGTTTTCTGGGAGAGATGCACATCATTGCACCTTTTTTCGTGTCAGGTGTGACTCAGTGCACCAGAGGCATAGGAGAGTAAAGAAAATCAAGGAAAAGTGACAGTGAGCAATGGAGCATTCAATTATTCCTCGCAGGGGATCCATTGACCATCCACTTTTTTGGTTTACATCAGGGGTCCCCAAATGAAGGCTTGCAGATCTGATGTGGCCCTCCAAGGTCATTTACTCGCCATCCTCCCTAAACTTGAGATTTAGGGTCACCTTATATCTGAAATGACTTGAAGGCACACATCAAAAGGCTTGACTATCCCATCAGCCAAAAAGCAGGCTCACATTTCCCATTGAAATACTAGAATCATAGAATCATAGAATCAAAGAGTTGGAAGAGACCTCATGGGCCATCCAGTCCAACCCCCTGCCAAGAAGCAGGAATATTGCATTCAAATCACCCCTGACAAATGGCCATCCAGCCTCTGCTTAAAAGCTTCCAAAGAAGGAGCCTCCACCACACTCCGGGGCAGAGAGTTCCACTGCTGAACGGCTCTCACAGTCAGGAAGTTCTTCTTAATGTTCAGATGGAATCTCCTCTCTTGTAGTTTGAAGCCATTGTTCCGCGTCCTAGTCTCCAAGGAAGCAGAAAACAAGCTTGCTCCCTCCTCCCTGTAGCTTCCTCTCACATATTTATACATGGTTATCATATCTCCTCTCAGCCTTCTCTTCTTCAGGCTAAACATGCCCAGTTCCCTAAGCCGCTCCTCATAGGGCTTGTTCTCCAGACCCTTGATCATTTTAGTCGCCCTCCTCTGGACACATTCTGGACACTAGTAAGTTTATGTTGGTTAAAATTGTTCTTCATTTTAAATATTGTATTGTTCTTCCATCTATTTTGCACTATAAATAAGATATGTGCAGTGTGCATAGGAATGTTATTTTCTTTTTTTCTCAAACTACTGTCCAACCCTCCAGCAGCCTGAAGTACCATAAACTGGCCCTCAGCTTTAAAAGTTAAGAGGACTTTATATACTGGGAGAAATGTTAATGAAAGATCCAGTCCTACTGCTTTATAGAAATCATAGACAAACATCCAAACTTCCAAAAAAAGAGCCTAAAAAATTATCTAAACCAATTTTGTCCTTTTGGGAGAAGATTGCTGTTACATATTCACTTAAAACCATTGTTTTTCTTCCAGATAATTCCCTTTGAGACCAGAATTCAAATGCTAAAAAAGGAAAGCAAAATGAAAATAGCTCACAGCAGATTATGGCAAAATAATTACACACACTGCTTTGAACAGAGCACCTACTATTTCAGGTTTTGGAAAGTATTATACACAATCTCAAATTTGCACAGTACAATTAAGGGATATGAAAATATTCATTGGATAAAATAAGTTGGATAGTAGAATGAAGCAAAACTATTTCAAACAATTATAACAGTTAAATGACATTTCTAGCTGGAATGTTGAAAACTTGCTCACCTCTTGTTAAATATCTACCCATCCCCTTCTCCCATATGCCCTTTTTGTTGCACCTGTTGTCTAAAGCAGATGACAAATCTGTCTAATACAAAAGATGGAAACAGAAGAGATTATACAGGATAAAGGACCTATTTTACTGTAGCAAAGCTTTTACAGCTGAGCAATTGATGGCTGAACCTGAGAGCATTAATTATTCATATGCTTTTTTAAAAGTCATATCTTAAGCGACTTGAGAAACTGCAAGTTGCTTCTGGTGTGATAGAATTGGCCATCTGCAGAGACGTTGCCCAGATGTGTTACCATACTGTGGGAGGCTTCTCTCACGTCCTCGCATAAGAAGCTGGAGCTAACAGACCCTTGCTCACCCCGTCTTGCAGATTCAGGGTCAATCTTTAGGTCAGCAGTTCAGCCAGCACAAGGGTTTAACCTATTACGCCACCGGGACTCCTCATATGCTGATTTGCCAAGAGTCTCTTCAATAAGTAAGGAATGCTAAGGTCACTGATAAAATGTATACAATTCCATGACTAAGGTTTCAAACTAGCAGAGATCAAATATAGACATTTAACTGGAATTAAAGAAGCTTGGGTGGTAGAATTCTCTATCAGGGCATAAAAAAATAACTGGAGTAAAATCTGGTCCTATACTGCACCAAAATCTGTTTCAGCAAAAGAATGCATTTTCAAAACTGTATCCTGAAAAAAAAATCATGAATTTATTTTAAAAGTCTCACAATTCAACAAAAAGAAAATCCTTAAGCCTTCTCCTGCTTGATTTTTTCCCCATTCTATGGGAGTTTCATGCAAATGTTTTCAATTTAAGACAATTGAAGACAGAGGGCTTACATTTTGCTGTGCACCTGTGTGGGGTATACTACTTTAAAATGGAAGTACAACTTGTGCATTTGAATATTTTATCGTACCAGGGACATAGAGACAAAAACAGTGAAAAAATTGTCAGTAGAGAGAAAGAAAAGTCCAAAAGTGTTTCTTTCACAAACTTTTCTCATTAATGGCATACTCAATCATGCCTAGCTCCTTTGAAAATTAAAGCAAAACAATGGAGACACTGGTTTTACTATCTGAGAGAAAACTCAGCTAGGAAGGCCAGAATTCCTTTTTTTCAGTGTAGTGCTGAAAATTTATTTTATTTGCTATACTTGTATGCCGCTGTTTCTCAGCCTAGCCGGCGACTCAACGCGGTTTACAACAAAATACAACAATCAACAGTATACAGTTTAAAACCATAAAAGCATTATACACAATATTCGCATATCAATAACAATCTAATCCAATGCATCTCCTAACTAAAATCGTGATCCAGTTTCGTCGTCCATATTACCAGTCCTTAATCATTACATTCATTGCACCGAATTAACCAAATGCCTGTTGGAACATCCAGGTTTTTAATCTCCTTCGGAACATCATCAGCGAGGGGGCTGATCTTACCTCCATGGGAAGGGCGTTCCATAGCCGAGGGGCCACCACAGAAAAGGCCCTGTCTCTCGTCCCCGCCAGCCGCACCTGTGAAGCAGGCGGGATAGAGAGCAGGGCCTCCCCAGAAGATCTTAGGGACCTGGTGGGCTGATAGGCCGAGATACGTTCGGATAGGTAAGTTGGGCCAGAACCGTTTAGGGCTTTAAAGGCCAACGCCAGCACTTTGAATTGAGCCCGGTAGCAGATCGGTAGCCAATGGAGCTGGTGCAGCAGGGGAGTGGTATGCTCCCTGCGCTCTGCTCCAGTTAGTATCATGGCTGCCGAACGTTGGACTAATTGGAGCCGTCTTCAAAGGCAACCCCACGTAGAGAGCGTTGCAGTAGTCTAAACGGGATGTAACCAGAGCGTGGACTACCGTGGCCAAGTCAGACTTCCCAAGGAAGGATATTATGTAGTTTCTGTGTTGTTGTTATTTATTCATTCAGCCGTGACCTCATGGACCAGCCCATACCAGACCTCCCTGTCGGCCGACCATGGCCACCCAGCTATGACTTTATCCATTTATCAAAACCACCAGAGTATTAACAAAAACCCTGTGGGGAGAGGTCAAAGGTTGAATCCTACCTGCCCGAAAGCAAGAATGATAGGCGATCGATTGCTGTCTTGCCCTCCACAGCATAGGTCTGGTCTTTGGCCAAAGGCAGGACCTGCTCCTCACAGCCCTTGACTATTTCTCTGTAGACCTGGGGTGGCACTTGCAGAGGCTGGCAAACTTGCTTGTACAGCAGGTCAAATTCTTCAGAAAATGTGTGTTTACGGAGCTGGTAAAATAAGTGAGCTAACTGAAGCAAACAGATCAGGACTAAAAGCATGTTCCAAGTGAAGATGTCCAGTCCGCAGGCATCCAACCAGCCCCAGAGAGCAACGCAGAAGAAACCAACAGTCAGGAAGCCAAAGATGTAGATGGAGCCAATGAGGCCACTTCCTCCCATAAATCCCAAGAGGAGGAAAAAATTTGCAAGGTGATAGGCTGCTCCTTCCATATAGATTTTCCATCCCTCACACAAAACAGGATGGAAAACAATCCGGTCCAAAAGGGTGTCATTTTCACTCATTTTCACTATCTCCTAACCTACACACCTTAAAAATTATATCAAAACACACTGTGGAAGCAGTTGCAGGAATTGGACAGCAGCTATAATGTTACCCAGATTTTTTTTAAGCGTTTTAAAAAAAAAGATCAACTGTTATATTAGTTGTAATGTAAATAGCAGAGGCAGCAGGCTAAATATTGCGATGCTGAATGCCTCCCAACCAATCGTTTCAGCAAAACTGGTCCTTAATATCAACTTTACAATAAATGTTCCTGCTACGAAGCTCTGTTGCAAAAGCAGCAGAAAGGCGCTTAGCAAAATGCAATTGCAGGGACCTGTGGTTCCCTTCCTCTCCAGCTGTAAGAGAAGTAAAAAATAGACTCAGTTGAAAGAGGAGCAGGGGGGCAAAAGAGGCGGGGAAGAGGCGCTGAGGGTACTTGTGTTTAATTTGGAATGTATAGCACTGGGCCGTGGAAAGAAGAGAGACCCCAAATAGATAACCATGTTTGGAATTGAAACCCAAGAAGCAAAGGCTGTGAGGGGAAGAGAGTTCAGGCAGGCACTCGCCACTTAGCATAACTCAGAGAACTAGATTACAGAGAGTTATTGTTTGTGCATTTGTAACCGTGGGTTTTCAGTCCCTTCCTTGAGCCTATGAGGTAGCAATCTCTAGTATTTCACATCAAAAAAGGGAGATTGCCTTCACAATGAAACATAGCCATCCTGGGAGAAACAATCCAAAGTAGCAAAGATGCTTTTAGGAAGTGTTTTTTTTTTTTTTTTAAAGCTATAGAGTACAGCATGCCAGAGAAAGTGCTGACAGCTGGTACATTTAAAATTAGATGGAAGTCCTGGATCACAGTGGGCATGCAACCAATCATAACTGCTGTTGCAAATTATAAAAGACAGAAACAAATGACTGGACTGGGCAACAAAGGGACTTTATTTGACCTGCACACTGAAATATTGTTGCATCATGGTGGCATTTGATGCCTTGCAAAAGGAGACTGGCTGTAGGATCCACACTTGGATTTGTGCAAGAAATGCTTTTTTATCCAATTGGCAAATCATTTTAAAAGAAACATGTCTGATCTCTTTCTTCGATAGAGCTACAAGCTGGGTAGATGCGGGGAATGCCGTGGATGTAGCGTACCTGGATTTCAGTAAGGCCTTCGACAAGGTCCCCCATGACCTTCTGGCAATGTGGGCTAGGCAAAACTACGGTGAGGTGGATCTGTAATTGGTTAAGTGGACGAACACAGAGAGTGCTCACTAATGCTTCCTCTTCATCTTGGAAAGAAGTGACAAGTGGAGTGCCGCAGGGTTCCGTCCTGGGCCCGGTCCTGTTCAACATCTTTATTAATGACTTAGATGAAGGGCTAGAAGGCATGATCATCAAGTTTGCAGATGACACCAAATTGGGAGGGATAGCCAATACTCCAGAGGACAGGAGCAGAATTCAAAACGATCTTGACAGATTAGAGAGATGTGCCAAAACTAACAAAATGAAGTTCAACAGTGACAAATGCAAGATACTCCACTTTGGCAGAAAAAAATGAAATGCAAAGATACAGAATGGTGGACGCCTGGCTCGAGAGCAGTACGTGTGAAAAAAATCTTGGAGTCCTCGTGGACAACAAGTTAAACATGAGCCAACAATGTGATGTGGCGGCAAAAAAAGCCAATGGGATTTTGGCCTGCATCAATAGGAGCATAGTGTCTAGATCTAGGGAAGTAATGCTACCCCTCTATTCTGCTTTGGTTAGACCACATCTGGAATATTGTGTCCCTTTCTGGGCACCACAATTCAAGAGAGATATTGACAAGCTGGAATGTGTCCAGAGGAGGGCGACTAAAATGATCAAGGGTCTGGAGAACAAGCCCTATGAGGAGCGGCTCAGGGAACTGGGCATGTTTAGCCTGAAGAAGAGAAGGCTGAGAGGAGATATGATAGCCATGTATAAATATGTGAGAGGAAGCCACAGGGAGGAGGGAGCAAGCTTGTTTTCTGCTTCCTTGGAGACTAGGACGCGGAACAATGGCTTCAAACTACAAGAGAGGAGATTCCATCTGAACATGAGGAAGAACTTCCTGACTGTGAGAGCCGTTCAGCAGTGGAACTCTCTGCCCCGGAGTGTGGTGGAGGCTCCTTCTTTGGAAGCTTTTAAACAGAGGCTGGATGGCCATTTGTCAGGGGTGATTTGAATGCAATATTCCTGCTTCTTGGCAGGGGGTTGGACTGGATGGCCCATGAGGTCTCTTCCAACTCTTTGATTCTATGATTCTATGTTTTCTTCAATATAGCCAGCCTTCTGAATCCACAGATTTTGCATTTGCAAATTCATGGCTTGAAAACATTTTTTAAAATTTCAAAAACCAAACCTTGATTTTCCACTTTTATAAGGGAGACCATTTTCCTTTGTTATTGTATGTAATACAATGACTTGGCCACGGTGGTCCATGCTCTAGTTACATCC
This sequence comes from Anolis sagrei, assembly GCF_037176765.1. Classification (NCBI taxonomy): domain Eukaryota; kingdom Metazoa; phylum Chordata; class Lepidosauria; order Squamata; family Anolidae; genus Anolis; species Anolis sagrei. The sequence goes on along the minus strand of NC_090022.1, from coordinate 166,015,745 downwards.
CAAATGGATTACTGCAATGCGCTCTATGTAGGGCTGCCTTTGAAGACGGTTTGGAAACTTCAACGGTCGGCAGCCAGACCACTAACTGGGAGCATACCACCCCCCTGTTGTGCCAGCTCCACTGGCTGTCGGTCTACCTCCGATCCCAATTCAAAATGCTGGTTTTGACCTATAAAGCTCTATACAGTTCTGGCCCAGCTTACTTGTCCGAACGCATCCACCCCTATGTCCTACCTTGAAACCTAAGATAATCCGGGGAGGCCCTGCTCTCGCTCCCGTCAACAACAAAAATGCGCCTGGCGAGGACGAGAGACAGGGCCTTCTTGGTGGTGGCCCCCGCCTATGGAACACACTCCCAACTGAGGTAAGATCAGCCACCTCCCTCCTCATTTTTCAAAAGAAACTAAAGGCATGGTTTTGGGACCAGGCTTTTGGACAATAGATGCAAGCAGCACTTTAAGGGAATGTGACTGGAATGACAATATGGCTGATGAGACTGCTTTACTGTTTTAATTATGGCTTATGTATTGTTGATTATGCTTTTATGTCTAATTGTGGTTTTAATTTTGTAATTTGTTATGTAATAGCTTCGGAATGGGGCCCATTGTAAGCCGTCCTAAGTCTCCCTTCGGGGGTTGAGAAGGACAGGATAGAAATGTGAGAAATAAATAATAGGACGTGAGCAGCCACAGGTTTTGGTGTCCACAAAGGTCCTGGAACCAAACTCCAGCAGATTCCAAGGACCAACTATATTTAGTGTTGGTTTACGCAGAACCTTGTTAAAACTGCATACCAGGCATATTTTTTCTTAAAACATTATTTCAGAAGCAACAGCAGCCATACTTTGAATAGGGTAATGTGGGGGATTTCAGATGTGAACAAGCAATGGGATGAATATCACTAAAGGATGAGATAAAGTGCATCAACGGACATATTGTACTGTGCTGGTCATTGTGTGGGGATTATATTCATTCCTCAAAGGCACACCAAAACAGTCAGGTTTTTAAGGTTCTTCCTGAAGGCTGCCAGGGTGGGCGCTTGCCTAATCTCTCCAGGAAGCGAATTCCTAAGCCGAGGGGCCACCACAGAGAAGGCCCTCTCCCTCATCCCAAGTCGCGCTTGTGATAAAGGAGGATCGGAGGGGTCATGCAGGTACATAGAAGGAAATACGGTCATAAAGGTAGGCAGGTCCCAAACCGTTCAGGGCTTTGTAAGTGATAACATGCACCTTGAACTGGGCCCAGAAAATGGATGGCAGCCATTGGAGCTCCTTCCCTGTAATTAGCTCCAATTGACAGTCTGGCTGCTGAATGTTGGACAAGTTAAGGTTTCTGGGCTGTCTTCAAGGGCAGCTCCATGTAGAGTGTGTTGTAGAGGTTACTAAGGCATGGACCACTGTGGTCAAATTGGACTTCACGAGGTACATTAGCAGCTGGCGCACAAGTTTTAATTGTGCAAAGGTCCTCCCAGCCACTGCCGACACCTGAGCATCAAGCGTTAGGGCTGAGTCTAGGAGGACCCCCAGACTGCAGACCTGTGTCTTCAGGGGAGTGCAACCCCATCGAGCACAGATTGCCGCCCTATACCCCAATCCGGCCTGTGACTGACCTAGAGGACCTCTGTCTTGTCAAAATTAATCTTCAACTTGTTCACCCTCATCTAGACAGTCGCAGCAGTCAGACACTGATCCAGTATCCAAGGGGCTTCCTTGGATTTGGGTGGAAAAGAGTTGTAGGTTGAGTATCCAAAACTCCGGATGACCTCACCCACTGGTTTCATGTAGATGTTGAAGAGCATGGGGGACAGAATGCAACCTTGCGGGACCCCACAGATCAAAGGCCAGGTGTCCGAGCAGGTGTCCCCCAGTTTCACCAATTGAGAACGACCCTCCAGGAAGGAACGGAGCCACAGCAGAGCCGTGCTCCCATCACATAGCAGAGAGCCGGCCCAGAAGGATACCATGATTGATGGTATTGAAAGCCGCTGAAATGTCCAAGAGAACCAGCAGGGTCACACTCCCCCTATCCAGTTCCCTGCAGAGGTCATCTACCAAGGCGACCAAAGCTGTCTTGGTATGTATGTGAGTGAATGCTGAGTAGATGTTTCCCCTTTTTTCTGTGTAATCAATATACCTATTATAAAACCCAGTACTGGAGTCTGTGTCTATTTCTTTCTCTGAAAGTGTCTGATGTACTCTATCCCATTGAAAACAAATTAAAGAACATTTTTAAGGTTCGAAAAGTATTTATGACAGATCTACACCGTTAGTGCCACTCCTGCCTGTAATATATGGCACAGTAGCTATCTACACCTCAAATTCAAACCAGCACTGCTTGTAGAGGTTTACACATGAGCAAGTAATGGATGATTCCTGTAATCCCCCCACTACATCTCATCTGCTGCTGCAACTGTAGCCACTGCCACTATCCCAACCTTGCCTAGTGAGACCTGGTGCTCACACTCCGTTTCCAGCTCCATGTCCAGATCTGGTGGTATAGCTCCTCTCTGACATCTTGTGGTTGGACAACCTGCAGGACTGATCCAGAGCTGCTGCCATTTTGTCACTCGAAAAGAGTTCCAGGCTGCCACCAGAACCACAACTAAAATAGAACCCAATTAGAACACAACACACACAATTGTCCAATAAAACAAGTATCTTTGAATTCAGACTACTTCATTTTTATTTATTGCATTTATAATATCTCATTGTAATGCATACAGAATATATTTTGTGTTTTTGTGCAGAGACAACATTCAACAGAAGCAATATTTGCTGTGCTGAAATGAAAACATGGGGAAATGTTTAGGAGAATATCTCATACTTTTACAACATCTGGATCCAGAAAGAGGATAATAAGGCAACATACTGTTGTGATACAAGAATCCATCATAAATATTTCCAAAAAATTCATATTCTGATACAAAACATTTTAAAAATCTATTTTAGCAGCGACAGACGTAAAGTCCCCAAAAGTTCCACAGCAAACCACCTGAATGGGGGAAAAAAGATCCAGTAAGTAGTCGTTTGTCAATATAACCTATCTGTAAGCCTGCTGTTCTCCTACCACTTACATTGGAGAGCAGCACATTTAGGCAACACATGTAGTAACAGGCAATGGTGTAAACTTAGCTATGATTAAGCTTTTATCACTTTCTTTATTATGTACACAACCAACAATAACCTGGAACTTTGAAGACTTGGTTAGAATCACAGATTTGAGGTTCCTTCTACACGGCCATATAAAATCCAGATTATCACCAAACTGGGAGGGATAGCCAATACTCCAGAGGACAGGAGCAGGATTCAAAACGATCTTGATAGATTAGAGAGATGGGCCAAAACTAACAAAATGAAGTTCAACAGGGACAAATGCAAGATACTCCACTTAGGCAGAAAAAACGAAATGCAAAGATACAGAATGGGGGATGCCTGGCTCGAGAGCAGTACGTGTGAAAAAGATCTTGGAATCCTCATGGACAACAAGTTAAACATGAGCCAACAATGTGATGTGGCAGCAAAAAAAGCCAATTGGATTTTAGCCTGCATCAATAGGTGTATAGTGTCTAGATCTCGGGAAGTAATGCTACCCCTCTATTCCGCTTTGGTTAGACCACACCTGGAATATTGTGTCCAATTCTGGGCACCACAATTGAAGGGAGATATTGACAAGCTGGAATGTGTCCAGAGGAGGGCGACTAAAATGATCAAGGGTCTGGAGAACAAGCTCTATGAGGAGCGGCTTAAGGAACTGGGCATGTTTAGCCTGAAGAAGAGAAGGCTGAGAGGAGATATCATAGCCATGTATAAATATGTGAGAGGAAGCCACAGGGAGGAGGGAGCAAGCTTGTTTTCTGCTTCCCTGGAGACTAGGACATGGAACAATGGCTTCAAACTACAAGAAAAGAGATTCCATCTGAACATGAGGAAGAACTTCCTGACTGAGAGCCGTTCAGCATTGGAACTCTCTGCCCCGGAGTGTGGTGGAGGCTCCTTCTTTGGAAGCTTTTAAAAAGAGGCTGCATGGCCATCTGTCAGGGGTGATTTGAATGCAATATTCCTGCTTGGCAGGGGGTTGGACTGGATGGCCCAACTCTTTCATTCTATGATTCTATCTGTTTTGAACTGGATTATATAGCAGTATAAACACATATAATCCAGTTCAAAGCAGATAATCTGAATTATTTGCTTTGATAATTTGGACTATATGGTAGTGTAGAAGAGGCCTAACTCTCAAAATCTGGGTTTAGAAAGTGGGACTATTCACTCAACAGGAGCTTCAGCACCCATATCTTTAACTGTGCTTGTGACACAGAAATTATGCAACTAGAACACATCACCTAAATTCCAATCCAAGAAGGTATGTAGCAGATAAATGTCTCATCAATGGTTATATCGTTAAATTTTTTTAAAAAGTAATCCCTAATGGGACTTGCAATTCTACACTAGCAAGCAGCACCACTGCATTTGAACAATTGTGGGGTATCAATGTTGGTCTTAGATGGTCTACATCCATCTGCCACACCAACTTTAATGTCTGCAAAGCTCCATAAATTCCAAATTTTTCCCTGGAAGAAGATAGTTTTAGAGTAGGTCGTTGGTCTGCCTACCTGATAAATATTCAGAGCTCTTGTTCTTCAAGTTCAAATCTTAAAACCCAAGGCTCGCATACATTCTTTGTGCGCTTCAATAAGAGGACCACAGTGTTCCTCTCCTTTTTCAATGATGCTGTAAGACAAAAGTTCCCAAGTAAGTGATATCAGAAATTAGACAAGATTGAAATATCCCAAGGAGGTTTGGATTTGGATCCATTCTGTTATTCAATATATTATTATTCTAACTTTATTCCATCTGCATTCAGGACACTCAGAAGGAGGTGATGGCTCAAAGCTCTGGATTTAGGTGACTTTATAGGTCATAGGTGTCAAATTTGTGGCCCTCCAGATGTTTGGACCTTCAACTCTCAGAAGCTCTAGCCAGCTTCTGCAGTTGCCAGGAATTCTAAGTTCAAAACACCTAGAGGGCCACAAGTTTAACACCACTGTTCTAAATGACCCCTATGTCAGACTGAGACATTAAAAGGTTGTCTTCCTATATGTGACATTATCTATCATATCAGGAACTATACGTCTCAGAATTACTTGTGCATAGGCAAGGTGGATGAGGGTCTTGTGGGAAAACAATGTGAGCAAGTACTTCAGCTGCCTCTGGCAGAACATGCAGGCCCCTGAATACTGGAACAGGACTCACAGTAAGGAGTGAGAACATGACAATGCCCATTCATTGGGAAATGTATCCTATTAAGTATTAGAAAAGAGAAATGGCCCTTTGTTTTCAAGATTATTTCTGTCTCAACGTAGTAGCTATGTAAAAACACCAGTGAAACACATTATTTTCCTTCAATATTACACATAGTAGAAAAGTTGTTTCAGGCCAGATCTACACTGCCATACAATCCAGTTGCAAAATTCAGATTAACTGCATTGAACATTATTATTATTATTATTATTATTATGTTTATTTTTTTAGTAAACATGAATGTGATAGTGATGTTATGGACTTTTTCACAACTTAGAAGCAACCATTAGGTCTGAGAATCAACTTGTGAGTTTAGAAGTAAATGAAGGTGCCTGAATATAATTGATCCTGAATTTAGTTTGGAAAAAAGCCTGAAATGATACATTAAGTACCACCTACCGAATGAATATTTCATTGGGGAGTTTTATTATTATGTTTATTTATACTCCACTTTTTCTTTCCAAAAGAAAACTCAAAGCAGTTTCACAAGGACACTCAAAGCGGCTGTGTTTTGGCCTGGAAGTATAGCCCAACTTTTTTAAATGTCTTAGGAATAACTTATTGACAGTAAGAGCTGTTTGGCAGTGGAAAGTGCTGCCCCTGAGTGTGGTTGGAGTGTCTTCTCTGGAGGGTTTTAAACTGAAGCTAGATGGCCATTAGGGCTGGGTAACAACGGAAAAATTTGTTTCTAAACTCGTTTCGTTTTTAGAGGGTCCATTGCGTTTCGTTTTTTAAAAGAATTCTGAATTTTTCTTTTAAAATTTTTTGTTATTTACAAAATTTCGTAAATTTCAAATTGATTCGTTAATGGCGGACGCAATTGCGCAATACGCTAAAAAAACCTCCAAATGGGACAGGGGGAACTTCTGAAGCTTCCCTCTCCCTCTGTTGTTGACTGTTGGTGTGATAATTTATTTTTTATCACTGATAAAACAAACAACAACTATAAAACTTGCACCAGACATACGGAAATAATAACGAAACGATTTCGAACCAATTACGAAACAATTACGAAATAAATTGAAAAATTCGTTTCGATTTTTAGTTGCTCCTGCATGGCTCAATATCGGATCGTAAGCTCATTTAAATACCTTACCTACAAAACCCTGAACGGTTTGGGACCACCCTACCTGCGTGACCGTATCGTTGTCTACGAACCCACACGTTCACTCCGGTCATCTGGAGAGACCCTGCTCATGATCCCGCCCGCGTGACAATCGCGCTTGGTGGGGACACGAGACAGGGCCTTCTCTGTGGTGGCCCCTCGCCTCTGGAATGCCCTCCCGAAAGACCTCAGACAAGCCCCTACATTGGCAGTCTTCAGAAAGAATTTGAAGACCTGGCTGTTCCAATGTGCCTTCTCAGACTAGGAATCCCCAGTACCAAATCCCAGAAGCACTTTAATCAGAACCAAGATCATTGCACACCGCACACCGCACTTATATTATAACCCCATATTCCTCCGACACATCAGCACTTTTAATCTTGTACCCCTACTCTGGCCGGCTCAATTTTAATAATGTCTTGTTGTACTGCTATTGTTATTGTTTTGCTTAACTGTTTATTTGCTAGGTACTGTATTGCTGTATTGTGTGGGCTTCGGCCTGTTTGTAAGCCGCATCGAATCCCTTGGGAGATGCTAGCGGGGTACAAATAAAGTTATAATAATAATAATAATAATAAAATACAAATCAATAACGAATTACGAAATTAACGAACGAAACCGCCCAACCCTAATGGCCATCTGTAGGGGGTGCTTTGATTGTGCTTTTCCTGCATAGCAGAAGGTTGAACTGGATGACCATTGGGGTATCTTCCAACTCTATGATTCTAACTTCCACCACACACACTACAATGTTCACGAGTGGGCATCCTACTGCCTTCTGGGGTTTGTAATTTAAGGAGGGGGGTCTTTAACATTCTCAGCCTGAGAAGTCTTGGGCCTCACTGAACTACAAACCCCAGAATCCTACATGGAGGAGATAGTCACAGGATTAAAAGTGGGATAGCAACAGCGTAGCAAATCTCCAGCATCAGTTTGGAAGCAGGCGCTCTGCCCTCCAACCACACACACACACACCCTCTCAGGCCTCTTCCTCCCCCGGAAGTGTTTCATACGCGTTCTTCAAAGGACGCGTATGTGGCCAGGAAATCAGAAGACGCTTACTTCTTGGGAGGAGAGCAATGTCCAGTCTCGATAAAATAATAAAGAGTAGAGACATCACTCTGGCAACAAAGATCCGCCTAGTCAAAGCCATGGTATTCCCTGTAGTAACCTACGGATGTGAGAGCTGGACCTTAGGGAAGGCTGAGCGAAGGAAGATTGATGCTTTTGAGCTGTGGTGCTGGAGGAAAGTGCTGAGAGTGCCTTGGACTGCGAGAAGATCCAACCAGTCCATCTTCCAGGAAATAAAGCCCGACTGCTCTTTGGAGGGAAGGATACTAGAGACAAAGTTGAAGTACTTTGGCCACATCATGAGGAGACAGGAAAGCCTAGAGAAGACAATTATGCTGGGGAAAGTGGAAGGCAAAAGGAAGAGGGGCCGACCAAGGGCAAGATGGGTGGATGGCGTCCTTGAAGTGACTGGACTGACCTTGAAGGAGCTGGGGGAGGTGACGGCCGACAGGGAGCTCTGGCGTGGACTGGTCCATGAGGTCACGAAGAGTCAGAGACGACTGAACGAATGAACAACAACTTCAAAGGACTGAGCAAGTTTGCCATACTGAAAGCTGGCACCACCTTGAAAGGTGAAGGAGCCCTCGGACTACCGCTAGCCGGCTTCAGGCACGGTTTAGGCCCACCGCTGCGTGGTTGCCATAGCGACAGGCCCTCAGACCCCCACCCTCCCACTCCCGTTCCCGGACCCTTGGCGACTGCGCAGAGGCCACGTCTTCTCCCTCGCGCGCGCCCCCTCCCGCTCCCCCTCCCCACCTGACGCACCAGGCATCGCGCGCCCGCTTGGTCTCGGGGCAGGCGCAGCACGGCTTCAGGGAAGGAGGCGGGGCCTGCTTCTCCTCGGCCGCCGGGGCCGCTTGGAGACCCGCAGGGTCACAGGACGCCAAGCTCGACATCGTGCTTTTGGTTTTTCTATTCGCGCATGCGTCCTGCTCGCGCTTCCCTGTCCGGATACCCTTTGCCGCGCTCACGTCATGTTCAGGCGACGCTTGTGACGTAATGCAAACTCGACGCCCGGATCTTGGGAAAGCCTCCTTAGAATAGGCCTCAGAAAGTAGTTGCCTTCAGCCTTCTGCGCAAGACCTCCCTCACGGGACCCTTCGTTTTCGCCCTCTTGGAGCAGCTGAATGAAAAGGGCCCGCCTGCTGCTTTAATACATATAGAGATAATAACAAAATGGTGCTGCTTCGTTGAAATAATAATAAACTTTATTTGTACCCCCCCCCCCCCCGCCATCTCCCCAAGGGACTCGGGGCGGATCACAACATAAATGCATACAGTACAAAACATAAAAATAAAATAAATACTACACCAATTAATATAAAACAAACAAGATAAATCAAAACAAATAAACAACATTAACAGAACTCAAAAACCACTGGACGAATGGACACCAAATTTGGACAGAAGACACCTCTCAGGCCAACGAGTGACCATCACTCCCAAAAACACTGAAAAACACAACAGAAGGGACTTAAAAAGCAACCCCCCCCCAAAATACATTACAATGCATGCGCAAAAACACAAACAGACACATATACACACATCTATGCATATGCACACACAAAACACATACAAAGAAAGGGGGAAGGAAGGAAGGAAGGAAAGAGAAGGAGGAGAGAAGGAAGCAAAGAAGGAGGGAAGGAGGGAAAGAAAGAAGGAAAGAAGGGTAGAGAAGGAAGGAAGGAGAGAAGGAGGGAGAAAAGGAAGGAGAAAGAAGGAGGGGAGGGGAGAAAGAAGAGTAGAGAGGGAAGGAAGGAGAGAAGGAGGGAAAGAAAGAGGGAAGGAGAGAAAGAAGAAAAGAAAGGTAGAGAAGAAAGGAGAGAAGGAGGGAGAGAGAGAGGAAAAGAAGGAGGGAAGGAAAGAAAGAAGTAAAGAAAGAAGGGTAGAGAAGGAAGGAGAGAAGGAGGGAAAGAGAGAAGGAGGGAGAGGAGGAGGGAAGGAGAGAAAGAAAGAAAGAAAGGTAGAGAAGGAAGGAGAGAAGGAGGGAGAGAAAGAAAGAGGGAAATAAGGAGGGAAGGAGAGAAAGAAGGAAAGAAAGAAGGGTAGAGAAGGAAGGAGAAGGAGGGAAAGAGAGAAAGAAGGAGGGAAGGAGAGAAAGAAGGAAAGAAAGAAAGGTAGAGAAGGAAGGAGAGGAGGAGGGAAGGAGAGAAGGAAAGAAAGAAAGGTAGAGAAGGAAGGAGAAGGAGGGAGAGAAAGAAAGAGGGAAATAAGGAGGGAAGGAGAGAAAGAAGGAAAGAAAGAAGGGTAGAGAAGGAAGGAGAGAAGGAGGGAAAGAAAGAGGGAGGGAAGGAGAGAAAGAAGGGAAAAAAGAAAGGTAGAGAAGGAGGGAGAGGAGGAGGGAAGGAGAGAAGGAAAGAAAGAAAGGTAGAGAAGAAAGGAGAGAAGGAAATAAAAAGCGAAAGAGGGAAGGAAGAAGAGAAGGAACGAAAAAGAGAAAGAGGGAGGGAAATAGGGAAGGAAAGAGACAAGGAAGGATGGAACCAAAGAGCAAAGGAACCGAGAAACAGGTAGAGAAGGAAGAAAGAAGAAGGGAAAGAAAAAGAGGGAAGGAAAGAGGGAGGGAAGAAAGGAAGGAGAAAGAAAGAAGGAGAGAAAGAGGGAGGGAAGGAAAGAGAGAAAGAAAGGAGAGAAAGAGGAAGGGAAGGAAAGAAGGAGAGAAAGAAAGAAAGAGGGAGGGGAGGTTGGCCACAGCAACGCGTGGCAGATACAGGTAGTGAGTAATAAATATAAATAAATTGGTCTGATCCTGAGAGATGTATGGTGCTGACTGAGGGCCCTTCTACACTGCCATATAATCCAGTTCAAAGCAGATAATCTGTATTTTGTACCGTTGTGTAGAAGGTGCCTGAGATGATCACTCTTACTGTCTTCAGAGTTATTGGGACCAGAACCTCACGGTTGGCCTTAATGTCTGTGTTCCCTTCTGCGTTACGCAAACAGCGCCAGTCCATTCAAAGCCTATCAAAATCTCCCCTAGACTAGACTAGGCTACAACACCATTTCCAGCTCCTCTTTCTGAGAGATACCCGGAAGCTCTCTCTCCAGGGCGCCAGGAGGGCGGACTGCGCCTGCGCCGGGTGGGGAGCCCGGCGTTGCTGTGGGAACGGCGTCGGCACAGACTCCAGGAGGCAGAGGCCGGAGGGGCATCGCCGCCGCCGCCGCCATGAACCCCTCGGTGGCCTTGACCCAGCCTCTGTCTGGGTCCCGCTACCGCCGGGCCATGGCTCCCAACCGGCCCTTCGACTTCCTCTACGGTAATTAGGGGAGACCGGAGGGGAGGGGGGGGGTGCTTAAAATGCTCTTAATGGCACTACTTCTGGTCCTCCTTCCTTGACTTTTCGTTAAAGTTGCGTAGGCCGCCTTTCCTCGAAGTGAGAGGCGCCCCCACAAAGCAGTGGAGAGAGGTGCTTTTAGCATAATATGAATTAACAAAGTGTTGATTCCCCATGTGTGTCATGAATGACTTCTCAATGATTTTGAAGCATAGGTTCTTTTATTGCAATTTCCACTGTGAGAAGGTATATTAGATTACAGAAAACATTTAGTCAAAGAATTGACATTGGACATACAGATTCTATGCAACTACATTGGATTTTACAATTACATTGGTTAACAAACAAACAAAGGGGGATTGCACTTTCACTCAGCATTCACACACTTGTACAGTCTAGGCTTGGGCAATCCATAGTTCTAAATGGTTCTAAAGTACTTACAAAACTAAAGTTCTGGTGATTAAAATTTCAAAATTCTAACAAAACTCTCAAAATTTCATTATAAATGGCAGTTCCTAATTGGTTCTGTCATAAAAATCGTCAATAATGAAATAATAATTACATTTTGAAAGGTTGTTAGAGTTCTGAAATTTTCACCACCAGAACTTTAGTTTTGTAAGTACTTTAGAACCATTTAGAACCATGGATTGCCCAAGCCTAATGTACACGCATTCATCCACATGCATCCGAATATTACCATATCCTTTTCTCCCTCCTTGGAGAAGCACCTGTAAGGCCAGACCCTGCTTTCCTGCAGCCTGCCAAATGCATAGTTCCAAAACTTCCATAACGCCATAACTTCAAAACGCTGAGATGCCAAAACTTCTTTCCCTAAGAACAGTGCCAAGGACCAGATCTCTGTTTTCCATACAGCAGAACCTGACTCCCTGCACAAAATCCAAGACTCCAAAAGTGCACTTCTTCCTCTTCCCTTGAGAAAGAAGCCCCAAAGCGTCCAGAATCATGCTTTCCCATAGCATATCTGACACTCTCCGAATACACCACCTGTCTCCTTCCCATGGAGCAGAGCATGGCGGGTGGAACAGACTCCTCGGTCTGCCATGATTTGAGCATTATTAGCCTGAGTCTTTTATAGGAAAATTCTGTTGATGTAGTCCCAAAGTTGTAAATTAATGATAGACGTCTTCCATCCTGGATCCATCCCAGTTTCCTGGCCAGATGTTGATCTTCTTGATTGGGGTTGATCTTATGTTGACTTCCTTCTTAATATAAGGAAGGTTGCAAACATTTCCTTTATCACTGTCCCGTTCTTATCAGAATTTACTCTTCAGATCTCATTAACAGGTTTTAATCACAAAGTATTCCTAGACTCAGACTTGAATCTGGAGACACAGGTTTCTAAAGTGGCTAGGAGCACTTTTGCATACTGTGCCAGCTGCTCGTGTTACTGGAGATGCCTGACCTGGCCAAAGAGAGACATGTTTTCATAGACTCATAGAGTTGGAAGAGACCACAAGGGCTATCTAATCCAACCCCCTGCCATGCAGAAAACAGAATCAAAGTACCAACAACAGATGGCCATCCATCATTTAACTACAACCCATTTGGATTATTGTGAGAAAGTATCACGCTGTTTTGAAAGCACTCAGAAACCTTATTGAGTTAAAGGGTTTAGAGAATGTGTAATTTCTGCCCCTCCTCCCAAAATAAGGCTTTTTCCAGTCAATATGAACATTATCAGCTATGGTCCAGGCACATGCTATCTGAAGGGTTGTATCTTTCTTTCCAAGCTGTAAGATCTTTGGAGGAGATTGTTCTGTTGAGTGCACCATCTGATGGGAATGTAGGCACTGGCAATTTTGGTGATGCTCCCTAGCTTTGGATCTTCTTTCTTCTCAACCTTTTGTCAGCAAGGAAAACTTTACTATTTTAACAGGCTTTTTAAGGTGGGCTGCCAGAGCTTTTAATGGTGTGCTATTTTATTGATTGATGCCTCTTTAAAGAGTTGTTTTAAATTGTTTTAAATCTATGGATAATTTAATTGTATTTTAGTAATATTCTTGTCTATGATTTATAAGCATAAAGTTAATTGATAATTTTACCTACTTCAAATATGTGTACATGAAATTATTTGCAGCAGAATACAGTTTGCAAAACACTTGTTTTATTCTGTGTTAGGTTTCCACTCTAGAGACTTGTCCAATATTATTGAACAATTTGCCTTTGTGTGGAATGGTGGAGATTCCATTTCTCTGGGTTGGATCCTCAAGAGCCCTTTTAACATTGAATTGCATTCTGCTGCAATAATCTTCTCATTTGTCTCTTCTCATTAGCTTTAATATATGTTTTAACACAAGTGTATGATCTATTATTTCCTTTCAAAATTTGTTTATATGTGTTTTAGATCCAATACATGTGTTATCAAGTGAAAGGGATCATGCACAAGCAACTGCCCAGGCCCATATAATTCATGATGAAATGGTAGGTCATTATAGTCTATGATGATTCTCATCACATCTTTTACATTTCTGTTAAATTATGTATCTGTGTTTGGGAATATTAAAATCTCCTTCTTGAGGAAAGTAATAACTTTACAGAAGGATGATTGGTAAATGATTCTAATAATGCCAGTGCTACCAAAAACACAAATGCTCAAGTCCATTATAGAAAGAGGTTGTTATTCAACATATAAAGGGACTTCATATAAAGGGATTCAGTTCATGTGGATGCAATAATCCCTTCTGCCCCTCACCGCTATGTGTTTCCAAAGGCAACTGCCACATGCATGTGCGAGTCCTGGTTTCCCTCTGGCACAGACAACCAATTCCCTCTCTTCCTCCCTTTCACTCTCTACCTGAACCCACATGAGCCCAGCCTCCCCTTCCCATCCCAATACCCAGTTTCCTCTGCTCTCAGTCCCCGTCCCACCTCAGGGGCTTCTTTGCCCTCTGGAAAGCACTGCAGAACAGCTTCCACCAAAGTCATCTCACAAGGCCATCAGGTGAGGTGAAAAAAGGATGAGGTGCCTAGCAATGTTTTTTTTTTTTTACTATTAATACTGTCTTTAATATGATCCATGATTGCAGAGGCCATAGTTACTGTAATGCTTTTGTTGGATACTTTATAAGATTAAATATGTAGCACTATAAATAGCAGTTGATCGACTCCCCTAAAGTCTTAGCAGTAAATATGCTTACCTATTTACCTCATTTCTTAGATTTCAGTATTGCTAACAAAGTTTTGAGTCTAAGAAAAAAGAAATTTCTTAGAATATCTTTTTGATATTCTTATATTTTAACTCTCTTGCATGTACAAATTAGTTTGATTTAATGAATGTATCTCCCTAGTCACAGGGACCTTTATTACACCTTGTATATCTGGAATCATGTTATATCTGGAATCCAGCTATAATTTCTTGACATCTCTCTATCTCTCTGTCCTTCATTTTGCATCCAGTTTCCTTTTTGGTAATTATTGTTAATATAATTTGATCCTCAGTGTTTGAAAAAGTAATTTTATGCTTTCTATTAAATACATTACAAATATTGTTTTATCACGTGTATTCTCAATGTTTTACATACAGTATTTTGTCTTTCCCATGCCAAATAAAACAGAGGAAAGTACCAGCATTTAAAACAATGTTTAGTAACCTGGTCCACTATCCGCCGTATTCTGTGCAATTAGAAGAAAAATATCCTGTCCCCCCATTCATTGATCGAAGATGGAGGGGAAGGGTCCTGCGGCGCCTTGAGGCTCTTCAGAAGCTTGATGTGTAAGTGACCTTTGGCATGCTTTTTAAAGGAAGTTTTTGAATGCTCTGTTATAAATAGACAATGATTTCTGAGAATTTAAGGGAAAGTCATGTCACATAGTATGGTGCCAAAATATTGTTGGAGAAATCTTTCAGACTGAGCTTTTTGAGGGTTTGAATTCAAATCAATGTGTTCAGATGGGAAGCATTACCTGATTACCATGTTTGTGATTGTCCTTTAACCAATTCCTTTTAAATGAACTCCCAATGTCTTTTTACTTTAGATTTCTAGCCATGAGATTCCACTCAGTAATTCCCTGAACTTGTTAAAATCAGTTTTCTGAAATCCAAGGTCCGTATTTGACCATACTCTTCTATAATAATGAATTCTACAATTGCATAGCCATTTCCTCTTAAAGTGCAAATGGCCTTGATTCCAGTGGCCAATTCATCTCAACTGGTTAAAAACAAGTCCAGGATTGCTGATCCCCCTTACTCTTTCCACCTCCTTAAAGAGAAAATTATCTGCAAGATACATCAAGAATGTGAACCTGTCCTTAGCACAGTTGATCTTCTAGCAGATAACAGGATCATTGAAGTCCTCCATGACTGTTAATTCTTGCATCTTGGAGGTTTCTGAAATTTGTTTCAAAAAAACTTTGTCCACCACTTTTTCTTGCTGTCATGACCAGTAGAAGATTCCAGTTGCAATATTGTTTTAAATTTCATTCTTCCATCTTTTAGGTCTGTGAGGTAACATCCATGTGCTTTTGAGAAAACACTCTTTTTGAGCTTTAAATAGTTCTGGAGATAGTCAAAATATACTTGAACATTTGCCCTGCACCCTCTAAGACAGGGTTTCTTAAACTTTCCTACTTGCAACTCTTTGTGGCCAAAATCATTTACTGATAACAGCTCAACATTTGCAAGGTTTGCTAAAAGGCCGATTTTCCTTTTGATAAAGTACAACTGAAACATCTTCTGCAGAGTCCACTGTAAACACTGTACAACAGATTCCTGTAAATGTCTGAAACAGCCATCAGAAACCTTTTACTGTTGCCGATTTTATAACCCCCAACGTTGAATAAAGGGCACCTCATTTGGGGTCAGGGCCCACAGATTAAGAAGCAGTGCTCTAGGGAACTTGACAAGATTGATTAACAATTATGTCTTAGAAATTTAGGTTTGCTAGTTATCTAAAACCAAGTATGACAGATGTGGCTTAAAGAACCAGCTTATCAATAAAGGAATGAACTGCCTCATATGGGCCTGCGCACCCAGAACAAGCCTCAGCCCACAAGCATTCTGACAGAAGAGCCAGCTTTCTTTTCTCAGTGTGGTGGGCTTTTTCTGCAGTTCTTTTTGAAACAATGTTAAGGGGAAAGCTTTGTCAAAATTCTAATTGCTGTGTCTCTCTGCAATGTTAGATCTAACAATGAATTTCATAGTTCTTATGTTCCTTATAGATCTCAGCCTTCACTTCATATTCCTGGAATTGAGTATGAAGATCCTGAAGTTAGTGGAAGGAATCGCTGGAAGTATTTTGAACGGTGGGAACTGACTAGAGTTTATCATGTTAATGTCCTAATGCACTGGTAGTGTTATCAAATGCACAATGGTTGCCAAAGATACACGAGAAAGGCAAATTATGCCTCTCATATTCTCAAAGCATCAAAAAGATAACACCTCTTCCCTTCAAAATGTGTTGCTCATTGTTGGTTTGCAAGTAGACGTTCACCTACCTTGATATGCATTAAACAGCAGAGATATTAAGTTAGCTATGCTAATATATAAAATGAGAGCAATTTGTATGTAATAACAATAATATTATAATAAAACTTTATTTATATACCGTTCCATCTCCCCAAGGGGACTCTCCCAGGAACATCACAAAACATACAAAGTAAGAAACAACATAACCATAAGATTAACAAAACAAAATATGAGCATAAAAATTGTCGCCATAACACCCATATATTAAAAGTTATCCTGCCTGTTCAAGGAATTTAACAATTTTAAAAGGCCGGGCCAAGATTTGTGCAAGCCCAAAATTCTAGAGGCTATTACACTGGCCAACACACATTTTGGTGCCTCAAATGTTGGCCCTGTTTCTGGGTATATTTGACCTGCTAATGACAAGAATTGCACTAATTGTATTGTCGAAGGCTTTCATGGCCGGAATCACTGGGTTGTTGTAGGTTTTTCCGGGCTATATGGCCATGTTCTAGAGGCATTTTCTCCTGACGTTTCGCCTGCATCTATGTGGTGCATGACCTCACTACCTCTGAGGATGCTTGCCATAGATGCAGGCGAAATGTCAGGAGAAAATGCCTCTAGAACATGGCCATATAACCCGGAAAAACTTACAACAACCCATTGCACTAATTCTCCCCTATCAGCTCTAATTTTTGAAATACAGAACATAGGCTATCTCCCAGTTATCATCTGTTTGCCCATAGAAAATTATAATAACCATATCTTAGAAACTAAAGATGATGCGGCCTCTCCAATGCCATTCTCTGAACCAGTGCCCCAAATAATCCAAAGAGGCCTAAAACAGAAATAATGATTTTTGCTGGTCTGTGTTATTTATGGTAAGAGTATGAAACCTTGACCATTTTCTGACCTCACAGAGAGAGCTACGTATTAACATTATTGGCAAAAAATCTGCAGAAGATCCCACTTGTTTGCATTTCCTGGCCTGTTTAGGGAGAAAGCACATTGACCAGTTTCTCCCAGACTAGCAGTTTCCCTTTTTGGGGTGTCCCCATCAGTGTATTTTTAGAGTGGAAGTCTAAGAAATTTGATCAAAGGCTACTAAAGTGGACTTGGAGACTAATGAGAGGACCCCACCCTTATATCAATACATCTTAATGGTGTTTTAAACAAAATCTTAGAAGAGTGTCAATGGTTTGTGAAGTTGCTGCTGAAAAGAAGGCATGTAGTCTACTTGTTAACAAACATATTGTCTTCCAGTAACGAATGAAATACATTGTCTTTTTTGTTTCCTGAGTCATCCCTAATATATTCTGTCTTTTCAGGCCTTTTCTACCATTTCATAAACCAATTCCACTGAATGTTGTCTACGCCATGTCAAAGTAAGTAGTGACATGCTCCCTAATTATACTCAGTTAACAGGCTATTTCATGATTTCTTAGAGAAATATTTTCTTCATTTTCTAATCTTTTATATGTTCATTCCAAAACCATTTATTTCTTGAAAAATCCAGGAAACAGACCATCACCAAGATGATAAGGGGAGCTACTGAGTGTAGAGAGGCACACTCAGACCACCTGAGCTGTGTGAATCAGTGTGCCTGTCCATATTGCTCTGGGTGAAGGGGAGGAGAAAACTATGATCTGTCAAATCTTATGGCATTCCTTTCGCATATTGGGATAGAACATACTTAATACTTGCTAAACTTGCAGATCATAAATGTGAAATATATATATAGGAAAAAAATCTGCACACAGAAATTGAAAAAGGCCAGCTATTAAAAGCCCTTAATACCCAGATATTTCTGCATGAGTGATCACCCTCCAAATTTGCTGGTGAATTAGCCATGATAAGAACAGCTTACTATATATGTCTTTATTATTATTTATTATTTATTTATTATTACACTTGTATACCGCTAATATCTCAGCCTAAGTCGGCTACTCATTGCAGTTTACAACATCTAAAAACAACAATATTCAATTTAAAAACATAAAAAAACACATATAAAATACAGAATTATTGGGCCACCAATAACAATCCAAATGCATCTTGTAACTGGAATCACAATCCAAATTCGTCATCTGTAATTACCAATCCTTAATCGTCAAAATTCGTTTCGTCGGATTATCCGAATGCTTGTTCAAACATCCATGTCTTTAGTTTTTTCCGAAACGCTTTGAATCAGTGAGGTCATTGTACAAGAGTAGGCTTGTAGCTTCTTTACTAATTTTAACAACATTTTTTTCTACTAGTCATTGTACTTGAGATATCTGTAAATCGTAGAATCACAGAGTTGGAGGAGACCACATGGACCATATTGCAAGCTGCAGCCATCCGGGGCGCCCAGGGTATGGAAAAAAGAGATAGAGTGGCTCTGGGCCCAGAAAATCACCCCTCTTTTACCTGTCTGGCCCGCCCTTGTATCCTATTACCATACCTCCTCCTCTGCCTCTCAGATATTGCTCCTGAAGACTGCAGTGAAGCAGCGCAGGTACGCATGTGCAAGATCTGAGAGGCAGAGAAGGAGGTACAGTAATAGGAAAATTACCATATTGAAATCAAATCTGATGGGTTTTTTAAAATTTTTATTTGGTGTGCGTTGGAAGAGGGGTAGTCTTATACAGCAAATATATCCCAAACTCTATATTTTAACTGGAAAAGTTGGTGTCGTCTTATATACCCAGTCGTCTTATATGCCGGAATATACGGTATATACAATATATTATACTACATTATATTATATTATTAGCATAGCACAGGAGACAAGGTGGTACTGTCTTCTGGCCCCCTCTCTCTTCAGTCTGGCCCAGAACAGCAGTTGGTGCTGGGGGGAGGGGTCCCCAATTGATGACATAATTGTCAAAATAGTGAAAGAGGCAGAATGGTGTAACATTGGAAAGATTGTGGAATGTCATCGTCAGGACTGAATGCCATGATCAACCAGAGGTCAATGTGCCTTTTCCAGAGGTCAATGTGCCTTTTTTAAAATGAAGGCAACAAATCAACCCAATTGCTTGATCTACTTCTAGCAGTCCAAGAACTTGTCTGGAAACAACAAATACAGTGAGTCAGGAAGATTGAGGATTAGTGCAAATAATGTATAACAAAGAAGTCAGGGGTTGAGGACATGGAACATTCGAAAAGTTGAGTCTATGGCAGGGGTCCTCAAACTAAGGTCCGAGGGCCTGATGCAGCCCCCCAAGGTAATTTACCTGGCCCTCGCTCAAGGTCAACCTAAGTTTGAAACAACTTGAAAGCACACAACAACAACAACAACAACAATCCTATGTCATCAGCCAAAAGCAGGTCCACACTTCCCATTGAAATACTAATACGTTTATATTTGTTAAAATAGTTCTTCATTTTAATTATTGTATTGTTTTTAAGTGGTTGTTTTTTTTTTGGGGGGGGGGTTGCACTACAAATAAGACATGTGCAGTGTCCATAGGAATCCATTCATGCTTTTTTCAAATTATCATCCGGCCCTCCAACAGTTTGAGGGACTGTGACCTGGCCCTCTGTTTAAAAAGTTTGAGAACACCTGGTCTATGGTGTTGACAGAAATGTTAAAAGAAATAAGGGAGACTGCTTCTAACAGGGTCACTTTGTTAATAGAATGCAACCTATTGCAGGGGTAAGCAGCAGGTTAGAGAAGACTTGAGGATTAACACAGTCAGTCAGCCTTATATTTTAGCAAAATCAAATCAAGAAATTAACTATGAGTGATGAGAGGAGATTCAGTATAATAGGAATGATTTATAGAGCAGTTACAAATTTCAGAACTGTTGTCAGAGAAAAATATGTATAACTACAGGTTGCTGCTGGAATGAATCACAGCTGAAGACCAAAGGCAGGGGTGCAACTAAACTAATGAGGGAATTGTATTGTCGAAAGCTTTCATGGCCGGAATCACTGGGTTGTTGTAGGTTTTTTTCGGGCTGTATGGCCATGGTCTAGAGCAGGGGTCCTCAAACTAAGGCCCGGGGGCCGGATACGGCCCTCCAAGGTCATTTACCCGGCCCTCACTCAGGGTCAACCTAAGTCTGAAACTACTTGAAAACACACAACAAAATAACAATCCTATCTCAAAAGCACGTCCACACTTCCCATTGAAATACTAATAAGTTTATATTTATTAAAAATGTCCTTTATTTTAATTATTGTATTGTTATTGTTTTTTGCACTACAAATAAGATATGTGCAGTGTGCATAGGAATTTATTCATGTTTTTTTCAAATTATAATCCGGCCCTCCAATAAGTTTGAGGGACTGTGACCTGGCCCTCTGTTTAAAAAGTTTGAGGACCCCTGGTCTAGAGGCATTCTCTCCTGACGTTTCACCTGCATCTATGGCAAGCATCCTCAGAGGTAGTGAGGTCTGTTGGAACTAGGAAAAAGGGTTTATATATCTGTGGAATGACCAGGGTGAGACCAAGGACTCCTGTCTGCTGGAGCTAGGTGTGAATGTTTCAACTGACCACCTTGATTAGCATACAATCTGCAGCCCCCCAAGTGCTTTGGGTTTCAGCTCCCCAGAGTACCCAACCAGTGAACTAACTGTCTAGGGCTTTTGGGAGTTGGAGGCCCAAACAATGAGAGGGCTACAGGTTGAAGAGGCCTGGCTCAGATGACAATAATTTATTTTTTAGTCAAAACAACAATGTTTGATTCACACTTGATTTTTCCAGGCCAGAGTTGTATGAGAGTCAAGCAGAAACTGGGGACAAACCTGCTTACCTCATTTCACGATCAGTTGGCACACAGACGGATTACCGGGATGGTGAAGCTCAGACAGATCCCTACAGCCCTGAGTATGTGGTGCCTTCTGGCTCAATTCCTGAATTACTGACCCTTGCCACACTGACCTGGGGTGAGTGGAGGGAGCACTGATGGTTATATCAAGTGAATTTCCTGTACAGCAAAGTTTAGATTTGTTCCCCTACTACCAGGCCTGTAGCAGAAAAGAAATTCAAGTGGTGGTGGTGGTGGGGGGGGGGGGGGGGGTGTTGATACATTTTTTAGTGAATCATGAAGAGTAGGCCCATAACACAAAACGATTTAATTTATATGATTCATTCTATATTTTATATAGATTTAATTAAATCTAATTTCTATTTTAGTTACAAAGTTCCAAGTTTTAAAAAACGGAAAATGACTCTTAATTGGTAATTTATAGTTACAAAAGTGAAAACACTTGAAAACTGTGCCAATACGCTTTGAAAGAAATCAGACTCCATCGATAAACTTCGGTAGACACTCAAAAGTGCAAGTCCAGCCAGTCTTTTTTACCTCATTGTTCTGAGGTACTCATATCCAAAGTTTAATCTGCCAAAACAGAGAAACACTGCTGCATTGCATCTTTCAACAATTTTTGAACTATCTTGTCACCACAAATGTTCATTAGTTGCCATGGACCGATCACTACCTGGTCAGATTTAGACTCACTGCACCCCCTAACCTCCGCAGGGGTGGGGGACCCATTAAGCTGGTCCACCCCAAGAGGCTTATGGATCCAGCTGGATTCCTGATGACTCTTGGGGAGTTTCCTTCACAATGAAAGTTTATTTCAAAAAAGTAAATTTATTTTCAGAAAGTACATACTTCACTCTATTTTTCTATATAGTTGCCAAGTTTATTCAAACACGTATCATACCTCTAAACCAATTTTAAAATACCCTCTTCATAAAAACTTGCCGCCTGCTCCGATAACCAAATTGTCTGTAATCAAAGAAGGGCGACCGGAGCAGTCCTCATCATGGACGTTGTCACGGCCATCTTTGAATTGTCGTACCCACTTATGCACTTTGCTTTCACTCATAACAGTATCACCGTACACTTCACAAATCTGTCAATGAATTTCTGCAGCAGGCAGGTTCCTTGCTGACAAAAACCGTATCACTGAGCAAACCTTACATGCGGCGGGTGAGTTGATAGTCTTAAACATTTTTAAAACACAGAACAGAACCGTATAGGTTAGCTACAGAGCGGAAACTGAGCACAGTTGTTCCTGAGGCATGCCGGTACACAACACATGCGCTCATTGCGGTATGTGCGCGAACTACTAGTGTCTACAACAAAACGGATCTTACTTAAAAAATACCCCTCGTATTTAAGTACTCATCTGACGTCAAAACATTTTGCAGTGGTTACCCTTTCCCATCTCAGTATAAAGATTCGTAGTGTCCAAACTGGCAAGGTTGTTTTGGACCTGAAACCAGAATAAAAGTCTGAAAGTGCCTCTTCCTGGAAATAAAAATGAAGTGAAACTAATAAATAACTAGCTTGTTGCAGCCCTTTCATGAGCCTCAAACTAGTTGCTTATGAACTTTAAACGTGAAATGAGACAAAAGTTAGGGACTCCTGCTTCACTATCTTCAGAATCCCAACTATAATCAATAGTCTGTTTGCATACACAAAGACAACCTGCTCCAGTTGTGCTTTCTCAGTCTCTCTGAAACGACAAAAAGACAACTTCTTAGTATGGCCCCTCCAAGAATGAGGACATCAACACCTGGGTCATGCCTCCACCCAGCTGAGTGGGCAACAGCCATGCTGTTGTGTGAGCTGGAAGGCACTCTGGGCCTGGGTTTCTTGTAGACAGCAGACTGATGGATGGCAGAGATGCCAACTCCATCACACTCTCCCATCTGCCTTTTGAACACCTAGCTTGGGCCAACCCAGCAAACTGGAAGAAACAGCATTAATTTCAGTGTCACCTCAACCACCTATATAGTCTGGGATGAGGAAAAGCACTAGGACATGGAAATAACGGCTAACCAGCCCATTTCCTTTATTGACCATTTTCAGAAGGAGGAATCTTGAGCCTTCTGATAATTACTCTAATGAGAGTTATCACATTACTGTTTTAGATGCATTTGAAAAATGAAAGATTTTCAGAAGCTGTTTCAAGGAATAGACCTTGACCTTGATAGGTTTCCTAAAAAGAAGATATGTCTCCCTCACGAACTTCTATTTTTTCTTGTTTTTTGAAGGGCGGGGCCTTCCAGCAACCCAGGCAGAGGTGGAGGTGATTGAACGTGCCCGAGAGAAACGTGCCTGGGAGGCAACCCTACCACCTCTGAATGATGCAGCGCACATTGCAAAAAGGAGACGGATGATGGACGAAATGGAGAGGAAAGAGTGGGCCTTCCGTGAGGAAGAAATAGAAGAGTATGTGCTTTATTTTCTTTGGAAATAAATCTATATGTGTCTTAAAAGCTGTGTTCCAACTTCTAATTATGCAACAAGAAGCAATCTTTCAAACTACTATTTATGAACCATTTCAGAGATTATAGAGCAGGCCTGCACAACATATGACCCACAGGCCAGATGCGGCCCACAAAGGCTTTCTTGCAGCCTGCAAAGTAAAGGCCAGCCCCTTTGCCAGCCTCCCACCATTCCCATGAGGCTGGCAAACAAGCAAGGCTTCAATTTGTCTCTTGGCCTTTTTTTTTAAAAAAAAAATCTTTATTGAGGTTTTCTTAAAATGTACAGATAAGTTAAAAGCTTCCAAAAGGAAAAAAAAAAGAGAGAGAGAACACTTCTAGAAGAAGAAGAAAAAGAAAGAAAACAAAAGAGAAGAAAGGAAAAGGGGAAAAAAGAAAAAAAAGAAAAATACAGGAACCAAAAGGATGAAAGTTTTGTCTTCCGAAAATCTTCTGTTTGGTGTTATTTGTAGAGTCTCTTTGCTACTTTGATTTCTCCTTTTCTTTCCCTAATTTTATTGAGTTTCAGTCTTTGTTTATCTTTTTCAAATCATCGTCTCTTTTTTCTTTTTTCTTAAATATTCAGTAACTTCTCGCCAATCCGTTTCTTTTCTTCCAATTTCTTTATTTTTCAGTAGTAGAAAGGTAAGTCTGTCTAGATTGCTGATATCTAGCATTTTTATTATCCAGTCATCTTCTTCCGGCGTTTCTGCTTGCTTCCACTTTTTGGCATAGCACATTCTCGTAGCTGTTAGCGCTAGAAACAATATTTTGTCTTTATCTTTTTCTAGGTTCTTATCATACATTCCTAACAAGAATAGCTCAGGTTTCATTGGGATTTTTAATTTTAACATACTTTGTATTTCTTTTTGTACCTTCCTCCAATAGGCTTTCGCTTTATCACAACTCCACCACATGTGGAAGAAAGAGCCTTCTTTCTTCTTACACTTCCAGCATGTCGTACTCGTGTTGTTATATATTTTGCCTAGTTTTTTCGGGGTCAAATACCACCTTTGTGACATTTTGACCCAATTTTCTCTTAGTTCTGAGGCATATGTGTATTTTAGTCTCTTTTTCCAGATTTCATTCCATTCAGTTTGTCTGATGTTTCTTCTTATATTTGTCTCTTGGCCTTTTTGCTACTCCTTAGGCAGGTAAGCAACTGAAAGGGCCGACCAGCGAAGATAATAGAAATGAAATGTTTTTATTATTCAGTGTCAGTCAATAGTACTGAGAGAAGAAGTTTGTCTGCACCTTTCTCTGAGGCAGAGAGTTTAACTTAAGACTGAGAGCGTGTGACTCACTCAAGACAACCATTAATAACTAGATTATGTGTCTGGCATTGTCCAGGTGTGCATTTTCTAATGCTAATTATTAAAAATTCTCATTGTAAGCATTATAATTTTATGATTATTAAGTGGTACAAGCTTGAATGCATTTTTCAAGTTTTCTTACTGTTTATATTTAGTTAATCAGCAAAGTAATTTTCCCATTAATGTGATTTCATAATAAATAAAAAAATGACATAATCCGTGTGATTGATTTATATTCATTGAAACTTCCATTTTTCTAATATGGTTTATTTGCATGAATAGTTTATTCATAAATATAGCTTTATTTAGAAAGTTAGATGCTAAAAACCTATCTGCAGCCCAAAGACACAGATAGGTTTTAATTTTGGCCCTTTACTACTAACAAGTTGTGCAGGCCCACTTTAGAGGGAAGATGACTTCTGTGGGCTATAATCTTAATACTTCCTTGGGACTCCCAAGTTGGGAGTGAGATGTATTTTTTAATAAAACATTATGGGCATTATTATAGAATGGTATAAAATATGTATACTGTAGGCCCCAACCTTTTATGGGGATTCAGAGCATAGGACCATAGCAAAAGTGGAAAAAACTGCAAATTAGAGAATGCTGGTTTTTTTCCTGAAAGAAAAACTCACGGTCCTCACAGTGACTCTATGGCCAGCCTCTGCTAGAAGTGTTCTCCCTAGGAATTTCTAGTTTCTTCTGTTTGACTCCAAGGTCAGGTTCCAAAAGAGATGTTGTGCTTGAGAGCCTAAAGATTCCAGGGGAGAACCTATTAATCTAATTTGTGAATAATCAGATCTGCAATAGTTAAATATGCAAATGTGGAGGGCCAGTTGCAATAAATATTAATGAAACAGAGACTGTTAGATCTGCATGATTGCTTTTTTTGTTTAGTTTTTAAAGAAATACCAGTACTTATCATGGGCTGAAAGATGACAGTTATTTTTGGGATCTGATTGACATTATTCTCTATTATTGTAATGTTCTTTTTTTGAAGATTGCAAGAAGTTAGACTAGAACTTCTAAAGGCCCTACTGAGAAATCGGGAAGAGAATCGCAGTGAACTAAACGTCAGTCGCTTAGATACTCAGTGGTTTAAGCTCATGCGAGAAAAAGAAGAGAAAGTGAAAAGGATTCAACATGAACACATAAAGGGTAATATGGCTGATTAAATATAGATCTGGTTTCCCAAACTACTAAAGGCAACCTTAGGGGTTTGTTTGTTTTTTGGTTGTGTCAGGAGCGACTTGAGAAACTGCAAGTCGCTTCTGGTGTCAGAGAATTGGCCGTCTGCAAGGACGTTGCCCAGGGGACGCCTGAATGTTTTGATGTTTTTACCATCCTTGTGGGAGGCTTCTCTCATGTCCCCGCATGAGGAGCTGGAGCTGATAGAGGGAGCTCATCTGCACTCTCCCCGGATTCGAACCTGCGACCTGTCGGTCTTCAGTCTTGCCTGCCCACTGCGCCTCCGGGGGCTCCTTAGGTTAGAGTGAATGTAACCTTAGGTTACAGTGAATGGTTAACAAGTTATCTGAAACATTGGCCTTTCCTAAGAGGCCTGAAAGTTTGACATTTTCATTTAGAATTGATATACATCTTGTCTAACATTGCCTTCTAGCAATCAGAAGAATAATAGCTAAAAGCAAAAATGTGGAAGGAAAATTGGAGAGAAGGAATATCATCAAGGACTACACAGAATATGACTCACAGCCTTATGCTCCTCTTTCAAGGATTGGTTACTTTCCAGATAACCATGCAGACCGTTACGTTGTGAAGAACCCATTTCTTAATACCTATGAAGGTAAATCATGTCGTACAGCACCATTATGACCCAGGACTCATGAGATAGGGAGAGAATTGTCTTCAGTTCCATATACCTCTCTTTCACATGCGTCTTCCATTGAAATCTGTGGAAATGCTGTTATGGTTGAAAGAGCTTTGTTGGATTTCCTCTCCCTAACCAGGCCTGATTGACTCAAGATACTTAATTCTGTTAAATCACAGTGAAAATATTCCAGTATCTGCTCTCCTCCACCCACCTGGCTTCCATTCTGCCTTTCTTAGGATTACTTGAACTGGAGGCATCTTTTCCTGACTCTGTTACCCAGCCTCGAACAGAAGCTCCAAAACCCAAGAGCACCACTACTAAGGATGGGTTTATTAAGCGGTCTGCTAGATATGAGATGGATCTGGCAGAGGTTTACCAGGTATTCAGCCTCTGGGGGGCCATTTCAGTGTCAACTTAAGAAATATATCCAAAAAGTTTTATGGTTGCCTTCAAAGACCTGGTTTCTAATTATAAGACAGTAAATGTAAATACAGGGTGAGGCAGCATAACTTCCTTTTTTTAAAAACGTGCGCCATTCAGTCGGTTGAAGACATAGCGGAGCGCCTCGTTCAAGAGGCGGGAGTATAAAGTTTTGTCCTGACACAGTTCAGTCACCATCATGCGTTGGAACAGTGAGGAGCGTGCTTTTGCTGTTGAGGCCTACTTTTCGAGTGGATTTGAAGTGGCCGGTCCACTCTCCAGATTTGGCCCCTTGTGATTTTTTCTATGGGTTTTTTTAAATCCCGTGTCTATGTGAACTTGCCACAGAATAAAACTCCTTGCAGAGTATGTTGCTCAACAAAGACTAGCTGATCCACCCCTCCAGAAGACTGTTGGTGAATTTCTCATCTCAAAAGTTGAGCTTTTTTTGATAATTTGAACCCAACCGCCTGACGAAGGCTCTTGTGAGTCGAAACCGGTTGCTGGTTGGAGTCAATTCATGTGACTACTGGAGTCTGCTCATATGTAATAAAGAACATGACACAAAGACTTTGTTTTATACTTCAAGAGAAGAACCAGTTGAATGTGAATGTGGGAGTCCTGTTTTTATATATATATATGTATTTGTAATATATACATTGAGTCAATTTAGTTATTTTCATGTTACCACAATCAGTGGATTTTGGTCTCTACAGTTTTAGGGGAACCCATTTTTCTTTTTGGTAAGTCATGAGAAATGCCAGAAATCGGTTTACTCATTGTATGGAGAATGGAGAATGGGGAACATCACCTACCCAATTTGATCTTCAAAACTATGTAAAACAAAACTTTAGGTATGCGCCTACATTATAATTTCTTTTTCTGATTCATACAATGGGTTTTATTAAGTTTTGAAAAAAGGAAGTTATGCTGCCTCACCCTGTATTACTCTGGCATTGAAAGCCTCATTTGCCACATAACATAACCTGCTGTGTTTGGACTTAGAAAAGGGATTGGGCTGTAGCTTGAGAAAGGGAAAAAGTGCTTCATTCGCATACCTGTTTTATATGTCATGTGAAAATTTCTCAGGTGAAACGGGGTCATGAGTAGATAACGTTTAAGAAGCCCTGCTGTAGAAGATCAGGGTAAGAATAGGGAAAAATAGTAAGGTCCAAGTTAGCTGTCCCTAACTTTCTTTCCAGATCTTGCAAGACAGGAAGAATAAAATCAAGGAGCCACCCAAGCCACTTCGTTTCCTTCAGAAAAAAACCAAGTTAGTTGATCGTCCTCCCACTCCAACACTGGAAATGCCTTCACCAGTAAGTGCAATAGTCCTGACTCTTTGTCAGGTCTTGGCATATTTTCAAATTGGGTTGTAGCTGTTTGTCCATTTTGACCACGAACAAATGAGGATCAGAAAGGCAATAGATAGGCTGGTGACCCATATCAACCAGACAAGGCCAAAAAACAGCCAGAGTCAAGTTTGTTCATGTTTCAGAGTATCAGTAGAGGGCTGGAGGGACCAGAAGCAAATACAGGATCAAAGTCATTTGGAAAGTCAACTGACAGTATCCATGAAGAGAGGGCATTAACTCCCTTGAAGGGATTTTTTCCCCCAAAGGCCCAATCTGCATGTCTTCCTGAGAAGCTTACAATCTGTGGGCACAGGAAATCAACCATTGGAACTTTTGTAGACTGGCTTTGAAGCCCTGCAGCTGGGGTGTCAAACTCACTTTCATTTGGGGCCACATCAGCCTTATAGTTGCCTTCAAAGGGCCATTGAATCCATGGACAGAGAATCCATGGATACAGAGGGCCAACTATAATTTCTTTACATTGTGGTCAATGCTCTTTATTTTTCACCCAGTTTGGGTCCCCAGATGTTAATGAATAACAGTTCCATGTATTGTCAAAGGCTTTCATGGCCGGAATCACTGGGTTGTTGTAGGTTTTTTCGGGCTGTAAGGCCAAGGTCTAGAGGCATTCTCCCCTGACGTTTCGCCTGCATCTATGGCAAGCATCCTCAGAGGTAGTGAGGTCTGTTGGAACTAGGAAAAAGGGTTTATATATCTGTGGAATGACCAGGACTCTTGTCTGCTGGAGCTGGGTGTGAATGTTTCAACTG
Organism: Anolis sagrei; assembly: GCF_037176765.1. Taxonomy (NCBI): domain Eukaryota; kingdom Metazoa; phylum Chordata; class Lepidosauria; order Squamata; family Anolidae; genus Anolis; species Anolis sagrei. The sequence goes on along the minus strand of NC_090022.1, from coordinate 165,986,674 downwards.
ACCACCTTGATTAGCATACAATGGGCTGACTGTGCCTGGAGCAAACTTTTGTTGAGAGGTAATTAGATGTCCCTGCCTGCTTCCTCTCTGTTGTGTTGTTGCAATTTTAGAGTTTTTTAATACGGGTAGCCAGATTTTGTTCATTTTCATGTTTTCCCCCTTTCTGTTGAAATTGCCCACATGCTTGTGTATTTCAATGGCTTCTCTGTGTAGTCTGACATGGTGGTTGTGAGAGTGGTACAGCATTTCTGTGTTCTCAAATAAAATGCTGTGTCCAGGTTGGTTCATCAGGTGCTCTGCTATGGCTGATTTCTCTGGTTGAAGTAATCTGCAGGGCCTTTCATGTTCCTTGATTCGTGTTTGGGCAATGCTGCGTTTGGTGGTCCCTATGTAGACTTGTCCACAGCTGCATGGTACACACACAGTAGACTCCTGCAGAAGTGAGAGGATCCCTCTTGTCCTTTGCTGAACGTAGCATTTGCTGGATTTTCTTGGTGGGTCTGTAGATAGTTTGTTGTGTTTCGTCATCAGCTTCCGTATGCGGTCAGTGGTTCCTTTGATGTATGGCAAGAACACTTTTCCTCTGGGTGGATCTTCGTCTTTATTCTCGTGGCTTGTTCTTGGTCTTGCAGCTCTTCTGATGTCTGAGGTGGAGTATCCATTAGGCCAGTTGAGGTGGTTCAGTTCATCTTGGAGGAGGTGGGGTTCGCAGGTTCTTTTTGCATGGTCTGCCAAGGCTTTAATGGTGCTTCTTTTTTGACTTGGGTGATGACAGTTCCCATCATTTTTATTATCCGCTATGCAGGTTGGGGGTGATGGGAATTGCAACCCAGCAGCACTTGTGGCTCTGATGTTGGGGAAAGGTTAAAGGACATTTGAAAGTCAGGCTTCCTATCCACAAGCCTTATATCTAAATTCAGATCCCACTATCTCGATTAAACAGAGCAAGCTGCAGCCTTCCATGTTGCTGTATCCTAACTTCCCTCAGCTCTAGTAGTGATGTCTGATAATGATGTAGCTGTAGTCCAATGTCTGAAGCTATAGTCTAGTATCTGGAGGGTCACATAACATAAAGAGAGAGGAGTATTAATGCTGCCAGACCTTAGGTATTGTTATGAAGCGGTGGGCTTCAGCTGGCTAAAGGAGTGGGTCAGATGAGAAAATCAAGCTTTACTCAACCTAGAGCAATATAATGTAAGATTTGGCTGGTATGTGTATTTATGGTATGGAAAAGATTGAATTAATAAAGATTTCCATAGATATTCCATAAGAGCAAGTCTATTAGTGATTTGGAAAAGACATTTATTTGTTTGTTTGTTTGTTTGTTTGTTTGTTTGTTTGCTGTATTTATACCCTACCCTTCTCACTCAGAGGACTCAGAGCAGCTACAAAAAGGGACAGTTGAATGCCACACATACATACATACAATAAAACAAAACATATATCTTAGAACAAAAAAGTTTAAAACATCTCAATCTTAAAACCAATTAATTAACAACAATACAATACAATAAGCCTTTATTGGCATAACATGGCAGAGAGTATAAAAATAGTACACATAATAAAAAAGGGCTTCTCTTTTGCTACACATTCAGTTTGCAGACTTCATTCAGGAATCTTGCCACTGAAAGGCAGCAGCTAAAGTCCTGGCAATTTAAAAGCAAAATCACTTTGTCAGAATCGCTGCGGTTCTTCAGTGAGTCTAAAACTTGTGTTAGCAGACTGGATCTTAGCTCCTGGTAGAGTGGACAGTGCAGGAGAATATGCGGTATGGAGTCTAGCTGTCCTGTGCTGCAGAGGCAGACCCTCTTGTCGCTCGGGAGGCCATTGAGTCTTCCTCTATGGAGTGGTGATGGCATGATGTTAAATCTAGCCAGCATGTAGGCTCTTCTGTAAGAGGGGTTGGTGAGCTCTGTGATGTAAAAGGCTGGATTTCCCTGTGTGTATGGAATTGCCAAGTTAATAGGTGAGCAGGATTTGTTTGCCAAGCTCAACAATTGGTTGTGGTCCCTATCTAGCAGCCTCCTTTTGATGAGGGTAAAAATCTCGGGAAAAGATAGTAGGTCAGGAAATCGCTGTCGTAGCCCAATTCCCCGATCTTTGCTAGGACAGTTGAGCACCATTTGGAGTGGTGGAGTTCGCTCAAGGTGAGTTGAGTCAGAGAGTCTCTGGGACTTTGATAGTGTATAGATAGCCAAGATTTAATGACGATTAGCCAGATAGTAGCCTCAATAGAATATTGCCCAGATTCAAGACAAAGAACTGCATACGGGACACAGTTGGGGGCACCATATAGTTTGTGGAGGAATTTCGAATGAAAAGATCTGATGGCGCTGTTATTGGGGGTTAACCAGATGGGTGCTCCATAGAGAAGTTGTGACATCGCCTTTGCTTTGAAGACTTGCAGAGCTAGGGGGATATATTGATTACCCCTGGAGTGGAAGAACCTCCTGGTCGCACAGCCACTCGATTTGGCCCGGGCCAGTGTATATTTTAAGTGGGTGGACCATGACAAGTTGTTGCTAAACCAGAGACCTAGGTATTTGAAATGTTTTACTTGCTCAATATAGTGGCCCTTTATCTTCCAGACTTGTCTTTTGTTGCTTTTCCCAAACGCCAAGATTTTGGTTTTGTCGTAGTTCACCTGCAGTTCGTTCGCCTCGCAAAAGTCAACAAATTTATGCAGGAGTCTTTTTAAGCCCACATGAGAGAGGGATAATAGGGCTGCGTCATCCGCAAATAGCAAGAGGGGGACATGCTTTGGGCCAATCTTGGGGCTATGCCCGTCAACTTGAGCCAGGGCAGTAGGGAGATCGTGCAAAAAGATGTTGAAGAGGAGTGGGGCTAGTACACACCCTTGTTTGACTCCCTTTTGGACCAGGATCGGGTTTGACAGGCATCCCCTGTGGTCTTTCACCTGGCAGAGGTTTTGGTTGTTCTTAATCAAGAAGAGGAGTCTTGGGTCTATGTTGAGGGCTGCTAGTTTTTCCCACAACTTTTCTCTGTTCACAGAGTCAAATGCCCCCTTCAGGTCCAAGAAGGCCACGTTTAGCTTATTAGGGCAATTTTTTGAGTATTTGTTGGCTAGGTGGGCCAAGATGTGAGTCTGGTCTAATGTTTATTTCCCCTTAGCGAATCCTGCTTGTTCTGGGCCAATTATGTTGTTTTGGTTGACCCATGATTCTAGCTTAGTTTTCAGGAGCTTGGCATACATCTTCCCTATTATGGAGAGCAGGCTAATGGGCCGATAGTTCGTTGGATTCGCTCACTTTACAATGGCTATCAAACCAATTAATTAAAACTACGCAATCCAGAGGCATAATCCAGGACCCATTCCAGTTGTAAATTGCACTATTCCATATTCACTTATTGCACTGAAAATTATTATCCAAAGGCTTGGTCCCACATCCACTTCTTCAATTTCTTTCTGAAGGCCAAGAGAGAGGAGGCTGATCTAATTTCACTGGGGAGGGAGTTCAATTTTTCAATTATCTTTAAATGTTTTTTCTCATATTCTGTATGGTATTAATTCACTTAATAAAAACTTTTAAAAAAGAAATGGAAGATCACATAACATAACATAACGTAACATAGCAGGCCAGATATCCCTGTTATTGGTAAATACTGTATATGTGGAGAGACTTGTGTAGAACAGCTTACACATTTTCTGAAATTTTTGAACTGCAACTCACATCCGCCTGAATTAACACAGTACACAATGACTATGAAAAAGCAAATTACCTGTGCCAATCAGAAATGCTTATCCTCCCAATGTTACAGTATAATCCAGACATGGGCAAACTTCGGCCCTCCAGCTGCTTTGAACTTCAACTCCCACAATTCTTAACAGCTTACCTTGAATGGTTTTTACTTTCCTTTCCCGTAGCTTTGTGACAAGGGGGGGCTATAATATAAACTAGCTTGACTGGTATATAGGTGTTAAAGTCTCAGTGCAAAATGTGAGTTGTACCATTAAGAAATCTAGATGATCTTTATACAGATGTTTTTACTTTCCCCCAAATACCTTCCTATTTTTTAAAAAAAAAATCAGTTGACTATAACACATCCTTTTGTTGTATTTCTCAGATAGAAGAAGAGAGAGAACTTGCTGTGATTACACTACAGAGATTAATTCGCGGCAGAGCTTTCCAAAACATGGTACGCCTCTGTGTGTCTGTGTCAGTATTTCCTGTAGTGTCCAGCTATCTAATGGCAAGTCCTTGCCCAGGCATCCTGAAATACAGGAAAAATTCCTACCAGTGCCCCAGGAATATGCCAAATAAATTGGAGAGATTTCTCATTACTGAGAATGTATATTGGTTAAAGGTCTCACAAACAACCCTGGGAACACATTTTCCCCACTGTAGCTAATGTCGAAATTGAAGACCCATCTCTCTGCTTTTATACAAGTTTGCTGCTTGTTTTCTTGTTGTAAAATACAATAATTTATATGATTAATTCTTATACAGCACTGCTTCTTATGGGTCCAGACCCAAATGGGATCATGAAAATTTTGGCAACAGTTAAAGGTTTCTGAATGCTAGCTCTTTACACAAATCTGTTAGTAGCAACACACAGTGTTTACAGTGGACTCTGCAGAAAATGTTTCAACTGTACTCCACCAAAGGGAAAATCAGCCTGTGTAACAAGCCTTGCAAATGCTGGTTTCTTATCAGTAAATCTATATAAATAACAATGTAATGTTTGTTTGTGGGATTAACAGAACTCAAAAACCACTGGGGGAATTGACACCAAATTTGGACACGATACAACGAACAACCCAGTGTATGTCCTTCACTCAAAAAAAAACCCGAAAACAAAAAGCAGAAAGGACTTCTAAACTGCATGTCCACAAAGGAGGAACTGCATGTCCCATGGCCATGCCCCCTCCTCCTCGTGGGGAAACAGCCGGCCGTTAAAGCATGAGGAGCCAAGCGCGCGTGCACAGCCACACACACAAACGAGAGTTGGCACCAGTGGAGGTGGAGGCTTGCTGCATGGAGCCCCTTCTCTTTCCCTACTATGTCAGGAGGGCGATCTCCTCCTTCTCCTCCTTTCCCTGTTGGAAGAGGAAGGGGCGGATGAGTGGCAGGGGCAGAGCCCTCAGGCAAGGAAGAAGGGGAGGAGTAGGAGGAGGAGGCGAGGAAGGTCGACAGTGCTTGAGTGAAGGACATTCCTTCTCTCCCTCACTCCCTTCCTTTCTTTCCTCCCTCTCCTTCCTTCCTTCCTTCCTTCCTTCCTTCCTTCCTTCCTCCCTCCCTCCCTCCCTTTCCTTTTCTTCCTCCCTTCTTCTTTTCCTTCTTTCCCTCCTTCCCTTCCTTCCTGTCCCTCCCTCCTTCTTCCTTTCCTTCTTTTCCTCCCTCCCTCCCTTCCTTTCCTCCTTCTTTCCCTTTCTTTATTTCCTTCCCCTTCATTTCCTTCCCTCCCTCCTTTCTTCATCCCCTCCTTCCTTTCCCTCCTTTCTTCCTTCTTTCTTCATTCTCCTTCCTTCTTTCCTTCCTGTCCCTCCTTCTTTCTTTTCCTTCCTTCCTTCCTTTCTTTCCTTCCTTCCCTCCCTTTCTCTTTTCTTTCTTCCTGTCCCTCCTTGCTTCCTTCTTCCTTTCCTTCTTTCTATGTAAGATATAAATACAATATTAAATGGGATAGTCAAGAAGTAACGAGAGAAGGAGGGAAAGAGGGAAGGAATGAAGGAGGGAAATGGAGAAGGAAAAAGGAGAGAAGGAAGGAGGGAAGGAAGGAAAGAAAGGTAGAAAAGCAAGGAAGGATAGAAGGAAATAAAAAGTGAAAGGAAAAAGTGAGGGAAGGAAGGAGAGAAGGAACAAAAGATAGGGAAGGAAGGAAAGAAGGAAGGAGAGAAGGAAGGATGTAATCAAACAGCAAAGAAAAGGGAGGAAAAAAACAGGTAGAGATGGAAGAAAGAAGAGAAATAGGGAAAGAAAAAGAGGAAAGAGGGAAGGGAGGAGAGAAAGAGAGAGGGAAGGTTGTCCACAGCAATGCATGGCGGGTACAGCTAGTGTATATATATAGCACATGGAAGTGCTCAATAAGCATACTTTTTTAAAATAAAGAAGTTGAAAAATATGGCGGAAGAGAACATTCGGTGTGGTTTTAGTTCTCCCTCATTGATTTCATGTGATCTTCAACCCTTACAAATAGATGTTTGAAGGGAAGGAAAAGCGATTGGAGCTGATCCGGGAGTTGCGTACCACTCATGCACTTCAGGAGGATGGACAACTGCTGAAGAAGGCTGAGAAGCAAGTCACTTTGGCATTACAACGGCAGCGGGATTTGCATGAACACAAGGTAGGTGGGTTGGGGTGGGGAAAATAGAAAGAGATCACAAGTACTTTATTTGGAGCCTGTCTTCTCTAAGAGCTTGTGCAACATAACCTGAAAGTGACAGGAGCCCTTGCCTTGCGTGTATCTCAACCTACCACTTGAAAGAGGAGTCATGTCTTCTTGAAAGGAGATCTCTGTATCAGTGTTGTACAAAAGGTGCTGTTCGGGAGCCTTTTAGTTGTTGCCTTGCATCGCATCATTCACCTAGCAGCCATTCTAGAAGGTGGGCCAGAAAATAAAAACCCAAGATTCAATCCCAGTCTGTTTCAAGCGATTACATTTCCAGTGCCTTGAAAGCAGTTGTGCCTGCTTTTGAGAGGTATATTATGGTCTCAGTGCTGTAGAACCTTTTAGGAACTCATCATAGAGTAGAAGGAGACAGGACCAGTACTATTTTATTTATTTATTTATTTATTTATTTATTAACTTTATTTGTACCCCGCTAACATCTCCCGAAGGACTCGGTGCGGCTTACAAAGGCCAAGGCCCTCAATAAAACAACAACATAACAAATACAACAATAAAACTCAAAAAGCAAACCCATAAACATTAAAGCAATAATGGTAAAACACTAAAAACAATACATCATAACACATTAAAACTAGGGCCGGACCAGATGTAATGGATAAAGTTAAAAGTGCTGGGCATGACAGGTGAAATGTAAGGATTTTAGGGTAGGTGTGATGTGCAGGCAATCTTAAATCTCTAGTAAAGTGCGTTTGGGACATGATGCTGGGAGTTTCCTATTCTGGAAAGACACACTGGAACAGCCAGATCTTCAAGCTCTTCCTAAAGACTGCCAACGTTGGGGCTTGTCTGATGTCCTTGGGAGAGAGAGTTCCAGAGTTCCAGAGTCGGAGTCCAGAGTCGACGCCAGGTGGGATCGTGAGCAGGGCCTCTCCAGATGAATGGAGGGATCGTGTGGGTTCATATACGGAGATGCGGTCCCCAACCATTTAGGGCTTTGTAGGTGAGCACCTGCACCTTGAATTGGGACCGGAAAATGAACGGCAGCCAATGGAGCTCCTTAAACAGGAGGGTTGACCTCTCTCTGTAAGGAGCACCAGTTAACAACCTGGCTGCCACCCGTTGGACCAGTTAGAATTTCCGGGCTGTTTTCAAGGGCAGCCCCACGTAGAGCGCATTACAGTAATCCAATCTGGAGGGACTCTTAATTTTTTCCGTCTCATAGACTTAGCATGGGGATTTGAGCTTCAAGCGTAAACGATGAATCCAAGAGGACACCCAAACTGCGGACCTGTGACTTCAGGGGGGAGTGTAACCCCATCCAGCACAGGTTGCCACCCTATACCCCAATCCGGTTTACGATCAACCAGGAGGACCTCTGTCTTGTCGGGATTGATCTTCAGCTTATTCATCCTCATCCAGACAGCCACAGCAGCCAGGCACTTGTCCAGCACCCGAGGAGCTTCCTTAGAGTTAGGTGGAAAAGAGTAGTAGAGTTGTGCATCATCTGCATAGAGATGGCACCCAACTCCAAAACTCCAGATGACCTCTCCCAGTGGTTTCATGTAGATGTTAAAAAGCATGGGAGACAGAATAGAGCCTTGTGGGACCCCACAGATCAAAGGCCAGGGGTCTGAGCAGGTGTCTCCCAGCTTCACCATCTGGGATCAACCTTCCAGGAAGGACCGGAGCCACGATAGAACCGTGCCCCCCGAGACCCATTCCAGAGAGCCGTCCCAGAAGGATACCATGATCGATGGTATCGAAAGCCGCTGAGATGTCCAAGGGAACCAGCAGAGTCACAGTAGCTATTACAGAAACCCCATGTATTACAAGGAAGGGTATTTTTGTGACATCAGAAATAATGATTTTAGATAATTATTTAGTGCCACCTTGAGTTTGAATTCTGGGCCTGAATCCCAAGAGTAGGGATTGTTTCTTTTGAAGGAAAAACTTTGTGTGTAGTATTTTAACCCTGCGTATTGTGCTGTGTGTTTTATCTTTTGTTTTAGCAATATTATACCCGGCCTCGAGCCATGTAAACATTGAAACAAATAAAAAGTACATAAGTATAGTATTGGACTGCTTTTGTGTTGCCTTTAGGTGTCTCTCATGGAAAAGCATCTGGCTCGTGTTGAGGGGAGAGCACTTGCAAACATGTTTGACTTCCTATCCAAAGAGTTAATTCGGCTACAGGAGGAGCGGAGGATCCATGCTTTTGCGATGCTAGCTGAAAGGCAGCGCCGAATGAGAGAAGCAGAGGAGAGCGGAAGGCGCCAGGTGGAGGAGAGGCGCAGAAGGGAAGAGGATGAAATCTTTAAACAGGTGTGTCCTTGAACTCCACTAGCTCTGGCCACTGAGTTTGCCTTGGTCTTCACTGTTGATTGACTCAGCTGTCCGTGTTCTGCATTTTGTATTGAAAAAATGCATTTCTGAAAGTGAGGAGGAGGAAGATTGGGACCCAACTTACAAGGTTCATGTGGGAAGAGCTCATGGTGGGAAGAGCATCTGATCAGACCTGTTCACTTCTCATCCTTTTTCTCTTAGATGCTCATTAAACAGAATACTTTTCTGTGTACTCAGAACATTACATTAATGGGAAACAATTGCATGCAACTGACAGTAGATCATTTGACTAAGAAGAGGACCTTCCCACATGCTTAACTGGAGATAGGCAAACACAAGACTGAGACAACTATTTCCATATAGGGCCCTTCCTTGCTATCGAGGCATTGTGCCACACTTTTTTGCAGGTGACATTGAAACCAGGGCTGCAGTCTGTGGGCAGTCTTGTGGGCAACTGCAGTCTTGTGGGCAACTGCAGTAGATCTCGGAGGCAATTGTCTGGTCCAGGACCCTTCTAGGGGCATAGGGACTCCAAAAAAGGAGTAGGTGGGAGAAAGTTATCAGAAGCCCATTTCTAATTTTTAGAATCATTTCCTCTTTTCTTTTCTTTTCTTCGCTTTTCTGCTTCCCTGACTTTTGGTTAGATAGTATAGAGCTACTTTCCAGAAGAGGAAATTCACACCTCTAGTGGGTTAGGAAAAAAGTAATCCAGAAAAAAGGACATTTTGCCCATTCTTGTTATAATGTCTACTTAAAAGTAAGTTCTTGTTAGTAAGGATGTGTAGTATTACAACTATGCATGTGTTACTTAACATTCATCTGACTTACTGTATATACTCGAGTATAAGCCTAGATTTTCAGTCCTTTTTTTAGGCTGAAAAACTCTCCCCCGGCTTATACCTGAGTCAAGGTTAATAATTATTTTACTTTGTTGTTGTTACGAGGGGTATTTTTTAAGTAAGGTCTGTTTTGTTGTAGACACTAGTAGTTCGCGCGCATACTGCAATGAGCGTGTGCGTCGTGTACTGGCATGCCTCGGGAACAACTGTGCTCAGTTTCCGCTCTGTAGCTAACCTGTATGGTTCTGTTCTGTGCTTTAAAAATGTTTAAGACTATCAACTCACCCGCCGATGAATTTCTGCAGCAGGCAGATTCCTTGCTGGCAAAAACTGTATCACTGAGCGAACCTCACATGCGGCAGGTGAGTTGATAGTCTTAAACAATTTTAAAGCACAGAACACAACCGTACAGGTTAGCTACAGAGCGGAAACCGAGCACAGTTGTTCCCGAGGCATGCCGGTACACGACGCATGCGCTCGTTGCGGTATGCGCGCGAACTACGAGTGTCTACAACAAAATGGACCTTACTTGAAAAATACACCTTGTATTATTACATTTATTATTTTATTGTTGTTATTATTACATTTATTATTTTATTCTATTATTGTTATTGTTACATTTATTATTTTACTGTATTGTTATTATTACATTTATTATTTTCCTCTATTATTATTATTTTACTCTATTATTATTGGAAGGATATGTAAGCATATTTACATTGAAGAAGGTTAGAATAATGGTTTAATCAGAGTTGGGCAGTCTTACCTTGAATTACAGTTTTATGTAAATATTCAAAAACATTTAACATACTGATGCCTAAATTAATATAATTTTATTGGTATCTGTTTTTATTTTGAAATTTACCAGTAGCTGCTGCATTTCCCACCTTCAGTTTATACTCGAGTCAATACATTTTTCCAGTTTTTTGTGGTAAAATTAGGTGCCTCGGCTTATATTCGGGTCGGCTTATACTCGAGTATATACAGTAATTGCTTTTGTTCCTTTTGGTCTTGGCTAGGCGATGACTAAGTGATTTTCTCTAGAATAGCCTTTCTGTTCATTGTGTTGCTCTAGTCCTGCTAGAGAAGGAGGGGGAGATATTTTGATATTGTTTTCCTCTGTTTTAAAATAGAAAAATAGTCCATTATATTTAGAAAGGGGGAAAATAAGAAATCAGCAATAATTCAAGCATCTTCCCCATAGATATAAGGTGGCATGGGCAAATCACATTGAAATTATTCAAGGGAAGATGACTAATGATTCCCCAGTAGGATCAAAGCTACTAAACACAGCAGCTATGAAAACTATAGTAGAAGTTTCCTAAACTTTTATAAAAATCACCCAAGATCAAGTTTGAAAAAAAAAAAGACTTAGTTGCATAATACAGAAAACAGACTAAGAATTTTATGTGGAAATGGCATAGTCCAGATGAGCCATAAAAATATATGAACTCAGTTTTAACCATTTTAGAGGAAAGAGCTAGTATGGACGCTCCCATGGTATAAATGGCCAGCAATATTATAAAAAGGATTGGAACAGACGATGTTTGGGGTATTTTTTTTTCCAGGTTGTGAAGGTACATCAGATCACAGTTGATTCCTACTTAGAAGATGTCATCTTGGACAACATGGAATCGACAGCCAATGAGCAAGCCAAAGAAGAGATTCAAAGAATGGCCATTGAAATCAACAATATTGCTTATGAAATGGAATCACGGTATGGGCTTCAGAGGAAGCAGAAGCAACAGAAAAGGAAATCTAGTGGATGGGTTGTTGTAGGTTTTTTTGGGCTATATGACCATGTTCTAGAGGCATTCTCTCCTAACGTTTCGCCTGCGTCTATGGCAAGCATCCTCAGAGGTAGTGAGGTCTGTTGGAACTAGGAAAATTGGTTTATATATCTGTGGAATGACCAGGGTGGGAGAAAGAACTCTTGTCTGTTGGAGCTAGGTGTGCATGTTTCAACTGATCACCTTCATTAGCATTTGATGGCCTGGCAGTGCCTGGGGCAATCTTTTGTTGAGAGGTGATTAGATGTCCCTGATTGTTTCCTCTCTGTTTTTTTTGTTTTTTTTTGTTTTTGCTCTTGTAATTTTAGAGTTTTTAAATACTGGTAGCCAGATTTTGTTCATTTCCATGGTTTCCTCCTTTCTAGTGGATCTTTTAGAGAAGCCACTTTACTGTATCATAATCATTCATCTGCTTGTTCCACATAGACACTTGCAAAGGACAAACGTTTATGTTGCATGCAGGACTGGCATGATTAAAGGCTTTTACATTAGAAGATTTAGTTATTTCCGAGAAATCACATGCAACATAGCAGGTGTTTATGGGAATGTGTTGGAAGTCTTGCTCTTTTATGTCTTTTCTCCATCTTGAAACCACTGTAGTGACTGTGTCAATGCCTCAAGTCATTTGATATCAGATACTTCCATGCCTTGCAGTCCCATCAACAAATTTTGGCTTGGTGCATCCCACTTGGTCCTTTGGTATTGTCCACTTTGAGACCATCAAATTCTGGAACCTGAAAGATTCCCTTTATGTGTGAGCGTTTTCCCTGAGAAGGGATTAGACAGTTGGATTGTGGTGAGAAAAAGAAAAGGGAGAAATAGGAAAAAGAAAAAACATAGCAAACTTGTAGAGTGCCAGATGCAATCCCATCTCAACTATTTTCTTTGACAGATAAACTAATACCAGACATCATTTCCTTTAGTCAAATGCAATATTGGTATGGAGTCTTAACTCTAGTTCTGTGCATCTGCTTTGTAGATTCATTGGAATGGGAACAGAAGGGGGCGGGGAAGGGAAGAGGGGGAAAAGGGAAAAAGATAGTCTTTTAGGTTGTTGTAGGTTTTTTTGGGCTATATGGCCATGTTCTAGAGGCATTTTCTCCTGACGTTTCGCCTGCATCTATGGCAAGCATCCTCAGAGGTAGCAAGGTTTATTGGAACTAGGAAAGTGGGTTTATATATCTGTGGAATGACCAGGGTGGGGCAAAGTACTCTTGTCTGTTGGAGCTAGGTGTGAATGTTTCAACTGACTACCTTGATTAGCATTTGATGGCCTGGCAGTGCCTGAGGCAATCTTTCATTGAGAGGTGATTAGATGTGCCTGATTGTTTCCCCTCTTGTTTGCTGTTGTAATTTTAGAGTTTTTAAAATACTGGTAGCCAAATTTTGTTCATTTTCATGGTTTCTGTTGAGATTAACTTCACAATTCAGCAGCAGATCAGTTGCACAACTTCAGCGCTTTCCAGTAGCTTCTTCCTGCACAGTATTTTCAGTCAACTGCTCCCACAGCCTGCAGTCACTCTGGAACCTTTTACAGACACTTGAGCACATGCCCAGCCATTGTCAGTTTTACCATTGTCTTTCCCCCAGTCTAGATGATATTACAAACTTACCACAACACACAGTTATATCTTGTCTTTGCAGACAGGTTCTTTTAATTACATATAGCCTTCGATGAACATCACAGCACAAGGAGAGATATACACTGTACATGACTTCCTTATATACAATTCTATACAATTACACATAGCAATCTCTGATTGGTTCCCAACTCATTAACTTAACTCAAACCCAAGATTGCATCATTCACAATCACCTGGACTAGGCCAGAACACATTCCCCAAATGAAGTTCTATATACAGTTAATGCATGACTCCGCATTCCCAATAGAAGCCCATTAGCAGTGCATGACTCAGCTATATTACCTTACAATACATTGTAAAACCTGACAGTTTCCTCCTTTCTGTGGAAATTGTCCACATGCTTGTAGATTTTGATGGCTTTTCTGTCTAGTCTGACATGGTGGTCTTTTAACATGCATAATTTTTTGTAGTCGAACTCACCTGCAGTCTGAAGAGATTGTGGCAGAACTGGTTTATAGCTTCCTGATCCCTGAAGTGCAGAAAACAGCCATTAAGGAGAAAGGTAAGAAATTAACACATTGAGATTCCTGTGACTGGTCTGTAATTCTGAATCTCTGGTTTCAGTGTCCTATCAGAGAATGAACATCACCGATGAACCAGATTCCAACTCCCTCACTGTAGCCTCTGGATACTGTTTTATAGGGCTACATTGACTGTGTGCAGTGTTTCCTCCCTTGAAGTTGGTCATTTGATTCCTTGTGTAAGTTGTGTGGGGTTGTGTGGATTCATCCGTTTGTTCTTTTTATAGTTTGAGATGTTGGAGAGTTGAAAAACTTCTCAGACTCTCATGACCTTTCCTACACCTTCACTGGGTGCTAGCCAATGCTGGTGTTGTCTTTTGAGCTTGTACTTCAGTGGATCCTGTTGCAGTAGGACTACAGCTTTCAGACTCTTTAACGCAAGGATCTCAAACTTCTTTTCACTGAAGGCCTTCAAATGGCTGTTGAATTAATGGAACGAGAATCCAAGGATACAGAGGATCAACTGTAGTTGTCTGTGCTCTTGAGTTTTTACCCAGTTTGTCCCACCAGATGTTATTAAATGGCAACTCCCATCATTTTGGATTATCCACCATACGGACTGGGGATAATGGGAATTACAACCCAACAGCACTTGTGGCTCTGCAGACTTCAGATTCACAAGCCTTGTATCTAAATTCAAGACTCACTATCCTGACTTGACAGAACAGACTGCAGCCTTCCAGATGTCACTGTATCCCAATTCCCATCAACTCTAGCCATGATGTGTAATAAAGAGTACCTGTCTGAACGTATCTCCTTCTACGTCCCGCTTACGAATTTAAGATCTTCTGGAGAGGCCCTGCTCTCGGCTCCGCCTTTGTCACAAACGAGACTGGCAGGGACAAGGGATTCATCGTTGAGCTGGAGCCCCAGGTCTCGGTGGTGACCAGGGGAGCATTTGCACAGCTCAGGCTCATGCGCCAGCTGCGCCCGTACCTCGGGAAGTCTGACTTGGCCACGGTAGTCCACGCTCTGGTTACATCCTACTTAGACTACTGCAACACTCTCTACGTGGGGTTGCCCTTGAAGACGGCCCGGAAGCTTCAACTGGTCCAGCGTGCAGCAGGCATGTTACTAACAGGAGCGGGACGCAGGGAGCATACAACGCCCTTGTACCAGCTCCACTGGCTGCCAATTTGCTACCGGGCTCAATTCAAGGTGCTGGCGTTGGCCTATAAAGCTCTAAACGGTTCCGGCCCAAGATACCTATCTGACTGCATCTCGGCCTATGAGCCCACGAGGACTTTGAGATCGGCCGGGGAGGTCCTGCTCTCGATCCCGCCTGCCTCACAGGTATGCCTGGCGGGGACGAGAGACAGGGCCTTCTCGGTGGTGGCTCCTCGGCTGTGGAACACCCTTCCCGTAGACATCAGACTGGCGCCCTCCCTTATGACATTCCGCAAGAAACTAAAGACGTGGCTGTTCGAGAAGGCATTCAAACAAGAAGTACAACAATTGGCAATGACGATAGGAATGGAACAATGGAAAATGATATTGGATTGTGGCTTAACGATGAGACGACGCGAATGACTTTTTTGTATTTGTATTATTGATATTGTGATTGTTGATGTTGTTGATGATGATGTTTTGATATTGCTGGTTGTTGTTAGATTATGTCTTGTAATTGCACCTTATTCTCTATATGTTGTACACCGCTGTGAGTCGCCCCTGGGCTGAGAACAGCGGTCTATAAGCACAATAAATAAATAAATAAATAAGGGACAGGGCCTTCTCGGTGGTGGCCCCCTGCCTGTAGAATTCACTCCCCAGGGAAATTAGATCATCGTCATCCCTCCTCTCTTTTAGAAGGAAATTAAAAACATTGATATGGGACCAGGACTTTTGGTAATCTGGCAGACTGAGAAGGACAATAACGACAAGAGCTTTGGAACGAATTATGATAAGCTGAATGGACTCACTAATTACAGAACCCGGCGAAACAATGGCCACCAGGCTGGCCTTTTTCTATTAGATTTTATTGTATTAACTTAATGTTTTAATTATTTATAACTACTGTCATTGTGTATTTTACTGTGTTGAATTGTAGGCATCGAATATGTGCCGACTGGAAGCCGCCCTGAGTCCCCCCTAGGGGGTTGAGAAGAGCGGGGTAAAAATACCCTAAATAAACAAATAAATAAATAAATAGGAGGAATATAAGAGTTGTAATCCAGTCTGGAGGGGCCACATCTAATGACATGGCAGGCTGGATTTGGCCCACGGGCTTCAAGTTTGACATATGTGCTGAAAAGTTTACTTCCTTGTCTCCTAATGGCACCCTTGGACCCAAGCTCATTTTTTACCACAAAGAAGGACATCAGTATGTTTAAAGGTGTCTACAATCAAAAGAAAAGAAAAAAGATGTCAGTGGGCAACAAATGAAGGGCTAGAAGGCATGATCATCAAGTTTGCAGACGACACCAAATTGGGAGGGATAGCCAATACTCCAGAGGACAGGAGCAGGATTCAAAACGATCTTGACAGATTAGAGAGATGGGCCAAAACTAACAAAATGAAGTTCAACAGTGACAAATGCAAGATACTCCACTTTGGCAGAAAAAATGAAATGCAAAGATACAGAATGGGTGACGCTTGGCTCGAGAGCAGTACGTGTGAAAAAGATCTTGGAGTCCTCGTGGACAACAAGTTAAACATGAGCCAACAATGTGATGTGGCGGCAAAAAAAGCCAATGGGATTTTGGCCTGCATCAATAGGAGCATAGTGTCTATATCTAAGGAAGTAATGCTACCCCTCTATTCTGCTTTGGTTAGACCACATCTGGAATATTGTGTCCAATTCTGGGCACCACAATTGAAGAGAGATATTGACAAGCTGGAATGTGTCCAGAGGAGGGCGACTAAAATGATCAAGGGTCTGGAGAACAAGCCCGATGAGGAGCGGCTTAGGGAACTGGGCATGTTTAGCCTGAAGAAGAGAAGGCTGAGAGGAGATATGATAGCCATGTGTAAATATGTGAGAGGAAGCCACAGGGAGGAGGGAGCAAGCTTGTTTTCTGCTGCCCTGGAGACTAGGACGCGGAACAATGCCTTCAAACTACAAGAGAGGAGATTCCATCTGAATATTAGGAAGAACTTCCTGACTGTGAGAGCCGTTCAGCAGTGGAACTCTCTGCCCCGGAGTGTGGTGGAGGCTCCTTCTTTGGAAGCTTTTAAGCAGAGGCTGGATGGCCATTTGTCAGGGGTGATTTGAATGCAATATTCCTGCTTCTTGGCAGGGGGTTGGACTGGATGGCCCATGAGGTCTCTTCCAACTCTTTGATTCTATGATTCTATGAAATGTCAGCTAAGCAAGCTCAGATCTCTTAAAACGGAAACAGTCATTGGTGTTGGGCCTTCTTGTACTGGTAAAGTTTGTGATGACAACGATGAGTATAACACTGATGGAAGCATACCCAATTTTTATGTTGAATCCTGCTCATTGAGTCCTATCGTTGGAAGAGACCCCAAGGGCCATCCAGTCCAACCCCCTGCCATGCAGGAAAAGTGCAATCAAAATACCCAACAGATGGTCATCCACCCTCTATTTAAAAGTCCCCTAAGGAGGAGCCTCCACCCCACTCCGAGGCAGAGAGTTCCACTGTTGAACAGGTTTGACAGTCAGGAAATTCTTCCTAATGTTCAGATGGAATCCCTTTTTCTGTCATTTGAACCCATTGCTCCAAGTCTTAATTTTTGGGGCAGCAGAAAAGAAGCCCTTCCTTGTGACAGGCAAATTTGTCTCTCTGGGAGGAATTATTGTCTTCACTCTGGAGCATTGATGTGTCCTTGGTACAAGGATACCCCAGGGAATGGCTTATTCTCTCCCACTCGGCCTCAGCACACTACATGTTGATAAGAGGTGGGTCAGTAGTATTGCTAGTATGATGAGTCCATATCCATGTCAGTCTTGCCCACCAACAGGCCCGTAGCCAGGATTTTGATTCAGGGGGTGGGTGAGCGAGAGAGGATCTACCCTAGCAAACCTTTTGTATCGTTATCCCAATACCCCCATGCATATGGGATATATTGAGCATCGTGATCAGAACATGATATGAATGTACCAGTAAGGCATTAATAATAATAATAATAATAATAATAATAATAATAATAATCCTTTATTTGTACCCCGCTACCATCTCCCGAAGGTCTCGGTGCGGCTTATAAGAGGCCGAGCCCAAATGCAACAATAAAACAACAACAACACAATAACTAAAAAAAAAAACCAATAGCAAAGAATAGCAATACATTAACAACATCCAATGATGCAATTAAAAATAATGGCCGGGCCAAATGTAATAATTAAAATTAGAAATTAAAAATTCTGGGCATGACAAGGTGGGGTGTTTGGAGGGGATGGGCATGCAGATATCCTGGATCTCTAATAAAGTGCATTGGGACATAATGCTAGGAGTTTCCTTATTCTGGAAAGGCACACTGGAACAACCACGTTTTCAAGCTCTTCCTAAAGATTGCTAGCGACGGGACCTGCCTGATGTCCTTAGGGAGAGAGTTCTAGAGTCGAGAGGCCACCACCGAGAAGGCTCTATCCCTCGTCCCCACCAGTCGCACTTGCGATGCCGGTGGGATCGTCAGCAGGGCCTCTCCAGATGAACCAAGAGATCGTGTGGATCGTACGCAGAGATGCTGTCACGAAGGTAGGCGTGTCCCTAACTGTTTAGGGCTTTGTAAGTAAGCACCTGCACCTTGAATTGGGACCGGAAAATGAAAGGCAGCCAGTGGAGCTCCTTAAACAGGAGGGTTGACCTCTCCCTGTAAGGAGCACCAGTTAACAACCTGGCCGCCGCCCGTTGGACCAATTGAAATTTCCGGGCCGTTTCCAAGGGCAGCCCCACGTAGAGTGCATTACAGTAGTCCAACCTGGAAGTGACTAAGGCGTGGACCACCCTGGCCACGCCTTAGTCACTTCCAGGTTGGACTACTGTAATGCACTCTACGTGGGGCTGGCCTTGAAAACGGCTCGGAAATTTCTGTGTCTTCTCGCGGACCACCCTGAGAATTTTGGGGGAGGGGGCTGAAGTCCCTCAAGCCCCCCTCCCCCTGGCTACATGCCTGCCCACCAACCTCACTTTCCTCTTTGGAAGATGTTTAAAGGCTGCCCAAGCCAATAACTGAGTGTGGGTTTATATGTATCACTGTCGGAATTGTTTCTCTTATCCACTTATCAAAGCAAGTTGCTATTGTTACACTCTCATGGTTAAGTATTTGCAATACTATCTGCAAGATCCAATTTACTGGAGAGATCTGGATTTGGTCTGTATTTTATCATGAGCCTTTGGAGACCCCTCTAGTTACTACCAAATCCCCAAAGGAGCTCTTGGAAAATTATCATCCTTTAGTAGGGTTCAAATGATAAGGATTTGTTGAGCTTTTGATCTAGGACATTCTTTTGCAGAACCCTTTCTCTTGATAAAACTATAGGAAGCAAAGGGAATATAAGTGAGCGCAATCCTTAATTATAATTATTTTTTCAAATTTCTTCCTCTCTCATCTTTTTTGTTTTCAACAGTAAAGCTATCGCAAAGAAAGCATATTCACGCTGCCCATCAGATCATCCATGGGAATACAGAGGTGGCTGTAGGACAGTTTCTTGCAACAGCACGCCAAAATTTGCCTGGAAGCTTTTCTGAGACAGGCTTTCCAAGTGATTACTTGCTTGCAGCAACTGCCGAACAAGAAGAAACCCCTGAGCTGCACGAGACAAGGCTTCCGGATGATGAAGCCCAACCTGAAGTAGCACAGGAAGGGAGTGATGAATGTGCCATGCCCCCACAGAGTTCGGAGGGAGAAGAAAAATAAGGTATGCCTAGAAACCTATCTCGAAGCATTGCTGGCCTGAGTCGTTCACAGTCCAGGTATTTATTTATCGTGTCAGGAGCAAACCAAACAGTTGTATTGCATTTTTAACAAACAAACAAACAAACAAACAAAGTTTGCAAGCTTGGTAGTTGATTAAATATCCTTTGACCAGTAACTGGCCACTTGGAGTGCCTCTGGTCCTCCCTTGTGCATGTGGCAGGGCTCAGGTTGCATTGCAGCAGGTGGTCTGTAGTTTGCTCTTCTCCACACTCACATGTCATGGATTCCACTTTGTATCCCATTTCTTAAGGTTGGCTCTGCATTTTGTGGTGCCAGAGCACAGTCTGTTCAGCGCCTTCCAAGTCGCCCAGTTTTCTGTGTGTCTCATTTGGTATCAGCCATTGATTGGGGTTCTGGGTTTGAGCCTGCCACTTTTGGACTCTCGCTTGCTGAGGTGTTCCAGCAAGTGTCTCTGTAGAACTATTTCTTGATTTAAGTTGTTGATGTGCTGGCTGATACCTAAACAGGGGATGAGCTGAATGAGCCTTTGTCCTTTCACTATTGGTTGCTACTTCCCGGCGGATGTCAGGTGGTGCAATACCGGCTAAACATTATAATTTCTCCAGTGGTGTAGTAACAGTCCAGGTTAAACTCTAGTAAGAGTTGGAGTATCCAAAGAGTAGTCAAACAACAGTCCATAGGTCAATACAAGTAAGCTAGTTAATCCAAGAGATTCCTCTGCTTGCTCAGCTGAGGACGTGGAGAAAAGGAACTGAGGCTACAGCCCCTCACACTGGCTATATATCATCTGGGGAGTGTGGGTGGAGCTATAAGCCTTAAAGCCAAAAAGCTTTCCAGAAGATTCTGAGACTTGCTGCGTAGACGCAGGAAATTACCATATGTGCGATTTCACAGAGATTACAAAGAAGAACGCTATAACACTTTCTTCTTCTCCCCATCTGCCAGGAGTGCTTTGAATGTGATTTTCCTGCTTCTTGGCAGGGTTTGGACTGGATGACCCAGGAGGCCTCGTCCAACTCTTTGATTCTATGATTCTAATGCAATATTTTTCTTGATCTGACCAGGTGAATAAAAGGGGAGGCTCAACAACATCCATGGTGAACTGATGCTTCTGTCTTGGATCCTCCCTCCCCAAGACTTGCTTAGCTTTAAAGTGCTTTTAGTTGTAAGAAAGTTAAATGAAAACTGTATTTCACTAGCCTTTAGTTCAAGTTCACTTTATTACAGTCAATGATCAGCTCAAGAGAAGAAGGACACAGTCCTACACAAACACATAAGGTCTAAGATTCGCGAGATTTAAAACTTTAAAATAAGTGCACAATTGCCAGGACATCAAGACAACCCAAGAATCTAAGCCAAAAGCCATACACAGGATACATCAAAACCCAACACAATTAATGGAATTAAAAGGGAATTGGAGGGAATTGGGGTGTTCATGTGGTACAGGGAAGGGAAGTCCAGTCAAACAGAGGAAGGAGCAACATCCATACTATAATTAAAAGTCTATAACCCCAATTTTCTGCTAGTATGAAATCTTGACTTGTACTAGCTTGTGCAAATTAGTCATTGACTGCTGGACTTTAATCACTGCTGTGCAGAACTTGGCAACATTATAGAAGAGAAGGCTGAGAGGAGATATGATAGCCATGTATAAATATGTGAGAGGAAGCCACAGGGAGGAGGGAGCAAGCTTGTTTTCTGCTTCCTTGGAGACTAGGACGCGGAACAATGGCTTCAAACTACAAGAGAGGAGATTCCATCTGAACATTAGGAAGAACTTCCTGACTGTGAGAGCCGTTCAGCAGTGGAACTCTCTGCCCCGGAGTGTGGTGGAGGCTCCTTCTTTGGAAGCTTTTAAGCAGAGGCTGGATGGCCATTTGTCAGGGGTGATTTGAATGCAATATTCCTGCTTCTTGGCAGGGGGTTGGACTGGATGGCCCATGAGGTCTCTTCCAACTCTTTGATTCTAGGTTATAGCCAAGTTTGTATCTGAAAGCCGCAGGGAGATGTAAAATTGTTCAGAGAGGTGATTCTCAACCTTCCTAATGCTGTGACCCTTTAATACAGTTCTCCTTGTTGTAGTGATCCCCAATCATAAAATTGTTTTAGTTGCTATTTCATAACTGTCATTTTGCTACTGTTATGAATCGTAAGAGAAATATCTGATGTGCAGGATGTTTTTTCCTTCACTGGACCACATTTGGCACAAATACATCCAAATTTGAATACTGATGGGAGGCAGGGATTGATTTTGTCATTTGGGAGTTGTAGTTGCTGGGATTTATAGTTCACCTACAATCAAAGAGCATTTTGAACTTCACCGACAATGGAATTGAACCAAATTTGGCATACAGACCTCCCATGACTGACAGAAAATACCTTGAGTTTTGGAGTTGTAGTTCACCTACATCCAGAGAGCACTGTAGACTCAAACAATGATAGATCTGGACCAAATTTGGCACAAATACTCAATATGTCCAAATGTGAACACTGGTGTTTATAATTTAAATCTCGGTCTTGTCATCATAAAAGAAAGCTCAGGTGAGTGAGCTTGTGTTAACAGCTGAAGAGGGACTGTGATCTGTCCATAACATCATGCCCGGGAAAGGCTCTCCCCACAACATGCACTTTTCCTTCAATGCTTTGGTATGGGAAGTGGTCTTAACACATGTAAACGATACCTGCAAGGATAAACTGCAGGCAAGAGATATTGTTTGTGCCTCCAAGCCAGAGAAACAGCCTTCCCAGAGAAATCCTCAAAAGAGCATTCAGAAGAGTAGGTTTATGCCTCATTTACTGCCGGAAAGAGACACCACCAGCACATGAGGTCAGGAAAAGAAAAGTATTTGCCCACTGGCTATTCTTTTCTTGCCTTTTCCAGGAAAACTTCTGCTCCCTTTCAGTTGTTTTCTGCTAGAGACCCCCATCCTTAACTTTCTTTCTCAGCTTACTTTTTTCAAAAAGCTCTTCATGTCCCTTAGTGGGAGCAACTTAAATGTGTTTCTCTAACTCTCTCACATGTTTTAGATTGGAAGGGTCGTGTTTCAAAATGGAAAGAAATGGGGGACAGCTCTGGAAACACTGGGGAGCCACCTGGAGCCTGTGCCCGACTTCAAGGAAGATACTCACAAGAAACAGCCCCCCTCTACAGCCCCTTTGGTGGTAAAAGAGGTCATAAATATTATTTAAACTGAACCACTCCTTATAAGAAGATGTAGTACATTTCTTGTCCTTCTTTTGTATGTAGCCTATCAGAAAAGAACACCTAATATGTTTGGATTGACTCAACTCTTCTTCAGGTAACAGTTTCTAAAGCCCTTGGATTTTCTTAGGTTTGTGTTGCTGGTTCCTAACAGGCTGTTGACTTTGAAGAGAAGATAATGCCATAACTGATCATTGAACCCATGTTGTCAGTTAGCCATTAGGCTGAGTGGGCATTTCTTCTGTTTTCTGTGGTGCACTGGGCACTATTACTAGGTGTCTTATCCACTGTTTGTCTAACTGTGAATGAATCAATGAATGAATGAATGAATAAATAAAGGGAAATTGCAGCAATAAAAATTCAAGTGGTCTGAAAGTTATTCTTCTCTTTACCTTAAAGTTCTGAGAATGTTAGTTTTGGCCCATCTCTCTAATCTGTCAAGATCGTTTTGAATCCTGCTCTTGTCCTCTGGAGTATTGGCTATCCCTCCCAATTTGGTGTCTTCTGCAAACTTGATGATTACGCCTTCTAGCCCTTCATCTAAGTCATTAATAAAGATGTTAAACAGGACTGGGCCCTGGACAGAACCCTGCAGATGGCACTCTACTCGTCACTTTCCAGGATGAAGAGGAAGCATTGGTGAGCACCCTCTGGGTTCGTCCATTTAACCAATTACAGATCCACTTCACCGTAGTTTTGCCTAGCCCACATTGGACTAGTTTCCTTGCCAGAAGGTCATGGGGGACCTTGTCGAAGGCCTTACTGAAATCCAGGTACGCTACATCCACGGCATTCCCCGCATCTACCCAGCTTGTTACTCTATCGAAAAAAGAGATCAGATTAGTATGACTTGTTTTTGATAAATCCATGTTTACTATTAGCGATGACCGCATTTGTTTTTAAGTGTTTGCCGACCACTTCCTTAAGAATCTTTTCCAGAATCTTGCCTGGTATCGACGTGAGGCAGACCGGACGGTAATTGTTTGGGTCATCCTTTTTTCCCTTCTTGAAGATTGGGACCACATTGGCCCTCCTCCAGTCTGCTGGAACTTCTTCCGTTCTCCAAGAACTCTCAAAGACGATTGCCAATGATTCCAAAATGACTTCCGCTAGTTCCTTCAGTACTCTTGGATGTAGTTGATCTGGCCCTGGGGACTTGAACTCATTTAGAGAGGCCAGGTATTCCTGGATGACTTGTTTCCCAATTTGGGGTTGGGTGTCCTCTAATCCCTCATCCACTCCATCTTGCTGAGGTTGAAGATGACTTTCTTTTTGTGAGAAGACCGAGGCAAAGAAGGCATTAAGTAGTTCTGCCTTTTCCCTACCCCCTGTCAGCATTTCCTTTGTGCTTCTTGTGCATGTCTCTTTGGTGTTTTAGCACAGTTAGAAGTTCTCTGGACATCCATTCTGGCTTCTTTGCACTTGTCCTATTTTTTCTCTTTGTTGGCACAGTTTGCAATTGCGCCTTGAGTAGATAGCTAGTGGGAGGATTTTTACAGCTATTAGAGATAGCTGGTGGAGGAGTGAAGAGATAGATCCAGGGTGGGACTATCTGTGCTGGTGTTTAGAATTACTTTCAGAGAAGCAGTCCTGTTAGTAAATTCTGTGGAGGGAGAGAGAAGTGTTCCTGTGTAACTAAGTCTAAACTGCTTTAAGTAACCACACGCTTTTTAAGTCAATACGTTGAAACAGCTAAGCTTTATACCCGAATTGTTCCAGTTCTCTTAAATAAACATCGTTTTATTTTTCACAACATCTGCCTCACGTGTGCCTCCTATGGGTGAAGTCTTAAAAGCAGTTCCCTGCAGCAAGCAGGAGACTAATGGTGGCAGCATATATTTTAAAGAACAATCTTTTAGTGTTACCTCAGAAACACAAGCCTGAGGGCTAATCCAACACACTTTTGCCTAAGATACTTCCAGTAAACCAAGGGCTTATCAGTGCTTTTAAATTGGTGGTGGCCAGAGGGTTTTCAAAATATTTCTTGGCCAGAACAAAGTTTCAGCTTTCTTTACAGCTTTTTGGTTTTGGGCTTTTAAAACACAGAAGCCTCATTCCAATCACATTTGATGTTCAGTGTTTGAAATTTTATTTCTCAAAATAAGCCCTCACCTTTTACACCAAACAACCCAAAAAGCCCACAACAACCCAGTGATTCTGGCCATGAAAGCCTTTGACAATACAATTCTTTTTGGATTAAAAAAATCTTTTTGTTCTATATTCCACTCTATCAGTGACATCGTAAGCACATGTGAGGCTATTTCTTTTATGGAGCTTTGCCATCCTACTGGCTTTTTTCCAGTGCAAATCTGTGTGTGATTAGATACAATACCTTTTACTTTGCTCTCTCCTATCCAAGCCTGGCAGCTGCTTATAGAATTAGGGAAAAAATGAAGAGGAGCCTCCTTTGCAATATAGGAAATTTGTTTATTGAAGCAGTAGTCACATGACCTTGCATCTAGCATTTTAGGATAGTAACAGAAGAGACTGAGAAATCACCCGGCCTGAAAAAGGAATTTTCTTTTGCGCAAACAGACATCACATTTAATACATACATTACCCAGGAACTGGAACCCAGCTTAGAGATAGCACTGTGCCAATTTGGTTGTGGAACAGCCCCACAAGACATAGATATGACAAACTCTTTACATCATCACCAAGAATCATTTACTCGGGGCTCAAATATAAAGGTGCTTTAGAAAACGTTCCAGCACATGCTGCAGGTGGGAGCAAAGTAGGGGCATCTGCTACAATCCGAGCAAAAGGGACCCTTTTCTCTCTGTCAAATTTAACGGTTTGCTGGAAGACAGAAGCTGCTAAACGTAGCATTCGTAGGGACCAGGAAAATAGGTGGATTTTGTTTGTATTTTCTTATAATAATTACTCTAAAGATTCCAAACCCGCCTTTTGGTTGGGGCAAGGGTGCAATTTGAGAAAGAGGTGGGACAAGTTCAGAAGAAGGGACTTAAAGAAGGTGGTGTCCATCAAAGGTTTTGAAATAAAGAGCACACACTTTTTAATTTTAAATCTCATGTCCAGGCTAACCTATTTTTATTCAATGCAAATTACAGTACCAGTTAACTATTTCTGAACCAAGTCACACAGAACAAAATGTATTTACAGAGGAGCAGAAGGGAGGAGGTAAAATAATAAAACAGTAAGCATACTTTCCACAAAAAGTTTATATTTAAAATGAAAAAGGTAATCAGTCACAGAGGCATTCAAGTAGTAATAATGTTATACATGTTTTGCTTTTTCTTTGAATCAAGACAGCTTTGCATGTGTATGCAATAGTTTGTATACAACCCACAGTCCATTATATATATATTTTTAGATTTTTGCTCTTAAGATGGAAGTGAACACGCTAGTTGTGTGTACAAGCCCAAGTGATCTATCAGCAACATAGTAATAAATGCAAGTTTTACAGGCAAGCTGGCTATTTATATATATAAATGGCTATTTATATATATAAACTGTTTTTCCCCAAAACGAAGAACAAACAACACAATGAAGGAAGATATGTATCTCGAGCTAACTCTTTAGGAACCAATTTTAAGATCCTCCTTCATTTTGCTTTTATTGCCTTATCGCAAAATGAAGCAAGAAATTAGTTCCCGTAGAAACTGTGGGTATTTAAAGGGGCTGTGATGCAAACACCGGGAACATGGAGGTCCAGGGTGAAATGCTAAACTGTGCTTTTCATCACTGGCTTTGACCCAAGTGGCTGACATTTCTAATGGATAAAAAGCTCATTGGTAATATTTCTTCAGAAGCATTACTAATCTGGGAACATTTCAAATTATCACTAATTACAGACACCCAACATTACTTGGCCTATTAATAAAATGAAGTATTTCCACGCATCAGCTAGACAATGTTAGAGGCAATCTATGATGGAAAAAAATTGTTTTGCTTTTTTAAAAAAACAAAGGTACTTTGAGATTAAGGTAATGAGTGTCTTGACTGACTTTCAGCCAAGGACACGGATATAGTATCACTGCCATCTCAGGGACATGCGTAGTTGCAATGCAGACAAAGGATAGCAATCAGGAGACCATTGGGGACTTCATTTAAAAACAAACCACAAAAAGAAAACTCTTGAGTGGACTGTCAGAAACAAAATGCTACCACTGACCTTTGTGTCACCAGAAAAAGTGCAGCCTCTGCCTTACTGGAATGAACACAAGATGGTTACAGAAAGAATGCAAACAGAACAAAAACAGCAACCTTTGGTTTGATAAAAAGTTCAACATTTTGCCATTGAAGTAAACCTCACATGGAATACACAAGGAACAACATTTTAAAAGTACAGGCTTTTGTATTGGGCACAAGAAATTAAAAGTCAGATTCAAAAGGTTATTTTTTTAATCATAAAATAACATTCGGGGTAGGATGGGGAGAAAGAGGGCAAGTGATAATCTACAACTGCAGACTCTTGGTACCACCAATTAATCTCAAGCCAAAAGTTTTGCTTGGTATCTATATCCATAAAATACAAAAGGCGTGTGTGTGCGCGCACGCACACACGCATATGAAGGGGGGGGGGAGGGAGAGACTGAGACTGATTGACTGACCCCAATGCCTTCCCGCCTCCTTCCATTACAGTTTCTTCTTATAAAGCCCAATTCTGCTTTTTGCAGGAACAAAGAAACTAAACCAAAGCTTCGAGTTGTTGTTGTTTACAAGAACTCTAGACAAAAGCACTAGGAAAAGACGAGCAAAATGTAAACCTGCCACCTAAGATGGCAGCAAGGTGGCAAATATAAAATGAAACCGGTCTCTGCTTTTGTGGGGACAGGGGGACAAATATAAACCTCTACAACGAAGCCATGGTTCGAAATAAAAATAGTTATGGATGCACTTTCTTTTTATTATGCTACTGACCATGAAATCACTGAAAGAAGGGAAGCAAAGATATTCCATGTGTGAGACATCTGTTACAAAAAGGAGGAACAAAAATAAAATTTAAAAAAATCATGGAAGCAAAGGCACTCCAAACTATATAGATATACTATACATCACTAGAGTTATTGTTACAATAATACAGGCCGGTTATCTACTGTACAGAGTTAGAACTATATGGCTTTAAAAAGCTCGTCTACATTTTGTTTGATTATTAAAACAAAATTAACTGCCCTGAATGGTAACTTTTTGCTCATTAACAGCAGTTCCTGTGACCACATATTTACATACAAAGCAATACAACTCAAAATTTCAAGAACAAATGTACAAACTTGAATTTGGTGAGGAGCTTTTGTCAGTTTATTTACAAAAAAAGGAAATGGTACTGAAACACCTGGATCTAGATCTCTATAAAATTTTATTTGCAGTCCGCCATGATCCACAAGGAAATAAAACCAACAGGATCCCAGTTTTTACACACACGCACACACAAATTATTATTTTTTTTAAAAAAAAGAAAGCTTTTAATTCTTCTCCTGTGCTAGCTTTAAGCTAACAAAAAGTTCTGCAAATCCTTTCTAAATTCAGACTGCCCTGCTATTCTGACCACAGAACTGGATCCCCTCTCTATGCCACTGCCCTGCCTGGGACCCCTGAGTTCTGACAAAGGCCACAATCAACACGGAGAATGAACATCTACGGGCTCATTTATTTCAGGCTTTTCATGCATCATAAGTGAGTTGACAGGAAACTGGAGTATCTGACCAAAGATGGTTTCCACAATGACGGCTGTTGAAACATTTTCAAAGCCCTCTCATGTGAACTCTCCTTGTCAATCACCTGGTATTTCAGGCAGCCAGACATCCACTCCCTCCCGGGCCAACACTGTTAATCTGGTAGGACTTGCAACAGGGCTCATCTGCCTCTACTCCAGGCCTATGCTACCTATGGATGGAAAGAGAGGAATTGAGGATGAGGTCCCAAGTCCAGGTGCCTCCGAGCGGCAGCCTTGGCATACAGCCAGCTCTTATGGGGTCACAACCGTGTTTCACAAAGACCGTGGACCAAGGAGACAAAACTTCCGCGAGCACCAAGATGGCGAAGATTAATTTGAATGAATATAAGGCTAGATAGGCACATCTCTCAAACATAAGAGGAAGCCAGTCACAAGAACCTGTTTCTGCAGTGGCAATGGCATTCCTTCGCACCACCTACCTCACTAGAGCCTTCCAAGGAGTATTGCTTTCACTTCATAAACAAGAGACTTTATTTTAACCACTATAAAATAACAACCCAGAACATAGACACCAGGAAACAGGCATTTCTGCTTCAGTCAGACCAGTTAGAATAAAAAATAAAAAGCAGCACTGTATCTATGTATATATTTATATTATATATATATGTATATGTGCATATATATACACACACTTAGCTTTTTATAGGTCAGCAGGAGTAAGTAAACTGATTTGTCTACTTATTACGATTCTACCATTGTGACAACAGCAACTGCTGAAAATCAATAAATAAAGACTAAAAAGGAAGAGGTTGAAAAATGGTGAAGTTACATACAAATTCTAGATTTGGATTCAAAATGACCAGTAAAACAATAAGACCAAATTGCCACCTCGAATTCCTATGAAAATATTATGTCCATTCACATCCTAACCCCAGGCTTTCTTTTTATGTCTTCTTCAAGGAAGAAGCCCGTACAAAACGGAAGGGGAGGCTATGGAAGTGCCTTTGCCCCAAGTTCAACCCACGTTCTGCACCCATGAGGCCTGTGTACCTCCCTCCTACTTGCCGAAGACAGACCAGGGTCTTTTTTTTTGTGCTTTGCAGATCTTTTAATCTTCAGCTCCAACAAGATTAGAGTAGGTAAATGAGGCTCAACTGTCTGTGTGTGTATATGTAGCATATATATTTACAGAATTTTCCAATGTTAGTACCGAATTTAAGATCAACATTGGACTCTTACTCTTCCAAGATTTATTATCTTCCCACAATAACGTCCCTCCCCTCCCCCATCCCCCTTTGGCAATTCAGCATATTTTAGCACCTCACCATGTTCTCCCTCCTCACCTAAAAACACAAAGACAGTAAAAGATCTCCAAGCGTATGATTTCAAGGCAAGCAACTCCTGCTAAGCTCCTGACCAAATTCAAGTTATGTACTTCACCAAAAGTCGAAATTTCACTTTAAAAAATACAAGGCTTAAAAAGGAGCTTGAGCAGAATTAGGGTTTCCCTTCTTTTGTTTTGCAAGGGCACAAGATTCCTGATTCTGAAATATCTAACAGCAATTCTTTTTTGAAATTTGAAGATTGTCATGGGAAGAAGAGACATGACTGTGTTCTATTGCTCCACTTCCCCTCTTCCCACCCCACATAGTCCCCTGCCCAAAGAGCCCGCAGAGTGAGCAAACAATGAAACTGGTTTGTA
This sequence comes from Anolis sagrei, assembly GCF_037176765.1. Classification (NCBI taxonomy): domain Eukaryota; kingdom Metazoa; phylum Chordata; class Lepidosauria; order Squamata; family Anolidae; genus Anolis; species Anolis sagrei. The sequence continues at coordinate 165,956,849 of NC_090022.1, read as the reverse complement.
TTTATTTTTACAAGGTTAAATAAGAGCAACAATAATAAAAAAATTGAACACTATAATGAACAGTTTTCCCCCTCTTTTTACATGTTCTTTCCAAATGTGACCAGTGTTGCTGAGCGAGACTCAAAATTACTGGCGATTGTTTCTGTACAGGCTGCTGCGCGTGACCAGTTCAGGTGGAGTTGGAGGCTGATGCTGAGGCTACATTATTGGTCTGAACTCGATCTCCTGCATTAGCATCTGAAAACATCACAAGGGAAAACAAAAGACACAGGTTACATACTGACAAGGTGTCCTTTGGGGGACAGGTGACTTGTTCTGCCTCTTGACCCAGCTAACACGAGTCCCTGTAATGCAGGGGTCCTCAAACTTTTTAAACAGAGGGCCAGGTCACAGTCCCTCAAACTGTTGGAGGGCCGGATTATAATTTGAAAAAAAAAAGAATTATTTCCTATGCACACTTCACATATCTTATTTGTAATGCAAAAACATTTAAAAACAATATAATAATTAAAATGAATAACAAATTTAATAAATATAAACTTATTAGTTTTTCAATGGGAAGTGTGGGCATGCTTTTGGCTGATGAGATAGGATTGTTGTTGTTGTTGTTGTTGTTGTTGTTGTTGTTGTTGTTGTGTGCTTTCAAGTTGTTTCAGACTTAGGTTGACCTTGAGCAAGGGCCGGGTAAATGACCTTGGAGGGTCGTATCTGGCCCCCGGGCCTTAGTTTGAGGACCCCTGCTGTAATGTGTCCTATTGCATGGCCACAATTACAGTCTGTCTGGTAACTGCATGTGCTGCAATACCCAACTGAAAACAAGCATAGAGAGTGCACTGGGCCATTTCCCAAAGAGCTTCACTCTTTTCCAACTGATTTTTTCCTAGTTCAACACATGGAGCTGTTTGCAACCTTTGGCGCCTTAAATCACAAGAGTGAAGTCACAATGTGAAAGAAGGCTTTCATAGACCTATGTAATGTCATGGATTTGTATATAAAATTAGCGGTCCCCTGCCATGCATTGCTGTGGCCCAGTCTGGTGATCTGGAAAATAAAGTAATGATAAAGTGTTGGTTTCTAATACATGTAATTCCTTTATGCTTGTGGGTAAACAGTATTTCTTGTTGTTTCTTTGCCAGTGTTGATGTGGAGACTGTCTGGTTTGCCTACTCTGGAACAGGCAACATGTCATTGTCCTTCTTTAGGGGTACCTTTCAAATCTATAATACTGTGCGGGAATCGTATATCTATGGCTGGATGGCTCTCTGTAAGGAGGGTTTTGATTACATTTTCTTGGCCTGGTGAATGGAGCTGGACTGGATGGCCTTAAGTATTTTCTGTTGGTCATGGGGGTTCTGTGTGGGAAGTTTGCCCCATTTCTGTCATTGATGGGATTCAGAATGTTTCTTGATTGTAGGGGAACTATAAATCCCAGTAACTACAACTCCCAAATGTCAAGGTCTATTTCCCCCAAACTCCATCTGTGTTTATATTTGGGCATATTGAGGATTCGTGCCAAGTTTGGTCCAGATCCATCATTGTTTGAGTCCACAGTACTCTCTAGATGTAGGTGAACTACAACTCCCAAACTCAAGGTCAATGCCCATCAAACCCTTCTAGTGTTTTCTGTTGGTCATGGGAGTCCTGTGTGCCATGTTTGGTTCAATTCCATCGTTGGTGGAGTTCAGAATGCTCTTTTATTATAGGTGAACTATAAATCCCAGCAACTACAACTCCCAAATGACAAAATCATAATTTTTTGAGTGATGGTCACTCCTTGTGTTGTGAGACGTTTTGTTGTCAAATTTGGTGTGATGTTGTTCATTGGTTCTTTTGTTTTTAAGGTACTCATTGCGCACAGAGCATTTTAGATAGATAGACAGACAGATAGATAGATAGATAGATAGATAGATAGATAATGATGCTGGATTTACAGTGTGACTTACTTAGCTATTGTGGTTACATGAATATTTGAGGAATTTTACATGAGGCACTTGGTGGCATTTGCATTTCACGTTGAGTAGTTTTAGGCTGAGAATAGCAGAATTTGAGTTATACTAAGGTTGGAGTGACAGAAAGGAGTTCAAATTGAGTCATCGGCAAGGGTCTGCTTGAGGAGACAGAGTGTGTTATACATCTCTATCTATGTATATAATTAAAGTCAAAGTATGTATGTATGTACCTTTTCATGACCTGTCATACAGAGAATATGAGGCCCCAGTGGCGCAATGGGTTAAACCCTTGTGCCAGCAGGATTTCTGACTGACAGGTCAACGGTTTGAATCTGAGGAGAGCGGGTTGAGCTCCCTCTGTCAGCTCCAGCTCCCCATGCAGGGACATGAGAGAAGCCTTCCATGAGGATGATAAAACATCAAAGATCTGGGCATCCCCTGGCAGCGTCCTTGCAGATGGCCAATTCTCTCACACCAGAAGCAACTTGCAGTTTCTCAAGACACTCCTGACATTAAAAAAATCCAGAGAGCCAGGTCATGACCAGCAACGATGGGCCTTGACCAAATTTGGCACACAGACACAACATGACCATCTTAAAATACTGGCGGGATTTAAAGAGGTCTTACAGAGGAGTGTACCCACATGTCCAGACAGCCAATACAGGAAGATGGGAGTTGTAGTACACCCACATCCATGGACCCCACTGATGATGGACCAGGCATGCACAACTTCAGCCCTCCAAGTGTTTTAGATTTCAGCTCCCATAATTCCTAACAGCCAGTAAACTGGCTGGGATTTCTGGGAGTTGAAATCCAAAACACCCGAGGGGCTAAAGTTTGCCCATGCCTCGTCTAGACCAAGCTTGGCATACAGACTCATCGTGACCAACTTTAAGTACTGTCAAGTTTTAGGGAGACTGAACTAGGATGATGGGAGTTAAAGTCCACTGGCATCCAGATGACAGCATGAACCCCACCGACAATGAATCTGAACCAAACTTAGCACACACACCTATCATGGCCATCTTAAAATATTGGCAGGCTTTCAGGGAGATGAACAAAGGATAAGAGTTTTAATTCACCTACATCCAAAATATCTAACCTGGTCATTGACAGGTACTTAAGCTAGTGTTATATATTAAAACACACTGTTTTATGCTTAACTTATGTAAATAAAGTCTGTATACTTTTGCCCCTGGAACTGTTGTCAGTCAGATTGTTTGGTTTTAGACACTCCATGAGAGCATTCCAATTGACCCCACTCTTGTCTCCAGCAAGGGAAACAGAAGTAAATCCATACATATAGAAGAAGTTGAGATCAAGGAAAGCCCACAGCGGGAGTGTTTGCAGCTAACACTGTGAAGACCTTCAACATTAAGTCACATTGGTGGGACTGCCTGAGAGAAATCCTGACTGCAGGCGGCACTGTTGTGATTGCCTGATTGGAAAACCCCACATCTGGTAGCCCCAGGAGGTGGGGGATTACAGTGAAATCCTCAATCTGCCTGTTATTTTAAGAATTTCATTCAAGATTTTTTTTTTGTCGTGTCAGGAGCGACTTGAGAAACCGCAAGTTGCTTCTGGTGTGAGAGAATTGGCCGTCTGCAAGGATGTTGCCCAGGGGACGCCCAGATGATTTGATGTTTTATAATCTTTGTGGGAGGCTTCTCTCATGTCCCTGCATGAGGAGCTGGAGCTGACAGAAGGAGCTCATCCGCCTCTCCCCGGATTTGAACCTGTGACCTTCAGTCCTGCCAGCACAGGGGTTTAACCCACTGCGCCACTGGGGGCTCCTTCAAGATAAACTTCAGCTTTCTGATGTTTGCTCTTTCTCTAGCCATGTTTACCTTTTAGAAACCAAAATAAGTACTAAGACAGTCAGTGAAATGTCAGTACAGGCAATCTCTGGGTTTCAGACATCCAACTTACATACGACTCATAGTTAAGAACTGGGGTGAGATAACAGGAAGGGAGAGAAAATCTACTCCAGGAAGGGAAATCCACTCCTGTAAGAGTTATCATGGGGAAAAGATGTGAGCACTGAAGCTTTCTCACCGATCCTTGTTTCCACAATCCTTGTTTCAAGCCAAAATTTTAAAAGCCAGTTGTCACAGGGACAGAAATCTGACCAGGTCAAATCTGACCAGGGGCACAGACAGCAAAGGAAACATCAAAGGGTGAGAATCCTTCCCTGTGTTATCCAAAGGTAAGAATTTGGCTGGAGTTACACTTACCAAATATACCTGTTCCGACTGACATACAAATTCAGCCTAAGAACAAAACTAAGGAAACTCTTTTTGTTTGCAACTCAGGGCTACCTAGATTGTGTCATGCAGACTTTATGAGGAAGAAACATATGCCACGTGTCAGGCACGAAAGTAGTCTTCTCACCTGAGGCCGCTGGAGCATTTGTAGGGGTTGAAGCAGCTGCTTGATTTCGGGCATGAGCAGGTATGAGGGTTGAAGCCAAAGATGGATTACTTGACAGTTCTAGGAGTAAGTTGGAGACAGTTGTTATAACCAGCCCCTGGGGAGGCTCTGCCAGCAGATTCCTGAAGACAGTGTAGCCATGAATGAAACTAAGGCCTCTGCAAAGGTCATGATCGGTACTTTCTTGTGCATCGCTATTTTAAGTTTCAAGTCTATATGAAAGAGTATGAGTCAGACTAAAATGAGTATCACGTCAACTGGAAACAGCCCAACAACTTTACCCTGGTTGTGCCCTTTCCTTGTGTCTGAAAAAGTGTATTTCTGTGGCATAGCTGAAGATCGCACACATTACTTTTAATTTAATTTCAGATTGTACATCTTGTTATCATTATTTCACGCATGTTTTATAGTATTCCTATATTCACCACTCTGTTTAGAATGATAACTTGTTCATTCATATTGTTTATTAAATTTAGTAAATGAGGGACATGAAATTGCAGCCTCTGTTATCTCTATTTCCTAAGACACTATTTCATTTCTGACATTTGTCCTACAGAGGGCAAATAATTCTATATATGCATTATTTCCCACTGTTTTTCACTAGATGGCACCATCTGAATTTTATTTATTTATTTATTTATTTACTTTATTTGTATACCGCTGTTCTCAGCCCTTAGGCGACTCAACAGCGGTGAACAACAGAACAGCAAAAATACAGTACACGGTAAAAAAAAAAACAGTAACATCATAACACCTAAACAATTCTATATAATTAGCAACAATAGCCATTCACTGGCGTCTCATCACTGAAAACATGATCCAGATCCGTCATCCATTGTTCCATTCCTATGTTCATTACACTCATTGCACTAACTATTCGAACGCCTGCTCGAACAACCAGGTCTTCACTTTTTTGCGGAATACCAATAATGATGGAGCTAGTCTAATATCTGTGAGAAGGGTGTTCCACAGCCGAGGGGACACCACCGAGAAGGTCCTATCTCTCACTCCCGCCAGCCGTGCCTGTGAGGCAGGCGGGATCGAGAGCAGGGCCTCCCCGGAAGTTCTCAAAGTCCTGGTGGGTTCATAGGCAGATATGCGGTTGGATAGGTATCTTGGGCCGGAACCGTTTAGGGCTTTAAAGGTCAACGCCAGCACTTTGAATCAAGCCCGGTAGCAAATCGGCAGCAAGTGGATTTGGCACAACAGGGGGGTTGTATGCTCCCTGCGTTCCGCTCCTGTTAGAATCATGGCTCCCGAATGTTGGACTAATTGAAGCTTCCGAGCCGTCTTCAAAGGCAACCCCACGTAGAGAGCGTTGCAGTAGTCTAAACGGGATGTAACCAGAGCGTGGACTACCGTGGCCAAGTCAGACTTCCCAAGGTACGCCCCCCCCCCTTTTTCCCCTTTTATTGCTGACTCTTTACCTTCCACCTTTACACCTCTCTTTCTATAAAGCACATGTTCCCCCTCTTTCGATGTAAATATTTAGAAAAAATGCACAATAAAAAAAAAGACTCCAGCAGGTCAACAGTTTTACCAATGCTTTCTGATCTCATCATTTGAGACGATGTTGCATTTGAACCACAGAGAACTTTTGGCACCGTAACACTCAGGCTACCTTGAGTGGTGAAGTTAAAGAGGGCCGGTTTCTCTCGCCCACTCGGTAATTTGATGTTTGGGTCCCGTAATTCATCAAAGAAAGAGTGTGCACATGCTTCCAGCGGAGTCAGACGTGCAGTGGGGGTATATTCCAGCAGACGGCTACATAGCGCTATTGCTTCTGGTGGAGTGCGGGGCCGGAAGACCTACAAAAGAACAAGGGGAAAACTGTCAGTACTTTTCGATATTGCTATAGGTGATGGGTACTAAGAGTCTGAGCTCCTAAATTAAGAATTACACCCACTGTTTTTTACTAATAACACTAGAAATGAAACTTAATTAAGCTTATAAAACTGAAACAGTTATTTGTAAAAAAGTTCACTGGGTTACAGTAACATGACAAGAACAATGAGAAAAATATATACAGGGCAGAGCTGAGAAAACGTTTAGGAAGAAAAGGAAATAATCCATTCAAAATAAAACAAATATGCAATCACCCATGCAGATGGACTAGAGGAGAGAAAAGCAAAAGTGTTAAAATTTTCTGAAGACTGAAAGATTAAATCAGTTTTTTCCAACTGGTTCTCTCCAGAAACACTTGAAATATCTGAGTACATCAGGTTGGGGAAGGGTGGATTAAGAGTTCAATTACATAGGGTGCTTCAAAAAGATAGACCCAATTTCGAAATTGCAACATGAACCGCCTTACCACTTGAAAGAGTGGGCAACCGAGTTTCAAATTATTACCACTACCCTCAGTTATTCACAAGATAACAATCCAACAATATAAGTTGTTTAGTGTTTCATTCTCGCAAATCACTGAGTCTAGGGGCTGTTTGTGCACCGGGAGAGGCATCTGGTGGCCATCAAGCTTTATGTTCCACACTTTCAAGTGGCAAGATGTGCGATTGCAGAGATAGTGATTTCAAATCAGGTTCATTTTTTCAAACACCCTGTATTTCAATTTCTTCAATTTATACCACATCTTTTCTTACAAGTGTTCATGACGGTTAAAAAAAATTTGGTCGCTAAGGTTACAACTAAGCACTTTTCAAACAGTAAACTAGTTTCACCCTGGCCACAGACTTTTGTTGGCTGACAATGATCAATTACCAATTTAGTTGATCTTTTAAATAGTAAATATTAAACAGAAAACAATTCATTTTTTCGCACTTTGGGGCATTTACAAATACAGTTGAAGAGTCATAATGAGTCAGCTTGTTTACTCTATGGCATTTTCTACAAGAGTAAAAATCAAATAGCAAATAGGTGACAATCCTTAAAACCTGTAATCTGTCCTCTTTACAAGTAGCCATGCACCAATTCATACAATAGCAGATTCCTTAAGCAGAATTTTTCAGTTATGCTCTTAGTATGTAATAGTGGCAAGTTTTAAATCCTGAGATTAATAATACTGTTGAACTTCACTGCTATGAAAGGATAGCATATGCTACAACCCAAATCCTCCAATGCAGGTTTAGGACCATTAAAACTCAGCAAAAGATGTATTGAATCAGTAGAAAGGGGTTGGATGTGTATGCCTTGCTGTGCATTCTTCTTATTTTTTTAATAAATGGTATTATTACGGTCACAGACCATGTAAAGCATTAGAAACAAGATTTTTTTTTATAAAACTGTCAACATTAAGACTACCTAATTTAAGTATAAGTGAAAGTCCTGAAATGAGAATCAATTTAAGAATTTGATTGGACTAGGCCAACGATCATATAAACAAACTTTTCTATAGTGGCTCAATGTTCAAGAACTAGCAAAAGAAGCCAAGCTGTAGCTATAATAATAAAAGACAATACCTCCAACTGATGGAAATTTTAGTGAGACAATTTCAAAGGTATTGTTTTTCTTACTCTTTAAGAGCTGAAGGACAGGTTGCTTACCTGTAACTGTGGAGCTTGTTTCCAAAAGGCACCAAATCCATCTGAATAAATTTCATAAAAATTGGAAACAACTTCTGAGGATACGCATTCTTTTGCATATAATTTTTTCCAAGCCCTGTACTGATTCAATATATTTGGGTCTGTACATAACATTCTACTCCTAGCCAACAATGTGGATTTGATACCTTTTGGAAACATACTTCTCAACTGGTGATCTTTGAGTGGTCACCTCTGGAACTGAACCTATGTAGATCTCTTCCTGAAACTTGAAAGCTGAACATTTTTGGCAGCCATCCCACCCTCTCCCCCTCTTAACTGATGCTCAGCATACTACTCTTTCAGTTCTGCAAGACTGACACTGCAATGCTATATTACAAAGTCTCATGTGTCTGAGAGGGGAAGACAGGTGGGGAATATGAATACAAAGGACCACTGGAATAATACGTATCAGAGATTAGCAGCCTGTCCTCTTTCCCTGTGCTCTGTGCTTCATGCTCATGGGCAATGACTGGCAAGCATATCACCTTGGGTGGAGGATGGCACATGATCTTCCATCAAAACAGAGAAGAGGACTTCTCTCCCAAATGATGCATCAGCTCTCATCTGTACATACAAACAGTAGGTTTTATGAAGGTAGCCGAGTCATACTATGTCACAGCTCTGCATAAGTCTGGCATGAGAATGCCTCACAGAAATACTGATGAAGATGCCATAGATCTTATAGTTTCATACTCCCTAACATATCTGCTTTTTTGCCATTTGGCATGGTGGGTTGATTATCTTAGACATTCAGCTCACCCATGTTTACGATTCCCTTTCCTTGGGCCAGAGTAACAAATACATATCTGTATGATCTGAAAGAGACAGTTCTTGAAATAATAAACTCAAATGACCTCAAATACTCTAATGGAGTATTTCATTGTAGGAAAAATGTTGGCAGTATGATTTCAATTATGAAAACAGAGACTACCTTTGGCCGAAATGCTGTATGCCTTAGGAATAACTTTGTCTCTATGACATCTTAATTAAAGTGGGTCTGCTCTTAATGTGCAAATTTCCCACTGTTGTGATCGTAATAAAGAAATGCCACTTTAACTGAAATGGTCAACACCTTTGCCACCATCAACTCAAATGGTAGTTAGTTCAAGAGTGTAGAATGGGGTAGGTCCTGCTGTGGCTGGGTATACATTCTGTATTCTTTTTAAAGATGAGGAAGTAATCACATTTAGAAGTCTGAGAAACGATATCATGGCTGTGTATATTTTATGATTATCAGAAAGCAGACAACACTGCAAGCAGAACAATTTTGTGTATCAAAGTGCGTTATGTATTCTATTGTAAGAAGAACCTCATGGATGGTTTCTTTGCGTTCATTAAGACGTGCAATTCTATACACATCTTCCATTTGACTCTCTCTACTGTCAGTTTCCAGCTATCTCTGTACGGTGAACAAAACCTCCATCCCTCATTATCACCTATCTGCAGAATGTGCAATAACTTGTAAGTCATGCTGAATAGTGATAGGACCCAAGATTGCCTTGATCATGAAGGTATTATCAAAATACAATTTGTATAGTCTCTTCTCATTTTGGCCAACACATTCCTATATCAATGGACTTGGAAGAAAAGAAATGTAAAAAAAAAGGGAGTCCATCTAAACATGAATGTATTTCCGGGTAATATCCATTCCTAGCCTGCCTGGTGCAGTGTTAGATATTAAACATGAGATTGTGATTTAAACAGAGAGAATCAGCTGTGGGTATAACACACATCTGTGAAAACCTTTCTCAAATCTGTCCAGCTGACTTCCAAGATGCTTTTGCATATCACAACATGAATTGCTACTAGTTTGTTTGGATATGCACCATTTCTACAATACCAATGTTAGGTACATCAGTACTTTCTTGTTTAAGTACCGAACAAGCACTTGTTCTTTCTTAGCAACAATGCTAATAAACTGCCAGAAGTACCAATTTGCTGATGAATAGGGTTGCCTTTTGGGGAGACTACTGACCATCTGTTCTAAAGCCTTTGCAATGCTGTGGATGCATCTGTGACAACTGTTAGGTGTGATTGTACATGACAGAATGGCATGCCAGCAGTCAACTTTTCTACTTTTGTGCACCATTTGAAATTGTGGCATCCTCAACAGTAATCATTTTGTTTCTTTATTGTACTCTGTGAGTACAATATGAGTACAACTGTGAGTACAACTATGTGAGAAAGCATACCCAAAGGGTACTTACAAATGGCCCCTCTTCATCCTGGAGAAAAGTGACCGGTGGGGTGCCACACAGATCTGTACTGGTAATACGTTCCCAATTCAACTAACACTAGCATTATCTAGTCTACATTTTACTACATTTTACTTCTGAGAATGTCATGGAGAATCCTGTCAAAGGTTTTACTGAAATCAAAGTATGCTGGATCCACAGAATTCCCTTCATCTACCAAGCAGATGCTTATCTCTCTTGGTAGAGAGACAAGATTTATCTGGCAAGGCTTGTTTTTGAGAAAGCCATGGTGACGAATAATGAGCATGGGATTCCTTTCTACATATTGTATCTGTTTAATAAAACTCTAGAAACTTGGTTTTTATGTCTAGATGGTAGTTATCTGGGTTCTCCCCCCCCCCTTTTTTTTTTTTTTTTTTTTTAAAGATGGGAATAACATTTGCCTTCCTCCAGTCCATTGGAATGTTTTCTGTTCTCTGGGAATTCTGAAAGATGACTGCAATTAGTTTTGAAATTACTTTTGCCAGTTCTTTTAATACCCTTGGATAGAATTCACCCAGCCCTGGAGATGTGAATTCATTCAAAGTAGCCAGAGTAGTGCTGCCTCTTTGTCTATTCTCTGCTACATTTCCCCTACATCCATTCTGGTTTCTATATTTCTTCCTAATTGGAACTGCTTGAAACTGTGTCTACAATACCTCACTTTTCAGAAACTCCAATTCATCCTTCCTCTTTTAGTCTTCTTGACCATGGGGTCACACTCAGATTTTCCTTAAGTTTACTGGTCAGCTTTCTTAAAGTCTAGAATGTGTGTCTAACTATGCTTGACTTCCTCTTTCTGCTGTATAACATACTTCAGAAGAATATGGTGTCTCCTGTCTAAGTAAGCTGCCACTTCCACCCCATTTACCAGATCATCACTATTGATTAGGATCGGATCTAAAATAGCTAATACTCTTGTTTCCTCATCCACCGTCTAGACCAGTGGTCCCCAACCTTTGGGGCTCCAGATGTTTTAGACTTCAACTCCCAGAAATCCCAGCCAGCTTACCAGCTGTTAGAAACTGTGGGAGCTGAAGTTCAAAACACTTGGAAGCCCAAACTAGACTAATGGTTCTCAACCTGTGGGTCCCCAGATGTTTTGGCCTTCAACTCACTGAAATCTTAACAGTTGGTAAACTGGCTGGGATTTCTGGGAGTTGTAGGCCAAAACACCTGGGGACCCACAGGTTGAGAACTACTGATCTAGACTATGAAATTATCTGCAAAACAAGTGAGGAATTTGTTGGATCTGATATTCTTGGAAGTTTGTCTTTCAACAAATACGAGTCTCCTTGTGGAGAGAAAAAGTGGAGTAATAATAACAATAGTAGTAGTAGTAGTAATAGAAATCCCTCATTACTACAACATATCTACTTTCTGAATGTGTGGCCAACTGTTCTAGGACGGCATCATCCAAGTCTGTAGTCTGGTTTGGAGGTCTACAGTAGATCCTCACAATGACAACCCTGTTGTTTCTTTCCCTCTTAATTTTTACCCAGAAACTCTTAGCCTGGCTTCCAGGATTTATGCTATGAATATCCCCAATGATATTCTTCCTCCTTTCCTGTTTGCTCTACTTCTCAGAAATAAGTTGCCAGTATATCCCTCTATTACTACATTCAAATCCAAGATTTCAGTGATGTCAATTCTATCATATTTGCTTTGTTACATTAGGAACTCCAGTTCTTCTTGTTTATTTCCCATGATCCATGCATTAGTGTAGAGATACCAGACTTGCATTCTGGGAATCAGTTGCTAGCAGTGCCCACTCTAGTCATAAGACAGTGATTGAAAACCTCTGGAGCAGGATCTATAATCATCACATTACTTAGGGCATAAGTGAGATTGTGAATAATAATTCTTTTTGCAATGAGAGGAACTCCTGCAGAGTTAATGGTACCAACATTTGGAATATCAGTCGGTCCTCAACTCTCCTTGCATAGAAGCTTTTTTTTTTTGTCATGTCAGGAGCGACTTGAGAAACTGCAAGTCGCTTCTGGTGTGAGAGATTTGGCCGTCTGCAAGGACATTGCCCAGGGGACGCCTGGATGATTTTTTCGATGTTTTATCATCCTTATGGGAGGCTTCTCTCATGTCCCTGCATGAGGAGCTGAAGCTGATAGAGGGAGCTCATCCGCCTCTCCCCGGATTCGAACCTGTGATCTGTCGGTCTTCAGTCCTGCTGGCACAGGGGTTTAACCCACTGCGCCACCGGGGGCTGCATAGACAGATGCTGACAGATGCCCAAGATAGAAGGCAGCTTGGGCTGGGCATATTTCCACCTGTAATTTTTATCCTCAGATGTGAAAAAAGATGACTCCCTATGAAGCAGCGAAAACTCTAGATCAAATATTTTCAATGGAGGTATACTTTGTAGTGATGCAGACACCTATATTTGTATTTCTTGTTATCAATGACCTTACATCCATTGTTATATTTTCTGCTTGTATCGCCTCCTTTTCTGTTCTTTTGTTTTTCTTATGTCTCTTTTTCCTTTCATTCCTTTCCGGTAATATCACCACTGTTTGCTTAAATGCTGTTATCTCTTTAAATTTACCAGGCTTCAGATCAAAGGACATAACAGTGTTTTTATTCTTCAGAATGTGTGGCTGGTTAGTGGCTCATTAACAGACAGGAAGTGTTTGTCATTCTTACAGATTAAAAAAAAAAAGATTTTCCGAACATGATTTTACCCCTTGAGCACTTTGTTTCTCTACTCCTTGTATTTTCTGGTCCCCAAATTAAATATCTAACCATGCCACTCTATTTCTTCTCACTTGGACTGTTTTATCTTAAACAGATATGGCAGAATTTGATAATGTGACTTTCTTCCAGGCAAAAAAACAAGCAAACAATCCTTTCTGCAGTTGTCTTCTAGCAAAATTTTATGATTGTAGCAATCAGAACACTTTATAAACACTGCCTTAGAGGCCATAAGCTCTTAAGACAACTAACTTAAACTAACCTATTTCAAGCCGATTACTAAGATGTAAGAAACTAAAAATAATAAATGTCTAAGTAGCTGTCATCTCCCCCCGCCCACTACTTCTGCTCAGAGGAAGGATTTGAAGATGTTACTGCTGTGGCAGACAAAGCAGCACTGCTGAGCATCCATTAAGGAGACGAGGGTGGGGCTACTGCCAAAAATCCTCAGCTTTTAGGAAGGTTCCAAAAAGGCACAGCAATAGTCATAAGGGCGTGAAACACAGAGAACACAATGAAGAAATATATGGTCCCAAACCTGCATTGGACAAAGTAGCATAAATGTAGAAGAGCATGAGAACATGAGAATCAACATTAGGGAAAGTGAGAACATTTAATCCTGTCTGTTTTCCCCTGTAAATCACTACTTTATTCATTCATTTACAAAGCACATTGAATAAACACACAAAAATGGGAATTTGCTCTACCTGTGGACAGAGCAGGCATGACTAGTTCATTCTCCTTTTTCAATGTGAATTCCATACATTTTGTAAATGAGTGAAAAGGATCTCCCCACGCACACAACGGTCATGCTCACCTGCCAACTTCCCTTTACAAATGCCCATGGATAAAAAAGCCAAGAAAGCAATCTTTCTTGGCTTCTGTAGTCAATGAAAAGCAGGTCCTTTGCAAACAGAGAATATTTATTTCAATTGGATATGCTATGCAGAAGCGGTGCTTTGTTATTTCCTCTTCATAATCTGATACTATTATTGTATTAGGTTTTTATAATGTTCTTAGTTGTCTTATTGGATGTTTGTGTTTTACAGCGGTTGGAAATACTTAAGGCAAGGTGGAATATATCACATCTTCTTAAAGTATGGATCCCAAAACCCAAACGGGGTCTCCTTAGCAAAATGTTGGATTCCCAAAAAAACTGGCAACAGTACAAGTTTTCTGAATGTCACCTAGTGGCTATTTAAGCGTTTACATTAACCTGTTGTGCAGTGTTTATAGTGGACTCTGCAGAAAATGTTTGAACTGCTTCTTGAAAAAGAAAATGACCCTGTTTATTAAGCTATGCGAATGTTGATTTTATTTATTTATTTATTTATTTATTTATTTATATTATTCGAACTTATATGCCGCCACTCCCTGGGGCTCGGAGCAGCTTAAAAGAGCAGCTAAAATCTAATACAATTTAAAAACAATTTAAAACAATTTAAAAACAACAATATCAAAAATCAAAGGCCTGTCAAAACAGGTATGTCTTACAAGCCCTGCGGAATGAATAAATGTTTGATTTTTATAACCTATTTTACACATTTATATACCTCGGGTCACATAACAATTACTTGGGAAATGAGTGGAAAAATTTAAGAAGCCCTGGTGTATATATTTAATTGCTTCTTTTTATTATTATTAGACTGTGAGAGCCGTTCAGCAGTGGAACTCTCTGCCCCGGAGTGTGGTGGAGGCTCCTTCTTTGGAAGCTTTTAAACAGAGGTTGGATGGCCATCTGTCAGGGGTACTTTGAATGCAATTTTCCTGCTTCTTGGCAGGGAGTTGGACTGGATGGCCCATGAGGTCTCTTCTAACTCTATGATTCTATGATCTATTAGTATTTATCAGCTGCTGATGTTATTACTTAAGTCCAGCTACTGTCATAATACAAAGTCAATATAGCAGCAAAATCTTGCTTCCTGCTTTTTTAAAAAAAATAGATTTTTGAGAAATGGATATAAAATAAACTTGTTGCACTTTACTGTGAGGGGCCCTTGCAAAAGTCTTTTCTTTCAGGTATGTAATGAAATGCCCTGCTTGGGTATAAGATGGTACCTGGAATTCCACTGAAATATTGTTAGGTTTAACACCCTGGATAACGAAATTTATTTTCAAGAAATGACAGCTCTTCACTAGACAGTTATTCTGAGATACCGTTACTGAGAGCATGGCGAAGTGTGAATCCTAGAGGCCAAGAGGAATGCTCTAAAGTCAGTATGTTATGAGCTGCACTGCAACTGCACTTTATCTGGTTGTCAGCAGAAGAGACATCAGTGACAGAAACTTTTTCCATCTTCTGAGATGGCTCCCACCCCTTTATCCCTTTAAGAGGGTTGTGGAGGGTCCTGGCACAAGCTGGAGAAAATAATATGAAGAGGAGGAATTCTCACTGCACGAACAGTAGTCTCCTTAGGCAACCTTTAGTTTCAACTTGGATTAGCCTTCACAACATCCTGCAATAAGGGATTCATTTTGAACTTTTTTAGCAGGTAAGATAATCTTTATTTCTCTCTACTGCTATTTCCATCATTTGTTTTTAAGAAGGGAAGTTCTTAAAAACACTATGACTAGGATCATGTTGCAATATCTATCTGGAGTACAACCTGGCTGTGGCTCCTAACCTATTTGCTGAACTAAAATGAAAATTTTAAAAACCACTTCCTGGTTTTGAGGGCATGAACTTTTAAAAATTCTTTCAGGTACAATATTTCCAAAAAAGCTTTTTATTCAAATAAGAATTAACATATTCCCAAATCTGAGGATCACCAAATATTATCGCAGTTTATGAAATGGAATGGAAGCCTGCCTGCTATGAATATGAAAACACAATTATGTATTGAAACACAACTGAGAGCCAGCTTGTTTCCTTTAAATTAAAATTGTTTGTACTTCTTTTTCTCTACATTATTATCTTTAGATGAGATACATATGTGGAAAACTATTTAGACGCTTGTTGCTAGTAGTCAAGATTAGCATGTCCTTTACCTCTTCCAAAAGTATGGAGATAGTATCCCTTCCTTGTCTTAAGATGGACTACATTTTAAATTCAAAGAGACATCTTAATTCCTGTCTCTCTATTAAGGATGGAAATGAGTAATTTGGTATAGAGCCATTGATAGCAAGCATGCCAGAAGTGCAAAATGCTGTCCCCATTCTTCATAGAATCATAGAGTTGGAAGAGACCTCATAGGCCATCCAGTCCAACCCCCTGGGAAGCAGGAAAATTGCATTCAAATCACCCCTGACAGATGGCCATCCAGCCTCTGTTTGAAAGCTTCCAAAGAAGGAGCCTCCACCACACTCCAGGGCAGAGAGTTCCACTGCTGAACGGCTCTCACAGTCAGGAAGTTCTTCCTCATGTTCAGATGGGATCTCCTTTCTTGTAGGCAGCTAACTGAAAAATGGAAAGAATATTTAACCAACGTGACACTTGATGTATGTGTGTGTCTGGTATCAATTTTGCATCCTCATTTTTGCCTCTTCTCCTCCAACAACAAACCTGATGATATGAAAAATATTGATGTACATACCCGTACTCCTGAGGTGAAATGTCCTGTTCCTGACGAGTCCTAAAGATGGTAATGCAGTGAAATAATCCAAACAGGGGGAGTCAATCCAAAAGAATAGTCCAGCAAGTAAAAATATATCCAATATTATAAGAAATCCATGGTGATGGGGGAAATATTAAATGTTTAATACAATTAGAAACTTTAAACATCAGTCTTGATAGCAGCAAGTCCAACTTCAAAATTTTGTTTTTGCAAGGGTAAGGCATAGTATACAAACATTTTATATTAAATGCATGTTCCAATGCCAGTGACTTTATTAAGTAGTAACAAAAAGTGAAATCAAATATCCATGTAAAAGTAAAATTATTTTGAATTTCCAGTATTGAAGTTTCCCTCTCTGTCTTGGATACAGATTTCCACAGACATGGGAAAGAAGATGAGATGTATTCTCATATACAGACTATTCATTTTTACCTCTATTTACCCAAATTACAAGGTGAAAAATGTGTTTGAACCCACCCATCTAATAGAAAGTTTTTAGTTTCTTTCTAAGATGACCACTTTAAATGTCTATAACTACTTGTGTATCAGGCCGCCGCGGATTATTCTTCATATTGGATTGACTTCCCCGCCAATAGATGTTTAGTGTTTAGATTATTTTGGCTGACATTTCATTAGGATGCTTCAGGAACTTGACATGACACTGCAGGAGTGCTGGAAAGGTCTTAACTCTTTTTTCCTTATTGTGGCTTCCTTCTTTACGCCCTCGTGCCCATTGAGAAAGAGCAGGGGTATATCTTTTTCTTTTATAGGAATGCTCAAACAATAAAAGAAATACACTGCATTGCTTAACTCTTTGTATTACAATCTGTTCTACACTTTCATTCACCCACCAAGAACTACACAAAACCATACAAACAACAAACATTAAAAGCAAGGGACTGTCACAGTTACAGATCAAGCAATGAATGACACAGCTTGCCGACACTTAAGCACAATGGGGCGCCTCACAAGCCAAAGGTGTGCATAGCGTTCTATTGTGCCTAGGTGCAAAAGGGCAGGCTTTACCAGGAGCTGTGAACTGCCCTCACTATTATGTTTTAAGGAAATTATTTAAAGTATGTAAGGTAGTTTTCAGTGAGGGAATTGACTGGATAAATAATCCGCGGATTATTTTTTAGTCTGCGGACTAAAATTTAGCACTCGGTCAAAAGCCGGCCCATTACACTGAAATCTATTATGATTGAGAACAGTCTTGGAAAAAGAAAAGAAAAGCAAAGAGCGCAAAAGAGGATGCAGCCGGGCAGACTAACCTTTAGTATGCAGACTAAATACGGCCAGGTAAAACGCACAGGAAAGCCACAAGCAGAAAACTAAAACAAAAACATGTGAACACTGAAAGGAATTTGGAAATGTTACCTCATTTGTTCATGATTATGTTACCACCATCACAGAGCCATCAAATTTTCAGTAGACTAGCTTGGTTTCATTGCACAATTTTTCTACCAGACGTCACAGAGAAAAATCCACATACAAATGTGGGCTCTGCAACAAAATGTTGTGTTGCAAAGCACTCCTTTTTAGGATCCCTGCCACCCAGCTACATCCGTTTCTAGGATATTCCACTGAATCCCTGGGCAGTGAGGGTGGTCCTCTACCCAAATGTCAGCCACCAATCTGGGGTCACTGGGACTGTTTGGGGAGACACCCCTTTAAAAAGGTTTTCTATCTCTTAAACTATTTTTTTTTCAAACATGCTGCTACATTCTGTGTGTGTGGACTATGCAATGAGCTACATAAGGATATGTGCTATATTAGTACAACCAATAAAACAAGGCAGCACTCAATGGCAGCATTACACGTTTAAAATAGTAGATTTTACTATAACTAGGAGGGCATGATACCCAGGGAAGATTCCTGGATGGTTTGTGAAACTCTCCTGAGTCAATTTTCAGGAAATGCTGAAAACTGGAGAGTGAAAGAATTCAGCACATGGCAGGGATGTTCTTCATGTTGACTTCTTAAAAATAAAACACTACAGAAAGCTGCATTTACTAAAATGAGCTGCCTACTTAAGATCTGGATTTACAACTGTCTGCAAAATCCATTATCATTTATCATCTTCATCAGCATTGTTAAACAACCACCATCATTGTTTATTTATACCCCTATGTAACTTACTGCTCAAATAAATAATGAGAAATGTCAGGAAGAGCTTTAAAAACTTCAAAATTTTAAAAATGAGGAGCAAAATTCTGCAGTTAGTTGAACCAACTCAACACTCACTTTAAAGAACAATTAAGTCATTCAAAGATCAGATAATCAGTTAAACAAACAAGAATGAGAGAGGAAAAACTAGACTCTCCTGATATATATTTAAATACACATATTTAAGTGATATGCAAATAATGTTATACACTGGTAGAGTTAAAATAAAGATAAAAAATAAAGATAAGTAAGTATAAATTGATGTCATAACTACATTACGTTTTTCCTAAAAATATAATTCAAGGAATCATTCTACAAATAATTTGTGTTATTTTAAAATATAAAAAATAGGCAATATTCTACCACAAGAAACAATTATTAAGTTTCTCATTCAGTCAGATCACTCATGGCTAAAATCTCAGCAGATTTCCTTGCAGAGACTTTCAAACAGAGGAGGCCAAACAAGTCTAACTGAAAGCAGGAACACTGGAAAGGCTCAAACTCAGATGGATGTCTGGAGAGATTATCAGTCTCATCTTGGAATTGTACCAAAAGGCCTGCATTTTGGCATTTTTCTCCTATCCAAGCCTACAAATATCACCCACACATGTATGTATTGTTAGCCACTTAAGTCCCCATGGGGAGAAAGGTGGGGTAAAAATAAAGATGATGATGATAATAATAATAATAATAATAATAATAATAATAAGTGGTTTCTATGCTATTTCCTTGTTTTTACATTGCAACAAGTGGGATTTATTCTAAACAGATAAGTTGATAAGACTTTGTTACCTTAAACCAGTGGTTCTCAACCTGTGGGTCCCCAGGTGTTTTGGCCTACAACTCCCAGAAATCCCAGCCAGTTTACCAGCTGTTAGGATTTCTGGGAGTTGAAGGCCAAAACATCTGGGGACCCACAGGTTGAGAATCATGGCCTTAAACCATCATGAAGCGTATTTTGATAGTCAAATCTTTCGTTTGATGCGGTATAAAAGCCCTTGATAAGCTATGCTGGCATTTTTGTTGATAACTCTGCAATAATGCCATTCAACTACTATTCTTATATTTGATTCATCTTCTCTATTCCTCCAACACATCATGGGAATTGACCAATGGAATAATCAATAACAATTCCCGCTAGAGAGGGATGTGTCAGGGCTGCCCTTTGTCATTGTTATTTTCATTTAGTGTATGAAGCTACTGTCATCTGCAGTCCAACAATCTGGAGATATTTATCTTAATCTGGCAATACAGCAGGGGTTACTGATAGGAATCACTATCTATGTTATAGTTCTAGGTTGTTTGCATGCAAATGCAATAGTGTATCCATATTATAATAAGTCCTCCAAACACTGACATATATTCCATCTCTTTCTGAGTGCTCATTATCTCTGGCACTCATTTTTGAACATGTTTGTTTCTGCCGTCAGTTAATATTTGCATGTGTGGTAAGAAGAAGCATATACTGAACTGGTCTAATGAAGCATTAGGATTATCTATGGTTATTTTTTTAAAAGAATATTATTAATGTACTACTGTAAATCAAACAAACTCTTAACTTAACCTCTTAACTAACTGATGTGGATTTGTAATTATGGTGTTTACAATAAATTTATTATAAATCAATATAAATAACGAAGTAGATAGCTTAGTCTTTTAGACTTTTGTTCCTAAGGATTACCTAATTGTCAGTTCTTACAGAGAAAAGGACAATTGTAAAAGACAGAAGATTTTCTCAAGAAATAGCTCAGTTCAGACACTAAGAGCCCTTCTGTATAACGTTGTGGCATTGCCTCCTTGGACTGGTTCATCAGTTAAATCCTCAGCACCAATTAGCTGGTACAAATAATATTTAATATTACAGCACAAAAATGCAGCTGTAGCGTTTTTCCTTGAATATATCCTTTCTGAAAATGTTAGCTTTTCTAGACACTCAAAAAGGAACATACATTATTCCCAAATAATTTAAAATTTGTATATTTGTCACATTTATATAGTGTCAGAAGAAGATGTACCTTAGGGCAACAAGTGTACAACACTTACACTTTTTCTTATTATTTTCCCTTAAGTTTTATCTTATATATATGTTAGAACAATCTGTGAAAGAAATGTTATGCAAACCTAACAATTCTCATACTCCCTCTAAGATAGAAGAGGCCTTCAATTCATACCTACAAAAAGCTCTCATGCTAATTTTGGCAACAGAAAATATTTATTTATTTATTTATTTATTTATTTACCGTGTTTGTATACCGCCTTTCTCAGCCCGGAGACTACTCAAGGCGGTTCACAGTCGGCAGCAATTCGATGCCTTAGCAATTATAAAAATACAGTTAAATATGTGATTCATCCTGAATCCTGAAGCAAGATATCTACTTTAATTTCACCCTGAGGTGAAGTGCCACCTGGAGTGGAGTGTATAAAGTGGAAGACCTTATTTACTCTCCAGTTGTTCTAAAGATCAAGACTTGGAAAGCAATGGAACAGTTTCTGAAGAAAGAGCTTATGCTGTGATATACACATGACTAACCACTAAAGCCGCTTGAAAGAGTAACAGCAGGCAATGCATAAGTAAAGTAAAAAGGGTTCTCTGGCTCCATTAGTTTCCAATGGGATAAAAGACATGTCAGTTCCTGACACTGGTTGGTACATCTACAAAGGAGTCTCATAATGCCTATTTAGTTGAAGTATTTTAAATGTGTGTATTAAATAGATTCACAGAAGCAATTAAAAAAACAGAACAGTCAATAAAATGCAAAGCTTAAATCATCAATTACCAGCATTATTATTACAAAGAGGTCAATGATAGAAAATAACAAATTAAAATAAATCACATTATTACCACAAGCGGAATAGCAACAACACATGACCTAATTCTACATTTTTGTTAGTTTGTTAGTGGGGAATTACAAAGGTTGCAACATTCAAATAAGTGCTTTTTTAAAAAAAATAAAAAAAACAATTATTGAAACCTTACGTACTATTTATAAGCCATTAAACAAGGAATGTTAAGTGTCACCAGAGTAATGCATCATTTAAACCAGTTGAACTGTACAATTTTTTTAAGCATCCTAATTGTCTTGTACCAATTTTATTAATTAGCATTTAAAAAAAACAAAAAATAAAGAAACGGGAGAACATAGAAAGCAGTAGTGTCTTCCTTGGATTTTAAGCAGCATTTAAACAATAAAACTCATCATTTAATTGTTTTTTAGCTATTTATTTTAAACAATAATCTAAGATTCAGTGCCAGCTAATGTGTAAGTTGTTCTTCAAGGAAAAGAGTTAGTGTTTCACTGCCTGCCCAGCAGATGGAGCCATGGATACAAGCAAACTCCCAATACCTGCTAAAGTCTAGGCTACTCAATCCCTATCCAAATCTTGTTTCAAAATATGCCTATCATAAATTATGTTGCTAGTTAGATAGTAAGCTAACCAATGCTCAGTCTTGCTTCAGGAGTAGCACCAAAGATGGTCCTAAGTCACCATTCCTTTAATTACTGGCTGGTGGTAGATTCTGGCAGTGAGGACTCCAGCTGCCCTGCTTCTTTAAGAAGACTGGTGGAGTTGCATCTCCACAGAAGTTATTGACTAACAGTCAGCATCCCAAGGGGATCTGGGCTTTCAAGCCATTTTTCTGCTCTCATTCGAACACTGTAACTCTGTGGTAGAGATGAAGGAGACCGTCAGATGGTACAGGACTTTAGCATACCACTCCATTGGCATGTGGCTAAGGTTTCCAAGAGTTGTAGCCTAAAAACTTTTGGAAGGGTGTATGATTCCCTTCTACCTCGTTGTGTAGATTTCTTAGAAAGAAATTAAAAGCTTCTAGGTTTGCTATAGCTGATCTTATAAAATGCACATAATTAACACAACTTGTATTTTGGATTCTTATTATTTACTAGCCGTCCTCTGCCACGCGTTGCTGTGGCCCACATGGGGGTTCTGTGTGGGAGGTTTGGCCCAATTCTATCATTGGTAGGGTTCAGAATGCTCTGTGATTGTAGGTGAACTATATATCTCAGCAACTACAACTCCCAAATGTCAAGATTATATTTTCCCCAAACTCCACCAGTGTTCACATTTGGGCATATTGAGTATTTGTGTAGAGTTTGGTCCAGATCCATCATTGTTTGAGTCCACAGTGATCTCTGGATGTAGGTGAACTACAACTCCAAATCCAAAGGACACTGCCCACCAAATCCTTCCAGTATTTTCTGTTGGTCATGGGAGAACTGTGTGCCAAGTTTGGTTCAATTCCATTGTTGGTGGGGTTCAGAATGCTTTTTGATTGTAGGTGAACTAAAAATCCCAGCAACTACAACTCCCAAATGACAAAATCATTTTTTTTGAGTGAAGGACATACATTGGGTTGTTAGGTGTCTTGTGTCCAAATTTGGTGTCAATTTGTCCAGTAGTTTTTGAGTTCTGTTAATCCCACAAACGAACATTACATTTTTATTTATATAGATTTATTTACGATATTTCTATCCCATCCTTCTCGAACCTGAAGATGACTCAAGGCAGTTTACAACCAGGCAACCACTTGATGCCTTAACAATGTACACTTAAAATCACAATTAAAAAAGAATTAAAAATACATACAATGAGACCTTTAAAACATATAAAGCCAATATATAAAACTGATACCTTCACTTTTAAGGAGAAAGTTAGTCAAATAAGGCAGCCCATTTTGGGCAATGAATCATTTGACCCATCTCCCATTCTGGGAAGTATACACAGGAAGAAAGAAACTCTGAGAAAAGGAATGCTACTGGTATCTTTACTACAACGAAGACAGTAGTTCCAAGTAATGTGTAATTTTGAAATGTGATATTTTCCAGCTCTGTGCTATCTTGCCTGTTGTTGTACCTACTCTGATAAAAAATCCAGATAATCCAGATAAAAAATCCAGATAAAAAATACATCTGCACACATGGAGTGGATGTGAGAACTGGGCCTGATTGAAGCTAGCCAATCACAACTCAGGGAATGTTGTGAATACTATTGGGGTTGGGAGAGGTGAATATACGACTGAGGCATTTTTCTGTTAGAAGGCAGATATGGTATCGTCCACAGTAAAAGGAAATGTTCCGGCTGCTGCATACAGGTGATGGAGAAATGCTAATGGGGACAGAAAAAAAGGCAAAACTACCCAATGCCTTCTTTGACACAGTCTTTTTCCTAAAAGGTAACAGTGCTCAACCTGGGGGTGATGGAGCAGATGATGTGATTTAGGAAATGCAGCACAGAGTAGGTAAAGAGGTATTACAGGAATATCTAAATGACTTAAGTTAGTGGTTCTCAACCTGTGAGTTCCCAGGTGTTTTGGCCTTCAACTCCCAGAAATCCTAACAGCTGGTAAACTGGCTGGGATTTCTGGGAGTTATGGGCCAAAACATCTGGGGACCCACAGGTTGAGAACCACTGATCTAAGAGAATCCTGGTCTTCAAGAACAGATGAATGATATCCAAGGGTATTAAAAGAACTGGCAGAAGTAATTTCAGAATCACTGACAATCATCTTTGAAAATTTCTGGACATAGGAAATTTCTGGACAGCAGGAAAAGTTCAAGCTGACTGCAAAAAGGCAAATGCTAACCCCTTCTTCAAAGAGGGCAAAGAGACCCAAACAATTCCCCCAAGTCAACTTGGCATCAATCCCAGGAAGGATACTAGAGTAGATCATCAAAGAGACAATCTGTAAGCACTTAGAAAGGAATGTCATGCTCACTAAGTCAACAAGGGGTTCTCAAATTTAAATCAAGCCAGACAAATCGTATCTCTTTTTTGTCTAGAGTTAAAAGCTTGGTAAAAGAAGGGGATGCCGTGGATGTAGTATTATCTTAATTTCAATAAGTCCTTTGACAAGGTCCCCCATGATTTTCTCATAAAGAAGCTAGTAAAATATGGGCTAGACAATACTGGTATTAGATGGATTGGGAACTGATCGAACTGAAAGAGACCTTACCAAGAGCTCCTTGTCATCATGGAGAGAAGTAACTAGTCGGGTGCCATAGACTTCTGTCCTAGGCTCCATGCTATTCAGTATCTTTATCAATGATGGAAAAGAGGGCATGCTTATCAAATCTGCAAATGACACCTCAAACTCAAGCGCCCAATCCAGGGAAGGATCTTGAGGAGCAAGGTAAGTGACAAGAGCCCAAGGGTTGGAACTGCAAGGACAGCCTGAAGGGGGAATCTGTCACAACTTGCCACCTGAAAAACTTAAAGAAAGAGTCAAGCAAAATGATCCAGGCTGAATCAACTCTCCCCATGAGAAAAGATTAGAACATTTGGACCTTTTCAGGTTACGAAAGGGACAAGTTCAAAGGGTGCATAATATTATATTACAAGAGGAGAAAGTGGTAAAAGAGATTTTCACGCTTTCTCATAAGGAATTGAGGTATGAATCTATTGAATCTGAATGTTTGAAGACAGGCAAAAGAAAGTATTTCTTCCCATAGCACAACGTTAAAACTATGGAACTCACTAGCATAATAATGCAAACCTAGACGAGACTTTAAAAATTAGACAAGGGGAAAGATGTGACTACATATAGCCACTTTATTTATAAATAGTATAAAGAGTTACAAGAAGGCCATGTATTTGCTCCAGTATCAGAGTTAGTATGACTCTTAATATCACTTGCCAAGAAACAACAACAAAAAATGACTTGTACCCTCTAGTTTGATTTGCAGGCTTCCCCATAGCAATTTGCTTGCCCATGGTGAGAATGCCATGCTGGACTAGACAGATCATTCTTGCAATCCAGGAACCTCAAGATTCACATTATCCTTATATTTTGCTTTTAAGGAATCTGATCTCCCCTTCTTTTCTCATTATTTTTTTGCTCTTGTTTTAACTTCAATAATTTTGTCTTGAGATTCCAGGACCTCAGAAGATCGGGAAATGGGATCCAAAGAGATCCAGAATGAGTTTATAATTTTGGACGATCTTCTGTAACCAGCTAAATAGGCTGGTTTGCAATCACTGGTGCCCGGCTGGTACAGCAGATATAATTGACTATGTAGACAAGCTCATACATGTACATATGTAGAAAGAGAGAGCACTAAGTGAAGAAATAAAAAATACAACATATGATGTGGTATAAAATGCTCCTGTTGAAGGTTCCAGAAAGCCATACTAATTTAGTATACTCCACTGAATTTTCATGCTCATGCTCAGCCCTCTGGCCGATTGGGAAGAAGAGGTATTCTTTGGTCCTGCCACCTATTATTTTAGAACTTCTCTAAATCTTACAGTTCCTCTAAAATATTTAATCTCCTTCTTGTTTCACAATGGCTCTGCTTCATCTGCAATCCTGCTTCTGTCAGACTGAGTTCACTATGAGAGGAAGTGATGCTCTTCAGGAAAGACATCATATTGAAATCTCTATATTAACTGCATCAGAAGAATGTTGTTTTTTTTCACATAAGGGAATTATTATTATTCCTCTACCCCAAGCCCCATTTGCTGTGTCCTCTTAACACTTCAGTGGCTTGGATCCCCCTTCAGAGAAGCCTTTTAAAGCTCCAAATGGGAGAATAAATGTGTGTTGTCGTCCCCGCCCCAATGATAATGAAGTTCTGTTAAAGTGAAAAAGGCTATTATCATAGACATGAACAACACATTAACAATATGTAGGTCCACTAACCAATGCAATGTACTACCCCCATCTTTTAAAATTCTCAAAATTTAACTTATAAACCTCAGAAACAGCTGTATCTCAAACACTCAAAATTATTTTAAATAGACTCACCTTAGTCCATGGATGTGCCTTAATCTGGGGAAATTTAAATTCAGTGTAGTTTGGATTCATTTCTCTAATTTGTTCTCTTGTGGGGGTTCCAAGGACCTGGAAAGTGAGAAATATGAATCAACGTCATGCAACAGGAGAAATATGCCACATACTATGTGTTCAAGTATTACGGGAAATGGAATATGGTTCTATGGACTACAACAAAAAATCTATCCATCTAGATTCCAAGTCCACATAAACTCTTTTAAAAGATTCATAGTTTTAAAGCAACAACAAATGCTTCCACAGTGGGACAGAACACAGTCTGAATTTCAAATGTAAAAAAAGTCACAGTGATCTTTCTAAGTGTGGCCAGAGTTTTGCATTTAAATTATTGAAAGTATTTGCTACTGTACTTTGGAGACACAAGTATATAATGATCTCAAATGAAGTTTGAAGTATACACCTTAATTAACCTTATTTGATATCTTAATTGTGTTTAATTACAAGGAGAAATGTAGATAAACCAAAGTTATATAAAATTATTATTTTATGATTTTACATTTCTAAATAATAATAAAAACCATACCTTTATGATTTCCACCAACTGATCTACACCACTGTCTCCTGGGAAAATTGGTTGTCCTAGTAATAGTTCTGCCAATACACAACCTGCTGACCAAACGTCTGGGGAAAAGAAAATGAGGAAACCAAAAAAATGAGATGTATGGGATTCGATCTGGAACAAAATTTCGACTCACTTCATACAATGTACTACTGCAGAACAAGTTCTGAGGTTCAGACTCAGCAATACATATTGCACAAAAAAGTTAGCTTGTGTGAAACTGTCCTAAGTCAGGATACACACAGCACAACGATACACAAATAAACATTACACAGGAGTATTAGTACAAGCCTTTTTCCAAAGTCCTTTCCTATCTCTAAAATTTTAGTTGAGACTTCACTCATGTTTGCATCTCCTTATCTATCACTCTCACGGCTTCCTCCCAACCATAAAGTCATGCCATGGTGCTCACTCTCTTCCTCTCTGACACTATCCCAAACTCTGGACTCCTGTAGACACCCTATTTCTTGGGCTGGAGAACTGTTGTTCCAGAAATGCAAGCTGAAACCTCTCTTGGATAAGTGGAGCAGGTTCCATGGTTTGTTAGATTTTGTGTCTTATTTAATAGTCATAAAATTTCAATGAAAGATTTGTGATAAAACCAGTAATTGAACACTAGTGTGCTATGAACGTATGAGTTATGTGCCTATGAAGACCTTTATTTAGAACACTTTGGAGCTGAGTTCTTTGGAATGGAACCCATCCCTTCCCTTCCAATGACACTCTTAAATGGCATGGTTCCCTGTTTTCCGCTCAGTTCACAATCCACTGCAACAGAAAAGTACAAAATGGCAAAATAAGAGACCAATATAGCAATTTCTAGATAAAAACCCCACCCTTGTCCGTAAGTAATGCAGATCCACACTGAGTATACAATGTTCTTTACTCCTACTGGCAGAAGTAACCAATATTGAAACCAACAACATAAGTAGGCATTGATTACAGGTTATTAGGGACCAAAAGGGTCTGAGTGTAAGCGTTCACTGAATAGGCACTGAGGGAAGAAGAAGAATACAGGGAGTCCCTGAGTTACAAACTTCCAACCTATTTATTTATTATTTATTTTATTTACAGTATTTATATACCACCTTTCTCACCCCTGGGGGACTCAAAGCGGCTTACAAATGACCCATAGTTAAGAAAGGGGGAGAGACAACAGGAAGTGAGAGAAATATACCCCTAGAAGGGAAATCCACTGCCTGAAGAATTATCATGGGGGAAGAGGTGTCTCCACTGAAGCTGTATCCCCAATCCTTGTTTAGTTTTTATTGTATTAATTGTATTTATGACATTGTAAGCATTGAATTTTGCCCTGTTAACCGCCTTGAGTCGCATACAGGCTGAGAAAGGCGGTATACAAATACAGTAAACAAACAAACAATCCTAGTTTCCAGAAAATGAAAATATTCTGAACAAGGGCACAGACAACAAACAAAACACCATATGGTGGCGGCCTAGCAGAGCTGTTAGAGCTGGGGGCATTTCTCCTCCCCCCCTCCCCATATGAGGTTAGGCAGTTTTTTAAAAAGCCTAGCTCATCTAAGATGCCATTGAATCTAAGCAGCATTCTATTTTTGAAGCCCTTTAAACAGTAAAAAAGTGTGTGGATTCGATGAAATGTGGTACAGGCAATCACCAAGTTACAAACAATAGGTTCTATAGGTTTATTTTTAATTTGAATTTGTTTGTAAATTGGAATAGGTACATTTTTAAGTGTAACTTCAGCCAAATATGTATATATTAGCTTTGGATAACATAGGGAAGGGTTAACACCCCTGTGGTTTTTGTTTTCACCTCTCTTTCCGTCCCCGTGATAACTAGATTTTTAAAAATGTAACTTGTTGGGAAGGAAGTATTGATAATAAAGCTTAAGTGGAGACCCCTTTTCCAATTATAACTCTTCCAGGAGTGAATCTCCCTTCTATTGAGTAGATTTCTCTCACTTCCTGTTGTCTCATCCCTGTTTTGAACTATGAGTCATTTGTAAGTTGGACGTTTGTAACTTGGGGACTGCCAGTATTTTTTGAAAAAACTATTTTCATATAAATTTAGGTATCAAATATATTCAAAACCAAAATAAACACATACCTATACTGGAGGTATAATCTGTGGCTCCAAAGATCAACTCTGGCGCCCTATAGTACCGAGAGCAGATGTAAGAGACATTGGGCTCTCCACGAACTAGCTGTTTTGCACTAGATGTGAGGAAACAAAGAAAGACAGGCATTATAAAATAATTGTGGTTATTTCATATACATGCTTGTTTCAAGATGAAACTTCATTTGCTACATATAATTTTTCAATTTCTCCAGAATGAGAAAAATACATTATTATTAAGGATTGGAGAAGCAAGGTAAAGCATTGCAATATTTTAAAACTTATCAGATGGCCACAAAACAATGAAATACAAATGACTTCATTAAACCTGAGGAATATATATTGGGTGGAGTTATGGAAAATTTAAAGTTTTCACTCCTCAAGGCCCCCGTCCAATTTGAATGAATGAATGAAGCTTTATTTATATCCCGCCCCATCTCTCAAAGGGACTTGGAGCGTCTTATAACAATTTGACCCCACTATCAGGATACAAAAATAGGGAAAAGCTTATGATACTAAATTGTTAAATTATTAAAACAATGGAAAATTACACTTGCATTATTTGAAATTTGCATTAAAATAGAAAATTCATTTCATAAATGTTGTAATTTATAAAAGCAAAACTAAATACTTCTAAAATGTTGATCTGGTGCTAGAGAGACCGCAGAAGATTCAATCGTTATAACTGTTATAAAATTTTAATTGTGTGTGCACCCAAGGACAAATTTTGTCTTAAAATTTGGCCTTGCATAAATTTAATAAGATAATACAATTTAATAATTTATATTTAGCAGTCCAATGTTAAGTGCTGCTAAATAGAAGTCATTTTTATTTTTAAAAATATTTTTATTGAATGTTTCTAAAAACATAAAAAATACACCTGGAAAATAAAACAAAAGAAAAAGAAAAAAACCATAAAGTAGTTAAAAAGAGAAAAAAGGGAAGAACAGAAGGGTGAAAACGCAGAAAGGTAACTGACTTCCAATATTATTCTCAGCAGTTATTTAAAAATAATACATTTATAGCTTTCGAATCCATTAGCTGCCATCCTCCTCACTAAACAGTCTACCTACTAATAAAACTTACCAAAGCCTTCCAGCTATTTTCTATAAAAAGTCAATAAAGTGTTACAAGTGTCATCAAATATTACTATTGACCTTAAAAATCTTGACCAACTAACAAATCTTATTCTAGCTGTCATAACATTGATCTCCTTTCGTAAGTTACACACTTACACGCAACTTCTAGTTACAAATGGGGCTAAGACAACAGAAAGTGAGAGGAAATCTGTCCTAGGAGGCGAAATTCACTCCTGGAAGAGTTATCATGATTAAAAAGGTGTCTCCACACAAGTTTTATTGCCAATCCTCATTTCTACAACAAGCCAAAATTTTCAAAATTCAATTGTCAAAGGGAACAACTGAGGTGTTAACCCTTCCCTATCCTATCCAAAAGCTAAAAAAGAAAAATTGCTGGAGTTACACTTTAAAAAATGTACCCATTCTGTATCTCCTCTTCTGTAAAAAAATGTCTCCCATCTTTTATTATTTGTATTATAAATTGTTTTTGTCTTTTTTGTTAGTTTTTTGCCAGTAGTTTCCTTGGTTTATTAGCATTCGCAAAGTAATTTACTTTTAAGTATTTTTTTTTTGCAATTTGTTCCAAAATTTTTGAGTTTCTCTGTTTTTTCAATTATTTCTAATTCTAAATGTAATTTCTTATCTCCTGGCTTTGATTTTAGTAGTGCTTCTTTTTCTCTAATTTCTTCTATAAATTGCCTTGTTCTTCTTGTCTTTTCTTTTTTTCTGCATATTCCTTGTTGTATAAAATACCCCCTTCCCCACTGCCTTCTAGCATCCTATAAAACTTCACTTTTTATTCCTTCTTTGTTGCTTAGTTGTTTAGTTTCCTATTTTTCTCTCTCTTTTTCCGATTTTAGAAGATTCTCATTTAGTCTCCATCTCCTCTTTCTTTTTTCTCTCTCTTGTATTACCATTATCATTGGGCAATGGTCAGTATTCACTCTGGGTAGTATTTTAATGTTATTTATTTTTGTTATTAATTAATTGGTGACCCATATCATGTCGATTTGAGAACATGTTGCATGTCGGTCTGAATAGAAGGTGTAGTCTTTTACCGTTGGGTTTTTTATCCTCCATTTATCCTGTAATAATAGCTCTTTTTTAATTGTAGTAAGCTAAATGGTAGTTTTCCTCCATTTGAGTCATTCCCATTTTTCTTAGTTTTATCAAGGTCGCAGTCTAATACTCCGTTAAAATCCCCTAGAATTATTAAGTTTTCATAATTCTGCTCTTGTATTTTCTTCTTCAGTTGTTTAATGAATTTAGATTTTGCTCCCGTAGGAGCATAAATATTGCATATTAGAGTTTCTTGATTATTAATTTTGGCTTTAACCCCTACCATTCTCCCCTCTTGATCTTTAAATTCCAGGGATGCCTCTATTGTTTCCTTCACATATATTACGACCCCTCTCTTTTTTTGTGGTGCCGAGGAGTAAAACTCCTTCCCAATTTGCTTTTGTGTTAAATATGTAGTCTGTTTATGTGCGATGTGGGTCTCCTGTAAGGCAATTAAATCATACTTCTCTTTCTTTAGTTGGTTAAATATTAATTTCCTTTTATTAGGTGTGTTTAAGCCATTTACATTATTTGAAAATATTGTCACTGTCATTGTCATTTTATTCATTGGGTTCATCCTGTTTGTCCTAGGCATCAATTTGCTGTTCCTTCTAGTCTTCAGATGAGTTGGGTCTAGGTCTTTTCTTCTTCTTCTTGTTTCCTTTCCGCTCCAGTTTTCTTTTCTTATTTCTGTTTTACTCTTGCCTCTTCTCTGTCTCCCTCTTTCTGATTTGTTTCCATAATTTTCTTAAATTCTTTGTGGAATTCTCTCGCTTTCTCTTCTGATGTTAACCAATGTTTGCATTCGTTAAATGTCACTGATATTCCTTTGGTCCTTTCCCATTTGAATTTTATTTGGTATTTTTTAATTTCATCTGTTAGAAAGTAATCTTTCTTTATTTTACTCATGGATGTTGGGGTGAATTCTTTTAATATTATTACTTTTCTTCCTCTATACAATATTGATCCTTTTAATTTAGCTTTTAAAATCTCATCCCGAACTCTTTTTCTTCTGAAAGATACGATGATATCTCTAGGAACTTTATTTCTTCTGGCAAAATTCATATTTATTCTTTGTAAGCGGTCTATATTTTGATCCATTTCTTGTGTTGTTATATTTAATATTTCCACAGTCATCTCTGTGATTATACTTCTTATATCCTCTTCTTCCTGTTCTTCAATATTTCTGAACCTCAGCTGGAATTCTGTTTCTTTGATAGCCAGTAATTCCTGCTGTCTTTCTAATTTCTCATTTATTTCTTCCAGTGTATTAATTTTTGCTTCTGCTTTCCTTTGGGTTTTTTTCAGGGCTATATTGTCTTTTTTTGATTTCCTTTATTTCTTGCTGTATCTCGCCAACTTCCTTTTTTATTTCCAACATTTCTTCTTTTAGTTCTTTTCATCTTACCTATCTCCTCTTGAATCATCTTTTGCATATTTTGTTGCACTATTCCTTGATTTTCCTGTATTTTATGCATTTCCAACATCAGGTCTTTCAGTGATAGTTCCCCTTGTATTGAGTTTCTTCTTACTGCTGTAGTTGTTATTGCTTTATTCATTTTTGTAGTAGTTGTAAATTTGTCCCATCTGGTTTTTCTCCCTTTTTGTTACCTTAGGGGAGGTTCTTTGTCGGTCCTTTTTATTTTATTTTATTTCTCTTCACTATGTTGTTTCTCTCATTTTTATTATTTCTCTTCATTTCTCTTTGCTCTCAGTCTAAGTTTCTTCACTTAGTACTCTCTCTCTCTCTTTTTGGAAGAGAGAGAGTTCTTACAGTGTGTCCTCTTATTGATTTCCATCAATTGTGCTGTAATCCATTCCGCAGTATTTCTCTATATTTTTTTATTATTTTTAATACTCTTTTCCCTTTTGTTTCTTTCACTATTCGTTTGCCTGTTTCTTACCTTTGAGGCTTCTGGGGCTTGCTGGTTTGTTGGCGGGGCTTGCTTCTTTCATTGGCGGGGCTTGCTTTGTGGCTTCTGGGGCTTGCTGGCTCGTTGGGTCCTTAATATATTCCTATTCCTTTTCTTTTACTTTCTTCTTGCCCCCTCTGCCTCCTCCATCTCCGTTTCTCCTTCTGGTCTTCCTTCCGCCCTTACCAGTATTCCTTCAGTTGCCCTTCGCCGCTTTTGCCCTTCTTTGTTCTACTTCCACCCTTTCTTGTATGTCCTACCCTTCTCCCTCACTGCTTCCTCTCTAACACTTCCCCTACGTCGCTTCCTGTTCACCGGGTATCTTCCATTTCTTAAAGCTGCCGTGCCTCGGATGCGGGGAGGGTGAGTTTCTCACAAGGAATGGGGTGATTGTGGGACGCGGGGGGGGGGTTAACTTTCGGGTTTTGACTTCTCGCCCCTTGCTGCCGTCATCTTGCCTTCATCCAGAAGTCCTTATATAAGTTTTTCTTAAGCTAATTCAGTATCATGAGTCAGATGTCAATGTAACATACATGATGTGAAATCAATAGAAGCTTTTTTGCCCCTTATAAATATTTAAATCTAACACAAAGCTTTCACCTAAATCTCAGCCACAATATTAAGATTATAATCCGTATCCATCCTGATCTTGAGCACTCTCTGTGCACTTCCATTATTTTTCCACTCTTCTCCCCTTTTATTATTTCATTAACTGCAAAGATCATAATTTCTTCTCCGGTATAAAAATCTTTACTTTCAACAAGAGTTCTCAATAAAATACTCTTCTCTAATATTAAAATTTTGATCTCAGCAGGCTAATCCATTTTTTCTCTGAAAGTACCAAGCTATTCCAGTCCATTTCAAATTCATCCTTCTGGCTAAAGACTCCAAGCATATATATTTTGGTGCTTTTAAGTTTTGCAACAACTTCTTTTTATCAGCATCCGGTTGATCTCCTCTCTCAAAAACATTAACTTTTTATAGATTTCTTCAAAACATTCCTGGTCATATGACCAATCCTTCGCCACAAAATCCTCATCTATTTTGTTGTTGTCATCTTTAATATTCAGCAAATTAGTCAAAATGATTTTTCCTTTATCCTGCTACAAATAAGGTAGCCAAGTGGCAGCTTATCTATTATCCCCTCCCCCATTTTAAATTCAATTTTAACAGAAAAATACAAATTAAGAAAACACCAATGCCTATTCATATATAATCTATATAAATAAAAATGTAATGTTCGTTTGTGGGATTAACATAACTCAAAAACCACTGGACGAATTGACTCCAAATTACACAATACACCTATCAGGCCAACGAGTGACCATCACTCATAAAAACAATGAAAAACACTGCAGAAGAGACTTTAAAAGCCAAAAAATAAAAAATACATTACAACGCATGCGCAAAACCACATATATACACAAACATACATATACACACATATATATATACCCATACATATGCACAGGGTGGGCCACAGCAACGCGTAGCACAGGATGGCTAGTCATAAATAATTACGTAACTATACCCTTTCCCTCACAACATACATCTCTACTCTAATTGCATGTAAATGTAAAAGACATACATTTCTACATAAATTAGTTTTTAAAAGAGAATTTTCTCCTCTCTTTTTATTAGTTCAACCTTTTCTTTCTTCCACCCTATATCCAGCAAGTTATTTACTTCAACTTGTTCTTACATTAACAAATGAATATCCAAAAAGCTTATAACTCCAAACGTGTACATTAAAAATCTGTTTATCTCCTTCAGATATATACTGAAACAAAGGTTTCCATTATTCTAGGAAGATGTTCAGCTATTTATCCTTCAACTAAATTGTTATTATTTGATCCTGCCATAAAAACAATGTATCCCTTCATGAAAAACAATGCCTGTTCCCATGACATCTCCCAGTCTTTAAAAATAATCCACCATGTTTATTTCCAAACAAGGAAAGAAAATATTTCAAAACTTTGCGATTTAATGTTGCTATACCTGTCATTCCTTCACAAATTAAATCTGCATCCATACACAGGGTATTCGTAAAATAGTCCTTATTATCTGTTTTTTTAATCCATAGACTGCCCAAAAAGAAGTAAACTCACTAAAATAATGCTATCCCTGCAAAATGAAATATCCCTTTAATTAGTTAACCATTTTCAGATCTTAAGTGAAAATATAATTAAAGAAAGTGTGATTCCAGATTTGCTTTCAGAAGGATGAGTATGATGATATCCCGTGGGACTCCCCACACTATTTGTACCCGACCACTTAGTTCCCATGGTCACAGCATCGGTAGCAAGGTTCCTCAGCAGTTGTGGGTGATTTCCCATTCTCCTCTTGATTCAATGAGTCATCTACCAGCTAGAATGTGTCTCTGTGCTCTGTGGTCACTGCCACCAAAGCTTCATGCCACTGGATGGGACCTCACTCTGTGAAGACTGTGTGTTTACTGGCTGTGCACTGACCTCCACGCATTAAAAAAAAACCTCACGCACAGGTGTCTTCCAAGAAAAATAAAAACAAACTTAACAAAAAGTCCCATAGCAGCCCTTTTAAGGATCCACTCTGCTCACCCCATACAGGGAAGGGGCTAGAAAAGGTGCCCTAAACAACCCTCTCTTATCCCTGACTGGACTGCCACGTCCAGTGAGATCACCACCCTGCGGCCAAAAAAGAAAAATGAACTTTGGAACATGGAACGTATGGACACTGATGGACAACACTGACAATGAATGCTCTGAATGCAGAATTGCTATCATTACAAGGGAGCTGTGACGCTTTAACATTGACATAGAAGCACTTCAGGAGACCCAGAGAGCAGGAGAGGGACAGGAAGGAAGAAAAGGAAGGCTACACCTTCTTCTGGAAGGGACTGCCTGAAGAAGAATGAAGAATGCACGGAGATGGCTTTGCAATCAGAAATGGTCTGGTGAAACAACTGACCGAAGCACCCATTAGCATTAACGAACAACTCCCAACCATCCAAATTAACCTTGCCAAAAACCAACAGGCAACCATCATAAGTGCCTATGCACCAACACTGATGAAGACATCAAGGAAAAAAATTACTGTCAGCTGGACACCGTTCTATCAGAGATACCTGAAGAGGACAAAATCATCCTCCTGGGGGACTTTAATGCAAGAGTCAGCTGAGACTTCGACCTTTGGCCAGGGACCATAGGAAAAGACAGGGTTGGAAACAGCAACCAAATGTGCAGAACACAACTTTGTCATCACCAAAAACTGTGGCATAGACACCGAGAACTGGAAAGTCTTGGCCCTCGAGCGCTCTAGCTGGAGGTCAGCTGTGACCAGCAGTGCTGTATAATTTGAAGAGGCATGAATGGAGGGTGAAAGAGAGAAATGTGCCAAGAGGAAGGTGTGTCAAGTCAACCCCGCTGGGACTGTCTTCCACCTAGAAACCAATGCCCTCACTGCAGGAGAACATGCACATCAAAATAGGGCTCCCGAGAAGCCTACATACCCACCTCCAGGACACCATACTTGGAAGACAATCTTACTCGGACAATGAGGGATCACCTAAGTAAGTAAGTTGTGGTGACAAGTATCACAACTATTCACTGAGCATTCTTTTTTCCTCATCAGTTATCATTACTATGAATGCATTGTATATGTAGCCCAAGGCAATTCTTCTTCCAGTGTGGTCCAGGGAAGCCCAAAGGTTGGACACCCCTCTTCCAGAGCTTTACTGAATCCCATGCCCTATATATGCACAACTCCTGCCAAATCTCCAGATACTCTAAAAGGAGCAGCTAAAAGAAACTAGGAGATGCAGGACACAAAGAGGGGAAGATGGGCAGAGTTGTGACTTCATAGATGATAACGAAAAGAACTACACCATATATACTCGCGTATAAGCCAACCCAAATATAAGCCGAGGCACCTAATTTTACCACAAAAATTGGGGAAACTTATTGACTTGAGTATAAGCTGAGGGTGGGAAATGCAGCAGCTATTGGTAAATTTCAAGAATAAAAATTAAAATAGATGCCATTAAAACTACATTAATAGAGGCATTAGTAGGTTAAATGTTTTTGAGAAAGGCTGACTTGGGAAGGGGGTAGGAAAGAAGGACTAGAAACAGGAAAAAGTTGGAATGGGAAGAGGTGTTTGAAAAAATGGGAAAATGAGGTAGAAAGGGGGTAGCTGGAAAAGTAGGACAGAATAGGATGGGAAGGGGGCAACTGGGAAGGGGGAAAGATTGAGGTGGGAAAGGATGTCTGGAAACTGGGAAAGGTTGGGACAGAAAAGGGGACTGGAAAGTGGGAAACTGCAGTGGGAAAAGGGACAAGACTGAAATGGAAAAGAGAGACTGGAACCTGGGAAAGGCTGGGATGGAAAGTGGAGAGGGGATGGGCAATGGGGGTAGTAAACACTGGGATAGGAAGGGGGAAACTAGAAAAAGGGAAGACTGGGATGGGAAAGGGTGCTAGAAAAGTGGGGCGGGGGACTCAGGTGGGAAGGGAGGAAAGTGTTATCTGCCTCGGCCAAGAAGTGACAAAGTCCGGGGTTGCCTCCTCCTCCTCTCCCCTTCCCCAGAAGGGAGACCTGAAAGCAGGGAGGGGAATGGAAGCACACAGACAGCTGCTTGATTGGTGGGGACGGGAGGGAGAAGAGGCGACCCCAGGGAGCTGGTGGATCATAGGAGGGAATGGAAGCACGAAGGGGACTCCCCCTCCTGTGATCCAGCAGCTGCTTGCTTGCCTTGATGGCCAGCTAGAGGAATGGCAACAGTGTCCCTTCTCCTCTTCTTCCTCCTCCATGGCTAACAGGAGGAGGAAGAAGAAAAGGAGAAAGGGGACTGCTGCCGTTTCTCCTCTTCTTCCTCATTCTCCTCCTCCAACTGGCCATCGAGGAGGAAGAGAAGGAAGAAGAGGAGTGGTCCCTTCTCATCCTCTTCCTCCTCGATGGCCAACTGGAGTAGGAGTAGGAGCAAGAGGAGAAGGAACTGCAGCAGTGGCCCCTGTGCTGCCTCCCCCATTTCTCCTCTTCTACCTCCTCCATGGCCAGCTGGAGGGGAGGAGGATTGGCAGGAACAGTGGCTACAGCTGCATAGAAGCTTCACCTGGGGTCCTTTGTGCCACCTCCACCGCTTGTCCTCCTCCTCTATGGCCAGCTGGCTTCGGAGCCGTGCCTCCAGGCTCCGCTGCTGCTTAACCCGGATATAAACCAAGGGAGGATTTTTCAGCCTAAAAAAGGGCTGAAAAATTGGCTTATATCCGAGTATATACGGTAGTTTCAGGTAAGCAACCTGTTCTTATTCTTTGTGGTCTCAGTGAATCACGCAAATGGGTGACTAGAAAGCTACCAACCATATTATTGCAATTTTCTTCACACTTAACAATTATTAATAAGTCTTTCTGACACATGGTAGGTTTCTAGAATAGATGATGGCAAGTTTTATTATTTTAATTATGCATCACTCAACATGCCTTGGGTCACATTTGGCTCTTAAACTTAAAATGAACAAATTAATTTTGATTAAAAATTACAGAGAACATGTGATACTCAACTATATGGAATGCCTATAAATCTATAATGAAGATTCACAACATATCAGTCAACTGTAAGAAACAAATACAACAAAGGAAAGGATTCTAAGATCCTAGTTTGAAACACTTGACTTGTTAACAAATTATTATTTCAACACACCATCATTGGTCTCATCCAAGAACAACTACAATGTGATACTAACCATGAACAGAAATGTTTCTATCTCCTCTCTCCATAGCATGGAGGAAATGGGAAAGCATCTTTTTTTCCTCTTTCACTATGTATATCCAACTATTGTCATTCCAAAATATGAAAGATTGTTAAATAAACACTTCTGATTCCAAGCATTTCAGGCAAGGGAGGCTGTATGCTAACAAATGAAAGCCTGAATTTCTGGGGAAGATTTTGAGCTGAAGTTTTTCTGCATGTTTGGACAGTTTCAGTCTCTGCTCCTAGTGAGAAAATTGGGGGAGGGGGGGGATGAGGGGGATAGGGAGGCTGCTCCACTCAATTACAGTCCCCCAGAGGAATACATAGGAAAGACTTAGGGTGGATTTACTCTATCTCTCTGTGTCACTCTACTCCTACCCAATCCTTCTTCTTAGTTATCAGAGATAGGAAGGCAACTCAAAATAGAGAGAAATCTGCCAACATCCAGACTGATACACCAAGGCTTCCTAAAGGAGTTTCTGATGTAACTATCTTAAATCAAAGAAAGAATCTTGGAGGCGTATCAAAGAAGGTGTAACTGGAAGTTGAAGGGAGGCAAGGCAGAAGGGCAGAAAGCAGGGAGATGACTTTGTCCAAAACCTGGCCTGCTAAGAAGGAGAAGGTGTTGTTGGTGCAAAACAGCAAGGCCACCAAGTCATTGCAATAAGAGGCCTCTCAGAAGGGCTGAAGGGTTAGGGTTGAGTTCCCCCAGGTTTTCAAGGAGCAAGAAATCAGCACCATGGCAGGGATTAGTCTTTCTTTCAGATTTTACCAATACTGACCCAGATGAGAGTTTACTCCAGCCTGAAATAATCTAAAAGATGCACTGTCCATTTCTAATCTCCCTGTTGCATCAGGGAAGCCCAAAGGAGCTGCCACCACCATTTCCGCATCAAAGTTACATTGAGTCATTAATGTTGACGCAAGTATTTGAGGTTGAATCCCCCCACAAAGATTTCTTGACTTATACTTGAATTGATATGGCAGAAGTATATATGGTACTTGCAACTAGTTGATTCAAGCACAAAAACCAACAAGACAGTTTATTAATTTTGCCAGCTTCAAATATAGCCCTGTGAAAATGGAAGCATTACTATTCTACAAGTTAGAATAATCTTCAGACCAATCAAACCTTACTATCAGGTTTTTCCCCCCAGATATGCTTACCTTCCAAAGTCACAAAGTTTTAAGACAGCTGTGTCGGGATCCAGTAAAAGATTCTGTGGTTTTATATCCCGATGGCATATTCCAAAGGAATGGATATAGGCTAAACTTCGGAACAGCTGATACATGTACAACTGAAACACAAGAATACAGTGGATGATGCATACTTTTCCTTGCAAAACTGTGACAAAAGGCAGAACTGCCATAATAATATTTCTATAATAAATAATATAATGCATATATGTGATTAAAAACAACAATCAGAAGCTATGTTGATGCTATAGCTTATTTTTAAAAGCAGTTAACAGAATAGCAACAACCACAGCAAAATAAAAACATGATAAACATCTACTTTGTATGCTATTTAGATCAGGGCTTCTTAAGCTTTTTCCATTCACAATTCCTTTCCACCTGAGACATTTTTACATTACCTCAGGTAGATAGGTATATAAAATAGGTATAATATCAAATGTTTACTGATAAGAAACCAGCATTTGCAAGGCTTGCTAAACAAGCTGATTTTCTTTTTGTGGAGTACAGCTGAAGCATTCTCTGCAAAGTCCACTATAAACACTTCATGTTATTGCTAATGGTAACAGTGCATGGTTTCTGAATGCCAACCATTTACACATATCCGAGCAACAACATGAAGTGTTTATAGTGGAATTTGCAGATAATGCTTCAGCTGTACTCCACAAAAAGAAAAATAAGCCTGTTTAGCAAGCCTTGCAAACGCTGGTTTCAATTTTTTGTGTGCCCAACACTGAGCTAAGGGAACTCCATGCAATGTTGGGACCCACAGTTTAAGAAGCAGTGCTTTACACCAATCCCCTGCTCCATGCAGACAATCTTGAAACAGAGCGTCACAAACAAATAACTGATCAGGCATTTACTCAATTATCTTTCAACATGGGAAATCTGATTACTGTTCTTAGCATTGAATCCTACTGTCAAACTACTTTTATCAACAAAATGTTTAATCAACACATGTCTAATAGCTGCTTTCCTGTAACATCTACAATTACAATCTGGCCTCTGTGACAAGTATTTTGCCCTCTACAAGCATTTTGCCCTCTCTTCAAGTATTTGAAAAGTTCCTTAAGTTTTCTTCAGAAGAAACATACTTAGCTCCTCTAATCATTTTCTTGAAGGAGTTATTTTCCATACCACAGATCATCTTCACATTAATACTATTTATTCCCATTATGAGTAACCTTAGAGTCAATGTCTCAGCAAGTCATACACAACAAGAACAAACATGATAGCTATATTGCTAAGAACATAAATAAACTGTTTAAATAAATAATACTTTTTTTAAGTGAAGAGGGTAAATATGGCAGCACAGAAAATGGCAATTTTAAAACACAACTTCAAAATAAATAATGAAAACTGAAGTCATTAATAAGCAAATCATTTACAGGAATGTCAACTAATTCAGCACCAACTGTACTTCTATAAATCCATACTTTGGGTCACAAATAATCCCCCACATAGTATCCATATGAAGCGTTTACAGAAGGGCCTCGGATAACCTTATGGCATGCACACGTAAGAAAGGCCTGAAAGTACTACTGTTGCCAACCAATGAAAATCTTTATAGTCTGAGTCTATAAAGGCACTATATCCCATTTGATCTTAGAAGCAAAGCAAGGTCAGTTCTCATTAGTACTTAGGTGGAGACCGCCAACAAATACCAGGTGCTGTAGGCTACATTTCAGAGGAAGAAACTGATGAAAACACTTCTGACTATTCTTAGCCTAAGAAAACCCAAGGAGATCCATAAAATTATCATAAGTTGACAGACAACTTGAAAGCACATACACAAATAATGTGCTGGATGAAATATAATTATAGGCCTATGATTATTCCTGGCAATATTCTTTATGAGTGAAGGGCAAATATGAAACTGCAAATAGGAGGCAAGAGCAACAACTGAGGTGAATTGTTTAAAAACTGATGGCAAGAGATACATATTAAAAGGTGGATTTGGCATGGAGGGAAGTAGAAACTATGCTGTGTAAATTTCAGTCCTTTGTGACAGATTGCAATGAACCTTACAGAGCATAACATTCAGGATGGATGTACAATGGTTTCTTAAACTTCAGTAATCTCTATCAACTGTGTCATTCAGAAGAAAAGCAGAACGAGTAGGACTGAACACCACTTCAATAAATGGTAAGTGGATAGTTGTCTATCAGACAAACCTAGAGAGCCTAAAAAGCAAATTGTAACCATGACCTGGTATGTTAGAGATGAATGGGAAAAGGAAGAAAACGCTACTTCTTAAAGTTCAACTGGCTGTAAAAATGAATGTGTCTTTTTGTGACCACTGAAGCAAAAGAAAGGCCAAAGGGCAGAATCTAAAAATGGAAGCACTCAGGACACCTATTCCGCATCTTTATCAAAGAGTAACCACATAATACCTGCTCCAGTTTCTTGTGGATAAAGCTATCAAGTGAAGACTCATAGAATCAACTATTTGCTGGTAAACCATACCCCTCTTCCACAAGTGTTCATCTCCTTGAATCTTCCAGTAAGAAGAAAGTCATAAGATGATCCAAGGCATCCCCATATTATATTCTAATCATCCTAGAACCTAAAACTGCTGTTGATGAGAAACTGAAGTTCCAGTTTAAATGTAATATGAACACATTTAGTCTATCATCCAAACTAAGACAGAAAGAAAGGGCCCTAGATCCTTTTTTGCCAAAACCCAAGAAAGAATCCACTGAGATTCATTAAAACAAACCACGGATACTCTCTTTCCAAGAAAAGAATGTCCAAGCAAAGTCTATCTTCTTTGAGAAAATATACTGTTGTTTCATTCAGGAATGCATTAATTGTTTACTAATCTGGCATTAGACCAAACATCTGTTAACAAATGGGAAATCTGAGTAACAAAGCTGAGTATTAAAATCAAATAGTTCAGAGAACACTCATTAGAAGTGCCCTGCATATCTGCAAATGGTGTGTTAATGATACTGATCAAATCTTCAGGTTTTTCATTATATGGCACTTCCTAGAAAACTTTAGGTAGATAGAAATTTTACTTTCTTTCCTGCCAAACAACCTTTGCCTAACTCAAAATTGTTCAAAATGAAGGCTGTTACTATATTTAAAAACCCTGTGCATTAAGAAATCTCTTATCCAACAACCAAGTTTTTCGGAAAAAAAATAACACAACAGAACTTTAAATAGTCCTTAATAATGTCCCAGCTTGTTGTCATCTTCAACAATGTTCCAAGATAGCATATGTATGTTCCTCATAAGTTGTTATCTGCTTTGTTTGTTAATCCTCAACCTCAATTTTCACCTTAGAAAACTCTTTTTTAGATTGGTCCTCAATTTTTCCAAAGATTGCAAGGCTTATTATTTCCCACAGTGAACCATTTCGTCCTTCATACTGGCTGAGCATTCCTTATCCAAAATTCTAACATCCAAAATACTCCAGAATTGTCCACATTTCATGGTCTGATATAATTCATGCACAAAATTATGAAAATGTTGTATTATTATTATTATTATTAATAATAATAATAATAATAATAATAATAATAACTTTATTTATATCCAACCCTATCTCCCCGTGGGGACTTAGGTTTATATGAAACAAACACATTTCATATTTAGGTTTAAGTCCATCTTCAAGGTATCTCATTAATATGGGGATTGAAAAATGCAAAAAAAATTCAAGCAATCTGGATAATGCACACTCAACCTGTATGTAGTTTTAGAAATCTCTTAAAGATTAGAGCAAAAACAATTATACTACTATTTCAGGAATTATTTGTGTAAGCCAGTCAAGAAAGTCTATGATATTTTTACTCTGTGATTACAGCTGTCATAATAATGGTGTCCAGGGCTCATTGCACAATGTATTTCCACAATATCTGTTACATGGTTTTCTTTCTCCAAATACCAAAATTTTATTTCGTCAGATCCTTGGGTCTTTTACTTTCCAATCAAACCATGGCACATCAACTTGACCATCAACTTCATTATATCATTTAATAAAACCAGATGCCATAATTCCCAAATCTGATCCTACATGTTTAACAAGTCTGTGGAGGTGAATCAATTATTACAATGAGCAGAATGATTTCAGTATTTAGCTGGAATGTTCTTGGAATGATGAAATAATTCATGTCTCAAATCCCAAATGCACTGAAAACCACTTTCACCTTTCGCTCACCAAAGAGAGATATCAGAATTACAACAAGCATTCATCAAACTACAGTGTCCATCATATGAAGTAAAAACAAAAGACAATAGAAATCAAATCAACAAGACAATACCCAGTACTACTCTATAAAAGAACAGGCTAAGGATAAGAAATGGCAGAACCCCACTAGTGGTTACATAAAGCTCCCAATCTATCTTGGAAAACAGTGCTGCCCTCATAAGGACTCTTGGTGGTAGGTCTTATCTACAGACCACTTTGTATGGAAGGGGAGACAAGATATGAAACTTTGTCACAAACCCAGATGTCTGCTCTGCCCACAAATTTTCT
Source organism: Anolis sagrei (assembly GCF_037176765.1). Classification (NCBI taxonomy): domain Eukaryota; kingdom Metazoa; phylum Chordata; class Lepidosauria; order Squamata; family Anolidae; genus Anolis; species Anolis sagrei. Next base: position 165,912,356 of record NC_090022.1, on the reverse strand, counting down.
CAAAAAAGTCATCACGGCACCTAATCATATCACCCACAATATTAAAGATATCCCGTGAAGTGATATATGGCACCCTCTGTGAATGATGCCCTTCCGTATTCTAGATTTGGGCAAATAGGGCAGAGAATAAATTGACATAAACAGGCGTTTGGAATAGAAATACACAGAAACTAGTTGCAGGACACCTCTCACATTCATAAGGTTATCTATTCACCTCTGCTTTGGTCAATATATTTCCTCCTGTCTTTGTTCCCCCAACGTTCATTGTTAAAACCGAACTTATCACCTAATCACCATACCCACATTTTTTGCATTTTATTGCTATTCATACCACCTGTTCATGGCTACAAAGGTCTGTTCCTAAGCACTTCACTCCATGCATCTGAAGAAGTAGACTCACCCAACAGATTCATGAATAAGACTAGACATTTTAGTGAAAAAAATCAATCCAAAAAACTGGGTCAACTTGCCTACAGCCAAAGGAAAAAAAATCTATAGTCTACAAGATTCTAGCAAACTGTTCTTAGAACAATGGTTACCAACCTTTTGGACTCACAGAGTCCTTTTTAGAATAAATTTCTATGGCGGAGCCTCTTAGGTCTATCCTATGTCTTATGTTAACTGTGTTTAGGAGTAGTCTTACGGGGGAGAAAGAGGGGGCAGATAGTAAGGGGATTTAAAGATATCTAAACAAGGGCATAATGTCCTTACAATGAAATTGTATTTTTAAACTTTGGAATTTACTGTAAGATTTCAATTTATTTTCAACTACCAGTACACATTATTTTACTTTCTATTTCTTATTCTTTAATTTCATTCAGTTTTTGTTTATTTTCCAGGAGCAGCACCAGAGCCCCTGAAAAGTACACGCAGAGCCCTTAGGGCTCCGCAGAGCACAGGTTGGGAACAATTGCCTTAGAGAATAGTAATGTTGTTGTTGTTCATTCGTTCAGTCGTCTCCGACTCTTCGTGACCTCATGGACCAACCCACGCCAGAGCTCCCTGTCGGCCGTTACCACCCCCAGCTCCCTCAAGGTCAGTCCAGTCACTTCAAGGATGCCATCCATCCATCTTGCCCTTGGTCGGCCCCTCTTCCTTTTGCCTTCTACTTTCCCCAGCATAATTGTCTTCTCTAGGCTTTCCTGTCTCCTCATGATGTGGCCAAAGTACTTCAACTTTGTCTCTAGTATCTTTCCCTCCAGTGAGCAGTCGGGCTTTATTTCCTGGAGGATGGACTGGTTGGATCTTCTCGCAGTCCAAGGCACTCTCAGCACTTTCCTCCAACACCACAGCTCAAAAGCATCGATCTTCCTTCGCTCAGCCTTCCCTAAGGTCCAGCTCTCACATCCGTAGGTTACTACAGGGAATACCATGGCTTTGACTAGGCGGATCTTTGTTGCCAGTCTGATGTCTCTACTCTTCACTATTTTATCGAGACTAGCAATATTTACTAGAGAATAGTAATATTTAACCTATAATTCTGTATCATACAATTATGAATGAACACATAAAATAAAGAAGTCATTGTGCAATTTTATTAGTATGGTATGAAATTTCAAGTATGAGTATCCTTTTATCACCACATTTTGCTTTTTTATTTCTGCAGAGTGCTTAGATGTTGGCACACCTTTGGAATCAACTACTGTATTTGCTCGCACTTTTTGGCTAAAATACCTTGTCAAAATTAGGGTGCGCATTAGATTCATGTCATATGGTCACCTTAGTGCTGAGCCACAGCCAAAGGGGAAGCTGCGTCAGGAGCAACTGGAGCTCCTATTTGAGGGATATCATCTGTAACTCAATTACCATACAATGCTATGTAATCCTGGGATTTGTAGTTTGGTGAGATACTCTTTGGCAGAGCAGATTCAAATCCTTGTAAAACTACAGCCCCCATAACTCCACAGCATTGAACCAAATCAGTTAAAGTGGAATCATTCTACAGTATAGACAGGGCCGTAGCCAGAAAAAAATTTCGGGGAGAGTTGACAATTTCGGGGGGGGGGGGGGGTTGAAAATTTCGGCGGGGGGGGGGGGGGGGTTGAAACCTGCCTCCTAGCTCACACTGAAGCCAAGAGCACAGCACGGGGCAGAGCAACCTTCAATAGCCTGCAGCTCCACCCCTGTCACCCACCTCCACCAAGTCTGGCCTCCTTAATGAGAGCATTCAACACACACACACCCAACTTGGTTGCTTCACTACATCGGCTATTGCTGCAAGTAATGACAGTGTGAATAAATTGTCAATATTTGCTTGAGATAGTGCTTACAGTTCTGGAGGGACTCTTAATTTTTTGCATCTCATAGACTTAGCAGCATGGGGATTTGGTTAACGAGTTAAAATTCATGAGTAAACCAGGTTTTTTAAAAAAATCTGAAACATTTCGGAGGGGGTTTGAACCCCTAAAACCACCCCCTCGCTACAGGCCTGAGTATAGATGCACCCCAAGGTTTTATTTTCCATTGCTGGAAGCTTTGGTGCTCTAATACTTTTGTTTTTAAAGAAGGAATTCTAAACAGGCAGCAACTTTAATGGCCATATTACAAAGAGTGCATCTTTTGCTGCTGCGCAGTACGTTCATCAGCAACTTTTTTTGTTGTTTCATGGTCTTTAAAATCGAGGTGTGCATTAGATTCGATGGCACATTAGACTTGAGTAAATATGGTATCTTTGATTTTAAGCTTAATATAGTTGCGCAAATCTTTTCTTTTTTGTGTGGCATTTTTACAGGTTGTGGTCTTCTTTATTCCATTGTTTTACACCAGCAGTTCACGATCTATTCTGCAATCTGGACCTAGTTTTGTTTCTGCACAGAAAATGGAGCTTCATCTTCTGTTTATGAAGTCTATTGATAGGGAAGGTGTTTGCAATGAACAAACTACTAGCCTCATAAAATTCAATTAGTCACTCTCCTGTTTTCATGTCTTAATCCTAGACAATTTTTTGCTACAAACTTGGATTCTGTTCTTGTTTCCTACTTTGACATTCTTGTTTCCTACTTTGACATTAACTGGAATCCTGTTTTGGTGTGTCGTGAAATTCCAACTTAAAACCTTTGTATTTCTTCTTTATTTGTCTCTAACTGGACCTTTCAATTTGGATGGTGACTGTACTGATAAGTTTCCCCTGGCTCTTACTGATATGAGTTGATCAGACTTTATATTCTTGGATAGCCTTTGCTAGATATCCCCTCACTATTTATGCCACCCAGTTCTTCTTAATATCTTCTATTTTTAAATACAACTGTATAATTATCAAATTTAAAATGTTAACTCCTGCTCACTTTAATTCACTCCTTCAGTATTATAATATTTACATGATCCATTTCTTTTTTTACTATGCCTAGCTTTCCCTGGTTCATGTGTTTCACATTTCACAGCTTTGGACTTTTCACCTCTGAGCACAACACCCACTGAACATCCTTTCAGCTTAAGTCTAGTTGTGTCATTAGCTACAGCACTACTTCTCTTCTGCCGTAATCCCAGCAGACTGTTGGATGCCATCTGAGCTCTGGTTTATTTTTTAATTGTCTCCCAGGATTTTCATGGTAAAAGGTATTCAAAAGGAATTTACAATGCCTCCTTCTGCATAGCACTATGATGCCACACAGCACTATGATGACACTGGGTTGCTTTAAGTTTTTTGGGTTGTATGGCCATGTTCCAAAAGCATTCTCTCCTGACATTTCTCCCACATCTATGGCAGGCATCCTCAGAGGTTGTGAGGTATATTGGAAAATAACCAAGGGAGGTTTATATATCTGTGGAAGGTCCAGGGTGGGAGAAAGAACTCTTGTCTTTTGGAGGCAAGTGTGAGTGTTGCAATTAACCACCTTGATTAGCATTGCAAAGCCTTGAAGTTTCAAGGCCTGGCTGATTCCTGCCTGGGGGAATCCTTTGTTGGGAGGTGTTCCAACATTCACACTTGCCTCCAACAGACAAGAGTTCTTTCTCCTACCCTGGACATTCCAGATACATAAACCTCTCTTGCCTAGTTTCCAAATATACCTCACAACCTCTGAGGATGCCTGTCACAGATGTGAGCAAAATGTTAGGAGAGAATGCTTCTGGAACATGGTCATACACCCCAGAAAACTCACAGCAATCCAGTGATTCTGACCATGAAAGCCTTTGACAACACATGATGACACTGCCACCATCTCTGAAAGATGCTCCACTGCTACTGCTGCTGCCCAGTAGCCATTTGGCTCATTTAGTCTGACTCCTCAGTAAATGCCTGTCTGAAACAGAAGACTATAAGCAGCACTACTGCCATCAACACATACTCACAGAAGGATTCAAAGCAATCACCATGTTTTGGTGATTGTTTTGGGGAGTGATTCTTGGTCCATCTACAAAGCCTGACAACTCTTATTTTTATTTTTTTTATTTTATTTGGGGGTTCTTTTACCCCGCCCTTCTCACCCCGAAGGGGACTCAGGGCGGCTTACAGGGGCAAGGCACAATTTGATGCCTGCATCATAAACAATCGTACACAAAATTACACAAAATTACAACAATTCACAGTTGACATGCATACAATATAACCATAAAATCAATAAAATCATTCAAACCACATACAAACCCAGTTCTCCTCTTACATGGTCAGTGTTTGTTAACACCTTGATCTAGTTTTTCGTTCCATTCATCCATCCTGCTGGTCTTACTTGCCTGATTGACTGCTTTAATTGTCAGAGTGCCCAAAGGCCTGGTCCCTCTTCATACTATTTTAAGAACAATACTGGATGATTAAAAAAAATCTTGGTGTGACTGATGTTTTTACTTGAGAAAGAAGAATATGTAGCTTGTTAGGACAAATGTGTGTCCTGGATGAAGTCGGTTTGGTTAGGATGAAGCCAACTACTGTAATTTCTAGGGGGTTTTGGGGGGGGGGATCAATAAATCCATGGTATTTCAAAAGCCATCAGTTTTGTTTTTTTGGGTAGCTGTATATAGCAGAAACTCACTGCATATTGCAAAAATAAGCATACACAATTCTCACAATTCATCATGTTTTACCGTCTTTAGAAATATAACATCTGCAGTATCCTTAAATACCTCTGTAGACTAAGTGTATGAATAAGCCTTCATTTAGAAAAGCATGGAATTTGTTTTATCAATGGGATTCATAACAGTGTGAAGATAGGTACTTTCCAAAGCGGTCTTTCCCCCTCTTTCAGGAACATTGCATTATCACCTCAAGAACCACCATTGCATGTGATACTGCAATTAGAAGAAAATATCCAATACCCTTCTGTAGTGCATAAATGAAAAACACATGTGTTCATTTACACAGAGGATCGGCGATCCTGTCCCACTTCTAAAGAAACAACCAAACAACCAAGTAAAACTTCACAATTTATTTCACTTACCTTCACAAATATCATGGGGAGTGTTTGCTTGGCTCGACTATAATGCCTAGCAACTCTGTACACTGTTTCAGGAACATAGTCCAGAACCAAATTAAGATATACCTCATCTTTCTAGAAAAAGAAGGGAACAAGGAAACAAAAATTAATAAAGAACTAAAGGTTGGTATTTAGGAAAATTGATGGTTTTAAAGTAAGATCGCAATATGCATAAAGTAAAACAGGAATTTGTCTGCTCTCAAGAAAGCAATGCACTAGGACACAAATTGATGCTTGTAAATGCCATAACACACTATATTATTTTCAAATAGAGAAGCCGCCAGATATTTTGAACCATCATATTATATCCTATAAAAGTTTTCATTCTACCTTTAGAATATCCTATTTAAAAATATATACAGTTAGATCTTGACATCAACTACTAAAAGAAAGGAGAAGTGACACCTTGCAAGAAAAGGAGAGACAAAATGTAGTGAGCAAACTATTTGGGACATCATGCTTATGTGAAAAACCTCAATATAGCAGAGAGGTTCATGTTCCACAACATAATGCTTTTCAGCTTGGTTCTTCTTTGAAAACATGAGGATTAATTTTCTATGCCCACAGGACAGCCTTATAGTACATTAGCTCAAATGCGCACCCCTCCCCAATGATGCCAGCTAAACTAAGCTCCCCAGCCAAATACTGAATCTTGTATTTTCTCCTATTTGTAAATTCTTCCTTCAAATCATTCCTGCTCCTTGCTACTGCTTCTTCACTAAAAGGTACCAGCAGGAGGCTGATCTGATATAATCGATTTCCTGCATGTCTTTGCAAACTCACCTTCTCTCCACTGGAGTAAAAGAAATAACGCAATCTGACAATGTTGCAATGGTCAAGCTTTCTCATAATTTGAAGCTCCCGATTCTGAAAGAGAGAAGAGTATTTGAACAGTCATTTCTAGAAGGTACCTTTAAAAATAATAATTTTTATTCTGAAAAACAAAAAAATGTGGTTGCACAAGAATAAAATGTGCAAACCAATTTTAAGATTATGTATTTTTTACAAAATCACACTTTTATATTTTACTTATTACATCAGCACCTGTGCTCCACAAACCATAGTCAGGGCTCCGCAGGGGGCCCCACGCTCTCCCTGCCTAGGAAACATGTGACCTGTGGAGTCCCACTGCTGTGGCCTACGGGGCCTTCATGCCACCACCTAACTTCTCTTTCTCAGCTGTTGCCACTGCGCCATATCGCTAGGACTCACTTCCCTGTGGCAAATGCCACCACCTTTGTCTCCTACAGCCTGCAGAGAGAGGGCCGCTCTCAGTTCTAAGTTCCTACCACTGTGGATCTGCCTCCCTGCCTAGTGAACCCTGATGCTCCTTCCTTCTCTCGATTACTTTCTTGTTAGCTGACTTCCACACTCCTGAGGCCTGGCAGGGGAAGGCAAGGCCAGGAGGAGGCGGAGGGGTGCATAGGTCAGGCTGGGCCAGGCCTTCCCTGTGCCGTGGAGGCCTCAACTATGCTATTCCCCCCCTTCCCAAATTGGGAGAAAGAGCTAATATTTCAGAAGACAGGATTAGAATTCAAAATGACCTGAATGGATTAGAGAGCTGGGTCAAAACTAACAACATGAATTTCAACAATAAATATAAAATGATACATTTAGGCAGAAAAATTGAAATGCAAAGGTACAGGATGGGGGACGCCTGGCTTGACAACAGTCCATGTGAAAAAAATCTTGGGAGTCTTTGTGGACAACAAGCTGAACATGAGTCAACAATGTGATGTAGAAGCTAAAAAAAAACAATGGGATTTTGGGCTGCATCAAAAGGAGTATAGTCTCTAGATTGAGATAAGTCATTGTGCCTCTCTATTTGGCTTTGGTTAGACCTCACCTGGAATACTGTGTCCAATTGTGGTCACCTCCGTTCATAAGAGATATTGACAAGATGGAAGGTGTCCAGAGGAGGGCAACTAATATGATCAAAGGTCTGGAGACCAAGAAGAGTCTTAAAGAACTGGGTGTGTTTAGCCTGCAGAAGAGAAGGCTGAGAGGATATGTGATCACTATGTATAAAGATGTGAAAGGATGTCATAAAGAAGAGGAAGCAGGCTTGTTTTCTACTGCCCTAGAAACTAGGATTCAGAGCTATGGGTTTGTCATAATCATTCAAGGTTCAAATTACAGGAAAGGAGATTCCACCTGAACATTAGACTGTGTTTTTCCTACATGGCAGGGAGTTGTATTAGATGGCCCATGTAGTCTCTTCCAGCTCTATGATTCTAATCACCCACATCAGCGTTGCCTCCGAAAAATCCTGCAAGTCTCCTGGGAAGATAGGCGGACAAATGTCAGCATGCTGAAAGAAGCAAAGACCAGCAGCATTGGGACGACGATCCTCCGCCATCAACTCCGCTGGACCGGCCACGTTGTCCGAATGCCTGATCACCATCTCCCAAAGCAGTTGCTGTACTCTGAACTCAAGAATGGAAAACGGAATGTTGGTGGACAGCAAAAGTGATTTAAAGATGGGCTCAAAGCCAACCTTAATAACTGCGGCATAGACGCAGAGTACTGGGAAGCCCTGACCCTTGAACGCTCTAACTGGAGGTCAGCTGTCACCAGCAGTCCTGTAGAATTTGAAGAGGCACGAATGGAGGGTGAAAGAGAGAAATGTGCCAAGAGGAAGACACATCAAGCCAACCTAGACCGGGACTGCCTTCCACCTGGAAACCGATGCCCTCACTGCAGGAGAACATGCAGGTCAAGAATAGGACTCCACAGTCACTTACGTACCCACCGAACTTGGAACTTGGAAGACAATCTTATTCGGTCAATGAGAGATTGCCTAAGTAAGTAAAGTAAGTCAATTTGTCCATTTTTGCACATTCACAAATCTTCATAAGCCATTTTATAGTCCCTCGTCTTCTTTTCACCTTATTTTTCCCCATGTATCTCTAGATCCTATTCCTGTATCTAATTATCAACATGCTCAGTTGGTGTAAAATTATAAATCAGCAATGTTACGAAGTTATCTCTGTGCAGGCTTTTTTGTTTGTTTGGTCATATTTTGTTTGTTTGGTTTATCAGCCTCCCAGCTGAAACTTTTAATTGGAACTTCTAAGAAATAAGCCAGGACTATAGTCATTTTAATGTAAGTGACATTCTCTTGCAGTTCTGGAAGACCTCGAGTTTCCATAAAATTATCTCTCTCCTTGAAATCTGGCACTGGTATGTCTAAAACTTCCTCTTGCGTGTCCTTTCCTTTCTCTGAAATTTCTGCCCGATTCTGAATCACAAGTTCGAGTTTCACTAATTGATGGTTCAACTTTTTCCAAAGGGTTATGTATCTGTTTCATATAAAGCTGATAAAAGTCCTTTCTCATTTTTCTCAATTCCTCAATAAATTTGAGTTAATTTGACAGTTTCTTGTTTAGGAACAATTTTTCTTGGAATTCTACAGTGGATTCTTGCTCACAGTCCTTACTGATTTTGCATGTCACTGTGATTTATGACAGACTTTTGTGTTTATATATGTGTGTGTGTGTATACATGCACACATACACAAAAGCCATGCATTGGGACAAGAAATAGAATCCATAAGAAAAATCATATAATATTGATTGGCTTTATTTGAATAAAATGACTTAAATTAAAGTGATCATGCTTAAATTGAAGAAATGAGCGGGATATGAATGATATGAACTAAAATATCTTGTTTTGTAATTTCTTTACAACATGTATAATTTTGAAGTGCTACAACAATTTGTCTCTCTCCTGAGGAATCTGTATAAGGACCAAGTAGCAACAGTCAGAACTGACCATGGAACAACAGACTGGTTCAAGATTGGGAAAGGCGTAAGGCAGGGTTGTATACTCTCATCCAACCTATTCAACTTGTATGCAGAACACATCATGCGATGTGCAGGGCTTGACAAATGCAAGGCTGGGGTAAAAATTTCTGGAAGAAACATTAACAACTTTAGATATGCAGATGATACCACTTTGATGGCCGAAAGCGAGGAGGAGCTGGGGAGCCTTCTAATCAAGGTGAAAGAAGAAAGCGCAAAAACATGGTTGCAGTTAAACATAAAAAAACAAAGATTATGGCAACAAGAATGATTGACAACTGGGAAATTGACGGGGGAAATGTAGAGGCAGTGACAGACTTTGTATTTCTAGGAGCAAAGATTACTGCAGATGCAGACTGTAGCCAGGAAATCAGGAGACGCTTACTTCTTGGGAGGAGAGCAATGTCCAATCTCGATATGATAGTGAAAAGTAGAGACATCACACTGGCAACCAAGATCCGCATAGTTAAAGCAATGGTATTCCCCATAGTAACCTATGGATGTGAGAGCTGGACCTTAGGGAAGGCTGAGCGAAGGAAGATAGATGCTTTTGAACTGTGGTGCTGGAGGAAAGTTCTGAGAGTGCCTTGGACAGTGAGAAGATCCAACCAGTCCACACTTCAGGAAATAAAGCCCAACTGGTCATTGGAGGGAAGGATATTAGAGACAAAATTGAAGTACTTTGGCCACATCATGAGGAGACAGGAAAGCTTAGAGAAGACAATTATGCTGGGGAAAGTGGAAGGAAAAAGGAAGAGGGGCTGACCAAGGACAAGATGGATGGATGGCATCCTTGAAGTGACTGGATTGACCTTGAAGGAGCTGGGAGTATTACCATCTGTTAGTGTTTTGTACCTTACTCTCAAACACAACACAAGAACTCTTAATTTATCATTTTGACCAATTACTGCCTCATTACTTTTGTTGCAGAAAGAGGTTCATAAATACAACCTATTTCTCACTTGCCTACCAACATACCAGAGGTAATGGAACATAGGAATGGAACAATGGACAACGAACCTGGACTACGCTTGGATGATGAGAAGATTGGGTACGGTTGTTTTTTGTAATAATTGTGCATTGTCATTGCTATCGGTAATTTATGGATAATGTGTTAAGTCAATTGTTATATGTTGTATGGAACCACTGCTGTTTCTACTGTTTTTACTGTTTGTGAACCGCTGTAAGTCGCCTTCGGGCTTGAGATACAGCGGTATATAAGCAAAGTAAATAAATAAATAAAAATGCAAAACAAATATAGAAAATTTTGGCAAAGCAGAATTTTATATGCAGCAAATAGTCGTAAAATAAGCCATCTTTTTCTCCTCAATAAATCTGGCATTAACGGCCCCCCAACTTAACTAACTTCTCATTTTTCTATAAGTTCACATTAAACCAGATCATCTTCTCTGCTTGCCTAAACAACCTTCTATTGCTTCAGAGAATTGTCTTTCAGCAACACCAAAAGGACTAACCACAAGATAGTCATGTCACAATGCTTTCTCCAAGTACTCCTCACACCAAAAAGTTGCAAACTACCTGATAAACCTTGAGGCAATTTCAAACTACATAAGATTCAAGCCTAAAGCAAGCAATGGCATGTGACTCTTTTGTGTCTACTTCTATTGGAGTTCTTCTCAAGAAATGTTTACATAAGCACATCACTAACACATTTTCCCCCTTGGAATTGCTTGTTAATTTACTTACATTTCAAATAGTATACTTTTCATTATATTAAAGTTTGATAAAATACAAAACACAAAAACAAGCAATTTAATAAAACATCCAAAGTAAAAGTAAGAGATAAAGAATTAAAAACAGGAAAATCGATTGCACAGGTTATAAGGACAAGTTTAATTGTCTGTCTGTCTGTCTTTCTTTCTTTCTTTTATTTACCACATTTATACCCTGTCCTTCTCACCCTGAAAGGAGTGGCTTTACATAAGGCAATAACTGCCACAAAAATACATACAATAAAATCAACAAATACGTTAAACGGTCATCTGAAAAATCACATAAATGCATTACGCTGAGCATCTGCAGAGTACCATACAAAATCTTCTAAAGCTGTAAAGCTAGATTTTGGCAGAAGTCCTGCCAACCCTCTGGGTGCCACACCCTCATTATTCCCTCCTAAGCCAAAGTTCCACAGCTACCCAAGCAACAATCAAGGATCTAAAGAAAGTTAGGACATGGAAAGGAAAGGATCTGTAGGGTTGTGTGATTTCACAGATGATCACTCGAAGAAACACAGCTACAAGCAAGTAACCTATCCTACTTCTTCATGACCTCTGGGAATCACATAAATGGGTGACTAGAAAGCTACCAACCATAGAAGGAAGCAGTCATACCTCCCCTTGTAGAATCTAATGGAGCCCTATTGTCCAAATTTTGCCAAATACGAACATTAGTGGTCACAATCAAATAGCAGCTCTACATATGACATATCAGAATGAAATCAAAGCTGCCACCACCCTAATTCAGTGATCTGCCCCTAAGTTTGAATGGCATCTCTGACAAATATCATCTTGTCATTCACGCAACAAAGGTTAGCCTTCAGAAGAGCAGGGCACCTATTGTACAGCTGCTTGAAGTCAAGAGTGCAGATGAGAACCAATGAACCCTTGCTATGACATGGATACGAGTGTGATCACTCATATGATGAGTCTCAGATTCTACAGGAGTGTCAAGGTCAGAAGAAAGTCTCACAAAGAAAGCTTATGAAGGTAACAGATGAGGCAATGAATGGTCCAAGAGCAATTCCAATCTGAAGATATGAGGAACTAGCAAAACTGTAGATTAATTAAAGAGTCTAAATAACCATCAAGACAAACTGAAGATAGAACATCCAGGAGGAACAACTGAAGTTTCAAAAAAATGAAGCTGAATAAAAAGAAACTTCAGAGGATTATTTGGTGTTGCAGCAACAGATAAAAAGGAACTGAGGTTTAGGAGAATGTGAAAGTTAGAGGGTAGGTAGGGCTTCTGACAAAATGCATCTTTAGAGCTCTGGAAGATTCCAGATAGTGCTCTGCACAGGATAACCTGTTTGTGTGATTAACAGAGATCACAAGGAATCACACCATTGGGAACACAAAGGTCTACAAATCTCTGGGTATGACAATCCCATGAGATATACTATGGTCAAAATTTTCATGCTTTATGATAGTTAAGACTCTTATCATGACTCCTCCTGAAAGCCTTATGATATCTAACCTGTCATCAGCCTTCTAACTATTAAATTAACATAGGTATACCCAAAGTATATTGGTGCTGTATCAGATCTTAAGGTTATTTTAACCATTATTCTGATTGTTTTCTAGTTTAATATACTATAGGGTGTTGTATATGAAATAATTCAGTGAAAACTTTAATAAAAAAGAACTACAGAAAAATCTATGAGAAAACTGCTTAAGCGAATCTTATGGTCTAATTTAATTTGTGATAGATACGAAAACTGTCTTCAACAGGTCTTGCCAAGCAAGTTACAGCATGCATCTCCAAAGGTTCTACCACATTCAATCAAGCCATAACTCAAAGGATTCAGAAACACTGAAATAATTTTTCTATTTCAAGTGATGACATTGAGCAGTTACAACTAGGGAAAATCGATTCTATACTTCCATCATTGCCACAGAATATAATTAATAATGTACTTTTATAATATTTGAAGAAATTCAAGATGAGTTTCTTCCATCCGTGCTCCAGCCATCTCTACCTCCCTTTGCTGCATAAAGTAAGATATATAAGAGACTGCTGAATGAGCTCTAAAAAGCAGAAGGTGACACTTAGGCGCAATCCTGTTATTTGCTCATAGCATTTCTCTGTAAAACTGAGTAATCAGGGCTTTGATAGCATCACCAACCAGAGTAGTTGGGAAAATCCTCAGAAGCAACTAAAATCCATTACTTTCTGGGGCAAACTACTGTAAAAAGGTTATCACCCTTGGAGAAAGAAATAGTTATAAAGTACAGACTTTCTAGGATGTGATCTGATCATTACAAAATAAGAGATGTAAAATCCCTTCCTTAGAGCCTTTCATCTTCTCTCCAGCAATGAAAAACAAATTAGAATGTTGGAGATTTGATTGGGAGGACGTCTACGGATGACAAAGCTCCTCGGCATGGAAGGTGTAGTAACAGCACCTCCCTCCCCCGCCCCAATGGCTGGAGTCGAATACAGCCCCCAGATGCCAAAAATGGGAAAAGATGGGGAAAGCCTTTACCTTTGTTTATGAATTGTCTGTCTTGTTAATTGTATAACAGCACTGAATGACAGAGCGGAATACAAATAATTATTATTATTATATTATAGTTAATAAATTATCATAATTGGCAAAGTACTGTGTCACAGGAAAAGTTTACAATCTAAAGTCAGACTTTGGTCCTGACTATCTGATATAAAATTACAGTTGTTGTACTAGACTACCAATGCAAAATAAAGGTTTCTTTAAAAAAATGAGCCAGACGAATTTAACAACATACTTGCTTTTCTCACCTTAAATCTCTTGTCTTGTAGAACTTTCTTAATAGCAACCAACTCTCCCGAATCACAGAGTTTGGCTTGATACACAACACCAAAAGATCCATTTCCAATCACTTTGGTGTCTGTGTAACTAACTTCTTGAGGCCTGTCCGGACCCTGTCCAGGAGTAGCTACTACTGTGGTCACTTTGCTGCCATCTTTGTCTCCTAAAACATCAAAAACAAAGTAGTTAGCAAAAATAAATTCAGGACAGAAAAGAAGAATATATAAGCTATAGTTTAATATGCGATCCACATGGGAAAGAATATTACGTGGAATAGTGTGTTAGTAACCTGATCCACAATTTCAACACAACTTTTCATCAGTTAATTAAAATCAGCTTAACTTATTTGTACAAATCACTATTAATTTAGTTTTCACAAGGCTTGATCTAAGTATTTTACTAGACATACTGAATTAGATCTTTACTATTTGACCCTCACTACCAAGGCAAAGTGTTAGAAGAGGTTTCCAGTGAATTATTGCATACATAAGGGTTTTGACCATCTAAACACAGAGAGCAAGAGTCGCACAGCACATGCTCTTTTTAAAAGTCATCTTCACAAATTTATCTGTACCTGGTTCTAAAAGTATCGCCTCTAAATACAGTAAAAATTTCAGATTGCACTCTTATACACTGTTTTCCACCAGGTAATTATGAAAATATCTGGAAGAACTCCATTAAAATTGCATAAAAATGGAGCAATGGAACACTGAACAGTTTTTTTTTCTGTGTCAAGAGCGACATTGAGAAACTGCAAGTCACTTCTGGTGTGAACAGTAAAGGGTCTACATAACGAACTAGGAACTGTATACATGTGCCTTCATGTCACCTGCTGACTTATGGCAAACACATGAATTTTGTAGGGCTTTCTTAGGCAAGGAATATTCAGAGATGGTTTCACCAGATTCTTCTAAAATATATACTGGAAGGCATTAACAGAATATAAAGATTCATTCCCATATTACTTTGTTATTACAGCATTTTCAACCACATAGATTTCATTGTAATTTTTTTCATGTAATCATAATTCTCTGAGAGGATGAGGAACTTATGAACTACATGACATACCAGCCAGCAATAAACAGCAAAATGATCTTCTGAGTGACAACATGAAGTTCGTTTTATAGTATACTTTATTATATATTGTAAGTTTATAGTACATGAATCAAGAAAAAAGGATTCTTCCTAGAGTATTCATTTGAGCGACTGAGATCATCAATCATATCTGCTCTGAGATCTACCCACCAAAAGAGAATGTCTATGATGAAAATAAAATGTGGTTCGTAAGAAAAAGAATTCTCCTAATTCCAGCTATCCAAGTGGAATACAAATTCACACTGAAAAAATTGGACTCAAACCCAAGACTTCTGTGAGAATTGCACAAATCGGAAAATACAAAAAAAATGTATTGTCTCAGAGGCTAAAGGTATAATACTTTAGTATTGTTAAGCAGTCATAAATAAATCTAAATCATCCATAACTAACTCTTGCATATCATTACTGCAGGAAAGAAAAGATTAATCTCTTAAATTAAAAGCTACACATTTCTACATCTGGCACAGACCATTTAAAGGCCATTGTGTTTTAGAGTCGGTATCGGGTACCAAATCCAGCAAGACATTTTATAGGTAAAAGGAAAAAGAGAGGAGACAATTCTCTAATGCAATATGTACTCTCTATTTCAAAGAATCACAGAATTGGATGACACCATACAGGCCATCCATTCCAACCCTGTGTTGAGATGCTGTATTATTTAGCACCTTAGGCTCATATTGAGCCAACTATTTCCCAACTATTTCACTTTACAAACACATATTTCTGCTATGTATACTGGCCACTAAACTAAGACATCACATCATACAGTATTAGTTCACATTAGTTAAAGACTTTCTTTCTAAATTTACCATGCAAACTGAGTACCCCACAGTACATCTTTGCAGTTATCTTTCATTATGTCAACTGAGTGTAATCTCAAACAAATACCTAAATAAAAGTCACTTCCACTTGTTAACTTCAATGCTACTATAGGTAATAAAGGGAGTTATTGTTACATTTAGACAATCATCAGAATGAAATGAGATCGCAACAAGTGTGTACAGTATCTAGAGCAGGATCAGAGAACCAAACTCAGGTCATAATCAACATTATCTCTTCACACTAGTGGACAAATCAAGCATTTTATCATTTTTGCATTAAAACGTATTTATTTGTTTGTCACTTTTGTTATTGTAATATTTAGATGCAGCCTTTTAAAATACAGTATTACAGAGCAGTAAAATCAAATTCAATGAAACGAGCCATATACATTGCTATTACAAAATAATTGCTATTTAACACATATATTTTCTTTACCAAAAAGATTGTTTTCTGAAGAAAACAGGTTTCCCAGGCTCTGATCCCAGATTTTCTTATTCAAACTGGATTATATTTGTCCGCACTGCCAGATAATCTGGGATAAACAGAAAACCTGGGGTCAGATCTTGGGATATAGGGCCTGACTTGTAGATAGATTCTTTTGTTTGGGTGGTAGGTTAAAAGATATGGTCTTTGGGACTTTTTGAATTTTGTGAATAGTTAATGTAAACTGTACCTCAACTCCAAAATACGTATATCTGGAGATCAAACAGAATTGAGAGAAACTGGGCTGGGTGGGTGCTGCTGACTCACTGGAATGAAAGTGTTCTAGTATGTCTGAAGGCAGTGTGAATATCCTGGCGTAGGAGATTTTTTAATGTGAATGAATGTAACAGCTTAAGCACAACTGTTTTGGGAATCATCAGGTAGATAACTGTTGAAAGTATCTTTATATCAGGAACTGGAACCATGGAATCTCCCAGATGCTGTTGAACTGCAAATGCCAGCAGTCCTGGTCAGTATGACCAATGGTGAAAAGGGTTGGGAGTTATTTATTTATTTGTCGTGTCAGAACAACCAGTCAAATTACATTACATTTCTAACAGAGCAAAGCAAACAAGCAGATTACAAAATTTGTGAGTATGAGGGTTGATTAAATGTCCTTTGACCAGTATCTGGCCACTTGGAGTGCCTCTGGTGTTGCTGCAAGAAGGTCCTTCCTTGTGCTTGTGGCAGGGCTCAGGGTGCATTGCAGCAGGTGGTCAGTGGTTTGCTCCTCTCCACACTCGCATGTCGAGGATTCCACTTTGTAGCCCCGTTTCTGAAGGTTGGCTCTGCATCTCGTGGTGCCAGAGCGCAGTCTGTTCAGTGCCTTCCAGGTCGCCCAGTCCTCTGTGTGCCCAGGGGGGAGTCTCTCATTGGGTATCAGCCATTGGTTGAGGTACTGGGTTTGGGCCTGCCACTTTTGGACTCTCGCTTGCTGAGGTGTTCCAGTGAGTGTCTCTGTAGATCTTAGAAAACTATTTCTAGATTTCAGTCGTTGATGTGCTGGCTGATACCCAAACAGGGGATGGGCTGGAGATGTCTCTGCCTTGGTCCTTTCACTATTGACTGCTACTTCCCGGCGGATGTCAGGTGGTGCAATACCGGCTAGACAGTGTAATTTTTCCAGTGGTGTAGGGCGCAGACACCCTGTGATAATGCAGCATGTCTCATTAAGAGCCACATCCACTGCTTTAGTGTGGTGAGATGTGTTCCACACTGGGCATGCATACTCAGCAGCAGAGTAGCACAGCGCAAGGGCAGATGTCTTCACTGTATCTGGTTGTGATCTCCAGGTTGTGCCAGTCAGCTTTCGTATGATATTGTTTCTAGCACCCACTTTTTGCTTGATGTTCAGGCAGTGCTTCTTGTAGGTAAGAGCACGGTCCAGAGTGACTCCCAGATATTTGGGTGCGCTGCAATGCTCCAGTGGGATTCCTTCCCAGGTGATCTTCAGAGCTCGGGATGCTTGTCTGTTCTTGAGATGAAAGGCACATGTCTGTGTTTTAGATGGGTTGGGGATCAGTTGGTTTTCCCTGTAATAGGCAGTAAGAGCACCTAGAGCTTCAGAGAGCTTCTGTTCAACCATCTCAAAGCTCCCTGCTTGAGCAGTAATGGCACGATCATAAGCGTAGATGAAACTCTCTGTCCCTTCTGGCAGTGGCTGGTCATTTGTGTAGATGTTGAACATGGATGGGGCAAGCACGCTCCCCTGAGGCAGGCCGTTCTTCTGTTAACGGTTGGGAGTTAACAGTCCAACAACCTTTAGAAGGCCTCACAATTCTCATTCCAACTCTGCACAATACAAGTATCTTTTCCTTTCAGTATCAGTCTGACAATGTTCTTGAACACACATCAAGAGACTTGGTGGGTGTGTTTTTTCAGTTATTCAGAGCAGGAAAAACAGGATTTTGGGAAAAACTGGAAAATAAACTTTAGTGACATTTGTATGTCAAAAGGAGCGTTAAATGCATTGTAGATATTAGTGTGCACATTTAGGCTCATTTGCTATATTACATACATTTAACAGCATAGTTTATGCAGAAAGTAACATGACTGGAGTCAACTATGGCTGTGCAGATGCTGGGGCAATGGCAGGATGCTGCAGTGGTCTGGATGAAGACGAACAAACCAAAGCTAGATCCTAATAAGACCTACTAGTAAGCTCTATGGACTGTCATTTTCATGTGACAAGAAAGATCAGAAACTAAGAGTTATGAAGAGCGCTTTAGAGTATGTTTGAAGAAGAGACGATTAAGAGGAGACATGATAGAATGTTTAAGTATTTTAAAGGATGTCATATTGCTTGTTTCTACTGCTCTAGAGACTAAGACACAGGATGACAGATTCAAACTGCAGAAAACTAGATAATGAGAATTGTTCGACAGTGGAATATACTGCCTTTGGAGTGTGGTATCACCTTCTTTGGAAAGAGACTGGATGGCCATCTGCTTTGATTTGACGATATAACATTCATGGTCTCTTCCAACTGTATGAGTGTATGAAATTAGGCAAGGAGATATCTGGTCATAGACACATTTATTATGATGGAAAATGACAATTGGTTAATCACATCTAAGCGCAGCCAGTTCACTTTATACTTGTACTAGTACTAGTAGAAAGACTATGTTGAAAGTGAGAAGCCTGTCATTCACAATAGTAAGTGGTTGAAATGGTTTCACTATTGCCTGTGACAATGCCAATAAAGCTGACAGAAGAAAAGAGATAAAAGAATAGAGCTGGAAGAGACCTTACAGGTAATCCAGTCCAATCCCCTGTCATGCAGGAAAAGCACAACCAAAGTACCCCTGACAAATGACCATCCGGCTTCTGAAAGCCTCCAAGGAAGGAGATTCCACCATACTCCAAGGCAGGAAGTTCCACTGCTGAACAGCTCTTACGAACAGAAAGTTTTTCCTAATGTTCAGGTGGAATCTCCTTTCCTGTAATTTGAACCCACTGATCCGAGTCCTAGACTCCAGGGCAACAGAAATGACTTGAAGGTTTAGAAGGGTGGGCTTCTCAAGTTTGCAGATGACACCTAATTGGGAGGGAGAGCTAATACTTCAGAAGACAGGATCAGAATTCAAAATGATCTTAACGGATTAGATAGCTGGGCCAAAACTAATAAAATGAATTTTAACAAGAAATATAAAATGCTACACTTAGGCAGAAAAATTGAAATGCAGAAATACATGATGGGTGACACCTGGCTCAACAACACTCCATGTGAAAAAGATCTTAGAGTCTTAGTGGACAACATGAGCCAACAATGTGATGCAGCAGCTAAAAGAGCCAATGAGCTTTCGGACTGGATCCAAAGGATTATCGTGTCTAGATCAATGGTTCTCAATCTGTGGGTCCCCAGGTGTTTGGGCCTAGAACTCCCAGAAATCCCAGCCAGTTTACCAGCTGTTAGGATTTCTGGGAGCTGAAGGCCAAAACATCTGGTGACCCACAGGTTGAGCACCACTGGTCTAGATCAAGGGAAATAACTGTGCCCTTCTGCTTTCGTCAGCGCTCTCCTAGAATACTGTGTCCAATTCTGGGCACCACAATTTAAGGGAGATATTGACAAGCTGGTGTTAGGCTTTTGTTAGTGAAAACTCCCCCCAAAAAGCTGAGCATCCAAAATACAAACTAAAAGTTGAGCAACCAGCTCACAAGCAAGCAGAGTGTGAGGCGCTGTGTGATGTGGCTGTAAAGAATTAAGAGCTTAGGCAGGCAAAGATGCAGAATACAATCTTTAAAAATCACAAAAGGTTTATTTACAGAAATAATAACTACATTTCCTAATAGTTAAAGAACTGGGTCTGAGCTATTCTAACACCCCTCTCTTCTAAGGTTCAAAGAGAGAGGGAAACACCAAACATTCTGAGTGTATCGGAGAGAGAAAATGATACAAAGCTTTAGGAAAAAGAGGAAAAAGTAACTATGATGAAGAGTTCTTGGAGAAAGAAGGGGGAGGGACGAGGAACAATGTATATATATAGATTTGTTGTAATATTAATAGTGAAATTAACAGAAATCAGAATATAGGAAAAATGAAATGGTTAAAGAGCAAAAAAATAGCTATTACAAATGTATCTATCTTTCAATGGATAGAAATTGAGGCAAAGATAGCTAAATAGGGGTATCCACCAAGCTGCTCAGCTTTAGAAAGTTACGAATAAGATCTCTGCATAGGGCCAAAAAAATTTATGTAAGGCTCACATAACAAAAAGAACTATTACTGAATGGTTCTGTAATGGAAGGTATACAGAACAGACCTAGTAGCCTCCATCAGATATTGACACAGTAGGATTAGTACTAGCCTCTTCTTTGAAGTTTAATCCCTCAAGAGTCTGCACCTTACCAACAGACAGATGAGCAAAACTATCTACTGAGTTAATGTGAGCACAAATTATTCAGATCAATAATTTCCTGCTACTATAAAACAAATGGTACAAGGAAGAGCTTTTCCAAACCAAGAAGCACGTGTAATGATTTTCTGATAATGTGGGCACAGATCTGCAGCAAGTCTTCATCCAAATGAAGACATAATCTAAACCACAAATTCAACATTTTCAATCTGAAGTTTACAAAGCCACAGAAGCAATGGAGAGCCCTGTGGTACAAAGGAATCACAGGAAAATGAAAATAAGACAAATACAGAAGATGGTGTAATTTATACTTTCAACTCTGCTAGATAAAGCTGATACCATGATAATTAAAACAAAAGCAGTAGAAAGTTAGAATCTGCAACTCCTTGAATATGCACACTAGGAAGAGGGCAGACTTCCTACCAACCTTAGTGAATTACTAGAAAACTCTGATCATAGTTCTGTGCAAAAGCACAACTGATATGTGCAAGTGGTGAGCACGATACCTATTCAGGCATACAAAAAGGTCAGCACAGAAGAAGACAATTCCCTAGCTTCACCATTATCACTCGTATTACATGGAAATTGATAGTTATGAAGAGAATATATGGGAAGCAAAACCTTGTGAAGAAGAAAAAAAAGTGAAAGCTTGACAGAATAGCATATACAGGGTGAGGCAGCATAAATTCCTTTTTTAAAATGTGCGCCATTCAGTTGGTTGAAGACGTAGCAGAACGCTAGTGGTCTCATTCAAGAGGCGGGAATATAAAGTTTTGTCCTGACACAGTTCAGTCGCCATCATGCGTTGGAACAGTGAGGAGTGTGCTTTTGCCATTGAGGCCTACTTTTCGAGCGGATTTGGAGTGGCCGGCCCGCTCTCCAGATTTGGCCCCTTGTGATTTTTTTCCTATGGCATTTTTTAAAATCCCGTGTTTATGTGACCCATCCAAGAACCCTACAAGATTTGAAGACCAACATCCAGGAAGAAATTGCCAACATAACGCCTGCTATGCTGGCAAGAGTCATGACAAACGCCAGAAATCAGTTTACTCGGTGTATGGAGAATGGAGAATGGGGGACGTCACCTACCTAATTTGATCTTCAAAACTACGTAAAACAAACTTTAGGTATGCGCCTACATTATTAATTTTTTTAAAAAAAAAATCTGATTCATACAATGGGTTTTATTAAGTTTTGAAAAAAAGGAAGTTATGCCGCCTTACCCTGTATTTTGCCTTTGTTGAACAGGACATAAGAAATCCAAACATCTGTGTCTACTAGCCAACATGTGTCAACACTCAAATAAAAGCTACAATAGTATCACAGATTACTACTGGGCAGGTATATACGGTATCTAAACCTTATGAAGCAGTATGAAATGGCTTAAATTTTATATGTCTTTCACATACCATGAAACTGTGTGCTTCTTTATCCAACAGATCGCTAACAGTTTAAGTCATCTGTGCAGAAAACCCCACCTAATTAATTTTACCTCTTTCTAGTACTAGACACAAGGTGCTTGTCCTTAAAAGCATTTACAATAGTAAGCATGTAGAAGAGCCCTTGACAGCCCTCACTGCCATTAAATGACAGTCCTCAGATATTTCCTGACCTTGTGTGAAACTTTGCTTGTTACCATTCCAGATAAAGTAGATTTTAAATGCCTGATTATAGTTAGCTTTACTCTTGCTTGATTTATAAATCAATAGCTCTCAAACTTTTTTTCCAGCAGATCATTAAACAATTTATGTTGGGCTGCCAAAGCACCCACAAAGCTGTGATGGCCTACCAAATGGAACATATGCACAGCTCTTATTTTAATAACTTTTTCTTCCACAATAGTGTCATCAAAACAAAATTACATTATGAGCAAAGTTTAGGCTGGAACATTTTAGAAGGGGAAAACTGTAGAATACACACTAAATTATGGGCTGTATTGGCTCCTTCTATAATCTGTTCAGTGTTGGTCATCCGGGGGGGGGGGGGGGAATACAGATATTCTCAAATGTTTCTCAACCTTCTTGGAGAACAATGGAATGAATCTGCCATGTTAGTGGCATACAGACAATTTAATCAAATTGTTGCCTGCATTTAATGAAGGCTCTCATGCAAAGAAACTTTAACTGACCAATATATCATGTTTCTATATGCTAAATGCCACACATGTAATCAAATAGACAACAATGCCCATTATCAATATCCTCATGGAATACATCATAAAATTTCTCCTCCTGCATTTTTCAGAATGCATTCATGCCACACAGAGTTAACAGCTGCTATTGTCATAATTTGCTTCCAAACCTTATATAAGGGGACTCAGATTTTTTAGTCCAATGTGACAAAGAAAATTGAATAATACACAAGTACATATGGTTTATTTTTGAAAGAGGAGTGCTTGCACTCTAGTCCTTCCAGTATTCCTTAAGTAATGAAATAATGCCCAAGGGACCCCTGGAAAATATCACATCCTCTTGAGAGACAGACACCACAACAGGGATCTCTAGCATTATTATTTTTTAAATCTCAAGCACAACAGAGACATTATATTTAACCCGGAAAGCACCCCTCCCACTGAGAACTGGGAGGGTTCTCCAAAGAG
Organism: Anolis sagrei; assembly: GCF_037176765.1. Classification (NCBI taxonomy): domain Eukaryota; kingdom Metazoa; phylum Chordata; class Lepidosauria; order Squamata; family Anolidae; genus Anolis; species Anolis sagrei. Next base: position 165,889,260 of record NC_090022.1, on the reverse strand, counting down.
TCCTCCAATTTCTTTTTGTGAAAGGGAACTAAACCAGATACACACCCAAAATGGACTACTGGAAGATGGACCATTGGAAAGAACTAAGGGCAAACCTACATAAATACAGTTTTGCTCCCTTGTAATCATTTTTAAATTAAGTAATTTAGGTTGCACCCCCACTTTTTCTACACTGTATTTCAAATAAGTAATAACCTAATATATATTTATCAGAAATATTTAAAGCTTTTGACAACTATTCTTATTAACAGTCCTAGTTATTAGGTTCTTGTGGGTTTTTTCGGGCTATAGGGCCATGTTTTAGAGGCATTTAGAGGCATTTCTACTGACGTCAGGAGAAATGCCTCTAGAACATGGCCCTATAGCCCAAAAAAACCCACAAGAACCTAGTGATTCCAGCCATGAAAGTCTTCAACAATACAGTCCTAGTTATGTTGAAATAATTATGAACATTGCAGTAGTTTTCACAGCAAAATTTAGAAGACAATTCAGCACTCTCTGACACTGAAAGTGGTAACAGGCAATGAATATTAACAAAAACAGCTCTGTGCTGACAAACATTTCTGCTCATGGAAAATTTGTACAGAGAGCTGTAAACAGATGGGGGATGACTATTCTGATTACTCTGTAGTGATCAAAATGTCATTTGCATAGTGTCATCTTAAAGGTGTGACTCCAAAACTCTATTATCCTATTGTAACTGTTTTCCCAGTAGACTAATCCAATGCAATAATCTATTTAAACTGTGACCACTTAATGATACTAAATGCTATTTTCTCTCTCTCTCTTCTATGAATATGTGTAGCTATCTTACATCTTCTTTAAAAAGACCATTCCTTGCTTTGACTTGGTGTGTCCCTCAATGATCTCGGAAAGGGCTCTTGTTCATCAATAGCCATCATATAACTGGAGTGAGTAAGAGGCTAAACGCAGAGCCTTATACATGCACAGCGCACAGGTCTGCTACTGAAATACGGCTTTGCCCTCTCCTCCTTACTATGGACTTCATCACATTAGGAAATAATCAGTTTCTATCAGTATGCATCCTGTAGTTTTTTCTGACTGAATGCAGATGAGATGCATACTGGCCCAATCACACCCAAATACTATTATTCTTAAGGGTTGCTGTAAGTTTTTCGGGTTGTATGGCCATGTTCCAGAAGCATTCTCTCCTAACGTTTCACCTGCATCTATGGCAGGCATCCTCACAACCTCTGAGGATGCCTGCCATAGATGCAGGTGAAACGTCAGGAGATAATGCTTCTAGAACATGGCCATACAACCCAAAAAACTTACAGCAACCCAGTGATTCCAGCCATGAAAGCCTTCAACAACACATATGATTCTTAACTTCAGAAAATGCTGTGCTTTGTTCCATCACGCTGCAAAAGACTGGCTCTTCCCAACTGGTTCACAAAACCCCCAATGTCACTACATGATCTTTTAAAAAAACTTATTTTTCTAAATCTGCGCAATGACGTGGTAAATGCATTCCCCTGATTGCTACCTTCTGGCGCAGAATACAGAGATCTATCATACCAAATATCTTTCTGTTACACTAATTATGGAGACCAGAGTTCGAATTCCCACTCAGCCATGTATACCTACAAGTAAGTCACAACCTCTCAGAGGAAGGTAAAAATAACCCCCCTCTGAAGAAATCTTCCCAAGAAAACCACTTATGTTCACATTAGAGTCACACCACAACAACTTGAACAGAATGGAAGAAGGCTCCTATAATGACTACCCAACATTTTTCAAGGTGGTTTGTACACAAATGACAAATAAGCAAGAATAAGAGAGGCCAAGTCTATGCAGAAAGAGTGGCTTGAAAGTTAACTTTCTTTCAAAAACCTCAATTGAAGGGAGATAGGGAATTCAAAAGAGTCCAGCAATATTTCTACCTGTATCAGTGGTTCTCAACCTGTGGGTTGAGATGTTTTGGCCTTCAACTCCCAGAAATCCTAACAGCTGGTAAACTGGCTGGGATTTCTGGGAGTTGCAGCCAAAACACCTGGATACTCCCAGGTTGAGAACCACTGATCTAGATGCATCAAGATAAAAAGAATGTACCCACTCCATTTGCTTCCTATAGAAGCAATCTGCGATCATATTACTTTTGTTTCCTTCTCTACCAGGTCCATAAGCGCAGAGTTATGGAGGGCGTAGATTAGGATTGCTCTATTTGTGGTGTAGAAATACTGTAAATACTGTACTTATCCAACCACGCTAAAAAAAATCTGCACAATAATTGCTTTCCTTTTGCAAATTTATGGGGCCCTTTTACATGAAAATTGAAACGCACAGCATCATTGCCTTATATCTTCTGCCAGCCCCTGCCATTTTGCCCCCAGCCTCATTCAGATGGCTGCTACTGGTCTGGGTGAGCTAAGCGCTGCTTCATGCTTCCCTTGCCTCCCCAATGGGCCCACAGCGCTAGTAAAAAAAAATCATGCAAACAAGATAAAACTTCCAAGTTAAAGCAAAAACAATATCTTGTGCATGCAGAGAAAATTCTAAAAAATAGTAAAAGAAAATCTTTTTTCCCAAAATTAAAACTTCAAAAACTGGCTGAGCATTACACTCAATGGCTCCGTAGATTTGGTGAAATATGGTATAGTAATATCTTGTCTTAAATATTGTAGTAAAAATTCTCAAGCAAAACCGCACAATTCATTTTCTCTTCACTTATGCCTTCAGGAAAGGCGGTTTTCTTTTTCTTCTCCACTCCCTTGTGCCAGGCCTTTACATCTCTAGGGATAACAGAACTCAGACCAATATTCTGCTACCTTTGCCCTAGTCAGAAGTAGGAAAAAAATCTCTTCCTTTCCCCTAATAGTGTATAACAGCCCAAAAACAGTTATAACATACCATTCTTTAAAAGGGATAATGTAAATAGCTGCAAAATATGAACAAGATGAATTAATCTAACTGCAATTCCCGAGCAAACTAAAACATTTAACCCTGGTAATAATAAGGTAAGTCACCGATATTTATTATATAAGTTTGTCGACTAATCCACTTCATGACTGTCCAGGGGCATATCTTACCTTTCTATACTAAGCTTAATTTGTTTGCCTTCATCCAATCCACTATTGCTAGTTAACGATTTAAAACCAAAAGAGCATCCTGCAGAGGAGTGGTGTCAAACTTGTGGCCCTCCAGATGTTTTGGATTTCAGTTTTCAGAATTCCTGGCTGTTGGACAAGCTGGCTAGGACATCTGAAAGTTGGAGCCCTAACATCTGAGGGAGCACAAATTTAACATCTCTGCTTTAGTGGTCAGTAGAAAATAAAAAGAAGTTGGTTATTAACACTATTCTGGTAATATCAAATCATGTTTATGATTAACGGCTTGGAAGCAAGGGAAAGTCCTGCAGGATACCAGAGGCCAACAACCAAGGAGTTAAACAAGAATTCCCTAGAATCACCTTTTAAGCACACTTTTCTAGAAAAGAACATAATCGCTGTAAAAGAGTATCTCTAAGGGTGCACCTACACCATAGAATTATTGTAGTTGAATAGCTCTTTAACTAACATGGTTCAATCCTATGGAATCATGGGAGTTGTAGTTTTTCAAGGACTTGAGCCTGCCTTGCCTAAGTGCTGGTGTTTCATCAAACTACAACTTCCAGGATTCTACAGCATTGCACCAGGGCAGTTACAGTGTCAATATATTCTCAAAGCCCTCTTTCAACAGGACACTATGGTTAACAGTATTGAAAAAGGCAAAAAAGTTCAATGGAACCAACAGGTGCATTCACCACATGAAGGTGATCAAACAATATCTACATCCAATCTGGGCCTAAAATAAGAGTGAAATGGATCCAGAATCTATTTCATCCAAGAACTCCTGGAGCCGCAATACCACAATTCACTCCACTAGTTTGGCCAAAAAAAACCCTGGACACCAGTTGATAATAGTGATAGAATCATAGAATTGGAAGACTCTACAAGGAGCATTTAGCTAACTCCCTGCCAGGCAGAAATATACTGTACAGCTAAGATACTCGAAGAAGATGCCTCTCTAACCTGTTTCAGATAAGAGTCACAAAGGGGGAGAGTCTGGTACCCTTCACAGTACTCTATTTTCACTATTAAATTGATCTTAACATCAGGAAGTTCTTACTAATGTTTAGGTAAAATACTTTTCTTGAATCTCCAGAGAACAACCCCCTTGAATATTTAAATATGGCTATCAAAAGGCCCTTCTCTCAGAGCCCTTCCACACAGTCATATAACCCAGAATATCAAGGCAGAAAATCCCACAATATCTGCTTTGAACCAAGGGCCCTTCCACACAGCCCTATATCCCAGAATATCAAGGCAAAAAATCCTACATTATCAGAGTGTGGATTCAAATAACCCAATTCAAAGTAGATATTGTGGGATTTTCTGCCTTCATATTCTGGGATATTTATTATTATTTATTTAAAACATTTATATTCCGCCCTTCTCACCCCACAGGGGACTCAGGGCGGAGCACAACATATATAGGGCAAACATTCCATGCCAGGACATAAGACCATAAATATATACAAACATTAAAATCACTTATATTCACATTAAAAGTTGCTTTAAAACCATCTCAGGACACCATTTTGCCTCATTGCACTGCCCCAAAGGCTTGGTCCCACAGCCAGGTCTTCACCATCCTTCAAATATAGGGCTATGTGGAAGGGCCCTCAGTTATCTGAGTCCACACTACTATATATTCCAGTTCAAAGCAGATAATGTGGGATTTTATTCAGCTGTGTGGAAGGGGCCTCAATAGTCTCCTCTCATGCTTAGTTCCACAAGCCATTTCCCATAGGCCTTTGTTTCCAGACCATCTTGGTTACCCTCCTTTGGACATATTCCAGCTTGACAATGTCCCGATTAAGTTATAGTGTCCAAAACTGAACCCAGTATTCCAGATGAAGTCAGACCACCACCAAATAGCATTCCACTATTATTTTCCTTACTCCTGATGAGGTCATCTAAAAGCCACTGGCTTTTCTGACTGCTGCATCACCCATTGATTCATATTTATATTCTATGAAGATTCCTACATCATTTCCACACATTTTGCTGTCAAGCCAGGTGGTACATTCGCACATTTCATTTTCTTTGCCTAAATATAGAACCATCAATTTCTCCTTGATTATATTCATTTTGTTAGTTTAAGTCCAACACTCCAGCCCTTGAAGGTCATTTCAGACTATTTTCTTGACCTTGATCCTGAGAGATCTAGGAAGGAAGTGGGGAAGATTATGGAGGAAGGATTCCAAAACAGCCATTTCTGATCTACACTGTGAAGCCAGCCAAATCATGGGTTGACATTATGTCGGTTGGTAGACAGCTGGTCATGTGTCCACTATCTCCCCTTTGGAGTGCTCAGGAGTAAGACCTGAGAGGGGAAGAAGGCGGTAGTCAAGATACTAAAGGAATTGATGCAAGTGATAACTGAGAAGCCCATTGAGATAGCAATAACTAAATGGTCTGAGGGCAAAGATGGGATGGGTTTCAAACCCTGCTTGGTCTTCTTTGTATGCTTCTTCTTTACCAGACTGTCCAGGTCCAAAAGACCGGCCAGGCATCGGTGGTCTCTAGGTTCTCATCAAAGGGATGATATTTCTTCAATCTCCGCAGGGCTGATTCATGTAGTGATGGTTTTATTGCGACTTGGACCAACAAAGTGGATGAAGGGGTCAAAGCTGATCACAAGAATGGTGGTGGTGCAAAAGAGGCAGTCAGTACCAAAGATACTGGTAGTATTGTCTTAGGCTGAATTAAGTGAATCAAAGAGGCCAGTGGTGCTAAAATCATCTTCGGTGGTACTGAAGGTTTTAGGACCCAGGGTCTTGGAAGATTTCACTAATTTTATTGGCTTTGCTGGTAAATTTGGTGCCGAAAACATTTTCACAGAGGGCTCTTAGGAATGTCTCCCAATTTCTTCAAACCTGGAGAGTAAATGCCAGGCAATGAGAAGATGGGTGAAACACGTAAGTCTCGCCTAGACAAAGTTGGTGCTCATTCTGGGTGCCAGTATCGGTGATTTTATTTCCACATTCTAAACATTTCTTGAAATTTGTGGTAGAAGATATAAGGAAGCCATAAGACTGTAAGTAACCCAAGTCGTGAATACAAAAAGAGAACCAGCCATAATATAGTCTGGGGTTGGATAACCAGAGGCAGCCAACACGGCAAACTGGGGTCAGGCACCAGAAAACAGGAGAGTTGTAAATGCTGTCTAAAGACTGAGAAGACACAAGGTTCATATCATGTTTCTATTGCAGCAGAGGACAAAATGGAACTGGGATTTTGGCAGCAACCACTTTCATATGTTAACTGGGAGTTTGGACAGGGTAACTTCTAAAAAATGAATATCTAGAATTCTGTAATGTTCTGAAGGTACTCTGCCATTTGTGTGATTCACAGAGACTACAAAGAAAAAAAGCATTACATAGTCGTAAGAGTAGAATGGAATGCAACAGGATCCAAAAAAATTGAAAATCAGGACCCTCGCTCTAAAATTGCAAAGGTCTCCATAAGGTCATTCAGAACTTTACAATAGACAGTGCATATGAGAAACATGAAGCTTTCATCATTTCTATTATTCCAATTCTATGTGTGAAAGTAATACATCCATCTCAGCCAGTTTTCCAGGATTCCAAATTCTGAGAAGACTTCTTTAGTTATATGTGCAGTAGTATGACTGTGTGCCACAAAAACACAGAAAAGTTTCTAGCTAGCTAAAAGAGAGAGAGTATTGGAATGAAGTAGAATTAAAGAAATGGTGGCTGAGCGTAGACATTAAAGAAGGAGGGCAGAACTATCTAGGAGGTTCAGGTCCATATGTGTGCTTCAGAGAGTCCAAAGAATCATAGATTAGGAAGAGACCACAAGGGCCATCCAGTCCAACATCATTCTGCTGCGCGGGAATACACAATCAAAGTAATCTTGAAAGATGGCTATCAAGCCTCTGTTTAAAAACCTCCAGGAAGGGAACGTCACCAAAGTCAGAGACAGCATATTCCACTGTCAAACAGCTCTTACCACCAGGAAGTTCTTTTTGATGCTTAGATGGAAATTCTTTTCATGCTGTTTCAGTTTACTGTTCCATCTCACTGGAGCTGTAGAAAACAACTGCAACTCCTCCTCAATATGTCATTTTTCTGAAATATTTAAATGTGGCTATCACGTCTCTCTTTTCTCCAAGCTAAAAGTTACTGATAGTTTCTACCCATTTAAACTTATTTTTACTCTGTCATTTAGCATAGTTACTAGCAGCAGAAAGAAATATTGAGTACCACTACAGCATAGAATAAAAAAACTCATAGTCTAAATACACTAATGGCACCTGATCCTCTCTGATCTCAGAAATTAAGCAGTGTCAATGAGCACCAGGTGCTCTAGGACAGGCCTACACAACATGTGACCCTCTCAAGGATTTGGTATGGCCCACAGAGACTGTGGGAGAGTTCACATGCAGCGCTACAGGAGAATAAAAGTGAACCCGCCATTATCCCCTCCAAGGGTTTTACCTCTACACATAGCCAACAGGAAATTGAAAATTACCTGGGAAGGGAAAGAACTTGAACATAGTTTCCATCCTAAATATCTTGGTGTCACCTTAGATCGAAAACGAACATATAGGAAACACTACATGAACACCAAGCACACCAAGTAGCTGGATGCAATAACATCCTACGGAAACTTACTGGCAGCACATGGGGTGCAGAACCAAAATTAATAACAACATCAGCCCTGGCCTAAGACAAGGCAACTCAACTGTCAAGTATGCTTGCCCTGTTTGGCACAAGTATGCCCGCACGAAACAGGTGAACACAGTATTGAATGAAACATGCTGAATAATCACACGATGTCTTGAACCTACACCTGTTGATAAACTCTACAAGCTAGCTGACATTCCCCCCAATGTGTGATGAGAAGTTGCTGCTAAATGTGGGAGAAATAAGGTTGAACACTGTGAAAGCCATCCACTGCATGGCTAGCAGACTTCTCCCAGTAGACTTTTATCAAAGAAAAGATTCATGAAAACCACCACTCCTCTTAACATTCCCCCAGCAACAGCAAAAATATCCCTCTGTGCAGCTAAACCAGGAAATCCCAATTGGATGGCCCCCCACGAGTCTTCCTCCAGGGGCAAACCAAGAATGGGCAACTTGGAAGTCCCTGAACAGACTCAGAAGCGGAGTGGCCAGATCAAGACAGCCTGGCAAAATGGCAGTACCTAAAAGAATCTTCCACCTTGTGTGATTGTGGAGTAGAACAGACAACTCCACATTTGTATGCTTGTCCGCAATGTCCTGTCTCATGTACAGAGAAAGAATTGTTTGAGGCTACAGACAATGCGGTCGCTGTTGCCCATTTTTTGTCAAAAGTTATTTAGCTGCTTGTGCTCCTTCGATTTTTATCAGTTTTATACTAATTTATGCAATGCTTTTGATACAAAATAAATAACCTCTACAAATTTCCTTTTTGTATGCACCAAAATTACCAAACTAATAAAGGGGGCGCAACCAATAGACCCAGTCAGGCTGTTAGAAGTGTTGGGTCTCAGTTGGGAACTGGGAAGGTTGCTGGACTCAGGTTGGAGTAGTGGGGAGCTGGGATGAAATCTTAAGCGGTATCGACCCTTATTTAGGAAGGCTGTTCTCTCAAGCTTCAGGTTATGTTAAAATTTAACATTAGATTGGCCATTTTAAAGAGAAAAGGAGGCGGCAAAGAAGACGGGCCTCAGTTCTGCCACTCTTTTCTTCTGTTGTCTCTTTCTCATCCAGCAGAAAAACCGCTAACTCTGCATGTTCACTTTTGAGGGAGAAACTTGGCTATGTTGCTCTTCCTTTTTCTTTGCATCTAGGTTGTCCCTGACGTCTTTTCCTCTTCCACCAACTCCACACCATTCATTTTCCTCACTTGTGCAGGAGCAACATAGCTTCACCATGAAGTTATTGTGGGGTCTTCACAATGAAGCTAAGGTTCTCCCTCACAAATTAAAGAAATTAAGGGCTCAAAGCTGGCGGTTTTCCCTCTATAGGAGAAGGAGACATCAGAGGCATCTGAGAAACAAAAGAAAGGAAGAGCAGCAGAGGCAAGAGCCGAGGCACTTCTTCTTTCCCTCAGAAAGAGTAGAGAGGAGGGGAGGAAATTGAGATTGCACTTTAAAAACAAACTTTGGGTTCCTTTACTAAAGGATTTCTAAAGGATTCTTTGGCCCATTTATTTATAAGAGGAACTGGGATTACCTTTTCTTTTAGAACTACAGATAATTTCAATGTTTACACCTGACTTGGCTTTTTCAGGACATGAACTCACAAGTAAATCTCAACCAATGTATATAATTAGCTTCCTGATCAAGATTCTTAGTCAGCACTAAACGTGAGCTTCAAATTTGTTTTTTATCTGGAATTTGAATAATGTGATTCCATATGCCAAAGATTTAATTCCACTGCTTTGTCTGACATTTTACATCTTTGGGGGTTTACATAAATCCCAGACCAGACAAGAGAAATTCAAGCAAAATATGTGTGCCATCCTTCGCAATCTAAAAAGTGAACTACAAATGAGTGAGCTGATTGAAAGTACTAATGGTGAAATCAGATGCACAAAGGAACTCTATTGGTCCCAGAGCATAAAAATTACAAATCCTAAGAGCCGTCGCAAACTAGGTTCCTGCGGGAGAAAACCTTGCTAGCAAGTCCTTGACATCATGAGCCTGCGCCTCTCTCCCCGCCCCTTTCTCTTTGCCAGCGTGGTTTTTCCTTTGCTAGGGCAGCATTGCCCGCATTTTCTCTCAGTTGAATTCTGCCAACTGAGAGAAAATGCGGGCAATGCTGCCCTAGCAAAGGAAAAACCACGCTGGCAAAGAGAAAGGGGCGGAGAAAGGGGCGGGGAGAGAGGCGGAGTCTCGTGACGTCAGGGACATGCTAGCAAGGTTTTCTCCCGCAGGAACAGAGTTTGCGACGGGCCTAAGCGATGAACAAGACACTTTAGGCCTTTCAAAGTCACTTTTGTTACAGAATATACACTGAATTAAAGTAGAAAGTAAGTATGTTACAACTGTGGCCCCATCTACGCTAACTATTTAATGCAGTTTCAAATAGGTATTGAAGAAAGTGGTTTCACTTTCTAGGAAATCATGGAACCAGCTTGGTATAGTGATTACACAAACCACACATATTAAGGTCTTTCTTTCATGCTCTTTTCTGGGAGTTTGTTATCTGGCTGCCACTATATGACGCAAGCTTCAAACTGTATTAAATAGTCAGTGTAGACAGGGCAGTCATCAGCAGACTTGCAAACAATGACTGGAATCCTGTTGGTTAGCCCTAGTGAAAGATCCATTGCATTAATGGTTGGACAATTAGTCATCAAATAGGTAGATCTAGGTGATTTAATAGGCGTAGTCTAACCAGGACTAACAATAAGATTTAGGTCTATGTACCCAAGATCTGCCAGAAGCCATGTTAAGTGTCCTTGCTTGCAGTCAAAAACAGCTATGACAAAAATTCTTCTGACAAATGCATTGTATTTTACCTTCACACAACCACAGCTGGAACATAGTTCTACCAAGTAGAAAACATGGTAACATTTTTATCGGCCTGAGACTAGCAGAAAGTAACTAGCCAAAAATCGAATGTAGGTCAGCATCATTTGACAGAAAATGTAGGGTTGCAGAATAAAACCAGTAGTATACCATATGTAACACGTTTTTGTTTGCAAAAGTATCTGTAGTGTTAAAGTGGCAAGCTTTGTCTGCAAAGTGACAGCTACAAAGTGTGCCCCTTTGTGTTTGTGCCCTTAACAGGGTTTTTTTTTTTTTACTGGAATAAAAATGATCTCAGGATGCCATTAACACTAGATTATCCTGTAAATAAATAAAAACTGCTGTTTCCCTTCAGATGTTTGTGTGTTCAGATATTTAACAAACTGAGGAATTCACAACAAAGTTTTTTTTTATTTCAATTGGAAAGAAGGCTCTAAAGCTAATGTTTCAGGTCTACAAACTATACAAGTCAAATGTTTTCTGGCTCTGGGTGAAGCACATTAAAATATCTTCCACTCAACATTCACAAAGTATCTTGTGGCAATGGGACAGTTGTATCTCTCTGAAATGCTTGAGAATTCATGTGGACATAAAATATCCCAGAGGTTATTCAATCCAACTTTTCTGTCAATTTGGAGGAGGCTTAATAATGTTGTAGACACAAGGTGCAGCTATACTGTAGAATTAATGCAGTTTGACACCACTTTAACTAGGCAGCCACCATGTTGGGGCTATGGAATCATGGCAGCTCTAGTTTTGCAAGGAATTTGGCTGTTCTTTTCCGAACTACAACTCCCATGATTTCATAGCTGAACCATGGCAGTTAAAGCTGCATTTAATTCTACAGTGTAGGTGTACCCATATGTACACAAGTACAAATCAAGAATACAAAAAGTATGTACCTTACTGAGATTGTCACAAATGTAAAAACCATGATCTAAATACCAGGTGCTAGTTACAAACTGGGTGCGCCTATTGAGTTACTACTGCATGGCAATGCAATGCTCTAAATCAGTAGTTCTCAACCTGAGTCCCCAGATGTTTTGGCCTTCAACTCCAAGAAATCCTAACAGCTGGTAAACTGGCTGGTGATTGTAACCCGAATGGGGCCTAGAATGCCTGCAGTATAAATCTGAATAAAAAATAAAAAGAAAGTGGAAAATAATATGAATAAGTAATTGCTATTGGAAATTTAGACCAGGGTAATGTGGCACAGAATATGTCATGACCACACTGGAACATAATAAATCCCTGCTTTTAAACAAGAATTAAAAGACAAAGGTCATTTCATGCCATGCCTCAAATGCCAGGCAAATGGTCATTAAGCAAATGGAAAGCTCCTCCACCAAGATTTAAATGCAGATATCAGAGTATCTCAAATTCACCTTCATCAAGATGGCCCTCTTGGCATTTGGTGCAGATATTAAGTATTACCCCACCCAATCTACAAGCCATTGATTTTATCGCAACTACAACCTGACCCACAAGACTGTTAGTTGCAAATACACCTACATTTAGAACCTGCCTGCAATCTTACATTGTTCGTATTAATTTATGTTTTTAAGCTCTTCTAGACAAGAGAACTTATAGAATTAAGAAAAATAACTTTTAAGTTTAGAAAAAAACTGGAAACCATATCCTGGCATTGTGGTGTGCAGCTTTATCCAACTAGTGCATTTAATATTTCAAGAACAAAGACTTTCTTTAAAGACAGTTTGTGCTTTACACTGAAATCACATCTAAATCACACACAACAGAACTCAGCAAGGCATGCTTCTATGTTGAAATTGTAAGATTACACTTTTGTATGTAAAATAGTTCTAAATTGTCAATGGAAGAAACACTATAAAGACACTACTATAAGAAGCGACATCAAAGTTCTGGCTAACAATAGATATTAATATGCATTTGGTTTTAACTACTATTGTCAACTTTAATTTTCAACAGAATAAAATTAACCAAACAAATGTCACTGAAATGAATGGTTCACCTTTTAAAATTGTTTGCTAAGGAGTTTAATTGTTTCAGTTACTGTGATTATTTCAATTGTTTCCATTATCTAATTAATTTTTAATTTTGAAGGATATTAGCCGCCTTAAGCAATATTTTTAATAGAAAGGCAGGGCAAAATACAATAATATAAATGAAAATGTATAAATCCATATGCTGTGTTGTTAAACTGGTGGTAAATTGGACTACAATTTCTCAAGGGTCTGCACAAATTAAATATGTGCAATGTTCCTGTGCTTTTTTGAACTAAAATGTAATTTTCGAACTGTGTTACATTTTTCTCTCAGTAAATGTAGCAATTTCATGAAAATCTTGACTGCAATAAAAAAAATCAGAATTGGTCCACAGCTCATCCATACCTAAAAGAACCAACTCCTTCCATCTGATTTTGGAATCTAAGCAGGGCCAGACCTGGTTAATACCTGGACAACAGACTACCAATGAGTATGGCTCAGGTCCAGGGCATTTGGCAGATTGTATCTCCCTATAGGAACCTGTTCAGGCCCTGAGATCCTCAGGAGAGGCCCTTCTCTTGGTCCCATCACTACTGAAAGAAAGACAGATATACTTTTTGGTAGCAGCCCTTGACTCTGGAACTCCCTGAAATCCTTCCAGTGGTAGGCTACAACATTCCCATTCAGGAAGACTTTCAAGGAACAATTTATTTAAGATGGAATCAGGGGTGGGGTGAAGTGTTGTATGTATTTTAATCTGTTTTTTTACTATTTTTTTATATAGTCCTAGATGTGAGTGTTTATGTTTTAGGTATGATAATGGTAATTGGTACTCTTTTTTTTGGTTTTGTGAATAATTTAAGGGAAGAAAGCAGAATACAAATTATAATTATTATTCCTTCTTCAAGAAAACCCTTTGAAATTCATGTCACACCGTAAGCAGGTAATTTGTACTGTTTTTAGTTCTGTGAATAATTTAAGAGAAGAAAGCAGAATATAAATTATTATTATTATTATTTCTGTAGGAAAATGCTTTGAAATTCATGTTGTCGCCATAAGTCAGCAGGCAATTTGAAGCAAATATGTATCTGGCCATTACAATGTAGCACCTAAACCCTTAGGCCAGTGGTTCTCAACCTATGAGTCCCCAGGTGTTTTGGCCTACAACTCCCAGAAATCCCAGCCGGTTTACCAACTATTAGGATTTCTGGGAGTTGGACGCCAAAACATCTGGGGACCCACAGGTTGAGAAGCACTGCCTTAGGCCTTCTTGGCCTGTGGAACTCGCTTCCCAATGAGTTAAGATCGGCTTCATCCCTCCTGTCTTTTAGGAAGAAACTTAAGTCGTGGTTTTGGGACCAGGCTTTTGGACAGTAGGCATAAATAGTGCTTTGGATATGGATGCCAAATGTGCCAAATGTCAAAATGCCAAATTGTGCCAAATGTAAGCCGTTCTGAGTCCCCCTTCGGGGGTTGAGAAGGATGGGGTAGAAATGCTCGAAATAAATAAATAATACTGAATTTGTGGCAGAGACACTTGGTACTTCAAAGAAATGGGGAGGAGACTGACACCTGGCTGACAGGTAATGCTTAGCTTGGAGGATGACACATTCTGCAGGCTTCTTGCCATCCAGTCCGATCCAATCTTTAATTCAGGCTGAACATATCTGAGAAATAAATGGGTTGAAATGCTGCCACGTTTCCAACTGGCAGCAACAATCCTTAAAAGAAACCTATATCGAGCTGTGACTCCATTGGAGGGGATTTTAAGCAAATATCTCTGTGACAGGGTTGTTGTAGGTTTTTTCGGGCTATATGGCCATGTTCTAGAGGCATTCTCTCCTGACGTTTCGCCTGCATCTATGGCAAGCATCCTCAGAGATAGTGAGGTCAGTTTCACAGAAGGTTTTTAACCAAAATGTAAAGATTTGTACAATCGACCACACTTTGGGTACAGATTATTTTTCCTATAGGGGACCGCCTTTTCCTATAGGGACCGCCTTAGGCCAATAGAAACAACACAGATACATTATTATTATTATTAGGTTCTTGTGGGTTTTTCGGGCTATATGGCCATGTTCTAGAGGCATTTTCTCCTGACGTTTCGCCTGCATCTATGGCAAGCATCCTCAGAGGTAGTGAGGTCTGTTGGAGTTAGGAAAAGTATTATTATTATTATTATAAATTATAATAAATGACTTTCTCTGTACCGCCCATCTCCCAATGTATGCATAATGGGATAGCCCATTAAAACCTCCTCAACAGCATGCATAACTAAGTCAGTAATTTTCCACATCTCGGTAAGCAGGCAGGTACCTCTCTCTCTCTCTGGAATGAAATGAGCCCACAGGCCGCGCCTCAGAAAGGCGACTGATTCCGTCAAGCTGAGGCCACCATCCATTAGTGCAGTGGTTCTCAACCTGGGGTCCCCAGATGTTTTTGGCCTACAATTCCCAGAAATCCTAACAGCTGGTAAACTGGCTGGGGTTACTGGGAATTGTAGGCCAAACACATCTGGGGACCCAAGGTTGAGAACCACTGCATTAGTGGTTATCAACCTGGGGTCCCCAGATGTTTTTGGCCTACAATTCCCAGAAATCCTAACAGCTGGTAAACTGGCTGGGATTACTGGGAATTGTAGGCCAAACACATTTGGGGACCCCAGGTTGAGAACCACGCATTAGTGGTTCTCAACTTGGGGTCCCCAGATGTTTTTGGCCTTCAGCTCCCAGAAATCCTAACAGCTGGTAGACTGGCTGGGATTTCTGGGAGTTGGAGACCAAACAAATCTGGGGACCCAAGGTTGAGAACCACTGCATTAGAGGTTATCAACCTGGGGTCCCCAGATGTTTTTGGCCTACAATTCCTTGAAATCCTAACAACTGGCTGGGATTTCTGGGAGTTGGAGGGCAAAAACATCTGGGGACCCAAGGTTGAGAAGCACTGAAGGATTTCCCTGACTCACTGCTTCTGAAATGGGGCCGTGAACGGGCGGGGAAATGGCAGGCCAGAGAAAGAGAGAGAGCCAAAGGCAGGCAGGCCGGCATCTGACGGCCACGTCCTCAAGGGGCTGATTGTGAATCAAAGAGGGGAGGGGGGCGAGGGAGAGGCAAGGAAGGAAGGAAGGAAGGAAGGCCTCCCCCTTCCGAGGCCTGTGTGTACTCACGGCTGACTTTCATGCTGCCGAAGGCGGAGGGCTGCTGCACGGGCTTGCAGCTCTCGGCGAAGGAGGTGGTCCTGGGCCGGCCCGACATGGTGGCTGCCTTCCCTCCGCTCCCGGCCTCCTGCCCTTCCTCCTCCTCTTCCTGCTGCTGCGCTCCTTGCCGGGCCCTCAGGTGGCGAGCGAGGAAGGCGGGCAGGGCATGCAGAGCCGGGGCCCGCCCTTCCCCCGCTCTCGAAGAGGAAGGAAGGGATGGAAGGGAGGAAAGGGGCACGCCTCGTTCTCTCTCTCAGGCCTCACCGGGGGCCCGCCATCCTCCTCCTTGGAAAGAGCGGAAGCGGCGTCGAGAAGGCCTTCCTTCCCCGGCAGCCAGTCACAGGAGGAAGAGAGAGAGAAAATGAGAGAGAGTGGGCCCTTCTTCCTTCCCTCAGCGTGGAGGCAGGGACTATTTCTCCCGGCGGAAGAGCACTAGCGCCTCAATTAAAGGGCGGGGGGGAGCTGTGGTGGGAGGAAGGGAAGGAAGGAAGGAGAGAGAGAGAGAGAGCAGGAAGCGGCTGGGGAGGCGAAAGGGCGCGGGGCGGCGGCCTGGCAGCGGGCGGCTCCTCCCTCCTCAGGCCTGGCTCCCTTTCTTCCTGGTGCTGGCGGTGCTGCTGCTGTTGCTGCTGCGGCGGCGGCTCATGGCGTCCCCGCGGCGGGCGAGGAGGGGCGGCTGAGGCGGAGGGCGCTGCAGTGCGGCTGGAGGACAACGAGAGCGGCGGGGCCGGCCATGGCGGCGGGGCGCGAGTCTCCTCCTCCTCCTCCTCTTTCCCTCCCTCTCTTCCCCTCCTCCTCTTCCCCTCACTCCCTCTCTCTCTCTCTCTCTCTCCTGCTGCTGCTTCTGTGGGCGGCGTCAGGGGCTCCTCCCTCTCTCCCTCCCGCCTGCCCGCGCGCGGCCCCGCCTCTCCGCCCGAGTTCCTTTGTCCGCTGCGGCGTGGTGGTGGTGGTGGAAGCAGAGGGGCCGTTGCGGTCTTGCGCGCGCTCCCTCGCGAAAAGGAGGCGCAAGGTGGCGCGAGGATAGAGCAGCCTTCCGCCAGGCCTTCAGGGAGCGCTGCGGCCCTCGCTCGCGCTCTCTCTCTCTTTCAAGCCAAGGCTTACGCAATCTCGCTAAGCGCCCTCCGTGAACGCCAAGCCGAACACCCGAGCCTGGCCGAACCCGAGTGCGATCGGCGGCCCAATCAGAAAGGTTTCTTCTGCGCAGGGCCCGCCCCCCTTCCCCCCCCCCCCCCGGCACGGCGTTTGCAGCCAATCATAGGAGGGGAAAAAAACCCGAACCGTCCACCCCTTCCCTTCCGGCATCCAATAGGAAGGCTCTGTCCCTAAATTGTCTCTAGGAAGGAACAATGGGGCGACCCGACGTTTCCCACGATGGAAGGACAGGGCCGAAGAAGAGCTGAGGCAAAGGAGGCGGGGCTTGGACCCAGGAAGAGCCGCCCTCCTCCGCCCCATGTCGCCAGCCAGGCTCAGCGGAGAAGGGAAAAGAAGGAGTCAGCTTGATGCGGGCATGGTTCCGGGCGGAGGCAGGGAGGGAGGGGGGTGGTGAAGAGAAGCGCCACTTCTGATTGGCTCCTCGTTGCCAATGCTCCGCGGCGTGAGGGGAGCCCTCCTCAGAGGCGCAGGTGCCTCCAGGCTGCCCCTCCCCCCCCCCCCGCGGGTCGCGCGCCTCGC